>NW_022681453.1:94193145-95443145 GCF_009764315.1 Trachypithecus francoisi | reverse complement strand
TGCATAATACAAGATACCACTACACACCCATTAAGATGGTAAAAATTTGAAAAGACTGACAAATGCTGATGAAGATATAGAGCAACTGGAACTCTCATGCATTGCAAGAAAATGCAAAATGGTATATCAACTTGAAAAACAGGGTTACACTTTCTTATCAAATTAAAAGAACATTTATCATAAAACCCACTAATGTCACTATTAGTCATTTGCCAGAAAATGAAACCATGTGTCCCTACAAAGACTTGTCCCTGAAGGCTGTTTATGGCAGTTTTATTCATTATTGTTAAAAACTGGAACAACCTACATATCCATCAACTGGAGAATGGTTAAACTCAGCAATAAAAAGGAACATATTAATGATATACACAAGAACATGGACAGATTCAAAATCATCAAGCTAAATGAAAGAAGCCACACAGTAAAGACTGTCTATACACTATATGATTCTATTTAAATGACATTCTTAAAAAAATAGCAAATTATAATGACAGAAAGCACAGTGGTTACTAGAAGCTAAAAGTGAGAAGTGGGAATTTATTGCAAAGAGGTGCAAAAAGTTTTGGAAATGATGAAAATAGTTTAATGTCATAATTATACAGTGATTCAAACCTCATTAATTTGTACACTTAAAATCAGTCAATTTTATGATATAGACGTTATAATTCACTAAAGCTTATTTTTAGTAAATAGACAAACACATGTAAGTATTGACATAAAAGTATTGAAGATATGGAATAGTATTTACTTAGTGTATACTTTAAGCTGCCTAACTATAACCCAATCTACTTCTCATTGTGGTCAAATGGCCAGTCAGAAGGCTACTGAGTATGAAGCCCAGAACAAAGGCTACACAGGAGGCTCTGGGCCATGTATTTAGAGGAATGCATGTAAGTATTAAGCCTTGGTGCTGGAGTGGTATAGGAGAGGGAGAGCTGGCAAATGTAACATTTCTGTAGAAAACAGCAGCCAAAATTGAGGCAAATTTCCCCATTCCTAATTCTATGTCCATCTGCCAAGAAAAACTAAACAGCAGCAGCACCAGCTGTTCTTGTTGCTCCACAGATTGCAAGCCATGTTTCCCAAATTAACATCTCACCAATGCTTCCCTATCGAGCTCACACAAGACAGGAACTAAGTCAAGATAGGATCCGGGGAGAAAGATAAAGCAACAAGGAAGCCCGATCACAAATTAAGAAGCAAACAGCAAGACTCTGTGTGTATGAAGGGCAAGCTACATGATCTGCAGAGAAATTAGTGCAAGATCAATTTACAGAGGCAGGTAGGGAAGGGGCAGCAGGTGTTTGTGAAGTGAAAGTCAGGTAGTAAGACTACAATTTAGTCCTTTGCCCCCCTATTTCAGAAACGAGTGGGAGAAATGAAGAGTAAATCAGCAGAGCCTGATTAATACTGTTTATATGCCAAATAGCAAACTCAATGCACTACTTCCCATTAGACAGATGCTCAAAAATTGCAGATGAAATGAGTTATGCCACCAGTATATATTGCCTTAAACGTTGAGATGACAATTCTTTCCATCTTCCTAAGGAAAGTACCTTCTAATCACATGTTAAAAGGAGTCTCATTTATTCTGTTTTGAGAAGTATAGCCCAGTTCCACATTACTCTGGTTACTGGAGCAGAACTGCTTCCGTGTAGCTAGTGGCTGCTCTAACAGGACCAGCATATTCCCATGTCATCTGCCTAAGATGTAAAGTGATCCCCTTTTACTTGGTAAATTTCCTAAAGTCGCCTTCTCTTCTTGTTCTTCCCTTCTTTTCTCTCTTTTTCTCCAATTTCCATCTCCTTCAACCAGGTTGTGTTTCCACTAGGCACACGGAGCGGGTTGAAATAATGCCTATTGTGTCACAGGTGGCAAAACAATGGAGGAACATCCTCTTATTAGAAAACTGTGTCCAGGCCGGGCGCGGTGGCTCAAGCCTGTAATCCCAGCACTTTGGGAGGCCGAGACGGGCGGATCACGAGGTCAGGAGAGCGAGACCATCCTGGCTAACATGGTGAAACCCTGTCTCTACTAAAAATACAAAAAACTAGCCGGGCGACGTGGCGGGCGCCTGTAGTCCCAGCTACTCGGGAGGCTGAGGCAGGAGAATGGCGTGAATCCGGGAGGCGGAGCTTGCAGTGAGCTGAGATCCGGCCACTGCACTCCAGCCTGGGTGACAGAGCGAAACTCCGTCTCAAAAAAAAAAAAAAAAAAAAAAAAAAAAAAAGAAAACTGTGTCCATTGAGTATTCTCTAATCCAATTCTGAGCACAAAACAGGCTAGAGACAAGTGTACATTATTCTATGTCATATCATTTGGTGTCAGGGAGTGGGGTACGAGGGAAGAAGTTTAACCAACATAGCAATTTTAATTTGACTATGAAAATGTAAGACATTTATTCATGCTCGCATAGTATGTTTTCTGAAAGATATTTGGGGGAAAAAAAGTTTTTAGAACTTAGTTTACCCAATCTATGTTTAGTAAAACAAAAACAGAAATATTTATGCTTTTATTTTGTCCAGTGTGCAAAGGTGAATATTTTCATTTGCTTATGTAAGAAAAATGAAAACTACTAAAATGCATAAAAGAATAATCTAAATCATGGCTAAGCATATTTTAAACAGCATACATATTTTACTTTCTCTGAAACAAAAAAAATTATAATTTAAATTTTTTTTTCATTTCTTGTTTGCAAGAAAGCCAACATAAACAACACACTTCAGTTTAAAGGGCACAATGGATACTTTATCAGTCGATAAATGACATGTGTAATTGTCAAGGGCCCTTTTCCTATTTTTACTAAGTTATTACAGCATAAGAGTCACCATCCATGGGCCTCAATTTTCTCATCTGCATTCTAAAAGTACAACATGAATGATCCTGAGAAGTATAACAATCTCTTATAAAGTAACTATTTCTGTCTTTAAAAATAGAAAATAATTCATTTATAAATAAATATTCTATAACTACTGCTAGAAATAAAGCTAAGAGATATACATAATGTTGTTATTAAGGAGTATTTTTTCCTGTCACTCTGAAGGCATTAATTTCATTGGTTTTATGATATCTGCAATGTTATGGGTTTCAAAATGTGTATATATTCTGCTGTTGAGGCAAATACTAAATGACATTTGCAATTATTCACACCCAAAATAAATTTTGCTTGAGTCATGATTATAGGAATCTTTTGAAAATTAACCGAAGGGAAAAAAAATTCAATCCCTTCTCTGCAAATCATAGTAAAATATAGGTTCCGGGTAGGTACATTACTATTATAGTTAATAGAGTGAAATTGCTCAGAGTTTGATCTGTACAATTAGGGCAATCAGAATTTAAATTCTGCTCTTCTGCTTCCCAGTAATATAATCTTGAAGTTATTCAAAGCCATTTTCAGTTTTCTCTTCAGTGAAATGAAGAAAGGCATAACTATTGTGACTAGCAAATTACACACACATAAAGTAGTTAAAAGAGTATGTAGCATAGAAGCAGCATGCAATAAATGTCAGCTACCATTTACTTTTGAACAAATATTTATTGAGCGGTTACTATATACTTGATATTTTTCTAGTTGCCTGAGTGACAGTACTTAACAAAAGAGACTAAAATAGCTTCCTTCATGAAGATTATATTCTAGTAAGAAGATAGACAATAAACAATGTATAAAATATATATTCTGTTTATTAAAAGTACTGCATAGAGGTGAGGTAAGAAAGCTCAGGGTGGGGGATGCAACTTTAGACAGGATGGTGGTAGAAACATCACAGGTGACATATGTGCAAAAGGACTAAAGGAAATGAGAAAGTAAGCCATGAAATGTTGAGGAAGACGCAAGCTTTCGAGGCAGAGGAAACTGCGAGCGTAAATGTTCTGTTTCTCTAGAGGAACAACAGAGATCAGTATGTCTGAAATGCAGTGAGTCAAGTGGTATGTAATACAAACAATAAGAGGCGTGAGGTGGGTGGACGAACAGTGGGACTTACCATGCCGGGCACTGTGGCTAGTGCTACTTCAATCATTTAAACTCTGAGTAATGTGGGAACTTATTGGAGAGTTCTGAGCAGAATGGCATGATCTGACTTTTGCCAAAAGTCCTATAGCTAACAATAGACAAAAGTGTCCTCTAATAATCATAACCAAGTAAACTATTCCAGTTAGAGAAATACTGCTCTCAATTCTCTTAAAACTTGAAGGGCTAATTATAAAGAGCTCTATAATGCAGTGACCATCCATACTTTAGAAGAGAATTTCCCTACCATTCACATATAACTAGAACTTTGGACCCCAAATTCTATTTTTGATGTATCTATCATCATTTAGAAATATAATTCACAAAACGTTGAATTATAAAATATATACATACCCTGTTTTACTGAAAATTAAAACTGTGAAAGGATTTAGAGAAAATATTCCCTTGGCCTTATGTAGAATAGTCAGACAATTTTGTGGCTTTTTTATTGGTAACATCCACAGCTAAGTGATAACTAAATATTCCTGTTCTTCTAGTTGACGGGCAGTAAATATTGAGGACAATGATGAGGGCATCAGCCAGTGTGATATTCCGGACGGAACTCCACACCACGTAAGTTAGTGTCCCTCCTGTCTCTCACATGAGCTGAATTTTCAGGAAAGCAGAGAAGTCAGGCAATCAACCAACAGTCTCTGTTGCTTTCATTACAAACCTGCAAAGCATTTAAATTTTCAGAAGAGAAAGCTCTGCCTTCTTAAAACCAGCTGTACACCAGCCACTCTCAATGCTCCATGAGGCACCCAGCTTAGAGAATTCCACTTTCCCCAAAAGATTGTTCAGAACTGCTGGGAAAAGCAAGTACTTCAAAGTAACACAGAGGTCTGGTGAATGTTCGGCTCACTTCAGAAAGCATTTCCCTGCTCAGAGATAAGGGGGGAAGCTGCAATATTCTGAAAGGTTGCAGAATCATGGCATTGCTCCCACCTGCTTTTCTGTTTCACCCTGAAACTTAAGTCAGTCAGGAGGCATGCTTCTTGCACAGTTGAACACAAATAATAGCTGTCTGGGAAAACACAGCAAAACAATAGAAATCTTTACAATTATGATTTGGGTGCTGGAGCATATATGTGAAGCAGATATGGTACCAAAGACTGTGACTTACGAATCTTGAAAGTGTTATATAGTATTTCTGACTACCAATTGTGTAATTGGCAAGTTGGACTTCAAACTGGTTTCTCACTACAGTTGACCCTTGAACAGTGCAGGGGCTAGGGGAACCAGCCTCTGGTTCAGTCAAAACTCCACATGTAATTTTGACTCCCCAAAATCTTAACTACTAATAGCCTACTGTTGACCAGAAGCCTTATGATAACACAAGTGGTTGGTAAACATGTATTTTGTTTGCTACATGTAATATACACTGTATTCTTACCATAACGTAAGCTAAAAAAAAAGTTAAGAAATCATAAGGAAGAGAAATATACTTATTATTTATTAAGTGGTAATGGATCATCATAAAGGTCTTCATCCTCATTGTCTTCCCATTGAGCAGGCTAAGGAGGAGGAGAAAGAGAAGGGGATGGTCTTGCTGTCTCAGGGATGGCAGAGGTGGAAGAAAATCTGCATAAAAATGAACCCACACAGTTCAAACCCATGTTGTGTAAGGGAATACATTTCTCTTTCCTTTTTACCTTATCTGTAAATGATGAATTCCCTCTTCTAGAGTGACACTAGCTAAAATTCCAATTCAATGTTTACACAGCTACCTCTAAGAAGGTCTCACTGATGGTGCGAGAGATTAACTGGACCTGGTAAAGATTCTCTCTGGCACCAAGGGACTGGCACTACAGGAATCCAGTTGGCCTCTTTTGTTCCACAGAGTAAATATAGCTTGTTTCATTTAATCTCAGTCACACACTATGGCCACTCCGTGCATAGGTCCCATCTTTGAAGACATTCAAAAGGAAGATATTCTTATGCTACTTGTAGTTTATTTTTTTTTTTTCTTTTCTTTTCTTTTTAAGACAGAATCTCGCTCTGTCGCCCAGGCTGGGGTCCACTGGCACAATCTTGGATCACTGCAACCTCCGCTTCCTGGGTTCAAGCGATTCTCCTGCCTCAGCCTCCCGAGTAGCTGGGATTACAGGTGCAAGCCACTACACTCAGTTAACTTTTTGTATCTTTAGTAGAGACAGGGTTTCATCATGTTGCCTAGGCTGGTCCTGAACTCCTGAAATTGGGTGATCCACCCACCTTGACCTCCCAAAGTGCTGGGATTACAGGTGTGAGTCACTGCACCTGACCTCTGGTTTACTGTTTTCTTAGAATATGCTTGCCTACTCAAAACAATTAATTAAGACTATAGAACTGCTTTTAAAAGTTAGTGATGTGATAATTAAAGATAAATCATCATCATTCACATAAGAATTTAAAATAGTCCCAAGTGAAGAGACAGCTGGCATTAAAAACAATTTCTACTTTAATAAGTTAAATCAATGTCATAAGCAAAATAGTTTTCTTTCAAAAACTTATCTGTTCTGTATCTTTAGAATCTTCCTGCCAAATCCCCTTCCCACACTTATCAAGTCAAGTAAATCTTACACAGCCCACACTCTCCCACATCTAAATTATTTGGGTTTGATTGCCAGGCACATGAAATGTTAATCAAAATAAATAGTTATCACTCCTCTCTAGATGGGGTGACACCTGGCATTTTTCTTTCTTGCCTATCTTCTCAAAACCTCTCTTACTCTGATAATCAAACCTAACCCCTTTTTTTATCTTCTCCAACAATGATCAATGGCTTCCCTCATTTTTGTTAATTTGGACCATTCAAAGACAAAAGTATCTATCATTTTAATATGATTATTATAATTGAGGTGCACTTTGGTGTGATTTAATATAACAATACCTTGATATGTAGCATTAGGAAAAATATAGTGCAGCTTTAAAATATATATATAGCCAATTCATGAGCAAAAATGTGTAATGCACCTTCTTGAGGTTGACTTCATCTACAAATCCATCTGGATCTTCAATCTGTCCATAAAAGTCTCCTAGTTACCACCTCCCATGGTTCTGCTCTAACACTCAATCCACAGGAAGCTCCTATCCAACCGACAACCTCATTGCTCACCCTCTCCTAAATGGTCAGAATGACAACTTCTATCAGGCAGAATTCTTCACTTTGGTGTTGAATGGGTGTAATCATAGGCAGACTAATCACCAATCTGCCATTTTAGAAAATGGGATTGTCCAGTTTCATCTTGAGAAATCTTAAATCCATAATTATATTTGAAAAGAACTTCAGAACCTAAAAGATTCCGGAGATTACTTGACTCAAACCACTAATTTTATTTTTGTGTGTTTGCCTTTTTCTGGACATCCATGAGTGAGTTCAAAAATTAGTCAAACTCCTTAGCTCATGACACAGTCTATTTGTCCATGAAGCTTCCTCACACATATAATTTTATTCTTCCCTTCATTCTTGATATTATTTTCACTGCCCTCTTTTTTCAATGAGTACCCATGATGATATGTCATGGAATATGTGCATGTCTTTGAAAAAGTAGGCTGGGCAGAGTGACTCACACCTGTAATCCCAGCACTTTAGGAGGTGAAATGGCCCCCTAAAGTGACATTGCTGGAGGCCAGGAGTTCATGACCAGCTGCACAACATAGTGACACCCAATCTCTATTTATAAAAATAAAAACGAAAGAAAAAGTAGAATTCTATGAGTTTTACTTGTACATAAAGTAGAGGTTTGTGGTACTAACAGTTTTATTGTATGTATTTTCTTTTCATTCAACCCTATGTTTGTTAGGTATAGGAGGAATGTTGTTCTAAATATATTTCATTCATTGTTGTCTTTCAATTAAATAGCACCATTAGGTGGTCTTCATTTGTCTGCTGTAATCAATGTGTATAATTATTACTCAACTAAGACAATTTGAAGGAGAATATTTACAAATGAACAATTTTTAAAATATGTGGATAGGGCTTAGGGAAGCCACAAAGGTTATTTTGGTACCCAGGGTTAGAAGCAGCAGAGCTCTTTTGACCTCTAGTTTCAAAAAGACAAATGCAGAAAATGGTTGCTAAAACCTGAAAAAAAAAAAGAACCGTTCTGAAGTCTACACCTGGAGAGGAGCAGTGGCATTGGTGGAGGAGCATAACCAGCTCATGCTGCTCCTCAGGTCTCTTGGGTGCTACTCATTTTTCTTCATTCTTGTTTCTTTCTATTCTTCAAACCAGATAATTTCAATTAGCTTATCTTGAAGTTTGCCTGTTGTTTCTTCTACTAGCTCAAATCTGCTGTCAAACCCTCTTGTGAAATTTTCATTTCAGTTAAAGTAGATTTCAACTCCAGAATTTTTGTATGTGGTTTTTAAAAATAATTTATATCTCTGTCTTGAAACTTTTTTTAACATATAAAATTTTAATTTGCCAATTAAGTATTTTAAAATAAAAATATAATAACCCCACTTTTTAAAAATTATGCTTTAAGTTCTGGGGTACATGTGCAGAATGTGCAGGATTGTTACATAGGTATATACGTGCCATGGTGGCTCTTTATTGGGTGAAATATTATTTTTGTACATTCCTTTAGTTCTTTAGCTATAGTTCCCTTTAGTTTTTAGAACATATTCAAAATAGCTGTTATGAACATTTTTCTGGTAACTCCAATGTTTAACTCCAAGGCTTTCTCAGGGACAGTTTCTACTGTGTTTTCTCCCTGCCCTGTACATGGGCCATAATTTCTTGTTTCTTGCATGTCTTGTGATGCTTTGTTGAAATCTAGACCTTTAAATAATAGAATGTACTCACCCTCCAGGGTGGTAGAGTTGCTGTGTGTTGCTGCTGCCATTGCTGTTTGTTTCTTTAGAGTCTTTCCAGAGCTACTTTTGTAAAATTGTTCTTTTTGTTATGTGAACTTTTTGTCAAATGTAGCCACTGAAGTTTAAACGCCTTAAAGCAATAAACCTCCCAGATTTCACCAAGGAGCTAGTTTGTGTGTTGTGGTATATCCTTAAGTGAACTACCTGGCAGTTTACAATTCTCCTTTAGCCTTTACTTCCTGCTTACACAGAACTTCAAGATTAGTCAAAGAAGAGAAACCAGAGATTTCTTAGGTCTTTCTTAGGCATACATACAGCTCTGCACACGTGTGCAGCCTACTGAATTTCTAAGATTATTTTAGAAACTTTTCAAACCCCCTCTATGTTTTTTTTTTTTAGTTCCCAGTGTTTTCTTTCTTTCTTTCTTTCTTTTTTAAATTCCTTTCCAGCTTTTATTTTAGGCTCAGCCCAGAGTGTTTCCTTTTCAGCTGTTTGGTCAGCCTCTTGTTGGTCCAAACTGTTATCACCACCTCAGGCAGCTTCAACGTTAAAAACAAACAAAAAAAAAGCCTTATAAATATGTACAGATGTGATGTACCAATAGAAAAACATTAAATTGCCAATGATTGTTTTCACAAATGCCTCAGGGAGAAAGCCATTCACAGTGAGTCAGTTCTGATCAGATTAAATAAAAACAAGCCATGCAAGTGGGGATTTGCAGAGAACTGCCAGATAGATCCCATAATGACAATTCTCTGGGGATGGGCTTTTTAGGGAAGCTTTATATTTCTTCTGCTGTCTCCAGTGGCTGCTTGGCAACTGTTTTTCATGATGACTAACGTTGTGAAACTGTTGATCTGCAAGGCCACTGCAGAATTGGGGAGAAAGAGGTAGGAGTACAGCAAGTGAAATACCTGCTTATTGCTCCTTCTGCAATTCAGTCAATCTGTAATAAATATTCCTCACATTATTCCAAGCCTTTATTTCCAAAGTTCTGAAGAAATTGAGTGATCATTTTTTTTTACTGGTGTTATTTTTATGGACAAGAGGCTTTCAAGTTTCCTTATTTTGCCATTTCTAGGGGGGTCATCACTTACTAATTTTTTACTTTGAAATAGTTTTTAAAATTTCCGCTGGTGTTATTTTTCTAAGGTATATTTTTGAATAAAATAATCATATTGATCATGCTAATGTTCTATTTATGACCCTGCAGATCAACGGTCAATTTTCCACACCTGCCTGTGACCCATGAGGCTGGCCTTCACGGACTGCCTCAACCAGCCCCTCCGGCTCTCTAGTTTCCAGGTATCCTCAGACAACAGGAAACACCATCATGAGACAGGAAAACAGGAGAAGAGAGAGATGAAGAAAACAGAAAGGAAACAGGTATTCTCCCAAATTCTCCCCTTCCAAATCATGATTTGGCAGTAGCTGCGTCCTTTTGCAAGGCCATAGCTGCAGTTTTAAGTTGCTTCTGATAACCATTGCTTGCTCGGGCCCCTTCAGGCCTATGGGTGATGAAGGCTAGTCACTGTTGTTAGCCCCGAGTGCTTTATTAACGTTTGCCACTTGACTCCGTAGGGGTGGGAAATCTCCACCTCCACTTTTTAGGGTCCTGTCCAGCTCCAAGAATTCAATAGGCATAACACAGATTAACAAGAGAAAAGCATAGTGTAAGTGTTACATAGCACAGGAGTCCTCACAAATAAATGAAGACCCAAATAACTATATATATATATATAGTGAATTGGACAAAGAATAGTAAACTTTGAAAATGTGACTAAATTATGTGGGGAGGCTTAAAAGATAACAGTTATCCTAACAAGGTCTGTACACTATTTTCTTGGTCTTGACTTCTCGTCCTTGAAGATAAGGGTGTTGCCTTGCCTTTCACATGGCAAGTTCATCTTCTGCTTTTTAGAAACAGCACAATGGTCAAAGTGATCTTCTTGCACCTCCAGTTTTTCCAGTGTTTTTACATTGGCTATTTTAACTTAAATAGCCAAAGTGCCAGAATAGCGTATTTTAACCCCTTCAACTCTGTTCAGACTTTGTAAATAGTTCCTCCATAAAGTGTCTATTCAATAATATTTTGATGTAATTAAATATATTTTGTTTTGTTTAGGATTGTATGTTTTAGAACTCTTAGTTAAAACTCATTTCCCAGCCTAAGTTCAAAAATTTATTTTCCAAAAATATCTGCTACAAGCTTTATTTTTCATTTTATGTGGATGTCTTAATCCTTTCAGCTTTTTCCACTATATATATAGTGAGAGGTAGGTATCGCCATCAGTTTCCTAATGTTGTTATAACAAATTACCACAAACCTAGTGATTTAAGACAATCAAAATTTATTCTCTTACAGTTTGGAAGGAGAGAAATCTATTACTCTGCTGAAACCAAGGTATTATCAGGGCCATACACCCTGTGAAGGCTCTAGAGGATAATCCATTTCCTTGCCTTTTCTAGCTTTTAGGGAGGTAGTCATTATATTCCATGGTTCATGTCTCCTTTTTCCATCTTCAAAGGGAAAAGCATCGCATCTTCCAATATCTCTGCTTCCATGTTCTCATCATTTTTTTCTCTTACAAGAACCATGTGATTATATCATACCCATTCAGGATAATCTTCCCATCTCAAGATATTAACTTAATCACATATGCAAAGTCCCCTTCTGCAACGTAAGATCAAATTACAAGGTCTATGAGTGGGATGTGAACAACTTTGGTGAACTATTATTCAGCCCACCATAGTATCTAGCCTTATTTTTCTCCATATGTGAACCAATTTTCTTAATGGCATCAATAAATCATTTTCCCCATTGGTTTGTAGTGCTCATTTCATGAAATCATTCTCTGATAATGCATGACTTTATTTTTTAGCACTACAGCCCAGTGGTTCTCCGCCAGGGTCAATTTTGTGCCCCAGAGGAAATTTGGAAATAACTGGAGAACTTTTGGCTTGTCAAAATTGGGAGATGGAGGGCTGAGATACTATCAGAGATCTGGTAGGTGGAGACCCAATGTTCTTACAATGCATATAACAGCCCCCAACCCCCACAGCAACAAATGATATGGCTCAAGATATCAATAGTGCTGAGGTTGAGGAACCTGCTTTAGTCTGTTGCAATGGTCTATATGTTATGGCTGCCTCGGTGCCAAATTATTTTTATTATTATGTATTTCTATAGTACATTTTCATATCATTTAGGATCTAGGCTCCTATTTTTAATTTAAAAATAGGTAATATTATATAAATTCTATAACTTGTTGAATCCTTAAAAGTAACCTTCTGGAATTTTATTTAAAATTTTACATTAATTTCTTTAGATTAATATTGGAAAGTATAGATTTTCATAATGTTAATGGTGAGAGGCAACTGCAGATGGCCCTGGAGATATCTTTCCTTCCCTCTAGAAGTAGATTATCAGAAAATTGTCTCAGCCTTTGGCTGATGTCAGTATTCTTGGCAGGCAAGGCTATTCCCATGACCCCTGTATTCAGATTTTGGTCATCCATATGCATAGTTCTTAAGGTTGCTTCTTGGTTGGAAGATCTCCTGATATGTTTCCTGATATTTAGAGAAACGAGGTGTTCCCTACTCTTCTTAAGGTACATAGTGTAATATATGCATATATGTAATGAGGCTTGGGTGCAGAGCTTGTTCTTGCTCTTGGGGTGTTCTCAGTTGTATGTCCGACATTCCAGCAAAAATAAGCTCCTCTCTGTTGGATCATTAGCCAGTGTGCACACATGCTATCTACATAACCTACCTAAGCCACGGAATAAAAACTGGATATTGCATAGGCTCTGCTAGTAGCCTGTTGTAAGTTTTCTGCTAATAAACTCAATATTGTGTCTGCACCATATGGCTTCAGTGGTGTATGTTCATGACCGAGGCAGTTAAGTTAACCTCTTCATAAACATGTTATATTTCTTTGCCGATTTTGAATAATCCTATACATCTTTTTTTAAATGTGTTTTTAATAAAGTTCTTATTCTTTTATTAAGTAAATTACTACTTTTTATATATTTTTATTGCTATTATAAATTTTTTCTTTTTTGTTATATTTGCTAGTTAGTTTTAGCTTATCTAGAGGAATGTTTGGCTTATATAGGTTGATATTATATACACCCTTGCTGCATTTTTGTATTAATAAAAAGAGTATATTGGTAGGTTTTTTGAGTTTTATAAGTAGTTGGTTATATCCTCTCTAGTGACAGTTTTGTCTTTCTACTCTATGTATGTATATAGTATTTTTTCACATGCTTTGTATCTTATTGCACTGGCTGGAGGCTTCAATCCTGTACTACATTGATAGTAGTAGTGATAACGGTATTCTTCTTTTATTTATCCCCACCCATTTAATAAGAATGTATTGAAAGTTTCCAATTGTGTTTTCTATAGATTTACCACACAAAGGATACACTGTTTTAGCTTTTGTCATCCAAAGACAAAAAACGACAAACTGACCGTTATATAACACACCAAATGGAATAAAAGGCCAAACGGTACCAACTTAAATAAGGATATTAAATAGTATCAGAGAAACAAGGTTGCACCTTGAAAATATGAATCAGGAACAAAAATTCTTGAAACAGAAAATAAGCATATTAAATATCATCAGAGAAAAAGGGAGAACCTTGAAAGTATGAATCAAGGACAAAACATCTTGAAAAAACAAACAACTAGAGGTACTGCATAATAAAGTCTAACAGATAGGAAATAAATAATTCAAAAGGGAAATTGACTACAAGAATGGATATAGCTGAAGAATAAGCCAATACACTGAAACTTTGTTGGGATTCTTCCATAAGATGTCAATATGAGATAAGGAAATGAAAAAACACAAATGGAAAATAAGGAGACCTAAAGGATAAGAGAACAAATGCAAACAAACATGCTCTCTCATGGAGTCTAAATAGAACAGAAAAAGATGAAAAGTAAATAAATGAATAAATTTACAAGGGAGAAATAGCTCAAGTAAAATCTATTTTAAAATCCTGAATTTGAGAAAGATGTAAAGCCTCTGTTTAAAAGGATTTATAAAGTGCCAAATTACATAGATTAAAAAAAAAATGTGAAAAGGAAAAAGAAAACTAGACATGTTGTGGTGCAATTTAAAGACATTTAAATTGGTCAGGGCTCTATCAAATATGCAAAACCACTATGAGTATTTCAAAATAAAGAATTTATTATAGAAGTGGACATTAATTACAAAAGGATCCTAGAAATTAAAGGCCAAAAAGGAATGAAGGCATCAGAGAAGAGTCGCTAACAATCTCTATATGAATGAATGGCTCAGAGGTGGAAGAAACATCTGGACTTAGAAAAATCCAGTTTCTGGAGAGTGACTGCTACAAAGTGGACTGGCCTGTAAGTCCTTGAAGGGTTGTGGAATCCTTATGCTGACCTGTGAATTCACAGCAAAGTATCTGTGAAGGGCCTGAGATCACACATCGTCATCTGGGCAGCATTTGGAAAGAACAGTTGGTTATAAAACAAAACTCAAGGTGAGATTATTATTTTTAAATCCAAATCTATTTCCAATAATAATTTTACAAGAAGGTATATATCTCCCATTTAAAATGAAGAAATGATTAAGAAATGTGTGCAGATAGCGCAATGACACTTGAATCATTCAGATTTCTCCAGTGACAACCTAATGGATGATAAGAATTTGACTTATCAATGTGTTTGAAAATGTAGAAATATTTTCTGATTAATAATAGTGTTTTCTTTCTTTTATCTTCAAATACTGCATCTTAGATTGAGACCTCTGGAAACAGATATGGAGACAGAGTTGCATGCCGAAGATTTACTGGGGAGCACTCTTGGGGGATACACCTATAAGGAAGTTGATGAAAGCAAAATGGACACAGAGAGAGGCTGACCCGTGATACAGCTGCATCCAGGACATCAGCTGATCTTATATGGAGATAGAATAACCCTTCAGAGTTGTCTCAAATTGAGGCTAGATGGCTGAGACTTGGAATCTCTGCTTCAGCCAGTTACTAGCTGAGAGTCACCTCTGGTGGGAGATACAACATTGGGTCAGGCTGTTCTTGGCAGCCCAGTGAAATTCCCATAAAAGGTACTTCTGTGAGCCATCAGCAGTTGACAATCCTAGCAGTTGGGTGATGGGGACACTACTTGGAAAGGTGTCCCCTACAGCCCATCATTGCTGCCATTTATGTTCACTTGTTTTTCCTAATAATTTGCCCCATTTGGGATAGCTTCTTCAAGATCTGTTGCTGCAGTTGATCTTGAAGCTGTAACTGATACTTGGTCATCCCCTTTCTCTATCATTCATTCTAGATTCTCCTTTCTACAGCTAGCACCAAACCTTGTCTGGGTCAATTTTTTGGTGGGATGACCTAAACTTTTGTCTTGGAAGAGTCTGAAGCCCTGGGTACCATGCCCATCTCAGGTGATGCTACTCTGAATTATAAGTGTTACAAGAATTATAACACTTGTAGTTTGTGGAATGTGCACAGCCCCTTGCATCCTGTGGTAGTATAATGCTTAAAACTTTCACTGGTGGTGAGTTTGAATGGCATGCTGATAGCAGGGGCCCCACTGGCTGCTACAATATTTAAAATACTAGAAAGAAAACAGGGAAATTGTAAAAATAAGGACTGAGAATCGGGTGGCTGCTGCTGAACTGACTTGATTCATTCAAGAGACATAATTGACAGGCTCTCTATGGTTAATTAGCAATTAAAAGAAAAATGAGAAAGCTTTTGAGATAAAATGATGGCATTATCCCCACTCCAAGTTCAACAACTGACTCCATGAAAGGCATGAAAGCATACTCCAGCCCACTATGTGAAATGACATCATTTTGGCCGGGCGCCGTGGCTTATGCCTGTAATCCCAGCACTTTGGGAGGCCGAAGCAGGCAGATTATCTGAGGTCAGGAGTTTGAGACCAGCCTGGCCAACATGGTGAAATCCCATGTCTAGTGAAAAAAAAAAATTAGCCAGGTGTGGAGGCGGGCACTTTCCATCCCAGCTACTCAGGAGGCTGAGGCAGGAGAAGCGCTTGAACCCGGGAGGCTGAGGTTACACTGAGCCAAGACTGCGCCACTGCACTCCCGCTTGGGTGACAAGAGTGAGACTCTATCTCAAAAAAAAAAAAAAAGAAAAAGAAAAAGAAAGAAAGAAAGGAAAGAAAAGAAAGAAGAGATGACATTGTTTCTCTGGAACTTGGTTCCTTTATAATTTAATATGTTCACAACTCTCCAGTGAACTGAGAGGAAAACTTCTTTTTTCATTTTTTGTTGTAATGGCGGTATAGTGGTTTTAAAATTATGTCCACGAATTCCTTCAAACTCTCTCCTTCAAGAGGTGAAATTTAATTTTCACCTACGTGAGTATGGGCTGGATTAGGGACATACTTCTGATGAATGAAATAGGGCAAAAGTGGTGGCATGTCCCTACCGAGATTCAGTTATACAAAGACTGCATTTTCCATCCTGAGGAGGACGCTTGCTGGCTCTCTCTCCTGCTCAGAACACTTGCTTTGTGACTCCGCTTTGATGCTGTAAGAACACTGAAGCAGCCCATGGAGAGGTCCACACGGTGAGGACTGCAATAAATAACCATGTAATTGAGGCTTCTTGGAAGTGGATCCTCTACCATTGGAGTCATAAGTGACTGCAGACCCAGGGAATAGCTGGCTCTGCAAACTCGTGTGGAACTCACAGCCAGAACTGCTGAGCTAAACAACCCCTGGATTTCTGACCCTCAGAAAATGGGTGAGATAATACATGCTTTAAGCTGCTGATGTCAGAAGTAATTTGTTATAAAGCAAGAGGTAACTAATATAATAGGACTGAAAATCTTTCAAGGCCTCTGCATTCTAAGTGCAACTCATGCCGTAGGGAACTTTACCCATCCATTTGAATGGTTCCCAAATTCATATCACTAGATGAGTGATCTCAACTAAGCTTTCACAATTTGTGTTGCTTTCCATTTGCCCAATTCACCCAGTACCACTTTCTGCTTCGTTGTGATCCTATTTTTGCCCAGGCTAGGAGAATGAGCAAACATTTCATTACTGAGATTCTCTGCTATATACTTAGGTTCAGTCAATGGAAGACACCAGCAGAAAATCAGAGGGTAAAACGAGGATGAGATTGGAGTATTCATCTCCTCCTTTGCCTGATTGTCTGAGATTCTGGCAGGGGCTGCATCTCACGATGACCACGTCTTCCCTCTGGCGTCGCCTCTTGGGTGATACCAGTTCTCATCCAGTTCATGAAGCACTGTTCATTCCCTTGCTCATTAAGGCCCAGGGATAAAAACAGCCTCGTACTGTTACTCATCTCTGGCTCCTTTGTCATTTGTTGCTGGTTCCCTGAACCTTGCCAACATCTCTGGAAATAGCTCATTCATTAAATCATTTTCCATGAAATCTTCTCGTGTGCATCATCTACTTCCTGTTGTGATTCTGATAGGTAGAGTCCTTTGACATTCTTCACCTGAAAATCCCAAAGGTCATCAGGTGAATTTATCTAAAATTGGACTCAGTCTCGACCCCTAAACATGTTTAATTTCTACTATTTGAATTATTTATCTAACCATATTGAACTGCCAGTATTTGATGATGCTTATCCTATAAGATAACATGAAAATATTATATGATTCTAACTTAAAACCTGAAAGTTAACTGTTTTAGTCTGAGTTGCCCCCTGAAGCAGTAAAAAAGAAAGTAGTTTATTTGGGAGGTGATCCCAGGAAATATCAATAGAGAAATGGGGAGTGAAATAAGGTAAAGAAAGCAGGAGTAGAATGTTCCTTATTAAGCTTTATCCCACAGGAGTTTTAGCCCCTGAGGAAGTCTGAGAGATGGGATAGAACAAGACTCAGAGCTATTCCAACGAATGGGCAAGGAGACTAGATATTTATCTACCTGATCTCCCTCCATCATTTTGAGGGGTCCAGTGTCCAGACACATTATCTCTGGAACTTCTGATTTGCCCTTTATACCAGCAAAGTGTTCTCCACCAGCCAGGAAAAAACAAACAAGAGCTGTCACACAAGGTTACAGGGGTTCCAACAAGTAGCCTTGGACCCTGAGGAGGTGCGTGCTACAGAGATACAGATATGCGCCAACTGCTGTACTACCTCTGATTCCTCCCTCTCACTCGTTCTCCACATCTAGTCAATCACCAAGGTCTGGAATATTTTTTTCCAAAAACATTCCTGAATCCATTCCTTCTTATCTGTTTATATTTTTTCTATGTGTGTTCGCAAATTAACACACATTTAGTAACAATTTTTTAAATGCCACACATTTGTTACCTCACAATTTCAGTGGGTCAGGAGCCCAGGCACAGCTTCACTGGGTTCTCTGCTCAGGGTCTCACAAGGCTGCAATCAAGGGTTGGCCAAGCTGTGTTCCTTTCCTGAGCTCAGGGTCCACTTCCAAGTTTATACGGTTGTTGGCGAAATTTAGTTTCTTGCAGTTTTGTGTCTAAGGTTCCTGTTTTCTTGCTGTCTGTCAGCCAGAAGGCTTTCCCATCTGCTAGAGGACACTGACAGGTGTTTTTTTTTTTTTTTTTTTTTTTTTCTCTCCTCAAGGGCTTCTCTCAGGACCTCTTACAATATGTCAGATTACTAGTTCAAAGCCAGTACGTGGGAGTTTCTCACCCCAGTCTACTAATATAAGCCTTATGTAAATACATAATCAAAGGAATGGTAGTTCATCATCTTTACCATGTTGTATTTATTTCTTCTGTTTAGATCTTCTGTCCACGCTCAAGGGGAGAAAAAATTACATGGGTGTGACTCTTTGTGGTTCTCCTTAGGGTGTGTCTGCTGTACTCACTAATAGTGTCCTATTTTCAGTAGCCTCATCTTTCAACTAAAATGCTAAAACAGCCGTCTAACTGGATTTCCTTCTTCAAATATCATAATTTTCAAATCCACTGACCAAAAGCTGCCAGAGAAGTCTAACACAAATGGAAATCTAATTTTACACCTATAATCCCAAAGTATTTTGAAGGTTCCCCTTCAATGTAATGAGCCTCAAACTCCTCATCAGATAAACCAGGCCCTTCATAATCTAGACCCTGCCTGCATCTCAAGCTTTATCTCTCCTCATGTAGACTTTACTTACTAACAACAAAATGCAGGCAGTTTCTTGCACCCACCATGCTGTTTTTCATTTTCTTGTATTTGCTTATCAGCTGCCACCTCTACCTGGAATGCTTTTCTATCCTATTTGCTACTTAACTTGCGTAGCTCAGGAAAAGCACCAAGAAATCGATGAAGGCTCCCAAACTCACTTTAATCACCTTCATTTGTGGTATTATTATATCTATATGTATCTTTATTATTGCATTTAACACCTTGTAGAAATTTTAATATTTCTATCCAATCTATTAGACGATGAGTTGCCTGAAGGTAGGAAGACTGTTTATCTTTGCATCCCATTGCGCCTGGCACATATAGGTCCTCAATGTGTTGTTGTCAAATTAATAAATGGATAAGTAATTAATTGTCATGATAGATTAAGTCACAAACTGACTACCTGAGGCAACTGTAATAGCAAAATATGGTTGAATGATCATTAAAGTCACTAGGCATGGAAAAATATGATAAATATTAATTGCAATTTTCATTTAGATTGGTGTTGATTGAGCTTCAGTTGATTGTTTCAGAATCCTTCATCAGTGTTTATGAGACATCTCCCATGGGAAAAGGGATCTTCAGTGAAATAAGTCAATCCAATATATGCCATCTAATAAAGAAAAGATGAAGAAGGGATTAAGATCCAAGTCTGAAATGCCAGATGGATATCTGTATCTGATCTGTTGTTTCTCTTAGACCAGGACTAATTTTTGTCATCATGGCATTTTGCTAGGACTGGAGACACATGAGGTCTGTAGATGTCCTATAACAAGTGCACTAAGGCTTCCCAAGTTCATGAACCATGTCTCTTCAACCTTGACACCAATCTTAATAGAACAAGGCCACAATATATTTTTTGGTCTCTAATCCCTTGTTATCAATTGTTCAAACGCTTTGGCATAAAAAACAGGAGGGAGGCCATTCCTTTATCCCCTGCTGGTTATATCCCTCCTAAAGTCATAATCCCTGTGACAATACCCAATTGCAGAGGGCATTGCTTTGATGAAGCTCTTTAACCACAATCCTTTTACATACTGTTTGTAATCTGCACAGCCATACAATTATTCAGCCTCCCTTTCTTTGAGGGCATATTTTCACACTTCAGGAGCTCTTCAAACTTACAATTCAGCTTCTCTGGTGTAAAGATGAAAAAAAAAAAAAAAGCCTTCTCAACTGCTGTTTAAAATCATGCCACTGTTGACCCTAATCTCCTTCTAAAGCCCTAAAATATAAATTAGGCCTGTATTCATTGTGTCCCAAAGAGATTTCTTTTCTGGGACTAGCTCTCACTGCCGTGGGGCCTCCCCAGCAGTTCACAATGGCCATCTGGTTTTTGTGCCTTCCCAGATGGGCTCAGTCAGCACAGATTCCAGGGTCTAGGAAAAACGAGAGGAAAGAGACATTTGGCACCCAACTACATTTTACATTTACAATACAGGAAGAAATCTGCATCTCTTTTTCTCTCGGCTCCACCATCACCTGCATAAGTTATCTGTGCTCCTACTGAGCTGGCACTTTGGTAAACAAACCTCACTTTTTATGATTTCCTGATGAAAGAATATTTTGGGAGGTAAAAAATTAAGTGTGACTGATTCCTCATGTTTAAAAAAAATCTGTCTAAAAAAGTGTACATGGGTGCTTTAATTATTGGGAAATAGTAAGTTTGAATGACATGTTGTGTCCTGCAGTAGAAAAGTGAAAGAATGAAGATTTATTGTGCAATCTATTAAGTAGTATTAGAAAACTTACACAGGGTTTAAAATACACCTGACAATATCTTGACTGATTTTCATCAGGAAGAAAAACAGGTAAAATGGCCCTTTTAAGATAATGGCTACTTAAAAATCTCAGCAACTATACATTTTATGGAAATTTTGAGAAAATTGTACCTTGATATGCTATTGTAAATAATAATACTGTGAGTGTGCTCTGTACACTTTCCCCAGTTTTCCCTAATGGGAACATTGTGAAACTATAGTATAATAGCACAACCATGTTATTGATGTTGATACAATCTGCTGATCTTAGATTTCTCCAAATACACTTTACTTATTTGTGGGTGTGGTGTTTAAGTCTGTGCATTATGTTACATGTGTAGATTCATGTATCGGCCACCATAATCAAGAAACTGAACAGTTTCATTACTAGATAATCAAGAAACTGAACAGTTTCATCATTACAGGATCCCTCCTGTTGCTCTGTTAGAACCACACCCACTTACAACCCACTATCTCTCCTTTCTGGCAACCACTAATGGGTCTTCCATTTGTAAATTTTGTCATGTCAAGAATGTTATATAAATGGAATTATAAAGTATATAATCTTTTAGATTGGCTTTTCTCACTCAGCATAATTCTCTGAAGATTCATCCAAGCTGTTGCATAGATCAATAGTTCTTTTTATTGCTGGTTATCTCATTCAATTTCTTCTAAGTTGTCTAAATTAGTGTAAAGTTATCCATAGCATTTCCTTGTTAATCTTTTAATAGCTGCAAGATTTGTAATTATATCCTACATTTTATTCCCAATATTTATTATTGCTTCGTATTTCTGAGTCTTGCTAGAGATTTTAATGTTATTGATTGTTTTCAAGATTGTGCTTTCTGTTTCATTGGTTTTCCCTGCTCTTTACAGTTTTAAATTTCATTGGTTTTTGCTTTCATCTTTACGATTTCCTTTCTTCTGCTTTCTTTGTGTTAATTTTGTTCTTCTTTTTCTAATTTCTAGAGTAGAAAGTTAGGTGATTGATTTCAGAGGTTTTCTCTTTTCTGATGTAGGAATTTAGGGCTATAAGTTTTCCTCTCAGCAGTGTCTTGGCTGCACATTATGTATTTTGATAAATTGTGTTTTTGTTTTTATTAATTTGCATGTGTGTATTTTTAAATTTTTATTTTATCCAGGAAGTATTCAGAAATGTGTAGTTTAATTTTTATGTGTTTAGAGATTTTACAAGTTTCTTTCTGTTATGGATTTTTGGTCACAGAACACAAACTCTACATCACTTTAATTCTTTTAAATTTGTTGAGGTCTGTTTTATGGCCCAGGTTATTTTGGCAAATGTCCCATGGGTGCTTGAAATGAATATATATATATATATATATATATATATATATATATATATATATATATTCTGCAGTTTTCAGGTGGACATTTTTATATATGTCAATTAGATCCTATTTTCTGAAAGGTGTTCAGATTTGCTTTATCTTTGCTAAATTTTCTGTCTAATATTTCTATCAGTAGCTGAGAGGGACACCTTGAAGTCCCAAACTATAATTGTACAAGTTTTATTTTTATTAGTATTATTATTATAGTATAGTGACAGATTAATTTTATTTTATTTATTAATTTAATTTTTAGATGGAGTTTCACTCCTGTTGCCCAGGCTGGAGTCCAATGGTGCCATCACAGCTCCCTGCAACCTCCACCTCCCAGGTTCAAGCTATTCTCCTACCTCAGCCTCCCAAGTAGCTGGGATTACAGGCATGCACCACCACATCCAGCTAATTTTGTATTTTTAGTAGAGACAGGGTTTCTCCATGTTGGTCAGACTGGTCTCAAACTCCCAACCTCAGGTGATCTGCCTGCCTCGGCCTCCCAGAGTGCTAAGATTACAGGCGTGAGTCACTGCACCCAGCCCTGAGTGATATCTTATCTCTAAAAATAAAAAAATTTAAAAATTCCATATTTTTGCCAATATTCTCTTTGTTCTCCTTTTCTAATTTTCTCCCCATTCCAAAAAACTGAATCAACAAATATACTTCGTGATCTTAAAAACTGTTGCAATCAAATCTTTTCTGTTAATTTTTTAATCAAATATAATTTTGATTCTTGTGTAGTTATAAAAAAAATGAAAAAAATTCCGGCCTGTGTAAGATTGCTGAGATTATTCAGCTACATATAGAAACCATTTACATATGGAAATTTGTTATTTTAAAAAACTTAACATGCCAAATTAAAATATTGCAAAAAATGCTTACTAATTATGCCTCTAAATGCATTATCATTTAAATAGCAGTTAATAGTCCTAAAATGCTGGAGGACATACTTCATTCATTGCTAAATGTCAACAAATGATGTTAAAATCTACTATCTTTAAGAAAGAATCAGAATGAAACAAGAAATGTAAGAAAAGTGTTCATTGCTATCCTTTAAATGAATGAGAAAAGACTTGTGAAATTCTTCAGTTGAATGCTTTGGGACACTAGTACACTGAGTGATTTTATGCAGGATTGCACCCTAAGCACAATAGGTTATACGCCTTTCTGAGGCAGTTATACTCAGACATCAATTTCAACTTTGAAATATAATTTATTGCATTAGTCTATTCTTATGCTGCTATAAGGACATACCTGAGACTGGGTAATTTATAGAGGAAAGAGGTTTCATTAACTCACAGCTCAGCATGGCTGGACAGGCCTCAGGAAACTTACAGTCATGGCAGCAGGGGAAACCAACACATCCTTCTTCACATGGTGGCAGGAAGAAGAAGAAGGAGAGCTGAGCGAAGGGGGAAGTTCCTTATAAAATCATCGGATCTTGTGAGAATTTACTCACCATCACGAGAACAGGATGGAGGAAACCAGCCCCATGATTCAGTTATCTCCACCCAGTCCCTCTCACGACATGTAGGAATTATGGGAACTACAACTCAAGATGGATTTGTAGGGAGGACAGAACCAAACCATATCGTTTATCAAGACTATTCTTTCAGGGATCACTTTTATGCTTTGTTACTAGAAGTTTCCCTGAACATGTAGCGCACCAGAAACCATGGGAAAGGGGAGCAGAGTTGTCTCCTAAGCATGAAGCCAGCTCTGTGTGTTGTGTTGCTGCAACTGACACTTGGTATTGATGATTATTCTCTCCCTCCCTCAGAAGAATAAGAGGGGAGGATGGAGTCTGAGAGGTAGTAATTATTTAAATTAACTAACTAATTTCATCTAATGCAGTTTATCAAGCAACAGTATGTAGAGATTAATGTGCACATTTGTTTAGATTTTCTATAGAAGATACATCTTCCACAGTTTTTTACAGAAAACTAACATTTTTCTAAGGATTCACAATCAGTATTCCTTGGTTTACACAGTGTATACATCCAGTAATCAGATACATTACTTGAAATGTTTTTAAATGTTAACTTTCTTTGACATCTTAATATTTTAATCAGGAATTTCATTTCCCTAGATAAGATAGCTTTCATTACAAAAATGTGCTTTTTGAGGTCATTTGAAGGTAGCATTTTGTCTGAACTTTAGGAACAATGCCTGAAGATAAAGATGTTAAAAAATACATCAAGATACAACAGAATATCATATAAAAACATTCATACAGTAAAATGACATGAAGTGAGAGTGGTAGTTTTAAAATATATCTACTAATTCTTTGACATGCCTCCCTTTAAGAGATGGAGCTCCATTGCCCTCCGCTTGAACGTTGGGTGGATGTAGTGGCTTGCTTCTATCAAATAGACTATGTAGAGGCAATGGGGTGCAACCTTCAGTAGGAGGTCATGCAGGGCCTTGCATCTGTCTCTTCACTCTCTCTGGGATCACTTGCTATGGTGAAAGCTATTAATTGATACCATGTCATCAGAACACTCATGTTGCTTGAGCAACTCCATGTAGAGGTCCATGTGGACAGGAAAGGATGCTTCTTTTCAAAAATCATCAAGGAATCCATGCCTTCTGCTAGAGTCATGTAATTGAACCATCCAGTAAGTGGATTCTATAGCTACAGCTCCAGTGAAGTTTTGAAGATGCCAATAACTCCAGCCAACACCATGGCTTGACCCTCAGCCAGAACCATCCAGCTAAGCTGCCTTCAAATTTTTTACTCATAGAAATATGAGAGAATAATGTTTGATGTTTTAAACTCCCAAGTATGGGGATAATTTGTTCTGCATCAATAAATAACTATTACGAATACCTTCCCTTACAGAACTTGACAAATGATCACATCCTTTGATGTCCAGAAGTAAACATGAACTGACATGTGATAAATTCTGGAAACATTATCAGAAACAGAGCTCCTTTCTTTTGACAAACCCAATGCCCCCCCAAACTCACTGCCCATTTCGGCTCACCAATATCTTTACATCAATCCATCACAATCTCCTGTGATTTCTTTCTCATCCAGATTGGCAGATTAGAATAATAAATCTAGTTCATTTTTGCTTAGATAGACTTAAATCAGTCAAGTTATCTTATTTCATTTTTTGGTTTTTCAATTAGATTCTACAATAGGAATATCTATTTCCAGAAATTAGAGAACTAACTTTTCACTTACAAATAAGCTATTTTTTTATTTCCATACTTCTGAATATTCTTGTTCTGACTTTGACGCGGAATTTCTTTGTACCTGTGGTCTTTTTACAGAAACTGTCTTAATATCATATTTAAGTACATAAACAATGGTCTGTATCTTAACATTCTATGTTTGAATATATCAGCATACTGACCTTTTAATATAAATATTTCAGTAAATATAATGTCAAATTATCTGGAGCAAGCAAACCTGTGAGTAACTATTAAGGCAAAAACTGGGAGGCAAATAATGGCTTCCTAAAGTGGAGAGTCTTGGGAGTGACATAATTCTGTCAATGGTCAAAGTGTCTTCTCAGAAATCCCACTGTTCTGTGCAAGGAACTCCCAAACAGAATATCCTAAGAGTAACATTAACAACCCCAGTCAAATCCGCTTTCTATATTTTTTCCATCTAAATCCTCATAGGTTTTTTTGTTTATTCCAGGGTGGCAAAAGTTTTGTAATGCGTTAGAGTGGATAAGTCTTAGAGGAAAAAATAAACTTCATGTTTCTTTCTAACATAGATACATATTTCTTCCACTACTTATTTCACTAATGTTATTTGGCTTGGTCAACTACTGCGTATTGCATGATAATTTTTCTAGGATAAGTTGTTTCAACTTCAAACTTGGAGGGTTTTTAAAAGAAAAACTGAAAACTATTTTTTACTAAAAGGGCATGGGGAGGGATAAGTTGTTTCAAATATCCAAGTTATTGGTAAAATACTTTTATAGATAAGTATACATATGTAACAAACCTGCACGTTATGCACATGTACCCTATAACTTAAAGTATAATAAAAAAATACTTTTATAGTCACAAATAATGACTATATTTACCTAGTTTTCCAAATTTTGTAATACTCCAAATTGTGAGTCAAACACAAAAATAAAATGTTTGTGCAAATCCCCTTCCTTACATGTCTTCAAGCATCATACAGCAATGTGTTATGATAGAATGTGTTATGGAATGTGTTATGATAGAACGTGTTACGGAATGGGTTATGATAGAATGTGTTATGGAATGTGTTATGATAGAATTAATAATTCACAGCATGTCATTAGGAAAAGTTCCTTGAAAGTTGATTTGAATATTATCTCAGTACTAAATTGGAATAAGGTACAACCAGAAACCCAAATTTAAAGTCATAGTGACATTTAAAAATTGCTCAAATGAAGTACTGTGGCCATTTAAAATTAAGATGAACAATATTGCCATCACTGGACTCACCCTTGACACCTAAGGCTGAACTGTTTCCTTGTGTTACCAAGTCATGACAATACCAGCTCCTGTCTTATACTGAGAATGGACATTTCAATAGGACTGACAACTGATCCTCAGGAATCAGAAAGGAAATATCAGATAGGTGTTACTTATCCACATGTGTGTCTTCCAGGAAGACCCGGGGAATCTGTAAGGCTCCATATTGCTGGAAATTCACTTAATGCACATTGTCCTTATCCCCAGTGTCTACACAGGAATGATTTACGGATACAGGTTGCCATGTCTTGATTTAGAACTAAGATTTTAATCACAATAAAACCCCTGCCTTGGCAGACCTTTCCTGTTATCTTCACGAAGATCTCAGCAATAACAGGCACTCAATTCCTCACAATTCTCACAGAACCGCCTTTTGGTTTTTCTGAGCAGCCATTCTCTTTTTGGAATTTGCATTTAGACCAGTTGGAGATAAGATCTGGTGCTTTGGGGAGCAGGTGTTAAGAGACCCAACCAAAAGTAGAGCTGTCTGAGAGCTGTAGAACCGTGTAGGTTGAAGCAATCAATTTTACTGCAGTACACTATTTCTCTTGCTACTAACAGCTGCTGGGAGGATAGCAGGAAAGCTACCCCGCTGAGCAGATTTGAGTCAGAGGATGGAAAATCCACCTCATTTCCAGGCTGAGGGGTCCCACATTAAAAGACCATAAAGTTAAAGTCATTTAAATAGTAGCTCCAGGGGCACATTAACTTTGCCTTCTTATAAAATGTCTGTTAATATAGATCTCAAAGACAAGTTGCTTGTCATTTTATCATTCAGCACAGCATAGCAGGTATTTACAATTGTTTTTGTGCCTCAGACATTTGTGTTTACTGCTACAGACACACACACACACACAAAGTTTGATTAAATGGACATAAAAGAGCATGCCATCACCATTTATATAGGTGGAAGCCACTATCTACATGTAGCTAACACTGACAATTTGAAATCTTTGCAAAACATTTAAAGTACTGAAATGAACATTTCATCATTACTGTTGGGGAAAAAAAGCACAATTTATTGCCATGCATATTGCTGCAAACTTGGTGAAGCTTTAAATTTTCTGGATTGTTGATTTTGGAACATTTCTGCCCTGGAGGAATGCCTTGGAGGAGCAAATATGAAATATAAATCGGTCTTTGAGAATTCCGCTGAGTTAGAGGGCTGGATGCATATCGACTTGTGAGTACAATCTTCATGGAAAGACCTGAACTGTTTCGGATGGACTGTTCCTGCTGCTGTCAGTTGGACATTTCCTTGAGAGATCCCTTGAGAGATGCAGCTTATGGGTGCCATACTGTAACTGTAAACTACTTGGGAAAAACAGGAGAGGGTGGGATTAAAAATATGTCTGGCAGCTCAAGGATCTGGTCTGAATGTCAAGTAGCAGCTGAGACAACTGTGTTATCGTTTTTCATTGCCAAAGGGTAGGACTTTTTTTTTTTTTTTTTTTTTTTGAGGCGGAGTCTTGCTCTGTCGCCCGGGCTGGAGTGCAGTAGCCAGATCTCAGCTCACTGCAAGCTCCTCCTCCCGGGTTCAGGCCATTCTCCTGCCTCAGCCTCCGGAGTAGCTGGGACTACAGGCGCCCGCCACCTCGCCCGGCTAGGTTTTTGTATTTTTAGTAGAGACAGGGTTTCACAGTGTTAGCCAGGATGGCCTCGATCTCCTGACCTCGTGATCCGCCCGTCTCGGCCTCCCAAAGTGCTGGGATTACAGGCTTGAGCCACCGCACCCGGCCAGGGTAGGACTTTTTTAAAGATAGCCAGGTTCTTGTCTACGTTCTTTAAGAATAGATAATGCAATGCTTCTCAACAACATAATTATTTGTAGGGACATGGATGCAGCTGGAAACCATCATTCTTAGCAAACTATCACAAGAAGAGAAAACCAAACACCGCATGTTCTCACTCATAGGTGGGAACTGAACAATGAGATCACTTGGACTCGGGAAGGGGAACATCACACACTGGGGCCTATCATGGGGAGGGGGGAGGAGGGAGGGATTGCATTGGGGAGTTATACATGATATAAACGTTATGCACATGTACCCTAGAACTTAAAGTATAATAAAAAATAAAAAAAGAAAAAAAAAATAAAAAATAAAATAAAAATAAAAATAATATATAACAGTGTGTCATATCCAAGACAAATTAAAAGACTGAATTTACAATCAATGTTCCTGGCTAAATGGAATTATAGAAATATGGCTATGTAACGTACAAGCTATTAATGTTGCATCCATATGCTACTACGATGGATAAAATATCTAGATTATTGCTTTCAATTATTATCGTACCTTTTATAGTATAGACATGGGTGTAGGCAAATTTTTACGGGATATTTCTGTGTGCTCACAATGTAAAAATACCAGCATCATTTTATTTTGAGCAATCATATTTATTAAACTGTCAAAATCATTGATATTAAATATTTAAATAGAAAACTAGAAGCTCATCAAAATAACCAGCTGCCTTAAATACAGGATTATGTGATAGTTATAAGGAACAAGATACTGTAAAATAACTGTCATTCACTTTTTACAATAAAGAAAAGTTGAAGTTAGGTACAATCTTTTTAAAAAAATCAACTACTAGGGCCGGGTGCGGTGACTCATGCCTATAATCCCAGAACTTTGGGAGGCCCAGGCAGGTGGATCATGAGGTCGGAAGATACAGACCGTTCTGGCTAACACGGTGAAACCTTGTCTTTACTAAAAATAGAAAAAATTAGCCAGGCATGGTGGCGGGCACCTGTAATCCCAGCTACTGTGGAGGCTGAGGCAGGAGAATCGCTTGAACCCAGGAGGTGGAGGTTACCGTGAGCCGAGATCGCACCACTGCCCACTGCACTCCAGCCTGGGCAACGGGGTGAGACTCTGATTCAAAAACGGAAAAAAAAAAAAAAAAAATCAACTGCTGATACATTTATAAATGTACGTGATACCTGGAATGAAATTTTTCCAATTTTTTTTTCAATTTTCCGTTGCTTTGTTGTTTCATTGTGATACAACTGTTTTGTCTGTCGGATTTGAACAATTTGCCTAGGTGGAATCTTACTAATTTCTTTGTGAAGAAAATCAACAAAGTTATTTTAATACATACTGCACTTTCCAGCTTTGAAACAGCAATTCGAATTTCCAACAGAGGCTATTTCACTTTTAAAAACACATTATCAGCTTTTGATTAAAGGGAGAGCACTCTTTTTAGGGATGCTTCTCATGGAAAACAATTTGATATGATGTATTTGGTGCAAAAGAGGTGTTATAAGAACTTGCTACCAACGAGGCCTGGGGATTGCACCACGAAGGATAAGTCAGCATTCATTCATCTACTCTGGCCATCTGCCCTTGTCTTTACATCTCTTTATATCTGCCTGTCTCTGAGTCCTGTAGCTCATCAGCAAGGCAGCAGCTGTTGGACTTTCTTGCTGAAGATAGTGAAGCCTAAAGCCTGAAGCTTCACAGGAAAGGAAATTCTAATTTGTAAACATCATCACCCTTCAATCACTTTGTGCTTGAGTCATGGGGAAAACCCAAAGTGATTTGTAAACACACTAGCATACAGAAGTGTTCCCTATTTCACACCTTTTGTTCCATCTATAGGGAGAGCAAGGTCCAGATGCTTATGTAATTCTCACCTTAACCCCACACATTTTGAAAATTACACAGGGCGAAGATGGAAAGGAAAAGTACTTGGGTAGATATGATGCTTACCATATGTGCCAGATTTCAGGTAATTCTCATCAAGCATTAAAATATTCCAAAAATTTCAACATTTGGAGCTAAAAATGCCTCTTCCATATTGACTCTCATGCCTGGAAAGCCATGTGCTTTCCATTTCATGTCTTCTTTCATTTGGAAAATACAGTCCAAAGGATTTTGGTAGAAAACTCATGACTCTGAGGCATACCATGAAGTCTCTTTTTATCCAATTAACATGATCATTTAGACTCACATGGCACAAGCATATTGTTTTGCACATGATAGGTGCTTATTCAATGGGGATTTTATTCAATTTAGCTCAATGATAAATATCATATTTTTAATGAAACTATTCACTGTCATTCTACGTCCATCAAGAATATAGGCTCACTGAAGTTTCAACTAAAAGTTCATGTTTTTTACAAAATACTTGTGAAACAGCAAGCAAATGAGATTTTTTAAATAAATAATGAAGATCATCTTAAATGACTGTAGATACAATGACACAGAAATACATAATAAGAGAACACACATGTGACATAACTTCAAGGTATCCAAAACTCATCTAATCTCATGTATGTCCTCAGAAGCTTTATCCTGCACCAGAAATATCTGCCATTTTTCTCGTTTCTATTATTAAATATGTTGCATTTTCAGAGGATTCTTGTATAAACGGAAATACATTAAACAGAATATGTAACAGCTTATCATTTTAGCCTTCATAATTTCATTTGGAAGATTAGATTTTTTTTGGTTTTCTTCCATAGATTAGGAGTATGAGAAACATATAACAAGATGAGTAATTCTTGATGAAAGTGTGTGTACTTTTGGTAAAGTTCTAAACACAGTACATATTCTGAAATGGCGTACATAAATGAGGTGGTAGAAAGAGATCCCTTGGGCAGCCAGAGGGCAAGCTCATGAGGACACTGGGTTTCAATTAGAAGTTATTCAAAAAAATGAACAATCGCAAAAAGAAGTTTTCTGCTATGTCATTGTTATGGGTTGAGTTGTGTTCCTCCTCCAATTCTTATATTGAAGTCCTAACCCCAGTGCATCAGAATGTGACTTCATTTGGAAGTAGGAGCTTTAAAGATGTAATTAAGGTAAAATGAGGCCATATGCGTGAACCCTAATCTAACATGACTCCTATCCTTATGAAAAGAGCGGATTAGCACACAGATATACAGAGGAAAGCCCTGTGAAGACACAGAAGGAAAACAGCCATCTGCACGCCAAGCAGAGAGGCTTCAGAAGAAACAACCCTGCTGACAACTTGATCTTGCACTTCTAGCCTCTGGAACTGTGAGAAAATAAATGTCTGTTGTTTAAGCCACAGAGTCTTTGTTACGGCAGCCCTAGCGAACAAAAACCATCTTCTTTTTTTTTTTTTTTTTTTTAACATGTTAGTGACAAAGAAAAGCCACTCTCTTAGGCCTACCAGCATCTTACAAAATTAATGACTTCAAGCATAATTTAAGGTGGTTCAGTAAAGTCAAAGAAGTAACACAAAAGACACCATAGACTTGAAGTTAAGAAAAGGAAGGGAGTGAAGGGAATGACAAAATATGCAGAAGGACTCCAAGAGACGAGATCAGAAAAATTGTGAACGTGATTGCTTAAATCAGAAGAAGTGAGACAAGCAAAACAATGTGTGAGGAAACAATAGTGGGTGGTCACACTGATAACGCTGTGCTGTCATTACAAATGACATAAAGAGTATCAAATGAAATTAGATATGATGTCTTGATATTTTGAAGAATGAATAGCAGGACAAGGTAGACAAATTATACTTTCAAGAAATGTCATTATAAGGAAAGTTTTTTTAGAAAACTTATTTGAAGTTTTTGCAGAAAGATCACTTGGAATCAATGAGAAAATTGAACTATAACACATTTTTAAGGCATACAATTGTACTATGTACTTATCCCATATAGGTCATCGAATGTGGCTTACAAGAGTGCAGTTCAGAGAAGAATTAATTTGAATATGTATGTGAATATAGTCTGTGGCATAATCATACTGTATGCTCAATTCTATGGTACCAAATGATTTCTTAAAGCAGATTTTACTTTCTTAATTTTTCTAATACTTGTGCTATTTATGTTCCTTATAACTATAAAAAAGAACTGAAAAATTATGGCATTTTGAAAGGATTTAATTGATAATTCCATAAGCATGACAATAAGACATGAAAATCAGTATGAAAGCCACGGCAAAAATAAGCAGGTAGGGAATCAATACAGTGCTCTGCATTAATTTAAATGAAACAGTATTTGAAAGATTTTTAAAATATGGTTAAAGTAACTTTTCTTATAAAATTATTTTCCTAAGAATTCCTGAGCAAAAAAAGATATAAAAGTAGTCAGCTAATCCTAGGAGAGAAAAAATTGACATGAACTCTTTATCCCAGAGCTCATTTCTCTATCATGGCAGTTTACATCCTCTAGCAGGTGATTTTAAGTTTTCCTACTTGGACTGAGGGTATTTTTTTCCTTTTGAACTTTCAATCTTCAATAGATTCTCTTGCTGAATATTATAGAATGTTAGAGTATATATCTGGATATTTTCTGTATCACCAAAGGGTTAATTAGGGTGGAATGCTTTGTGGAATATATCATTTGGGAAAGTTAAGAAGCCATTGCGATCCAAGATAATTAGGAGGAAAAACAAAAAGAAGAACTAGTGCTGAATGTTTGAAATAAACATTATTCTCAATCGTCTACATGTCTTATGAAGTTATTATAATGGAGCCATGAACTCAAACAGAAAAAGTGATTGAGTATGATGCTGCTGCTGCTCAGAATAAATGGGATGCTGCAAAAAATTCAGCTATAATAACATGGTTACAAACTTGACCAAAAATCTTGGGATTCCTGAGATAGCCTCTCTGTCATTTTAAGGGTATCATTGTTCAGAAGCCTATCATATACCTGGAAGTATCTTAGATGTCTCCCAAAGATGATCTTCAACCCTCAAAAACAACACCATAATATACATACTATTTTCTTTGTGGCTAACTGGTAGATACAAGAAAGACTGTCATCATTGGGAACATTGTATATCTTTACATTTTCCTGGGAACTATTATTGATTTCTCACTAGACTCACTATAGAGTATGACGGTTTCACTCCCTTTCAAAAATACTCCAGAGTTTTAAAGGCTGACTTATTTTCTATAAGTAAGAAAATATAATTTGACGTCTCCCTATTTTGTTCACTATGTGACTCTGTACAGCATAAACAACTGCAGCTTGAGCCTGCAGATTTCACTGAGAGCCTAACCTCTCAGTATAAACACGGCTCAGTAAGATCTAGGACAGAAGTCATTCTTGGTGAGTAGAATCTAAGTGATCCATCATGGGAATACTGAAGTTTCCCTTAAGATGGTGTTCTTCCTAATAAGAATTATGATTCTTATTCTCAAGTATGTTTTTTAATGGGCTATCGAAGCATTTTTAAAATGGGTTATTGAAACTAAAATACGTATTCACTTTTTAAAAATCACTTTTATAGCTTTAATAAGGCACCTAAATAACACACTAGATTATACCCTTAGAAACCTTCCTTGAGCATATTTATAATACGTTTTGAAATTTCTCATCCAATTATTGCCTTTATGATAACATTTCTGTCAAGGGGTATTTCTTGAATGCAAAACATTTTTTTTTCAAATTTATCTTATTAAGTTGTTTGGATTAAGACACTGTTAAACCCTTTACTGAAATTCCATAATGCATTGAAAAGATAATTTCTCAAAGTGCCTCACCAAACCAGAGTGTGTCTGAAAGCTGAGAGAGTCAGGATCCATAAAATCAAATTGATAAAGACTAAACTGATATTCTTGTAAGTAAAGATTATCAAATTTACCTGCAGCACCCATGAAACAGTTTTTATCTGCAATAAGCTTCACAGTTTCTTCCTAGGAAAATTTATGTTATCATGGTTGTTTTCATAGTTTACATGTATTTCCCTGAATCATCATGAATATAATCTAGAATTAATCAAATGCATGTACTAAGAATGGGAGAAATAATAATAAGATGGCTTTGTTTCCATAATTGCAGGCCACTTTGAGTAACTAAACAAAGAAATAGGACTTCCAATGACAGTTAGGCCGTATGAAAGTCTCAAGATGACGAGTGATTCATTCTGCTTAAAGATACCAAAAATAAGTAGGCTGGTCAAAATGCAAAGTAATAACTACATGACAAGTATGTCTTACTTTTGGTGTAACCATTAACACCGCTAAATATTTAAATGGAGAATAAGTATATATTTAGTATATATCAAATTGATAGATGTATACCCAAAATATTTTAAGTGTTAAAAGATTTTATTAGAATATCATAATATAATTTAGTAGAATTTTGCCACATTTGGCCTAATTACTTTTTTAAAAATAACCCAAGTAGAACTCTCAAAATCTCTTTGCAAGTGATCAAATAAAAGAAAGTTGTTAATTTTAGCAATTTATTTTCCTACTAATGTTAATATATCGTACAGAAAACTACAATAAGGAAAAAAATTCAATTTTTAGATTGAAAAAGAAAGGCACAAGTTAAATATTTCCCTTTCTATCAAAGTGCCATGAACTTGAAAAGAGTTGCAAAGTGGAAACAGGTGTAGTCAACTGTTAGAGTATTTTTTAAATTGTTTGGCACGTTATAATAGTGGAATCCAAAACTGAAACTTGACATTACTCTAAGCATTGGAAGATCATAAATCACTTTAGACAGCACACCGTGGTCTTAGTTCTTTCATACTGAAAATATTTTGTAACTGTGATATTATTATGCATTAGGAAAATAAAAAATAATACAAAGTTTAAATAATAAATAAAAATTTAGCTTTTTCCCTATATGTGCTATACATTATACATAATTTCATATTGTTTGTAGAACAATTAAAGATATTTTCCTGCATTTGCAAATTTAGATATTTTATTAAAGGCTAGATATTTTTGAGTGTTAATTTAAAGTGGACTTCATGCACATTCATGTTTTATAGTTGATTTAAGAGATACATAATTAAAATTGCAAAGGAATGAATACTTCAGACAGAAAATTTTATATTAAATTTATTTTTTGTAAGAAAGAATGGACAAATGCATACAAATGCTAAGAATTTCACTTTTTGGAATGGCTTTTTTTCAAGGATTCTAATTTTTTTATGGAAATAATCCTATAACAACTTTACTTATCCCCATTACCCCATAGTGATACTGTGGATATAAGGTAATCCAGGTCAGAAAAGTAGCAGACATAATTCTAGTTCCTTCTCCAGCTCTCTACATTCATGTTCTCACTCCAAGTACAACTTTTCAAAAACTAACAATTGTGCTAAATGCTTAAGATTGCTTTATAATGCTTTATACTGATTCAAAAACAAAACGTACTGGCTTTCATTATATGTAACAAGAATAAATTGAATAATTTATTTACATCAAAAGTAGATATTTTAAGATGAGTCAAAACTATTTAATCTTTAAAGAAATTTAGTTAAGGAATTTGCCTTAGGTTAACCTAAAAGATACATTTGATGACATTACTCATGACATAGAGGTTATATCAAATTCTCAAAGAAATTTAGCGATTTTTAAATTTTATTTTATTTTTGTCAATGTTCACTTGTTTGGGATTTTCCCCTCTCTGATTTTAAGAGATTTACTTCTGGATGTTTGTTCAATTCCCTCATTTTTTTTTTAATTCCCAGGTCCACTTCAGTCAGAGAAACATATTATACTAAGAATAAAATTCAGTCTTAAAGCGATTTTTAACATTGAACTGTCATTTCCTGATGCTCAGTGATACTAACACCATAACGCTATAATTTAATGTTTTTCTATTTTCTACAGAATCTCTTCCTGTTATTAATTTTTCAAGATCTGAACACATTTCATGGATTGAAGGCATCCAAACAGCCTGTAGCAGGAAAATATATAATACACATTCCTTTAAAAATACATACAATAACAGCTGCAATTTATAACAACAAGTGAAAGGAAAGATGAAGGAAATATACAAATCATAAACTTCAAGAAACACATAAATCTTTATGAAGTCTTATCATAACTCAGGCAGAATGTTATCCTTTCAAAATCTGCCAGATCACCCTAGACATTATATCCAGTTTGAAAACTCAGGTGCTTTGAAGTTGTTATCTTTGAAGTCCTCTTAGCTTTGGGGTTTTGGTCACTCCTCAGATCACAGCAATTTAGGCATTAGTTCTATGTGATCCTATTGTTTCCCAGTGCCCGTTATTGTTTCTCCTTCCCTTTCGTACAAAAGCACATAATTTTATTCTCCATGACAAATAATCTGAAAAATTTAAACACAGTTGCATGAAAAAAAGTTAAATGTATAAGTGATAATAAATGACTTGGTTGATTTGCAAAGAAAAAAATACCTCTTTTCTTTCAAACTACTGTCTTCTTCATTTTTTCCTTTCTTTTAAGAAACTCAGTCTGTACTGTACCATTCAAACCCACTCTGCCTACTTGGATTTTGCTGCTTGCAGGTAAGATTTTGGCCAGAATATGCATACTTTCTGGTCTTTTCATGTTCATTTGTTTATTCTTTCTAATGAAAATTGGTTCAAATGTCTACTAAGTGCCAAGCACTATTCTAGGTGCTAGATACATTAGTGAACAGAATCACAGATAACCAAGAAACTTATATTCTAGTTGGGGAAAGGCATTAAAAGTGAATGATTCTATGGAAAAAAAAAATGAAAATAATCAAGCATGGTAAAGAAGATCAGAAGGCCGATGTTAGGAGTGGGAGGCAGCAGGGAAGGATAGAAGGGAGAGAAGGACTTAATATTAATGATGATGAGGGCAAGCCTCATTGCAATGGTGAGATTTAAACAGGGAGATGAGTTTAGCCAAATAGATAGCTGGAAGATGAACATTTCAGAATAGATAGAGCAAAAACCTTAAAAGAGGAACATATCTGGTAATGTTCACACATCAAGGAAGCCAATGTGCTGAAGCCGCCGGGGCTTATGAAAAATGGTAGGAAGAGCCAGGTGGGGGAGGGGCAAAAGGCAGACCACGTCGGCCATTTTATCACATATTTTAGAAGGATAGTCAAGTATCCAGGCAAGAGATTGTGGTGATTCTGAAAAGGGAAGTAACAGCAGTGGATATGTTTTAAAGATAGAGTCATCATCATTTCCTGAACAGAATGGATATAAAATGTAAGAAAAAGAAAAAAGATAATTACTATTCCAAAGGTTTCTGCTTAAACGACTACAAGCATGGAAGTAAAGCAGATTTTCAGGAAGCAAGAAGTAAAGGAGCAGTATAAGAACAGAACATTTGAAGTTTTACAATGTTTTAAACATGCTGCATTGTGGATATCTATTAGGCAGTGAAATGGAGATGTTATGTAGACAATTAAATATATGAGTCTGTGGCTTGAGAACACAGTCTGACCAAGGGCGTTAAAAATTGGGAAGTCATCAGCATTTAAATAATATTTAAAGTTATGAGACTGGAGGAGATGACCATGGGTCTGTAACACACACACACACACACACACATACACACACACACACACGCACACAAAATCTAAAATCTGAACTTTGGGCCATGCCAATCTTTTAATGGGTCAGGCAAAAAAGAAGGAACCAGCAAAGGCAACTGAGAATGAGGAATCAGTAGATTAGGAAGAAAGTCATCAAGTGCAGAGTTCTGGAAATAAAATTTTAAAATATGTATAAGGAAGGGAGAGAGAACAACAGTATAAATGCTGCTGGTAGGTTCAATACTTCCAGTAAACACGGTTAGGTACTTTTAGAAGTTAGATATATGAAAGGGGTTCTATTTTGTTCTGAAAAGTGATAACCAAGCTACCAACCGGCAAATCTTATAAAGGAAAGGGTTATCAGAAATCATAACGTTGTTTCTAGCATTACTCTACTGTATTCTGAAACTCTGATTTTGAGAAAATATATCATTACACATATGTGACAGTATTCAAGTTGGATTTTAGCAGCCAAAACTTCAATGATACTCGTGGCTACTGAATCTGAATGTACAATTTTTAACATCCTCCAAATGCTTTTTGCTGTTGAATAGAAGAGATTTTGGAGTAAAAACAATCTTTAGCTCATTCTTCATTCTCTGAAACCTTAGAGGCTGTTCCAACATATGTTCAATAGCATATTTATGGCTGTGACTGTCTCCAGAAAACTGATTGTATTTAATTCTCTCATTATTACCTTTAGGAATAGTACACAAGTACATACTTTGAATTTTTTTCTATTCCTGAAACTAAAGAGATCATAATAAAGCTTTGACACAATAAAGGATGTCTGCCAAATGTCAATCATTTTCCAAAGGGGTCTTTGGGGGAAGTTACTGATGAAAACACTTCCAAAATGCTTTCTAAATATTAAAAAATGGAGCATTAAAAAAAAGACTAAAGGCATTTTTAGACCATTTGGAAGCATGAATTTATGCTTGGCACACAACCTTCACTGATTCTCTCTCCCCATGGCCCATCCTAAACTCAAGGTGTCCAGACAAAATCTTGCCATATCCGCAAATATTACATAATTAAATTTTACAATAGTCCTTCTAGATTTTACTTTTAAAAAATTCTCAATTAATACTAATCACTTAAAAGACTTTTTGAAAAGCAAAAAAATGAATTCCATCAAAAAATTAGTATAACTTTTGGTAAAATAAAGATTATTTTTTAGTAAAAGTCATGGACATAATAGAAAAAAGTAATAGTTACATTTAAATAGGATGTGTTAATATCATTTATTAAATATATGGTACAGGAGATCGAGACCATCCTGGCTAACACGGTAAAACCCCGTCTCTACTAAAAATACAAAAAAAAATTTAGCCGGGCGTGGTGGCGGGCGCCTGTAGTCCCAGCTACTCGGGAGGCTGAGGCAGGAGAATGGCTTGAACCCGGAAGGCAGAGCTTGCAGTGAGCCGAGATCGTGCCACTGCACTCCAGCCTGGGTGACAGAGCAAGACTCCATCTCGAAAAAATATATATATATATGGTACATTCAGACACTGTCCAAAGTCCTCAGTATACACATCTCAATCAACTGTGAAATTACCCTTTGCTTTAGATACAATTATTATGCCCACTTTATAGAAAATCAGTAATCTTGCCCAAGTAACACCTAATAGTGTAAGTGAAAACTGCCGCTTGGAAAGCCACTGTGATATTTGTAACTCCAGATCATTAGTGTCAGTCCTGAACTTGACATTTAATGTTTATATCATTTTGAAAAATAATTCACTTAGCCAATCAAGAGACTTAATTTATTCTTCTATAAAAGTGATATTATCTTGAATTTTAAGTGCATGATCGATGAAAAATATAAAATATAAAATTTCTAATTATAATGGCAAAACATAAAAACCAAATACTGCTAAAGTATGTAAAGTAAAAATTTCAGTTCTTTATTGTGGCAGACATTGTATTATTTAGAACTCTCCAGAGAAATGAAACCAATAGTGTGTGTATGTATAGGTAGATTAACCTTAAGGAATTGGCTCACCTGAGATTTGGACTCACTGTCAAGTCTAAAATCTGCAGGGCAGGCCAGTGGCATGGAGACCCACGGAAGAGTTAATGTTGCAGTCTTGAGTCCTAAGGTAGTCCAGAGGCAGAATGTCTTCCTCTTTGAAGGACTTCGGTCTTTATTCTTAAGGTCTCTCCAACTGATGGATGAAGCCCATCACTTATTATGCAGGGTGATCTGGATTACTCAAAGTCTGCTGATTTAAATGTTAACCACATTTTAAAGATACCTTTATGTCAACATCCCGACTAGCATTTGACCAAACTACTGGGCACCATAACCTAAGTTAACATATAAAATTAACCATCAGAGTCTAACCCTTGTCAACTTGGCAAACACACATATATCCTTAAACCATACTTAATTGCACTTGATTATTAAAATCCTCCTGTGCTGAGGTCATACTTTAGCGAGCATTCACATGGGACACAAATATTTTTATGTTTGTCTCCTATTCAGAGAGGTATATCCACATATCCTTTCCCCAGACCTCCCTGTCATCAATTTTCTGATTATGTTACTTTCAAGTTTTTAACCATCCATCTGAATCATTGAATCCATGTACAATCACATACTTTGCCATTTCTCTTTCCAAGCAAAATGAATAACCAGGCACACTGCTTAAATTTCTGCTCATTGGAATTTTTTTTTTTTTTTAAATCATCCTTCATGGATGTTCCAGAAAAGGAATTTAGTGCTGCATCTGTCTCCTTTCAGGTGGTGCTCAATATCATCCAGAACCATCTGAAAACCAGGCCCCAGTGTTCTCTTCCTGTATCAGCTGATCACAGGGAACTCCCTATGAGGCCATAGGTAGAGACTGGGAAAGAGAAGGCAGTGTAGCAGGAGTGGGGACCGTGAGCATTTATTTGGTCCGTTTCTTTACGCAGCTTATGCCTTTGGGACCTGCTTGAGCCCAATCTGACACATTTCTTGCATTCGATGATGGAGTGCTACTGTGCACACTCAACTTTATGGCTTGGTGGGCCCATTCATGAGGGCAGCATAAATTGCATGGTAACTTGATGGCCCATGTTTAAGTAATCAGTCTCTACTAAGGCCCAGTAGCAAACCAAAAGCTGTTTCTCAAAAGAAGAGTAGTTATCCACAGAGGATAGCAGGATTTTGCTCCCAAATCTGAAGTGTTTGCACTGTGATTCACTTACAGGGGCCAGATGAATGCTTCAAACAAAATTTTTATCTGCCACTGATACTTTATGCACCAAGAACATGCTGGATAATATGTTCGAAGTGGCAGAGCAGATGGCACTGCACTGTGGAGCTGTTACAGACACCTCTTCTGTTCTGGGCCCCACTCAACTCTAACAGCTTTCTGATAACTTGATAAGTCATCTAGAGAAGCACACTCAGGTGAGGAAAACATTGCCTCCCAAATCCAAAGAAGCTCACTAGGCATTGTGCCTCTTTCCTGGTTGTAGGAGAGGCCTGTTGCCACAACTTATTCCTCATCTTAGAAAGAATATATTTACATGTCTCATGCTACTGGATCCCTAGAAATTTCACTGAGGCAGAATTTCCCTGAATTTTTGTTGGATTTCTTTTTCATCCTCTGACATGCAAATGTCTTACCAATACATTTAGAGTAGTCACTACTTCTTACTTACTAGTTCTAATCAGTATAATGTCACCACTCTAATGGACCAGTATGATGTCTTGTGGAGATAAAAGCAATCAAGTTCTCTGAAAACTAAATTAACAGCCTAGGGCTGGGAAATGGGTATACTCTGAGGTAGGACAGTAAAGGTGTATTATTGGCCTTTCCAACTGAAAGCAAACGGCCTCTGGTGGTTTTTATTAACAGAGATGGAGAAAAAATTATTTACCAAATCAATAGCTACACATCAGATACCAGATAATGTGTTAATTTTCTCAAGCAATGAAACCATATCTGGTACAGTAGCTACAACTAGAGTCAGTGCTGTGTTAAGCTTAGAGCAATCCACTGTCATTCTCCAAAATCTATCTTCTGTTTAGGCAAGTTGGTTGGGGATACAGTGAGAGTCACTACTCCTGAATTTTTCAAGTTTCTGATGGTGGCACTAATCTCTGTGATTTTGCTTTCGATTTACTGTCTTCTTAGGAAGAGGAAGTTCTAGTGGCTTTCAGTGGGCCTTTCCCACCATAAAAGACATCACCTTATAGGTCAAGGAAGCGACGTGTGGATTTTGCCTGTTGTTGATTATATCTATGTCAATGACGCATTGTGGAACTAGGGAAAGAGCCGCAGGATGGTTTTGGAGACTCACTGAACCCCACTGTGAAATGGACATGAGGCAAAACATCACCTTCATAAACTCCTACTCTGACTGGTAAATCACCATGGCATTTGATGTCTCCTGGAAATTGTAGCAATTCAGAGCCAGTGTCCAGTAATCTCTGAAAATCCTGATTGTTCTCTTTTCCCTGATACACAGTCACCCCATATGATAAAAGGCTTACATCCCTGTTGGGGAAGTCTGAAAGAATTATTGGCAGTGTAGCTGGGTGCTTCCTCAAAGTTATCCCACCTCCTTTCACTTCAAGAATTCGGGCTTTATAAACTGACTCAAGTCTGAGAATTGATTGAGGGGCCATGACTGTCTGTTTTTATGATTCAAGCTAAACTTTTGTTCACTTTACTATAGTGCTTATACAGACCAAGTACGAATTTAGTAGACTTCCAATTTATTTCACTTCTAGGAAAGTGATCAACTAGCCAATATCATAGATCTCTGTGAATCAGACTACTTTAGGTACCACTTCGACTCTAGTGTTCATTATAGTAACCACATCTACCTTTATTTTAATGACTAAGTATCACCACTTGGCCTCTGACACAGTGAGATCTAATAATTTTCATTGAATTTTAGTTTCCCAATTTAATGGCAGCAGTTCACACTATAATTTCTGGCCTGCAAAGAAGAGTGATCACGGAGCTCTTCAGTGAGGCTGAAGTTCCTCTCACAAATTTATTTCTCATGTTTGTGGCAATAAGTATGTCCCCTGGACTCTTCCTATGGTGGGTGAGGAGGTCTTGCATGATAAATTCACTCTTCTATTCCTATTTTCCCACGGCTTTGGATTGTTTTTTCTACTGTATATGAAGGCAGTTCTGGCATGTTAACTAAGTAGTGTAGGTCACCTTTTGTTCATGTTTCAGCTAACCAACTAAACAAACTGTTAGAGGCTTTTCTAACCCCTCAAGATGCAATATTAAATCAATAATCTTTGTTTAGTTGGCTTAAATCAACGAATTTGGCTTGTTTCAACTTTATGTATTTTCTACCAATATCCCACACTCTTACTATTCATTCCCACACATACTTTCCATATTTCTGTCTGGATAAATTTTTAAATCATATAATAACGTTTAGAGTGCAGCACACCTCCTCACGATCACAATTTATATCTGCCTTAGTCCATTTTGGTTGCCATAAGAAAATAGTTTAGATTAGGAACCTTGTAAACAATTGAAAATTATTTCTCACAGTTCTGGAGGCTGTAAAGTCCAGTATAAGAGCATCAGCAGATTCAGTGTCTGATGAGGGCCTACTTGCAGGTTCATAGAACAGCACCTTCTAACTGTATCCTCATGTGGTAGAGGGAGAAAGGTGGATCTGGAGCCTATTAATTAGAGCACTAATCTCATTCATGATGCCTCCAACCTCAGGACCTAACCACCTCCCAAAGACTCCACCTTCTACCACCACCACATTGGTGATTAATTTTAACTTATTTAATTTGAGGGGAAAACAAATATGCAGACTATAGAAATACTTCACCTTTCAGGGCCTTCTGTAACTTGAGTTTAGTTATAGACTAGAAGAAAAGCAGGGTTCTGGAACTGTGTCTGGAGGTAAATCAGCAGGATCTTATAAGGCAACTGTCTCAGAGAAGATCATTACAGTTTGTTCAAGCAAATTAGTGTTAATCTCCCCTGATGGGGCAGAGGGGAATAGCTACCTCTACTGGTAAAGAAGACCCAGCAGAATTTAGAAGCTTAATGTCCTCATCCTCATCAGAATTTTATAATACGGTATGACCACATTTCACTTTTCAAGATCTTATTCCTTCCCAATCAGTGCCTTCAATTTACCAGTAGATACCTTATGAAATTGGGAATTAAATTTGTGTTATAATTCAGCCACTAATAGAATGAGAATCTGGGTCTGGTTTTCAGCACTTTCTCATTTAGGATTACAGAAGATAAGGTTTTCTTTTGAAGCAGACAATATAACCTTTCAGGTAATTTATGCAGTGCTTTAGCTGGAAATTCAACCCTTTGAGCTCATACTTTTGTGTATCTACTTTTTTCAATACAATTAGGAAAAACCAGCCAATTTCATTTTACTTGTCAGTTTGACAAAAATCTTCTAAGGTATCAAATACATACTCACCCAAAAACCTGCCTCTTATGAATATTTAAACAGGCATATCCGATGATGATATTTTGCATATTTCTATTGACACATCACACCATGGCTATCAGTGTCCTCTTTCTTGCTAGAAATAGTGCCTTTAAATCTAATTGAGTGAGAGAATTGATTCTAGAAACCCAAGAACCAATTCAGAAAACTCATCCTTAAGATTTAGTTTTCCTAAAACCAATCTCAGTACCAAAATTTGTATTAGTCAGAGTTCTCCAGAGACAATCAATAAGTTCTATCCAAAATCTGCATAGCAGACCAGCAGTATGGAGACCTAGTGAAGAGTTGATGTTGCAGTCTTGAGTCCCAAAGAAGTTCAGGGGCAGAATTTCTTCCTCTTTAGAGAAACTCAGTATTTCTCATAAGACCTTCAACTGATTGGATGAGGTCAACCCATGTAATGTAGGGTAATTTAGATTAGTCAAATTTTACTGATTTAAATGTCAATCACTTCTAAAAAAAAAAAAAAAATACCTTCACAGCAACATCTACACCTGTGTTTGACCAAAAAACTAGGCTCCATAGCCTAACCAAGTCAACACATAAGTTAATCATTATACTATCCAATGTTCATTTTTCTTTTCATTTTTCTTCTTACCAAGAGAATCTATATTTAAAAAAAAAAAAAAAAAAAAAAAAAACAGGCATAAGCCCAACTAAAACAATTATATCTCCCAACTCTCTTCTATTTATGGCCAATGAGATTTCATCAGGAATTTCTGAGTACAAATTCCAGGAAAGACCTTTAAAGCTGTGCAGAATCTATTGGCACAGAATTTTGTCATTTTATTTTGCTCTTCTTCATGCCAGAAGTGCAGAAGTTATGCGTGTGGAGGGTGGGAGGAAGAAGGAAGAACTATCTTTTGAAATACAAAATGATAACATTGAGAATGAATGCCTCACAGAAAGTATGGCAGAGCAGAAAAATATAAGGAATGTGGGCCTCTGAGGTCAGAGTATACCTGCTCTCAACTGTCAATTTCTGGTCCCAATGTGAGAAAATTAAAATTTGATTTGATTAGCCTCTTTAATAGGGTATCTTAATACCCAGACTACCTACACTAGACACTTGACTATTTCATCAACAGCCTTAATAGTTTATTTTTTAATATTGATCAGATAAACTTTTTATCTTCTCTTTAAGGAAATACATAATTATCTTATAATTGGGATTTTCTTACATCTAGAAATATAGCTTAGCGCCGGGCGTGGTGGCTCAAGCCTGTAATCCCAGCACTTTGGGAGGCCGAGACGGGCGGATCACGAGGTCAGGAGATCGAGACCATCCTGGCTAACACGGTGAAACCCCGTCTCTACTAAAAATACAAAAATATTAGCTGGGCGAGGTGACGAGCGCCTGTGGTCCCAGCTACTCGGGAGGCTGAGGCAGGAGAATGGTGTGAACCCGGGAGACGGAGGTTGCAGTGAGCTGAGATCCAGCCACTGCACTCCAGCCTGGGCAACAGAGCAAGACTCCGTCTCAAAAAAAAAAAAAAAAAAGAAATATAGCTTAGCTGCAAATAATATTAATGTTTTCTTTGAATGGTGGTTGTAAATATTAGTTAATAAAATGCAAAAGTTTTATTTTACAAAGGCAAATTTGCATTTTATTAACTAATATTTACCAAAAAAGTCAATAACAGTTTTAAATGTCTATTATAAAGGAGAAAGAAATTAATTGATAACTTGCTCAAGGTCCCCTACTATATGATTGAACCAGGACTCAAGTTCAGGTTCTCTGATATTCACTTCAGTGCTTTCTCAATTTGTTACACTAATTTTCTAAGAATTAAGGCTCTTCAGAATTTTTTATTTCTTAGGTAAATGATAACCTGATAGCTAGGTCACAAGAACAAGAGATGAGGAGAATAACAGAGAGGGAGACTATTAAGAGATTAAACAAATTATTAATATAGAATTTAGATGTAATTATTTCTAAATTACACATAATTATATAATTATTATTTCAATAACTTAGGGAATTAATATAGAGGTACAATTTTATTTACACTTAGAAAAGACTAACCCTATGCTAAAAATGTTCCTTAAATAACTCTTTTCAAACCAAAAAAATTCTTTGAAGCCATGAGGTCTTTGTCTTATAGCCGTGAGAAGGAAGATCAGGAGCTCTAGAACAAATGTTGTGGATATTTGTTGCTAAAAGTGTCCAGGAAATATTACTTTGTGTAACATATTAAACTTCGTGTGAAAAATTAAGTGCCATGGGAAAATTGTTTCTTAGATTATTAGAAGTACACAAAATTTGAGACTATTAGAAGCCATTTCATCATTATTCCTAGGGATTCTGGATTCCACAATATTAGAAAGGTGTCCTAGCTTCTACCTCCCTGTGCTCTTTTCTCATAATATACATGAGACTATCACTCCCATAGAAAGCTGATAGCTGTCTTAAACATGAAAATCAGATGAGAAGGTCATATTTGACATAAAGAAGTCATCCTCGAGCAAAAGGGAATATAAATAACTCCTTGGAAGAAAAATGAAAAGCCAGAACAAAATTTTCTATCCACAAGAAAAAAACGGTGAAATTCAAGTTAAATTAACAGAAATATTTCTCCTTTTGAATTGGGTGAATGTCCCACATTAGGTACCAATCCATGTTCTGCACTCTGAAGTTCCGAATAAGAAAGAGCGAGGGAAGAAATTGGAATGAAGAAGTATACATACAGCAACTAGAGTAAGCATTTTGAAATAAAATATTGTTTCACATGCTACTTGAAACCTTGTCAATGGCTTCTCATTTTACCTAGAGTAAAAGCCAAAATGTTTACAATGCCTAATAGGGTCCCACAGGATTTACCCCCAATTTCCACTACGTCACTGGCATGACTTCTTATTAGTTACTCCCGCAAAACAAACCACCTCTAAACTATTTTTAAACCACACTTTATTAGTTCTCATGAATCCAGGGGTCAGCTGTGCAGCATCTGCTGTCAGCTGGTAGGTCAACCAGGGCTGTCTAGTCTAGGAAGGCCTCAGCTGAATCACTCAGCTCTTGTCCCACAGCTTAGAGAGGGCTTATTTCATGGCAGAGTTAGAGTTCCAAAAGAAAGGGACTTTTACTATCCACCATTTGAATCTATTTTGCTGCTATATTGTCCAAAGCAAGTCACGCAGCACAACCCAGAGTCGGTATTTTGGTAGTCAGTACTATAAAGGGTATGGAGAAAGAAAGCTTAAATTATTATAACCTTTAAAAAAAATCAATCATTCACACTTTTTACTTCTTTTTATTTATTTATTTTCGCTCACTTAGCCCCAACTATACTAACTTACAACACACCCATCCCTGTATTAGAATCTTAACTTAGCTGTTACAACTGCTGGAAATGTTCTTTCCTGGACATTGACTTTTTTTCTCTGTCATTTCCTTCAAGTTTTTTTTTTTTCCTAACTTTTCTTTCTTGATGAACCCTGGTCTACCCTGTTCAATAAGACACATTGCAGTGATTCCTCTACTTGTTCTTTTTCTCATAACATACCTGAATTTCTAACATAGGATTATGGGGGTTTTTGTTTCATTTTTTTTGTTGTTTATTAGCATGGTGGTTTGTTTCTTTCTTGTCTATCTCTCTCTTCAGTAAAATATAAGCGGTGAATTTTGCTTATTTTATTTAATGATGTATCCTAGGCCTATTAATAGACTGCCTGGAGCTTGATAGGCATCAATACATATTTGTTAAGTATATTAACATAGTCAGATTTCTGCTTCTGTAACTTAAATATAAGAAATATGAACTTCGTCGGTATATCACAAAGTGCACATCAGGAACTGAATGAAAAAAACTATATAATAAATAATAATAAATTACAATAAATATAATAAATAATAATAAGGAGCTCTGCTTAAAACTTAAAGTCTCTCAAAACAAGTAGCCTCAGTATTGGAGAGAATCAGAGCAGGTGCAAGCCGAGGAGGTGGAAGCCAAAAACAAAAAAACCATTTTATCCAACCTTCTTATTCAACTAAGGAAGATAATTAAGCCCAAGGAACTGAAGTGTATTGAAAAATGTAGAAAAGTCAGCTAGTGGCAAAACTAGGATTAGAACCAAATCTTCCAATTACCACCACTATATTCTTTTCACTTTCTCAAACTGACAAAATCACTGCTCAGACAGAATTTGTAACATTTAAATAAAAGTGTGAAAGAAGAAATTTCCGAAGTTATTGAGTAAGTAAAACCACAGGGCTTTCAAAATTAAGTTTGGAGTTTCTAATTTCAACAAATTGAAATCCAATAGGCTGATATATTTGTTTCTCAAAGAGAGCATAGATGGCTGTGGTTTAGCTTCTCTGTATGTAAAACTGTAGCAGAGGAAAGAGACGCCTTACTGAATCTAAATTTACAGTCTTCCTGGGCTAAATTATTGGCCTTTGCCAGTACATGGGAATTTCATTTTCAGAATCAAAATCAGCATAGTAGAAACTATTCCGAGAAAGGGAAAGATTGTATCAACAATGATGTGAAGGAAGTAGAAGTTATCACTATACGGAGATTTCTCTTTAGTCTATTTTTCTTTTGAATAGTTTCAAATAACTTTTTTTTCTATTTAAACAATCAGGGAATTAATTTAGCTTAGAGAAAAGCATCTAATAATTGTGGTTATGTTTCTACAGACCGAATTTTACCAATGGAGTACAATTCTCCCACAGAGTTTTATAGAATGAGAATCTGGGTCAGTGTTTTATATTACTGGCCTCTCCTAAAACCAAAGTAATGTGATACTCCCTCATTGCTGAAACTGAAGACCAGGAAGTTAATAATTTTGTGACAAAGTTTATAATTTTCATTCCCAGGCATTTTACTCTCTTTGTCTTGTGACTTCTCTCCCCACTTCAATGTTATAGCTAATTGAGATATATTTCTATCTGATGAAGACTGAATGAATCTTCCCTGGTGAAAATTTTATACATTTATAACTATTAATGTCCATTTATTCAATTCCCACTTCACTGGGAATGAATTAGTTATTAGGTTTTCTATATGAATTGCTAACAAAATGTTCGTAAAATTAATCATTTAAAGGTCAATGTTTTTGTAGTTTTTAAAAATAAAATCTAGACAATCAGTTTAATTCCCTACTTTGCATCAATTAAGGAAATATTCTTATACTCAACAATCACTAGAAGTCTATTCTTTAAAATAAAACTAGAATTTCAGCACTATCTGCAAATTCTCTCCATTGAAAGTTAATTACATTGTCATTAAAATGATTTGTTAAAGCTTGAAAATGATGTGTGTTATAGTAAGAAAACAGTCTTTCAAATTCTGGTATCAGACTGTGTCCATTTTCGAGCAAAACATTGCTTCATTTATTCGAAGTAATTTGGTTAATGAACTGGAATGGCAGGATTGTTTACCCCCATGATATTTGAGCATGTGAAATTGTCCCTCTGAGAGTAAGTAGTTTGAGATAACTATTTTCTAAATTTTAGAAACTAGCAAAATCCTCCTTTTCACAGTAGGATGCATTCTTATTTGAAAAACTCTACTTCTATTCCAAGTACTTCAAACCTTATTTAAATGTAAATAGTATCCTGAAATATACAATTCTTCAATGTACAATTCTCAAATGGAGACATAAGCAGTTTAATACAAATTTAAAAAAGAAAGAGTCAGATATGCAATCAATTAACTGGAAATTTTGCTAAGTTCATGACCTTCCTGGAACTACTTTACTCCAAAAATATTTTATACAACATAAACAAAATTTTTGTATTCTATAAAAAGGAAAGCAGATGTAATAATTCACCAAGCCGCCAAACACATAAACCTGGTTGTATTCTCAGTCTTTTGGCCAGTTTTTAATTGACACCATGAGTCTCAGTGGGTTATCAGTAACATTTCAGTAAGGGGTTAGATGCAAAAATTGCAGAAGATTTTTCAGTGACTTCCCAGGAAGGAAAAGTGTCTCTAGCATTTTCAAATCATGTGCGAATCATCTATATAAAGATGCTAAAATTTTCTTAACACTTTGAAAGATTGAAAGTCCCCTTCACTGCCAGATTTTCTTCTGGGCTGGGCAATGAGGATATTTGTATTTAATATAAAAATATTCCTAAACTCATGTATCAGGTTTTCAAATTACCTAACTTCTTAATTTTTACAAAAATTGTTTTTAAAAACCCTTATTCTTTCCTTTAAGAGTGTAAATTGTTCTAAAAAGTAAATGTCATAATAAAAATGTCAGCATAACCAGATCAGCTTTCACCTTTGACTCCAAAATTTCTTTAAAAGCCTTAGCAACATGAGAAAATATTAGAAAACGTGAGTATGGATTTTCTATATCTCCCTATTTCTATGATCTGGAACTGAAAATGTTAAGATGAACCACTGCAGACTAGAAACATGGGATATATTTCCATTCCAAAAGCACAGTGACCAAAAGTATATTTTTAAAAAATAGAAGTCTACAAACCTGGGTCATTTGGTCAACCTTGCCTTGAGGCATTTCACACAGAATGCAATTTATTCTTTAAATTGAATAACAGCCTCACAAGAGAATAACACTATAAAAATAGACAATACCCCTGCCCTGTAGGACCTCAATATTTCTTGCTGCCAAATAAGAGAAAGTACTCAAAGAGAGAACAGAAACCTATAACAAGAGTGGGAAATAATTCTGAAAGTATGTATTTCTCTACAAATGAATAACAAGAATACAGGGAGAAAGAAAATCAACTCAACAAACTGCTTCAATACAGAACATGCAAACTACATGGTCAGCAATAATCTTTAGGACAACAAGCCCACCAGTTTCATATGGAAGGGGAACTGGAGCTCAAGATCTTCAGGACAAGCAGGATATGAACAAATGTTTAAGAATTTACACATTTATTTTCATATATTTTTCTTTTTCAACAGAAAGCTTTGTGACTTGCAACACTAGAAGAAGCCATTAGCGAATTATTCACAGGCTCTAGGGGTTAGATTTTATTTTAATTACCAAGTTAAAGAGTATTTTACATTTCATTGGTCATGATGGTACTCTCAGTAATGTTGATATAAGACTCCACATATAGAATTAGTGAATACAAAATTTCACTTTACGGTGACACTATTAACCTTAAATAACATTTATTAAATGAGCACCATGGGTTGAGAGGATGCTATTCTAAGCACTATATTTTTTAGCTCATGTGATTCCTTTATAAAGTAAGTTATTCTCTAACTCATCTTGTAGATGAAGTAATAAAGTACGGAGAATGTAAGTGATTTACCCAAGTTACACAGCTAGTAATATTAGAGGTGATACTTAAACCCACTTAGGCTAACTCCAAGGCACACCTGCTTTAACACACCACTGCATAGTTCATTATTCCTCAGAAGCTTGGTGAACTCAAAAAGAAGCCTAAAACAGATTTTAGCTATTTATAATGAATTCTCTTTATTGCTTTTCTTCTGTGATCTCTTACATTATTGTTATTTCTGTTGTATTTTAAGCTCAGAATACCGCTCTGCCATGTAAAGACTGGACAAATGTTCATTTTAATAGAGGTCATAAAGATACTACTAAATAATCCAACATCTTCCTTTGTCATGGTCACTTTCTTGCCTGTATTGTGGGCAGTCCCTCTGGGTCCAGAATCATACCAATGACTGGTGCAATTATTTGGCCATGGGGCTAGGACCCTGATTCATTCTTGTCGCCCCCACTTTCCCAGTCTCCTTGTGGTGTGGACACCAATTAGGTAAAATGACTTAGAAATATAAGAGGCCCTTGTTTGACTACATTGCTTACTGCCCTATCACACCAGCCTAATTCTATGACTTTTCAACATGGAAGTGGAACAAGAATATTGTACCTTATAAAACACGATGCCTGGCTTAATCGGGTGCCCTAGACCTGCCTAAATTTGTAAGATTGGTAGCTAGTGAAGCCCAGTTTATTTGTCTCTCCCTATTAACATGTGTTAGTGAGAAATCACATGAGCTAACAACAAATTATGAAAGTTATAATCATCTTTATCACATTTTGTGATACTTTTTCCAACCTTGAAAAATATAACAAATATATTATGAAGCAACGAAGAAAAGAAGGAAACGATCTTTTGTATTGATGTATGAGTGTGCATACTGCATTTGTGTCTCTTCAGTGTGGTGGGGCAGGCATGTGAAGTGATATTACAATAAAGCTATTTAGAAGAACGTGTACTTAGCGAAGAAGGAAATGAAAAGTAATACTAAATCTAACACTCAAGTAGATAAAGCTTATACCATCTTCACAGGAAATAAATGAATAGTGCTAATAGGTGGATCCAATTTATAAGGCACTAAACGGATATTATAGGAGGAAAGGAGATAATTAATCTTCAGCTAGAGCAATGAAAGATCAGCTGTGGTATTATCACAGTGCCACCTTCCAAGACTCTGAAGGTGCCTTGCTTTCCAATATATTAATCAAAGACTCTCCAGAATTAGGACGTTTAATTATTTGCAAGGATTCTTTGTATTTTTTTATCTCCGCATGAAGTCACTGATTACTATATATAAAGTTTTTCTTTCTTATCTACTGCATTGAGACTATAATGGCAATATTAATAGTCTCTGTGTATAGGAATGAAGATATTTGGTCTCAAAATTGTTTAACAAAGCTGCAATTTTCATAATTATTTGATAAATATGTGGTTTCAGATTTATTAAACAAAGCTATGGCTTTTTGGTGGTTGTCAGAGTACTTCATCTATATTTTTAAAATCTTATAATTTATAGCAAATAGGTTTATTCTTCTTTCAGTTGATTCAAATAAAGTTACAATAGTTATACGCAGGAAAAAAAAGTCCAAAAATAATTTCATTTTGCAGGATATTATTTTAAATATGTATAATATTGGGTATAGAGAATAGTTTTATATAATCTATATAATTTCTATAATATTTACAAGTGCATAAAGCAGAATGGGAAAGTGGAAGGTCATAACATCAATTCAAGGGCATTCTTTACCTTGCAATATTTAATAAGTTTATTTTTAGATACTTTTTAAAAAAAGAAATCTCTACCACCATAAAAGTGATATCATCATCAATGTGAAATTGGTTGGCCATTTTCCAGTGAACAAATTTTAAAACATGAGTGTCATTGTTGATTTTTTTCCTGCTCCTCTTCTACAGACACTTTCCCATTCGGTTTCAAAAGATTACCTCTAAAGTCTCTAGTACATTCCAGTCCTTTCTATTACCTTGACCCTGCCCTCTAGTATAGTTCACAAGTAGAATTTTATTTTCCTTTTAACTGTCTCTCTAACTTCAATATTTTCTTCCCTGACATGTTTATTTTACAATAATCAAGAAGTTTTACCATATGCAAATGGATTATGCCATACTGTTATACATGAATCTTTCAAATTTTCCCTTAAACCTAGAGATAAAGCCCAAACTTCATAGCATAAGTTATGATACTTGGCATGGGGCTTGTCTTGGGCTGGCCACACTCACCTACCCAGTTGTACCTCCTATGACATTCTCTCATCTGTACTTTATTTCAGTGAAGCTACCAGATATTTCCAGAAGTACCCTGTAGATGTTTGCCTTTACTCACACTTCTTATTCATGTAATTTTCTACCCCTCTCAACTGGATTATCCTTGGAAAACTTACACTCTACTTTCAAGACCAAAGTAAAGACATATGTTCCTTACCTGAGACATACGTTCCTTACTCTCTTCAGAGTTAGTCCATTATCTGAAATACTTCCATATCTGCATTCTTGTTAAAAGGCCTTATAATTGCTCTCTGTGCCAGTTTTCTAGCTTTTGTATGCCCCCAAACAAAAACAGTGTTCAACACATTGTAGGTGCCCAGCGGCATTACATAGAACAATGCCTTACTAGTAGACTAGTGTGCCCCAACCACTTGTAACCTCAGTTGCACCAGACCCATTACTCTGTACTCATATGCTCACGTCTGGTAAGCCCACTGTTTTCATTCTTCTACATAACAGCTCTACTACAATCCATATTTTTATTGAATTATATTAAATGGACTAATTTTGTGTTAAGAATATAAAAAGAAAAGGTTATTAATTGTAAGAAGTGGTTGTTAGAAGACAATTCTCCACGAGTCTTTAGCATGTCTGCACATTTTGAAAATAGAGGTGTTTACTGCCCTTTTGTTCCAAACTACTTTTTCAAGTATGTTTACATAGCGAAGCCTTGGGAGATAGCATATCTCTTCAGAGAAAAAGTGGATCTGTTCATTGTCCAGCATTAAAAACTATGCCGTCTTCTACAGCAAAAGTTGGTCAGATTTGCTTTCAGCCCATCATAAAAGATACAGGTTCTCTGAGCTTGGTGTTCTTTACATGTGACATAAGTCACCTCTATGAGATTTTGCTGGGGGAGGGGGTGGGAGAGGGGAAAGGTGCACCATTGTGAATATGAGGGTCATATTTCCTGCTACGTGTCCCCTACTGTTCTAACCATTCATGAATGTCTAGAGGCTGAGTGACTGTTGGGAACTAAGATTGAATCAAGCTACCCCAATAGTGATGTGGTTGTCATTGGCCTCCAGGCAGGGAGAAGTAAGAATGTAATGATGGCACTGGTGCAGCAAGCATCATAGCTCTAGATGAAAGACAATGTGGTTGTGGCTGAGTCAAAGAGTTCCCAGAACTGAAATAGATGTTGTCAATAATGATGATCTTGCCACCTGATACAGTTATTGAGTAGATCAAAACATTGAAGTATTTTTAGTTAAGCTATGGGCTCAACTGAAATCAGTTTCAGCCTATTTACAATCAAAGGTAAATGTGCCATGCCTAGTGATGTGGGTTAATTTTATCCTTTTGTGTGCTTCATCTCTCCACCCATCTTTACCTTAAATTCAGTCACTTTGTAGAGAAAGATAATTAGGAGTAGGATAAGGTTTTCCTGTCCTCAAGAAGTACCCAAAATCATATGTGCTTGTATAAGTACACTGAAAAACTTCAAGGACAGGAGAGACTCAAACTTTATGGCTTTGTTGGACATAAGCACCCAAGTCACTGCTCTACAGTCCTGTAAAGAAAGGAGATGGCAAAATTCAACTGCTGCTGTTTAGACAGGGTTTACAGTGAGGGAAGAAAACTAATCTGACTTCGAAGATGGAGTCTTTTGCGTCAATTCAATGGACTATTGTTGACTCTCCACATCTGAATGTATGGTAGGATTGATGTATTCTGTGTTTGTACTTCTGCATCCCATAAGCACCATAGGGGCTTCTTCCAATCAAGAAAGAGTCACAAGTAGTGGGACAAACTCCCTTGCAATTTTCTGCCAGTGGTTGGGTCAGAAATTAGCATGCATGCCTATAAAGTAACGTCCAAAGCTTTTACTCTATAAAGGATGTCCTGATGGTTGGAAAGTTAGAAACCCCATCCAAATAACCCTTACTGCAATGTTATCACACCACTTCAGCAGGAGTGACTGCTAAATCCTGACAAAAGTATGTGGGATCCTTCAAACCTAGTACTTTCTTGAGATTATTTAGGTAGACTCACAATGCTCAATGCCTTTGGAAATCAAACTATCTTTTTGGATTCCCCATGAACAAAAAGGAGATAGTATTTCCTGACTTGAGCATTCTACTTACTTATGTAAGCTAATCTATAAGTCAGCATCCTCTGGGTGGGGCTCAAACAACAAGTTGTACTGGAACCTGTCCGTCCAGCTACAGAACCCTCTCCACCTTTGCAGCCCCACAACACTAGTGTCCTCTTTGAGTATGAATCTCTGGGACTGAATATTTTGTGTATTATAGACTGAGGCAGAGGAAAGCAGCCTTCACACAGAGGAACACTTCATGATTCTGGGCTCATTGTCCCTTTGGTACAGCTACTAGGATTTTTTTTCTTTCAAATGCAGCTATCAGCTTGCCACTGAGAACTTGCCCAAAATCAGTGCCCTAACTCGCAGAAGCTTTATGATTCTCTGACCTGGTATTTCCATTTTGAGATGGATCAACTTGTACTCAATAAGTAGAAAGGTCAGAAATGGCCAACAAGCCTCATCTATCAAGTGGAAATGGCAAAGACAAGAAAGCAATAGGCCGGGCTCCAGTAATATCTCAGCATTATATTAAAAAGTGGCAACTCCCTCTACTTCCTGCAGCAAAGCCACTGATTCATCAGGCCATTTACTCACAAAGTATTCTGTAAAAGCCTAGTCCTGATTCAGTGATGGGTTTGGTTCACTCTACTAAACTGAGTCAAGTGATATCCACAGGTCTGCAGAAGCTGCTCAACCTCAGTACCAGCTCTACATAATCAAAACTGGACATGTTGACTCTGCTTAGTAGGGAGAATTCAAGGTCATTCTTATAGCCCTGGCCAGTACTTTCCTTGAGAAATCTTGACACTTAATTTATATTTATACTTCTACTCACTCTGTGGTTTCTTGTGACCTATTTGTTCTGCCACTGGGAAAACTACAAGCTGGCAGATTAATGACATCATTCTTGAGGACTACAAACAAGTCTGTAGAAACAAACAACAGCTACTTATCAAATTGCCTAAGTTGCTCAGATAAATGCCCATGATAAAGGCCCATTATCTGACAAGTCTGACTGAAATCAGATTGCTGATCCAGATGCATTATCGCATTATCCAGATTGCCACAATTTCTGCCTGCACCCATGATCGTTCACCATAATAGAAATGCATCCACCATCATAGGTTTCACACAAGTGAAAGATTCTGTATTTATAATGCAGAAGCTACCAATGCATTTGTGACTCTTGCTAAAAAATTGACTGTCTTATGGTAAGACGTATTGTACAGGACATTCCTCTCACCCACTTCTGGAGATTCAACTTTATCTCAGAGCTATCAGTGCTGCCTCACCACGGTTAACAGATTTTTATGTTACAGACGTGTTCTTCCAGTGTACTCTGGCTACAGCATTCTGGCTTTTGAAACTAGTGAGTGATTATGATGTTAAGCCTGTGGACTTCCCTCACTTCTACTACCAACCCTTAGGTGCAATAATTCACTAGAATGATTCATATCTAACTAGAATTTCACATTCTAACATGTGAAAAATGTTATACTCACAGTATGGTTTATTACAGGAAAATGATACACATTCAAATCAGCCAAGAGAAGAAGTACATAACCTAGAATCCAAGGAAGTTCCCAGTACGGAGCTTCCAGTTGTCCTTTCCCTATGGATGTATGGACAGTGTAGCTCTTTCAGAATAATTGTTACAATGTGCATGGTACATTGTTCACCAGGGAAACTCATCCACCAAGCCTTGGTGTTCAGAGTTTTTATTGGGGCTTGATCTCGTACACCTGATTGGCCACCCACATGGCTGACCTCAGTCTTCAGCCCCTCAGGGGGCTGACAAATACCACATGACCCAAAGTCCCCACCCTAAGTCGAACTGTGGCTCAAAACCCCCAGGTAAACAAAGGAACTTTTATTAGGCAGGACATTCCATGGACTTGAAGATTACCTCTAAGGGACCAAGGGCAAAGGCCAGACCTCTCTTTCCAGATCATCTGCACTCAATGATGCGCCTTTTATTGCAAAAAGCATTCAAGGATTGGTTAGGAGTCAAGATATTCAATAGACCTTCTACACTCCCTGCCATGCCTAAGCATCTGGTATCACTTAGTTTTGGAATAACTTTCTCTAAAATCAACTCAAAACATGATCTGTTTTTAACTTATTCACCCTTTCTGATCCACACATGTTAGTCAGGTAGTTTGGTCACTATACGAGGTCATCCCAGACAGTAATAATCCCCTCTCAGTTACTTCCTGGGTGATAATGATAAAAAAGAGTAAGGGGTAGCTAGACCTACTTGGAAAATTTAAGATTCTTTCCTGACCAATCCTGGTCATGATGCTACTTTGTTTTTCCAAAGAAAACCCCAGGATGGCTTGGTTATCTGTCTCTCTGATATCAAGAGACAGACTTGGCTTCCCATCCAAAAGAAGATTCAAACATAATTCAGGTCCAGCTACCTGGATCTCCTGCTGGCTTGACATGGTCTTAGAGCATCAGGATAATGACTGTTGGTACTATACTGCTTACTGAGTTCCCACAGTAGCCCATACAAGACAAACTGGGGTACATATGGGGGCCTGAGAGTTTTACAAAAATGTTCTTGCCTCTTTTGCACCTGATCCTTTTGGACAAAATGAAAGAGTTCGAGTAGGGGATGATTGGAAAAAAAGATGTGGTTATGGCTACTGGAATGTGCACACTGATTTTGTGGTGATGAAGGCAAAGCAACAAACTTGGCATCTGAGGATGGAACACAGATTTCAAGGAGAATGGGGAGGAGGGAAAATGAACAATCATTTTTTTCTTCTGTAGAGCCTTTCACGTGAAGAAAATATCCCAGTGTAGAGCTTCAGAACTTAACTTTATATTTCAGTTATCCCTCTCCAAATGACTCGACCATGATTTGGCTTCCACTTCTCTTAATTTTCTCAAAATGTCTATCAGAAATAGAATTGGTTGGCTCTAACTCCCAAAATACCAGCGGATGTTTTCCCAGCAATTCAGTGGGGCAGAGAAATGCCAGCAAGCATGGGAAAACTGGTGGTTCCTCTAAAATAAGGCATACACTTAATTATTCAAACTGAATTTGGAACCCTAAAGCCTACAGTCTAGCCAAGAGACTACATTGAAAATGCTTTAAACCTGTGCCCCAAGACTCATGTAGATTCTACATGAGGAGCACCATCAGCTGTAAACAACACTGTATTTCCAGCGGCACCATCAGGATTCTATTTCATGTGGAAGGCAGGCGTTAACATGCTTCCCTACCCAAAGCATGGATGTCTTTACTTTAGCGGTGATCATGAAGTGTTTAAGGGACCATCATCTCAACCAAGGAGGGCATGCAAATCAGCCTGAACTCACTGCCTTGGGTTGATATAAATGAGAGGAGTTTCCTAGACTTTGTTCCTGCCGGACATGGTGGAAGCTGGGCAATTTTTAGCACGTCTTTCTGCACCTCGCTTAATGTCTCAAGTCAAGTGAAAAGGTCAATACAGAAACTTAAAAAGAAACCATTTGGCTTTCTAAGGGATACCATAATGGCTGACGAATGAATAGTGGAGGTAAATAGTGCATGTTGGTCCTCCTCCTTGGAGTCTTGCTGGGAATAACCTCAACTGAATGCTGTATGAGACAAACTAAACAGATCTAGTCTCGGTTTCTTTCAGTCAGATTAACTAGTGTTGTACTCTTGGAAATACCTGCCATAGCAAAGACAACATGGAAGCAAGAGATGCAACCATTTGGAGATAATTCTACATAGATATCTCTCAGGGCTACACATTTTGTGAGCAAGCACACCAACTACTTTTGTTGTGGACTATTTTCAAGGATGTCTGTAAAGCAAGCGGCCTTAGCAGATATAGTGTGTCTCCCTCTGAGATAGTATTCACGAACACTCCAGTATACGTTCTCCCTACAGGGCAAAGATTGCACAGCTCTGCTTATAGCTCATTGTAAGATATCAGGAGTCTCTAAGCTTAGGGCTCCTCAGTTACATTCTGTGCATGTGATAAACCTAAATCTGAGCCCTTATGCATCTCAGCACTATGAGAACTGGGGGAAAAGGGGTACTGGTGCATATATCATACTGCTTGCTGCACTATGAATAAAACGTCCTTTGTCCTGACACGATACCCTCATGTTTTCTGCCAGAATTGATATAATAGCAGGTTAAATCATTAGCTTACAAGTAGAGTCTAATCTCAGACCCTTATACAATTATTGATAGTGATCAGCATATTGAAAGCAAATGTGTGTTAGCTAGCATGTGGAGTAGGGAGAATAAGGGGAAAAAAAATCTACATATGATTCGCAAAGTTTGTATTGTTCATTTATGCACTTTTTACCCCACTGGACAAACTTGCCCTCTCCATTAAGCAGAGGCAATATAAAATAACACAGTTCTCACTATCAAACCTTACCTTCAACTGAGAAAAAATTCATGCACTTTTTTTCTTAATTTGCAATTAATTAAGATAGGCATGCTTTCAGTTCATAGTTGTTATTTGGGAAATTTCTATTTTTCAATCAAATATTAATATACTGAATACAGAGTATTATTTATTTAGGAAAATCCTTTGTAGAAATTACCATTAGAGTGGGATTATAACTCTTAGTCTATTGCTTTGCCAAATGAGCTGTACAAAATGTGTGTCTATAATGAATCATTCATACCATTTCAGAAATATTAGAAAAAGTAATACTACAAGCAGGATGGAGTCCCACGGCAGTTCTATTGAACTTCATGAGTGCTGTATATTTCTGCATTACATGCAAATATGTGATCATTTAAGTTGTTCTATGTGTGTGCCTATTTTGAAGGTATAAATGTGCCAGTAAGAATGTGAGTAATTAAAGGCTGTTGTGCTTTGGATAATCCATATCCATAAAATTATAAAACTTTTGTAATCTGGATCTTTTCCAGAATTGCTGCCAGTACTTCATCTTTTGGGAATGGATAGCATAAATATGTGTTCTGCGACATTTGAGTATAAAGGCCCAAAGGGGACATGGGCCTTGGGAACAGCTGTTTTTCTGCCTGACTTCTTGTAAATATTAAATCTAATTTTTCCCAATTACAGCCAGCACATATGGATGTAATACTAGTAGGGGCATCTCACTTAAAAATATCAATATAGTTAATATATGTGGGTTCATTTAAAGTTTACAGTCAGAACAACATGAGGAAAAGGATTCAAATTTTCAGTGTCTGCTATTGGCAAACATCCAAGTGAGATAATTCAGTTTGTTGCTGTTTTTATACCAAACAAGTCTTATAACTGATTCTTATTACTATATAATAATCAGAAATATTTTACAAATATAATTTAAAGAATATTTCAGATCATAGAAATTATCTGTCCTCATAGGCATTCTTATGAAAATATTTGTGTTAATTATTTTAATGAAACTTCAACATTAGAAAATTATTTCACTTCTTATACATCTGCTAAATTTATATATATTCCAAAATGATATTTAAAATCCAAATTTTTAAACACTGTATTAGTTTTAAATTTCTGAAGTGTCATTTTGCTATTACATTCTAATTAAACATCAGCTTTTTTAAATATGATTCATGAATTTTAAAGTACAAATTCTATGTCACCAAATGTCATTGTATATGTTTGCATTAGACTTTGCAAGGCAAAACTTCATTTGATTAATGAGTACCTGTTTATGAAGCCAACAGCTCAATGAGTCTATCATTCTTAACCTGATGATAGATAAGTCTATCAGATTGTTGAATTTCCTAAAAGAAAAAGAGGAAGAGAGGGAGGGGAAAGGAGGGGGAAATAGAGAGGGAGAAAGAAAGAGAGAAGGAGGCAAGAAAGGGAAAAAAGGAAGAAAACAAGGAGAAGGAGAGAAGAAAGGGGGAAAAGGAAAAAGGGAATGAAGGAAGGGAGGGAGGGAGGGAGGGAGGAAGGAAGGAAGGAAGGAAGGAAGAAAAAATGGAAGGAAGAGAGAAAGGAAAGAGGGCAATTAAAGAAATACAAAAATGCTATAAACAGTCATCCACCAAATAGGGGATATTATATAATATTTATGGTTCACTAAATGGTAACTAGAATAGGATTATAAAAATAATAGCTTTCCATCAGAAAGTAATTGATCTAAGCAGAAATATTTAACTTTATGTTTAATTACCCATGCTCACACTTCTGAATGGCATGGAAGTTCAGGTATACGGAGATAAAGGAAAAAAGAATATACTAAATGAGAACATGGAGAGAATTTGAATGTGTTCCAAAGAACTATTGCCCATGAAACCCGTGTTTGATTAAAATTTCCTGTTAATCTTTAAAACTAAGAGTATTTATTATCTTGATTTTGACATCAGACATGGAATAAAGAAAATTATCTGCCCACTCCTTAAAAGAAAACATGTTTTCTTCTCATCTGTTATATCAGAGGAATTCATTTCCTTGGGTATCTGATATTTCTTTGTATCGTCACATTACCTAGCAAACATCCTTACGCAGAACAGGTATCCATCAAATGCTTGTGTTATAAAGGCAATTTTTAAAAAGAGTGACTTTTTATGCATGTATTTTTTTTGTAGCTGGGGTCCAAACTGCCAGTGCTGAGAGCATAGTCAAGAATTTATATTTCCTGTGATTCTGGGCATAATTCTGGATGTCATCATCAGTCATGGTGTGTTGACTAGAAGCATCAGGGTAGTAGTTAAGAGTATGATCCTCGTAGCTAGACTGGCCTAAGGCTAAATCCTGCTTTCTCTATTTCTGTGTAGCCTTTTGCAAGATGCTAAAGATTCCCATGTCTCAGTAGCCTTACTACAGGATTACTGATATTTAAACGAGTTAATCCACAGAAGGCATTTAGAACATTGTCTAAAACACGGAAAGCACTAACAAATGGTAGCCATCATCATTGTCATCATTATCATCATCATTATTTTATAATTTTTATACCAAACACGGAATTGTATACACAAAACCTGAGAAGTATCCATAAGCTTTCTCTCCACTTACAAAAAGAGATAAACTTTCCCAAAATATAGAAAAGAATCAGTTTCTTGTGCCATAAAAGGATGCAGAAAAGACGGAGCTTTTTATTTCCCTTTTCTCAAGCACACAAACCCTTTTGCCTAACCTCAGTAAAATTGACCCGTCAGATATGACCTCCCTTTCAAAATTTCCCTTGAAAACCTTCCATGCACCATATTCTTCTGCCTATTCCTGGAGATACTTACTGATTAGTAATCAGTATCCCATTTAATGAGAAAAGATTTCTCACAGCTTTCTATAACATGTCTCCCTCTACAAAGTCCATCAGAACTGGTTTCAGGTCAGAAAATAGTTCTCATCATTTTTTCCCAGCTTGAATTCAAGCATATGCCTTCCTACCAGAGGCAAGCTTGACAAGACAGTGATGCACTGCATTTGATTAATTAGATTTCCTTGATAAATGCATTCCTGGCAGAGGCAATATGATGGATATTTATACATGGATATTTATCCTTAATTTTGTGTTTTGACCCATAATGGACACACACACACACACACACACACACACACACACATCCATTATCTGATGGACAAGAGAGTCATATTATACCCTGTAACCTGACTAGATTATTCTTCTCAACCATGTGCTGCCACAGAAAACAGAAAAAAGTTTAGGCTTGCAGAAGCGAAAGACTGATCCATGACGTATTTAAGAAATAAATAGCCCTACTACATTAATAGAATTCTAATATACCTCATCCAGGCTTATATGGAACTTGTAACGACAGTATATTTAAGAGAAATTAACTCAAGATATGTAAATTGATTGAGTGCTGAACTCTACTGCAGTTATTAGGACTAATTTCCCCCTTCTGAATCTTGCACTGACATTTATATCATTTTAATAAGAACCCATTATGAGTCTCATTTTAGAGGAAGGGATTCTAGTAAGTGAAAGTAACCACATATGTATCCAAGCAAATGCCAAGTAGAACAAGAAACAGATTTTAAATGGAAGTTAAAATTCATAACAGTAAAGAATGATGGTAATACCTCATATTTATATAATTCTTTTTCTTTAACAAAACCCTTTCAAATACCCTGTCTCATTTAGTTTTCATAAAACCCTTTGTTAAAGAAAGATATTTATCTGGAGTTTAGGCCTGACATCCTATGGATTTCTATTGCTGTTTGACAGTAGAATCTTATAAGCGGGGATTTTATCAGGGCAACTTTTAAGAATAAACCATGAGAACTGAATTAGCCATTTTTAAATGTTCTAGAAAAGTCAGTTGGCATTGGCACTAAAGAACACATTCCTACAATTCTTTTCCTTTTACAAAACACGACTAATTTGCATGAGAGGCCAGGTGGTCAATTTGCATACATAAGACCAAAGAAAATGTGTGCTACCCTCTGGAAGGTTGAGGGACGCAGGAGGGAAAGGAATAATGCAGAGTGTGCTTTTTATTTTTAATCTTTTATTTGCTAGCTCAGGCGAAGTCTGAATGGATCAGTGAGGGCCACAAAACACTTTGTTCTTTTTTTCTAACACTCGACATCTTTCAAATGAAAAAGATAGTATTTATATTTTAGATATACTTAACAAAGTAAACAATAGAACAAAACAATAGAAACATACAATAGAAAAAATAATTGAATTTAGAAGGATAACTGTTTTAACTAATCGGAATTTTTTATTGATTATATTATACTTACTTTATTCTTCCATTTAAAACATACTATAAATCAGATTTATACCAGTTGCAGAAATAATACTTACCGTTTGCATAAAAAGTTCATGGCAATGAACAGGAGAATACTTCAAGCTTCTTAGAATAAAGCTGACACAATTGTTCCACCTTCCTAAAATGGACACTAGGAAATGATAATACAAAGTGTAATATAAACTGCAATCAAAATTGAAAAAGGTAAACTGTAATTTGCTATTCATAAAGCATACATTTATATACAACATAAAAAACAACAAAAATCTGAACTATAAAAAATAAACAATGAGGCAGAACTTTGGAAATAATTCAAAATAAAACAATTATTTAGAAACAAAGACTAAACTTAAAAGAATACAAGAGAAATGAACATAATAGATAATGCCTTGTTTTAAGTAGAAGATCGAAAGAAATGAAGAGAGACAAATAGGATTAAGGAAAGTGATGATTATTGAAGATAGAGAAAATTCAAGGAGCAAATAATACAAAATCCTGAAGAAAACAAACGAAGGATATAAGACAAATACTAAAGACTGAGTTCTAAGAAAAATTTTCAGAAACTTTAAAATAAATTTGAAATTACATACTTCATATTGAATATACCTTATACCTGAGACACCAAGACATATTCTAGGAAAATTACTAGACTTTAAAGAAAAAGAAAAAAGTCTGTGGATATTAAGGTGAAATGAGCAAAGGAAAGAAATTCTGGTTCTTTTCAGAATTTTTGGTGCAATGCTTTATGGCAGAAGAAAGGGAGTACCATATTTATGCTACTCAACAAAAGAAAATTTGAACTGAGGATTGTATATTCAACAAAATTGACTTTCAAACATAAATGTATCTGTTCTCAAAATGCAGAAATTTAAGGAACGATATTTCTTTGAGCTCCTTCTGAGGAATCTACTAATGAAGAGATTCAGTCAAAGAAAATGATTAGAGACACTGACTGATGGTGAACATTATACACTTACAAATAGACTTAAGAGTAGCTAGTGGTTAAAAGAGATGTATAATACATAACAGGTATGTGCTCTGACAATGTAGACACAGTATGACTATTAGAAATAGAAAAGGAGGACCATGAATACAAGAAAAATATTTAACTGCTTTCAGTCAACATATTGGTGGTGGTAGTATTGTTATTCTAAGTAGCTAAAATATAAAGTAGATGACACAACTGAATAGTTATATCATCCTCTGAGCCCCTATAATTAATGGTACTGAAAAAAACAAATGGAAGAAAGGAAGAAAAAGTAAGAAAGGGAGAGTTGAATAGAAAGAGAGAGGGAAAGGGGAAAAGATTACTCATCTTAGGATGATAACAGGAAACAAGAAAACAAATTTGTTGAGAAAACTAGTATAAATTATCCTTGGCAAACATTCTGGAGAAATTTCACCCTTGGCATCCTAGGCCTACACCCTAGGCTTAGTGTACTTTCTAGAGGATGTGAACTACACCCTCCTTCGGTTTTTTTTGTTTTTGTTTTTGTTTTTGTTTTTTTGAGACAAGTCTCTCTCTGTCACCCAGACTGGAGTGCAGTGGCATGATCTTGGCTCATGGGCAGCATCACCGTCAGGCACTAGTGATCCTCCCAACACAGTCTCCCAAGTAGCTAGGATTACAGGCATGCGCCACCATGCCTGGCTAACTTTTGGTTGTTTGTTTGTTTGTTTGTAGAGATGGGGTTTCCCCAGGTTGCCCAGTCTTCTCTGGAACTCCTGAGCTCAAGCAATTTGCCCACCTCAGCCTCCCATAGTGCTGGGATTACGGGCATGACCCACTGTACCCAGTTTAAAACCACTTCTTACTTAGTTCTCACAACAATCCCATAAAACAATTATTATTATCTCTATTTTACAGGTGACAAAAATGAAGCGTCAAGAGGCTAAATTTTTTGCATAAACTCTCACAGCGAGTAAACTGAGCTGTTTTAAATCCAGTTCTTTTGAATTAAAGCTCAATGATTTTATTATGGCACATATGCACAAAAACGCAAAAATACAGGAGGAATGAAAAGACCAGTTTCCCACTTCTTCCAGTAATTTCCACTGACTCGAAGTTTTCATTTGTATTAAGATGTAAAATACATATGTAAATGTATAGTTCAGTAATTTTACGAATTTTGTGCATATATATATGGCCACATGGATGTATATATGGATTACATAAAAACATATATGTGCAAGTATATATATTTGGGGAGAATGTTGACTGTGAGGGGCCGTGAAAGCCTACTGAGATGCTTACAATTTTCAGTATTGCATCAATAATTACATGGAGATATATGTGTATATATATAGTATGTTCATGTAATTCATATGTATGTATATATGTAATTAATATATATGTATATTCATGTAATTCATATATATATCTCCATGTAATTATTGATGCAATACTGAAAATTGTAAGCATCTCAGTAGGCTCTCACGGCCCCTCACAGTCAACATTCTCCCCAAAGCTAATCTAACTTCTCTCAAAAACATGCATTTTGATTCTTCATGTGCTTTATAAAAATGGTTTTAATTACATGCTCTCTTTTGTCTGGCTCATTTTGCTCAACATTGTGTCTTTGAGATTCATCCTTGTAGTTGCATCTATGTAGTAGTTTCCATGGATTTAGCCGAGTTTGTTCTTTTCCATTGATGTACTCTATTGTATGAATATGACATCATATATTTATCCACTTTTATGTTGATAGAGATTTAAATTGTTTCCATTTGAAACTATTGTGAATAAAGCTGTAATAAACATTCTTTTGTATGAATTTTGATGATCATAAGCACTCACTTTTCTTGGGGACATTCCCGTGGTATCATTTATAGATACGCTCAGCTTTAGTCAAAGCTGTAGTATTTTTATAATCTAAACAATTCTCTGTTTGGCCCCAATCACTACAGTCTCTTAAAGGCATTTGACTTGCTTCCTGTTACAGGAAAACTTCAAACTTCTTACAGGCAAGTAGGAAAAGCCCTGGCTGCACTTTTTGCTGACTACTTTTCCAGGTTTATCTATTGCACTACTGACATTAAACTTTACTCACTGGAAAGAGAACTACTTGAAGTAGTTCCCTTATGCTGTTACCACACTCACATAATTGCTAGCACTGAGCCTTTCGCCTAGAGAGCTGTCCCCCTCAATGATCACTTTGTTACATCCTGTTCATCCCTAAAGATGTATTCATGCTTCCTACTATTCTATCATACTGCAAGCTCTTTCAGAATATTCTTTTACTCATCTTTATATTCCTAATCTCCATCATAATATCTGATACACTGTTAAATAAATGAACTCATTTTTCTGGGAAACATTCAGAATCAGATAATTTGAAACAAACATACCTTGCCTAAAATTATAAATATATAATTTTTTATATATTTATATAAACTAGGGGAGCTCTCTCCCCTAGTTCTGACCCTAACAGCATAACTCATCTCTCAAGATACAATAGCAAATTAAATCAAGAGAAAATTAAATAAAAAATTAAATAGACTAAATGTGAATATCTTAAATCTCTAAGATTAATCTATAAGGATATTCAAAGTTTACAATCACTCATTTTGAGCACAAATATGAAATTAAAAATCTTAAGTTGCTCTGTACAACTTTCCATGATCTTAATAATTTCAAGATGATGTTCCAAATGGAGCTTCCATAACAAAGACTGAAAATATTATATTTTCATAATTTAGGATTACGATTTCTGTACATCCATAAAAATTATCTGGAACTAGATTGTACATCTGGAAACATTTTGTAAACTGGATTAGAACCTCGTGAGAAATCAAAATGCATTACAGACCTAGTCTAAAATTTTAGCTTAATTATACTTCTCATTCCCCATAAGAAGCCATGCTTTAAAATTGGATTGCCATCAAAGACATATGGTTAACCAAATGTGTGAAGAAATACAAGGTTTCAGAGTAAAACATTAGCAATGTATGTGCAAATGAAAGTGTTGTATGTGTCTATACCAAAGTAGGCATTTGCTTTAAATAGTTACCACTTATCTTCCTCATCACAGAACCATTGCAGTTTTATGGAGAGGACTAACTGCATTGAGTTTGGGAGCTCAATAGATAAAAATTTGTATTAGCCAAAAAAAAAAAAAAAAACAAATCTTGATACGTTAAATCTCTAGTACTTTGCATGGCAGTTTTAATGCCAAAGGTCCAAGGGAAAAACCACATCTCTCCTTCTCTGTGTAAGGTTTATGGAAGATGTCTCCATTTTAATTGATTTCAATTATTGCTGCAAGAAAAAAAATAAAACTTGATGTCCAGGCAACATGCTTTATTAGTTGATGTTGAACAAACAATTCCATGTGTTGATCCAAGGGTAGAAGGTCCAAACCTCTGCCATTATATAAATATGATGAAATCTTTGTTCAAGAATCAGATATTATAAAATGTATTTTCATCTTATAAGTAAAATAAATATTTTAAAGTGTAAAGTATTAGAAAGAAGTACATATAGGTTATATTTACAAAATGACTTCTAAAGAGATTTTGCTTCCAGATGTCAAAATTACCATCCATGGAACTTGGAGAAAAACAGAATGATAAGAGTTTACTAATGGATCCTAAGGTCTTAGACATTGTCTTAATATTTTAGTACTTTTTAATCCTTACTCATTTTAAACATCTTTTCCCGTGTATTTTATAATTAAACTAGTTCACTGAGGGAAATTTAAAAATATAAAAATCAAAAAGAACTAGGGAAAGTTTATCTCTACTTCCTTCCTTCTCCATTGTTAACTGTCCTTGTCTAAAAAGGATGGAAGCTGGGCCAGGCACGGTAGTTCACGCCTGTTGCAGATCACCTGAGGTTATGAGTTCAAGACTAGCCTGGCCAACATGGTGAAACCCCGCCTCTACAAAAATACAAAAATTAGCTGGGCATGATAGCAGGTGCCTATAATCCCAGTGACTCGGGAGGCTGAGGCAGGAGAATCACTTGAACCTGGGAGCTGGAGGCTACAGTGAGCTGAGATTGCACCATTGTACTCTAGTCTGGTCAACAGAGCAAGACTCCGTCACAAAAAAATAAATAAATAAATAAATGGTGGAAGCTGTCATTAAAAATATAATAAAGGCCAACATGTTCTTAAGAATTCTAGATTTTATGAAGAAAATAGACAGAACGGAGCATCTCCCAAGAATATTTGATCAATTCTTGGGTATCTCTTAGAATAATTATACTTTAAGCAATTGCAACTGAAAACTCTAGAGGTCTGAAAACCCTGGGATCATGAGCCATGTGTATATGGAACCAATTAAACCCAGGAAGTGGTGAAGAAAATGATGACAGAATAACTGCAAAATAGGAAAAACTCACGAAGATTGTTAAGAAAGAGCCAATGAATAAGTAAATTTCCGGAACATTGCCAGTGTCAATGATAGCTACTCTCCTTGGGCAAACACCTTCAGTAGAGGAGAACTGAGTAGTTTATTGGAGATGTTTCAAATCTTGATCCAAGATTTTGCACATATTAGAAAATTGTAGGGCTGGGCTTCAGAAAGAAGAGAAGGAGTAAAAGAACAATTTTGTGCTGCTGCTAAATCTAACTCTTATTTCCTCTAACCTTATTCCTTCCCTTGTCAAGGGTTTAGGGACCAGAAGGAAAGGGAAGGGAAGAAAAGAGAAGGAAAAGAAAAGATAGGGGACAGAAGGAAAGGAGAGAAAGGGAAGAGAAGAGATGTCATGGGCGAAGAGAAAGAGAGAGGGATATGGAAGGAGGGAAGGAAGAAAGGAAGGAAGGGAGGAGAGAAGGAAGGAAGGAAGGAAGGAAGTGAGGGAGGGACGGAGGGAGGGAAGGAAGAAAGGACAAACAGTGGGAAGAAAAGCTGTGCAAAGATTTCTGCTGAAAAACTACTGAAATTACAACAAAAAAAAAATGAATGCATCAGAGGTACAAGCACAAACAACCAATCACAACAGAAACCTGAAAAAATGAAAAACCACCAGAGAGACTATAGATTGTTTTTATCTATTCATTAGACTCAGGAAAACATCTATATTGTTTCATTTTCTTTCTCCTGTGTTAACTTGAGAAAATCATCACTTGCCACTTGGCCACAGAAGCTATATGCTCACAACAATTTAGGCCACCAATATCTATAAAATAATTTCAGGTTATTGCAAAAATCCTGTCAGTGTAAGAAGTGGATTCCAACATACCCAAGCTGATATTCTGCCCTTCAGTATTCATTTCTTAATGCCGTCTTTCCCCCAACGCTGGTGGATTACAAACTAAGGAAACTGCCTTCTCTCTTTCTTTCCAAGAATTTAAAAGTGAGTCCCTGACCAAAAGAGTGGTCTGATAATAAGCAAGAGCTCTTATCATCAATGGTCCTCATAAGTTGATGATAAGTAAGGGTTAACAACAGTGGTTCTAGTACCTGAAACTCTCCACCCTGAGCTTCATTCCCTTCTATTCCCAAAATTTACCAAGAGAGACACAAACTAAAGTTTGACCCTCAGTGTTTTCTAATATATATTATCAGCAGAGTAGCTGATAACCCCATAGGCTAATAAACAGAAGAATAAAAAAACTAAATTACATATGATAATAGAATTAAATATATGAAGAAAGATGCTAGCAATATTAAATAGGAATAAGAATTTGAAGAATGAATCAAACATTAGGTACAAAATGACAATACAGAAAGAAAAAAGATTGAATAAACAGCATAATACACATAATTTAAGAGCAAATAATCAAGCAGGAAATTATATTTAGGCAACCTTCCAGAACATATAAAAAATTTAAAATGATATTATGTGTAAATTAAGGAGATATGGAGGTTCTAGTGTCAGTATCTAGATGATAGGAATCTCTAAAATATAGAAGGTACAAAAGGAAGGAAGAAACATTGAAGATAATTTTTTCTAAAATTAGAAAAAGGTGAAAGATGCCAGATTAAAAGGCTTCAGAGTGACAAATCAGATAATAAAAAACATCACTTTTAGACACATTATTGTGGTATTTAAGAATAGCAAAGATAAGAAGAATTCCAAAGTTTACCAAAAGGAAAGGCAGCTAGATCATCTACAAAATGATAGAAATCAGCTGACCTTAGACTTCTCTGTAGCAAAGTTTGATTGTATTTTAAGGAAAGAATGTTATTGTAAAAACCACACATCCAGCCACCTTCTGATTTAAATATTAAGGAATGCCAAATCCTCTCGGGCATATAAAGCCTCAGATAATTTGTAACCATAAAGCCACTGTGAAAACAATCTCGAAGAAAGTACTAAAATAAGAAGATAAATAAAAGTGGTTGTTGTAAAAGTTTTATAAACTCAGCATTATCAAATACCTTGATAACATTTACAATCTAGAAGGCTGAACCAAAGGAAAGAAAAAAAGAGTACGTCTGTAATCAGCCAGAAATAAATTCTGATAAACAACCACATTCTAGTGAATTGGTCGTTACACAGGACAATAAATGAAATCAATAGGCTACACTATTAGAACTATAAAGAAATTGACCAAGGTTTCCTGACATAAATCAAATTGCAAAATTCAATAGAATCTTTTTTTATAAGCAACAACAATTTTAAAATATGATAGAAATGTGACATTACTTTCACACTATAAATTTCTATAAATTATTTCAAATACAATGCTCAAAGCTCTGAGGAATTTCAAAACTCTAAAGTAGGGCATAGATGAGCTGAATATCTGAAGTGATATACCATGCCCTTGGGTGACACAACTTAAAAGTTGTGTAAATTAAATTAATCTATAAATTTGGTACAATCCTAATACGGTAGTAATTTTTGAATACATTTACACTAAAATGTATATGGAAAAACAAAGGTCTACAAATAGCAAAGTGTATATTTTTAAAAAAGATAAACTTGACATATCAGATATTAGTTCATACTATACTATAAAGCCCTGGTTAAACAAAGTAATGCATCGACAGTATATTATTGGCACAAGAATAGATAATGGTCTAACATAACAAAATAGAGAGCTCAGATAAAAACCCATGAGCAGAAACACATGATAAAGGTGCCAGCCCAACCACCAATGGGCAAATGGCAAATTGTTTAATAAAAGAGTTGGGAAAATTGGCATTATATAGAAAAAAATAAAACAGGACTTCCATCCACATCACATGTAAATGTAGACCAAATATATTAAGGATTCAAATGTGTAATATAAAGTTATGAAGTCAATAACAGAAAATACAGAAGAATAACTTGGGGACAGATAGGTGGGAAATAACTTCTTAAACCCCCAAACAACATACACATACACAAGACACAACTTCTCATACTAGACCTAAGGATTTTGTTCAAGGAAGGACCTCATAAGTAAAGATTAGAGAAAATGGAAGATTGAAATTTTTCACTAAAACTATCAGAGGTCTAATATATAGACTATCCTGAGACAATCAAAAAGGTGAAAACATAAATCCCAATTGAAAACTGAGCAAAGTATATGTTCTGTCAAGTTACAGAGGAGATGGTCTAAAATGCCAGTTAGCACATAAGTTGTTGCTCAGACTTAATCAGAAAGATGAGTACTGAAGCAATGAGACATCATTTTATGTTCATAACGACCAAAATTAAAAGCTAGATAACAGCAAGCATTGGCAGGCTTGTGGGATCATGAGAACCCTCAGGACCCACAGGTATAAAGGTGGATGGCCTAGACATCAGAAGACAAAGTTGTAATACAGTGATAACATCAAGGAACTGTGTAGTTATCGTATAGTGAAGACCCATTACAGAGCGCTGTTAGCTAGAAGCAATGGACTATATTGCTCATAGTCAAAAGGAAAAAGTGTACTTATGAGTGAAAAATGGTAAGAACAAGATAAAGAACAAGATCTATTCCATTATTATTTTCATAAACTAAAAATAGACATATGTGAAAGAGCAATATACATTTTGTAAGAACATAAGAGCAGAAGGATATACAGTATGGTGTCTTTTGTGGAGAAAGGTGGTGGACAATGGGAATAAAGGAAATCTATCAATGACTAAGATAGGAACAGGACTTTGTTCAGACCAGTGCCTAGAATATCCTATACACTGAAGAATACGGTGAACTTAACCTTCTTGAATAACTTTTAAAAATAGGAAGAAGAAAAAATGTAAGACAAAAAGAGACCTACAATACTATAAAAATATGAAACTCAAACAAAAATAATGCAGAGTAGGGCTAGTGTTCTCCACCTTTCTGCCCTCATGAAGAAATGCAGAGCTCAGCCTTTTGAGAGAGCAGGTGCAATGCTCTACTTCTTTCTTGTCTCAAGCACTTGCCCTGAGAAAATTGAGGCTTACTTCACTCGAATAAGAATATCCTCTAGTGTTAATTTCCTTAATGGAAATTGTAGATTATAATAAATACAATGATGATAGTATGTTTTCTTTTTTTATTTTTTCCTTTCTTCAGGGCACAAGCATCATTATGTAACAGAATTTTTAATGATTTAAAAATTTTTAAATGCATATTCTTGAACTATCTAGTCATTCACTCCTTGAACAAATACATATTGAGGGCCTATTATGTATATATATATATGAAATTTTATAAGAAAAAATGTACAAGAAATTAAGATGAATATTTTCATATATTAAATACAGATCATTAATAAAGAAATCTTAATTCTCAACTTGAAATTACTATTCTTGATTTACTAGGCCATGTGTACTTGTATATAGAAAATGTATGCAGTTTACACCATAATTATGTCTCAATCTTTCATTGTCATTGGACCAAAATTACCCTTTACAGTCTATCTTGTTTCTTGAAATGTACATAATGCATATAAAAAATCTGCAGTGGAGAAATCCATCTTCAAAATAATCTCCTGATTATCTCTCCATGTCTGGCATTCTGGTCCTTATTAATCATCTCTTATAAATCTGGTCTTTGACACCATAGACAAATACAACTTTATTAGTTGCAAATGTATTTGGCGGCCTCTAAATGGCTTTCTCAAATTGCACTGCTCTCACAGTGCAACATGTTCTTTCATGTTGATTAAAATATGTGAGGGATACAAACAACAACAAAAGAGTAACAGGAAATCCAATCATTCCTTTCATCTTCCCAGTGGGAGCTGGTCACTGCAGCCAGCTTGACTTTCTTCAAACAAAACTTCCCTTTTTGTGGCTGAAGAAAGGCTTTGGCAAACGCTTATCCTTTGATATGATATGCACTTGACAAAAATCACAGAGCAAATCTAGCCACCGCTTTGAAGAAAATGCTTATTAAAAACCTGAAGCTCTTAAGTGCACTAGGACTTAGTGTGTTGCTAGCAATGTGAGGCCAAATGCGTCTGTGGCGTCGATCTAAAGTCAGGTCCAAATGTATGAACTTCAGGGCTGCAGCTGCCACCTCATTCCTTTGTTTAATCGCAAGTATACCTTGAAAAACTGTTTAGTCTTCAAGTATATTCTGGAATATCACTTGTATATTTTATTCAGTGAAACATAACATTTTATTCTTTAAGTGGAAAGAAATGTGAGAAAATCCTTGTTCTAATTAGCCTTTGCTTAATGTCCCAGAATCTCCAGCCACCTGCCAATTAATTTTCCAAGTAGAAACTCAGCTTTCAAAGAAAGTACACTGAGGTGTGCGGGATCAAACTGGATTTCTAACATATAGAGTCAAGTTTGGAAATCCTCATACACTTTCAGGATTCCCCAGGAAACAAATGGCACATTCAAATTGGGATAGCTTGAGGGGAGTTTAATAAAAGGATTTTACAAATATATGGGTAGGAATGGAAAACCCACTAGGGATAAGGTAGTACCTCTGGCCATTTAAGGGGGAAGGTGTTAGTTAGCAGCCCTAGGTCTGCAGAGGAGTGACTGATGGCCAAAAAATCCAGAGACAGAGGGGCTGGGTAAACAGCAGCCACCCTCAGCAATCATACAGGAAAAGAACAAGGGAATAGACACCCTGAATTCACTGCCTACTTCCCATCTCCTGCTAATACTTCTCACTGTTCTACCAAATCAGAGGGCAGATAGAGGGCAAAGGAACCAGGTAGCATAGTTTCTACAGATCAGCTTCCCAGGACCAGAGAATGGTAGATGTGGATCTGTAGGGCACCCAGAAGACAGCCAACATACAGGCATCATTTCTTCCGCCCACATCACTCCTAAGGGTAGGTACATTCGTTAGGAGTACCAGCAAAACATCACGTAACTTTTCTAAGTCTCAACCTAGATAGACAGAAAATCTCAGAACTCCTGGATTTTCCATGATAAAGCCCTTTTCAGTTCCCAAGATGCAAATGTGCTAAATCGAATTTGTAATTAAGTTAAAAATGAATTAAATAGGTTATATTAATGATTTATAGCCCCTCATAATACACAAGTATGTTTGCTTTGCAATAACTATAACAAAGGTACATAAAAATATGTGCAGAAATGTAATTTAAGTATTCTCTGAAATAGCATAATTAACAGTTTCAACAAAATTTACTCCTCTTCTATTCAAGAAGTCATCACCGAAGAGAAAGTGCAGATAGGAAATGTTTTCCCCGGTAGCTCAGCTCCTGCTAATCTCCAGACATTTCTACTTTGATATCTCCCTGACACTTCAGGTCCAGCATGTCTACAAAATTGGGCTTCCTCCTCTCTCTTCTCACTCCAAGATTACTAACTCCCAAAATGATGTATGATGTAGTGTGTGTGTGTGTGTGTACACACACATGCATGTGTGTCTTACATGGTAAATATTCAATAGATGTGTTTATTGATTATTGGACACATGCTTTTTTAACATCTACTTTAAGAGGATAATGGAACTTTTCATGAAAACTATAAGTAAAAAATACAGCCAAGAAGGTACTAACCCCTTGGTATCTTCAGATGATCAGGATTTTGCAAGTATGAGCAACTACCTACAAATGAATCCACGGTACTTAGTAAGGTAAATTGGAGAATTTGACCTAAAAATTTTTATCAATAAAATTAAAATAAACATCAGCATAGAAAATGAATAAATACATTAAACATAAATAAATACATTATTAAACTGTTAAAATCAGTAAAACTAAGAAATATAGGGTTAAATAATTAGAAGACATAAAACTAGCATGCACACACACACACACACACACAAAATGCTTCAATTAATACTAGTAGAAAGAACAATAGCTAAGAACCAGGTGTTCATGCCAAATCTGGGACTAATTATCTGCGTGACCATGGGCAGTGCCAAAGTACATAGGGTATAAATGAAACAAGGTGACCCATGAATGATGGCTGCTGAAGTGAGCATTGGTACCTACTGTTCCACAGGGGATGGACTGCCAGCACTGTCCAAAAATATATAAGGTGAGCCATATGTGTAATTGCAAATCTCTTAGCAAGCAGTTTTAAAAGGTAAAAATAAATAAGCAAAATCCATTTTAAAATTATTTTTATTTAACTCAATATATCCAAAATATTATCATTTCGACATGTGTCAATAGCCAAATTTGAAGTGGTTTGTAGTCGCACACGGCTCATGATGACCACATTGAACAGCAGAGTTCTATGCTACACACTACTTTTGTGCATGTGGAAAATGTTTTCCAGAATAAAAGAAAAAAGTTGACAAATGTGTTTACCTCTTTGTGTAGCTCAGTTTCCCCATTTATATGTTGAAGAAAATGTACTGGTCATTACTATTATTAATTATTATTAATGACCAGTACAATAATTTATAAGCTAACTCTATTTCTTATTATTTATTATTATTATAATTGACCAGTACAATAATTTCTAAAGCTCTTTTTAACTTTATTTCCTAGTTTTGTTTCGTTTTTTTTCCTAAGGTATATTTTATTCCTTACTTGGGAGAAAAAATGTATTTTTTTTAAAGAGAAATTTATTTATGCTCTCAGTGGGATACAACCTGAAAATTATCACTCTCTATTTATCTAAGGAATATTTGGAGACAAATGACTATTTATTTATAAAATGATTTTTCTTCTGCTCCAAGACCAAATGGCAATATATGAGCTCAGTTTACGCTTATACCGCTGTTTTGCTCACTGAATTATTCCTTCCTTTCACACAATAAGATTTATTGCCTATCCAGTGCTAGACCCTGTTGAGAGAAGGGTGTGCAGACAGAGGTAGATGTGAAATACAAAGATAAAGTATAATGCATGTTCAGTAAGGGATTCTTTTTTTTTTTTTTTTTTTGAACAGTCTCGCTCTGTCACCCAGGCTAGAACACACTGGTGCGATCTCGGCTCACTGCAACCTCCACCTCCTTAGTTTAAGGGATTCTCCTGTCTCAGCCTCCTAAGTAGCTGGGATTCCAGGCACGTGCCACCACGCCTGGCTAACTTTTGAATTTTCAGTAGAGATGGAGTTTCACTATGTTGGCCACGCTGGTCTCAAACTCCTGACTTCAGGTGATCCACCCTCCTCGGCCTCCCAAAGTGCAGGATTACAGGCATGAACCACTGTGCCCAACCAGTGAGGGATTTTGGAGAATAGAAAGTAAAATACCTTGGCTACTTTCCTCATCCTTTTTTTATACTTTAGTTCAATAACTTCACAGATTTGTCACATTTGGTCATTTGATTTTTATTTTATTTTATTTTATTTTATTTTATTATTTTTTGAGACAGAGTCTCACCGTGTTGCCTAGCCTGGAGTGCAATGGCACGATCTCGGCTCACTGCAACCTCAGCCTCTCAGGTTCGAACGATTCTCCTGCCTCAGCCTCCCGAGTAACTGGGATTATAGGCCCCCGCCACCACACCCAGCTAATTTTTGTATTTTTAGTAGAGACGAGGTTTCTCCATGTTGCCTAGGCTGGTCTCAAACTCCTGACCTCGTGATCTGCCCTCCTCGGTCTCCGAAAGTGCTGGGATTACAGGCGTGAGCCACCGCGCCCTGCCTGTTTGATTTTTGTATTGTGTATTGTAGCTATATTTTACAGAGTTTCCGCCTCACACCTTCCACAGCTTATAATTAAAGTGAAAATTCTTGCAAATAATTGTGTTTTAAAAAAATTCAGCTCATGACTGACCAAACTGTTTAATTTTAGTTTGTTTTAATGACTCGTGTATCTACTCTGTTCTTGTAGTTCAATAGGCCAAGCTCAACAAAAAGTACGATTTAGGCATCATTTTTTAAAAAAGCTATAGGCACCTCAAAACAAATAGAAGAGATTCCTCATACCAAATAGAATAAATTTGCCTATTTGACCAATTTCAAGAGAACCTGATACATGAAAAATCCAGGCTTACTAAATATCATTTGTGTTTTATACATGTAAAGGTTATTTGTAATATTTTAAAAGTCAATTAATCAAAAAAATCCTGCTATCTTTTTTATAAGAAACTATTTTGGTACAATTACATAATAATTTTTTAAATACATTCACATGAAATTACTTAGGGACCAATTTATTACAATTTACTTATTGACATTATTTTTCCAAAATAAATAGAAACAACATCTATACAAATACCTATTGAATTAAATAATATATACCTGTTGAGATTTTTTTTCCCCAATTATACCACAAGCCTGAGACACACATAGGATTAGCAGTTTCTTTTCAGTCCTTTGAATGAAAAAAGTACGATGTTTTTGTACACTCTATTTACCTTACAGTTATTCATTAAAAATTGTGATTGATCTCCTTTTGTAGCCTTAACAATGTGCTTTTTAAACAAGCGGAGTATGTAAAATAACCCATAAAATAAACAGCCTAAAATCAGACATACACACACACACACACACACACACACACACACACACACGCTTTCTATAAGTTTCTTCAGTATCATTTCCATGGGAGAAAAAATAATTATAGAGACTTTTTGGACAAGCAAAAAATCATTACCATGAATCAATTGTTTTCTTCATGGTTTTTTTTCTTTTAATCTGTTTGTCTGGTCTTTATTACCTGTGAGCTTCCAGCCTTCTCATTCTACAACATTAATGAAAATAAAGAGCTATTTCCCTTAATGGGACTGAAAATCCATTGGCATTAACAGGAACAGAAGTCTTTCTGCAGTTATGGGAACAAATGTTGATTCTCAGTTACGGGAATTAAGTGTTGTTCCCCTGAATTGGAAGTCCTTAAACATAGTATGAAGGAGGGAAGGCAAGAAGAATGTAAATAGAAAAGGAGTAGAATTGTATTTTTACCTAAAGTGCACATTGCTAGTTAATAGTTACAACAGAGATGTAAATCTAAATTAATTAATTCACCAAGCAACTTTTCCTGCTATCAGTTTATCCTCAAGCACCCCAGTGTTTTACCATACAAGCTCAGCATCTGTAGTGCTTAGTCTGGCAAAAAGTTTTCCTGGAGAATATTTTTTTAATAGAAGCCAAAGGGGAAGCTGAAAATCCAGGATAAGACTTGGAGCTCTTCACTCTCTTTGTAACAAATTAGGTGCCCAAACAGTGGGTTATTTTCAGGCCTCAAATGTTCCAGAGGTGCCCACTGAAAGGCAGCAGCTCTTTGGATGAAATGCAACCCTTTTGCAAGAAAATCGAGACCTCTGGCAATATTTAGATTTGGATCATTAGTAGTAACAAATGTCAGGAAAAAGCTACTGGACACAGTAACTCTAGATGCGGTTCCTACTAAGAACATCCAATTGTTCCAGCAAGAGGAGTAGGATATCAAATGAGGAGTGACCGTCAAAACCCAATTTCAAGCATAATTCATTATGGTCCCTAAACTCATGATTAAAAATATATTCAAGATTTTTATTAAATAAACTCATCACTTCTTTAAGAGTTTTCTCTACTCTCTCCTATGTATGTTCTTCTCTTCAGACACAAGGTGTACTCGTTATTGCCAAGACATCCCTGAACATCTCTCCCCAAAATGCCCCCTGCTCTCCATTCCAGCGAATGGAGTGTCTTGATACTTTAAAGCCAAAAGCAAAATCGACTTCTTCTGAAGGCGATCATGACAGATCTAAGCTAAATGGAATCACTCACATATCTAAATTTCTATGGTCTCTTCCTCTTATTTGGCACGTAAATGCTGCGTTAAAAGTTCAGTTTGTTTTATATATTTCTTTTACAACTGTACAGTCAGCCCCATAAGGCATTATGCTCTGTTAAATTATCCTTGTACTCTCTGCAACACCTAGGTCACAGCCTGGTCCCTATCTGGCATTTAATAGGCATTAAATGAATTGTATAAATGGAGAAAGGGAAACAGAAGTAACACAATCTTTTATATTGAAATTATTCATTGGTGAAAGATATGAAACTAAAATGCAAATTTCGCTCTTATGAACTTATTTCTCTTTCTAATAACTAATACTGTTTTCAAATACCACACACATGTTTGTATATATGGTTCAATTCTAGTCCCCACTTACAGAAGTGAGGCTGTTATTCTTGTCATTGACAACTGATGTCATTCATTTTTGATGTGATATAAACAAGACTGCTAAATTGTTATGGCAGAATAAAGGAGAAAAACTAACTGACATGAAAGAAAATTGTTCACCTATTTCTATTTCATATTACAACAACATTAGAGGATGAGGATTGAGGATGCAGGGTAAGTTTCTATAACTAAGTAGTAATGCAATTAAGAAGAAATAGCAACCAAATGCAAAGACTAGACAAAATAACTGGCATAGCGTCTAGTCACTCAACAAATGTGTCTTAAGGATTTATTATATACCGGCCAATATGATAAACAATTACAAGATAAAATAAAAACACATATGTATCTCTTAAAGATCTCTAGAAGGAAAGACAATTTTTCATAAATAAATGTACCAAAATATTGAAACTAAGTCATAAAGGAGTTTGAAAGAGCTTTGATGGGGGATGTGGCCGGCTACATAGGCAGCTTGTTCTCACTGTGTTTCCTCATTTAACACAGCACCCAGCTCTCTGTGGGCATTTAATAACTACCAGTTGACAAATGGATAAATGCCAGAGGTTGAAAGAGAGAGATGAGCATGTTATCTGCCCAGTAGCCCAGCAAGCTTGTGTGGATGGTGTGGGGGCCTTCCTAGCTGTGACAGCTACACAGTGACTCCCAGTGGTCAAAAATTGAACCTCATCTTTGATCATAGCCTAATATAGTGCATGATTTAGTGCAGTATATCTTATATATATAATAATTTATGCATGTAAGATATAATTTAGTATAATTACTAAAGCCATGAGCCTTCAAAAAACTCCTGTTCTCATTCTGTTGAAAAGTGAAAAGGTTTTCTACAAACACAATGATGCGAGCTAAATAAATAATAAGTTCTTCCAATTCCTAAAGCTAGATTCTATGATTTTAAACTAGTTTTCTAATATGGCCAGCGTAGTGTTAAACATAACATTAATCAGAACAAACAGAAAATATTTTATTCAGAAAACTACATGTTGTTTCTAAACTAACAAGAATGTCTTGTCTAGTTTAGGACATGAGAATATTTCTCTGTGTTTTGCCTAAAAATTAGAAGGCATTCATGTGAGGCTGCAGTGATACACTTCTGTCTATGAAGAAGGAAGGCCCTCACCAGAACCCAGAGATGCTGGCAAACTGATCTTGGAATTTCCAGCCTCTAGAACTGTAAGAAATAAATTTCTGTTGCTTATAAGCCAAAAAATACTAATAATGATTAGAAGGCATTCTTCTTAGAACAACTATTTGCTACATATGAGCTCCAAATTATTCCAATTACTCATAAACTATGTACATTCTTTTCCATCCTTAAAAAGAAAAAGTAGAGTGGGTCATTCTATTTTTGGCCATTGTTACATGGGCATATTCATTAATGTGTAACATTTCTCTGCTGATAAAAGTAACTATGCAGTAGGTCATTCTGGCATATTAGCATTTACCAAGTTCAGTTCAGTTAAGAAAATATGATTACTGCCGACTATATGCCAAACGTTGTGCTGGGTACTGGACAAATAAGGACGGTTAAGATGCCAAATCTACCCAAGAAACACTTACGGTGCAGTGCTGAAGACAGACTTCCGTGTCTTCCAGGAGGCAGAGGGAACGTGAAAGAAAATAATAGAAACCGGCAGTTAGATAAGGCATCATAGTTGCAATGTCACCCTTCTCTATAACTCCCAGGTGTCAGACATACCCCAAATCCAGTCATCCTGGGAGCAATTGTCACCTTCAGTCCATTCACAAAGGCTTTGAGAATACCCTGACCACGATCCTGTCGTTGTTGTCAGCCATTCTTTTGTTCCTGCATATTAAATTAGATGAAGGCTCTGAGTTGACATCAGACAGAAAGGAACCAGGCAGCTAAGGGAAAAGAACAGTTGAGCGACATACGGAAATCCTTGACGACATAGAAATGTCCTGTCAAGAGTATAGTTAGAAAACTCAAGCTGCAAGAAGCTGTATATTACTAGGTAAGTGTCCATATCCCCAAATGAAAAAACACTGCATGAAATGAGATAACACTGTCCTAAAACCATCATATATATGGACATCTGTTCATGTAGACTGACCCCTAGTGATATAAACTGATCGCTGCAGGGAGAACAAACAAGACTGTTTTTTAAAAAAGAGATAATCACCCCTCTTCAAAATGTGGCTTCCAAAACATAAACAATCTAAGTAAGATATGCAGCCATTATTGTCCTTTCTAGAAACTAAGCAAACATAATCTACAACATTTATAAGGAAAGAAAAAACAATTTAACAGAAGAACAGATCTACCTAGAATCAATGAAACTATCTCCTTTAAATGACTAGATAGATATATGCTATTCTATGTCACCTCTTCTATTGTCACCACATCTGTGTATCTATAAGACAGGATTTTTCAATCTTCATATACAGTTGCAAATGACTTATAATAAAGATTTTTTCAATTTTCAAAATTTATTTCAGTATGCCACAAAATAACTTTGTCTGTAATTCTGAAAACCTTTCCACAAGTAATTTGTAAGTTTCCAAGTAATAAGACATTAAAAAATATGTCATTAATGTGTTGGCTAATTTAGAACAAAATTGACAATGCCAGTTAAAATAAAGAGCAATTTATTTCATATGTATTATTTGCTTCTTTTTAAGATAAAACAAAAATTACATATAAAATTCAAAATTATGCTTAAGTTTAGGGACAGAAAAGAATATGTAAATTATCTTATACATATAAAACTAGACGTGAATGACCTTTTCTCCTCCAACAATACAGAACATAATTAACTAAGATAATTCTTATTACAATTAAGGAGTGTGGAAACAAAAGTCACCTATGCTGGTGAAATAAGAGATCTCGTGTATTTTCTCTTTCCTCCTATGTTCTTTCTTCCTTTTCTCTCTTGGCCTCCAAAGGAGAAACTGAAAGAGCTCCTATATGTCAGACACTGTTTTCCTTTTTGATTCTCAGAGAGAACTGTTTCTATCTTCTGCTTTTCTGCCATCCACACAAAATAAGTCTAAGTTACCTATAAGGAGGCGGGAGCAGATAATCAGCCAAAGCAGGTGTGGTGCCTAAAGACTTTCCTGTTGCATATTCCTATCTACTTCTTAAAACTGTTATTGCTAGTCCCATATTAGAGAAAAAGATACCATTACAACAAATCACAACATATAGGCCTTCTGTAAATTGTTCCTCCATGAGGAATAGATACTACAAAGCACTGGAGTTCATATAAGTAGTAAAGAAGTCATAACTTAATTGTATAAAGTTCATACTACTGAAAATTAAAATCAAAAGAAATTAATTAAGGTATGCAAACCATTTTCACAACAGCAGTTTCAACTTGAAACAATTCTGTAAACTCAGGATTTCTTGAGACCAATCTATCAAGAAATTTCTAAACAATGTAGCTTCTTTTAAGCTGTTGATAACCTGGCAGAGAAATATCTTTGAAGTTTCTCCTCCTCCTCTACAACTAAAATGCTCAATAACTAAAGAAAACTAATAGCCAAGAAGAGAGAGAGAAGGTTTTCCCAAATAAAATAAGGAATTTGATCAACAGTAGAGAGGTCAAACCAACAGATGCTTATTCATGGCAATAAATATTCTAATATTCTATTAAAACAGCCCAGATCATTTTAGAAACTAAAGCTATAAGGCTTAGCAGTTCGGAATTCTATTTTATTTTTTGCATATAACTAGGGAACGACTAGTCATAATTCTAGGTAGAATGACTGAATTTTGTAAGGGCTTGGAAAGTAGGAAATTTGCTTCAGATATATATTTCCAGAATACGGTTTATAATACACTATCATTTTCAGGCCACTTGTACTAAGTTCAAGTTCACCTTCAGATTTTTTTTTTTTTGCAGTCTATATTATTCCTAAATAACTCTTATCTTCAAAAGCACTTCAAAGTCTATCTTGCTAAAATTCCATGAATATATTTTCTGATTTTTTCCAGTTTTGTCAGGAATTCTTCCCATGAACAATAGGAGCCAGCATGCAAGGAGTGGACTCAACAACGAAGCTTCTTTCTTACAATGTCTGTTCATCAAAGAAATTTTTTTCTCACACTTTCTGATCTTTACTTCTTATACCTGTGTTTTGAAAACCTCTGGTCTAGTCCAGTAGTTCTCAGCACACACATTTCTACAAATGAATCTGTAATTCAGTTGCAAAAATTGTAAAGCTTAATATTATCAATCAAACAAGAGTCACACACACACACAAAAACAAGTACAAATTCTCAAATCAGCACAAAAGTAAAATACTCAGATACAAAAAAAAAAAAAAAAAAAAAAAAAAAAAAAACAGTGAAGAGTTAAAAGGAAGAGGAACTCTTATACCACATGTCCTAATTGCAAGTCCCACTGCAATCCTTTATTTTCCCTGTTGTATTTTTAAAACATATATTATTTATTTGTATTGAAGTAATGTCAATGATCTATCACAGCAAACAGATGCAGATGGAAAAACAGAAAATGTTCTCCAATTCACACTACAGAATGGACAAAGGGCTTAAGTTTAATATCCACTACTACATAAATAAGTCTCTTAGGTACCCTTACATTCTCCAGTTAAAAAAAAAAGTCTTTAATTTCAGCATGTGGAAGACACAGTCACATTGGTCTGTTATTTGTAATAGGTCTTGCCCTCTCTCTTTCCTACAATACTCCACAGAGTGATGAGCAAATGTATTCCCCTTACGGTTAAAGAGTTTGGAAATTAAAACTATCTACCCAGAGGTAGATAAGTAAAATCTCACTTTATGAAAGCTTTCCAGATGTCTTTACATCCGCTTCTTTCCCTTAAGGCAAAAAGAACCAATGCATAAAACCCTGATATTTTAAATATTTCTCTTTCTGTCTGGCAGTTTTTCCTGCACAAGTCAAGGTCTGTGTTTCATGCTGCTCAGAGTTTTTTTGGCAGACTGATGTTCACAGTCAGTCACGTGTATTCTGTAAGGACTCAAACATATTGTTTTTTCTAAACTCAACAACTACCAACGAATGTAAACTTAATTGCTTTGACATGGGAAATCATAACACAGAAATTTCAATTAAACGAACTCTTTTCCAAACAGTCCCTAAGGTCAGACTCTAGGAGTCAGTCAAACATAAGTGTCATCTCAATCATTCCAAGTAGGTTGCTAACACATGAAAAAATCTGCAGTAGTCAACTCTCTGTTTAAGCTGGATGACCTACCAAATAATGCTACCTCAATAATGATACTAAAACCTAGTCTCCAAGGATTTGGTATGTTTTATCTACTCTCTGCCACTCATATCATAGTTAGGACATACACAGAGTTAATATTCTATACATTTAGGAGAAAGCACTTCGAAATCAGGTGACAACCAAGATGACAGAGCGAGGCAGTAATGAATCCCGTACCACCTAATGGAATGAGAAAGTTAATGGGACCTAATAAACAAAAAAGAAGAGAGGATTCAGGAAGAGCCAGCAAACTTGTGTAGGTGAATTGGGTTGACATAAGACTATTACACCTGCTTTTCCACTGAAAATGGGAAATTTGGGTGTGCTCGAGGAATTTTTCTGGTGATCTCCATAGAACTCCAAGCTTTGGGTCATGAAAAGAATCAGTAAGTTTACTTCCATCCTTTATTTTCTCTTCACCAATACTCAGCACAATACATTTTTTAAACTACTTAATAAATCTATGCTTTAATTTCATATGGAATTCATCAGTTATTCTTGGAGACAAAGATAATAGTGATGAGTATGGTTTAACCAATTTTTTAAATTATTATACTTTAAGTTCTAGGGTACATATGTACAATGCACAGATTTGTTACATATGTATATATGTGCTATGTTGGTTTGCTGCGCCCCTTAATTCGTCATTTAAATTAGGTATTTCTCCTAATGCTATCCCTCCCCCAGCTTCCCATCCTATGACAGGCCCAGTGTGTGATGTTCCCCACCCTGTGTTCAAGTGTTCTCATTGTTCAATTCCCACCTATGAGTGAGAACATGCGGTGTTTGGTTTTCTGTCCTTGTGATAGTTTGCTCAGAATGATGGTTTCCAGCTTCATCCATGTCCCGGCAAAGGAAATGAACTTATCCTTTTTTATGGCTGCATAATTATTCCATGGTGTATATGTGCCACGTATTCTTAATCCAGTCTATCATTGATTGACATTTGGGTTGGTTTCAAGTCTTTGCTATTGTGAATAGTGCAGCAATAAACATATGTGTGCATGTGTCTTTATAGCAGCATGATTTATAATCCTTTGGGTATATACCCAGTAATGGGATCACTGGGTCAAATGGTACTTCTAGTTCCAGATCCTTGAGGAATTGCAACACTGTCTTCTACAATGGTTGAACTAGTTTATAGTCCCATCAACAGTGTTAAAGTGTTCCTATTTCTCCACATCCTCTCCAGCATCTGTTGTTTCCTGACTTTTCAATGATCGCAATTTTAACTGAGATGGTATCTCATTGTGGTTTTGATTTGCATTTCTCTGATGACCAGTGATGATGAGCATTTTTTCATGTTTCTGTTGGCTGTATGAATATCTTCTTTTGAGAAGTGTCTGTTCATATTCTTTGCCCACTTTTTGATGAGGTTGTTTGATTTTTTGTGTGTAAATTTGTTTAAGTTCTTTGTAGATTCTGGATATTAGCCCTTTGTCAGATGGATAGATTGCAAAAATGTCCTCCCATTCTGTAGGTTGCCTGTTCACTCTGATGGTAGTTTCTTTTGCTGTGCAAAAGCTCTTTAGTTTAATTAGATCCCATTTGTCAATTTTGGCTTTTGTTGCCATTGCTTTTGGTGTTTTAGTCATGAAGTCCTTGCCTACGCCTATGTCCTGAATAGTATTGCCTAGGTTTTCTTCTAGGCTTTTTATGGTTTTAGGTCTAATGCTTAACTCTTTAATCCATCTTGCACTAATTTTGTATAAAGTGTAAGGAAGGGATCCAGTTTCATCTTTCTACACATGTCTAGCCAGTTTTCCCAGCACCATTTGTTAAATAGGGAATCCTTTCCCCATTTCTTGTTTTTGTCCAATTTGTCAAATATCAGATGGTTGCAGATGTGTAGTGTTATTTGTGAGGCTTCTGTTTTGTTTCATTGGTCTATATCTCTGTTTTGATAACAGTACCATGCTGTTTTGGTACCAGTATCATGCTGTTTTGGTTACTGGAAACTTGTAGTCAATATCATACTGAATGGGCAAAAACTGGAAGCATTCCCTTTGAAAACTGTACAAGACAGGGATGCCCTCTCTCACCACTCCTATTCAACATAGTGTTGGAAATTCTGCTCAGGGCAATCAGGCAGGAGAAAGAAATAAAGCGTATTCAATTAGGAAAAGAGGAAGTCAAATTGTCCCTGTTTGTAGATGACATGATTGTATATTTAGAAAACCCCATCATCTCAGCCCAAAATGTCCTTAAACTTGTAAGCAACTTCAGCAAAGTCTCAGGATACAAAATCAATGTGCAAAAATCACAAACATTCCTATACACCAATACAGACAAACAGAGAGAGAGTTCATGAATGAACTCCCATTCACAATTGCTACAAAGAGAATAAAATACCTAGGAATCCAACTTACAAGGGATATGAAGGACCTCTTCAAGGAGAACTACAAACCACTGCTCAGTGAAATAAAAGAGGACACAAACAAATGGAAGAACATTCCATGCTCATGGATAGGAAGAATCAATATCGTGAAAATGGCCATACTCCCAAGGTAATTTATAGATTCAATGCCATTCTCATCAAACTACCAATGACTTTCTTCACAGAATTGGAGAAAAAACTACTTTAAAGTTCATATGGAACCAAAAAAGAGCCTGCATTGCCAAGACAATCCTAAGCAAAAAGAACAAAGCTGGAGGCATCATGCTACCTGACTTCAAACTATACTACAAGGTTTAACCAATTTTACAGCAAGAAAGGGTATTAGAGGTTACTGTTCTCAATCCTTCCTTTTATGAAAAGGAAATTGAGACCCAAAAGGGTGACATGAATTGCTCCAAATTATGCAATGAACAGGAGAAAAACTGGGAGTAGAACTTAGATCTGCTTACTCCTGGTTTTATGTTCTTTCTACTCTTTCACGTGGCCACTTATAAACAAAGCCTATGATTACAAAGTTTATTATTTCTTCCACTGTGATGTCTAGTAGTGGAGAGTCAAAGAATAATTTAAAATGAAGCATTTAGAAATAGCAAAATGTAAATAAATGTATTCTGACTTTCTGGGACATTAGAGAAATTCATTTCAATATTTAGAGAATTTTGCTAATTAACACCCATATCATTTGTTATAAAATATTATTCCTCCTGAGTCTTACATTTAGATAAAATTTATCTTACAGGCATAAAATTTGGTGTTTGAAATAAATTACAATATTTATGGAAACTTCTAAGGTTATGCTACTTTTATGTCTTGTAACTTTTATATCAGGTAAGAAATTCGAGGCTTTGTTCAAATATTTCCTCTTTCCAAACTCCAGTAAGTTCTTTAAGTGATGATTACACTGGAACAATGTCCTAAAAATAATGCTTTATTTCATTCTAACTAATAAGGACTGTTAGATATGGAAGTCTATATTGTGTTCTAAGCAAAAGCTCTCTCATAGCAATTTATTTATTGGATGGCAGAAAGGCTTCAGCATATTAGTTTTTTGCATTATTTTAACTGAATAAAATTTCTGTAAGGTTTTTAAATATAATTTCTGTCTTCAGTTCAATCTGTATTAAAATTTTCAAGTGAAAATAATATTTCTAACTCAAATGAGTAGTGTTTGGCCTTGTAAAATACATTGAATTTACAAATCACATTTAATTCTTGGACCTTCTAGGTACATTATAGAAAATTTATTTTGCAAGAAAACTTAGAATGGTTGCTCCAATACAATGAATCTAATGTAAATGTTTCTGGTGAAAATACATATGTAAATTTTTAGAGATATTGTTTCCTTGGAGCACATTTATTATAGTCTTTTGAGTCTTAGAAATTTGCAGTGCCTTACATTATAAAGGAAGATGAGACATAACTGGTTTTATTTTTTACTACTGTATAAGATAGTTTACTGAGCTCTGTATAAACACACCGTATATTTTGACAGCATACTTTGCTTTTACCGATCGTGTATTTTGCAAACAAAGCCTTTAAGAATAATAGGTTCTGAATCGTATTACCTAGGCTTTCTTCTAGGGTTTTTACGGTTTTAGGTCTAATATTTAAGTCTATACCATTCAGGACACAGGCATGGACAAGGACTTCATGTCTAAAACACCAAAAGCAATGGCAACAAAAGCCAATATTGACAAATGGGATCTAATTAAACTCAAGAGCTTCTGCACAGCAAAAGAAACTACCATCAGAGTGAACAGGCAACCTACAGAATGGGAGAAAAATTTTAAAATCTACTCATCTGACAAATTGCTAATATCCAGAATCTACAAAGAACTCAATCAAATTTACAAGAAAAAAAAAAACGACCCTATCAAAAAGTGGGCAAAGGATATGAACAGACACAGACACTTCTCAAAAGAAGACATTCATACGGCCAACAGACACATGAAAAAATGCTCATCATCACTCGCCATCAGAGAAATGCAAATCAAAACCACAATGACATACCATCTCACACCAGTTAGAATGGCAATCATTAAAAAATCAGGAAGCAGGCTGGGCTCAGTGGCTCAAGCCTGTAATCCCAGCACTTTGGGAGGCCGAGACGAGCGGGTCAGGAGATCGAGACTATCCTGGCTAACACGGTGAAACCCCCTCTCTACTAAAAAATACAAAAAAACTAGCCAGGCGAGGTGGCAGGCCCCTGTAGTCCCAGCTACTCGGGAGGCTGAGGCATGAGAATGGTGGGTGATTTGTTTTCCTAAGACCACCAGAGCAAGCACAAAAGAATCAGCGAGTAGGCAAGGCTAGGAGCAAAACTGAAAATTTATTTTTTGGTCACCAAGCTTCAGGGAAGAAGGTGTGGAGGGTGAGGTCTGTCAGCCTCCAGCAAAGGAGGCCGAGAGAGTCGCCCGGTGGAGCTCTCGGGCGGAGTTCCTGATGCAGTCCCGACAGGAGTGGGGGGCTGAGGAAGTCTGCATGAGGCGCTCACCAGGAGCGGCTTTTCTAGGAGTGGGAGGGCAATAGGCGGGGCATGGGCGTGTTGGGGGGCATTCCGTAGGTGCGACCAGGTAAATCTTGGTCTCTTTGGATTGACGTCACCTGGCACATGCCTGGTTGATCTGCACCATCCCAGGTGCCGGCTACATTTTCGCCCGCGCGGGAAAAGTTGGTGATGAAGAACCTGGAAGTGCACCATCTTGCCTCCGTTGGTCCAAACAGTGGGAACCCAGGAGGCGGAGCTTGCAGTGAGCTGAGATCCGGCTACTGCACTCCAGCCTGGGCGACACAGCTAGACTCTGTCTCAAAAAAAAAAAAAATCAGGAAACAACAGGTGCTGGGGAGGATGTGGAGAAATTGGAACACTTTAACACTGTTGGTGGGACTGTAAACTAGTTCAACCATTGTGGAAAACAGTGTGGCAATTCCTCAAGGATCTAGAACTAGAAATACCATTTGACCCAGCCATCCCATTACTGGGGATATACCCAAAGGATTATAAGTCATGCTGCTATAAAGACACATGCACACGTATGTTTATTGTGGCACTATTCACAATAGCAAAGACTTGGAATCAACCCAAATGTCCATCAGTGACAGACTGGATTAAGAAAATGTGGCACATATACACCATGGAATATTATGCAGCCATAAAAAAGGATGAGTTCGTGTCCTTTGTAGGGACATGGATGCAGCTGGAAACCATCCTTCTCAGCAAACTATCGCAAGAACAGAAAACCGAATACCGCATGTTCTCCCTCATAGGTGGGAACTGAACAATGAGATCACTTGGATACAGGAAGGGGAACATCACACACTGGGTCCTATTGTGGGGAGGGGGGAGGGGGGAGGAATAGCATTAGGAGATATGCCTGATGTAAATGAGTTAATGGGTGCAACACACCAACATGGCACATGTATACACATGGAACAAACCTGCATGTTGTGCACATGTACCCTAGGACTTAAAGTATAATAATTTAAAAAAAGATTTTAAAAAAAGAAAAAAAAAGAATAGGTACTTCAGACTGAGCATGGGAAGCAAGCTCGCCATCGGCCTTGAAAATAGCTGTGATAAAAGGCCAGCAGACATCACCAATATTTGATGACTTCTCATCTGTGTCTCGCAAGGTCATTTCACTCCAACAAATATTTATTGGAAGCTTACTCTATAGACAGGTAAACTTTCTTCTAGGTTATTCTCAGTTTCTAGTCTTATACTCTATCAAATTTTAAAGTAGCCCAGTTGTGGAGATGCCTTGTGTGGCAGAGGAGGAAACAATCATGATAACTAAATCTGAATTCTCACGCCAAAGCAGGGAAACCCAATGTAGGCTCCTCCATTTTCAAAGGGTCCTACGAAGCAAATCTGGATAACTGTGAAAATGTGGGATTATATTATACTAGCTGGCCAAAAAGGACAATATTTCATTTCCAATTTTTGGCTGTACATGCTGTTTTGGATACTTTAGACTGCTGTATAAAGTATGGAATCCTTCATAGCTACAGCACTTGTGAAAAACCTAGAGGCTCTCATTTATTATTTTTCTTAAAGGTTTTGTTATTTCCTGTTTCCACTGAAAAGGCATAAAGACCTAACGAGCAGTTTCTCTTGTATCTTCAGGATCTTTAAAACAAGAATGAGTTTCAGAAGTGCAGAGAGAGTGAACAAAAAGAGATGAGCGAAAGAGAAACCCCAGAAAGCCTATTGATCCATCTTATGACGAGTTCTTATGCAGTGACCCATTCATGGGAACAAGGGTCTAACGATGGCCAATTCTCATTGAGTATCAGTTTTTAGTGGGCGGAACACAGGATAAATGAAGAGACGGCCATATCAGTAATTTGGACCAGAGCAAGCCTTTATGTTGAATTAAGCCACCTAATCAAATATTAAAGTAAGACCATCTCTGTGGAAACAACTCTGGTAGTTATTATAACTAGACATCCATTTATTAAGGAAAAGTCCTTAAAAACTCAGAACAGTTGAAAATAGAGCTTAAATTATACCTATACATTTATCTTTAATGCTTCTTACTTGGGCAGCAGATAAAGCTTACAAGAAACAAAACTAAACACCAGTTGTCCTGTGGTTTCCAGAGATTAAATACATAGAATATGCTTAAAGGTTTATATTTATTTGATTATATTTACTATTTATTTTTTATCTTATATTTATTTACTTTATATATTACATATATTTATATTTATATTGTTCCATTGTAAGCCAGTTGTTTTAACACATGGAGATTTTTAAAAATAATTGGCATTTTACATAATAAGAACGAATGTCTCTGAATTATGAGTGAGTCTAGCCTCTGATCGACAAGCCATAGCCTGGAAAACATGTGAATGACTAATAAAATTCTACATATGGTGTTCTAATTTGCCAAATTGGTAAAAACACATTGGGATTTCAGGAAACAGAAAATTCCAAAATAAATCATTAATTCAATGTTTTTTCCTTGAATATGGCTTTCTCTAGAAAATATGACTTCCTCTAGAAAACTATTAATCCTAATCTTTTGGAAGTTCCAGGGCAAATAAATACATCTAGTATAGCAAAACTACATTATTTTTTGGATTATTTATTTTAAAATTAAACTGACAAATTATAATTGTATATATTTATGGGGTACAAAGTCATGTTATGCTTATGAATACAATGTGAAATAATTACATCAAATTAATTAGCATATTCATAACTTCAAATACTTATTTTCGTGGTAAAAACATTTGAAATTTACTCTCTCAGCAATTTTGAAATGTACATTATTTACTGTATTTGCCACATGATGAAATCTATCTCAAAGAAAAAAATTATTCCCCCCATCTGTTTGAGGCTTTGTACCCTTTGACCATTATTTCCCCCATTCACTCCACCTGCCAGCCCTCGGTAACCACCATTTTACTCTCTGCTTTTTTTACTTTGATTGCTTTAGATTCCACGTGTGAGTCCGATCATGCATATTTTTCTTTCTGCGCCTGACTTGCTTTACTTAGCTAAAGTTCTCCATGTTCATCTTCATTGTAAAGGATCAGGCAAAGAGCGGTCAGCTAACGATATGCATGGTCTTTCTCCCAAAGACCTAACGTCCTGACGGCAGAGGTAAAAATGAGAAATGACAAAAAGTAGGATTTCTACCTAGAGGATCCAAGATAGCTTAAAAAAGAAGATATTTTTATATTTCAAAGTGTTTTTAGTTGATACATAATAATTGTACATATTTATGTGAGACGTGATATTTTTATATATCCATACAATGTGTAATGATCAAATCAAGGTATTAGGATACCCATCACCTCAAACATTTATCATTTCTTTGTGTTGAGAACATTTCAAATCTTCTCTTCTAGGAATTATTTTAAAAGAAATTTGACTTAAAGAGTTTCAGACACGTAACAATTTTGAAATGAACCTGCAATCACCCATAACAATCAGGTGTGTGAGGAATATATTCTCAGCACAGAGGGCAGCTGCTGCAGGTTGGTGAAGGGCTGAGGGCACAGCACAAACACATCAGCTCTGTGGCAGGGAGCCAAAAGAGCTGGATGAGTCGTAGATAGATGGAGCTGGCAGGGGCAGAAGCTGCAAGTGAGGTTTGGAGATTCGTTGCAATAAACAAAGAAGTAAATTGACTGAGCAAATGTTTGTGTGTGTGTGTGTGTGTGTGTAGAGAAAGCCAAAGAGGATACAACTAGTAGATTTCTCACTGTCAGAACAGAGATTTACAAACATGGGTAGAGAGAAAGAATCCTCGGGGTGAAATTTAAATAAGAGGTATCAGTATGAATTATTTGTGTGCAAATACTCAGCTAGATATAGAACTATAGAGAGAGATATGTAGGTGTACGAAGAGAGAAAGTTATGTCTCTGTAGGTGTATGACTATAGAGAAATAAGTATATGTAGGTGTATGATTATACGTACATGTATTTCCCATTCTGTTCCTGAGAAGTCTTTGAAGCGATGACATCCCAATGGCAATGAATACATTGAGGACCCAGATCGTGGTGACTGGACTCCATCCTCCATTAATAAGAGGCAGAAATTCTTAGAAAAATAGCTATTTCCAGGGCTGGAGTGAGGCAAAACCAAGATGAGCCTGAAATATCTTGTGTCTGATAATAAGAAAATGCAAATGAACAGAGGCATCAGTTTGCAGGGGCCAAACCTGTGACAGTTTGCTTCAAAATAATGAGAGAAATGAATTATTGGCCAATTGAAAAAATAGGAATTTATAAATCTACTCTAGTATAAACAAATAATAAATAAACGAATGAATAAATAAGAAGGATAAACTCTCCCTTACAATAGAATGACAACAAATTCATGAGGAGAGAATGGTATAAATGAAAAATAACCCATTTGACAGCCATTGTAGACTGGCAGCTGGTTCAGGTGAAGGTCATCAAGGGAAGCTAAGGCTGGCTGGAGGTTCCATAAGTACAAGAGTAGTGCAATATTAGAATTTCCTTACATGGAAAATTAATTAATTACAAAGGGTTTTGCTCTTAAGTCCTGATTGGATGAGGTCCACCCACATTACCAAGGGCAAGCTCCTTTTTTGAAGTCAACTGATTGTAATAATAGTCACATCTAAATAATACCTTCACAGCAACAACTAGACTAGTGTTTGACAAAAAAATAAAAAATAAAAAAAAAAAAACAGGCACCACAGTCCAGTCAAATTCACACGTAAAATTATGTCACACTCAGTATTGCCTAGAAACTTTAAAAATTCTTCGCAAATTATTTTCAAAACCAATGTATGAAAACATGAAGACAGCCATTTAGAAAGTTCATATCCAAAGTGTTGCACATCTTTCTAAAATATATATATATATATATATACATACACACACATATATATGCAAAACTCTAAAACATATCCAGAATTATTCCCAGGAGTCTATTACATATTTATAGAATTTATTCAAATATATGTGTAATGATTGGATTTAACTACCCTTTCCCTAACTTTTTAACCCTAGAAAACTTAAAGGAAGACTTTTTTTTAAAGAATAAGTTAGTTGGGAAGAAGAAGGAGAGAAGTTTGCCCAAAAAAGATCCAGAAAGGTGAAAGAAAAAGATAAAATACAGGTAAAATAAAGGAGATGATTTTTATTTAAATATATAAAAATAGTGACTCCAACTAAATTTAAAAAAAAAAACAGAAGAAGATAGCATAACTAATTAGAGTTAATTTGATATACAACATCATGGAGAATTTGGGTTTGTCCAGAGTCATACTGCTTAAAAAGGAATACCAACTTCGTAAGCAGTAACAGAAATAGATTTGATGAAAAGTCTTCAAGGCATGGTGCAATTCTAAAAGATCATATATGTAGAAAAATTGGAGATCTAAACATGTCATAAATCTAGGAAACTTCCCAAAACAGACACAAATTCATTGTATTAAAAGTACAAATACAAGTCTCTTCACCTTGCAAGCCTCTCTCTCCTTCCCCTTGTTCTCCCGGTAACCCTGTTTATCTCTGTCATACATGCATTCATTTTAAGTTAATGAGGTTGAAAGAAATCATACAGTGAGCAATTGAGGGTCAAAAGGCAGGAAGGTTCAGATTAATTCGCCATGAAGATCAACCACATCTGTCCACAGCCTTGGCACCTTTCGTTCTTACATGTGGAAAAACATCATTATAATTTCCACAAATTAATTGGGTTGGCTTAATCCTAGCAAGTACGATTTGTTTCTTTAAGTAGGTTAAAGTGGTTGAAATTTTAAGCTTTTATAGAATAATTTGAATATTTTACTTGTGAAAGTGGCTTCTCTAGAAGGCTCATATAATTATATTTTACTAGTAAAAATGTAAAAATGTAAAGTCTCTTGAGCTTTCTCTTGAGAATTTAACTTTGAAGGCCAGGACTTAAAGTCAAGACAATATTCCTTATAAATTAGTAACTACTCAGAGAGAAGTTATAAACGAGACAAATTAGATATTAGGCATAAATGGAAGCATAGCTCAAGACCTCCGTGATTTGTCTTCCTGACCTGGTGGTTGTAAGATTGAGCGCACACTTTGTTAAGTCCTGCAGAGTTTAAAATAGCATGCACCTAACTGTTTAATAGCAGTTTTCTTGTAACACTGATAGATTGTAAATAATTAAGATAGTACCATCCTAGATAATAATGTTGTTCAAAATAGGCTCATCTTCTGACTTCTTTCAACTCAGTTAGTTTGACCATGTAAAATAGGCTGGATGTGTAAATAATACTGACCTAATTTTACAAACAGGAAAACTAAGATTTAGTAAAGCTAAACTCCTTGACTTAAAAACCTAGCGGGTACAAGAGATGAGGCCAGGATCCTGACTCCTGAGTCGAGAATGTTGTTCTTCATCCTACCCCCGTTGCCTTTTGTTTTATTTTAAGCTGACATTTAAAAAGAGCTTACTACGTGCCAATGCTCTGAATGTATTATTCATGTAATTATCACATCAATTCTGTGAGGAAGATTATATTCTACAGATGAGACTGAGGCCCAGAGTGGTTAAGTCTTTTTCCTCGCGGACATTCTGTTTGCTAATGTCCAAGCTTAGCATGGCACCCAGCCACGTTTCAGAGTCTATGTTCTTACCCAGTTCTCACTAATGCACCAGAAACTCTAATCTGAGATCATAGTTACCTAGTCAAGATTAGAGGCTCATTCTCAGAAAATCATTTCCTGAAAAAGCACAGACATTATCAATAGAAATTGTTGCACAAGCTGAGAGATGTAAAGGGAAAGGGAGCTGACATTTTTGGCAATATTCTTGGGCTAGACGTGGGGCTTTTACATGTATTCCTTTGACTCATTCAGCGTTAACCATTGCGATGGTAAATTTTACATGTCACCTAGACTGGACCATGGGATGCTCAAATATCTGGTTGAACATTATTTCTAGGTGTGTCTGTGAGGGTGTTTACAGAAGAGATTAGCATTTGAATTGGTGGAATGAGTAAATAAAGTGACCCTTTTCAATGTGGTGGGCATCAACCAATCAGCTGAGGGCCTGAATAGAACAAAAAGCGGGAAGAAGGTTGAACTTGGCCTGGATGCTTGAGCTGCTGCCTCGATTTTCTCCTGCAAGCAGCACTTCTGGTTCTCAGGTCTTCAGATCCTGACTGGAAGCTATACCGTTGACTCTCAGGCTCTTAGACCTTTGAAATACACCACTGGCTTTCATGGATATCCAAAGTCCTAGCACTTCTCAGCTTTAATAATTGTATAAGCCAATACCTTATAATACATCTCTTCATATATACATTCCAAAATATAGACATATGTCTAGATATTTATATAATTTGGGATTATAGATAGATAGATCTATCTAGATCTATCTATCTATATATCTCTATCTATATCTATATCTATCTATCTATCTATCTATATATATCTATATATATATCTCCTATTAGTTCTGTCTCTCTGGGAAACCCTGGCTCATACACCTATTAACAGTATTGTATTGCATTGTAGTCTATCAAATCATCATATCTACTCTATAGGATAGATATTTTTCCATTAAAATTTTTAAAACTGAGGCAGAGAGTTCTTAAATAATTTGCCTGGATTGAAAACCAGTTAAATCTGACAGTAAAATTATGATATTTTTACTGCTGTGTTTCTGCCTAACACCCTATTTAACTCAGTTGAGTAAATGTAGATGTGACAATGTCTGGCAATTCTGGGCTACATGTCATTCATATGGATAGTTCTGAATATTGCAGCACAATTTGAGGTAGGCCTCCATGTATTCCATAGCATTTTTTTGAACAGTCAACTTTAACCAGAAATTCTTTGTTTGGCCTTGTCCACAACTTTAATATAGGCTTTCAGTCAATGATTCTTAGTCCTTAGAATTCACAAGTTACTTCCTTTGCAGTGTTATGCTAGATATCCCTGTATGGCCCGCACGCATGAACTTGCGTGTTCTGTTTTTGCCTATGACCTATTCTGGGGCCTGAAACTCCAGCTCTGACAATAAGTGGAAGTGCTTTAATAAAGAAAGGTGCCTGGTACAAGCCATGCTGATTCAAGGCATCTTTCTTTATTAAATAAATAGGCCTTGCCAGAGTCCTCCCAATCACTAGTCATAGTCGGTCTATAGCATCCCAAGTCACCTGGTAGGACAGATTCTAATAAAAGTGCCGACCATCCCTCACTTAGAGTCTCTCCTAGTACATAGTGAGATACTCATGGATAATAGCATTACAATTACGTAGCATTCATCTTTGATGCTAGCACCTTTCACTGAATAGGTTTTCAATAAACATATTGATTCAATGTAAAGTAATCCCAAAAGTGTCAAATGAGGATTACAATACCTTCACAGGACTATTGATTCTCCTCAATAAATGTATATGGATTCTTCTTATAAAATTTATATTTATCATCAAGGGATCAGGATGCACGTGAGAAATAGGTTTCTAATTATTGCACAAAGTAATTAAATATCCAAACCTGTGATGAATCAGGCCTACGAGTGGTCTTAGTATGTGAAATAGTAGTGTTTCCTGACGACCAGAAGTACAACATCTCTATTAGGTATTTACTATCTTGTTTGTTACATGTAGAAGAAATTCTACTATATGTAGTTTAATTCATTATGTATCAGTGAAGTCATTTTAGATGCAGGAGCTATTCAGTTTTCAGGTCTTGGGTCATATTCAGTTGTTCACCACAAGCTCTCAAAAGAAATTCACAATGCCTACTCTCACCCAAATGGGTATTAGATCACCCAAATGAGTAATGAGCTGTTATATGGACACCAAGAAAAATAAGTAAAACCTGGCCTGGCAAGTGGCTCAGGCCTGTAATGCCAGCAATTTGGTAGGCCAAGACAGACAGATTACTTGAGGTCAGGAGTTCGAGACCAGCCTGGCCATGATGGCGAAACCTCATCTCTACTGAAAATACAAAAATTAGCCGGGTGTGGTGGTGCACGCCTGTAAACCCAGCTACCTGGGAGACTGAGGCAGGAGAGTCACTTAACCCAGGAGGCAGAGGTTGCAGTGAGCTGAGATTGTGCCACTGTATTCCAGCCTGGGCAACAGAGCAAGACTCCATCTCAAAAAAAAAGAAAAAGAAAAAGAAGTAAAATCTATCGTAAGAAAGAAGTAGGCCTGCTACCTATTTCTTTGATAATGTTTTCTTGTTTTCCTTTTGTGCACTTTGACCCTAGATCTCCCTCCACCACTACTGATAATATATTAGGTAACTACAGGAAAACAAAAGCCCCTAAAAATTAATATTGTTAAATCAAAGCACAACTAATAAAAATATTTTTTCTGTTCAAATTAATAAATGGAATGTTAAGGAAAATCCTGTCTGTACTACGGTTTTAATGTGTGTCTCCTCCAAAATTCATGTAGAAATTTAACCCAGAGTAATACCTGTGGTAGTATTATGAGGTGGGGGCTTTTGGAGAAGTGATTAAGTCATGAGGGACCCACTTCTGTGAATAGATTAGTGCCTTATAAAAGGGCTAGAGATAACTAGCTTAGGACACCTTTTGCTCTTTCACTCTTCTACCTTGTGAGGACACAGTGTTTTTCCCCTTTTTGCCCTGGCCAATGGTTATTGACAGGCGATAGCATTCTTTATTTTAAAATTGCATGTAGCTACTTGAATTTAGAAGAAGAACAAACACAAGTCTTTGTCCAGGTCTGAAAGGTTTTCTTCTTGGAGTACAATTTTTTTATGATCTTTTTACTGTATATCATCTATTTCCAACATCTTAGAGATAGGGCCTTTCCTGTGTCATATGTAGTAAAACCAGGGTTTCACAGATTTGGTGGCATTTAACCTGGGCCTCAATAAATGACTAATAATGTGCTGTCAAGAAAGGTTGATAAGAAGAGAGAGTGTTCCCTAGAGAAGAAATAATCCAAGCCAAGTACCAAGTTAAGGAAATGATGGACTTGAGTAATAAAAACTCATGAAACAAACTTTGAGGACGCTTGCAGTCATCCAAATGAAAGATGTTCAGTGTATCAGTGACAGTTGCGTATATTAAAAAGATTTAAAAAAAAGAAACTCTGGTCAAAGCATCTACATGACTTAGGGATGAGCTACATGTGAGTAGTGAGAGGAAATGAAGAAGAATTAAACATGACATCAAGTTTATAGCACAGGAAGCTGAATGGCTAATGATGCCTTTAACTGAATTTTTTTAAATACAAGAAAAGAATGTGGACATATTTGGGCTATGGCTTTCTAAGATGACCCTCAATCTACTATAACTCACATCCTAGTATAATACTTTCTCCCTGATGGTGAGCTAGATCCAGCTATTTGCTGCCAACAAAAAAATATATACCAAAGGTGATACAATGTCACTTACATGATTAAATGTTGCTATGGTTTGAATGTGTTCCCCCAAAGTTCTGTGTTGGAAATGTAATCCCCAATACAACAGCGTTAATAACAATGGTGCTATCGTGGGAGTGGGTTTGTTATTGCAGGAGCAGATTCCTTATAAAAGGATGAGTTCAGCCCCCTCTTGCTTTTTCCCTTACAGTCTCTTTGCCCTTCTGGAATGTGATGACTTCCTCAATTATATGATGCAGCAAGAAGGCCCTTGACAGATGCCAGTCCCTCAATCTTGGACTTCTCTGCTTCCAGAACCATAAGCCAGTAAATTTCTGTTCTTTATAAATTAACCAGTCTATGGTATTTCCTAATAGCAGCACACAACAGACTAAGAAAAGTGTCTTTTTCTATTCAGGCTGCTAATACAAAATGCCATAAACTGAGTAACTTCTAAACAACAAACATTTATTTCTCATAGATCTGAAGGATGGGAAGTGCAAGATCAAAATGCCGACAGAGTTGGTGTTTAGTGAGGGCCCCCTTGTGCACAGCGGGTACATTGTGTCTTTGTATGGTGGAAATGGTGAGTGGTCTTTCTCAGGCCTCTTTTTATAGGAATACTTATCTCATTCATGAGGGCTCTGCCTCTATGACCTAATCACCTCCCAAAGATTTCATCTCCTGCTACCATCACATCATTGGGATGAGGATCTCAATGTGTAAATTTTAGGGGGATATAAAAGACATTAGGTTAGAAATATTGTGGCTTCCTTCTTGCTAGCCAATTTCCTCTCTTTCTGGCTCTGATAGAGCAAACTGCTATGCAGAGAAACCCTACATAACACAAACTGAAGGTAGCCTCCAGCCAAAACTTGGTGAAGAACTGAATCCTACCTGGAACCATGTATGTGAGCTTCAAAGCAGATTCTTCTCCAGTTAAGTAAGACTTCAAGTAAGACCCTAACCCTGGCCAAAACCTAGATTATGAGAGACCACAGAACAGAGGACCCTGAAAATGTCTGCTCAGATTCCTGACCCACAAAAACTGTAAGATAATACATGTGTGCTATTTTAAGCCACTAAGTTCTAGGGTAATTTGTTTCACAACAATGCATAACTAATACAATAGTTAAAATGTTGGGCACAGATTAGATTTAAAAGAAAAAACTTTCCTGGGACAAAGCCTCTTAAGTCACATCACCTGGGTGACTGCCTATTATTTCTAACTTTAAATATAATCTTTTATATTTTTATGATTTACATTGAATTATAATTTTTGTTTTGAGTCTAGATTTAATATTGTGGTTTAAGATGGTTAAGAATGAACAAAGTTTAAATTCACATCAAAACAAGGCCTTGAGAAAAATATCTGTGACGTATTATTTACTTTCCCGATTGATTTGGTAGCTTAATGTTGACATTGCCCAAATTATAGCAACATCAAGTGACTTCTACATGCTATCTCAAGGCACGATGGCATAAATGAATCAGCAGAGCAAATGCTTTTCTTTCTGATGAATTTTATTTGGCTGCCTGAAGTGTTTAATTATGATTCTTTAGTTAAGATACTATATAAATATATTTTTATATTGTACTTTTGGGGGCAGACTTTCCTGGAAAGTTTTATTCCTTTGGAAGTAAATCAAAACATATTTCAATGGTATTACTTCGGTTAGGGAAAAGTAAGCCCCAGCAAAGGACTTGGATTGAAAATGTAAGTGAAACCGTGGTTTCTCCTTTAGCAATAACACACACCAAGACATTATGAATGTGTGTGATACATATTTGATTACCTGCTAAATGACTCTGTAGCAAAAGGAAAGTTAAAGGAAAATCCAAATCATCCAATGGCATAAACCTTCATGGATTAATAATTTCTCTGTGAAGATATTGTTAAATATTTATCATATTTTTATAAATAAGAATACCACTTTAGAGTACAAACTGTTTAGAATAAACTGTTTATAAAAGTAAAATTTGTAATATTCATGCTATTTCCACCATAAAAGGCCCAGACACCCATAAGTATCATATCATTTATGATTCTGAAAGTGCTTATCAATGAAACAAAACCTTAACTGTCTTTCACATCTCTTAAGTTTTCAAAAATTTGGATTTTAATCACTGGACTACAGAGATTGTGATTCATAGCCTGGAGAGGGGTCTAAGCATGGATGCTTCACAACATTTTTTGTGTGATTCTGTGCACATCCAGGGTTGAGGGTCACAGGTTATCAGAATGTTTGCATGTAACTCTTTCTACTGCACTAACTGAGGTTTCAGTACCGAAGAGGGCAAGCACCTCAGGATGTGTGAGAGAAATACACATATGCAGGTATTCAAACATTCTCTATGAATCAATCTTATGACTCTTGAATCTTCTCAACAAACCATGGACCACGGGTCGGAGTATGGAAAAAGGATAAAGATGTCATGATGAAAATACCTTTAGGGAAAGCTATTTGCACCCACTGTAATGGAAAGACAGCTGTTTCTTCACCTCAAACCTTTAAAAGAGGTGGCATGTTTCAAGGGAACTACTCTGATAACTTTGAAATGTGCGCTTTGATGCTGAGTCAGATAGAGGGCAGGTGCAAAATCATGCCTGACACAGGCTGACGGTGGACTTGGCTTAACTTCTACACGACACAGGGATGGAAAGGGGGGTCTGATGATTACTTTCAAACAATAGCAGGAGACTGCCTCTATGGGATCATTGGACTGCTCTCTCAGAGGTGGTCAGAACAAAAGGGTCATCTTGTCTCGGGTCACCTTGAGTCCTATCTCATAGGACCCTTCCAGGGGCTAAGAAAAAAAAGAAGCTCATGCATCAAGCTGAATGCCTAGGACCTGCAGAAAGAGCCTTAGTCTTGGTCTTCATGACTCCACCAAAAGAGAGATTAATGGTTTATCTGCTGGTGTCAAGGGAACCAAAGTAGGGCATGAGGACCTCCAAGAGCCCATGAAAGGGCACTATGAAAGAAAGAATCGACCAGGCATGGAGGCTCATGCCTATAATCCCAGCACTTTGGGAGGCCAAGGTGGGCAGATTATGAAGTCAGGAGATTGAGACAATCCTAGCAAACATGGTGAAACCCCATCTCTACTAAAAATATGCAAAATTAGCCAAGTGTAGCCCAGCTACTCGGGAGGCTGAGGCAGGAGAATCGCTTGAACCTGGGAAATGGAGGTTGCAGTGAGCTGAGATCACGTTGCTGCACTCCAGCATGGCTACACAGCAAGACTCTAGAAAAGAAAGAAAGAAAGAAAGAAGGAAGGAAGGAAGAAGGAAGGAAGGAAGGAAGGAAGGAGGAAGGAAGGAAGGAAGGAAAGAAAGAAAGAAGAAGAAAGAAAGAAAGAAGAAAGAAAGAAAGAGAGAGAAAGAAGGAAGGAAGGAAAGGGAAGAGAAGGGAGGAAGGAAGGAAGGGAGAAAGAATGAAAGAAAGAAAAGAAAGAAAGAAAGAAAGAAAGAAAGAAAGAAAGAAAGAAAGAAAAAGCAAGCAAGCAAGCAGGCAGAAGGAAGGAAAGAAGGAAGGAAGAAGGAAGGAAGGAAGGAAGGAAGGAAGGAAGGAAGGAAGGGAGGGAGGGAAGGAAAAGGGAGGAAGAAAACATCACCTGTTAGGCCCAGAGAGCACAGACCCAGCTAATGATGGTACAATTTGAAATCAAAACCCTCCAAGTCTATCAACTTCCTTTGTTTTTTCTCCTCCTTCGATCCTTCAGGATAAGAAACAGCATCTAGTAAATGAAGCTGACAAGTTGTGGGACCAAGGGGATGTGATATGATGATGAACAAAGAGGAAGAAACTGGGTACAGCCCCTTCCTTGCTGCAGGCATCCATATTTGGGGCTGGCTCAAGCTGGGAATGGAGAAAAAACATTGACAATAAATCACGTTTATAATCTTCATTAATATAGGACCAGACATCCTATTTACCAAATTGAGACTGTGTTTGAGACGTCAAGTTAATGGAAGACGTAGTATATATGATTGACAGAATATAGAGGATTTCTACCTGATAAAAAAGGAGAGCACATATCTACAGAACCCTGCATCTATTTTTATCCATGAAAAAATATCTTCATTGAATGCAATTTGAATACAGTAGGAGACAAAAATAAAGTTGAATTTTAACTATGTCATCAGCCGTAATTGTTTGGTAAGTTATATGTATCAAGTTAATAAGGTGATTTGATAGCCAGAGAATAAGAAGATCACAAAATTTAATTTGTGACGTAGATAAGTACTCTGGATGATTTGTAAAAGAATTTGATGTTTAGGCTGAAGGCTATTTAAATAGTATTTTATTTTCTAGCCAATAAGACAAAACACATTGAAACTTGAACCTATAATGTTGTTAAACTTGAACATTTAAACTTGAACCTATAATGCTGAACCTATAACGTGTTGTTAACAAATCTCTACTTGTTGGATAGAATTCATCCAGCAATACTTACCTTACTTAATGTGTATTTTCTTCCTTGTTCTGGAAAGAGTTTTAAGATAACTTTCGCAAGCGACTTTGACTTTGAAATAGAAATATGAGTTTGAGCCAAGGAAATATAGAAGATTTCCACCTAATAGAAAAGGAAAGCACCTACTAAGGAGCCCAGATGATAAAGAGGTAAATTTAACATTTCACGTTCAGCTTCCTGGAGAACAAAGCACTCAAGAAAAATTCAGTTATATAATCTCCATTTATCAAAAGTAAGTGTCACAGCATACCCTCATGTACACAAATTTTCCTATGATAACACTCTAAAAACGTTCTCATTAACTGTAGAATCTACAGAAAGAGATGCCAAATGGAAGCAAATTAGAAGCAAAGGTGACTATAGCCCAGCTATTTAGCAAGTCTCTGGCATCAAGACTTTCACTGTCCATGCTGTTTGATAGTGAGAATATGTATTTGTTTCCTGTAGCTGCTGTAACAAATTGTTGTTATCTTGGTGGCTTAAAGCAATAAAAACGCATTCCCTCACAGTTCTGGAGGCCAGAAGACAAAATCAGTCTCACCGAGCTGAAATTGAGTGTCAAGGTTCCACTCACTTCCTCTGGAGGATCTAGGAAAGATTCCATTCCTTGCCTTTCCTGGCTTCTAGTTGCTGCCCCCAGTCCTTGGCTTGTGGCCACTCACTCCCATCTCTGCCTCTGTAATTATTTGCTTTATTCTCTTCTCTCTGTGTAAAATTTCCCTCTGCCTCCCTCTTACAAAGATGCATTTAGGGCCCACCTTGATAACCTGGGATGATCTCCACATCTCAAAATCTTTAATTTAATTTCATCTGCAAAGACCCTTTTTTCACATGTTAACATTTACAGGTTCCAGTGGCTATCTTTTGAGAGGTCATTTTTCAGCCAACCACAGCATATGAGCAGCAATCACTATATTACAGAACATGTGGAATAATACTTTTCACACACGCATATATGTTAAGCAACATACTGGCACTCTAAATTTGGAAATCATGGTGAAAAGCAGTAGCATCTTCATTAATGTAATTAATTCTCACATTGCAGTTACCAGTAGGGTTTTTAGTTCTCAGTAGTAAAAATAGATTTCTGAAAGCCCACAAGTGTTAATGAAGTCATCTGTGAAGACGTGGGAGCAGAATATTGCAAAGTTCCATGACTCACAAATGACTCTACTAAGAGCATTACGTAAGGAAAGTAAATTTATTGTTCTTCCTTTGTAATAGTAAAATCTAAAATACCTCAGTGTGGACCCTTAGCTTATCACAGAATTTTAATCGTTCTTACTTTCTAGGTAAGAAAATTGAGGCTCAATCAAATGACTGTTCTTAGGCTCCACCGCCAACATGTGGCACAAGAAACCAGGAGTAATGCTTCCTCGCTCCCGGCCCATACACTTTCTTGTGGGCTATGCCCTCTTTTGTTTGGTCATTTACTGAAATAAAAGCTAGTTTTAATCACTCTCCAGTTCAGATATCTTTCAACCTTAGAATTAAAGTATATTCATTAGAATTTAAATCTTCATTTCTAGATTTAACACATAAATATTCTTAATAAACCCTGACATGCAAAAGTCTAATCTGTAGATGAAGAAACTCAAGGGAGACAGCACCCAATACTCAACTGCTATTACATTAATTCGGAGGAGTTGGTTTGTTTGAGATTTAATTTGAACAAAAGGAAACAAAGCCTGCAAGTGTATTCAGTTCAGAGATGTATCTACCAGAAGCAGTGAGCAGGGTTTAATTGGTAACAGCTGGGGAAGTTTCTGTCTACAAATTAAAGATGCAGAAATTTTCCCTCTCACACCGAATAAGTTGGTCTATGGTTTTCTAAAAACTCATTGGCTATTTATCTATTATTTTCTCTTGAAGAGAAACTTGATAAAAGGCCTCAACATCATTCTGATATCCTTTGCAAGTCACTCATTTTCAAGTTTTTCAGGCAAGCTTAGAGAGTAGACAGTTAATTACAACACAAGCTGCCCCTGTATCTCAAACTGATGCCAGGATGCTGTTTGACAAATGTAGCTTAAAAAACCTGAGTAGATAGGTGATTTTGAAATGATTTAGTTCTTATGCTTTCTCATAACGAGAAATACAGAAGACATTACAACATGGTCCACATTTTTTCTCAGGGTGTTATATATCGTGTTTGGACAGTTAGAACTCCCTGCTATTATTTATTCATGCCAATATAAATTATTCTCTTTAAATGAACTCAAGTCACGTAAACTCTTGCTTCCAGGAACCAAAGCATGCTTTCTTTCAGAGAGATGTGAATTTCACCTCATTCCTTGGAAACTGAAAAATCAAATAACAAACAGCCCCCCCCCCCCCCGCCATTTGTAATCAATACCTAGTTCAGTAACTTCTTGAGATTGTTTGACTCCAGTGTGGTTTTCAGTCTTGGGAGTATTCTTGAAATCTGTTTTTTGTTTTTTTGGGTTTTTTTTTTTTTTTTTTTTTTGCTATCAACTCCCAAATCGAGAAGAGCTACAGTAGGGAGTGGCCTTTCTTTATTATGGGACTCTGAAGAGGATCTCTGGTTTATTTTATTTATTTTAAAGCCAAGAGCCAATTCAAGGATGATGAATGGTGTCAGTTTGACAGCACCAAAGACTGAAATTCTTCATTTCTTCCAAGGTTTAACAAGGCAATGACTGCAATTTCTTTTTCAGTTTGTCCTGTAAAATGCCTTACCTTTTACCTGAATAAGCTGATTCTAAAAATGTGGTATCAGGATCACGATCTATTCTGACAATTCCTTTTCTCCTGATAGCCCTGATAACTGTCAGGGTAGATGTATTCAAAGAGATTCTTTTAAGAGATTTTTTTTTTCACCTAGAACTGAATAAAGCCTTCTGATTGAATTTATTCAGGTCAGCACACTTATCGAAGGATAAAGCTGGTTTGGACCTGGCCCCAACAATGGCTGTTCTATGGGCCCAGTCTCAGAGGTGGTTCAGATTTATTGACCTGAATTTTGCCAGATTGGCAGAAAGTCTCAGGGAAAGTTTATACTTACACAGTCTACCATTCTACTTTAACAGAAACTTTACCCTGCTCTTTGGGTGGTACCAATAGGAGTGCTGATACAGGGGAATGTTCACAGTGGGACAACTGTGGAACAATAAGAGAAAAAATTGTATTAAGCTAGTCATACCCATCCAGGTAATCATGACTTCTGGTTACTAGTATACACTCTGGTTTTAAGGGAGAATCATTTTCCCTGAAGTAATTTGTTTTCACTTATTCCTTCTCATAAATAACTAATTTACAGATTTAAATATTTTCAATGAAATGATTACGCTCAATTTATAAAATGGAAAACATTATTGCATTATTTCCACACATCCCTTTCTTCAGCCTATTAAATGTTATGTGCAGCTTTTTAAATAAGGTTATTAATAGAGATTGAAGCTGAGTCTCTATCAATATAGTGATGAATTTAAATAACCATTATGATAAAATCTTGATGAATTAATGATGCTAATTGAATTGCATAAGCAACTGCAATATGACAATTGTTGCTGTACGCTTTTGAGATAATAATGAAAATCTGGCTTATTTCAAGGCATTTATAATCTAATTGGAAAGCAATAATAATACTCTGAAAAATACCAGGTAACCATATGAAACAACACTGAAGTGTTACCACCAAATATTGAGTGTTCTTATGATTACCTTAGAGGAAATACACACACACACACACACACACACACACACACACATACACTATTATTTATTTGCCATGAACTCTAAATACTGATAGAATTCAGATAAAGGAGAAATTAAATGAAGTATTGAGTATAGGAATTGTGAATTCAGTTGCAGAAAAAAAGTACGTTTTACAAAATGGAATTGGAGGAACAAATTAACTGTGGGGGAAAAAAATAGTTTCAAACACATGATGTGACCGTGGTTATATTGGAAGAATGAGGTTTTCTCATTTCTCAAGGGAATGAAACACACTTTGAAGTTATCTTAACAAATATTGTTTTTCCCTTTAACACAAAACATTCAATAGGTGAAAATCTGAGTGATTGTTGGGATAATTCAATCCATGTCAAAAAATAAAATGAATCATAGGAAACTAAGTTGGAGGTGCAAAGGAAGAAACCGTTCCTCCTCTTAGAGGATTAATTTTTGTGTTAAGATTTGCTGCCCACAAGCTTGATGGGAGATTTTTTAAAATATCTTTCTTGTTTTAAAATGATGAAAGCTGAAAGAGAAATTACCCTGAATTAATACATTTATACACCATTTCATATAATCACATACATTGTTTTATCCTAGATTGGAGAGGAAATCGCTGGTTCAAGTCTTGATTATCACTTAGCTTTGTGACTTTGATCTTTCCTTTCCCTATTCCTTTTGAAGTTTAGTTTTCTTTTCTGTTCCATAAAGATAATGCTATGTATCCCATTAAGATGTTGTAAATATTTATTAAAATATAGTGCTTGGCACAGAGTTGGAACCGAAGCATTAGTTGCCTATAAAGACTAAGCATTACCACTATTTGAAAGATGACAAAATGCCATAAATGTCAGGTTAACTTGCCAAAGCCTTCACATATTGAAAGACTAGACATAATAGCAGTCCTTAGATCTACTGTCTTGTGATTTTTCTGCTCTATTGTTTAGCTTCAATACAAATAATTTCACATATGACTATATTGATAAATATGAGTCTCTATGATTCTATAGATCTCTATGATTCTATAGATATATTTTTATTTATGTAGCCATACACTATATAACAGCATTTCAGTCAATGACAGACCACCACATATATAACAGTGGTCTCATAAGATGATAATGAGCTGAAAAATTTCTATTGCCTAGTGACACTGTAGCTGCCTTAATATCTTAGCAAAACTTGTTACACACGTGTTTGCGGTGATGCTGGTGTAAATAAACCTATTGTGTTGCCAGTCATATAAAAGTGTAGCACGTACTATTATGCATAGTAACTAATAGTTGATAATAAATGACTATGTTACTGGCTTGTGTATTTACTATACTATAGTTTTGTTATTATTTTAGAATGTACTCTTTTCATAATAGGGAAAAAATTAACAGTAAGACAGCCTCAGGCAGGTCCTACAGAATGTATTCCAGAAAATGACATTATTATCATAAAAGATGACAACTTCATGTATGTTGTTGTCCCTAAAGAACTTCCAATGGCAGAATGTACAAAAGTGGAAGATAGTGAGATTGATGACTCTGACCCTGTGTAGGCCTAAACTAATGTGTGTGAGTCTTTTTTAACAAAAACACTTAAAAAGTAAAAAATAAATAATTTTTAAAATAGAAAAAGAATTGTAGAACAAGGATATTAAGAAAGAAAATATTTTTGTTGTACAAATGTATAAGGTGTTTTGTTTTAAGGTAAATGTTATTACAAAAGAGTGAAAACATTTAAAAACATAAGCTTATGAGGTAAAAATGTTACACTAAGCTAAAACTAGTTTATTATTAGAGAAGCTTTTCAAAACTTAATTTAGCATATCCTAAGTCTACCGTGTTTATAAAGTCTACAGTAGCATACAGTAATGCCTAGACCTTTACATTCTTTCATTGACTCACCCAGAATAACTTCCAGTCCTGAAAGCTCCATTCATAGTGAGTGCCCTACACAGGTGTATCATTTTTGTCTTTTATACTCTACTTTTACTGTACTTTTTATGTTTGGATAAACAAATTCTCACCATTGTGTTATAATTGCCTAGAATATTCAGTATAGTAACATGCTATATAGGTTTGTAGCCTGGGAGCAATGGGATATACCACACAGCCAATATGTGCTGTAGGCTACGTCGGTTAGGTTTGTGTAAGTACATTCTACAATGTTTACACACAAAATTACCTAACAACACATTTCTGAGAACATACCCCATTTTTATTGTTGTTAAGCAATTCATGACTATGTTAACAAAGCCGGCATCATTTATACATTTAAGTGACACATGGATAAGTGATTTGCTGTCATGTTTCTTAAACTATGTATCTATGGGGTATGTGGCTGTGTGTTGTTGTTAATCAAGTCACACATTAAACATGCAACACCTTATAGATGGAGGGGGCTAATTTTTTTTATTAAACTAAGAAACCCAATGTAATTCTATTTTTAGTATAAAATAAGAAATGTGTCCAGGCGCAGTGACTCATGCCTGTAATCTCAGTACTTTGAGAGGCTGAGGCAGGTGGATTGCTTCAGCCTAGGAATTCAAGACCAGCCTGGGCAACATGCAAAACCCCCATCTCAACCAAAAAAATTACAAAAACTAGCCAGGCATGGTGGCACACATCTGTAGTCTCAGCTAGTAGTGCGGCTGAGGTGGGGTGTTCGCTTGAGCCTGGACAGGTTGATGCTGCAGTGAGCCATGACTTGCCACTGCACTCCAGCCTGGGTGACAGAGTGAGACCCTACCTCAAAAAAACAAAAAAGAAAAAAAGAAATGCTCTTGCAGAAGTTTTAGATCATACTCTAATCCCTAGTTTATATAATCATATTTTCAGCTGTGCTTGATACTTTGGAAGGAAGGTTTAATAAGCAATAAAATACTATGTTAAAGATCACAATTTGTGTTCACCAGACATCTACATTTCCCAGAATATAAGATAGTGGCTGGCTTGGTCTCTAATCTTCTCTTCAAACTGTAATTTCTATACATTTTCATATCTATTCTTTTCTATTTCTTCTCTCCTCGACTTTGAGGGAAGGGATAATGAGAATAAAGTGGCCAAAGGTAACCTAAGGAGAAAAAGTAGAGGCAATAATGGCCAAAGCCTTATGATATATATAGTGTTTCTATAATACATGATTTTACTTGAGATAAAAATTATTAATTATATTCAGTGACCTGTTATCAGCAGCACGTGTGCTGCATAGTAAGCTTCAAGCCCAACCTTCAATACTGCTTTGTGTGATGCTGGCACTGGACATCTATAAACCAAATTTCTGCTTTGCCCAACTGTCTCCCTGTTGGACATTGAGAATAGGTGGTGCTAGACGGAGTCTGGAGGACTGGAGGAGGAAAAAAGCCACTCTGCTCCCTGTCTGCTTCCTATTTTTGTCCCAGTGGCTCCAGCTAGACACTTTTTTCCACCAGTGGCACTTCTCCTGTGAGCACAGTTAACTCCAACTCATAGTTTTCCAGCATTTGTATTGTTTTGATTTAAATCAATGAATCAGGCATTACTTTTTAAAATTATTTACTAAGTGCCTTGGTTGTTATCCCAAACAATACCAGCATATTTTTACTTGTATTTTTCTCTAATTTGAGCTCTGTCGGAAATCTCGAGTGCAGTCATACCATCTCTCAGCTATTCCCCAAATATTCTAAATGGGTTGAGTAATCTTTTGTCATTACTGAAGAGTATTCAATTATTAAAATGAAATTTGTCTCAACACTACAAGCCATGAGACCATGAGATATGTCAAATCCTGTTTAAACATGTCCATATAGATATCACTGAATGATGTAATTGATTTGGACTTGCAATTTTAAAAAAATTCCTTTGAAAGCTTCTATGGGATTAGAATATTTTTTTCATTTTTCTCCACAGATGCAACATAAAATATACCAGAAACCTAAACCGCTGAATCTTTCACATCTGTTTTTCCTACTTGAAACATCAAAGACTTCAATTTTTTTTTCTTTTTCTTTTCAGTTCTCTGTATAATGCTGTAAAGAGCAGTGTGGAAGTGTCATTGACTAAGGTTGATAAAGTAAGCACTGATAATATACTTTTCTGTATTCTCAGAATTCATATTTTAATTTTTCATACAACTAATGAAACAACAACTAATGAAACATTTTATAAGAAATAAATACCCACAAGATAAATTTTTAAATATTTTTTAAAATACTAATTTTGAAGATTTTAAATCTAGCAGAAAGGTAGAAAACTAATAATAAAGTTTCATATACCCCATTGTGATGGTTACTTTTATGTGTGAACTTGGCTGGGTCACAATGTCTAGATATGTGGTCAAACATTATTCTGGATGTTTCTGTAAGCAGGTTTTTGGATGAGATTAATGCTTAAATCCATGAACTTTGAGTAAAGCAGATTGTCCTCCATAACATGGGTGGGCCTCATCCAATCATTTGAAAACTTGAAATGAACAAAAGACTGAGCTTTCCCCAGCAAATGGCCTTCAGACTTCACCTGAATATTGGCCCTTCCTTCATCCACCCCACGTATTTTGGACTTACCAGCCTCCATAATCATTTTAGGCAATTCTTTAAAACAAAATTCCCTTAATATAAATCTCTCTCTCTCTCTCAATATATATATATACACACACACACACACACATAAATATGTGTATATATATATACACATACACACACACATATGAGTATGTATATATACATATATGTACATATATACACACACACGTATGTATATATACAGACATACATTCATTTGGTTCTGTTTCTCTGGAGAACCCTGAGTAATACATTCATCATCACAATTAACAACTGGCAATTACTATGTTATTTAATCTATTTTTGTGTTATAATTTAGAGTAAATATAGATATCATGACATTTGAGCCCTAAATAGATCACCACATTACTATCTACAATCCATAAAGATAATATTTTCCTGTATAAGAAAACACCATTATTGCACTTAGCAAACTTAATTTTTTGTGCCATTTAGTACTCACTTCATCTTGAAATTCTCTCAATATTCAACAGAAGTCTTGAAGTCAATTAGAACAAACATTGTGCTGGAGTGTGATGCAAAATAATACTTTATAGGTGATGCTATGTACCTCATACTGCATCACAATAAGACACACATTAAATCTGCACTATTAGTGATGCTAACATTGGATTCTCAGTTTATGGGGTGACAGCCTATCCCTTCTCTATAAAAGTATATCTTTTTCCCTTGGTGACTAACAAGTAATATCTGTGGTGATATTTTTACGTCTCATGAATATCTGTAGCAATCTTTCATCTAATATTATTTATCACCTGTTAATGATCATTGCCTCAATCAAATATTTGATTAGAAGTTGCAAGCAAAGGTAGCAAAATATATAACAACAATTTATTATAGAATTACAAAAGGGCCAGTTTTACTCACCATATCTTCCTAATTTGTTCAACTCTAAACACACTGGCATGAAATTTTAAGATGTCATAGCTAAGGAATTGCTCTAGGATAAAACCGAACCTCCTTTAAGATTTGGCTTGTGTAGTATGAGGAAAATCTAGTAATAAGAATATTGATGTTCAGAATTCCCAACCCCCATATCACATTTTTTAAATTACTAAGATACATTATATGAAATTTTCTGATTTAATGAGGAACAGATAATGGATAAATTATGCTTGGCAGTGCAAACCAAAGATCTAATAGCTTGAATTATTTTTACAAAGACCTCATCAAATGACATTTAATATATGTAACCAGCTAACTTAACACTGTTTTTACTTATTGTCAGACATTTTTGCAGAATTTTCTAAAATTTTAACCTTTTCTTTTCCCATTTGTTTCTCATATTCACTTAGAATCAGAGGCTCTAAAACTCTGAGTTTTACTTCTTTGGTATTATATTTTCTTCACCTTTTCCCAAACACTGCATATCTTCTGCATATGTAAATTTACTTTCAACCTTACTAAGTCTGTGAAGAAGGAACACCCGTTGAGCATGAATGGAAAATATATTAAACTTAAGGGATATAGGGAATTTAGAAATTAATATTCTGATAGGAACAGAAGATGCAGAAGCAATACTGGAAAAAAGCCAGTTCTCTCGAAGTTTTGGGTCTGCACTAGTAGATGGTAGAGGTTTAACTAAGATCCCAATAGACGTTTGAACTCAGGATACTTATTCAAACTCAATGTGAACCCTTTGAGGTTGACTCATTGCTAATATTTTTCCATTTCAGGGTAAGATTTCCCACTGACACTAACCAACACAACCTCAATGTGGGTAAGTGGAATAGGAAGTTCAAGATCACTGAACTCTTGTAAAATGACTTATTTATTGTTTTTACCTAATTCCTCAGACATGCTTTGTGGGTTTTTTATTATTATTATTAGATTTTTTAAGTTCTATTTTCCATCCAGTGGCCCTAATCTTCTTAGAAAAATCCTGAACAACAGGGACAGCTGTTAAAAGAATGAGCTCACTAATTAGTTTCATATTGGGAAAATAAATAGTGTAAAAAAAGTAAAAAGTAACTTACCTTATTGTTTATTTCTTAAGGGATAGTGTAGAAAATGTCCACTCGACTTAATTACAATAAAATAAACACAATTCAATTTGTGTGCTTTGGTTGACAAATTTTCTAAGAGTAGAACTGTTCCAAATTAAAATAAGAACCTATCTTTATAAGCTTGGTTGTTACCTCTTTATGTAAGTATTTATTTATCTTTTTAGTCTGAGAAAAACTTCAGTGATGAATAAATTTTTATTTTAAATCCAGGTGACATATAACAGTCTGCTCCTTAAAGTACTCCAGCATTTTAGTCTGTAGGACATTTTCTCTTGGGAAGCAATATACAAAACAGCATCTACTGAGAAATAATAGGTTTTAGTAGATTCTAAATAAGTATCTCATACACTAACATTATCATATTGTTCTATTTTAATAATGGAGTTTATTCATTTCACCTGTTCGAAAACTGCCTGCTGTGTTGCTTTTTTTTAATGCTGTCATTTCATTTTTGTTTCAATTTTTCCTTCTCCCTTCTTCACCAAGAACTTACCTGTCTGAACTAAATAATTGCATGTCACATACAAAAATAAGAATATCTGAAAAACAATGTCAACCAACTTCAACACTGCATATAAATCTATATTGCATCTCATTTTATGTTTCCTCTTCTTTCTCAAAGGATTCACTGTTCTGTAATTCATAAATTCATCCTCTTTCTGAACAAACTTAAAATTTAATGCCCATCAGAATTATTATGTGGTTCAACACAACTTTGCATCTCATATTTGCCTGGCGCCAGTCAAAGTGAAGACAAACCCACAGTCAGTTCCTGTAGGGGCACGAAATGACAATTTGTATTTTCCTATAATGACCACAGACTAACCAGCATCTAACCTGGGAAGGCCTCAAAGACAGGCAGCCATTTAGGAATGTTTTCCTATGTTATGTCACCTCCATCAGAGAAAACTGAGGAAGAAAGTGAGATTCAGAGAAACAGTAAGGTTGTGTGTTGGTTAGTGTCACTGGGAAATCTTACCCTAAAATGGAAAGAGGCTAGGAAAGAAGGAAAAAAAAATAAAAAAGACAATAGATAGGGAGATTGAACAATGGGTTTTTCATTTTCTTTGTAAAGGCCTGTAACAAAGTTTTGGAATAAAGTACCATTGTAACATGATGTGCAACTAGTAAATTATGCAAAAATGAGGGATTTTGCAGAGACCAGTAATTAAAATAATGAATGTTCAAAAATAAATAAAAATTAAGTATTACTTTATTAAGTTTATGGTTTTATTACACATATTATTTTTATTCTTAAATACTTGACGTATTAATTTCAAGCATTTATTTTTAACACATTGACTTGAGAAAATGAGCCACAATCTATAATGCTTAGCTATAGAATAATTTAGGGAATTTAGTTTGCTTTCAAAATATTTTCCAAAGCAGTTTACTATGCTTGTCTGTTTTCCTCCAGTTGCTTACATCCAGCCACCTTCCGGGCTAAAATAAGTCGTTTGTTGTCTTGTGCTAAAACTCTTGCCCTTTATAAGTAGGTATATTTGATTAAATATAAATAGTATCTAATAAATCTGCAAATTGCTGAGCCATGCATAAAGTCCTGTTGGCTTCTGCCCTTGTGTTTTGATGATTCTGAGGTAAAAGAAAAATATTTATGATTGATTACTTGCTATGACACAAAACTGCAAGAGAAGATGTGATTAGTGGTAAACCAAAGAGAAGATACCAATTTATAATTCTCAAAGCATGGTAACCATATATAATGTGGTCAATTGTATTTTCAAAAAATGGTCACGGTAATATTTCTCCTTCTACAGCAATATTTTTAGATCCTTGCTATTCTCTCATCAAGAGCAAAAGTCTATTTTTCTTCTGCTTGAAACCAGGTAGAACTTTATAAATAAAATGTAAAATAGGTGATATTGTGTGACTCTAGAAGCTAGGTCATAGGTGGAATACGGCTTCTGCTTGGCTCTTTCTCTATCTCTTGAAACACTCACCTTTGAAAACTAGCTACCTCATAGAACTTGTAGATGTACAGCTGACACCCTCCACTAAGATTATAGATGACTGTCAGCATCAGCTGCTAGACCCATAAGGAAATGACACCCTTCTAGCTGCCCCTGTTGACATTGAGTGGAGCAGAGACAAGCTGAACTGAGTCCTACCCAAACTGAAAAATGTATGCGCTAAATCAAAGCTGTTTTTGTTTTTAAGCCACTAAGCGTTGGTAGTTTGTCACTGTTATGGACAAATTGTGTTCCCTCACACTCACATATTGCACCCCTAAGCCCCAAGGTGACTGTATTTGTATATAGGGCCTTTAAGGAGGCAACCAAGACCAAACGAGGTTGTAAGAGTGATGACCTAATCCAATAGGACTGGTGTTCTTACAAGAAGAGAAAAAGATACCAGAGCATGCTCTCTTCCTCTCTCTCTCTCGCTATCTCTCTCTTTCACACACAGACACACAGAGGGAGAGAGAGACAGACAGAGAGAGAGTGACAGAGAAAGAGAGAATAAAGCCCAGATAAGGACACAGTGAGAAGGCAGCCATTTACAACCTTCTGTTGTCTTACAAAATACATACGTCATCATGAACAGAATGTTGGTAGACATGTGAATGCGATGCGATGCTTCAGGATAGATCTCAGATGAAAATGAGGAACATGTTATTAGAAGCTTGAAAAAATGCAATCCTTATTATTATCAACATGAAAAAAAAAAAAACTAAAGAAAATTATCGCCAAATATGTTAAGTTTATTCAGGAATGAGAATAGGATTAGAATTTAGAATGCATAGAATGGCAAGCCACCAGATAAACCTTGTCAAAGCAGAAGAGGTGTGAAGGATGTAAAAGGATTTCCTGTGGGATTTTTTAGAAAGTCTTTGGCAAAACTTCCTATTTCAGACAAGTAAGCACGGGCCTCCTCTCCTTTGTGCCTTCCCAGTCCTACTCTGTCTGGACCTGACAAAAGTCAGGCCAGAAATCATTCTGCTATCGGCAACTTTCACATTACAAAGTGGCAAGAAACTTGGCCAAACTGTTTTCTCATGTTTTCTCGAAGATAGAACCATGAGTGATAACCTTGGACGCCTTGTGAAGGGAATTTCTAAGTGAAGTATTAAAGGTGCAGTCTGGCATATTTTTACCTTTTATAGTAAAAAGAGAGAAGAAAAAGATAAATGAGAGGAATTGTTAAACAAAAAGAACCAGAACTTGAAGATTTGAAAATTTCTCAACCTACCCATATTGCAAAAACTTAGAAAGCATGTTCTGGAGAGAACTCCAGGGGTTTAGCTGTCGATTACTTCATAAAAAGATACGTATGTATCTTTATTTCTGGCTTCAACCAAGTGGGCTGATTAAATCCCTAGGTAATCTGTTCAGCTGAGACTAAAGGGGACAGAGAAAATGGGAAAGAATAAAAGAAGGCTGTCAGACTTCTGGAATGCTACAGGATGTGACAATAAAGTTTTCCAGCTTCAAATATGCTTGAAATAAAAGGAAGAAGGACCCTGAAAGTGATTCAAAAATCAGGGCTGCCCCTCACACCACAGGCTAGGCTGTCTCCTCCTGAGTTTCAGAGATTAGGACAAAAATGCCACTGTCCAGTGCCTCAGTGCAAGGCCACCCTGTAGAGCCACAGGGGTAAGTCTACCTCCTAAGGCTGTGGGGATGATCTGACACCCAGTGGGACCAGAGTGTAGAGTATTGAGCAAAAGAAGATTGTTTTTGAGCCTTGGCTTGCTAGTTTGGACTTACTTGGGACCATCACTTCTTTCTTCTTTCTTATTTCCACCTTTTGGGATGGAAATGTCTTTCCTACCATTATATATTGAAAGCACAGAACTTGTCTGGTTTCACAGTTTCACTGCTGGAGAGGAATTTTGCGCCAGTATGATTCATACCTTGAATTTTACCAATACCTGATTTAGATAATATTTAGATGGGACTTTGGACTTGAAATGTGTGCTGGAATGAGTTAAGACTTTTGGGGATATTGGGATGGGTTGTATATTGGCCAATGTTCTCCAGAAAAACAGAACCAATAAAATACATACAGATATGTGTAAGAGGAGATTTATCATGAAAACTGGCTCATGCAATTGTGTAGCCCGAGAAGTTCCATAAGATGCCATCTGCAAACTGGAGAACCAGGAAAGCCAGTGGCACAATTCAGCCTAAGCCCAGTGCTGAGAAAAACGGAAGTCAGTGTTGTAACCCCCACTCCAAGGCTGAAGGCCTGAGAAACTGGAGGTTTGCTGGTATTGGTCCCGTAGTCTGAGGGCTGGAAAACTGGGAGCTCCAACGTACAAGAGCAAAAAAAAAAAAAGATGGATGTCCTGGATCAAGAAAAGAGAGAATACACCTTTTATCTGCTTTTATTTCTACTTGGACCCTCAAAAATTGGATGATCACCCCCACACTGGTGAGGATACATCTTCTTTACTCAGTCTACTGATTCGAATGCTAATCTCTTCGAAAATACTCTCACAAACACAGCCAGAAATAATGTTTTACCAGTTATTTCAGCGTTCCTTAGCCTAGTCAAATTAGTGCATAAAATTAACCTTCACAAGATGACTATATTGCATTAGAGAAGGACATAAATATTGCTGGCAAGAGTGGACTGTCAGGGACTGAATTGTGTGGTGAAGTCTTAAAGCCCAATGTGACTATTTTTGGAGACAGAGTCTTTAAGGAAGTGACTAAAGATAAATGGGGTTCTAAATCCATGGGACTGCTATCCTTTATGGGAGAGGAAGACATTCCAGAAGCGGCCACATGAAACCACAGTGAGAAATTGAGGGTGGAGATCTTCAACTATAATTGCAGATTTATCTATTTGTCTTTCCACTTCTGCCAGTTTGGGATTACATATTTTGAAGCTCTGTTATTAGGTGCATTTATATTTAAAATTCTTGTATCTTCTGGATAAAGTGACCCCTTTATTATTATGTGATATTATTCTTTATCCCTGGTAGCATTCTTTGTTCTGAAGTCAATTTTTCTTGATATTGATAGAGTCACACAACTTCCTTGTGTTTAATGTCTGCATCGTTCAGCCTTTTCTGTTCTGTAACTTTTAACGGAACTATGTCTTTATATTCGTAGTGAGTTTTTTATAGACAACATATAGATGGTTTTGTTCTTTCACCCCAATAGGCTCTGCCTTTAGTTAGGGTGGTTATACTTACATTTAAATGTATTGTGGATTAAATATTGTTCTAAATGTTGACTTTACAACAAGCAAATGTAACAAATATGAAGTTAATTATAAAGTAAATGTATACAAACAAAACCTCACTTTTATCTGTTGTATAGTCAGAGTTCTGAGTAAGGCCATTTTGAAGGCAAAAAAAGATTATCCTACTAAAATTATTTTCAAACCATAGATGATCTTGCTTTGATTGATTAATAGTACTTTTGGTCAAAATGGATTACTTTTGACTGATCCACATATCCCCAAATGAACTCTCTTTTCTGATTACAGATATGAGTCATTCTCTATCACCTATATTAAAGGTACCACTATACATTTTGAGAGCTGATTCCACCACCCTGTGGGCAATTCTACTACGATCATATGCCCTTGAAACCTTAAACTTTGCTCAAGATAAAATGCACAAGGAAATGGAAACTTTTCTCATAAACTTTGTTTCTCTCCAGAAGTTTGCAATGGCTTAGCTCCCTTATCAGCACCAAAGCCTCCATTCTGCTTCCCAGAATATGGAAATCATTCCCCACAAGGCTTTAAAGAGTACATGGGTAAGCATAGACACAGAAGAAGAAAAAAAGGAGTAAAGTCACAAAGAGAAAAGCTGATATTTGCTAAAGTTTCAATTAATTCTGTTTATCTAAAGACAAGTCTTTATCTTACCTCCCTTTCTTGAAAAGCACATTCATGTTATATGTGAGACAGCTTTCACCCTTCTCATTCATTTGGTACTTTTAATTGAAGAAATGCAGAGTGCTAATATTATGCAGAGAGTAACGCAATTGCCTTTAAAGAAAAGTACCTAAGAACTCAGTCGCTGGGTTTTAAAGGGGAGATTATAAAAATACAAAGGATAAGAAATTGAAGTAATAAACAACATTAAATTTTAAGCATTTCACCATACATTTTAAGTGGGTATTAGCTAGAAAGTAACAGAGAGGTTGAGGAAGAATACTCTCTTCATTCTCTCTTAACTGAATGCATGTGACTTCATTTTTGAGATACTGTGTTTGTACCTGGAAAATTCCATTAATTAGTTATTTGTCTGGAAAACTGAGAACTACAATGGAGAATTTCTGTATACCAAATGCTCTGCCATGTAGTTACAAAGAGAAAAAAAATGTAAGAAAGTACAGTACAAGGCCAAGTATGGTGGCTCATACATGTAAGTCCAGCTGTTTGGGCAGCTGATGAGGGAGGATCACTTGAGGCCAGAAGTTGGAGACTAGTCTGGGCAACATAGCAAGGCCCCATCTCTACAAAAATATTTTAAAATGAGCTGGGAATGGTGGCACTCCCCTGCAGTCCCAACTGCTTGGGAAGCTGAGGTGGGAGGATCACTTGAGACCAGAAGTTTAAGGCTGCAGTGAGATAATTGTGCCACTGCACTCCAGTCTGGGTGACAGAGATCCTCTCTCAAAAAAAAAAAAAGAGAAAAGGAATGAAAATATGTTTGAGAAGTGACATATTCACCATTTTAGAAACCTAATCTCACTCATTAATAATCACTAAAATTAGAGAATCTAGCTTTTAAAAATGTAGATGGTAAATCACTCACATGTCTATACATTAAAGAAAAAAATGAACATGAATAAAGATATGCACCTAAATTTACAGAAATTTACAAAACTAAAATTATTTTAACACCTGTTGATTATTTTTTAATGAATGTGGGTTGAGTTCTTAATTTACATAATTAATTATGTGGTTTTTAACTCATCCAAGATGCAACATATTTATTTGGACTTCAATAAAATAACATTTTTTTTTAAATTTGAAGAGACCTTAGAGATTATCTAGTTTAATTATATCACTTTAGAGTGGAGCAGATTTAGGTCAAGAGAAGATGAAACAGTTGGCCAAGATCTCACTGATAATTAGTTTGCTGAATTGGGATTAAAATCCATGTCTAATGATTTACAATAGTGATAATAATAAATTAGAATAATAGATTGCATTACAATTAGAAAAACACTTTCAAACAAACATCATTTTATCTAATGCACTTTCTACTACTTCTAACAGTTTTGTTTCTCCTGTTCATTCTAAGCAAACAGTATGCTGTGTGCAAGGAATAAACTATCACACTCTCCTTTTACCTGGCTGATTTTTACTGGACCTGGGTAGCTTATTTTTTTAAGATGTATGTTATTCTTCTACCTTAAGCAAGTTAACTTCCCTATATGACAACCAACAGCATTCAGATTTATTGACTTTGACAAATGAGAACAATAAGGTGTTGTTTTTGTAGGTGTCTTTTGTTTTTGTTTTTGTTTTTGAGACAAGGTCTCGCTCTTTTTCCCAGAATGGAGTGCAATCACGCTATCAAGGCTTACTGCCACTTGACTTCCTCTGACTCAAGCAATTCTTCAGCCTTCTGGCTATTTTGTGTGTTTGTTTGTTTTGTTTTGTTTTGTTTTGTAGACATTGGGTTTTGCCATGTTGCCAAGGCTGATCTCAAAACTCCAGGGCTCAAGTGATCTCCTTAACTTGGCCTCCCAAAATCCTGGGATTGCAGGTCTGAGTCACTGCACCCAACCAAGGAAAATGAGCTTTTAATTCATATATTCTGAAATTGAAATGCTTCTTGATATATAGCATTGTATCAAGATACATTGATACAATTCATTTGATCTAAGCTGGAATTCAACCACTCATTGTATAATTCCTCTGTTTGTATAGTTGTGTCTTAATCTACTGTATTTATCAGAAGGGCATGAAATAAGTCTTTGAAATGTGTTCTAATATACTATTAGACAATGACTAAAAATATAAAGCTAAATCCCTTTATTCTATGTCATAGTGAATTGGTCACTATTTTGCTTTCTCAAACATTTTCTTTCAAGCCTCTATTATATAAAAAGTTGATGGTAGTATCTCCAGAGAAAAAAGATACTTGCAAATAGAGTTGAAGTTATAGTCAGAGTGAAAAGTATAATCAGTGGGTTTTAGAGTATAAGAAAATGAAGACAAAGTGCTGTTTTAAATAATGAATAGATTTGATGACACACAAACCCATCATTTTAATATTTTGGAAGAACTAACAAAGACAAATATCCTGAAAATACCACAACAAAAAAAAAAGCTACATTGGTAAACAGCACAGTATTAAAAAAAAGCTACATTGTTAAACAGCACAGTATTAAATTGTTTCATACAACATTTGTTTATATTTATAAGGAACAATAAATTGTATCAGACTGTGTCCCAAAATTAGATTAATCTACAAATAAATTCAAGTTTTGCATGTAGATATAAAATGTAAATTTGATTTATAATGTTTGTCTATATTTACTTATTCTCCTTCACATTAAAATTGTGATTTTTAAAGTTTCTGTATTTACAAGATAAGCAGAATAATTCCATATATCAGGTATGATTTATTTTTCTTCCCCCATTGAGGAAATGAGCTAATTCTCAAGAATTATCAAGCATTTTATATGGTTTCATTATCTTTGTTTATTCAGATACTATTCAATTGTCAACTTGATGGTGACTGTAAGACACAAGCTAGCAAGAAAGTTTTTCATTCTGATACCAAGCAGTCATTAGGATTAGCAAGTTAATGTTTATCAAATTACTCTGAACACTCAAGTGTATGGTTCTGCATTAGTACAAAGGATTATCTGGTAAGCCAAATTAACAGAAGTGAACAGCGTGGTAAAACGAGAATCAGCTGCTTTTAGGAATTAAGTAATTATATATAATTAATGGAAAGGAATAATAATTAGTGAACACATAGTACTTAGACAATAATCAGTTAACACTTTAAAAATAATTAACTTTCCTAATGACAATTTTCAACAAAATTAATGTAGTTTGCATGAGTAGCTGTTGACAACAAAAATACTAATAGCACCTCATTACATCACTGCCAAAGGGGGTGGAAAGAGTATACTGAAAGCAAGTCTTCATGTTTTTCATTAGTATACGCTTCATGGTTCTTTTGCTGAACAATAATTTCCCTTCAGGAAATTTAGCTTGGGTTGAACTTCAGTAATAAAAAATACATGCATACATATTTATCAAACATATATATGACATAAATACATATATATAATTACCATGTTTAAATGCCATTCATCACAGACTAATTTTTAAACTATTTCAGTATCATCTTTGACACTTTCTCTTTCCTTCTTATATTCTGTTACCAATTTGTATATTTTTTCCTCTCTAGACCTACTTTAATTTTTCCATTGCACTTGCTCTCATCACTAAGTATCTGGTCTCCTCTAGGTGCCTTGCTTCAATTTTTAACTCCTACATTGCATCTCAAACATAATTAAAAATATTTTTTTCCTAAAACCTGATTTTAGAAGTAGGTCCAAGCCTAGACAAAAAATAACAAAGTTCCCATGAGCTACAAGATGAAGACCAAACACATCAAGCTGATATTCCATCTGCTCAAAATCCAACCCACCTTCTTTCTCAGATTTTACTTCACTCTCTAGTCATGTATTCTAAAACTTCCTTGAATGAATGAAGAGGATACCCTATTTTCCCAAAGTTAGTAATTCAGAAATCCAGAGATAAGATGGCCAGATTCAAAATACTCTAAAATGCCAGTGATTGTAATAATTTTCCAATCTCTGCTGAATTTTCTCATTAGATTAGTAGTCAGGTAAATAACTAGTTACTAGTTAGAATCAGAAAGAGAACTAAGTCCTAGTCAAGAAAACAATGAGATAAAACTTCTCCCTGCTGTGACTACACCTGTTTCTAAGTGGTCTACAGTTATTGCCAACTCTGTCTAGGAGAGTGAGAATATCCGTATACATTTTTCTTTCTTTCATCCTTGACTTTTAAACATTTGCCTCAGGATCACACCAATTGGGTGGCCCTGGACTTGGCCATCTTAGACTCCTACATATTGTTTTTGGCAGAACATCTGTTGGGAGTCTTTTTGCAACAAGACATTTTGCTAGACTATAAAGGGAAAAAAGATATATGAGAGACTAACTCAACCCACAATATTGTCTTAAAGGCTACTAGGGGGCATTGCTGTAGTAAGAGGGAGATTACATTAAGAAGGGATGGGTCTCCTGAAAACGTGAAAAGTACAAAGACAGGAATTCATCATCATGCAGTGTTAGATCCAGGGGGACCTCAGCGGTATTTAGTCCAAATGCCTTATCTTACAAACAAGCTCCAAAAATATTGAGTAACTCATATAATATTCTACAGAGAGCCAGTGTATGTCCTATAATTAGAAAACAATGAGTATTCTCACTACTAGCTTGTCCACAATTTTTCTGCGACTCCATGCTTTCAATCAGGGGTCTCCAAGACGGAGTGCGTGCATCCCAGGATGTAAGTCTAGGCACTGTACTGAATGTAGAAAATGTCAGCATCCCTAATTATCTGTCATTCTTATATTTAAAAAAAGAAAAAGAGCCGGACGCGGTGGCTCACGCCTGTAATCCCAGCACTTTGGGAGGCCGAGGCGGGCGGATCATGAGGTCAGGAGATCGAGACCATCCTGGCTAACATGGTAAACCCCGTCTCCACTAAAAATACAAAAAATTAGCCTGGCGTGGTGGCGGCGCCTGTAGTCCCAGCTACTCGGGAGGCTGAGGCAAGAGAATGGCGGGAACCCGGGAGGTGGAGCTTGCAGTGAGCCGAGATCGCGCCACTCACTGCAGCCTGGGCAATGCAGCGAGAGTCTGCCTCAAAAAAAAAAAAAAAAAAAAAGAAAGAAAGAAAGAAATAAGTCATCAAGTTTTATAAGATTGTAATATACAGAGTGACACTAGTGTACTGATTAGGGCAATATATATGTCATATATTCATATAACCTACAGTATTCAGGATGTCCTTAGGAAAGAGTGGAACACTTACAGTTAGAAGAAATGGGACAGACGTAACTTCATTTGCACATTTGCTTCCATCTTGTCGATGTCACTGTCAACATTTGCACCAGAAAATGGCTTTACGGTTTTACAGTTTTAACAAGTGAACTTACAAATTGTATTAACCAGTTTCAACTGAATCTCCATAAGATAGGCAAGTGTCTTATAATAGCTCTTCCAATTAAAGTAAGGACTGAAAATAGTAAAAATAGTTTAAGTACCAGTAAGCAAAAAGAATGCCAGGGTTTACATTATTATTAATTCCAGCATGACAGCCTCCCTGGCCACACTGAGTATTTACACACTGGCTACACTGGCCACACTTGATAAGATCAATGAAAGTCTAATAGGATTTGATAAGAAATCAACAACAAAAAAATTTATGAACAGCTAGACACTGCTAGTAACAAAAAACCTCACCCTAAATGTATATTGTGCCTTGAGATACTGGTTCATATTAATGATATTTGTATATTATTGGCTGGTATAATCAAAAAGATTTGGAGACCCCTGCCTAAATTAAGGAGCCAGATATCAAATAACAACAGGCAGAAAAAAAACTGGAGACATAATGAATATCTCATCAATAGAAGAATCAATAAGCAAATTCTGGTATTTTATACAATAGATTACTAGTCTGTAATTTTAAAAAAAGTATTATGAATGCAATAAACATGAGTAAACCTCCAAAACACTATTTTGAGAGAAAGAAGCTAAAACAAAACAGAAAAAAAGATGTGATTTTGTTAGTTTGGATTTCAAGTTGAAATGTTATCATAATGGAATTTAGAATAATGGTTCCTAAAGGCAGGAAAATCAGTGGAAGGCAGCCTAAGAGGACTTTGTAGGATGATGAAAATGTCCTATGTTTTAGGTATTGGTTACACAGGTGCCTGCATTTATCAAAATTTATTAAATTGTATATTTTAGGTCTGTACATTTCACTGTGTATAAAATTTACCTCAATAAAAAATGCTAAAAGCATATTTAAATACATAATATGAGGTAGAATTTGTTGTACTTTTATCAGAGGCTCCCATGTTCTAGCTCCTTTTATACGATATTGCAATTTCCATTCATATCCTCCTCCCAAGCAATCAGCTTCTCGGAGGTGGATACTGTGACTTACTTGTTTCTGTTTTATTCTGCCTCTCACAAAATACCCATGGCACTGGCTCAAGGCAGCTGTTGTTGAACAAATGAAAGAAGCACTAAATTTTTATGTACTCGTTGTTTAATATCCTTTTAATTAGTGAGCAGTTCTCCACAATAACTCCAGGAGGAAACTTCTCAGTGCTCCTGGAACAATAGTAAATAAATGTTTCAGGTCTCTGAAAGCACCTTAGGTTTTAAATCAGTCCGTTTTGGGTCCCAATTCCAGATGGATGGGCTTATTCCCACCTGTGGGACCTTAAGTAAATCAGTCAATCTCTCTAGACCTATTTTCTCATCTATGTAAATGGAGATATTAGGACTCCACTAAAAAGATACTGAGGATTATAAGTGATACAGAAAAGTACTATCTCCCAGTATGATGCATGTAACAAGCATACCATAAACGTTAGCCTTATTCCCACATCCTATAAACATGAGTACATTTCTGCTGTAGTCATCAGAATAATATAGTTTTTCTCAAAATTTAAACTGTATGCAGATGGCCAGAGAGGTTCCATAATTAACTTCCTGTTCCTGCATAATTTAGAGTTGCCCAGCCACCTCTCCCCAGTCCTCTGTTTTTAATTTGGTGTGACTAGGTAAGTGGAAATGTTAAGCCCCACACCTTTTGTGGCTTGTGTGTCAAAATCCTCTTTTAAACCTGCTAGAAACTTCCTCCCAGAGCATACTGCAACGCTTTCAGGATGTGACAACGGAATCAGACAGCTCTCTGTAGAATTTGGTTTTATGCGACGGCTGAAATATCTAAGAAGCTTCTCCCTTTCCACTTCATGTTTTACTGCCTACCTTACCCAAAAATGCAGTGTGTCAGTGTTTCCTGCTAACTGCCTCACAACATATTCCATTAAAACAGCAGAAATTGCTGGGAGGAAAGCCAGCAGTTTATATTTGTTCTGTTCCCTGTGAGTAACGTGTTTAAAAAAAAAAAAAAGTAGTGTTTTTATTTATAGTAATAAAACTGAACTCTACCCTTAGAGAAGGTTTCTCTAGACTCACAACCCATGAGCTATCATCTGAAATTCACACGTCTCTGAGAAGTCGTGGTTTCCATACTTCAGACGTTTCACAGCTAAGCCTACAGATCACAGATATAATGAGCCCTGAAATGTTAGCTTTTAGAAAACAATACCCACCAACTCCTTTATATAGACAACATGCACAAATTTAATGTGTATGATTTCAAGAAGAAAAAAGGTAGGAAATTGGAAACTAGTGTCTTGATAAGAAAATATTTCAATTTTAGTTCTGTAACATAAAACAGTTTTCCCTAAATTCTTCCATTCCCACCACATTTTCTAACTAATTTAAATAAGAAAACTAATTTAATTAACTGATTTAAGAAAAATTAAGAAAGATGATCTTTACTTAATGGAAAATGGTATTTTTATTGGATACTAAAGAGAAATCCATGTAATCTCAGATGACTGCCAAGCTGATAGTATCCTCTGAAGGAAAGTGGCCAGAACTGGCCCTTTCCTGTGTCTAGTGCTTTGAAATGTATATTGAGTGAAACCAACTTCAGTCCTTTCCCCACAACTGAATGGAGCAATTATCAGTGCACTAGTCAAAAACAACCGCATTGGAGAAGGAGAAAAGAGAGGCCAGTCATCTCGAAGAACTTTGGCCTGAAATCCTAGCCAATAAAGTTGTTCCATATTGAAAGATGATAAATTAACCAATCAAATTCTCTTATTATTAAAAAATATAAATGTTAAATGAAAGATGTCTTATTGGATCCTAGATAGTAGTTAACGGTTTCAAGTCTCCAAAAGGGATAGCATATCCCAATTTTAGAACTTTCAACACTGTAGTTCTATATAAACTTAATAAGCTCCCTTTCCACAGGTAATTCTTGTGTGTTTCTTTCCTGTGTTATTAAAAAGCTTGACTAATATAACAATACCAGTGCTGGGGATAATGTATTTATTTTGTGTGTTTAAAATAATAATGTTTTAAAATAAAGCCTTATCATTGACATCATAGATCATATTTCTTACTTGCAAATTTCCTTACCACTGGGAACATGTTTAAAGGGAATACAATTTGAAGGAACAAAAGGAATTAATTTAGTGAAATAGCTGTCTGTGAACATTGTATAATTGATAGAAGCATACTAATTGCAAATAAAGAAATTACCTAGTTGATTGTATTAAACTTCCATTTCCCTCAGGCTGTGCATAGGTGTAAAGTAGAACTTTTAAAATAAAAGGTTGGCAAATGCCAAGTAGAAAACAAAATTATCCCCAATTCAAAACACAAACCAATTCCAATTATTACTGATGTTCCACCAGCAAAAGCATATAACCAGAAATAAGAAAAATGCAAATGCTATCCAGGCAAAAATAAACAAACACACCAATATATAGCCAAACTTCGACAATAGACTTTTAGACAGCTATATGAACTATAGCACAGATCATTCCAACGCCTAAAGTGGGTAGAATTAGATATAGAGGGGTTTTTATCTTAGCCTGGCTGATCATTATTTCTCTCATAATTTTACTTTCTCAATAATGTAAGCCCGGGCCGGGCGCGGTGGCTCACGCCTGTAATCCCAGCACTTTGGGAGGCTGAGACGGGCAGATAACGAGGTCAGAAGATGGAGACCATCCTGGCTAACACGGTAAAATCCCGTCTCTACTAAAAAACACAAAAAGTTAGCCGGGCGTGGTGGCGGGTGCCTATAGTCCCAGCTACTGGGGAGGCTGAGGCAGGATAATGGCGTAAACCCAGAAGGCGGAGCTTGCAGTGAGCCAAGATTGCGCCACTGCACTCCAGCCTGGGCCACAGGCGAGACTCAGTCCCAAAAAAATATATATCTAATAATGTAAGCCCTAATACAGTTTGCACAAATGTCATACTTTTCTATAATATATGCTACCCTTATACAATGTAATTATAATTATATCTATAATGAAAAGATTAACGATCTTTTTTACCTATAATTGGTTTTAGTAACAAGTCGTGTTATCATTCTATTTCTGTTAAAGGCATATGGCTTCATACATTCCAGTTATTAGTGACACTAAGCATTTTCTTGTGTTTTGGTCTTGCCTTTCTGATATTAGGCCTCATTTCATTTTCTTGCAGTAATTTGAAGACATGGTTCTGCCATGCTACTCCATCCATTAATACTTTACGTTCTGTATACCTGACCTTGAAATGTTTAATGACATCTCTTTGTCCCGAGTTAGTCCATTCAAACACTGACATAAAGAACTACCTGAGACTGTGAAATTTATGAAGAAAAGCGGTTTAATTGACTCAGAGTTCCACAGGCTTAACAGGAAGCATGACTGGGAGGCCCCAGGAAACGTACAGTCATGGTGGACGGTGAAAGGGAAGCAAGGACCTTCTTCAAATGGTGGCAGGAGAAAGAGAGAAACAAGGGGGAAGTGCCACATGCTTTTAAACCATTGGCTTTCATAAGAACTGGCTCACTATGGTGAGAACAGTATGGGGAAAATCCTCTCCCATGATCCAATCACCCCCCCCAGGCCCCTCCTCCAATTCAACATGAGATTTGGGTGGGGACACAAATCCAAACCATATCAGTCCCACACTTTTCTTGCCTGGTGACTCCAAACCAGACTTTTTTGGTTAACACGTAGCCCTCCCCTTTTTGTCCTACTTCCTTACCTATCTTCAATCACTGTCAGTCTTTTTCTCCTTTTGATTATTCTAACCCCTTGTGTATATGTTTGTTAAGTTTTGGATTGAAGTGGTTGGATTGATTTTGTGGTATTGGTCTATTCAAGTAACTAGCTCAACTTAGGTGTCAGAAAAGATCCAAATTTATCAGAAGAGTAGCAGAAGGCAAATGTCAAAATCTAACTTCTAAAGAGAATACTCTATTTAAATAGTAATCAGCTTTACTTGAGGTGAACATTATGAATTAAACTATTCAAAGACACCAACCTAGAATGTGGCCTAATATTAGATTGCAAATTTAAAAGCAAGTCTGTAGAAAAGTCAGCCCACCTCTTCCCAAAATGGCAGAACAAATTTAGGATGATCATAATTATTCTTCAGCAACCCACCACTTTTTATCAGAAAGCAATTTAATTCAATTAGACTCATCAAACATTTACTGGTGTTCTGTTAGTGTTAGTCATCTGTGCTAAATATTGTGAGACAGCAATAATTTCAATGTAAATAGTGTTCTTCCCTGCACAAAAGGAGACAACTTGTGCAAGCCTGCGACTTGACCCTAGATACAAAGCAGTCTGGTGACTCTGCAAATATAAATTACATGATCCTTTCATGAAGCAGCAGACACTAGATTTTAAATCTACATAATGAAAGATTTCGTAGAAATACATCCTGCAAGTTTCCTGAACTCCTTGGCGGTGACAGATACAAGAAGTCTAACTTCAAAGCATTGTATAAAGGAGAAACCTAGTAGTCCTTGTATTTCACACATGTCATCTAAGAAAGAGGGTGTCTTTTGTAACAAAAGGCTATGAAACAAGTTAAAACTAAATTTTAAAAGTTTGTTCCTGAAATTCAGAGTTAAAGATACACTGGGCCATGCCTGTAATCCCAGCACTTTGGGAGGCCAAAGTGGGTAGATCACCTGAGGTCGGGAGTTTGAGACCAGCCTGGCCAACGTGGTGAAGTCCTGTTTCAACTAAAAATACAAAAATTAGCCTGGTGTGGGGGTGCACGCCTGTAATCTCAGCTACTTGGGAGGCTGAGGCAGGAGACTTGCTTGAACCCGGGAGGCAGAGGTTACAGTAAGCCAAGATGGCACCATTGCACTCTAGCCTGGGCAACAGAGTGAGACTCCATCTCAAAAAAAAAAAAATGCACTGGCATTTCATCATCCAAATGCAACACTTCAGCATCATCAATAAGATTATTTTTATTGTGTATACCTTCAATATACATAATATAATTGTAAAAAAGAAAAGGAAAAGCTTCTGTCTACCTGATAGCTTCATTTTCCTTCTATCATTAGGTTCTTAGACCCTTTTATGTAGTAACACTGCTTTACATAAAACTCTAGAGCTCTGCAGAAGTACAGTTTTTCAGCATTTTCTGCTGTAATTGCTATTAATCTAAGCAAAAGAATACATTTAGTTGATCCCTTTTGGACTTGCATCTCATTAGAAAAATGTAAAATTTTTCTGTAAAATGTAAAAAAATAGCCTAAACTATTATCTCAAAAAATAAATATTTTTATTTGAACCAAAATTACATTTCTTAAGCATGTTTCAAATAATTATTTCAAAGCTCTTTAACAACTCAAAATGCCAAAAGGAAATAATTTTCTGTTTGCTATAAGGGCCCCTATCTAAAAAAACAAAGGGCTCTCAACTCAGCAACATCATATACCAACCTATTCTAAATACTTTGAAAATACACTGGTACAATTTGAAGTGGAATGCATGACTCTTTTTAATAAATTAACAATTTTATCTAAAGTACTGGCAAAAAAAAAAAAAAGGTATATATAACCAGGATAATACTTCATTCACAGGAATAACTCAGAATAGAACTGAGAAAAAAACAAAGAACCAACACAGAAAAAAAAACAAAGGAAATATAACAGTGAAATTTAAGATTTGTGAAAGAGTTTTATTTCCATTTAGAAGGGAAAAAGTGAATATAGACTTCAGGGGTACAACTTCATCAAATAAATTAAATGTGACTAAAGCATGAAAAATGGACTAATAAAACATGAAAGGAAGAGACAGTAGATGATGAAAATACTTTTGCCTAAAACCCTTATTTTCCCTTTGATACAAACCCTGTTCCTCCATTGTATGTCTGTTTAATTTTGTCATTCCTATCTAGGAGTAAGAAGTCAAATGAAGCAGGGGAAAAAATGTGCCAAAAACCTTCTCCTTAGCCAAAATTTAAGGAGGAAATGTACAGGATCTGGGAATTGTGGAGAGGAATACATGAACGGAATGGTAGCTGGATTCAGAAAGGCCCAGTCGGCCTTTTTGATCATCTCCAGTAATGACTAATATCGGTTACTGCTGGGTCTGCAAAGCTTCCAGACCTGCTGGGTAGCCATCTGAGTATTGAACTAAATGACCTTCCATGATTTGCAAATACTGTAGTAGATCAATTGTGTTTTAGCATTTGCACAGCTGGTTATTTGGTTAAATGTGGGTAATTCCCCAAAGCCCTCATTCCATTTTGGAATGTATCTATTCATTTAAAATACACTGCAATGTGTTGCCTTGGATAGTGTGTTTGTACTGGGGGATTAGTTCAGCAATGCTGTGCTCCCACAAACAAAACATCCCTCCTGGAGAGATGGTTTCACTGGTCAAGCCATAAGTGCATACTATCTGATAACAGTTATTTTTAAACTGAGAAGCTATTAAGATTAGTCAGACAATAAAAAGCTTTTGAAAAAAGAAAAATAAAAAAAAAAAAGACCAGATGGCAAAAGTAGCTGCCAAATGATGTATGATCCAAAATAAAATCTATCAATGTTGCCTGAGTTTTAATGCAATTTAAAAACAACTGAGTCACAAAATGCCACAAAAATTGTCCACACATTCTAAAATAATTCAGCAGGCCAGATTATAAGACTTGTTACCAATGAGTGTTCATTTGTGGCATTTCAAGTGTATCAGAGCGCTTTCATAGTTTTGTTTTTTTTTTTAGTTTAAAAATGTATATTCTTTATTCCTATTATGTGGGAATTTCTTCCTACCATTCAGAGATGAAAACAGAAAGCAATCTGTTCTTCCTCCCTTAGAAAGGAATAGGAATGAGATTAAATCTTTTTAATCCAATGAGCCCTCCATTGCTGCTCTTAACAATGGGCCTCAAGACTTTTTTTGTTTTGTTTTCTGCTGTTGTTATTTAAGAGCTTGCTCCCTGGTACCAGTTTATAATTTTCCCCCCAATGTAATGGTTGTAAAGTCTTCTTCCTATCTTGCTTTAGCTTCAGAGCTTTTGTTTGGAGATAAATAGCTGAATAGTGCATTTGTTTAGTTATTCTTAAAGATACACGAGATGATGTTCATACCCAATCTGTCAGTGTCTCCCTCTGTGAATGGGAGTAATTTAAGTATCTAACTCAGAAGTTTTTTTAAGAAATAAGAGCTAATGCAGGTAATGTACATGACGCAGCACTTGACAGTTAGAACATGTTCCATGGCTGTTAGGTTATTACCAAATGCCCTTCTAAAATACAAAGAGGCACTTGAAACATCTTCAGAGAAATTTATAGCTTGATATCTAAAGTCAGGAAGAGAAAAAAGAAACGAGAAGATAGAAAAACACCAAAGGTAAAAGACACTTTAATTTACTTTACTTTGCTTTAATTCATGGCACCATATCTGCTTCATGTTCTATCCAGGTATTAAAAGAATGAAATTGAGTTGCTTCTTCATTCTATCTTTTTTTTCCTTTATAGAGCATTCCATCTATTTCAAATATAGATTACAAAAATATTCAGTTTCTGAACATAATGGTTAACACTATGATATTTTTATTTGTGCTTTGAAAACCTAAAATAAATAGCAAGTACAAAGAAGGAATGGGAGGTGGTAGCCAAGAGTAGGCTTCAAGTAATAAAAATCCTTACATAATTGACAAAACTGTCCCTAAAATAACTCCAAAAAGCAATCTAAAATGGATAAAAAATATGTGCATTCATGAGTCTTTTATATTAGGTGCTTCCAAATTTATGCTTTAAAAAGTGATTGAAAATGAAGATGTATATGTTTGCATGAGTATGAAGTTAAGAAAAATACAAGTCAAAGAAGCTCTCCCTAGAATCGTCTCATTATTATTGTTCTTCCAGTTTCCTAATTTAAAGTTTTGCTTCCTTTGCAAGGAAGCAAGGAAGAAATAGACAGCAGAGAAGCTGGAACCAACCCCAAGGGGTTAATGAGGGTGTAAGAGACGGAAGGTAGACAGGGCTAGGTAGTCACTACAGCTGGGGATCATTAATAGCAATCAAGGGCCACTATAAACAAATCAGCAGGAAGTATAGAGGACCTGCATTTTCCTGGCTTGGTAGCAGGAGCCATCTGGACAGAGGGAATTTGGCTTAATATCCTCATCGGGGAACTTGGGTTTTTTTGGGGGGGGTTTTGGTTTTGTTTTTTTAAACTACTCCAGAATAGTAGGTCACTGAAGTAAACAAATTGAGCATGGTTATGCTATAACAGATCAAATTACAATCACAAACATAAAATCCACAACGGATTATGACTAACTTAACACAACAATATAGGAAGAATTTTACAGCTAGGGAAAAGTGGACATAGTTTTAAGAGCAACCAGGGAAAATTAAACAAAGGAGAGAAAAGAGGGAAAAAGTTATTGGTTTATAATATATATATAATATTCTCCAGAGTTAAAAAAAAACAAAAAAAGAAATCATTGGTTGTTTAATAGCATTTGAGTCAGCAGAACTGGTGACTGTGATCCAATCTGTTTGAAAAGACCATGTAGGCAGTATTGAGTGGGGGAGCGGGCGGCTAACGAAGATGAAAGGCAAGGATAATCTGGGGAAGCACAGGCTGAAAGGCCAAACGGTGGGTTTTTGCAAGACCCTTTCTTCCGACTCTACACTCACAGCTCTCCATCATTTCTACCCTACTTCCAAACGTTTACTACACTCACACCAGACACTAAACCTTTTAGCATTTTTTTTCCAGCTTGGCATTTGCTTTACTGCTGTATGGCTCCCTCTGTTCCGATCTATAGCAGGTAACATCTTGCTGTCAAGAGGACAGACAAGCTGATCTCCAGGATCCAAGGAAATTCTCCGTCTATGAATCAGCAGTCTCCCTTAGCTTCTTTTCTCTCTTTTCGCATTGTCAATTCTTTAGAAGGCTGACTCTTTCAAACACTGAATCTACTTAAAACGTTGACTTCAGAATTTGAATAAATTAATTCGAGGACTAATGCAAATTCAAGACCCTACCTTTACTATGACTTGAAGTTATCTATTTCTGATGACTATGAAAGAGTGGATGTTAAAAAGTTGCTATAAGATACATTCACTATCAGTATCAGTCGGCTAATTCGATCCTAAGGGACATTCCAAAGGTGTTGGAATACCTCACGGAGTTGAGCTCAAATCGTCAAAAATGGCTATCAGGTCTAGCATTCAAGTTAAGGCCTTGATGCACAGTAATATGTTGCGTACTTAAGAGTTAGGTTTAGGCGAAATAGAATCTTTGTCTTACCATTTAGCAGCTGCATAACTAGGAAAGATGCATAACCTCTCTGAGATTCAATTTTCTCACTTGCAAAACAGAAAAAATAGTACCTACCTCACAGTTTGGAGAATTTAGTGTGTTAACATGTGCAAAGTCCTTAGTATGGTGCACAGTTTGAAGAACACGCTCCAAAACGAAAAGTCAGTTTGGGCCAGGTGCAGTGGCTCATGCCTGTCATCCCAGCACTTTGGGAGGCCGAGGCAGGTGGATCACCTGAGGTCAGGAGTTTGAGACCAGCCTGCAAGCATGGTAAAACATCGTCTATATGAAAAATACAAAAAATTAGCCAGGTAGGTGCCTGTAATGCCAGTTACTCGGGAGGCTGAGGCAGGAGAACGGCTTGAACCCGAGAGGCGGAGCTTGCAGTGAGCCGAGATCCGGCCACTGCATTCCAGCCTGGGTGACAGAGCGAGACTCCGTCTCAAAAAAAAAAAAAAAGAAAGAAAGAAAGAAAAAAAGAAAAAACCAATTTGTATTAGTAACTGCTTTTGAAAAATGTTGTGACTTTCCTCCATTTTAGGCAGACTCACATTTGACTTGTACCCAATTGTGAAATTATAAATATTTTGCTGTGAATCGTTCTACCTCCACCTTGTGATTATTTTTTGTCAAGTGCATTATGTGCATACAATTCCCATCAAATAAAGGTGAAACTAATTTCTGGGTTTTTTTCTCTCCTGGGCAGCAATTATAATGTACTTGGAATATAGTTTATTGTAAGTCATCAAATACATTTCCCAATGGTGCCATTGCATGCCACCTATCTAAATATTTTTTCTGCTGATTTATTTATCTATTCCTCAGAAGAAAAACAAAGAAAGCCAAAAAAAAAAAAAGAAAGCCATATGACAAAGAATATTTTCTTATCCAAGCTTCTTACAAGCTAATGCATGTACATTTTTAATACACTGAACCTCAATTTACAGTGATTATTTCAAATACCATAGAGGTTCTAACTAATTCTATGCCTTCCAAAAATTCTTAGTTGAGCCTTACACAGGAGAAATTTACATTCAGCATAGACTACACTCAAAGAAGGAAAAATTTAGCCATTTGTTCAGACATGACAATCATTCTTTTTTCAATCATTAAATTAACCAACATTTACAGAATACTTAGATGTGCCAACACACTGCTAGGCAGTATGAATATGATAGCACACCATACCTTGCTCTCACGGAGCTTAGATTACGGTGTGGAAAGATAGAAAACTAATTAGTCAATCATATATGTGATATGTTAGATTGTAAACAGCTCTAAGGAGAAAAAGATAAGGAGGGAGGACATGGAGTGTGGAGATGGAAGTTTGAGATGTCAGTGTTGACTGGGGTGGCCCAATGTGAAGGTGAGTTTTGATGAAAATCCTGAAAGCACAAAGGAGCTTACCCTACTGAGAGCCGAGGGAGAGGGTGAAGAGTAGTACAAAGAGATGAGAGAAAAGTACTAGGAGACAGAGCATTTAGAGCCTTTTCTTTGTATCTCCTTTGAATCAGAAATAAATATTGTCTAGAAAATAATGCACAGTTTAATTGTCCTACAAAATATGGACTCCAGATTAAGACACCCTAAATAGGATATTTCAAAGAAAGAAAGAGTCTTTTGGCTAGTCATACTGAAACTCTGATTGCATGTATGTTCTCTATAGCGGGTCTTTTATAAACACCATCTTTGATCTAATTTAAGGCTGAAGAAACGTACTGAAGAAAATACGATCACTGAATCATCTTTCCTTATCTCCTAAGACAAATCACAGTGTTAATGATATGGTAATTCACCTTTAGTTTAAAATTATGGTAGAGGTCAAGAGGATTCATAACAGAGGACTGGCCTCAAGTGCTGCCCAGGTAAAAGAACAGTTCACACCGCATGATTAGAGTTTAAATCTGTAATGCTCAGTGAAGATTCCCTCAGAAACTCCCTGAATTCACTGTAGTTAAAAATCATTAACAGCAGGACATAGACAGGTCTATAAAAGAATCTAATACTTTTACAACTTTAAGACAAAAAAAAAAAAAGTTCCACTGCAACATGAGAACTTTTAATGAAGAAAAGGTTTAAGTACTGAACCACCATTTAAAAAGTGGGGAACTAAGACGATTCCAATTCAACTGACATCAATTAAGCAAAGTGAAGAGACCTATGCTAGACACAGAGAAAGGAAGTGATGTTACCATCTAACTGGGAAGATAGCGTTCTTAATAACAACAAAGAAACACTAAACTTATTAACCAAAATAAAACCAAAGGTTTTCAGGATCACTTTTATGACTTCAAGTACAAATCTACTAGATCAAATAGAAATCTTCAACTAGGGTATGTGAAACATATACAACTTCTTCATCTAAGCAATCTTATTTTTTTTTTACCATGAAGAAGAAAGCATGTTTTCCTTTTCTTTTCTTTAATTGTTTAGCTATTTCTCTATTTTGTAGCCATTTTGAGATATACTCTTGCCATATCTGATTGCTTTGCACCTCAAAGAAAACTCTACCTGTAAAAATATGGTTATTTTGATTTGAGAATAATTATACTGACCTCTGAAAAGGAAAAAATGTATAAGAACAGATTGGAAAATTTCTCTTCTTCTGACTAGGAAGACAAATATTTTAAAGATAGAAGTAGAACACAATGCAGTTTCTATTAGGCTGATCCTTCCATTTTATGTGGATGGTAGGGCCACTTGATACACAAAAGATATCTTCACAACACCCATCACCTCTAATACTACTCTCTTTTTCTTGATTGATTCTTATCAGGATTAATATCTACCTGAGCTAATCAACCCAGATCAACTTACAGTTTACTGAAGGCCAAACTGAACAGAAATTTATCAATCTGGTCAATGGTGGCAAACAAAATCTAGAGATGTTAGTCTCTTCTTGCAGTTCCTGCCTGTGCTTTAAGTTGAAGAACTCTACTACCACGCCTACTGCCACCGTCACACAGGAGCCTTCTCACCTAGCGCCCATCACGACCAGCCACGTGTTGCCAATATTTCATCCAGCTCTCAAGGTCCTGAGGTTCTTACCATAATTTAAGGTTAGATGGGAAAAAGAGAAACAATTAGCAAAATAGCATCATTAGTCCCAGCAGAACCTTAGCTGGCGTCTCTGATTGCTGCCAGTCATCTTCACCTAGTGAGTGAATCATCCTACAGCCTTTAACAAGACTCACCTTGAGTAGTTACACTTGTCAAAACAGGTATAATTTGGCCACATTTCTATTTGGAAATCACTTTTTACTGCCAGCCCTTCCCCTGTTAGCTGAAGTTCTCTAGGCTTTGTGTAACTTACATGTCTTTCCCGTTTGCTCATTTCTTCTCCACTCCACCACACACAATGCAGAAGCAGTTCTCAATATGTTTCTGCAACTAGGTGCCAAGGTATATTATGTTGGTGCAAAAGTGATTGCGTTTTTAACGTAATGGCAATAACCGCAATCACTTTTGCACCAACAAATATATGGCGATTATGAAATAAACCTTTGCTAAAGTGCTAGCTTCTCCCTTCACAATGAAATACAATTGTTTCCCACTATTAAAGTTGTTTGTCCAACTTGATAAGGCTCATCTTAAGCAATTTAGAAAAATAGAAATAAAGTTATATTCATTTGCACTTGCCTCTGAACTTCTGAAGCTGGCATACACAATCAAATGGGGAATCCAGAAGTACAATAGAATCTATGTATCAGTCTTAAAACGTAGTCTCAAATTTACGACATTGTTAATTTTTGACAGTTAGATGGACTTGCTATGCTAAAATCAATGGGAATTTTATACAAAATAAATTATGATTCAATTATTGAAATATATTTCCCCAGGAAAAAACAGACATTTTTATAATTTATCAAATCATGCCACACTTACTAGGAGATTATAACTTGTCTTCAAGTATTCACTCAACAAAACAACAAAAATGTGGACAGAGACCACAAAAATGTTTAGGTCTCACACTATGGAGTATGAGTTTCCTATAGTTAATTTATGTTTAAACTTAATCCAGTTGTGTTTTTGTCTTTGGCCAAGTGTAAGAAATGAAAGTTACCAAAAAGTCACTTCCAAATAAATTGAACCTAAAGTTTGATGAATAATTGTCCTTATCTATCATATGTGTATCATATAATATGCATATGTGTACATATAATATATACCCCTATACATACATAAGCGCTTCCGCCGTCACTCAGCACTCATTCTCTCTCCTGCCACCTTGTGAAGAGGTGCCCTCCACCATGGTTGTAAGTTTCCTAAGGGCTCCTTAGCCATACAGAACTGTGAGTCAATTAAACTTATTTTCTTTATAAATGTATATGTATATATATAATATATATGCCTATACATACATGATATATATTCATTTCATACATTACATATATATTCTATTGACAAAATCTATTGTTTCTACATACATATTCTATCTCAGTAACTGCCTTGTACAAAACTTCCTCTCACTATCAAAGCCACAGTTAGTCCTTTCTCTTCTTTACCCCATGACTCACTTGACTTTAACTCTCTAAGTCTCAAAATAGCTTTCCATAACATTTCTGATTAAGTCTACAACCTATTTTTGTGTATGTCCCATTTGAATTTACAATGATCTCTCCCTAGGTTTCAATGCCTGTTCCACTTTTTTCACTCTCTTTTCCAAAAGTTCTCCTCAGTAGCCTACAATATCAGCCTCCCCAGTCTTCTTCCTTCCTCCTTGAAGCTTTCCATAGTTAATAGAAAAAAAATTTTCCTCTCTCCACCCCTCCTAACCACAGCATGAAATCCCTTTGTCTCTCTTCTATCCTGTTCTAAAGATTTTAAACTAAATCCAGCCTTTCATACATGTCATGAATTTTAAGTGCTTTTCTAATTTATTATTTTTAAATAGAGCTAAAGCTTGCACATTTTACACATGTCAACTTATTTAATCTTCACAAACACTCTATAAGGTAAGTGCATTGTGAGTCCCATTTCTCAGGGAAGGAAACTGAGGTGCGCATTGGTTAATTGCTAAAAGGTTACACATTAGTGGCTGGAAGAACTAGAATTTGATAGAGACACTATGACTCCAGAGTTCATGCTCTTAGCCAGTACATTAAACTGCTCCTTTATATTCAATATTTGTCCTTTTATTTACATTTTTAAGACCCTCACATCTGTGTTGTCTGCTCTAGTATACTAAAAATCCTATTGTTACAAAGACAATGCTAGGTTAATTCAAACTGTATTTGAATTTTTTAACTTGTATTAATCATTAGAAGTTGATACATTCAGGGACTAACTAAATTGGACAGTGCCATACAAACTGCTAATACATCAGGGAAAAAAGACAAGGAAGAGATGAGAGAAATATGATGAAGCCATATAAATAATATATTTGCTGAGATTTTTCTTCAAGAAATTAATCATCTCCTTTCAAAGTTGCCTACTGCCTCATACCATTGCTGAAAGATTAATATTCTAGTACCTTCAAATGGATCACTTGCTTTGTCAAAGGTATTTGTGGGTTTTGGGTATTTCTAAAAACTCAAAGTAGTGCCCCAAATTTAACAAGTGTGTTGCTGTTTACAGTATGCTTATATAGACATTATTGCAGTAAACTATATCAGCAATGACTTCTTCCTTCTTCCTGACATAGAGTAAGTAAAAGTGACATAAACATGAGACTGAATTTCTTAGGAAAACTTTTATTTTTAGAAAATGAAAGCAATTTCTCATGATATATACACATCATCCTTTTAATAAGAACTAGAATTCTCTCTTAACCAGTAAAATTCATGTTACCATTTCAGGAGCATTAATTTTGTTTCAGTTTCTACTAAACAGTAATCAAGATAAAGAAATGAAAAGGTTCGAAAGCCAACATCCATCCCCACACAGAATGGTAAGTGATATGGTTTGGCCGTGTCCCCACCCAAATCTCACCTTGAATTGTAATAATCCCCAAGTGTCAAGGGCGGGACCAGATGGAGATAATAGAATCATGGGGGCCTTTTCCCCCATGCTGTTCTGGTGACAGTGAGTGAGTTCTCACAAGATCTGATAGTTTTAAAAAGGGCTTCACCCCTTGCTTGGCACTCATTCTCTCTTCTGCCACCCTGTAAAGAGGTGCCTTCCACCATGATTGTAAGTTTCTTGATGCCTCCCCAGCCATGTGGAACTGTGAGTCAATTAAACCTCTTTTGTTTATAAATTACCCAGTCTTGGGTATTTCTTCACAGCAATGTGAGAATGGACTAATATAGTAAGTCATGTGCTATTCCATTTTAACAATGATCTATCTTCTTATGAAAAGATATGTGCGTCTAAATTACCCCAAATTAATAACTAAAACATCTCTCTCCTTCTCTGTCTCTTTCTCTCTACAGCATACACACAAAGAGAATAACAAATACAAAAGTGAAATAAGCCAGGAACAGAAAGTTAAACATTGCATGTCCTCACTAATATGTAGAAGCTGAAAAAGAAAAAAAGTTGATTTTGTAGAAGTGAAAACTAGAGTAGAGGGAAGGGAAGGATAGGGAGAGATTTGTTAAAGGATACAAAATTACAGCTAGATAAGAGGAATAAGTTCCAATGAACTATGCCAGCAGTCCCCAAACTTTTTAGCATCAGAGACAGGACAATTTTTCCACAGATTGGTGGTGGGGGGAAATGGTTTCAGGATGAAACTGGCCACCTCAGACCATCAGGCATTAGAGTCTCATAAGGAGCATGCAACCTAGATCCCTCACCTGCGTGGTTCACAGTAGGGTGCTCTCTCCTATGAGAATCTAACGTTACCACTAATCTGAGAGGCAGGAGAGCTCAAGTGATAATGGTCGCTCAAATGCCACTCGCCTCCTGCTGTGCAGCCCAGTTCCTAACAGGACATGCACCAGTACCTGTCTCTGGCCTGGGGGCTGGGGACGCCTGCTCTATGCCATTGTCAATGACTGTAGTTAACGATAATATACAATTTCAAATAGTTGGAAAGAGGATATTGAACATTCTCAACACAAATAAATAACTGTTTTACATGGATTTGTTAATTACCCTGATCTGATCACTATACATTATATACATTGAAACATCACTAGGTACCACATGAGTATGTACAATTATTATTTGTCAAATTTAAAAATTAAATGTAAAAAGAATCATTTTATTAATGTATAAAGTTCTGTGAATGTACTGATAAATTAATAGCTAATGAAAATAAGTAGGTGGCCTGCGTCTGTTATTATTTGCTCCTATTTAAGAGAAAATATGTTAGGTTTAATAAATGATAGCAGACAAATTAATTGGGAAAATGAATTTACTTGTATGTATTGTACCTTCTTGGATTCCTATTATTTGGGGAGACATTTTATATTTTTTCTTTATATTTGATACTTTAAAGACACTGTTTCACTGAGTTTGGAACAAAAGCAGTAACTCAGATTTCTGCTTCTCAGCAAATAAACAGCAGAAGAAATTAAGAGTTTGATTAAGGAAAATATTACCAGTGCTATTCTTTATTCTGCAAACAATAATTTTACAGTTAACAGGAAACAGGCCAGCTGTTTCTCCAGTATAGACGTTTTCATAGGAATTCTTGTGATGCGATGGCCAAGAATAGATTTCTATGTCTGCCTAATGTACACTGAAGAAATGATACATTTTCAGAGTAAACCAATCAATTTCTTCAGAAGCTCTCTTTTATAAGGACAAAACAAAATATTCAACCAAGGATTCTAAGGCACTTAAAGAATGTTTCAAAGTGTAACTTACAAAAAACCCATAATGTAAATAAGCACCAAGTGCCATCTCAAAACTGAAAAAAAGTTTTAGTTTTTTCTGAGTTTGAGACTAAATCATTAGACAGATATATACCAAGCTTTATGTTTGAGAGTTTTTCTTTTACAGGAAGGGAATTACTCAACAAATTTTTACCACCCAGCAACACAAATATCTCACAATTAAGTGTAAGACAAACCCACATTGTGGAATCAATCATTTCTGTATAAAAAGCTCATGTAAAACTAAGATCATGTTAATTCACAATCTCAGTCAGATTGATGTTTGAAGTCTACAATGCTTTCACTGTAGTTGTTTTTCAACTGTTCCTTTGTTTTTGTTTTTTATTTATTTTATTTATTTATTTATTTATTTATTTATTTTGCTTTCTTCCCCCAAATCAGACCCTCATACTGGCAAGTTGAATTAAAAACTTGTCATAGAGACATCTGTAAATGATTCTGTACCCAATGGCTATGACCAGACTCCAAATTTAATTATGTGTAAAACGATAAATAAAACAGAAGAAGTGTCAAACTTAATTAACATGGTGAACATTAAGTGGATTTAGTGGATATTATACTTTAAAGGTTCCAAAATTTAATAGGTGCTTAAAGCAAATGCAGTATTTTCCTTTGCATCACACACACTAGTCATGAACGACAGCATGCAACAATTAATTTAAAATGTTTTCAAAACTGTGAGTATGTTTTTCCCCACATAAACTCATCATTGATAACACCATATGGCTCCATTAATCAAGAAGCTAGGCCATGCCAGGCTATTAACATGAATTGAGAAGATAGTTCCTTTCACCAACCAGAGCCTCCTCATTTTTTGTTCCTCTGGGCTTAACACAAAACACTTTTCTTGTCATTCAGATTTTTTTTTCTAGTTTCAGATGTTTTCCAAGATTCTATTTTTGTTTAAATGCTTGAGGAGTGGTGAGTTATGTTCTGGCCTTTTGGTTAGCAATCTCCTTTCATACCTGCATAGATCACTGATAGGAAATTAGCAAGGGTCACAAATGCCAGTTTTCTTCAAGTTGGGAGTCAATTGCAGGAAAAGTATGCATTCACCCACATCGACTAATATTTGCAAGGTAGTGGTGGGTAATAGCGAAGAGCACAAGTTCTGGAGCAGAGTACCTGAGATCAAGTCAGTCCCTGTTTTGTCACTGTCACTTTTGCCAACTTAACCTTTCTGCATCTCTGTTGTCTCAGTTGCTAAAGGTGGATAGGTATAAGGTGATTAGTAAGATTAAATAAGTTAATAGGTATAACTTAAAATATATGCTAGTTATGATTATTATATTTCATAATTTATAATTACTCAGAGGATATTTTGATCATTTAACACTGTAACTGTTTCCTCTATTCCCAACAGCAAACATATCTGATTTAGCTACACTACTGGTTCTTAAAACTGGCTGCACATTGGCATCACCTGGGCACATTTTAGAAATACTCATAACTGGTGTAGGCTGCAATGCAGGCATGGATTTTTCAAAGCTTCTGATGTTATTTGAATGTGTAGCCAAGTTTAAAAAACACTGATCTATGTCCCTTCTTACCTAGATGGATTACCTCTAGAAAATAGAGTCAGAGTGAGATTGCAGATAGTTTATGCTAATTCTCAAAGTCCTCTATGACCTATGACTGTTGTCTCAGTTCATTCCTACTGCTAGAACAAAATACTATAGATTGGGTTCTTTATAAACAACAGAAATTTGTTTCTCGCAGTTCTCAAGTCTGGGAATTCCAAGATCAAGACACTAGCAAATTGGGTGTCTGGTGAATGCTAGCTCTCTGCTTCCAAGATGGTGTCTTGTTGCTGTGTCCTCACATGATGGAAGGCAGAGGGGCAAAAGGAGGCCCTAGATAGTCTCCTTCAGCCCTTTCATAAGGGCATTAATCCCATGTACGAGGGTCGACCTCCTCAGGATCTAACCACCACCAAAGACCCCACCTTCCAATACTATCACTTTGGGGTTTAAGTTCCAACATATGAATTTTGGAGAGAAACAGACATTCAAACCATAGTAACTGCTGTCCTTAGTCTTTAGTGTGCTTAGGAATTACAGGGAGGATCTGTTAAAACAAAGATTGCAAGCCACAGCCACAGTTTCTGAATTAGTAGTTCTAGGATAAAGGCCAAAGATTGCCATTTCTAACAAGTTCTCATGGAATATTCATATCACTGGTCCAGATGACCAGAATTGGAGACAGATGGGCCCACAGTAACCACCATACCATCTATATCTTTAGTATGACCTGTATTAGTCAGGACTCTCCAGAGAAACAGAGTCAACAGAATATATATAGATTAGATAGATAAACATGCTGGCCAGGGCCAGGGCGGTGGCCAGCTCACTCTGGGTGATGGGCCGGGGCCCAGTAGCTCCACTGTACCCCAGGGAGGCTGGGCGGGAGCTGGGCATAGTGCTAGAGGCTGTGGATCTATATATAGATAAATCAATATAAATCTTTATCTCTCTATAGATATAGCAGTATAGACCTATATTGCTATATATTCTATATATCTATATAATATATAGATAGATCTATATGTGTGTATATATATTATACATATATAGAGAGAGAGAGACAGAAAGAAAGAGAGAGGGAGAGAGGAGAGAGATTTATTTTAAGGAATTGGTTCGCTTGGGAGTCCAAAATTTGCAGGGTAGGCCACAGTCTGGATACCCTTGGAAGAACTGCAGTTCAAGCTCATAGGCAGTCTGCTGGCAGAATACCTTCTTGCTTATGAGAGGTCAATCTTTATTCTATGAAGGTCTTCAACTGATTGAGTAAGACCCACATGCATTATGGAGGGCAATCTGCTTTACGCAGAGTCTACCAATTTAAATGTTAATCTCTTCCAAAAAACACATTCACAGCAACATCCAGAATAATGTTTAACCAAATATCTAGGCATCATGGCCTGGCCAAGTTAACACATAAAATTAGCCATCACATAGCCTCATCTGTACACAGTGTTGGATCCAATGTAAAAAAGAAATAACATTTCTTCTCCAAATCTCTTTGCTTTTATAAATTACTATTGAAAAAGTTAAGATTAACTGATGTTGGTAGAAACAATAAGAAAAACTGAATGCTCCAAAGTGATTGAGTTTGGCCATAGTCAGTGACAAAGTTGTTAGTGTATTTAGTGACTCAACAGGAATAGTTTTCTAAATAAAATTTTGAGATACTGATAAAAAAATAGACAAAGGATTGACTCTAGGTACAATTATGAAGCTGACACTTCCTTTCTCCAGCAACTCCTCTCCACAGGTGATAGGACGCCAACACTGTCTTAAGCCTTCCAGGTTTTCCATTGTCCTCATCAAAACACATCTGTCTTGTGTTCTGATTACAAAGGTTCTTCATCTCAGCTGTACATCTAATAACTAATCAAACTAAAGAGTTACTGTGTTAAGAGGTGCAGAGATAATTCACTACACATTGACTGATGGTTATGGAACTTAATCAACCAACGTCTTCCCAACATGATTTTTCCAAAGAGCTGCAAATGGACGGCACAACCGAGCACATGAAGAACTTATTTCCTCACACTGGGGTTGCTTGCAGTGCTTAGAATTGGTAGGAGAGCTTTTTCAAAACATATGCTGTGTCACTATGCACACAGGATGTATTCATATTCCCAGTGATGGGATTTTCCAGGTAATTTAAATAAAACCCCTTCCCCTCCTACTGGTAATTCTCAGTCCTGATTGCATACTAAAATTGCCTTGTGAGCTTTTATTATGTACAGATGCCAGGGCTCCTCCTAATCCGACTAAGTAAGAACCTCTATGACAGCTGGGTAGTCCATGTGTTTTAAATGTTCCCCAGGTCATCCTAATGTGCACCCAAGGTCAAGAACCACTGCCTCATCTGGGAAAAAAGCATAAATCATAAGGTCACTGAGTTTGGGAGGAAAATGGAATATACAATTTACCAGAAAAATAAATAGAACATTTACCATATCAGTTTTATAATATGTAGTTAGAAACTTTACACTTTTACCCAGCTGAAGTTAGAAACAGCCTAATATAAGAGGAGGCTTTGAGAAAACACAAATCAGTAGATCCCGCCAAGCACTTTTTAACTTTTCTCAGCTTTACAATTGACAGTCACTGAAATAAGGCTTATTTCTTCAGTGATACTGCATGTATGCAGTATAGCAGGTTCTTAGGCATAATAATGTTTTTAAACACAATAATGGTTTAAAATAGAGTTCTGTTTGGACGAACGGAGGCAAGATGGCGCACTTCCGGGTTCTTCATCCCCCCCCCAACTTTTACCGCGCGCGCCAATATGCAGCCAACGCCTGGGAAGGTGCAGACCAACTGGGCATGCGCCAGGTGAAGTCAATCTGAAGAGACCAAGATTTACCTGGTCGCACCTGTGGAACGCCCCCGCTCCCCCCTACACGCCCGTGCCCCGCCTATTGCCCTCCCACTCCTAGAAAAGCCGCTCCAGAGGGACCCCACGCGCGGCCTTCCTCAGTCCTTTACTCCTGTGGGGATGTCAGGACTCCAGGAACTCCGTCCGAGAGCCCCACGGGGGGACTCTGTCGGCCTTCTTTGCCGGAGGCCGACAGACCTCTTCCCCACACCTTAGGTGACCAAAATAAACTTGCAGTTTTGCTCCTACCTTTGCCTAGTCGCTGGTTCCTTTGCGCCCGATCTGGTGGTCTTAGAAAAAACAAAACAGGCCGGGCGCGGTGGCTCAAACCTGTAATCCCAGCACTTTGGGAGGCCGAGGCGGGCGGATCACGAGGTCAGGAGATCGAGACCATCCTGGCTAACACGGTGAAACCCCGTCTCTACTAAAAAATACAAAAAACTAGCTGGGCGAGGTGGCGGGCGCCTGTAGTCCCAGCTACTGGGGAGGCTGAGGCAGGAGAATGGCGTGAACCCAGGAGGCGGAGCTTGCAGTGAGCTGAGATCTGGCCACTGCACTCCAGCTTGGGTGACAGAGCGAGACTCCATCTCAAAAAAAAAAAAAACGGTGCCGAACCCGGGAGGAGACCCCTCCTCGGGGCCCCCAGGGTCTGGGGAGCCTCCTCCTCCTCCTCGCTCCACGCGGCAGATGGACCAGGACCTGAGACCCGCTTCCCTCACTCTCACGGCCTCTCTGGGGTAAGTGCCCTTGTCTCCTCTTTACCTCCCTCGGTCAGAAATCCTGCGCAGGTCCGGGGTCCATTTGGAGCCACCACGTGGCTCGGGAGACCCGTTCAGGACGGAGACGTCCGCCTGAAGGTAATCTCCACTTAGGCTTCAAGAGCCTCTCGTCTGTCTCTGCTGGTTCCAAAGGACACTTTGAAGCCAGGCAGGGATCCATTCCCATGTCCATTGGGTCCATTGTGTCGGTAAAGAGGAAACAAATGGGAAACCCCCAGTCCTAATTTCCAAAGAGCACCCCCTTGGGGTGCCTCCTAGCCAATTTAAAAACCTTACAGCTTGAACAAGACCTTAGGAGGAAGCGGTTAATTTTCCTTTCCACTGTGGCGTGGCCCCGATACAAACTAGACAATCAGTCTCAGTGGCCACCGGAGGGCACCCTAGATCGCAATGTTCTGACCGACCTCAGCAATTTCTGCCAGCGGTTAGGCAAGTGGTCTGAAATTACGTACATACAAGGCTTTTGGGCCTTACGCTCTCGTCCCGACCTGTGTAGCCGGTGCTCTTCTGCCCAAGTTATGCTAGCCAAGGACGCCGGCTCACAGGAACCCGAAAAAGAGGAGTCTTCATTCCTTTCTGTTCAGCCGGAGGATCTAGGGTTTCCCTCACTTCCGCCCTATACTTCTCCTCCCTCCGCCCGGACTCCTCCTTCCTCTTCCTTACCTACTAGTAATCCACTCAGTCCCGTGCTTCCTTCGGGGCCCCCAACTGGCTGTCTTGAGTCTCCTGTCTCTGCACACACCCGCTCTAAGTGCCCTGCTGATGCCTCCACTCCTGCCCCACACCCTCCTACAGTGTTAGCACCTTTGCGAGAGGTGGCTGGGGCGGAGGGGGTAGTCAGAGTACATGTCCCTTTTTCATTGGCCGATCTTTCCAAAATTGAAAAGCGTTCAGGGGATTTCTCAGCTAATCCCACCGTTTACATAAAGGAATTTAGATATCTTTGTCAGGCCTATGACTTAACTTGGCATGACCTCCAGGTTATCCTAACCTCCACCCTAAACCCTGAGGAGCAAGAGCGCATCCTAACGGCCGCCAGGCAGCACGCCAACCAACTACATTTAACTGATGCCACCATCCCACTAGGGGAGCAAGCAGTACCCTAGGCAGACCCAGACTGGAACTACCAAGCAAACCAGCCTGGGCGCTGTAGGCGAGACATAATGGTTCAGTGTTTGTTGGCTGGTATGCAAACAGCCTCAAACAAAACTGTAAATTTTAACAAATTAAAAGAAATTATTCAAAATCCAGAAGAAAATCCAGCCGCATTCTTAAATAGGCTGACTGAGGTTCTAACCCAATATACCCGGTTAGATCCGGCCTCCCCCACAGGGGCCACCATTTTGGCGTCTTATTTCATTTCTCAATCAGCTCCTGACATTCGTAAGAAACTTCAAAAGGTAGAGGATGGTCCTCAGGCACCAATACAAGATCTGGTTAAATTAGCCTTTAAGGTCTGTAACTCCAGAGAGGAGACGGCTGAGGCAGTGCGACAGGCACGCCTCAAACAGAAGGCCCAACTCCTAGCAGCGGCTTTACGGCCCAATTGTAACCCCAGACCAGAGAGTACACACTCCGCAGACTCCAAGGCTACAAAAGGAGCCTGCTATAAGTGCGGCAAGGTGGGACACTATGCCAATAGGTGTCCGCAAGGTCCCCGAGCCCCAACGCAGCCTTGCTATAAGTGCAAGGCATCAGGACATTGGGCCAGTGAATGTCCTAACCCTCGTCCACCAGCAACCTCCTGCCCTGCTTGCTAGCAGGGAGGACACTGGAAGTCTGATTGCCCCACCCTGAGAACAGGTGCTGCGTCTCCACGTGACCCCCTTTCCCAGGATCCTGGGAGCTCCTTCCAGCTCCTACATCTGGACGACAACTACAACTGAAGGTGCCGAGACTCGGGGACCCCCATCACCCTCGCAGAGCCGCGGGTAACTCTCCTGGTAGTGGGTAAGACAATCAATTTTTTAATCAACAGCGAGGCTACCTATTCTGTTTTGCCGTCCTTCTCTGGACCTAGCCTTCCATCCAATATCTCTGTAGTAGGAGTAAGCGGAAAGCCATCCACTCCACGAAAAACTCCACTCCTCAGTTGCTGCCTGGCCAACAACTACTCTGCACACTCGTTCCTCATTCCCAGCTAAAGAGGGCCCCCACCGGGAACAATCAGTGGACATCAGTTCAACTTTCCCCCACTCGCCTCAAACTTACAAAACTTTCTTAACTAGTTCATGCTCCCTGACCCCTGGCGCTTAGCTCGCTTTCTCACCATCTTCTACATAAACCTATCAGACTTTCAATACATAACCCCAGACCCATATCTACCTCCAGACAATAGTCCAGAGCAGTGGTTCTCCCGTCTCCTAACCTTCATTGAACATCTCCAGTGGCAAGGGACACTCCGTGACTACACGGAAAATGAAGTCTCATTTTATACTTATATTGCTGTTTCACTCATACACTCAGACCTTTGCTAGTCCGCCTACTGTATGGCAATTTTTTTCTCATCACTGAAACTTGGCCACAAGACAGCCGAACACACTCAGTAGTACATAGTTCTGCCAGTTGTCTTCCTTAAGGCTATCAAACTTCTCTCCACACAATAGAGACCCCTTTCTCATGGCTCGCACTTATCTGCCAAAGGCTAGACTTAACCTACACTGTGAATATAACCAATCTCTCCCACTGCTTCCTCTGTGAGGCTTTAGAAGGCCCCCACCTAGTGGCAGCCCCCTGCCCATGGCCTTCAACACAACTGGTCAAACATCCCACAATTCACTTACACTCCAGGCGCCACTATACCAGAAATCCAAACTGCCCAATTCTTCCTTTCCGTTATTCAACTCCAAATTCATCCTGAGGTAATCATACTCAGGCACCCAATGGAGGCCACACAGCCCCCATTGAAGGCTATTTCTCGTCCAAACTGCCCAATCCTTCCTTTCCGTTATTCAACTCCAAATTCATCCTGAGGTAATCATACTCAGGCACCCAATGGAGGCCAAACAGCCCCCATTGAAGGCTATTTCTCGTGCAACTGATCTCTCTCTAAAACTCTTAACCATACAGCCATTAACTGATCCCTCTATGTCCCCGTGTTCTTGGTCCCCAGTCTAACTTTATACAGCCAGGCAGAAGTAGCAGAGCTTTTCCAGCAACTTTCCATGCCACTACGCCACCCCCGTAAAAAAACGGGCTGTTTTCCTCCCTCTAGTTATTGGAATCAGCTGAAAGCCTGGCCTCCCTGCAGCGCCGAACTACCTCAATAGCCTAAGTAGCTGCCCAAAACAGGCGAGCCCTAGACTTGCTTACAGCTGAAAAAGGAGGCACTTGTCTCTTCCTTGGAGAAGAGTGCTGCTATTATGTTAGCAAGTCAGGCCTAGTAGACACTAACATTCAAACCCTCAATAAAATAAAAAACTGAGATACAAAACCTTAACACCCCAACCTTGCCGGGACCTTCCTTCTGGGTTTTGCCCATATTCCGACAAATGCTTCCATACTTTGTTCCTATACTAATACTGTGCCTTATTTTATTCTTCATCCGTACGTCCAAATGCCAACCATGGGCCCTGACCTTAACGACGCCCCTTAATAGCAGAAAGCCAGACAGACCACGGCGCCCCTTTATCACTATTACCAATAAAAGGTTGGACTGTTTGGACGAACGGAGGCAAGATGGCGCACTTCCGGGTTCTTCATCCCCCCCAACTTTTCCCGCGTGTGCGAAAATGCAGCCAACGCCTGGGAAGGTGCAGACCAACTGGGCATGCGCCAGGTGACGTCAATCTGAAGAGACCAAGATTTACCTGGTCGCACCTGTGGAACGCCCCCCCTCCCCCTCACACGCCCGTGCCCCGCCTATTGCCCTCCCACTCCTAGAAAAGCCGCTCCAGAGGGACGCCACACGCGGCCCTCCTCAGTCCTTTACTCCTGTCGGGATGTCAGGACTCCAGGAACGCCATCCGAGAGCCCCACGGGGGGACTCTGTTGGCCTTCTTTGCCGGAGGCCAACAGACCTCTTCCCCACACCTTAGGTGACCAAAATAAACTTGCAGTTTTGCTCCTACCCTTGCCTAGTCGCTGGTTCCTTTGCGCCCGATCTGGTGGTCTTAGAAAAAACAAAACACTTTCTTTTATTGGGCTTTTTGTTTGCTATTCTGAAAAGGTTGAAAGAAAAATGCCCTGTGCCACTCTGAAGTTTTCTTGAAATATTTGATCAAGTAGAGCAGGGACTATGTCCTAAAGCAATTGTGGAATCTGCACGGTTCTAGCCTAGAACGGAGTTCAGTGTTTATTGATTGGCTGATGGAGGATCAATTACTTTAAGTGTTTATTTCCATTTCTAAGATATTTAAATTATATATATTTTAAATAAACATAAATAAGATAGGTATATAGTTAAATACTTTAATTTTAGAAAAGCAATATAAATCTTCAAAAAACCTTTATTTATAATGCCAAGTGTTTGTCAGCCTCAAAGAGGTAAATCTGAAAGAGAACAAAGAACTAACACATACAGAGTAAAAAATATGATGGAATTATTATTCCCAAAATATTTCAGATTTTAGATTTAAGAAAATTTTACATATCTAGAAAAAAAAGTATAGCTGTTACAAATCCTTCTCGGTGGCACTGAACAAAGCCTCCTTCCAAGATTTTTCTTATAGGCTCATTTTCTCTCACTCACCACAAGGTTTTCTCTTTCAAGAGTCTTGTAATTCAAGAACATAAACTTTGCTCCAAAGATGAGAGGCCTAGGCCGGGCGCGGTGGCTCAAGCCTGTAATCCCAGCACTTTGGGAGGCCGAGACGGGCGGATCACGAGGTCAGGAGATCGAGATCATCCCGGCTAACACGGTGAAACCCCGTCTCTACTAAAAAATACAAAAATCTAGCCGGGCGAGGTGGCGGGTGCCTGTAGTCCCAGCTACTCAGGAGGCTGAGGCAGGAGAATGGCGTAAACCCGGGAGGCGGAGCTTGCAGTGAGCTGAGATCCGGCCACAGCACTCCAGCCTGGGCGACAGAGCAAGACTCCGTCTCAAAAAAAAAAAGATGAGAGGCCTAAAACTTCAAAATGAAGAGGAGCGTGATCACACTTCGGTCTTTGCACTGCCTGAAAAAATGGCCTGATACAAGCTCCCTACCAAGAGATAAGCAAAATCATAAGAGTTTCCTACATTTGGCAAACTGATATCTTTCAGCAATGTAGAGTATTGTGGATAAAAACCATGCCCATGTGATTCAGGCTCAACTTAGCCTTGTGTGGTCAGAGAAACACAAACAGTAACCAGAAGTAATTAAAAGACATTCAAATCATTTAAACACGTCCTTTTCAAAATCGCAACAGAATGGAAAAATACTTTAAAAACCACAGATCATCTCACATTCTATTCTTTCCACCTGCCTCAGTCCGTTTTATGCTGCTATACCACAATGCCACAGACTGGATAATTTATAAATAGAAATTTATTGGCTCACAGTTCTGAAAGCTGAGAAATCTACCTTATGTCAATGGCAAGTTCCATGTCTGGTGAGGTCATTCTCTTCTTCCAAGATGGCGTCTTCCATACTGCATCCTTCAGAGGGAAAAAAGAATGAATCCTCACAAGGTAAAAGTTGGAAGAGTCTAGAGCACGACAGAGAGCAAGATGGGGCCAAACTCACCCTTTCATAATGGCAGCAATGCCACCCATGACAGTGGAGCCATCACACTCTAATCCTTTCTACAAGTTTCTACCTCTTAATTCTGTTACAATGGCAATTAAATTTTAACATGAGTTTCAAATCATAGCACTCTCTGTAACTCATTGTTCCCCACATGGGTAGCAGCAGCTTCCTCTCTGATACTCTTCTTCTTTTTTTTTTTTTTTTCTTCTTGAGACGGAGTCTCGCTCTGCCGCCCAGGCTGGAGTGAGTGGCGCGATCTCGGCTCACTGCAAGCTCCGCCTCCCGGGTTCCCGCCATTCTCCTGCCTCCGCCTCCCGAGTAGCTGGGACTACAGGCGCCGCCACCTCGCCCAGCTAATGTTTTTGTTTTGTTTTGTTGTTGTTGTTGTTGTTGTTTTTGTATTCTTAGTAGAGACGGGGTTTCACCGTGTTAGCCAGGATGGTCTTGATCTCCTGACCTCATGATCTGCCTGCCTCGGCCTCCCAAAGTGCTGGGGTTACAGGCGTGAGCCACAGCGGCCAGCCCCTCTCTAATACTCTTAACTCCCAACCAAGCACTCTGCTCAGCCCAAACACCCCATATGGGCTTTTGCCTTTCCTTCCTCTATTATTTTCCTTCAATCCCATTATTTTTCTCTCTTCCCAAAGTAAATACCCTACTTTTTCCTTTTCAGATTGTTTTTATTCATTGGCCCAAATTAGCATGAATATAATACAGGAGTGGAAGGAATTCGCCTTAGCAGTTAGAGGCAAGCAGAAAAGAAGGGACATGCATGTACATATTAAATTTTTTTGTTCCCATCACATGTAAATGCTTAGTTTCAAAACAATCTACTGTCATTATGTTTTATTTTGTTCTCAAACTCCAAGCTCTTTAAAAGACAATTCAAATTCTTATGATGTCTCAGGATCATTCTTTTTTAGGATCCCTTGGGTTCTTAGAATCAGTGGGAAACTGAATAAAAATCTCCACGGTTACGTGAAAAACCACAGAGATCTCAAGAGTTCTCTAACGTTGGATGTGCCAAATTCTTTGATGCTTCCCTGGCCCCTTAGAATAAATGCTGGGACACAGTATAATGCCGTGTGCTCAGGGGTCTGTGGCCCCCTGCATTGCCACTCAGAAGGCAAGCATGAAATTCCGTCTGCTTAGAGAATGCATAAGCTGACATTTCTAGATTACCTCTTTTTCTCACACAAACTTTGTTTTTGTACTGTTTTGCTTTCAATGGGTAAGGAGAAGTTTGATTTCATGATTAATCCAAATCTATAAAATTTGTTAAGTGTTAGAATACTACCAAGAAAGGGCAACCCTATAAAAATATAGATTAAACTTTTTTTCTAAAATGTTCAATAAATTTTAGGTTATTGGTAATTGAACATCAAGCTAACCATAGATTTTCATATCATTTACTAGTTTCAATTACGTGAAGTTTAATAATATCAAAATGACAATGTGTTTTTAAAAAATTCAAGATATCCTTTGGTACATAATGGGACCTTAATAAATATTTGTAAATGAATCATTCTTCAAGAGACTACATTATTGAAAGAGGTTGCAGCTAATATTCCCTTTACTGGAAAACGAAAACACTGCATTTTTGAAAAACAAAGATTTGCTTACAAATTTACTTTTAAGAAAAAGTCCAATTTCAGATAGTTTATTTGAATAATGTTCCCTATGATAATATGATAATAGTTGCACACTTTTTTTTTTTTTTTTTTTTTTTTTTGAGACAAGAGTCTCGCTCCGTTGCCCAGGCTGGAGTGCAGTGGCCGGGTCTCAGCTCATTGCAAACTCCGCCTCCCAGGTTTACGCCATTCTCCTGCCTCAGCCTCCCGAGTAGCTGGGACTACAGGCGCCCGCCACCTCGCCCGGCTAGTTTTTTGTATTTTTTAGTAGAGACGGGGTTTCACCGTGTTAGCCAGGATGGTCTCGATCTCCTGACCTCGTGATCCGCCCGTCTCGGCCTCCCAAAGTGCTGGGATTACAGGCTTGAGCCACCGTGCCCGGTCAGTTGCACACGTTTTAATAACTGCTATAAATGTATTAGGGAGTGCTACACAGGATAGCGAATTCAGAAGAATGGGGATTGTACCTATAGTAGAACATATGCTTTCTGTTCAACCATCAACCTGTCTAGCACTACTTCAATTATGTGATGTGCAAGTATTCGTTGTACCTACTTAACTGTTTATTCAGCTAAGTAAAGAGACATCAACCTAAGTAGCACAAAGTGGCTTCAGATTTTACCCAAGTGCTAGATTGCTTTAAAGACATTATTGAATTCTAACTACATAGTAGATAACACTTACATGAAATAAATGGAAATCGTTCAGAATGAATGAATTCCTATTTAAAGCATATTATATACTACTTATGAGAAATGCTGCAAACTTGAACTGGGATGAGAGAAAATTTGCAATAAAGTTCCTTGATTCTAGACAGCCGTTTTGCGTATGCATATGTTTAATAGCATTATAAAATATCACTTCTAAGTCACCATTATATTTGCAGACAGCATGTTCTTCGGCTGCAAACTTATGATTCATATATATCCAGTCACTTAGCACTGCTGGCAAGTGTTGCCAGCCTGAAATATAAAACAGAGAGGATAATAAAACTTTAACAAGCAGCAATAAAACTAATGAAATATAATCTCAAATATACTACTCTAATTCATCCCAAGAGGGAACACAATCACCCAATCCTAAGGATGAGGAAATGGAGCCAGCTCCATAAAAACACATATTCATCATAGTAACATGGATCATTTTAGAATTAGAAGTAAAAGAAAATTCAAGCTGGTTATAGTAGTGTAATTATCATGACTAAATAGATGAGGATGACAGGATGAAGCAACAGTTCACATATGCTTATTTTGGCTCCATATTTAAAGCTATTGAAATGAAAATATTGATATTATTTTTAATGGGGATAATCTTTCATGCTGAAGATAGAGAAATTTCAGGATAGTCAGACTAAGCAGCATTTAAGAAGTGAGGTATGACTTCCAAGACCAATACGTAAGTGGGTCACAAGTTTATTTACATACAGTTTGCATGTGTCTGTAATAACCATGCAATCTATTCCCAAATAACTTCAGATTGATGTTTATTACTGTATCCCTTGAGGTTGTAATTTGATAATTGTGCATTTCCTCCCGTATTTCCTACAATTCTCCTCTGTCTTTGAGAAACTAGAATTCCAAATTTAAGAAAAAGGGAGCAGAGAGGAGAGAGAAAAGGAAATGAAAGGATGAATGAGGCAGAGAAAGGAGATAAGAGGAAGATACAATTTGCTGTGAGTTCTATCTCTGTAGCTTTTACTTTTTGCAAACACAAGTGATTTAAGGGAGCAATCTAAACAACAGAGAACAGACTAATCCAAAGATAAAATTAGAAGGGACAAGATTTCCTTCTTTTAATAGATTACCTCTGAGATTCTGCATATGGTATAGTTTATGCATACAAGTAAGTTAGTAAAGGGAAACAGATCGATCGTTGTCCATTCTCAGAAGTATCCACAGGACAACTAGGAGTTCTGTGCTTAGTTTTCAACTGCCAGAAGATTTTTTTTTTTTAACTACAGGAATTTGTATCAATAACTGATTTTCCCAAAAAGGCTCAGGAAACACATAATGTCAAGTAGGGTCAAACAATGAAGACAGGATATGCAATTCGGCTTGGGTATGTTTAAGACAAGCAAAAGTAATGTAGAAGAGCAAGATGGTGTACTCAGATTATATGGACATTTGGAATGTCTGTTATTCAAAGGGCAACCTCAAAAAACTGGTAGAAATATTTTCCCTATAGAATGAATGATTGGACAGTATGGTTACTTGTCACAGGCAGAATTAACTGAATCGTTTTTGAAAACTTGAACAAGCAGCTTGAAAACAACAATAAAAAGAAATAAGGTGTCATGAAAAATGTACGAATAATAAGAATAAATACTTTCTGTCCCTACATTTCATTAGTACAATATAGATTACAAGACTTAACTCTTTTATAAATCAAAGAGATCTTATTTACTTTTTGTTGCCTCATTTCTCTTTTAAAACATGCGTACTCCTATCTATTGATTTTATGTCACTTTGGTTGATAGGAGTACAACCATTGACCCAAAAACTGTCCCCTTCTAAAAGATAACTTCCATTATTTTCCACTTGTCTTGAAATTTTAATATCTAGGTTACATTTTTCATCATTAAAATAGTTATTTAGTTTATTAGTAACCTCTGAGGGATGTCTTGAGAATTAATAGAGTGGAAAAATACTTTATAGAAATTACTGTTTTTGCAAGCGCTATATAAGTTAGTGAGGGGTTAACGCTACTTTATGCCTACTGATTATAATATATGCCTGGCCATTCTTTCAATTAAAATAAAACCAAAGCAATGTCTTTAAAATATACCTGCTTTCACTGAGTAGTAACAATTCTATCAGTCTGTGGTGAAAGGGAAAATCTCAATATTACAGACATAAATTGACCATATTTTCAATATGAAAGATATTCCGTGGAGTAGTTGGGACACATTCGTGGGTTTTATTTATTTATTTATTTTTCGAGACGGAGTCTTGCTCTTTCACCCAGGCTGGAGTGCTGTGGTGCGATCCATCGCGGCTCACTGCAACCTCCGCCTCCTGAGTTCAAGCAGTTCTCCTGCCTCAGGCTCCCAAGTAGCTGGGATTACAGGCAGCCGCCACCACACCCGGCTAATTTTTGTATTTTTAGTAGAAACGGGGTCTCACCATGTTGGCCAGAATGATTTCGAACTCCTGACGTCGTGATCCGCCCGCCTCGGCCTCCCAAAGTGCTGGGATTACAGGTGTGAGTCAACCGCGCCCGGCCACATTTGTGTTTTAAGAGGATACTTGGGGCGATTGCACAGTCTGAAGAGTCATTTTACTTTGCTTTCATTTATAAGGCATTCATGTACTGCCATCGTGTGGTCAATCCAGCACACATCAGCTTATTTGAAATGGTAAGAAAAGTCAAAAAACAAACCAAAAAAAAGAGTGTGCTATTTGTTTTGGTTCATGCTGATAGCCTTCATCTTACCAAAAAGAGCTTAGCAAGGGTTCGCTGGAACATACCATAGATGTAAACCCAAGCACTTTTATTTATCAGAAGACCTAGGCAGTGGGTGTTTGAAGTCAGAACCAAGTCAATCTAGCTGATAAAACCACAGGGAGCAAATAATATTTCTTATTTCCTGTTTAGTAATCTGGATATTTCATATAGAAGATCTATCAAAAGTTCAAAGTTGTGTTATTTATATAACTTTTTCCAAAATCACAAGTTACAATTGAAACGATATTTATAACTGTAGTGCCTTTTTAATGCAACTAAAAAAAACTGTGTACATAAATGGACAAATATAAGTGCACATACAGAGGAAGGCAAAGCAATTTAAATTGGAAATGTTAAACACGCAACACAGATCATACTTTTCTCATTTAGACAATTTCATCTGTTTTCAAGAGTAAAAAATCAAATGAGGTCCAATTCCCTTCTACTTAATTTTTAGTATCATCTCTAATACTGAGGGTGAGTGTAATCGTTCAAATCATAATCATGATGAAATTATTTAATGGATTCATATCTTATCAATTAAAATCTTTCTTCCAGTCAGAATATGAAAATCAAAAGCTCAATTTGATAAAAGAGTGATTCTGGATTTAAATACAAAAGTTCTTATCTTGTAAAGCCCTTAAATTTTTTTCTAGAAATAAAACCTTTCCAATATTTAAATAAAGCAAAAACTACAGGGAAGCAAAATTCTATTAATGACTTCTTTCACCATAGAAAGTATCAATGAGCTGATGAAATTTTTGCCTTCAACTGATAGTTTTATAGAGAACTATCATTTCAACTCTCATGTCTTTATGTAGTGTTTCAAGAAATGCCAAATGCCTTTCAAAATATTATTTCAGAATGTAAGATTTAAATACACCAATAAACTTTATGAGACAAAATCCTAATTTACCTTCCTTCTTTCCCTTTTTTATTGGACACTCACCACAAATTTCTTATTAGATGAAACATAAAAAGTTATCAACAAGTATAAAATCAGCCTAAACATAACTATCAATCTAAATTTTGGTCTGAAACTATCACTAATTTTGTAACTTTCTTCCATTTAGTACAGTGACTTCCTGCATATTCATGAGTTTATAATGGTCATATAAAATAATTTTTCTCTCATGACCTTTAGTAGGAAAGAAAGATATTTGTATATGAGAGAAAAAGAAATGAACTAATAAGTAAATATTTTAATGAAGAAAGAAAAAATGTATTGAGTAGAGATGAAGATTATCCAGTCTAAAGATTAGATATGCACTGTTTTTTTGGTCATGAGTTTCTATTATGGAAAACATAACAAACTCAGTAAATAGACATATTAAAAGAGGTAGAAACCTAGCCAAATTTCGACACTCTTAAAAGACTTAATAATGAAGAGAGATAGGTCCACAATTAAGACCAGTCTACACATTATTTAATTGCCTGCCAATCCCAGAAAAATCGAATTTAGTCACCATCGATGTGGTTCAACAGGAGTGTCTTGGAATCTGCCTATGATAGGGCTACAAATGAAAGTGTCCTGAATCTTTAACCCTCATGAAGAGATGATGGACAACCAGAAGATCTAGCTACTAGCAACATCAAGGAAGGAGCACTGGTCAGCTTCATAAATACAAGTCTGTTTTCTAGGGAGAAGGAACAATGGAAGCAATCTTAATCAATATTATTTTGACTGCAGGTACAGAAATTCATTTGAGATACTTTATGCAAAAAAAAGAACAGTGTATTTATTCTACAGATATAAGTGTATAGTGCTAATCAAAGAATGATTTAGTGTTCACCTTGGCAGTACATATACTAAAATTAGAATGATACAGAGATTAGCATGGCCCCTGTGCAAGGATGACACATTCTAAAAATTTATTAGTATTAAAAAAAGATTTAAAGATCATGATGGAATTTGGTATAGAAATTGAGACGAAGCATTTAGAAAGTTGTGAGGTATTTGAGAAAGCAGTTTTTTGCCTGCTGATTCTTTCATAAAAAAGCATGGTCGCTGTGTGACTCCTATGGCGACTGTAACTCATTACCACAAACTTCCCGGCATAAAAAAAAAAAATTGCTTCTGCCACAGTTCCGGATGCCACTCCAGCCAACCTCTCTGAAGTAGGGCCTTGAGCTGGTGGAGCATCTTTGCCAGCATAAGCAGAAAACGGGAAATGCTTGGAATTTGCAACCACCGTGCCTCCCAAGATGGTCACAAGCTAATGACTCATTGGTGTGGGAGTATGACAGCCCAGTTCCCTTGCCTTAAGTCAGGACAAACAGTGCCTTGTAACTTACATTCCAAAACTCCCTGCTGAATCAGACTGGCATCACCCCTGCTTGAAGTGGTACCCTGGCTTCTTACCTTCCCTCCCCTCCTTCCCTCATACTCTTGCCAATTTAACCCGGAGCATTTCTTTAATAAATTACTTGCGTATGAATCCTTGCCTAACATCTCCTTATTTTGAAGAAACTGACCTAACGCAAAGAGTATCTTTCAGGTGCCTCGTTTAACATTTCCTTAGATTGGGGAACCCAACCAAAGACAAAGACTGTGTCACACAAGCAAAGAGCAATATGAGCAGCCAATCCCCCTTGAAGAACTGGAACCAAATCATCCCGCTCTCTCTCCAGGCCACTGGAGCCTCACGGCTGCTCTGTTTCTTCCTTCATGTCTGTTTTATTTTTGTCTCTGCTTTATGGCACTTAACCATAGCTTTCAATCTAACTCTTCTGTTTCAATTCATGACTGCCTTTCATTTATTATAGTAACTTTTCACAAACTTTTTAAGAATTTGAAAATAAAGTTTTATATGAAATAAATGTAGAAAATGTACATGTTTGATACACTTTGATAGAAAGTGTAATGATACTGATAAAAAAAATTAGTAGAATTATACAGTATACAAATGACTGGCAAGTCCCCCCACTTTCAGAAGTTCCTTCTCCTTTAAGAGAAAAGGTGCATGGTTGGCACAAGGTATGGCACTCGGTATTGTACATAGCCACCCAAGTTCAGGCTACAGGGAATATCTGCAAAAAGAGCCTTCTTACTGGACCTTGGAGAAGAAAGTGAGAAAAACCCTGACACGGAGACATATCCTGAGCCAAGAATGTATTTGTCTTTGAGAATAGAGAGGATTTAAACTGAATGTGATATTTAAAAAAAGATTAACAGTTACACCATTTATTGAGGAGTACAATTTTAACTTGACCATTGGAAGTTTTATTGGTTAAAATAATTTAAGATAACATTTTGACTATTATAATTAAATATAATATTATTACTATGTAAAAGCTAACTTTTTTACAGAATACCTATTATACATCAAGCACTGTATTTAAATATCTACATGCCATAGCTCATTTACATGTCGCATTGATACTTTGACATGGATATTATTCCTATTTTAAATATTCCAAAGCTGAAACTTAAAGAATAATAGCTCGCTCACAGCTAATCATCTGGAAGGGGAACCTAGATCTTTGCCACCAGAGCCCAAGTCATTTCCGCGCGGCTATACCATATTAAGCTGCTTTCTGTGTTAGCTCTTTCTCTCAGTGTGTCAATGAACAATTCTGTTTCTAAGTCAGTGCTCATTCTACGGCGTCAGCTGCCTCAGCTTTACGTCTTTCTCTCTAAGACGTTCCTCCCATCTTAGAATGATGCTAATGAAAGAGACTCGTGAAGAGTGAAGGACGTATCACATGTGCACATTGTCCCATGTTGGTCTAAAATTCTCCTTTTTTGCTGTGTCTCTGCCAGGCTTTGGTATCAGGATGATGCTGGCCTCATAAAATGAGTTAGGGAGGATTCCCTCTTTTTCTATTGATTGGAATCATTTCAGAAGAAATGGTACCAGCTCCTCTTTGTACCTCTGGTAGAATTCGGCTCTGAATCCATCTGGTTCTGGACTTTTTTGGTTGCTAAGCTAATAAGTATTGCCTCAATTTTAAAGCCTGTTATTGGTCTATTCAGAGATTCAACTTCTTCCTGGTTTAGTCTTGGGAGGGTGTATGTCTCCAGGAATTTATCCATTTCTTCTAGATTTTCTAGTTTATTTGCATAGAGGTGTTCAGGTGTTCATAGTATTCTCTGATGGCAGTTTGTGTTTCTGTGGGATTGGTGGTGATATCCCCTTTATCATTATTTATTGCATCTATTTCATTCTTCTCTCTTTTCTTATTAGTCTTGCTAGCAGTCTATTAATTTTGTTCATCTTTTAAAAAAAAACAGCTGCTGAATTCATTGTTTTTTTGAAGGGTTTTTTGTGTCCACATATCCTTCAGTTCTGCTCTGATCTTAGTTATTCCTTGCCATCTGCTAGCTTTTTTTGTTTTGTTTTGTTTTTGTTTTTGAGATGGAGTCTCACTCTGTTGCCCAGGCTGGAGTGCAGTGGTGCAATCTCGGCTCACTGCAAGCTCCACCTCCTGGGTTCACGCCATTCTCCTGCCTCAGCCTCCTGAGTAGCTGGGACTAGAGGCGTCCGCCAACACGCTCGGTTAATTTTTTGTATTTTTAGTAGAGATGGGGTTTCACCATGTTAGCCAGGATGGTCTCAATCTGCTGACCTCATGATTCGCCTGACTTGGCTTCTCAAAGTGCCAGGATTACAGGTATAAGCCACCACGCCCGGCTGCCTTCTGCTAGCTTTTGAAAGTGTTTGCTCTTGCTTCTCTAGTTCTTTTAATTGTGATGTTAGGGTGTCAATTTTCGGTCTTTCCTGCTTTCTCTTGTGGGCATTTAATGCTATAAATTTCCCTCTACACACTCCTTTAAATGTGTCCCAGAGATTCTGGTATGTTGTGTCTTTGTTCTCATTGGTTTCAAAAAACCCACTTGAGGAGGCAGTCTGTCCATTCTCAGAGCTCAAACACCATGCTGGGAGAACCACTGCTGTCTTCAGAGCTGTCAAACAGGGGCATTTAAGTCTGCAGAAGTTTCTGCTGCCTTTCATTCAGCTATGCCATGCCCCTAGAGGTGGAGTTCACAGAGGCAGCAGGCCTTGGTGAGATGCGGTGGGTTCAATCTTCCCCAGCCTCTTTGTTTACCTACTCAAGCCTCAGCAATGGTGACATCCCTCCGCCTGCCAGGCTGCTGCTTCACGGGTCGATCTCAGACTGCTGCGCTAGCAGTGAGCAAGGTTCCATGGGCGTGGGACCTGCTGAGCCAGGCACAAGGTATAATCTCCTGGTGTACCATTTGCTAAGACAGTTGGAAAAGTGCAGTATTTGGGCGTAAGTGTCCCATTTTTCCAGGTACAGTCTGTCACAGCATCCCTCGGCTAGGAAAGGGAAATCCTCTGGCCCCTTGCACTTCCTGGGTGAGGCAACTCCCCGCCCTGCTTCAGCTCACCCTCCGTGGGCTGCACCCACTGTCCAACCAGTCCCGATGAGATGAACCAGGTACCTCAGTTGGAAATGCAGAAATCACCTGTCTTCTGCATCGATCACGCTGGGAGCTGCAGACCGGAGCTGTTCCTATTTGGCCATCTTGGATCGGACCCCCCTGAATTCGATGTTTTATTGTAACTCAGGCACTGTGTTAGGTTCTGAGGATAGCAATATGAGAGATCCATGGGCCCTGATCTCAAGGAAGGCACTTACAATCTTGCTAAAACATAATATATTATGTTCTATTCATTCAAGATATATTTATTGAGCGCATTCTTCCAGGAACTGGAATCCAAGGTGGGAAAAAAAAAAGGCTGCTTTAATAGTATACACGATTCTGTAGAGCAGATGGATATTTATAAAGGAATAATAAAAATAATCATTAAAATGGGTAATTCTGTGAAGGAAAGGAATATGGTGTTATGTGAGTGTGTAATAGAGGTACTGAATCTATCATGGAGGGCAGCAAAGACCTCCCTGGACAAATGATGATTCAGTCAAGATTTGATGACAGAGGCAGGGTGAGCTAAATAAAATAAAAAGGGGACTGGTGGATTTCTAGAGTGAGAAATTAACATATTGCTAAAGTCTCATGAACAGCTGTTTGAGAAACTGAGTAACATCCAGAATGAAGGGAGAGCAAAGTACAAGGAAGGAAAAAGTATAAGATTAGGCTGCTAATGTAGGCCAGGCCAGGCAGAGAGTAGGATACTAAATTAAGAATGCTAATCCTCATCTAAGAGCCAAGAAAGCCACTGAAGAGATTTTGCTGGAGAGCGGTGACTGCAGTCACTGCACTGTGGCTGCAGTGGAGAGAATGGATAGAAGCAAATGTGGGTAAAGAACAACCAGATAGAAAAAGACTGTAGCAGTAAAGATGGAAGGTGTTGGTGGCTTTGCCAAGAGTAGCAGTGTTGAAGATGGTCAGAAATAAATATTTTTGTGAAGTATTTAGGAGCTAATACCAACAAAAATGTACAGGAGCATAAAAATATTTGGCCAGAATATAGACAGGATAATTCATTCTTTCTAGAGTAAAAAAGAAAGACTTCACAGAAGTAATATTCAATGGGGACTTAAACAACAAATAGAAGTTTATCAGGGCAAAAGTGAGAGAATTATGTTTTATGCAGAGAAAACAGCACAACTGTATTAGTTTGTCTTCTGTTACTTATAACAAAATACCTGAAGCTGGGCAATCTATTTTTTAAAAGGAATTTATTTCTTACAGTGATGGAGGCTGACAAGTACAAGGTTGAGGGCACCAAAAGTTCAGGCATTAGATTTTAAAGCTAGAGAATAATCTCCCATGGCTCCATATCCAGCATTCTGAACATACTGGTAAAGGAGTTGGGCCTCCAAGTCCTCAGGCAGCCTGCTTCCATGACTTTCCATGGCTCAGCCTGCTCTTCCACTCTTCCAGGCTGGTGTTGCACCCTAGTAGCTCTACAGTTCTAAGATCTCAGGGGCAATTCCACTCCTACATCTCCCCAAGTCATTTTCCCTAATATGGGGTTCTCTGTGGTGGTTTCTCCCCTGCAACAAGTCTCTGCCTGGGCCCACAGGCTTTTTGACACATTCTTTGAAATTAGGTAGAAGCTGTCATGCCTCCACAGCTCTTGCATTCTGTGGACCTGAAGAATCAACATCATGTGGATGTCCCTGAGGATTAAGGTTTGTACCTTTGGAGCAGTGCCTAGTGAAGCCACCCCTGGGGACAATTGAGCCACAGCTGGGTGGTCAAGGAGTGCTGTGCTGAAATATAGAGACCATATACCTAAGGGATCTCCGTGCAGGAGCCTATGGAGGGCACTCCTTACCTGTACCCAAAAATCATTCTGCCTTCCTAGACCTCTTAGCCTGTTATGAAAGGAGCAGTTTCAAAGATATCTGAAATGCCTTTGAGGTCTTTATTCCATTGTTCTGTGGAATAACATCTGGCTCCCTTCTATCCATGCTAATCTCTTTAGCAAATGGTCCCTGGACTACATTTTGGGTCTCTTGTCTTGAACACACTTTTTGACTCCTTATGTGGCCTGACTCGATTTTGTAAATCTTCCCACTCTGTTTTTCTTTTAAATTATGAATTGTTTCTTTAAATCATCCCTTTACTCCTGAATTTCAGTGTAAGGAGCCAAAAGTAACCATGCAGCTCCTTCTATACTTTGCTTAGAAATTTATTTTGCCAGATACGATAATGACTCTCAAGTTTGATCTTCCACAAAGCCCTCAGGCATGAACCTGGTTCAGCCAAGTTCTTTTCCAATTTACAACAAGTATGGCTTCTACCCCAGTTTCCAATACCTTATTCCTCAATTTCACCTGAAACTTCATCAGAATGGCCTTTTTTGTTCATAATTCTATAAGCATTCTGGTCACCACTACTTAACCAGTTTCTAAGGAGTTCCAAACATTCCCTGGTCTTCTAGGCTCTCTGCAGAATCTAGGCTCCTCCAAATTCTTTCAGCCTGTGCCCATTACCCAATTTCAAAGCTGCTTCCACATTTTCAGTTATTCATTATCAGCAACACTCCATGTATCAGTACCAGTTTTGTGTTTTAGCTTATTTTCTGTTACTTATAACAGATTACTTGAAACTGTATAATCAATTTTTTAAGGAATTTATTTCTTACAGTCTTGAAAGCTGAAAAGTCCAAAGTCAAGGAGTCATTCCTGTCTCATGAGAGTCTGGTTGCTGGTTGGGGCTCCTTGCCAATTCTCAATGCAGTGCAGGGCATCACATGGCAAGAGGGCTGAGCATGCTAATGTGCTGGCTCAGGCCTCTCTTCCTCTCCTTATAAAGCCACCAGTCTCACTCCCATGATAACCCATTAATCCATGAATGGATTCATCCATTCGTGAGGGCAAAACCTCGTGACCCAATCAGCCCTTAAAGGCTCCACCTCTCAATCCTGCCACCTTGGGGATTAAGTTTCGACGTGAGTTTTGGAGGAGACAAATCTTCAAACCATAGCAGTGACCAAACCAAAGGAGTCTTAAAAGTGAAGCTCTTTCGGAGTAGAACATTTGGGGTAGATTTTTTATTCTCTGCACTTATAACAATGTTTGGCATATAGTATCTTTTCGCAAACAAATGTGTTCAAAAAATAAGTACCATCTAGAGTAGCTGAGCTATAGAAGGCATAAAAGAAATTGTATATAAAGAGAAACAAACAAACAAAAAACATAGACAAAAATAAAATGAGTTTGAACTTCCCCCTTTAGGCAGTGAGCAAACAAAGACAGTTTTTTGTTTTTATTTTTGTTTGTTTTGTTTTTTTTTTTTAAGGCAGAATCTCACTCTGATGCCCAGGCTGGAGGGCAGTGGCGCGATCTCAGCTCACTGCAACCTCTGCCTCCCAGGTTCAAGCAATTCTCCTGCCTCAACCTCCTGAGTAGCTGGGACTACAGGCATATGCCACCATGCTCGGCTAATTTTTTATATTTTTAGTAGAGACGGGTTTCATCATGTTAGCTAGGATGGTTTCGATCTCTTGACCCTGTGATCCCCCCCGCCTCAGCCTCCTAAAGTGCTGGGATTACAGGCATGAGCCACTGCACCTGGCCATACAAATACAGTTTTAAGGTACAAGAACAACTTAATCTTTGTTTTCAAAAAATATGTAATGACAAAAAAGGGGAATGAAGACAAGGTGATTAGAAAGTTGAGACAGAAAGACATTTAAGAGACAAATGCAATAATTCAGGTAAGAGTGAATATGAGCCTAAAACAAGGGGTCTACAGTGGTAATTCAGAAAAAGAAGCAAATTCCCAAATAATATAGTAGTAGTATTTACAAGACTTGATGGCTGAATTATATGTGTGTTTACATATATGTATGTATACACATGAGAGAAGCAAGGGAAGAAGGAAGCATGAAGTTACACATGCATGAGGTTTTTAGAGAAAGTACTCAAGTGAAGGATAATCCTTTTATTTAAAATAGAGAATACAACAGAAAAAAAAAACAGATTTGCCAGAATTAATAAAAAGTTATTAATTTCTGGCTCTGTTTATTTTGTAATGCCAGATAGGCACTGTGGATACTCTAGAGGTACAGATTTTAAAATATATATATACAGAAATCAGAACCAGAGATAAATCTTTGGAAATTATCTCCAAAGAATTTGAACTCTCAAAATGTAGGGCACACTCCAAAGTGAGTATACTCAGCAGCACACCGAGATGATACCACATTTCAGGAGATACAAGAAGTGTCCTCTTGGATCATCCATTTTACTCCACGGTAAGTAATTTCAAGCATTTGCGATGAAAACAGATTAAAAGCTAAATTCAAAGTACAAGTTGAGTATCCCTTATCCAAGATGCTTGGGACCAGAAGTGTTTCAGATTTCAAATTTTTCAGAATTTGTAATATTTGTATATATATAATGAGATATCTTGGGGATGGAACCCAAATCTAAGCTTTTTTTTTTTATGATTTATATACACATGGCCTGAAGGTAAATTTTTGTAATACTTTTAATAATTTTGTGTATGAAACAAAGTTTTGACAGCATTTTGCCTGTGACCTGTCACATGAGCTCGGGTGTGGCATTTTCCACTTGTGGTATCAGGTCAGCACTCAAAAAGTTTTAGGTTTTTGTGCATTTCAGATTTTGGATTTTCACATGAAGGATTGTCAACCTGTCACTACTCCATGCTGAAAGAATTAAGTTTATAGGAAGAGGTTAAGGAAGTGGTTCTTATTCTCATTGTAGATGCAGAAAATCTTCAGGAAGCAAAGAGACAGAGGCAAATGGAAAATGATCACATGATGTGATCACAGAGAAATTTTATAAACAGAAATGGCTAATATAAATTTGTACTTACTTTATTAAGGTCCACTTAGTTGCCATCAAACCTTCAGTCAGTGTGCTATGCCTACAAATTCATTGTGTCAGCTATGTTTGGGAAAACCTGAAGAGTCCATCTTCCACATCTGGAATGATAATATCCTGACAAGAATGGATGGTACTAAAAGACAGCAAAATAATACATAAAGTGAACTGTATTAGAAGCAGGAACTAAAAATAAGAGGTGACTAAGGAAAGGTTAAACTATACCCCTTCCATGTACACACCAAATCCCCAATTCCTGGAGAGACAGGGAGAGACTCACAGTATATTGGATGAAGTTTAAGAAAAGAAAATCCTGAAGCCAAACTACCTCAACTGATAGCTTAGTTCCACAGTAACATGTTCTTTTTAAAATTAAACGTTGGTGGGTATAATATCAATTAGAATATAAAATCTACATGAGTTAAGATAAAACTCAAGACCTCAAAGTAATTTTGTACTGGGGGTGAAAAAGTTCAGGTTGCAGTTCCAAATATTAATACCCAAAAGATACAAGTTCACTTCCCAATGCTTTTGGTGGTGCTTATTCAGTTTGCAAAGCAACTAAAATAGAAGACAGGAGATACAATGAAAGGTTATGAAACCAGCTATGGAAGTATATAAAGTAAACAGAAAGTCAAAGTTGAAGTTTGGAAAAACTCACATTTAAAGGATGATGTTCCCAGAGTTGCCCCACTCCCACCTCCAAACCCCTGAAATCCGAGAGGCTGGAAAGGAATCCTGAGAGAGGCAGGGCACAACAACCAAAGACTAAGAGTATTTCAGATCAGATAGGAGGCTTTGGTTAACATGTGTCAAATTTGGTTAAAAGGTCAATGAGAATTATGACTGAGGCCTTCAGTTTAGCAAACAGGAAGTGAATGGTGACTTTTATAAGAGCAGTGTTAGTGGGACAGCTGAGTTGGGTGGAGGATTAACTAATAAACAAAATAGTTTTTAAATGAGGCAGAGAATATGAATTACTCTTGAGAAGTTTAGCAGTGATGAAGGGAAGGAGAAAAACAGGTATCTGGAAAGAAGAAGTATTGACCTAAGGCTGTTTTCAGAATGGAGAAATATTGGATACATTTGTAGACCAGGCAAAATAGGCAGAAGAAAAAGCTCATTAGGAATTAAAGGAAGATGCCAAGAAAATTAAGAAAATGAAGTAGAAGAAAGGAAAGGTTGTTCTGGACAGGAGGAAAATTGCTTTTCCTCTTCAATAAAGAAGGGGCCAAGAATGGTGGCCCGCACTGTAATCCCAGCACTTTGGGAGGCCAAGACGGGCAGATCAACTGAGGTCAGGAGTTTGAGGCCAGCCTGGCCAACATGGTGAAAGCCCATCTCTGCTAAAAATACAAAAATTAGCTGGGTGTAGTGGCGCACACCTGTAATCCTAGCTACTCAGGAGGCTGAGGCACAAGAATTGCTTGAGCCTGAGAGGCGGAGGCTGGAGTGAGCCAAGATCACACCACTGCACTTTAGCCTTGGTGACAGAGCAAGATCCTGTCTCAAAAAAAAAAAAAAAAAAAAAAAAAGAGAGAGAGAAAGAAGAAGAGGTGAAAGAGAGTGAAAATCTAGGTTGACAGGGAGACAGAGAGAGATTGTGAGGCCTCAGTTTTTCTCAGGAAATTTAGACATCAGTTTATCTGGTGAGTTCTGAAGACACAGGGTTGAGCTCAGGCATAAAGAGACAATAGAAGTTTGTTATATTCATAGAAAAAGAAGTGTGATTAGCTTTCTGTGTCAATTTGACTGGACTAAGGGATGCCCGTATAGCTGGTAAAACATGATTCCTGCATGTGTCTGAGGGAAAATGTATCCAGAAGAGATAAACATTTGAATCAGCAGACTAAATAAACACGATGTGCCCTCACCAACATGGGTTGGACTCATCGAGCCCATTATGGACCTGAATAGAACAAAATAAGCAGAGGAAGATCAGAGTCTCTCCCAGAGCTGAGAAATCCACCCTCTCCTGCCCTTGGACATCAGAACTTCAGGCACTCTGGGCTTCAAACTTCAGGACCTACACCGGTGGCCCTGTGTTCTCAGAGTGGGAGTTACATCATGGGCTGCCCTGGTTCTCAGGCCTTCAGACATGAATGAATTACACCACAGGCTTCCCTTGTTTTCCCCTTTGCAGACAGCTTCTCATGAGAATTCTCAGCCCCCGCAATCCTGTGAACCAATTTTCAAAATAAATTCCCTCATATATATCTCTCTAAATATCCTATTGGCTCTGTTTCTCTGGAGAACACTAATATAAGGAATCAACCAGAGAGAGGTAAAAGAATTGGTGAGCACATTGTAAACACACTAAATGCTACTTGATGACTTTAAAATGACTACAATTATATATTATATGAATTTCACCTCAATTAAAAAAGGTACTTAGCAAAAATGAGAAACTAAGAAGCCTGCAATCAGGGTTCGTGCAAGGAAATAGGAATGAATAAAATATTCAAATAAATTCACTATTCACAGTAACAAAGACATGGAATCAACCTAGATGCCCACTAATGGTGAGCTGAATAAAGAAAATGTGGTACAATACACCATGGAATACTATGCATCCATTAAAAAGAATGAAATCATGCCCTTTGCAGCAACATGGATGCAGCAAGAAGTCATTATCCTAAGTTAAGTAACACAGGAACTGGAAACCAAATACCATATGTTCTCCCGTATAAGTGGGAGTGAAACATGGGTACATACGGACACAAAGATAGGAACAATAGACACTGGGCCTACTACAGCAGGGAAAGAAGGAGAGGGACTGTGGGCTGAAAACTACCTAGTGGGTGCTAGGCTTACTACCTTGGTGGTAAGATCATTTGTACCCCCAACCTCAGCATCATGCAATATGCCCATATAACAAACCTGCACATGTGCTCCGAATCTAAAATAAACCGAAAACCTAAAATAATTTTTTAAAGATATTAGGGTTTTCAGTCTAGAGGAAGAAAACAGGTCTATTAAATGTAAATAATTGTGTTTTTTCCTTTGCAATGAATAGAATTCATTTGAGTTATTCTCAAGGATGTCAAAGTAATGATGAAGCACTTCTTTTGTAAGAGTATTTGAAAAATAATGACATGTCCAGATTGATATAAAAGTTGAAGATTTCCTTTGGGACAGTTCTGGCATGATTTGTGGGTGTGGGATGTTCTACAGTAATAGGAGTCATCTGTTTTGCCTGGGACATGAAATTCCAATAATGAGAAGAAAAATAGGATGCACCTTTGAATGTTAATACCTTCCTTACAGGGTAATATCTCTTTAGGGTACAATATCTTTTACCCTAAATCATTCTGTTATGGTCTTGAGTAGGGACAGTTCATTCCGGTTTCTTTATAGATGAAACATAAATACAGAAGCCTTTTATATTTCCTTTTATCTTCTGTTAATGCTCTGCTATAAACACTCAGCTCTGAAAAATTTCATTGTTGAAATATTCTGCCTTCTAGAGGATATGATAGTGAAGCATAATATAGTTCATCTCGGCATGCTAAAAAAGTGCTTACTGAAACTCACATGATTCATCCGTTTTTACTTTATTCCTTGTTCTCCCTTTGGCCATCACTGGTACCTCATGATTTTAATAAACCATGACTTTTTCACTATCCATGAACTCATTGGTATTTCATGAGGCAGTGATATTGTCCAGAAGCAGCTATACTTAAATGATCACAGCCTAGTTAGTAAGGAAGTCAAGCAAGTACTTATAGACAATAGAAATTATGTATTTATTCAACAGACATATTATCGCTTACTAAGTGTCAGGCACTGGGGTCCAGACAATGCCTATCTTTTCATAAAAATTATATCTATGGAGGGAGACATATTATGATTAAACAGTATCCATGAAATTATAGAGAAATATGCTAAAAGGAGAGTGGATGGATTGATTTGGAAAAAATCTGAATGGAAGTTGGGGAAGACTGTCTTAGTTGAATAAAAACCACAATAAGCAAAAGCTAAATGATGAAGACACGTGGATTAGATGGTACCTGTAAAGAATCACAAAGTAATGACCTGATAAAGTAGATGTCCGGGGACAGCAGCTAGGAAAAAGATCATGAAGGACCTTGGAAACCCCCCAAGAGAGCTTGAATATAAAGCAAAGCAATTAGTGGCCAAAAAAGTAGCCTGCTTTTAAAATGGGCTTTACCACGGGACTAGCTCCTTTGGTTGCTAATGAGGATTTATTCTTAGTCTTTTAACTGAAGAGTTTTGCAGATGAGGAAAAATGTTGGAGTCAGGGAAAGCTGAGGAAATGTAGCTACATCTCACATTTGTCTCTAATTACGGGTTCCACTGATGTACTAAACTAAAAGCATACGTGGAGAGAAGGTGGATGCCAAATGCTACTTTAAAAATCTAAGTTGCTGTACTAGGGTTCTCTAGGGAGACAGAGACAAAGGAGATATACACACACACACACATACACACACACACACATATGCACACACACATACACACACACATATATTTATATATTTATTTATATGTAAATTGTAAATATATATAAATGATATATATAAAGGATATTTTATATATAGAGAGAGAGAGTGAGAGAGAGAGATGAAAGGGGATTTATTAGGGAAATTGGCTCATGCAGTTACAGAGGCTGGGAAGTCAGTCTCACAATGGGCCGTTTGCAAGCTGGAGAACCTGGAAAGCCACTAGCATGACTCAGTCCAAGTCTGGAGGCCTCAGAACCAGGGAAAGCAATGATGCAACTGTCAGTCCAAGGCTGCAGGCCTGAGCACCTTGGGACCTGCTGGTGCAAATCCCAGAGTCCAAAGGCTGGAGAGCCTGGAGTTCTGATGTTCAAGGGCAGGAAAGGAAGATTTCCTCAGGTCCAGAAGTGAGAGAGAATTCACCTTTCCTCCGCCTTTATATTTCATCCCAGACCTCGGTCCATTGGATGGTGCTTGCTTATTCAGGTCATTGATTCAAATGCCAATCTCTTTTAGAAACACCCTCACAAATAGACCTAGAAATAGTCCTTTACCAGCTAGCTGGGTATCCCTTAATCCAGTATAAGTTGGGCACCTAAAATTAACTAACGCGGTTGTTAAAAACAAAAATAAAAAGTATCTATTCAAATTAGTAAACTTGTACAACTCAGAGGAAGTATTCTGAGCTTCTTTCCTCAGTGTAAAATAGACTTTCCATATTCTATTATACAATTAGTAGAGCTAAATAATTTAGTCCCTGGATACAGGATAATATAAATCCCCAGAATAATTTTGAATGACACTTTTCCTGACTTTACCTCAACATGGTCATGGCACTACTTTTTCAGGTCTAATAGCCTGGCACCTTCTAGTTTCTAGTCAGCCAACTTAAATGTAAGTAATAGTAAAGGTGATAAAAGCTACTTTTAGAAACACAGCTTTATCAATTAAAACTGTTTTTTCTTATTTAACATTTGATTTATTTAATATCTCCCATTCTGCCCACTCCAAAGAAGCCTTATATTTGTTTTTAATAAAAGGGATTAAAAAATGTTTAAAGCATTATATAACTATCATTAATTAACTGATCAATATTAACAAATGAGACTTAATGACACAACCAGTTATATGTAGAACTGGAGAGAGAATTAGTTCTATCCAACCAATTGTTAGATTTGATGGAATTGTTTATTCCAACCATATACCATTTACTAAGTGCTAGGGTAACTAGTAAGAATATGGGAACAGTGTAGTTTCAAATTTGGGCGTCGACTCTTGACCCAGACATCCTGGTTCTTTGCAACTTGCCTTGCAATCCCAGCTTTGCAACTTGACTAGCTACATGTACAAGACAGACTAAGACTGCGCCTATTTTTCAGAACAGCCAGTTGTTAGTCCCCTGCAGCTACTCCATACATGCTGAGTTGGCTCAGAAGATGCTCATCTTCGGAAGCTCCAGTGTCAGCCCAAGTGTTCAATTTGTCTTTATTTAAATTTTTTTTTTTTTGTATTTATTGTTTGGGACCTCCAGATCATAATGCCAGATTCTTCCTATGTCAGTTAAATATTGGCCCACTCTCTCTTCTCTTCAAATCAACTGGAGGAAGGATTTGATGTATCAAGTGGTTCTCCCATCTGGAGATTAGGGGCACCTCAGTTCCAGAATGAGATTCTAGATTTCACAGTTTGAAATGTTAGCAGGAAAGAGAATCAATCAGTAGCAAATTGCAGATATTACTTTACAATTTCTTTCCCATGAAAATAGGATTCTCTTCGGAGAGGGCTTGTTATGGCAAGTAGGTTAGCAGAAATGAGGGTAAATTCACCAAATGCTATTCTTATCCACAAGCAAGACAACCGCTACACCATGGCACGTCCAAAGTACACTAGAGAGTATTGGACTGTGGATCAGGAAGTACCCCCCAACCTCACTGGTTTGCAATTTGTTCCAAACCTCCCCATACTCAGTTCCCCTCTATTTTTGACACTCTTAGCTTCACACCTTGAAGCTAAGATCATTTCCCATTGTCAGTTTGACCTTGTAATCTGGCCTTACACTGTTTATATTATTAATATTATGTACCCAAAACCCACGTATGCTGGCCAAGATAACTGCCCCTCACCTTCGCATTCTGCAAACGTAAATACAAGATAGCCAGAGGTTATCTTGCACAGCACTAGATGAATCCCTAAGCAATGTCTCTTCCATAGAAGATCCAATTTTCAAATATAAGTTCTCTGAAAGCTCAAAGCTTGCTATAGCAAGAAACTCGTGTGCAAGACCATCATCAAAACTATCTTCTTCAAAAGGAGCAAACTACTGACCAAAAGTTTATTTTTTTGTTTGTTTGTTTGAGACAGAGTCTCACCCTGTTGCCCAGGCTGGAGTGCAATGGTATAATCTTGGCTCACTGCCACCTCCACCTCACAGGTTCAAGCGATTCTCCTGTCTCAGCCTCCCGACTAGCTGGGATTACAGGCGCCTGCCACCATGCCCAGCTAATTTTTGTATTTTTAGTAAAGATGGAGTTTTACCATGTTGGCCAGGCTGGTCTTGAACTCCTGACCTCAGGTGATCCACCCATGTCGGCCTCCCAAAGTGCTGGGATTAGAGGCATGAGCCACCAGACCCGGCCGACCAAAAGTTTTATCACTTCAATTTCTTAGGATGACCAGAAAAGAGCTGCTTTGTAGCTCCAAGGAACAGGAATCTGAGGACTACCAAGGGCCAACTTGAGTATTGTGACTTCCTATTCCATTGGGTTTAGCCCTCAGACATTCTACTTTTGACTGCACATGCACAGAGTAGAGTAGGTACTTGATAAATATTTGTTGCTGAATGAATGATTTCGAAATTATCAGACTAGTCCTTTGAGTCTCTAGTGACTGTGTATCTCCCAAATCAATATTAATAGCAACATGATGAAATCTGAAATAAATTTATTTCAGATATTCATCTTCTGTATTATTTCAGTTCCCACTGATGATTGCAACTAAAGGTCTAGGGGAATGCAAAAATAAATAGGCAATTATTTTGTGAAAAAATAAATTTTCACATGAAAAAGTCCCCTTTCCAGTAATACCACCAGTTCCTTAATTCTAGAATGCAAAGAAAATTGGAAATATTTATTGCACTGACATATACGGACTAAGACTGGAATTACACTTTCAGACAGGAGAAATGAGGTGAATAGTCCTGTTCTTACAGATTAACCAGTACTGATGGTTTTACTGACCCATCACTGACCGCTGTAAATGGTTGAGTTCTATTACCATGTCATATAACATGTTCAAAAAGAAAAAAGAAAACTTTTTCAAAATGTGAGTTCTAAGGGACTCTGGATGACTGTGTTATTTGGAGTTTTTTCACTTATATACAAAGCTGAAATGGCACCAAATATCCACTTTGCCTTCAGAAAACTACTGTTCTCTACCAACTCTTTAAAAGTAGGCATCTATATTTCTTGGCAAAGTTCAAAATTAAACATCAATCAAAGATTCTTAGCCATAGGTCCAGACCCTCTCTCTAGCCATGTATGAGCACATCTCAAAGGTAGATGAAATTTATAAATGCGTGTCTGGAGCCTCGATGAGCATCAGTGCGTGCAGAAAGGTTTCTGATGTGAAAGGTAGAATTGATCCCTATATCTGACTTGTATGTGGCATAATCAAGTGAAAAGCAGGGAATTCCTCCCGAGAAGAAATTCATTTTCCCCTTTCTTTCACTCTTTTTTTCCCCTCTCTCATGTTTTCTCTGTTTTTCTTTTTCCTTGCTTTTTTACATGAATGTAATTATCAATAGTCACTTGCTGATATTCATCCCCCATAGTACCTGGTGGCAATCGGGAGAAAAATTATATCTAGCAAGACAATTTCTGGGATGTGTCAAAAGACACATGTTATTTTTACTTCTCTTCACTTTCTGAGTTCCAGTCTACCACCCAATCATAAATATTATTCAAATATTTGAGCTTTATCTGTCTTTTAACTGAAGAACTACTTCGTTGTATGAAGAGTTAAATGTCTATTATGTAATTGTATATTTTATTCAAACAGTTGATATAATAAAGATATTCACATGCATTTTAAAATTATACACCAGTTTATTATGTGATATAAAATATAATGAAAAGAATTTATTTTTGAAAACTGTCAGTGAAATATCTGATGTACATCTGGCAATGAATGGTAGATTCAAATGTGATAAAATTGCCACTTGAAATGCATCACAGTACCAGCAGGCACGTGGCAATCTTACCTCCTTCTTTGATTACAAAGATACAATACTCACTATATCCCTCTGAGATTATCCTTTTGTTAAAATTTGTTCTGGTTTTCATAGTTCCTTTTGTACTTCAACAATCACATTTTGGCAACTTATTCTGGTAATTAAAAGCTGGATTCAAGGAAAACTACGAACTCCCACATTTGTTCATTCTCCTGTCCGTCTCTGAATTCCATCTTTTGTAATGTAGACCTTGTATGATGACACAGCCAAATATAAGAAATGTACCCATTTCAGATTTCTCCATGTATCCAACCTAATCTGATGTCTCATCCTGACAGACTGTAGCTCCCAAGAAGTAAGATTCCTGTGTTGCTCTCAGGAAAATTTGTTCCACTTGTTTTCTAATTCAATAAAGATACTGGTTTAAATGTGAAGCCACGCAAGAGAAAGATGAAGCCAAAGCTGGTCCCCCTGAGGAACTGTTTTGAAATAAGGCATGAGGACCCTCATTCCATTCAGATGTAATAGACTACCATCTCTTCTACCTTCATCAGGAAAAAAACAAAACAAAAACAAAATAGTATCTGCCTACAAACAATAGTATTTAATTACATGCACTTTTGTTTGAGCTTACTTCCTTGCTTTCTGAAAAAAAAAAAAAATGGTATTTAGACAGTAGTTCATGATGATAAAATTAAAATTTAGTTTTATGAACAAAAATTGAAACTGTCATTTGTAGGACAAAATTCAAATTTAAAATTGTTATTTTTCACTATTCTTAGATAGCAAGAGAAGTAAGAATTTCTTTACTGTGATTTACATCACAATAGAATTTTTTTCCTTGACAAAGGACCTTTTAAAAACCCCAGGAAAGGACCACAAAATAATCAAAGACTGCACATTGTAAATAAAACCCTTCAGCTGTTATTGAAACATAAGTATAATTATACACAAGGAAAAGGTATTATCAGCAGAGAAAAGATGCCTTAAGAATTCTTTGTCTTTTTCCAAACTGATGGACATGAGTGAGCTCTAATATCATTATGTTTAGAAATGGCTTCATCCAGATCCAACTGTACATCATTAATATTCACTTCCATGCAGCCATTATAAAAGGCATTCACTGGTGTGGCACTGAATGGAACATCTGTAAAAGCAGAATATTAGACTATTAGTCCAAGACTTTTAGTATCTTACTTGTTTACAGTGAGAGAAGTTGTTCAGACTTCCTATTTCCAGCAAAATTCTAATCCTAAAGGAAAAGTTAATAATGAAATTCTATTCCAAAAATATACATTAAGTGACTCTGATATACATGTTATTGTACTTCATTGAATTCAGCACGTCATGAGTTCCTCGGATTTCATAAACACAATTAGTTCCATTTAAACTTAAACACATTTGAGGGAGAGTAAAACAAGCATATTCTTGTGATATTCTATTTTTATTATACAAATAACATATGATTTTCTCTTTAAACTTAAGCAACATGTTAAGCATTGTTAAATCATTTTTTCAACTCCAAATTATAACTACTTGGAAATCTCTTTTCAATGCCATGATCAATATATCTCTTTTATTATTGTTGGAATAAAAGCAGATTTCTGTATTTTTTCCAAAGAAATAGTTTTTTGTTGAGCATGCAATAGGTCATGATAGAGGATTCACTTTCATGTACTATTTGGAGTTCCTAAAAATAACAATTTTCCTTCCTCTTTGTTGGCTTCTCCTCTCCATTAATCTTAACTCACAATGGATATTCTTTAGCCCCTATTCTTCATCTTCAATACCTTGTGGCAAAAAAAAAAATCTTGAAATTTTCAATTTCTAACTTGCCATCACAGTGAATAAAGTTCACACATTATTACGAGTTCATAGCATTTGTTAAGAATCCCTTTCAAGTTGGGCTAAACATCATAGATTTTGCCACTTTTCCTTTTTTGAGAAAAGAAATTACTCAAATTCATTCATTTTTTGAGGAACGCAATTACTCAAAATCATCCATTTCTCTTGGGTTTTAATTCTTCACATGTAATTTAGCGTGCCTACTTGGCATGCAATTAATAATTTACCCATCCCACAGTTTATACTCTTAATATCTCAATATTTAGCTCCTCTCAAATTTTCCCCACTCTTTCTCTCAAGACATTTTGCCTGAAGTTAGTCCTCAGTGCTGTTGCCAAAGTCCCAAAACCACTGCAATTTTGATAATTCTGCTTCTTTTAAACTCTTTGTTGGTTTGATTTCCTAAAATTGCATTCAACTAACTTGTGGATACGGTAGTAGGTAGATTTCAATATATAATTCATTCATTTAAACTATAATTTCACTCCCTAATAATTAGGCATGCTCGCTACTTACCTCTATTGATCTATCTATGTTACCTCTATTGATCGTTCGATCTATTTATCTACTGATCTATCTATGTTACCGCTATTGATCTGTCTATCTATCTATCTATCTATCATCTATAGCTTTTAAAGCCTATTTACTTCTATTTCCCAAAACCCCAGATACAATTTCCATGTGTGGGAAGTCAAGACCCTGAGCAGTTTAAGCAATATATTGAAGGTTGTCAGAGATCCAGACATCAAACTCAGAATTCTCCCCATGAGAATAAATTGCAAATGTCATCTGAAAATGCTTCTAAATAACTTTCTGTCTCTTTTTTTCCATTCAAAGTGAAATATTGGTGCCAATTTCATATTTTCCAATATTCAGTTAAAGATGAATCTGCTTTTCCTCCAGTTTTCCCCATCTTGGTAAATGGAATCTCCATCCACACAACTGCTCATGCCAGATACCTAAAAGTCACCCTTATACCTGCCTTTCAGTCATTGAATCCTATTAATTTTGTTTCTAACACATATCTCCAATCTATTCACTGTCCATCATCTTTACTGCTATCACCCTATTCCTGCAGCTTCCTCGGTTTCCTCATCTGTAAAATGGGGATAACAATAGCACTTACTTCACTGGACTATTTTGAAAATTAAACAAGTGGATGTATTTGAAGCACTTTGAACAATGCCCAGACTGTTTGTTTTGCAACAGTTGATGGTAGTTTAGATACTGCAACTATTGTCACTGCTTCCTCATCTGGACTACTGAATAGCCTCTCGGATCATCTCAATTCAACCCACTGTTGTCTCCCACCTATCCATCTCCATCCAGCATGCAGAGTGACTTTTTAAAATTGTAATATTGCTATACTTTTAATAGTTCCATGTCTCTCATTATAAGACCTATGACTCTGAATTCGGCCTACAAACAATCCATCCAACCACCCAGTTCACAGCCTCATTATATACCACTGTCTCCCTTGCTCAGTATGCTTTAACCATACTGATATCCTACAGATTCCTCCAGGGTGTCATCCCTTTCCACTCTGCCCACACATGGAACATTTTACTTGCATAATAACTCCAATCCCCACTCCCACACCTGGTTAAATTTATTTAACCTTTTCAGTATCAGATTTATAGTTTAGTCTATTATTCAGACCAGTTGTTTCTGGTCCCCACGACCAGGTGAGAAGTCATATTTTCAGGTTCTAAAAGTAACCCATACTTTTCCCTCATAAAAGTGATCACAATTTTAATTATTTTGATATTTTCCTAATTAGTTGTTTAATGTCTACCTCTGCCACTAGATTGTTTATTACTATGTTGCGAGCACCTGGGACACAGGGTCTTAATAAAGGCTGGATAAATGGGGCTGGGCGCGGTGGCTCACGCCTGTAATCCCAGCACTTTGGGAGGCGGAGGCGGACAGATCACAAGGTCAGCAGATGGAGACCATCCTGGCTAACATGGTAAACCCCGTCTCCACTAAAAATACAAAAAATTAGCCGGGCGTGGTGGCGGTGCCTGTAGTCCCAGCTACTCGGGAGGCTGAGGCAGGAGAATGGCGGGAACCCGGGAGGCGGAGCTTGCAGTGAGCCGAGATCCGGCCACTCACTCCAGCCTGGGCGATTGAGTGAGATTCCATATCAGAAAAAAAAAAAAAAAGTTGGATAAATGATAAGAAGAACTTAATAATAGATGAATAAATATTGTATAAATACAAATATTGAACTTATAAGACTATTGTGACGACGAAATAAAATAACATATCCTTTCTGGCTGGAATAGCCAAATGCAGCAAAACTTGATCAGCCTTAGTTTAAAGTTTTTAAACTAAATAAAACAAAAATATGCCAATAAACTGTTGGTACTAGCCCCTAGAAAAAGAATAATGAGTACTGGAGTTTATGTTCCCTTCTGATGCCTTTTTAGTATAATTATGTATTTAAAATACTATCAATTTGATTTAAAATACACTTTTTAAAACTGAAGAAAAAGTACCTGGAAGGCCACCCAGGTACGTGGCCACTTTTCCTGTCATTGCTTTGTCCAAGATGGCAAGTTGTCTTCGTAGCTCTTCATCGGAGATGGTTTCTACTTTAAGTGGTGTCAACAACTCCAGATTGTTTCTGTTGACTCTAAATTCCAGATGAGATCGTTGATTGGAACATAGACTTAGGGCCTGTATCCGATATATTACAGTATTTTCAACAGATAACACAATATCCTGAAGAGCAAAGATTCAATATAAGCAAGAGTAAGAGTAATGCTGCTTAAGAGTGACTTTTGAGTTTTTGAAAGTCAAAAACTAAATTTCAATAAGGAAAGAAAATGTATGATAGAGTCTCTAAATTTAAGTGAAAAGTTACTAATTATTATAACACTAACATAATAATTATGACTAAATTTTAAAATACACACTAGTTTTACAAACTAAGTTTAGCTAACATGTAAATGTATACTGGTTTCCGAAAATTCAGTAAGACAATCCGAACCTACAGGAGTGTCTTAAGCAATATCTTTCTGTTTATGAGCCTTCCTAATTTCCAAGTTTACATATGAAAAGGGAAGGAGTTGAATCACTCTTTGTTGAAGAAAAGACCTGGGAAATTTAAAATGCTTTAGTAAGCATATGTCAGCAGGACTAACAGGTTTCTTTGTGCCACACAAGCAATCCTATAGACTTGGGATAAAATAAGTGAACAGGCCCTGAGAAAGAAAAACCAGGGATTGCCAACAGTACATTATAGAACATTTACCAGAAGATTCTCCAGAAAGAAACTGTGTTCATTCTGCTGAACTTTTCAAACTGCCGTTATGCCTAAATCACTCAATGTGTTGAGTGTGATCTCTTCATGTAGCTGATATGGCACAGAGGAAAGTGATAAAACCATAGTCAGAAATGTTTATTTAGGAATCCAAGATACCTATTTGAAGCGAAAAGACTATACTTTGCAAATACAGGTTGCTTGAGGAAATCTGTTATTGTGTTGTATATGTCCATATCCTTAAACTCATTAAAAGAGATGGTCAATAAAGAAAATGTTCCAGAAAGATCAATGGTATCTGGAATATAGTTATGAAATATTGCACATAGACCTTATGAAGGAAATCTGACATACAAAGAAAGAATCATGGAGGCAAACACTCAAAGGATAAAATAAATATCAAAGACATGGCATGCGTTAACCTCCTCCACTGCATGAACGTAGTGTTGAAGATAGGAATTCAATTTTGTTTACAAAGAAAAACAAACTAGCAAATAAAAAAACCCCTGAAATCCAAATGTAGAAAGCTCCTTAAAGACAGGAGATTAAAACAAAAAAACCTCATCAGGATATTTTTAGGTTACTTATGGTTAACCACCAGAAACTTCCCATCCTCCTCCCTGAATCATACATTAAGTTGCAAACAGCATAACCTGTTTTACTACAATTGACATTATTCAACCATAGGTCTCTTTCTAAAATCTACTGAAAGCAACCAAGCCAGCCTTGGCATAGACATCAGCTTCTTGCTGTAACTTATTGGAATCCACTGTGGATGACACATAGACAGAGCAATTATCCTCTAATAGAAGTCTGAATGATACAGATCTTCTGATAACCCTCATATTTCCTTTCATCTAAGGTTTTTTTGTGTTCTTCCTCCTAATTTCAAATAAGAGTTGCCAGTAAGAAGCCAAGTGGACCAGTTTTAACTTTCTCTCCTTTTTCCTAACTTACTCTTGGGAGAAAAGATTAAGAGCGTAAGAAAGAACAAAACATTATAATTAAGCACTGAATATCTGACAGTGCACTGTAATTAGACTCACTTCTATGTTGACAGTACAGACTAATTCCCACGATGCTTAAAGGATTCTTAATAAGGGTGGATCTCAATGCACTCAGATGATTCCAAGCAGCCTCTGTGAGAGTCTGCCTAATCTTACCTATAGATGCAGTAGGTTTTTCAATCCTCCCTCCCCTTACTTCTTCGTTCAGACCTTGGAAACAAGCCAGCAAAAAAAGTAACAATAATAGACATTTTTTTGAGTCCTTAATGATGTGCTGGAGATTGTGCCAAATACTTTACATAAGTTACGTTATTTAATCTTCAAAATAGTCCTTTGAGGTAAATACTGCCAAATCACTTTACATAAGTTACTTTATTTAATCTTCGAAATAGTCCTTTGAGGTAAGTACTGCTATATATCCATTTTAAAAAATGAAAAGAAAAATAAGGCTCATGTAGGTTTAGAGTTAAGTTACCTGTGATTTTTCAGAGGTGGAGTCCACCAAGGACACAGCAAAGGGCACTGTGTTGTTACTAGAAACCAAGGCAAGCATAACACCAGTGCCCATGGATGGACGAATATTCAAGGTCACATTTATATGCCAACCCTCAGCATTGGATCCATTATCTATTTAAAAGAATGAAACAGAAATATGATCAATGCACTCCTAAAGTGCACCAGGAGGAATTATTATTAATACAGTCTGGATAATATTCAAAACTATCTTGTGTAATACTAAACATTTCGTTCCCTTTCTCAATGATCTATATAATCTAGGCAAAACAAAACAATAAAAATTTTTTTTTTTAATGCAGGTAAGAAACACGCAAATGGAGTCCCAGCTTCCTGTTCTTCCTAGAAGAGAATTCTGGAATGTGGTGTTAAGGATTATCATGGATTTTCCCTGTTGGCTCTTTAACACCTCTTCCTTCTCCCTTGCACACTCACCAATGCTCTCAAAGTGATCATATTTCAAAGTACACATTTGAAAGTTCAACAAATTCTCTGTAATCATTGAGGGAAAATCTGGGTACAGTTGCCATCATCACTCCAAAGGATGAATATGATCTATATATATAGGAGAGTTGGATAGTTTGATACTAGAGAAATACACTGACATCAGCAGTTAGTTTTGAAATCAGAATGGGAACCCTTGTTTCGTGACTCTCTTGTCATAATCCTCCACATTCTCCTTCTTCATTACTAGGTTAAGTGTCTATCCCACTAAAGCGCAAGCTCTAGGAGGTATATGTCTCTATCATTGCTCTGTTTCCCCAGCAGTCACTCGATAGATATTTGTTGAATTAATATGTTTCCAGAGTAGTTGGATTCCTAAAAATATTAGTTCATAATCTGAATGAAATCTTCCTCATGTAATATAATGTTACATATAGCAAAGCCCAAATACCACATGGAGCCCTTGAAAGGGTAAATGTGAATAAGGAAAATCATTTTCCTTTGACAAGATGTTCTTCCACTTAGCCACATATAATGTCACAAAGTTTTCCATTATAATCCTGTAATTCCCACCCAGAAGAAAAAAATAGATAGGCCAGGTGCAGTGGCACATGCCTGTAATCCTAGTACTTTGGAATTGCCTGAGCTCAGGAGTTCGAGACCAGCCTGGGCGACATGGTGAAGCATCTCTACTGAAAAAAAAATACACAAAATTAGCCGAGCATGGTGGTGTGTACCTGTAGTCCCAGCTACTCGGGAGGCTTGATTCAGGAGAATCGCTTGAACTCAGGAGGCAGAGGTTGCAGTGAGCTGAAATCACGTCACTGCACTCCAGCCTGGGAAAAAGAGTGAGACTCTGTCTCCAAAAAAAAAAAAAAAAAGAATGTGTATATGTAATCATTGTGAAATAAGTGATTTTTAATTGATATATCATAATTGTACATATTTTGGGGTACATATGTCATTTGATAAATGCATACAATGTGTAATGCTCAAACCAGGGTAATTGGAATTTCTATCACCTAAACATTTATCTTGAAATAAGTAAATTTAACACAGGATATTAAACTCAAACTAAAACGAACAGGCAAATGTATAGAAGTTAAAATGTAACATTAAATATTAATTACAAAGTAGATCACTTACAAATTATCCATGAAATGATTAATTACTTATTAAAGTAATTTTTTTAGATACAATGTAACTCATTTTCATTACCTTTTCAGGATTTTTTTCCTTTGGCCAAATCATTGTGGATTTAGTTTTATCCTAATTTAATCCTCACCCCATTTATAACTTAAAAAAAAAATCCTTCATATGCAGAACACAGCTAGGCATTGTATTAATTTATGTTAGAAAAAGGGAAATCATTTTTGTAAAATTTGTCCTTAGAAATGTAATAAAAAAGGCTAGGCACAGTGGCTCATGCCTGTAATACCAGCACTGGGAGGCTGAGGCAGGAGGATCACTTGAGGCGAGGAGTTTGAAAACTGACCTGAGCAATATAGGAAGACTCTGTCTCTGCGAAACATAGAAATTAGCAAGGCATGGTGGCATGTGGCTGTTGTCCTAGCTACTTGGGAGACTGAGGCGGGAAGATTGCTTGAGCCCAGAAGGTCTAGGTTACAGTGAGCCATGACTGCACCACTACACTCCAGCCTGGATGACAGAGAGAGACCCTATCTCAAAAACAAACAAACAAATGTAGTAAAAAGAGACTACGAAAGATGCAAGAGTGGCAGGAAGGCAGGGGTTGAAAAATTACCAATTGGGTATCATGTTCACTATTTGGGTGATGTGTACACCAAAAGCCCAGATTTCACCACTACACAATATATCACAATACATGCATGTAATAAATCTGCATTTGTACCTCCTAATTACATAAAAATTTAAAAATTTGTATTAATGCAATAAACACTTTTTTTTTTTTTTTTTTTTGAGATATGCTGTCACTCTGTCATCCAGGCTGGAGTGCAGTGGTAAAGATCATGGTTCTCTGCTGCATCAACTTATTGGGCTCAAGCCATCCTCCCACCTCAGCCTCCTGAGTAGCTGGGACTACCAGCGCATGCCATCAGGCTTGGCTAAGTTTTGTATTTTTTGTGAAGTTAGGGTTTCACCATGTTGCCAAGGCTGGTCTTGAACTCCTGGGCTCTAGCTCTTTGGAATCTGCCCGCCTCAGCCTCCTAAAGTTCTGGGATTATAGGTGTGAGTCACCTTACCTCACCCATTTTAGGTTACAAATAAACACAAATAAAATGTAATTTTTTTCTTAAAGCAGAGATATCAGATTAATGCTAACAATTTATAATGCTCAAAGTGTTAGTAGCTCAAATAATGAACTATTAAAAAAGAAAAAGACAATTCAATAAAATAAATAGAATGTATAAATAGCTAATAAACATATGGGAGGATATTCAAGTTCAATAGAAATTAGGGAAATAATATTAATAGTCAAACCTACAAAATTTATTTTTTGAACTATCAGATTGGAAAAAAAAACTAAAGCATACACTTTCTCATTCTGTTGGTAGAAATATTAATTGATAAAAGATTTTTGGAAAAGAATGTAATTGAACCTCTAATAATTATATATTTGCATAACCTTTGATAGAGATAACCTAATTCTAAAATTTTCTTCCATAGAATTAATCACATAAAGGTAGAAGGAGGTATGTTTTAGGATGTTCACAGAAGTATTATTTATAAGGTCACTATGGCAAGATTCCCTGCTCTACTTAGGCTGTAGAAAATTGGAAGGAGCACTACCCCTACCCTGACAACAACAAAAGCCAAATTATCTGCATAATCATGACTTTTCTTGGAACTATCAAAGAGCTGAGGTCACAGAGCAACAAACTAACCAGAAACCTAAAGAAAGACAGGTGTTTCCAAGGAGAGCCAGAATGAGAACACTTTCTAACCCAGGACAGATAGGAGATGCCATGCAATTTGCTAAAAATAATTTAGGTAGACTTAAACTAATTGCTGAACTCCATGTGGGGGCTGATGTAAGAGCTTAGAAGCCCTAGAAACTGCAGACACAAAGACAATTCATACTCATCCATAGGCTCTTCTCCACAGACCTTACTGTGCACTCAAGAGAAAACAGAATGCGAGGAAAGAGACCCGAGAAAGCCTCTCTCTTAATACGGTCCTGAAAGCAGTACCAGTTACAGGGAAGCCACAAAGCCCCACATAGATCTTTCTCTGTCTTCTCTACACAACAAAGTTTTCAAGCCAGGAGAAAGGCAGCAAACCTTGTCATTAGGACACATATGAGGACTCATTGCAACTACAGATTAGGAAAAACAAACAAAAAAGCTATCTATCATGGAGAAGGAGCAGGAAAACATCTTGAGTCCTGATCACTGGACATCTCCCCTACTGATGAGAGTCAGCGAAGAGAAAGAGTGAATTCCACACTCCTGAGACCCAGGGATACAACACCTGCCTAAGACTGAATTTGTACCAGAACAACATAGAATGCTTCCCCAACCTCTGCATCTTCTCTGCCATGTTAGCAAATGTCAAGTAACAAGAGCACTCTGCTGGGGGTGGGCAAGACGCTTGAGAGACACAAGTGGGAGAGACATTTTCTTGAGGCATATTATGGAGGGAATATATAAAACTGAGCTGCTATGATGAAAAACTCTCTAGGCCAGGCATGGGGGCTCAAGCCTATAATCCCAGCACTGGGGTAAGCTGAGGCAGGCAGATCACCTAATGTCATGAGTTTGAAACCAGCCTGACCAACATGGCGAAACCCCATCAAAAATACAAAAATTAGCAGGGCATGGTGGCACACCCTTGTAATTCCAGCTACTCAGGAGGCTGAGGCATGAGAATCACTTGAAACGGCGAGGTGGAGCTTGCAGTGAGCTGAGATTGTGGCACTGCACTCCAGCCTGGGCAACAGAGACTTGGGAAAGAAAATAAAAGAAAAAGAAGAAAAGAAAAGAAAGGAAGGAGGAAAAGAAGGAAAGAAAAGAAAGAGAAAAACTTGCTAGCAAACCATTCCCTTATTATAAGCAGAAGGTAGTATTTTAAAAATCTGAGGCTGGGCGCCGTGGCTCACACTTGTAATCCCAGCACTTTGGGAGGCCGAGGTGGCTGGATCATGAAGATCAGGAGTTCGAGACCAGCCTGGCCAATATGGTGAAACCTCATCTCTACTAAAAATACAAAAATTAGCCGGGCATGGTAGTGGGCACCTGTCGTCCCAGCTACTTGGGAGGCTGAGGCAGAAGAATCACTTGAATCCAGGAGGCAGAGGTTGCAGTGAGCCAAGATCATGCCACTGCACTCCAGGCTGGGCAACAGAGTAAGACTCCATCTAAAAACAAAATACAACAAAACAAAATTAAAAAATCTGAAACCTGTGGTGCATTAAGGGTAATCCTGGCACCAGCAAAACTTAAGAAGCTCAACTTTTCACCAGATTGATTCAATCTCATTACTAAGAGCCCAGCAAAAGAAACGTGCTCATTTCCAGACACAAATATTCTTTATCTCAGTCTCTACTATTATACACAAGATGCCCAACTCTAAACCAAAAATTACAGGATACACAAAGATGCAAGAAAAACAACACTTGGTCAAGGGACAAAACAAACAAAATGACCAGACCCAGATATGACACAGTTGGAACTATGAGACAGGGAATTTAAAATAACTATGATGACTACATTGAAATCTCAGTACATAAACTAGACACATGTGAACAGATACGGAATTTCAACAGGGAGGTAGAAATTTTAAGAAAGCATCAAATAGAAATGCTAGAAATGAAGATGAATCTTTTTGATGCATTCATTGGTAGACTCCATACAAGTGAGAAATCAGTGAACTTTAAAATAGCTCAATTGAATTTACCCAAAAGGAATCAGGCTTTGTACCGATAAACCTGAAATAACAACACAAGCACATTCAAATGCCTTTATATTTTTCCCAATACACCGAAAAATTTCTGTAAAAGGTATATAATAGTATGAATAAGCATAAGACTAGAGTGGCACACAGCAGATACTTGATAGTGTTTACCAAAGAAATTATTACTGTTTGTTGATGAATAAATTTACTCATTAATGACAAAAATAGAGATAAATGGAAAATCACTTACTATAATCTATGTGAAATTGAGCAATTCCAGAACCAGGATAGTAGGAGCCCTTCTCCACAGTAACCAGACAATGCTTATTTTGTTTTTCTTGAATAATTTCCTTTATTCCAGAAGCTCCTTGCTTCATCAAATTCCAGCTTCGTATACATCCATCTAGACGAGGGTTAATCTAGCAAATTAAAATATAAGTCAAGGAGTGCATTTTAAACTTAAACAAGTGGCTCAATTATGAGTATAAGTTTTCATTTACAGAAAAAAAATCCTTTCTTTATAATAGTTGAAAATATTTTGAATTTTATTTAAGTTTTTCTTTTCAAAGTATTCTTCAGATGGACAGTCTTTTTCAGTACAAGTGAGCTTATACCATCACAAGACCTCAGTGGCATCTTAATGATTTTTAACACTTCAAGCCCCACCTGCCTCTCCTACATCATCCAGTGGTAACTTTTCTGCTCTCAAGTTCTATATTTGCTTCTATCTGTGGCCCTGGGCGCTAAGCTGTCTTGTTTGTCTTCTTTGTTTGTTTGATTGAGATGGAGTCTTGCTGGAGTGCAGTGGTGGGATCTTGGCTCACTGCAACCTCTGCCTCCCTGGTTCAAGCGATTCTCCTGCCTCAGCCTCCCGAGTCGCTGCGATTACAGGTGCCCGCCACCACACTCGGCTTATTTTTGCTCTTTGAGTAGAGATGGAGTTTTGCCACATTGGCTAGGTTGGTCTTGAACTCCTGATCTCAGGGTGATCCACCCGCATCGACCTCCCAAAGTGCTGGGATTACAGGTGTGAGCCACCGCGCCCGGCCTTGTTTTTCTTTAGTGGCATTTACAATATGGGTTTATCTTGCCAATCAGACTCTAAGTTTCTTCAGACACAAAAGTGTTTGCATTCTTTAGCCTCCATCAAGCATCCTGCCAGGCTCAAGGCATGTAAAAGCCATTTCATAAATGATTAATACTTTTTGAATATTTTATTTTACATTAAAAGTGTCTTAATTTCTCAGTTTCAAACAACAGGTATATTGATGTCGACATGGGTTAATTAATTCAAGCTTAATATCATATAACAGAAATCTTTTAAAAGTTAAAGTAACTATTAATTGCCAGGAGTGAAAGATGGATATAAGATAGTAAATACTTAAATTAAACCAGCAAGTGTATCGGGCAGGTCTGTGATTTCAAACGAAATTTTTAAAACTCTTTCAAGAGTTAGTGGTTAGTCTCTTTCATGAAACCTATTCTATAGCTATTAAACAAATATTATATTTAGAAAAATATCTATTACATCTAATTTCAATTTGTGACAGGCTATAGTTGTACCCTCAGTAAAGAGGTATTTTTTTAACAATAAATTTCACCTTATGTGGTATTCTTTAGCTCTTGCATTTAAGTCCTAAAAATAGACTTGAGAAAGTCCTTTGACTGGCTTTCACAAAATAGCATAATTTTGGACTTAAATATATTAATTTGTATGTTTAACGACTGAGTGTGGATTATCATGATGTTAACACTGAACCGTAGTGTTAACATTGTCAAGCATTAACTTGAGAATTTTAGAAATCCACTTCACGATTTATGCTGGGGATTTAAATGGGCACAAAAGCACTATATCATTTTCTTAAGGGTTACTAATGTTATTTTTCCATGATCATTTCAAGTTGTCACACTTAGTATGCTTAACAAAACAACTTCTATTGACTCTCAGAAAAACACATATTCAAATCTATTACAGACAAAAGGAATTCATCCCTGATGAATGACAGCAGCTTGGATCATTACCGGTTTAATGAGTTCACTTTCCACTTTCCGAGGGAATCCTGCAAAGTACACTTTGGTTTCTAGCAATCCATTTTCAGGCTTAAAAAGGGGTCCAGGTTTATTTATATCCATCACAGCTTCTTTAGCTATTTTAATGCTAATACTATGTTCTAATTCTTCTACAGACACCTACAAAAGAAAAATTACCAAATAACCAAGCATTACTACATATCATTTGAAATACTGGGATCTAAAAATTGTTATTATTCCCAAAAACTACTTTTGTAAAGTAATCATTTTAATGTAATTATTAATTTGTTACAACTCATTTGGAATGTCAAATTATGATAAATGTGATAAAAAGACATTTAATGTGGCAGCACTTGATCAAAAATTAAAAGCGTATCATATTTTAAAGTTAAAAAATGATAGTATTCTGTTAAGCTTAAACATCCAATTATGTATCTTTCAATCCCAGGCTGCTAGAAAATTAACAGTTAAGTGAGCCATTCTATCTTAGGAAAAATTTAAGTGGTCTTATTTTGCAATTGTCTGATAATATACATATGGGATCAATAATGTAAATAAGTTCTTAATATAAAGTCAGAAAAATCAATATGTTCAGTATTCTGTTCGTTGCACACAAATTATTTTTTCTCTAAAATTCAAAAGTGATTGAGACAATAAGAGAAAAACACATAAAATTAAATGGAAGTTTTCCTATTTTGAGAGTAGTTTGGGTTTTTAAAAAAGGTTTCAAGTAAGGGTAAACAACAATAAAAGTTCCTTCCACAAAGGCAATTTGAAGAACCACTGCTGAAATCACTTCAAGTAAAACTATAGCACTCAAAGTGCAAACTCTTTGCTCACTAACTAATAATATAAGCCAGACAATAAACATATTAAAACAACATGACAGGAAGGGAAAAACTATCCTCCAACATAGAATACATTTAGTAACACAAACTTAAAGTTGGTCAACACTCCTTCTTTAATATAGCCAATTAGCAGCATTCGAACAACTATTCTCTCCTTTACAGACTTTCTTAACTTAGCCTACAACACCTGACCCTGCTTGCTTCTCTCTCTACACTCTAACCACTACTTCTCAGTCTCCTTTGCTGGATCTTCCCCTCCCCACGGCTCAGGCCCCAGACCTTTTTCCTGTAGCCATGCAAGTATTTTAAGTGAGACACCATGACCCCACTCCAGGGCATTTGGAAAATTTGGAGGTGGGGAACACTTTTATTTGTCACAATGAGTAGGGGCCATGCTGGCACTGCAAGATGATAGACAATCTGCATTATGTACATAGGCTAGTCATGCAGAATTAATAATAATAAATAATGCAGAACTAATAATAAACTATCAAGTATGCTTAAAATGTTTTGAACATCCCTGCTAGGTATTCATATAGAGACTATTCATGCTTACAATCATCTGAGTTTGTGTATGCATATACACAAAATGCTTGCTGCACTATTTTAGCATTCATTACATTTTTCAAGAATATAATAATCTTGAAAACTAAGGATAGATTGATATTTGTTTCATTCATATCTTTACCAGGAACTTCTCACCACTTTGGAAAATTAATAACACCAATGGCAACACCATGTATGCACTTAATGGTATTTGAGTTGCTAATATAACACCCCAGCATTAGTCTTCATTTGTAGCTTTTACTTTATACATAGAAGCAAGCTTTAACAAGTGCTGTAGTTATAGCTATGTATATATCAAAATACATATTATTTTCTTATAAATTACTTTCCTTTAATTTATCCATATTAATATGATAATGAGAGCATTGTATTGGTTTTGATTGGGTGTATGTGAAGGTGGTTTACATTATTGACACATTTCATTATAGAATAGTAAAGGAGCATTCAGACATTGGATGAGGTCGTATTTGGAACCACTGGTCAACACAAACAGTTTCAGGCCCTTAAAACCCCTCTTTATGCTGAGTATTCAGAAATTTGAATTGAAGGCTTAACTTTAAAAATATATCCAGAATCTGACCACTTCTCACCACCCTTATCATCCGCACACCAGTCAAAGCTCCCATCTTCTCTCTGCTGGATTCTTCCAACAGTCTCCTACCTCCATATCCTGTTCTACTCTCACTCTCCACTTCTGGTTTCCACAAAGTCATCCGCTTCTGATCGGGATTATCTTTTAAAATGCAAATTAGATCCATGTCCTTTCTCAAAACCATCCAGGGTCTTTCCATTTAGCATAAAATCCACATCCTCATCATTGCCCCCAAGGCCCTCAATGATCTTATTCTAGACCACGTTTCTAATCTCATTTTCTAACTACTCTCCCCTGCTGCTACACTACTCTTTGTGTTATTCCTCAAATACCAAACACATCCTATTCCAAGAAATTCTCTACTTGCTGTTCACATGGTGCAGAATCATTTTCTATTCCCTCATGTATTTCTCACGACATGTGCTCTCAATCTCGGCTCAGATCTAATCTAATCAGAGATGCCTTTCCTGATTCTATATGTATACTAACACCCATCACTCTCTATGTCCTTGCCTGGCTTTTCTTTTTCCTTATAACAGGAATAACTATCTGGCATATTTATTTTTTCATGCATTTGTTGTTTGCATCTCACCACTAGAATGCAAGCTGCGTAAGAGCACTGACTTTTTTTTATTTGCTGTTGTACCTTTACCACCTAGAATAAGGATTACCACATAGCAGTGCCAATAAATATTTTGCTGAATGAATTATGATACATTTACAATTAAAATTCCTAATATTAGACTCATAATCAAAGATAACATTAATATTAGACTCATAATCAAAGATAAGAATTTATAATCATTTATAAATTCACCACATTTGCCCAAGTGTGCTTTGTTCATACCTCTACTGTAACGTATTTCCTGTTACATTATATTGTTTCCCAAAGAAGCATCAGCTACTTATCTATGACTAAGCTCTAGAGCGAGGAAAATCTCTTGCTATTGTTGCAGGAAGTCAGGGACCCTGAACAGAGGGACTGACTGGAGCCATGGCAGAGGAACATAAATTGTGAAGATTTCATGGACATTTATCAGTTCTCAAATAATACTCTTATAATTTCTTACACCTGTCTTACTTTAATCTCTTAATCCTGTTATCTTCATAAGCTGAGGATGTATGTCACCTCAGGACCACAATTGTGTTAACTGTACAAGTTGATTGTAAAATGTGTGTTTGAACAATATGAAATCAGTGCACTTTGAAAAAGAACAGAATAACAGTGATTTTAGGGAACAAGGGAAGACAACCATAAGGTCTGACTGCCTGTGGGGTCGGGCAAAATAGAGCCATATTTTTCTTCCTGCAGAGAGCCTATAAATGTACATGCAAGTAGGGAAGATATCGCTAAATTCTTTTCATAGCAAGGAATATTAATAATTAATACCCTGGGAAAGGAATGCATTCCTGGGGGGAGGTCTATAAATGGCCGCTCTGGGAGTGTCTGTCTTATGCAATTGAAATAAAGACTGAAATATACCCTGGTCTCCTGCAGCACCCTCAGGCTTATTAGGGTGAGGAAAAAAAACCCACCCTGGTAAATTGGAGGTCAGACCGGTTCTCTGCCCTTGAACCCTGTTTTTTGTTGTTTAAGATGTTTATCAAGATAATACATGCACTGCTGAACACAGACCCTTATCAGTAATTCTGCTTTTGGCCTTTGCCTTGCGATCTTTATTGGACCCTTATCAGGAGTTTCTGATTTTGCTCTTGTCCTGTTTCCTCAGAAGCATGTAATCTTTATTCTCCTTTTTGCCCTTTGAAGCATGTGATCTTTGTGACCTACTCCCTGTTATTACACCCCCTCCCCTTTTGAAATCCTTAATAAAAACTTGCTGGTTTTGTGACTCCAGTGGGCATCACGATCCTACCGAATATGTGATGTCATCCCCGGAGGCCCAGCTGTAAAATTCCTCTATTTGTACTCTTTCTCTTTATTTCTCAGCTGGCTGACACTTATGGAAAATAGAAAGAACCTATGTTGAAATATTGGGGGCAGGTTCCCCCAATATGCTGTAGTTCTAATGCCTTGAACTCAGGAACTTAGCATCAAAAGTACTCAGTAAAAGCTTATCGAATAAATGAGTGCATGTCTGCATAATTGAAAGACAAAAATAATTTAGTGATGACCTCACATGGCTTCTCAATACAAACTTCTTGTTTGGGTGCAGTAGCTCACACCTGTAATCCCTGCACTTTGGGAGGCTGAGGAGAGCTGATCACCTGAGGTCAGAAGTTCTGGACTAGCCTGGCCAAAATGGTGAAACCCATCTCTACTAAAAATACAAAAACTACCCAGGCATGGTGTCAGGTACTGATAGTCCCAGTTGCTCAAGAGGCTGAGACAGGAGAATTGCTTGAACCCAGGAGGTGGAAGTTACAGTGAGCCAAGATCATGCCACTGCACTCCAGCCTGGGTGACAGAGCAAGACTCCGTCTCAAAATAATAATAATAGTGATGATAAATAAATAAATAACATAAATAAATAAATTGAGATCAGCACAAACTTCTTGCCAGCTCCTCTAGGCATAAAAGATGTCTCTTTTGGCACCACATTCTAAGGCGAAGCCAATCTTCTCTCAGCTATCCTCTGCTGATGCCAGCAATGACTCTATACTTCAGAAAAGACTTCTCCCCACTATTAACTAGCAGTTAAGTCCCACTTTAACCCAGTTGATTAAGGTGCTATTCTTGATCATTAGAATAAAGGCTATATGTAGGATTAAATTAAAATGCTAATCTCTTCCTTTCCTCTCCTCTCCTCTCCTTTCTTCTCCTCTCCTTTCTTTTCCTTTCTTTTTTGACACAGAGTCTTCCTTTGTCACTCAGGCTGGAGTGCAGCTGCGTGATCTCACTGAAACCTCTGCTTCCTCCGTTTAAGCGATTCTCCTGCTGGGACTGCAGGCGTGCGCCACCATGCCTGGCTAATTTTTGTACTTTTAGTAGAGATGAGGCTTCGCCATGTTGGTCAGGCTGCTCTCGAACTCCTGACCTCAGGTGATCCACCCACCTTGACTTCCCAAAGTGCTGGGATTACAGATGTGAGCCACTGCACCCAGCCTAAAATGCTAATTTCTAAGCACACTGGTACCTGCTACTGTATATTGTTTGCACAAAAACTGATTACTAGGTCTGGTACAATGGCTCATGCCTGTAATCCTAGCATTTTGGGAAGCCAAAGTGGGAGGAGGATTCCTTGAGTTTAAGACCAGCCTGGGCAACATAGCAAGGCCCTGTGTCTATTTTTTTTAAAAAGGATTACTTATCTATCTGCTTGTATTTGAATTTGAATTACCTTTTTGAATTTGTCACTATGTTTATTTCTCCTTAATTTAAAACATATTATTGACGGTTGAGGAGAGTTTTCCTTGATCAATGTTGTCTTTGCACAAATTGTTATGCTGGTCGAGTGTGGTTGCTCACTCTTGTAATCCCAGCATTTTGGGAGGCCGAAGTGGGCGGACAGCTTGAGGCCAGGAGTTTGAGACCAGTCTGGCCAACATGGTGAAACCCTGTCTCTGCTAAAATTACAAAAATTAGCCAGGTGTGCTATTGCACACCTGTAATCCCAGCTACTCAGGAGGCTGAGGCACAAGAATCGCTTGAACCCAGGAGGTGGAGGTTGCAGTGAGCCAAGACCGTGCCACTGCACTCCAGCCTGGGCGACAGAGTGAGACTCTCTCTCAAAAAAAAACAAAACAAAACAAAACAAAAAAAGGCTGGGCGCAGTGGCTCACCCAGGACTTTGGGAGGCCAAGGCGGGCAGATCACCTGAGGTCAGGAGTTTGAGACCAGCTGGACCAACATGGAGAAACCCGGTTTCTACTAAAAACACAAAATTAGCCAGGCGTGGTGGTGCATGCCTGTAATCCCAGCTACTCAGGAGGCCGAAACAGGAGAATCACTTGAACCCAGGAGGCGGAGGGTTGCAGTGAGCCGAGATGGCGCCATTGCACTCCAGCCTGGGCAACAAGGGCAAAACTCCATGTCAAAAAAAACAAAACAAAACTGTTAGGCCGCCTAATAATCCCTAACACCATTGTTCATCAATCAGCCACTAAAAAAGGTACAAAGTTAAAGACAGAGTAGTTCAAGCAAATAACTAAAAACAATGCTTCTAATATATTAAGTGAGAATATTATTACTCAGGGTGTTTCAGGGATTTACAGTATGTAGAATATGCCTCCTATAGCATCAGATAACTCCAAACCCATTTTGGTTTGGTATCACTATAAAAATAAATTATGATTTTATACAAACTGCATCAAAGTGGGAAGATATTGATGAAATCTGCAAACATACCATATTCCATAGACCGTTATTAATAATGTCACCTCCAGTTGTGATTTTGGATGTATGTTCATTCTTAAGCTGAACTTCAATCTTTCCACCACGAAGTGCAATCAGGAGCCATGCTGAGTGATCGATAGATTCTGCATACAGTATCACGCCTTGTGAATCATATGTCCGGAAATCAAATTCTGCTGAAAATCTAAAAAACGGACAAAGAGAGATCCTTAAGAGTGAGAAATACAGAAAGCTCAATGCATTATTCTTTATTTCTTATACTGACAAACAGTAACACGGACAAAGAGTCAACTATTTATTTCATTTTCTGGAATTAATAAAAGAGAAGGGCAGAATTAGATGGCTCATGTATTATCTCTGGCTCCATGTATGTTTAAAATTAAGTTATTATTTTTTCTTGCTTATTCTTGGAATCTTTTCCCCAGAGAACAGATCCTTTGGTAATTTGTCATCTTTGTTTGGCATATATTTTGAAAGCACCTTCCAAGTGCTGGAATTAATACACATGTATAAGTATCAGGCATACTATATCTCTCCTGGAGCCTTTTATACACTATATAATCTAACATTAAGAAGTGGTTGTTTGTTTTTGTTTTTGTTTTTGCTGTATCCATAAGTGATCATAAAATGTGTTACAATTTCATCGTTGGTTTATTCATCAAAAGGCATATTTTCCCTATAATTTCACCTGTCAGGAATCACTCATGGAGATCTACAAGATGGCATATGGATGACTACAGACATCATTAAGCCTTCGTGTGTTGTAAGAAAGGTAAAATTTAAAAACTTAAAATATATCTATTAGCTTTCCTAAAACTCTAATTGCATAAGTCACTCTAGTAGAATACACAGAAGGAAAACTTAAAAGATACAGTCTACTCATGTGTTCGGGGGTATCTGAGTGCTGGCAACATCTGCTGCTATTAAGACTCTAGACATATATGTAGTTATTACAGGGGGGAAAAGTCTTAGGATGCAGGACTTAAAATAACATGTGTTGATTCAGTATCCTTAAAACACTTCAATGAGAATCAGCATTGAAGTTTCCAAGGGACTAGCAAATCCAAATGATTGACAAAAGACGAACAGGGAAAAGGAACAATAGATGTGTAACTATTAGTCACCTAAGTTAAACTACAGGCAATTTAAGTTAAAGAGTCTGGACTTCAGATAATTGCTAAATTAAGCAGGACAGAATCCCGTACTCTTACCGCAATATAAGAGTAATAGTAATAGAGGCACCATTTGCAATGGGGCACAAATCTCCCTCAAATGGAACAAAGAAAAGATGACAAAATAAATGTTTCATCTTTAGAATTCTAAAGAAATGCTAAAAAGAGGTAAAATGTGGAGTAAAGTAGGCTGGATGGATAAAAATGTAGTAGGAACTTACTGAACTCAGATTATATAAAAAAGAACAGTTTTGCTTGGAATAAGGACTTCTATCCTCTTTCACAACTATCTGAACATTTTGTGGATGTGAAACGATATTATCTTGCCAAAATCCAAATCTGTGTATGCTCAAGATCTTCCAGCAGTTGATTCTATTATGGAGATAACTTCCTTTTCTTTGTAAAATCAGGCTAAAATCATATTTCAAAGAGTCATGCTCTGCATATTTTGTTTCTGGAATATATCATCAACATATTGATTCATTACAATGGGGAACAATTCATTCTTTTTCACAAGCGTGGTAAACTGGAAAATAGAGTGAATTTGTTGACATTTATGTAGGGAAAGCATTTGATCATGAGAAACTGATGTAAAGAAATTTGCAAAAATAAATAAAAGCACTAGTTATTCTTTGTGTTGATCACACAGGTAGCAGTTTATAAAAATTCATCAAGCTGTACATTTAACCTAATGTGTACATTTCTGTACATACTTTATATTTCAATGAAAAGTTTAAAATAAATAAATAATAAATTCTGGAAAAAATAATTTGGCCAATTCCAATCCAATGTTAGAGAATAAACTACTGTGAATCGTCAGTGAGAAATGAACACAGTCATCCCTAGGTATACATGGGAGCTTGGCGCCAGGACCTCGGGATGGTATCAATATCCACAAATGCTCAAGTCCCTTATATAAAATGGCATAGTATTTGCATATAATCTATGCACATCCTCCCACGTACTTTAAGTCATCTCCAGATTATGTATAATACTCAATATAATGTAAATGGTATGTAAATAGTTGTCATACTGTATTGGGTTTTATTTGTATTACTTTGTATTGTATTGTCAATATTTATCGTGGTTTTTTTTCTGAATATTATCGACCTGAGGTTGGTTAAATCCACAGATGAGTAACTCAAGGATATGGAGGATCAATTGTATTCCTAAAAGTGTTATTTACTACAACTAATAATATTTTTCTCTCTCATTCTTATTATTCTCAGAGCAGGAAAGGGTTTTCTCCAATCTCTATCATTAGAAGATATTACTTGCTCTGTGATGTTAAAGGAAAAAAAACCCACTTATTGGGAGAAATAAAGCATGGAAGGAGCACAGTTGCTTAAGTGTTTACATAAGTTATTGATCTTAGAATAATTTTCAATGTTTTTAATAATGTGTATGAATTTAGTTATTTAATGAGTAATCATTCATGCATCTGACATCAAATTCTAAACATGCATGCTTATTTAATTAAAATATTTTAAAATTTGAACTATATACTCTGTCTCAAGTATTTTTCCTTGTCATTATTCCAAAAAAATTCCAATGTCTTTCTTCTACTTCCAGCAGTGTATGCTTCTGAGAAAATCTGATAACTAAAGTACAATTATGGCAGGTCACCTGGGGTGATCACTTGAGGTCAGGAGTTGAAGACCAGCCTGGGCAACATGGTGAAACTCTCTCTTTACTAAAAATACAAAAATTAGCTGGGTGTGGTGGCTCATGCCTGTAATCCCAGCTACTCAGGAGGCTGAGGCAGGAGAATTGCTTGACCTGGGAGGCGAAGGTTGCAGCGAGACAAGACTGTGCCACTGCACTCCAGCCTGGGTGACAGAGCAAGACTCTGTCTCAAAAATAAATAAATAAACAAAAATAAAATAAAATAAAAATTGGATGTAAACATTGCTATAAAAATATAGTGGAATCAAGACTAAAAAACATAATCAATTATTTCATTTCTGAACTCAATCTAACTACAATAATAATGGATAATGTATTTAGATAGCCAACTAAAATTATGTAATGTATGTCTTTATAATGCCACTTAAGCAAGTTTAAATTTTTTCCTTAATAATTTTGAACATAATGATATTCTAAAAGCAATACTGAGTATTTTTTATTACTTAGTTTTCATAACATGTGTAAAGAGTAATGGAAACTTCACAAGTACATTAAATCTATGTTCCCAGCTTCTTAGTAAATATGCACTTTCTACAAAAGGAAGAACATGGAGTAAGGTAAAATGTTAATTGGGGAAAGTCAGCCTAGAATGACTCAAAAAGGTTTTAGCATGAAAATTATATGTGTGAAGGAATAAATTAACTTTAGGGCTCCCCAAATCATCTGATTGGTAGTATGACTACATTATCTGATAGGTAATACAATTTCACACATTTCAAACCTTTTCAGCCACTTTTCTCCTGCCCTCATCTGCTTAACCTCTAGAAATTATCATTGCTAGTGGTTCCTCACCTGCTGATTTCTGGCAAACGAAATTTTAAATATAAAACAACCCCTGCAAACTGTTCCGCCAAGTAAAGTAATTCATACTTTGTGTCAAGGTTCAAGGGAAGGCACACTGAAACAGCCTGGAATAAAAGAAACCAAATAAACAACAAGAAAATCAAAATGCATAGGTTAGTGCTGAATGTTTGTGTGAGGCCATGCATTTTTGTTTGGTTACTAAAGTATCACCTGTAACACACTAAAATAATTAAGAATATTTTGGGTAATAATAAAGACATATCTTCCATTTCCTTGTACAGTCTATCTATAAAGAATATGTGGGTTTTAAAGTCTCGTTCAATGTGCATGGTTTTAGATCTTTTTCTTTAATACTTCTTTTGCAAATTTTAGTCCTAAACACAAACTCTTCCAAAACCAATATATATTTCTTTAACTGTCAGGTATAATATCTTCCATGAATTATGTCTGAAAATTATTTTTATTTGAAGTCAGAAATAGGTGTAAGAATTAATGTATCAATAAATAACACCTCATTCATTCACTCATTCATTTATTAAGCCAAAGTTTTCTGAGCAAGAATGTGCTATCTAGATAGTCAAGGGAATACTGGAAAACATGAAGGAAATAAATATAAATTAAGATCTCATAGTCTCCAAGGAATTTACAAGAAGATTATTTAAAGTCATCACATATGGTATCAAGTATTTTCTTCTAAGAGTGAAAACAAACATTAAAATGAAAAGCTTTTAATGTATAAATGATTGAGCACATACGAGGATATTTTGAGGAGAATTACGTACATAGCACTGTATTAAATATAGGCCCAGAAATAACATTTTGTTTCCCCTTAAAACTTTAAGAAATCTATTTCAAGGCAGACGGTGATATGTAAGTACACCAAATACAGAAATAACAAAGGACTAAATTACAGAATAGATGTTCACACAGCGTGGCATTTCAATTAAGTAGTACCACACCAAAATTACTACACATGCCAACTAGCTTATTTCCAGGTAGGTTGCATACTACTGAATGTGACATTTCTCCAGACATATACAGCTTTGTCTTGGCAACAGATATAGAGGTATGTATGTACACTTAAATCATTATTTAGGCATTTTTTATGGTCTGCCTCATAATTATATATAATTTTGCCTCCACTTGTCAAAAAAAACATGCGGGAAAAAAAAGAGCTCAGATGGTGACATTTATTTCAATGAAGTAAAAACAAGCACCTACCCCCAATATTCAATTCCTGGGTCAGTTATGCGTTAAATCTAAGTAACTAAAAGCAAGTCTGAGAGACACAGATTGAGAAATCAACCTCTCTGAATTATGATATACTTAAACCCCACTAAAATCCTAGAAATTGTTAAAAGTGTACGTTAAAACTGCACTTGTACCCTCTGAAACTTCATGAGCACTTTACAAACACTAACATGCCTAAGACATGATCAAACTAGTCAGAGTGGAATCCAGAAAAGTAGACAGGGGAAAATGTTTTCACTTAAGTTTCTATGGGAGATTATTTTTTCACAATGAGGGCTGTTAAACTCAGCTTTTCTTGATTTCTTAAGTAAATACACACGTTGTATTTTATAAATGTACAGGCTACAGATAAGTACTCTCTAAACTGTGACTCTACCCTCTTTTTTTAAACTCAGCCACTAATTATCCCCCATGTTTATGACTTACACGGCCATAATTAGTAAATAATCGTGAGTCATAACCTGCTTAAAGCTACAGCAATTGTTGTAGAACATCTGTGTTTTCCTGACTTAACTCAGTTACGTGAAAATAAGTATGTGGATCTCTCCTTTTAGGAAGCGGGAGCAGTTAAGCAGTGTAAAATGTTTACCTCACAGCTCTTCTGATCCTGGGCAAGTTTGAATCCTCTCTTCCCATCACAGTAGCAAGTGTAACCTCCAGGGTAATTGACACAAAGCTGAGCACACATGTTCTCAGAGCATTCATCTACATCTGAGGTAAAAACATACGCACACACACGCAAACTTTAGTATCTCCTAAATGTCCAATCTCAGAGGCACAGGAATATTATGATTGTAGTATGAGATAATCAACGATAATCCAATCTTAGGGAAAGAAATACTATGACATCAAGCTACATTTAAATATAATACTTAACGTGGAAATGTAACCGAGTTACAAGTGTAATTTTTATTTATTTACATATTTGAAACTAAAATTAATTTATAACTTTCGGTGATTAAGTATAACAATTCTACCAAATTTCTCATTTTGAATTTGAAGAAAAAAAGATTGAGAATCTCAACTTAACTGTCATTTCTGAATATTTGAATTCCATTGAGATTACCTCACAATTCATTGCTTTGAGAAAAAGAAAAAAGAAATGGGAAGGGGAAGAGGAAGGGAGAGGAAGATGGGGAAGAAGTAAAGGAAAAGAAAGGTAGGGAAGAGAAGAAAAGACCACTTTAACTGAAGGTTGATACAGTCAGGAATTAAATGACAATATCAAGAACATTGGGCCTCTCATAATGCAATAATTAATGGTGACAGTGAATTTAGGGAAATATCTTTATTTGTTATCTTTCTTTTTTTTTTTTAAACCTCACTATGATGTAATCTCCCATATTATGAAATCTATATGGTCCCTGTCCCTACTCATATTTTGAGAAAATCATTCTTGGAAATGTATAATATTATGTTGAAGCAAACATCTATCTCAGAACTATATAAGATCATTTACATTTTCATTGGATATGCCCTATGACCTTTAAAACTCCACAAGTTCATAAATGCTATTATTGAATATGTTCTCATAAAATAATTTAAAATAGATTCCCAAAATTAATAATCCTGCAATAGTATTAAAATTGCATATTATTAAATTTATAGATCACATAAGAGTCACATATAAATCTTTTATAAAAATATGTCATTCATTAATAAAACTACGATACAGGGGATGAAGTTGGCTAATGATAATTCTGCAGATGTCTAGAGTTATCCATGGTAATTTCTATCTGCAATGGTGGGAAAGGAGAAATGTGTGTGTGGTGGGCAGGGGAATATTTTTGGTCAGTGCAAAAGGAGATAGGACATCAAAATCTCAAAAGCAGCATACGTAGTTAAAAAATTCATTGTAAAATTATTATTGATTTAGGCAACTTCATAGAGACAAGAAACAAGAGTAGAGGTTACTTCCATCAAGGTAACTAATAAAAGAAAACCCACTGCTTAATAGTTACTGGTTAAGAGTTTTTGTTTGGGCTGATGAAAAAGTTTTGGAAATAGCAGTGATGGCTGCACAATGGCAAGAATGTAATTAATGCCACTGAATTGTACATTTAAAAATGGTTAAAAGGGTACATTAAAACTGTACTTGTACCCACAAATCTATTTTTTAAAAGGTACACTATACATGTGTGTGAATATACACATATATATGTATGTGTATATATATATATTTTCTTATGTATGTGTATACACACACACATATATATATATACACACACACACACACACACAGCCACAATAGAAAAATTAGTATTGATTAGTTCCAACCATGGCATTAAATCTGTTTTAAAATTTTAAAAAATCCAAAGGAAGGTATGAGATAATCTGTATATCATGATAAACAGACCTACAAACAAACAACTACAATATGTTGAAGCTTCCTGGGGCACACAGGGCAGAGCCACTGCAGTTACTCAAAGCAACAGCACCTTCAAGGGGTTGCCCCAAACCCACAGGCTCTGACATTACTGATCAATATTTCTTAAATTTCTAGTGTATTGTTATCATTTCTTTATCATGAGATAATAGAACTGTGTCGCTTTTTATTTTAGAATAAATGACTTATTTATATATGCCCAGAAAAATCACTGAAAATCTTGGAATAAAAACTAAAGTTTTTAACCATGCTCATTGTCTCACTCAGATGACCTTTATGCTTATGTCTTTCTTTTCTGTCTACTGTTTTTCCTTCCAAACTGAAATTCTCTTTACCTTTGAATATAATGTAAATGACATGAAAATATATTCATCTTGTTTTTATCACACCTGGAGGTCTCCAATTCATAGGTAGCGCAAAGGGCCAATCGGCATGCACAACACTAAACTTAAAGACCATGTGTCTTACATACTTTAACTCTGGAAGGAAGCCAATGATTACCCAATTGAACAAGCTATATTAGGGATAAGAAAATATTACTGTTGATGTCAAACAAAACCAATGCTTTCAAATATCAGTTCAGGCTTCACACACACCCTCTCCACAATCAATAATGATACTACCATCATTCTACCTTCACAAGACTTTGATTTGAGATTATATCTGTAGCCTTCAGGGCATTCACATTCAAAATCTCCTGGAATGTTCTTGCACACAGCTGTGCCACAAATGTTTGGCTTCAAAGAGCATTCATCCACATCTATAAATAAAATAACCATATTTAAAAACATTTTTCCCATACCAGCAGACACTAGCAAAGAACCCTTGATTTGTGCTTCCTGGACTAGTTTAATATACGTATTGAGATAACAGATTGGCCTTCGGACAAAAAAACATTAAATCTATCATCATATGTTAGTTTACTAAATATGATTTCTTTCTACAAATGCATAGGGAATTTGATTCATGTTTGCCATGTTCCTTTCTAGTTATGTTAAGAAGGAGAAAGCTTTAAAAATGTTCTTATCTGCCAGGTTGTGGTATGAAAAGAAACAGAAGTCTTGAAAACAGATTCACTCCATATTATCACAATTATTTTTTGTACATGGGATGGCTCATCTATTCTATCTTGTTTCTTTGGAAATGAACAAACATGTAATTTGTACACTACTATTGTCTAAAGTAGATGATAGTGATTCAAATTTATATTAAGATTAAGGTCTCTAAGTACTTATAAATCTGCAGTTAATCCAATATGAATTTAGTGCTAAACGAATATTCCAGAAATTTCAGATGCATATATTATAGTGTGAAATGAAGGAGACAACATATTGATAGTAACTAGTTACTAGATGAGCACCTGTGAAGAAAACAAAACATGCGACAGAAATAGTTCAACGGAGATGTAATTATTAGTGAACTCTTCTGCGTACTCTCTGGAGAAAGACAAATTCAGAACAGAAAATATGTTTTCTATTCCAAAAGTTGACAGCCTTTTTTCCAGATTAATAGTCAAAATTTAGGATATTATTTAAAATAACTTGCACAAAAATAATAAAACCAGTTTCCTTGTAGGAATTTTTCTATATTTTGACTGTATCATTGTCAACATCCTGAGTGTGAAATTGTACTATCATTTTGTAAAATATTACCATTAAGGGAAAACGGGGTAAAGGGTAGGTATATAGCATCTCTCTGTATTACTTCTTACAACTTCATGTGAATCTTTAACTAATTCAAAGTAAAATATCCAATTTTTTAAAAAGAGCTAAAAACTATGTTTTTGAAATAAAGTAAGCCGGAGCAACAGTGGGACACTGTCTCTATGAAGTTTTTTTTCTTAAAGTAGCCAGGAGTGGCCGGCCATGGTGGCAGTGCTGTAGTCCTAGCACTTTGGGAGGCCAAAGTGTTCAAGACCAGCCTGAGTGAGCAACATGGTGGAACCCCACTTCTATACATTAAAAAAAAAAAAAAAGGAAAAGAGAAAAAATTAGCCAGGAGTGGTGGCATGTGTTCTTGTTACTAAGGAGGATAAGGCGAGAGGATCACTTGAATCCAGAAGTTGGGGTGCCTTGAACTATGATTGCACCACTCCACTCCACCCTGGGTGACAGAGGGAGACCCTATCACTAAATAAATATGTAATAAACTAAAATAAAATCAGTAAAAATATGTCACTAAGTGTATTTGGTTTGAGGTATATTGCAGGGAATTATTTAGATCATACAAGTTTAAGTTACAGTACATTGGTTTTATGACTCCGCACTGACATCTAATGTCTGATTGTAAAGTTTTATTCTTTCAGCTGGGCACAGTCGCTCATGTCTGTAACCCCAGCACTTTGGAAGGCCAAGGCGGGCAGATCACTTGAGCTCAGGCATTCAAGAGCAGCCTGGTCAACATGGCAAAACCTCATCTTTACTGAAAAATACAAAATTAGCCAGGTGTGGTGGTGTGCATCTGTCCCAGCTACTCGGGAGGCTGAGGCAGAAGAATCACTTGAACCCACAAAACAGGTTGAAGTGAGCCGAGCTCACACTGCATTCCAGCCTGGGCATCATAGCGAGACTCTGTCTCGAAAAAAACAAAAAACAAAAAAAAAAGGAAGAAGAAGAACAAGAAGAGAAAAGTTTTATTCTTTCATCTTTAGACAGTTACTGGCAAAAAAAGTGAAATTGTACTATCATTTTGTAAAATATTACCATTAAGGGAAAACGGGGTAAAGGGTAGGTATACCCCGTTTTTCTGGATCCCAAGCATTTCTACATTGTGGCAAAGGTCCCATTGTAATAGTTTTTTTGTTGTTGTTTCTTTTTTTTTTTTTTTTGAGGAGGAGTCTCACTCTGTCACCCAGGCTGGAGTGCAGTGGCGCGATCTCGGCTCACTGCAAGCTCCGCCTCCCGGGTTCACACCATTCTCCTGCCTCAGCCTCCCGAGTAGCTGGGACTACAGGCGCCCGCCACCACGCCCGGCTAATTTTTTCTATTTTTAGTAGAGACGGGGTTTCACTGTGTTAGCCAGGATGACCTCGATCTCCTGACCTCGTGATCTGACCACCTCAGCCTCCCAAAGTGCTGGGATTACAGGCGTGAGCCACTACGCCTGGCTGTAATAGTTTTTCATATATTCTTCTATCTGTTTTCCACTCTATTACTTACATATCATGGGTAAACAATAATGCAAATAAATATAAGAACAGATGTGGTCATCAGGAACATTCCTATTAATAAGAGCACTTTTGTAATCATTTACACATATATGTGTGTATTAACTGAGTGGATAAGAATTTAAAATACTTCTGAGTTTTTAAAAAGTCACAAATTTGGCCAGGTGTGGTGGCTCATGCCTGTAATCCCATGACCTTGTGAGGTTGAAGTGGATGGATCGCTTCAGCCCAAGAATTTGAGATCTGCCTGGACAATGTGGCAAAACTCCATCTGTATCTGTACAAAAGCTACAAACATTAGCCAGCATGGTGGTGCATGTTTGTAGTCCCAGCTGCTTAGGAGAGTGAGGTGGGAGGACCTCCCAGGAGATCGAGGCTGTACTGAGTTGAGATCATTCCACTGCACTCCAGCCTAGGTGACAGGCAAAACCCTATCTTAAAAAATAAATAAATAAAAACAAAAATTCTTTAGAAAGAGACTATTAAAGTATTTAAGTGTAGAAGTGTCAATGGGTACTATTTGTTTATAAAATGCATATGGTATCCAGCATTGTGATGGTTTTTCTATAACTCATGTTCTAATGACAGTCTTATTCTAAATAGTCTCAAAATCCAAACTCAAACAGACCTTCAAATAGGCAGATAAGAAAGATACATGGTCACACATTGGGTAGCTGTTTAGAAGAATTTGTTTTTAATGTGTTCACTTTAGAGTCATTTAACTGCAGTTTAAATAATACTACAGTAAAGTTTATCATATTAAACACTGCTATTCAGTAAGAGATAGATGATTTGAATACGAATCCAATGCAGGGCTTTACCAAAACATATATAAAATAAAGAGTTGAACAAGAAATTCACATTTTAACTTCCTTTTTTTTTTTTTAACATTTTAGCAAAAAAATAAAAAAAAAGTAGTGGAGGAGAGAATGTTGATATTAATTGTATCCAGTTTCTAAAGGAAAATTTTAAGTCCAGGTGGGAAATCTTGCTTTTAGTCATCCACACACCTGCTATGAATATTTGAAGATTTAGTCATAGCATTAACACAGCCAAACTGAAAGACAGTATACAGAGAGAAAAAAAAGTCAAAATGTAGAGATAGGAAAACAATGAAAAATAAAAGAAATACATTAGTAAAATGACTTGTTAGAAAGCTAAACTAACAGGGAATATTTAAGACTGAAGAAGAAAAACGAGTTATGACCAATGATATGATCTTAAAGGCAGAAAGAGAAAGAAACTAGATCTTCTTTTCTTTCCCAAAACCACAACAGGAAATGAGGTGCCAGATGAAGGGTTGATATTGGAAATCAGAAAAGTATTTCTGAAAAGGAAAAATAAAATACAATGGAAGAGGTTATCACAGTGGATTTCTTTCTATGGCTACTTATTTTCCTAGAAGAAAATAAAAAATATAATGTCTAAAGACAGAGGATAAACAATGATTTTGCAAAGTTTGTAGCATGCAAAGACTTGCATTGAAATGTCATTTTATAATGAAATTCCTTATTGAAACATGCACACAAGTGTGTACACGCACATACAATGAGAAAATTTTTAAAAATCACGTTATCAGTACTGTAAACTAAAATGCAGGCCAGGCACAGAGCTCCCACCTGTAAACCCGACACTTTGGTAGGCTGAGGCAGGAGGCTCACTTGAATTCAAGATCAGTTGGGGCAACATGGTGAAACCCCATCTCTACAAAAAAAAAAAAAAACAAAATTAGCTGGACACAGTGGCATGCACCTGTAGTCCCAGCTACTTGGGAGGCTGAAGTCAGTGGATCAATTAAGCTCGGGAGGTCAAGGCTACAGTGAGCCATGATAGAGCCACTGCACTCCAGCTGGGGAGACAGAGTGAGACCCTATCTCTCAAAAAGAAACAAAAACTACAAAGCAGTTCCACAGTATCACAAGGCTTCAATGTGGATAAAAATGTGTTAGTGTAAGCACTTACAATCATTTTTCCAAAAATTTGCTAGTAAAATTTCTCTAACTGGAATTATTCTCATACAATAAATGTGCTTTTTTAATTCTACCATCCTGCTCTTACCTTTACAGTCTTTCTTATTTGAAAGCATAACAAAACCACTTTTACAGGAACAGTGGTAACTTCCAGGTGTATTATCACAAATTTGACTGCAACCTCCATTTATATTTGAGGGATCTTTGCATTCATTTATATCTAAAACAGGAAAAAAACGAATTATTTTTAAAGTAATATAACCTGCAGAGAACTTTTCAGGAGACCAATCCTGATGAGCTGGGGGGTGGGGGTTATTATACATACCAAATTCACACTTTTCTCCTTGCCAACCTGGTTTACAAGTGCAAGTAAAAGAAGCTTTTCCATCTTTGCAGCTCATATATCCATCTTCATTGCATGGCAGAGGGCTACACTGGTCTGGAATGGCTGAAGGAAATAGACATCTATTTATTTATTTTTTTTACCTCATGTCATGGTAAAAGAAAATTGTGTGCACTATAATAAAAATCCTGAAGCCTGGAACCAATGGAAAAAAAAAAAAAAAAAGCACAACTCCTTCCTTTAAATAATACTTTTCTTAAGTTAAAAAGTGAGTCCATTAGGTAAATCTTTATAATTATTTTGTAAAAATAAACTACAGATGGCAGCAGTGGCCCATCTAGAGTGGCTGCTGCCAAGATGCCAGCTGCAGTAGGGAGGTGGGCCAGGGTCTCCCACTCCACAGAGCAGGTAGGAGCCCCACACTCCCCGGATGCTGCTGCAGCTTCCCTGTCGTGGCTCTGGACCCGGGTGTCTCTGTGCTCTTGGGGGCCTGCTCCCGCTTCCAGGCTTCTCCCTGCAGCAGGCATCCACTCTGATCTAAGAGGCATGGCTGGGGCTGCACGCGCCACAGAGCTGGTGAAAGCCAAGGACAAGGGGGAGCCCCACCCCTTCCAACTGGTGGGACAAGAGTCCCCTGAGTGCAGCTGCAGCTGCCCAAGCCTGGCTGTAAACCTGGGCATCTCTGTGCTCATGGGGGAAGGCCCATTGTGCCCACCACAGGCTCAGAAGTGTCTGCTCCTGCTTCCTGGTCTCTCCTCACAGCTGGCACCCACTCTGGTCATGGAACAAGGTTGGGACTGAAGCCGGCTGCTGTTGCAGCCCGGCCAAGTGGACATAGGCTCAGGGCAGTGCTAAAAGGCCAGCCCCCTGCCCCCTCCAGTCTTTGGGCTCCAACAAGCATGGGAAGGGAGCTGACGGGGGTGCTGAGGGCAGCTCAGTGCTGGCCTGCAGGCACCCCCTTGGCACAAAGAGCCTGGGTGCCATGAACAGTGGCAGGAGGTAGACAGCTGCCTGTGTGGAAAAGGGTGGATCCCCCGTGAAGTCCCACCTTCAGGCTGGGAAAGGCCTGAGGCCTGTGAACTGGGCTGCCAGTACTGCTGACTGAAGGGGGAACTCTTGGTGCTTTTTCCTGGGCCCACCCATGGCAGCCCATGGACCAGTCAGCATGCACTTTCCCACTCTGAAGACCATAAAAACCCTAGACTCAGCCAGAACAGAACAGATATACAGACAACCAGCTGCAGAAAGGAGCTCCCATCTCCAGGGCCTCCTCTCTACTGGGAGCTGCAGACATTGAATGACCTGTCTGCAGAGAAGAACCCCCCTCTCCAGGCCCTCCTCTGCTGAGAGCTGCTGATGGGACAACCAGCTGCAGAGAGGAGCCACCCACTCTAGGCCTCCTCTCTACTGACAGCTGCAGAGACAATGGGATGACCTGGCTACAAAGAGGAGCCACCCGCTTCAAAGCCTCCTCTCCATGAGAGCTGAACACTTGATGGGACAACCTGCCTACAGAGATGAGCTACCCACTGAGGGTGTCCTCTGAGCTCTTCTAATGCTCAGTAAAGCTCCTGTTCATCTTGCTCACTCTCTACTTTTCTGCATACCTCACACTTCATGGACGCAGGACAAGAACTCGGGCAAAGGCACTAATGGCTACAGAAGTTTCCAGACAGAAAAGCAACACCCCAAAGATTCCATAACACTACTTTTACATTGCAAATATATACAGTATTTTGTAACTGTAATTTAGATATTTTTCCAAATATATTACCTCATTTGAACCTTAGAACAATCCCATGAGGTAGACAGAACAATACTATTCTCAACATTAAGAGAAAAAAGAGGTTAGGCATGATGGCTCACACCTGTAATCCCAGCACTTTGGAAGACCAAGGCAGGCCGATCACTGGGGGCCTGGGCAACAAGGTGAAACCCTGTCTCTACTAAAAATATAAAACTTAGCTGGGCATGGTGGCACACTCCTGTAGTCCTGGCTACTCGGGAGTCTAAAGTACAAGAAGTGCTTGAACCTGGGAGGCAGAGGCTGCAGTAAGCCAAGATCGTGATAGAGCAAGGCTCTCTCTCAAAAAAAAAAAAAAAGAAAGAAAGAAAAGAAAAGAAAAAAAGAAAGAAAAGAAAAGAAAAAAAAAGAACTTAAAACTTTCAGTTTGGGCTAAGATGATATAACAAGGAACAGATTTATCTTCCTGCCTTAAATAAGTAGAACTTCAGTCTAACTATGTAAGATAATTGTTTTTCAAACATTGGAGAATAGGAAGGAGAACATCATGATTCCTAAGGAAAAGAAAATAAACAAGCTGAGACCTACAATTGGAGCACATTCCTGCCTGGAGATAGCTTCTATGCAACAGTGCAAGAAACACAAACAGAGCCCAGTGGTCTCCTTGGGTTGAGAAAACAAATATTGGAGTTTGGGGAGATCAAATTGGAATTTTGCTGCTCAGAGTACTATAAAGGCAGAGAGAGGGAAAAACACATGTGTGTATGGAAAGAGAGAGAGAAAGAGAGAGAGAGAAGAGAAAGAGAGTCTCCAGAGATCTGCAAAAAGATCCCCCAGGGTCTTTGGCTGAATGACGATTTGCACAGGAAAATTTCCAGAGCTTATAGAGGGATAGGGATAGGTTGTTTTAGACTACCCAGACCTAAAATATTTCATAGTACAAAGGGCATCAGGCAGACTCCTCACAAGGATGTAGACTTATTATTGAGGCTAAATTAGTTTTAAGCTAATGGCTACTCCAGATTGCCTTAACAGAGCCTAAAATCAAAACTCAAAAGATTTGTTTTTAATGTATTCCACATAAGTTACCTAAACGCCACAACAAAATCAAACACTATTTGGAAGAAGACAAGAAAATCCAGGACCCAGCAACATAAGCTGTAAGCTTATTTTCTGTTCCTTAGGAGTCACAGTGTTCTGCTTCCTGTTCTCCAATGTCCAAAATCATTATTTTATATACTTAGACTGAAGTTCTACTTATTTAAGGCAGGAGGATAAATTTGGTCCCTGTTACATCATCTTAGCCCAAACTGAAAGTTCCAAGTTCTTTTTTTCTATTTATACTGAGAATAGTATTGTTTGTTTGGTTCGGTAAACAATTAAAAATAAGTAGGAGTCAGATGCAGTGGTTCACTCTGCACTTTGGGAGGCAGATGAGGGAGGATCATGTGAGGCCAGGAGGTAAGACCAGTTTTGGCAACATAGTGAGATATAATCTTTAAAATTAATTTAAAAAATAAATTCCCCAGCTGTGGTAGTCCATGCCTGTTGTCCCAGCTATTTGAGAGGCTAAGGTAGGGGGATAGCTTGAGACTAGGAGTTTGAAGTTACTGTGAGTTATGATCACACCACTGGACTCCAGTCTGGGTAACAGTGAGACCTTATATCCAAATAAAATAAAGTACAATGTAAAATTAAATTAAATTAAGAAAATAATAGGCATGTAAAGAAACAAGAAAAAAATTTATAACCAAGAGAAAAATCAGTAGATGAAAATATATCTAAAATGGAAGAGATGACCAAAAATCAGAAAAATAAATAAATAAAATTATTTTAAGTGCACTCCACATGTTCCCGTAGTAAATATAGGCATGATGAAAAAAATAAAATAAAATAGCAGATGTGGAACAGATCCAAATGGGACTTATTGAAATGAAAAACAGACTATATAAAATGAAAAATACAGTAAATGGGATTAAAAGTAAATTATCCATGGGAGAAAAAAAGAAGAGTGAACTTGAAGACATAAAAACTATCCAGAATTAAGGAAGGACAGATAAGAAGTATAAAAACAATAAATACATAAATAAACTGATAAATAATTAGAGCATGAATGACTTGTTAAACAATATCAAATGGCCTAATACATGTTATTGACATTCCAAGAGAAGAGGAAAGACAGCAGGGAAAAAGAAAAAAAATTTTTGAATAAATAATAGTAAATCGTTTTCTAAATTTGATGAAAACTATGAACACGCAGATCCAAGAAGCCCACTAAACACCAATCAGGATAAACCTAAAAATACTATATCAAATTAGAGAAAACCAGGGAAAAAGAGAAATCTAAAACACAGTGCATACATAGAAGAAAAAAAAAGCTAAGAATAACAGTAGTTTTCCTATCAGCATCTATTCAAGTGTAAGGACAATGGAGAGACATCTTTGACATACTGATGGAACACTATCAATATGGAAGTCTTTACCCAATAAAAATATCTCCCAAAAATAAAGGCAATATACTATTTTTAATTTAAAAATATGAGAAAGGCTGGGCACGGTGGCTCACGCCTGTAATCCCAGCACTCTGGGAGGCCAAGGCAGTCAGATCACAAGGTCAGGAAATCAAGACCATCCTGGCTAACAGGGTGAAACCCTGTCTCTACGAAAAGTACAAAAAATTAGCTGGGCGTGGTGGCAGGCACCTGTAGTCCCAGCTACTCGGGGAGCTGAGGCAGGAGAGTGGCATGAACCCGGGAGATGGAGCTTGCAGTGAGCTGAGGTTGTGCCACTGCACTGCAGCCTGGGTGACAGAGCGAGACTCTGTCTCAAAAAAAAAAAAAAAAGAGAGAGAGAAAATCCATCTTCATCAGATATGTAGTATAAGAAATGTTAAAGGAATTTCTTCAGGCAGAAGGAACATGTTGTCAGATGGAAATGTGGATCTATAAAAAAGAATATGGAATGCCAGAAATGGTAAACATATGAGAAAATATAGAACAATGTTTTCTGGGACAGGTGCCAATGGCTTATGCCTGTAATCCTAGCACTTTGGGAGGCCAAGGTGGGTGGATCACTTGCAGCCAGGAATTTGAGACCAGCCTAGGCAACATGGCAAAACCCTATCTCCACAAAAATACAAAAAAATTAGCCAGGCCTGTAATCCCAGCTATTTGGGAGGCTGAGGCACAAGAATGATTTGAATCCAGCAGACAGAGGTTGCAATAAGCTAAGATTGTGCCACTGCACTCCAGCTTAGATGACAGCACAAGACTCTGTCTCAAAAATAAATAAATAACACAATAAAACAATATTTTCTCATTTGATAGGCTATTTATAAATTAACATATCATGGAGTTTCTAATGTATAATATTAAAATGTAAGGCAGAAACAGCACAAAAAAACAGAGGAAATGAGGTCTGGCACAGTGGCTCATGCCTGTAATCCCAGAACTTTGGAAGGCCAAGGTAAAAAGATCACTTGAAGCCAGGAGTTCAAAACTATCTAGGCAACAAAGTGAGGCCCTATCTCTACAAACAAATTTAAAAATTAGCTGGACATGGTGCTACATGCCTGCAGCCCTGGCTACTAAGGAGGCTGAGGCAGAAAGGAAGAAGGATTTGAGACCAGGAATTCAAGGCTGCAGTGAGCTATGATCACCCCACCACACTCCAGCCTGGGCTAGAGAGTGAGATCCTGACCAAAAGAAAAAAAGAAAGAAAAGAAGAAAAGAAAAGAAATGAGTAAAAGAAGTTTGAGAAGCATAATTAATAACAGAGGAGACAAAATGGAAAAATGTAATCAACTTCCAGCCCCCCGCCCCCTCGCAAAAAAAAAAAAAAAAAGTAGGGAAAGAAAAAAAAAAAGAACAGATGAGATTAATAGACTTTAACCATCATCAATGGTAACATTAAATGTAAATGTCTATAGTCTAACACTCCACTTAAAAGACAGACATTGTCAGATTGGAGAAAACAGCAAGACCCAAAAGAAACTCACTTGAAATATAAACACACTGGTATGTTCGAAGTTAATGGATGGAAAAGTAAACCATAAACACACTAATCAAAGGAAAGTCAGAGTGACTATATTAATATAAGACAGATTTTAAAATAAGGAATATTACCAGAGAAAAAGAGCAATATTAAGAAGTACAAAGTAGGGCCTGGAATAGTGTTTCATGCCTGTAATTCTAGCAGTTTGGGAGGCCCAGGTAAGAGGATTGCTTGAGGCCAGGAGTCTGAGACCAGCCTGGACAACATACCCAAGACCCCATCTCTATAAAAAACAAATTAGGCCGGGCGCGGTGGCTCAAGCCTGTAATCCCAGCACTTTGGGAGGCCGAGACAGGCAGATCACGAGGTCAGGAGATCGAGACCATCCTGGCTAACACGGTGAAACCCCGTCTACTAAAAATACAAAAAACTAGCCGGGCAAGGTGGCGGGCGCCTGTAGTCCCAGCTACTCGGGAGGCTGAGGCAGGAGAATGGCGTAAACCCGGGGGCAGAGCTTGCAGTGAGCTGAGATCTGGCCACTGCACTCCAGCCCGGGCGACAGAGCAAGACTCCATCTCAAAAATAAATAAATAAATAAATAAATAAATAAATAAATAAGCCAGGAGTGATGATATGTGCCTATAGTTCCAGCTACTCAGGCAGCTGAGGCAGGAGGATTGCTTGAACCTAGGAGGTTGAGGCTGCAGTGAGCCATGATTGCAACATTGCACTCCAGCCTGGACAACAGAGTAAGAGCTTGTCCAAAAAAAAAAAAAAAGTACAAGTAAAGATCAATTATAGTGCCTTGTTTATTTTCTTCCTAAAATATCAAAGCACTTTATCAATATGGCAAATGACATGCCATTTGTTTTTTATTTGTAATTTCTGTCCCCTCATTACACACTGCAATAGTCCCTTGGTTTCTGCACATTTGCACACCAGCTTCTCAACTTCCCAATCAACCGTACATGTTCTTCTCATCCTTCCAATACTTCCAATACTCCCAATATTTCTATCTCTTTGCATATGTTAGTCAAAGAAAATTTTTGTTGTTTAATAAATAACCAACCTAGATAATACCTAATTAATTCCACAATTTTTTTAAAAAGTCTTCATAGGATCAAGTTTTTTGAAACGTGGCAATACATTAGGTATCAGTTAAAAATCATAGAAAACAAACTAACAGAAAATTTTTATCAAAATTATTATTCTTCTGTTCTTTGGTAAATTTTAAGAAAAGATAAAGCATGAATTAAATAATTAAACATAGGTGTTCAGACAAACTGTTCTACCTGTGTAATTACAAGCACTTTAAATGAGAGAAAAACACAGTTAAATGAATATCTAGAGAATGTCAATGCTGGATGTAAAATATTCTCTGAACAAACATCACAATTTATATCTGTGGTTGCACCGTTTGCTTTTACTAATTTACCAATTTCCCAACAAAGAGTCAAAAATAATCTACCAGAATTATCATTAGGTCCCTTGTGAACTTCAGAGCAAGAAAGCTAATTTGATTCATATAACGTCTTCCACGTTTATATTATCAATGCCAGAAAGTTAGCAGAATAAACGTGGCTCTACTTTGAGCTATTAACCTACTGTAACATTTAGTCACACTACTTGATTATGCAACAACAGCCAAAATAAAGCCATTGGGAATACAAATTCTGAAGCTGATGATCTAAAGCTTACTAAAACAAAGAACCCTGTTCAGTTTAAGCACTAGGCAAAATAATTCATTTTGAGTAATACAGCGGCATTTACAACCACAAACAAGTATTTTAAATGCAGTTTGAAAATATTTCCTTGCTGGACATACAACCCATCAAAGGATCATTTCTCGATTTTGAAACATTAGTTTACATTAGCATGCGTGTACTTTACCTACGGAGTCTTTGTTTTGTTTTTTCAATAGATGGTAGAAGTGCTTACCATTGACACAGCTCCTCAGGTCAGGATAAGAAGCATCAGTTGACTGGCGTGCAGCAGTGAATAACCCAGTTTGAAAAGAGCGAAGACAAACTGAAAAGAAAAACGAACATAATCTTCTTAGACACACATACTTGATCTGAATTCATGGTAGGAACTGTCCCAAGAGGTAGAATATTTATGCTCCTGTGGATTCACAAGATTCAGCCTTCAAAATGCAACACTAAACGTTTCCATCTACCTTTTTGCAAAATTCAAAATCTACAAGCAAGATGGCAACAGATACAGAATCATAAAAAATAGGTCTGTGACAGCTTCTTCTCTCTGGAGAAGAACCTTAAAGTCAGAAGTGAAAAAAACCTTGGTTTAGCACAGAAATTCATTGTCATATATGTTTTTAATTCCATGGCAGAAACAAGATGTTACTCTCAAATCTATTGACCAGAGTCTGATTTAGAAAGTATATATAATTAAGTCAATAGAATCAGTTCGTGTTTCTACTTGCTACGGGCTACTTCCAATTCTTCTAATGTTGACCTGAGATTAATACAATAATATTTGTATAATGCTTCTATATTACAAAACAGGTTTACTTCATTCCCTTCGTTCTTCACTACAACCCTGTGAAATCAGATATAGCAACCTGGTAGATATTGCTAGGAAACTAAGAAATGACAGCTGGAATTGTAAAGATGAAATACTTTGCAACTTTAAGGTAACTAGAAGTTACTTAGTGCCAAAAATATATTTCTTAACAGGCATTAAAGACACTACATGTATTACTTCATTGTTCAGACAGTCACTGACTTACTATTAAAAAAAGATGGTGTTTTACTTAGCTTTTGTCGAGTAACAAACCACCCCCAAAATTAGTAGCCTACATAATCATTGTGTTTTTCTCATGATTTGTGAGTCAAACATTTGCAGAGTTTGGTTGGGTTGTTTGTCTCTGCTGCCAATGGAGTCAACCAGGATGGCTGTGGCAGGGGACTGCTTCCAAGATGGAGCTAATGTTCTTTGGCATCTCTCTTTCCATATGATAGATCATGCTTCAAAGTTCTCCATGTGGGTGTTTCCCTTAGCATGCTGGTCTTACAGTGGCACTTCTTTCATGACAGCTAACTTCTAAGAGAGAGAAAGCCAGCTGCCATGGCAATTATGGGACATTGTACCACTTCTATCATATCATATTGATCAAAGGGGTCCCAGGGTCCACCCAGATTCAAAGGGTAGGGTGTGGGTGGGGGATTTATTCTACCTCTTGATCAGGATATGGCAAAATGACACCGCAGAAGGGTATGTGGAATGGGAGACATTTTTTAACTATCTTTGGAAAAATATAATTTATCACAGACAGATTAAAAGATTCATTTGAAGTCAGTATGTGTTTAAGTTACCTATGGCTGCTATGACAAATTACCACAAATTTAGTAGCTTTAAATATAAAAATGTATTGCTTTACAGTGCTGAGAGTCTAAAACCAAAGGGTTAGCAGGGATCCATTCCTTCTGGACGCTTCAAAGAAGAATCCCTTTCCTTGTCTTTTTCAGCTTCTAGAGGCCATCTGCATTCCTGGGCTCGTGGCCTCATCCTTGTATGTCTACCAATTCTTGCTTTGTCATTCCATACCCTACTACTGACTCTGATCTCCTGCCATCCTGTTATGAAGACCCTTATGGTTTTATCGAGTCCTCTCAGATATCCCAGGATAATGTCTCCATGGAAAGATCTTTCGTCACATCTGCAAAGTCTCCATTTGCCATATAAGGTAACAGTCACAAGTTCTGAGGATTAGGACATAGATATGTTTGGGGTGGGGAGGGCTAGGCAGGGTGGAGTAAGGAGGTCATTATTCAGCCTACCATGGTGAGTTAGAATATCTTCCCAAATAAGTCTTACCTTACACATCATGGGGGTGTTTCTGGAGCCCCTATCTTAGTCTACTTTGTGTTGCTATAACAAAATACCACAGACTGACTAATTTATAAAAGAAATTTACTTCTCCCAGTTCTGGAGGCTGGGAATTCTGATATTAAGGTACTTCGGCATCTCATGAAGGCCCTCTTGTTACACCATCCCCCAGCAGATGGCAAGAGAGTTGAGAGGGTGAAAGAGCAAGAGGCCAAACTTGCAGCCTCCAGCCCTTTCATAATTGGTGTTAGGCCATTCATGAGGGTGCAGCCTTAATGACCTAAACACCTCCCATTAGGCCCCACCTCCCAACACTGTTCCACTGGGAATTAAGTTTCCAGCACATGCTTTTTGAGGGTCACATTCAAGCCTAGCATTTGCTCCAGCCCCCAAAATTCACGTCCTTCTCATGTGCAAAATATATTCATTCCATCTCAGTAGCCCTGGTATGGTTTGACTGTGTCCCCACCCAAAATCTCATCTTGAATTCTAATCCCCCCAATCCCCATGTATCATGGGACAGACCAGGTAGAGGTAATTGAATCGGGGGGGGGGGGGGGCGGCGATTTTCCCCATGGTGTTCTCACAAGATCTGATGATTTTATGTGTTTGTCAGTTCCTCCTGTATTCATTCTCCTTCCTGCTGCCTTGTGAAGAAGGCACCTTGCTTCCTAATATGGTTTGGCTGTGTCCCCACCGAAATCTCACCTTGAATTGTAATAATACCCATGTGTTAAGGGCAGGGCCAGGTGGAGATAATTGAATCATGGGGGCAATTTCCCCCACACTGTTCTCATGGTAGTGAGGAAGTCTCACGAGATCTGATGGTTTTATAGTTGGGAGATCCCCTGCACAAGCTCTCTTGCCTGTCGCCATGTAAGATGTAACTTTGCTCCCCATTCACCTTCTGCCATGACTATGAGGTCTTTCCAGCCATGTGGAACTATGAGTCAATGAAACCTCTTTTACATTACAAATTACCCAGTCTCAGGTATGTCTTTATTAGCAACATGAAAATTAACTAATACACTTTCCCTTTGCCTTCCGTCATGATTCTAAGTTTCCCAAGACCTCCCCAGTCATGCTGAACTATAAGTCAGTTAAACTTCTTTTCTCTATAAATTATCCAGTCTTGGGTATGTCTTTATAATAATAGTGTGAAAACAGGCTAATACAAGCCCCCATGTCTTAACTCATACTAGCACCAACTCAAAAGTCCAAAGTCCAGAGTCTCATCTAAATCACATATGGGTGAGACTCAAGGCATGATTCACCCTAAGGCAAATTCCCACCAGCTATGAGTTTCCAAAATGCAGTGAGATAAGCATGATTCCATCACAAAAAGGTAAAACAGGTAAGAACCGTAACTGGTCCTAAGGAAGTCCAAAACTCATTAAGAAAAACAATATAAAATGTTAAAGCTCTAATACAGTTTTCCTTGACTCTATGTCCTGACTTCTGAGCACACAGGGGTAGGGGTTGAGACCTCAAGGCCTTGGCCAACCCATCCCTATGGTTTTGCTGGATGTAGGCCATGCTGCGGCTCTCACAAGTTGGAGTCTTGTGCCTACAGCTTTCCCAGACAGAAGTTGCATACTGGTAGCCTTATAGTTCTGGGCTCTTGGGGCTTCCCAACTCCCATGGCTCCACTAGGCCTTGCCCCGGTGGGGGTTCACTACAGTGGCTCTGCTGCTGTAACAAGTCTCTGCCTGGGAACCCCCAGACTGTCCATAATAACCTTTGACATCTAGATGGAAGCCCCATGACCCCACAGCTTTTGCATTCTGTGCACCTGCAAAATTAACACCATATGAATGCCACCAACGCTTATGAGGTACGTACATTCCAGAGTGGTGGGTTGAGATGCACCTAGGCCCACTTGAGCCATGTTTGGGATGGCCAAGGGACACTGTGCTGAAATTCCAGCAGCAGAGTCCCTAGGTCGTGCTGAGCAGTGGTGGTCCTGCAGGTGCCCCTCTGGAAACTACATCAAGGTCCTGCTCTGGGCCAGTGATGGGAGAGGCAGCCTCAAAAATCTCTCAAATGTCCTTGAGGTCTTTCACCCATTGTTTTGAAAAACAGCACCTGGCTCCATTTATTTATTTAAATTTCAACAGGTTTTTGGGGGAATAGGTGGTGTTTGGTTACATGTATAAGTAAGTTCTTTCATAGTGATTGCTGAGATTTTGGTTCATCCATTACCCAAGCAGTGTACACTGTACCCAACGTGTAGTCTTTTAACTTTCACCCCGCTTCCACCAGTTCTCCCGAGTCCCCAAAGTCCATTGTGTCACTCTCATGCCTTTGCATCCTCATAGCTTAGCTCCCACTTATGACTGTGAACATACAATGTTTGGTTTTCCATTCCTGAGTTACTTCACTTAAAATAATGAGCTCCTGGCTCCTTTCTATTCATGGCAATCTCTTTGGCAAATGGTAACTTGGGACACACCATTGGTTTGCTTTCCTAAAGACCTTTTCACTCTTTATATGACCAGGCTGTGACTTTCCCAAATATTTTTGCCCTGATTCCCTTTTACTTATAAATCCCAACTTTAAATCATTTCTCTTTTTCTCATATATTACTATATGCAGTTAAAAGTAGCCACAAAGGCTGGGCACAGTAGCTCATACCTGTAATCCTAGTTCTTTGGGAGGCCGAGTCACGTGGATCACTTAAGATAAGGAGTTTGAGGCCGCCTGGCAAACATGAAAAAATGCTGTCTCTACTAAAAACACAAAAATTAGCCAGGTGTGGTGGCACACACCTGTAATCCTAGCTACTTGGGAGGCTGAGGTACAAGAACTGCTTGAACTTGGGAGGCAGAGACTGCAGTGAGCCAAGATCACACCACTGCACTCCAGCCTGGGTGACAAAGCATGACTCTGTCTCTAAATAAATAAATAGATAAATAAATAAATGTAGCCACACAGTTCCTTCAATATTTTGCTTAGAAATCTCTGCTATCCTAGTACATATCTCTTAAATTCAGCCTTCCCTAAAGCCCTCAGGCATGGAGATAATTCAGCCAATTTCTTTGCCACCTTGTAACAATGTTGGTCTTTACTCTAGTTTCCAGTGCTTTGTTTCTCACTTCCATCTAGGATCTCATCAGAATGGCCTTTAGCATTCATATTTCTACCAACAATCTAATCATGACACTTAAGTAATCTCTAAGAAGTTACATTCTTTTCCTACATGTCTTCTCTTTTTTTGACTCTTCACCAGAATCATCCTCAATGTTCCATTCACAGCTATCTAGGTTTTCCTAGCCTGCTCCTCCATATTCTTCCAGCCTTTAGCCATTACCCAGTTCAAAACTGCTTCCACATTTTCAGGTATTTGTTATAGAAACAAGCCAATGTCTGGCACCAATGTTTCGTCTTAGCCCTTTTGCTGTTGCTATAACAGAATACCACAGACTCAGTTATTTATAAAGAAAAAAATCATTTTTCACAGTTCTGGAGACTGGAAAGTCCAATATGAAGGTGCTAATCATCTGGTAAGGGCCTTCTTACGTACGGCAGCATTCCATGATGGAAGGTAGTAACGCAAAAGGGTACAAGACGTAGAAAGGGGAAGGGAGCCAAACTCAGCCCCAGTAAAACCCAAGTAGTTTTAGGTCTCGAGTAGTCTTATCTTTCGTTCATTTGTCCTTCCTCTTGTATCATCTACTCTCAGACTTCATTTATTCTAGTGTGAATATTTCATTAGAATCATCACTTTTGAGAAAGCTTCATTTCGCATCTCTGGCAAATTTTACAGTGAATAACAGCCAAAATTTGAAAGCCCTGAGGCTGGAGACCCAAGTGAAATGTTTCGTATGGATTTAGAACCCCAGGCCAGACTACATTAGCTTAAACACATAAGGCACATTATATAAAAGCCTACATTAATATTCATGATAATACTGTCATGGAAAAGTGCATTCAGAATTACAGCGTGGAGAGCCAGTTGCTTTGCCACTCCAAAGCCGTGCAATACAGAACCCTCATATCCCCACTTAATCTTTTTTACCACACAACAGGAATAGGAAAAATTGAGGAGGGTAAACAGGAAGGTGAAAGCTGGAGGGAGATTGTCTCTGCTTCTGTAAACTGACGCAGAAGCTCCCACGAGAAAAGGGATTAAAAACAGAAATTAGGACCATAGGAGAGAAAGGCTAAGCAACAGACCCTTTCAAGAGAGGTTCTGGTGGTCAAGGCATAACCTCTTAGGAAAAGATCTTGCTACATATACCTTTACTTATATTTTTCACCATTAGTTTTATTAACAATCAAACTGGTTTCCTTTTGCCACTTTCTATAGGCACCACTATCCTAGCTATCTTGATTTGTCAATTCTAAAAAATAGTTCGAACAGTCACTGACTCCTAGACAAAGGAATTATAATGGATCATTTGAGTCAGGTAAATTTTTTATTTCTCCAAGAAACTACTTTATACCCCTCTGTCTTTAAGTCACAGAAAAGACATCACATAAAAGGCTGAATGTTTGCTTGTTTTGACTGGAGGAGTACAAGGCTGAGTTATTCATACCCCATCCCTTTGACTGCATTATGATCTCTCATCTTTGAAAAGCCCATCGCTTGCTTTCAAAATATACATATATATTTCTTTCTATCTCCATTTCCTCCGTTTCCACTTTCATTCATCCTTTAGGCAGTCATTCTAATGAGTTGTGTGGTTTTTGGTTTTTTTGTTTGTTTGTTTTGTTTTGTTTTTTCTTTGAGACAGAGTCTCTGTCGCCCAGGCTGGAGTGCAGTGGCACGATCTTGGCTCACTGCAACCTCCACCTTCTGGGTTCAAGCGATTCTCATCCCTCAGCCTCCCCAGTAGCTGGGATTACAGGCCTCACCACCACTCCTTCATTCCTGGCTAATCTTTATATTTTGACTAGAAATGGAGTTTCACCATCCTAGTCAGGCTGGTCTCGAACTCCTAACTTCAAGTGATCTGCCCTCCTCAGCCTCCCAAAGTGCTGGAATTACAGGCATGAGACACCATGCCCAGTGGTCATGTGTATTTTTAAAATTTGTAAGTGTTCTTGAAAATATATATTTACAATTTCATGTCCACGTTTTTATTCATGTGTAAATGGTTTTGTATAATGTATCACATCCTCTAATATTTTTCACTCAGCACTTGATTTTTATGATCAATCTACGCTGCTACACATAATTCATTGTTACTAACCACTAAGCATTACATCACAGTATGCAACCACCACTTTAGAATTCTGTCTACCCATGATAGATATTCAAATTACCTCCAATTTTCTACCTCTACAAGAAAGTGGAAAGTACATCCTCATGCATGTCTCCTTAGTACCTGCATAACAATTTCTTTGGAATAGATATCCAGGGGTGGAATTGTGTGATCATTAAATAGGATTGTACTTAATGGCTTGGCAGAGGTGCATTCTCACCAGTGGGATACAAGGATTTCTATATCCTTGCTTTCTAATTTTTGGCAGACTAATAAGTAATAAAGTAATATCACATTGTTTTTCTGATTTCTAAGGATATGGAGCATATTTTCATGTCATTTTCCAAATCTGAAAGTTTTCTTCTTTGAAAATTTTCCCTATTTTTTTTTTTACCATTTTTCTATTGATCTTTATTTGTTTTTCCTGCAGATTTGAAAAAATTTAAACATTTATAAATATCATCTCTTGATATTTACATTTTTGATATTTATTTGACAGAGACAGAACTATCATTTGTCTCTTAATCTTACTATTCATGTCTCTCTTGTAAGATAAATTCTTAATTTTGTTATAATAAAATTTATTATTTCACCTTACAGTTTGTGAATTTAAAATTTTCCCCCAGGCCATCAGTCACAAAGATATTCTCCCATATTATTTCTTTAATTTCATAGTTTTATTTTAACATTTTTGTCTTTATTCTACCTAGAATTCACCTTTACATTTGGTGGTAATTAGAAACCCACATTTATTTGTCTGCCAATAGCTGGCCACTCTTCTCAATGCCATCTTTAAATAATCCAGTGACTTACAGTATCATCTTTATCAAATATTAGGTTGTCATAGATACATGAGTCTTTCTCTGAACTTTCTGTTCAGTTTCATTAGTCTACATGTTCTGAAAATACCATACAGTTTTATTTCTATACCTTTATATTATTAATATTTGATAAAGTATTTCTCTTTTTTGTATTTTAGACATGTGTGGACTTTCATTCGCTCTCTTAAATTTTAAAATGAGTGTATCAAGTTTCTTAAAAATATTTTTTTAAATAAGATTGCTCTGAACATATAAATTTGAGGATGGCCGCACATAGTAGCTCACACCTATAATCCTAGCACTTTGGGAAGCCCTGACAGCAGGACTGCTTGAGCCCAGGAGTTTGAGACCAGCATGGACAACATAGAGAGACCCCATTTCTAAAAACATAAAATATAATAAGAGAAAATAAAATAAATTTGAGAACTGATCACTTTATAGCATCACTCAATTCAAGATCATGAAGTATCTTTCAATGGTTTTAATTCATTTTCTATGTCTTCAATTTGAGTATTAAAATTTTCTCCATAGGGCTTTTATGTGTTCTTAAGATATTTCTAGATATTTTATGGGATTTGCTGGTATTGTGAATGGTATCATCTTTTTAATTTCTACTAGACTATTGCTTGTGTTAATAACTACTATGAATTTGTACAGGAGAGTCATAGAATTATCTAAATCTCTTATGTGTTCTTACATTTTGTCTGTGGATTCTATTTTTTTCCAGTATTATATCAATTAAAAACAATGACAGGACTATATTATAGCTTATGATCTATAAAATCCCTATTTTTCTTTCCTTATTGCATTGAATGTAACCTCCAGTACTTTTCTTTCTGTTCTCAACCTCAAAGAAACTATAACTAAATTTTATCCATTAGGTGTAATGTTTACTGTAGATTTTGTTCGCTTCCTTTCTTTTTCTTTTCTCTCTCTTTCTCTTTCCATCCCTCCCTCCTTCCTTTCTCATGCCAATTTGCCCAAAACAATCCTATTTTATTCTTTTTACAGCTGACATTGACCTTGTGCAGTATTAATCCTGAACTGAAATGTGAAAATTTGGAAGATAAATTAGGTGCTTATTCTATATTTAACCTTTACCAACCTCAGAACCTTTTCTTATATTCTTAGTTTGACAAAAGCTTTTATCATAACTAAGTAGTGATCTCTATCAACTGCTTTTTCTGTATGAACTGAGGTAATACTACACTTTTAGGGGTGGGGTCTTACTATGTTACCCAGGCTAGTGTCAAACTCCTGGCCTCAAGTGATCCTCCCACTTCAGCCTCTTGAGTGGCTGGGATTACAGGCATAAGCCACTGCACCCAGCTGATTTTCTGATGTTAAATCATCTTTAAATTTCTGGAATAATTTTACTTGATCATGATATTATTTTTAACACACTTAAGATCGGACTGAATATCATTTTATTTAGAATTAATTCAGAAAGCAAAAGGAATTCTATTTTTCTTTTCTTTTATTCCCTCACTTAAATTTTAAAATGAGTTTACTATATGTCTTTATTTGGTTTTGGAGTCAAGATTACACAAGCCTCTTAGAATAAGCTCATTTTTTAAGGACAATATCTTAATAAGGGAAACATTAACAATTTCCTAAAATTTGTAAGAGTTCATTTGTAAAACCATCTGGATCTGGGTTTTGGGAGAAATAGGAAGAAGGAGGCTTTGGCTGCGGTTTCAACTTGTTTAATACTTGTTTGTATAACTAAGTTCTCCATTGCTTCCTGTGAAATTACAGATATTTTATGTTTTTCTAGGAACACATCCATTTTATTTAGGTTCCCAAATGTATTTGATGTAGCTGTTTGTAATATTTTATGATACTGTTTTTAACCTGTGTTGACGTTAGAATATTTTCCCTTTCCATCTTGTACTCTATGTACTGGCATTTCCTCGTTCTCTGTTTTGTTTTTCCTTAATTATTCTTGCCAGATGTCAGTCTCACTCGCTAACCCTTCTGAAGAATGAGAATCTGCTTTCATTAATGCTCACTTTTGTTTTTCTATTCCACTTATTTCTATCTCTGCTTTTGTTATTTTAAAACTTCTTGTTACTCGGGGTTTGCTCTCTTGTACTTTTTGTGTTTGTTTTCTCAGTTGGGAAGCTCAGGCCATGTTTTAAATGGTCACATCTGTTCTGTCACTACTGCCTTGTCAGTTAGAACACAACCGCCCCACCACACACACCAGCAGGTCAGGCCAGCTTTTTGTCTACCCAGACATTTCTTACACTTCCTATTGCTGTCATTTTATTTTGTTATTAACGTGCTTGGAATCTTATTGTTTCTTTAGAGAAGATTTGAAGGGAGGGAGTCAGCATTCTGAGGTACTTCACCAACTTGGCAGGAATTAGAAACTAAAAATAATTTCTTTTTTTTTTATTTTCAGGGTTTTTTTCTTATTTTATTTTTTGCCAGCTTACACCAAAAAATGATTTCTAATGTTTATATTTAGGCTCAGAGTTTACCATTCTTCCCAGGAAGTTTCTCTCTCTGTAATAGAAACACCTACTCTGTTAGGTGATACGAGGCCTATGGAAATGGCAGTGATTTATTCGACTTCTTACAAAAGAGAAGAACACAATTTAAAAACTATAATGGAACCCAGAGTACTTATTTCCAAATCACATGTTTTCAAGATAGCACAGGGAATATGTAGACCAATTGAAGTGCTTTATTAGTCCCTGAAAACTAAGTCTAAATATTGCCCCAAATATATGGGTTATAGTTATTTAATTTCTTTGGTGACCTTATCTCACTACAGAGGCCTTCCTATATGAGCTGTTGTAGTTAGTAAAACTACTATTAGATTTACCAGGGAAAGGATTGTTTTGTTTTGCTTTTCAAATTAGAGCCATTGGCCTATAGAATATACACATCAAATAACAAAAAAAGTGTAACTGAGGCAGGACATTTTTAAAAATTGTTTTTAACAGTGGAATTCACCACACATGCCTATATACAAATAAAGACCAAAATATGAAATTTAAATCAAAAAACAAATCATAATAAAAAGTATATTTTTGTTTCACATGATGGGGTGATTAAACAAGAATATATTTGAAGAAATTTTGACACAGTAAGTTATTTATGTACATTGACTTATTTGGTGATGTAAAAGCTGTGAAGTTAGAAAATATAGTTACAGGGCACACTTAAAACTACAGAACCTGAAAAGCTAAACAGCTTGCTTCACCTGACACAGCTAAAAATTTTTAGGTCTGAGGCTGGAGCCCACATCTTGTGTTTTTGTTTTAGTTTGTTTTGTTTTATACTTTGTTTTTTTTTTTTTTTTTTTTACCATGTTGCCAAATGAGATAGGCAAAGAGAAGAAAGAGTTGGGTGGGACCAGAAAAGTGGAAGAGAGATACAAGGAGAAAAGAAAAATATTTTATCTAAGGAATTTCCCCAGAACACATAATGCTGTATTAACATGGTATTTTCTTTATCCAAATGTACTCTGATCAAAGGAATGCATCCTCTACAGTAGTGTGCCTGCAAAAACACAGCCTCATTACATGGACCTAAAAAGCAAGAGTTAACACTGTATTTTTTAATGCACATGTAATATTTAACAGTCAAATATTGTCTATTTTTATTATAAAATATTTACATTTCTATCTAAAATTAAAAAGCTGAAATTGTCTAGATATACTATCTTTTCTACACTTTAATAGCACAAATTATTGGTTTTTGTTTTGAAAAGTGAGGAGTAACATGTAACCTTACAAAAGAAAACATCTTTTTCATGGATGTATATCTATATCCCACTGCCCTTTTAAACTACAGCAGCTAAGGCTGGGCAGGGTGGGTCATGCCTGTAACCCTAACACTTTGGAGGCTGAGGAGGGTGGACGCTTGAGGTCAGGAGTTCAAGACTACCCTGGCCAACATGGCGAAACCCTGTCTCTACTAAAAATACAAAAATTAGCTGGGTGTGGTGGCACATGCCTGTAATTCCAGTTACTCACGAGGCTGAGGCATGAGATTCACTTGAACCCAGGGAAGTAGAAGTTACAGTGAGCCAAGAGCAGGCCACCGCACTCCAGCTCTTGGCTCACAGCAAGGCCCTGTCTCAAAAAACAAAATAAAAAAAGTTAACCCATGAAAACGCATATGCTCATAGACTATGAGCACCTCAATATAACTGAGCATCAGCCCAAGAGCTTCATGAGAAAGACATGAGAAAGAAAAACACTAAAATTTAAAATGCCACATGGTAATTAAAGAACTGTTCCAAATTTCTCAACATGTCTTAAATATAAAGACAGCAAAATTGCATATAAAATGAAACCTCACTCCCAAGGATAATGAAATTACATTGGATGGAATAGATGGGTAGAGAGTTAGACAGGAATATATCTAAGTTCCCTTCCATTTCTAAGATGATATAATTGAGATGTTTTGAACTTACCTAAGTATTTTGGATAAAAATAATCCTAGAAAGAAGAAAAAGAAAACATATATCTTAGCAAACCTAAATTTCATTATAGAGTTAAAACTTAATTTTATAATGTGTTGTTATATCAAAGATGCAAATAAATTACATATAATCATCATTTTCATATTATAACTTTTTATATAGTAAGATATACTAAGAGAAAACAATAAAGTTAAACCAATAAGACACTTAGGCTTAAAGAAATACTGATCAATTAATCATGTTTCAAAGGCTTCTAATCTGAAAACAAGCTCGATTTAAGATGGTAAATATAATCATGCATGCCCTTTTTTTGTACATCTTTTAATTTTTCCATAATGATTAGATAACCATTTGACACATTTTATGTCATAAGGATGACCCACACAGATTCAATGTTCAATCACAGTAACATACGCTGTCTTGTTTTTTTTTTTTTTTTTTTTTGAGATGAGGTTTCTCTGTGTCACCCATGCTAGAGTGCAGTGGCATGATCATGACTCACTGCAGCCTCAACCTCCTGGGATCAAGTAATCCTCCCATCTCAGTCCCCCAAGTAGCTGGAACTACGGGTACATGTCACCATGCACAGCTGATTTTTTGTTGTTGCAAATTATTTTTTTTGTAGAGATGGGGTCTCACTATGCTGCCTAGGCCTCAAACTGCTGGACTCCAGCGATCCTCCTGCCTTGGTCTCCCAAAGTGCTGGGATTACAGGTGTGAGCCAAGGTGCCCAGCTAACAGTGATATACTTTGAAGTGAATTAAAGTAGACATTTATCTTGTACATCTTATGTACATATAATACCTTACTTATAAATTGGTTGTGTACCAAAAGTTTGTCTGTAAATCAGTCATTTGGAGTAAAGAATGTGCTTTCTCAAAGGGAGAAAAATGTTAAAAATTTCTGATAGTAAAGTTCTCAGGTTGGTCAACGAAAGCATTCTTAAGCCATGATATATCTAATGTGTACCATTAACAGTACAAGAATACCTCATGAGAAAGCAAAATTTCTACACAAAGACACAGTCAATGTTACCACTTAGTAAGTACAGAACATAAGCTCATCCAGAACTGAGTCAAAGGCCTCATTCTTTCCCCCCTCACATATAAACCTACACAATAGATAATGGGATTCAAAAGTGATGTTGCGACCGTCAAAGCAATATATTAGAGATGTTGAGGCATAAGTGGTACTGAGAAGACTGGAAATGTGGACTGCAGTATTAGAGATGTGGACACCTGTAATCACGAGAATCATGACACAGTAACAAATGTTTGGTGGGGGTATGGCAGGGGGGTCACTGTGGTCACACGTGTAATCCTAGCACTTTCGGAGACTAAGGTGGGCAGATTGCTTGAGCCCAGCCTGGGCAACATGGCAAAACCCCCTCTCTACAAAGAATACCAAAATTAGTCAGGTGTGGGGCTACACACCTGTAGTCTCAGCAACATAGGAGGCTGAGAGAGGAGGATTGCCTGAGCCAGGGGGTCAGGGCCACAGTGAACCATGATCATGCCACTGCAGTCTAGCCTGGGCTGCAGAGCAAGACTCTTTGTAACTTTTTTTCTTTTCATTTCTCCCCTTTATGTCTTGCTCTTTCTGTCACTTTTTTCTCTTCTGTCAATGAGACCAATGTTAGAATTAGTGGAAGAGAGGAAGCGCATAAAGGAGTTTTCCTTACTCACTAACTTTCCTTCTCTGTGTTAAGGTCTTCTCCCTCTCTGGGCTTTTGCTGCTTAGAGGCTAAGCTGATAGAATGTATCTACAATGTTAGAAATACATATTCAATATTAATGAGTGATGTACTAATATGGTATCCTGGGCAGACAGGCATGCCTTACAATATTCCAGAATAACAAAAGAAAAATTAGAAGAGATGGGGTAAAAAAAGGTAAAATAAGAATGACAGACTGTTGATCATTATTAAAGGGGTGGGGGAGTTTGTATACTGAAATTTATTACACTGTTCTCTCTACTTTGAGATCTATTTAAAATCTATTTAAAATTTCAATATTAGATGATACCTACAATTCTGACTTAAAATCTTTCATGTAAAGTAACAGTAGGCCGGGTGCAGTGGCTTATGCCTGTAATCTCGGCACTCTGGGAGGCCGAGGCAGGTGGATTGCTTAAGCCCAGGAGTTTCAGACTTGCCTGGCCAACATGGCAAAACCCTGTCTCTACTAAAAACACAAAACTTAGCCAGGCATGGTGGCACACGCCTCTAATCCCACCTACTCAGGTGGCTGAGGCATGAGAATCTCTTGAACCCGGGAGGCTGAGGCTGCAGTGAGCAGAGACTGCACCACTGCACTCTAGCCTGGGCAACAGAAAGAGACTTTGTTTCAAAAAATTAAAATTTAAATTTAAAAAAATGCCAATGGAGAAATTTAATGAAGCATTGTGATAACAATTCAAACTAGCACACACACACACACACACGTTAATACTTCAGACATCCTCTCCCCTCCCTCTAACACTATCAAATTCTGGTTAGAAGAAAATATTTGCAAACCATAAGGTCAATACTATTTGCTGATAATGAAGTGTAACTGAACTATAGCTTAGTCAGAACAAGCTGTTATTGGTGACCAACCCCATTTTCCTTACAAACCCATTTTCCTTTGAAGGTACTTCCTCTCCCCTCCCCCTAACACTATCAAATTCTGGTTAGAAGAAAATATTTACAAACCATGAGGTCAATACTACTTGTTGATAATGAAGTGTAACTGAACTGTAGTTTAGTCAGAATCGTCTGCCTAACAAGCCCATTTTCCTTCGGAGGTACTTCCTCCTGAAATGGAAGTGGTTATGTGTGGAAGGTGATACACACAATTATTGACTTTAAGATGGAACAGAAGGGAGTACAGGCTGGAAATGTTCAGTCTGTAGTTGTATGTCTAGACGTGTGAACTTGGTAGTTTCCATAAACGCTTACCGTTTCAGGGTCATTTTCAAAGACCTCCCTGGCTTCCTCTTTATTGCACAGCTCTTCAATGCATTCTCTCTCAAGATTACCCTGTTTGGTCTCTTCAAGCATTGAATTTCCACGACGCTTCCTAACCAGGACTTGTGAAGCCTGTTGCTTTGACAAAACTGAAGGAAAAAAATACGTTTATATGAATTCATCATTTTTCCATCTAAAATATATTGTTTTATTAAACAATAAGCATTAAATTCATTTTCTGCCTGTGAATTCTATGACATTTAAAATCAGTATGATCGAACTAAGAAAGAAATGCAGATACAGAAGCACGTTAGTTAACAATTCGGAGAGCAGGTTTGGTGTGCAGCTGCAGCCCTTGTATGATGGTCCACACAAATTATTCAGGTTTATACTTGAGGTTAAACACACCAGGTAATATTCAATATTTCCTTCATTAGGACTACATCGGAGAAAACATGCTGAGGTCAGGTGTGGTGGCTCACCTTCGTAATCCCAGTACTTTGGGAGGCTGAGGCGGGAGGACCACCTGAACCCAGGAGTTCAAACCCATCCTGGGCAAAAGAGCGAGACCCCATTTCTACAAAAAACAAACAAACAAATTATATATATATATATACACATATAGTTGAGAAGGAGTCTCGTTCTGTCGCCCAGGCTGGAGTACAGTGGCACGATCTCGGCTCACTGTAACCTCTGTCTCCCAGATTCAAGTGATTCTCCTGCCTCAGCCTCCTGAGTAGCTGGGATTACCGGAGTGTACCACCGCATAAAAAATATTAATTGGGCATGGTGGCATGCACTTGTAGTCCTTGCTACCTGGGAGGCTAAGGAGGGAGTGCCACTTGAGCTCAGGAGTTCAAGGTTACAGTGAGCTATGATCATACCACTTCACTCCAGCCAATAAGACCCTCACTCTAAAAAAAAAAAAAAAAATCTGAAAAAAACATAATGAAATGCCTATGTCAAAAGCCATAGTCTTAGCCAGGCCTGGTGGCACACGCCTGTAATCCCAGCTTTTTGGGAAACTGAGGCACCAGAATCATTTGAACCAGGGAGCCAGAGGTTGCAGTGAGCTGAGATTGCGCCACTGCACTCCAGCCTGGGCAATAGAGCAAGACTCTGTCTCAAAAAAGAAAAAAAAGAAAAAGAAAAAGAAAAAAAAAGCCATATGATCTTTAAAGCAAGAGTAATAAACTTTCTCAATTTTAATGAAAAACCTTTGTGATCTCTGTGGAGATTGTTGTTGAACAGCAACAATGAAAATAATATAACAAAGTTCAATATCAAGCAACAGACTGGAGGAAAATACCTACAGCATATAGAAAAGAAAAAATAGCATCCAGATAAGCTGACCGATACAGAAATGCATGTATGGTTGTATTTCTAAAATATAAACAAACTATAAAGAAAACAATATAAACAATCATATAAACCATCACTACAAAGAAAAAATGGGCAATAAACATTATAAAGTGTTCAAATCAAACTTTTTAAAAATTGGATTTTTGCATATTAGACTGACAAAACTTTAAAAGAATGATAATATCAATTATTGGTGAGAGTAAGGGAAAACATGTATTCTTGTACACTGGTAGTAGAGCATAAACTGGCAGGTTTTATTTGAAGGTAGTTTGCTAAAATTTAAAGCACATATACTCTTCATCTCAACAACTCTGCTTCTAAGTATGTCCTACATATATGCCCATGTGCTGGAAAAAATAGAATCATTTATTGAAAGACTGTTTGTGAGATCAAAAAATTAAAAATGACTTAAATATCTATCAAGAGGAGCACAGGATCAGGCACAGTGGCTCATGCCTGTAATCCCAGCACTTTGGGAGGCCAAGGCAGGAGGATCACTTGAGCCAAGGAGTTCAAGACCAGCCTGGACAACCAAGAGAGACCCTATATCTCCAAAAAATTTTAACAACTGTCCAGGTGTAGTGGTGCGTGCCTGTAGTCCCAGCTAGTCAGGAGGCTGAGGCAGGAGGATCACTTGAGCCTGCAGGGGATCAAGGCTACAGTCAGCTATGATCACAGCACTGCATTCCAGTGTGGGTGACAGAGCAAGACCCTGACTTTAAAAAAATAAAAAAGATGCCGGGCGCGGTGGCTCAAGCCTGTAATCCCAGCACTTTGGGAGGCCGAGACGGGCGAATCACGAGGTCAGGAGATCGAGACCATCTTGGCTAACACGGTGAAACCCCGTCTCTACTAAAAAATACAAAAAACTAGCCGGGCGAGGTGGCGGGTGCCTGTAGTCCCAGCTACTCGGGAGGCTGAGGCAGGAGAATGGCGTAAACCCATGAGGCAGAGCTTGCAGTGAGCTGAGATCAAGCCACTGCACTCCAGCCCAGGCTAGAGCGAGACTCCGTCTCAAAAAAAAAAATAAATAAATAAATAAATAAAAAATAAAAAAGAGGGGAATGGAAATAAAAGCTATAATAAACCTGTGCTGTGGAATAATATGCAGTTGCTAAAAGGAAGATACTCTTGTACTGAAGATCTCAAAGATACAGTAAGTTAAAATGCAAGTTGTAAAATGCCACACTCATAGCATCATTCTCTATAAATCAGCTAAAGTAGTAGATATGTAAGTGTCATGTGGAAAAATACACAGAAAGGAGTTTGGAAAGACTAACTGCTAATACAACAATTATATCTGGAGAAAAGTATGGAGAGTGTAGAGTTTTGGTTTATTATTTTAGTATGTTAATATAGCTTTTCAATGAAAAATGTAAAAAACATAAATAAAATCTACAAATAACTTTTTTCCTGATTTTAACCACAAATGATTCTTTCACTAAGAAGATAAACAAGTAATATAAATGTCTGAATTTCTTTTCTTTTTCTTGTCTCTTATTACCTGGTAAACAATAAGCAATAAATACTCAAAAGTTGAACAGTAGAAGAAAAAAAAACCAAAAAGACTAATCAACAGTCACTCACCATATTTGTTAAGTAACTAAAAAATCTTTCAAGAGTGAAGTAATATTACTTTATTTCTCTGACTTGCCAAAGCAGAAGTTTAAATGTAATGAATAAATGAATAAATGGTTTGGATTAGATTTATAACCCTATCTCTTGCCATGTTTATCATGCTCATTAAAATAGAGATTAAGTCAAGGCAGTGTGTATATAAAAGATGGTACTCTGTGATCATGCTATCTGCCAAGTGTGTTACTGACTGATCAATGACAGTCCTGTCAACAATGAAAGAGCCTGGCATGGGCAATTATCTCATTTATTTGAAGTAGTTTTATGCATGCTAGTTTGTAATAAATACAGCAAAAAAAAAAATTGGACTTTTTGAACTTCACAGCAAATATGTGATTCAGGGGAAAACAATAACACTTTAATGAAAGGGTGAATACACTGATACAATTTTAAAAATCAAGGTTAAAAGCACTTAGGAAATAAAGCGCCACAAATATTCACTTCTTGGCATTTTTTCCTTACACAATTATTAACTTCTGGAATTAGGAGTTTGATAGTGATTTTTAAGATATGGCCCCCCACTAAATGGTACAAACCAGGTAGAATAACACATACTGTATCCATGCTTGTGAAAGCAAAGGTCTAAATCACCTAGAATAGCCAAGGTTTTCGAGTTCTTAGGAATGTCCACTTAAGTTTAGAAAAGTAAACATAACAACTTTTATTATTTAAGAGATGACAAAACTCAGGTAAAAAGCATGCAACATATTTTTCCATAACTGTAAAGTGAATAAACAACAAAACTACAGGTGGATCATAGGCATCCCAACTCTCAGACCTGCAATCCATTGTTTGTTGTCTGCCGCTTTTCAAAAATCAGGAAGTTTTATTGTCTCTATTGTTGAGAGGAATATTAAAAAACAAAAACTGTTACGCTTCTGTCCTACAGAAAATTAAGCTAACAACAAAAAAAATTTTGTCTAAATATATTTGCACCAAATTTGGATGTAATCTAGTTCAGCCCAACGATGCTTTAAGTTGGTATGATACATAACAATGTTCAAAGCATGAATTAATTATTTCATTTGATTTTCACATAATGAAATAAACTATAAGACAAAATTATCATCCCTATTTTCCTACTGAAGAAATTGAAGCTGGGAAAGGTGACATCATTTGTTGTAAGCTATGCTAATGGAATTCAAATATACCCATCCCCTTAGTCTAGTGCTCTTTTCTTCTGTGTATTCTGCTACTCAAATGTCCACGATGTACCTGATTTAATTTTTTTATTTACATATTTTTATTTGGAAATGTGTTTATCAGTACAGTGAAACTAAATTATAGAGACACTGATGTCATTAAATATAATTACTTTATAATAAAAGACATGGTAATATATGATATAAGATTTTAGAACTTCAGTGGAATGGGCAGCTTCACACTGATGCCGTTTCAACAGTGAATTATTTCAGTCTACCTACTTTCCGAGAATGTCACCATCTCTTAATAAGAAAATAATCTTTGGGGTCTAGAATTACTTTGGCGCCTCCATATTCTGAGGGAAATACTTTATCTCCAGCTTTCACACTGACTACTTGAATTCCTTTCCTTTAGGGCCCAATCCAACAGCTACTGCTGTTGTTTGCAATACTTTTTCTGAGAAGTTTCTGGAAGCATAATACCTTCTTTGGTTACAGTTTTGGCTGCACTACTTTCAACCAAACAATACTTGGTCAAAGAGCAGAAGAAACTTTCTACATGTTTGTTCTCCATGACTCCCGCTGCCACAGCTCATACTCTACTCTTGCACAACTGCCATGAGCTGATTTTAATTTTTGTAAAAGAAATTATGTGGTTTTGCAGTGGATAAGGTCACTATCTTAAATAATTAGTTGTCCTTTACAAAATAAACCCATCCATCTAAGAGAAGAGATTTCGAAGCAGTCTACCGCTTCTCGCCAGAAAGGTACAGGCATGACATCATGAATGCAAATTAAAACTACAGGACTGTGGGATGAGACAAGCATGGGGTCTGAAGTGCTTTCACCAGTTGGCTCAAAGTCCTTCTGCCCAAAAATATTCACCTTGCTGATATGCAGGAATATCTAAGAAGTTTCGTAATTTGCCATAATAACCATGACATATAAGCACATAAATGCTGTTTTACATTATCTCCTTTCATCTGAATCATAACTGTTCTAAGTAGATTAAAATTTTCCATTTTATACATGAATAAGCTAAAACTTAGAGTTGAGTTAATTTTACCAAGTTACCACAGCTGAGAACACAGACAACCAGCATCCCAAACCTGTCCTCTTTTGGTATTAGCACACTGTCCCTTACTCATTTGTTTCACTTCTCTGTATTAAGAAGTATCTCAAGAAAGTGCTTGTTAAAATCCAACTATGTTGCTTGAAAAGTGTTACATTCAGATTCAAAATTTTAGGTTAAAATGTGGAGTTGATGAGTCTTTCAAGAGAAGAAGTACAACTGAGTCAACCTGATTTTTTTAACTTACCTGAGTCACTCCTTCTTCAAAATAATGACCAAACCAGATGGAACAATTATGACAATAATAAAACCATTGTGCAAACATGAACTGGAATTCTCTTTGAAACTGTATTCACAGCCTTCATATGTTCTCTTCATGTGAGGGGTAAATCTTTGTTTTTTGAGAGTAAATTTGATTGACTTACCTCCAAAAAAGTAATTTATTGTTATTGATTTCATAAGAGTCCCTGTAACGATAGTGATGCTAGCACCACCTCTGCTAATGCCACCCTCTGTTCAAGGAGGGCAGGACCAAAGATCTGCATTGTCCAACACTGACCAGGCAGGTAAGGATGAGGTGGCAGATGGAGGAGGGTCCAGACCTTAGGATAGCTTATCCTCTGAAGCTCTTCCATTTTGCTCCCTTGTTTTTTTGCAAAGATGGTTCTCACATTCTTCCCTCCAAAAGCCCATCTCTCTTTTAGTTCTACTTTCCATCTCTCTTTTCCCTAGGCTCTTCTTATTTGGCATCTCAAAAATGAAAAATTGCCCCTGAAAGAATGTTTCTGAGAAGAGAGTCTTTGGCTAGTATTTGGGTTGGCTGACTATTTTTATCTTTGTTTGGGCTTCAGTGTTGGATGAGGTGAAGGAAAATGGCTTTCACTTTACAAATACGGAGAACCACCAGATAATACTTTGAGATATAACTGTGCTTCACGCATCTCAATTGTTGAAACAGTGTATTTTATTTAAACCAAGACTGGGGCTGGGTACTGTGGCTCACACATGTAATCCCAACACATTGGGAGGCTGAGGAGGGAGGATCCCTTCAGCCCAGGAGTTTGAAACCAGCCTGGGCATCATAGGGAGACACCATCTCCACAAAAAAATTAAAAAGTAGTTGGGCATGGGCCAGGCACAGTGGCTCACACCTGTAATCCCAGCACTTCAGGAGGCCGAGACAGGCGGATCACAAGGTCAGGAGATCGAGACCATCCTGGCTAACACGGTGAAACTCCGTCTCTACTAAAAATACAAAAACTTAGCCGGGCGTGGTGGCGGGTGCCTGTGGTCCCAGCTACTCGGGAGGCTGAGGCTGGAAAATGGCGAGAACCCGGGAGGCAGAGCTTGCAGTGAGCCAAGATTGAGCCACTGCACTCCAGCCTGGGCGACAGAGTGAGATTACGTATCAAAAAAAAAAAAAGTTGTTGGGCATGGTGGCACACACCTGGAGTCCTAACTACTTGGGAGGCTGAGGCTGAAGGATTGCTTGAGCCCAGAAGGTTGAGGTACAGGGAGCTCTGATTGTGTCGCTGCACTCCAGCCTGGGTGACAGCACAAGACCTTGGAAAAAAAAAAAAAAGCCTGAGAAAAAAAATTGCATATATTATTTTAAAAATTGATTAATAATGGGCTGGCGTGGTGGCCCACACCTGTAATCCCAACACTCTGGGAGGCCAAAGTGGGCTGATCACTTGAAGTCAGCAGTTCGAGTCTAGCCTGGCCAATATGGTGAAATGCAATCTCTACTAAAACTACAAAATTTAGCCAGGATGGATCACGGGGTCAGGAGTTTGAGATCAGCCTGGCCAATATAGTGAAATCCCATCTCTACTAAAAATACAAAAGTTAGCTGGGCGTGCTGGTGCATGCCTGTAACCCCAGCTACTCGTGAGGCTGAGGCAGAAGAATCACTTGAACCCAGGAGGCACAGATTGCAGTGAGCCGAGATTGCACCACTGCACTCCACCCTGTGAGACAGAGAGACCCCGTCTCAAAAAAAAAAAAAAAAAAATTAACCAGGAGTGATGGCAGGCACCTCTAATCCCAGTTACTCAGGAGGCTGAGGCAGGAGAATCACTTGAACCCGGGAGGTGGAGGCTGAAGTGAGCAGAGATTGCACCACTGCACTCCAGCCTGGGTGACAGAGCAAGGCTCCATCACACACACACACACACACACACAAAAGGCTAGTTAATAATGGTAAAAATTACTAAATAATAATGGTAAAAATGGCTGCATATTCAAAAATGTATTTAAAATAATTACAGTCACTGTAAAATACTTCAGTTATTTTTCATAAAGATTTCTACCACAGAAAATTTCTAGTTGGGGGAAGGAAGCAATTTTTAAAATGTGAAGGTTGCCAGGATTAAGGAAAACTCAAAGATAGGTTTTTATGTAGGGATTGGCCAACTATTATCCGTGCTTTTCTCCAGATTTTACACTTTGTATCACAGTGAGGATTATGCTGCTGTGCAACAATTTCTTCTCACATTGTGTTAAGGTTTGGAATGGGTTAAAGAACATTCTGTAATGATGAACTCTATCTACGTCTTTTTGAAGGACTGAGCAAATACTGACTGATGAGAAATACTTTACGAGAGTCAAAGATCATAAGAGATAGGTGTGGATGAAGATTGAAATCCAGGGAGAGAAAAAGAGGAAGTAATCTGTGAACGAGACGTTGCACATATAAAGGTGAGTTCTAAAACATTAAGGATAGGGGAGTGTAGGCTGGCATTTATTTGGAAGTAGAAAAGCCACTGGTGGCATTTAAAAAAAAAAAAAAATGTGACCATTGACCCTCCATTATGGAACAGATCAATGAATGAGTACAGGAGCAATGCCTGAACTGTTTAACTACAACAGAAGTGAAATGGACCTCTCCTTACTCCAAGATTTAATTATAACTTCAATTTACAGTCCCTTTCTAGGGGGAAAAAAAAAAAAGTCACTCTGGCATTGTTTCCACAGATGAAAACCTTTAACTAGACAGAGAAAGCAGTACACATTAGTTATTCCCTCCAAACAGCAAATATCTTTACTCAAATGATAAAATAGGCAGCTTTATTACCCAGATAAAAAGTTACACTGACCATTTATTTTATTTGAATTGTTTGTTCTTGGTCAGTGATAAATGAAGACGCTTCATTGAAGGATTCAAGAGCTCAGATGTTGGCAAGGATAAAGAAGGAATTTTCTACAACTCTATTTTTTTTCTCCTGACCACTAGATTGCAAACTGGTGATGTTTCCTGATGCTACAACAGGAGGTCTTTTTCATGACGTGCAGCAAGATATGCCCATAGTCAGCTTTCACTGTCTTTTTTTATCTCCTACCCACTAGGACCCCAAAACATTATTTGATTTTGACATCATGCACCAAGAAGCTACCGCACAGAAAATGTTTTATTTTTGTTCTATTTGACTTATTTTGTTACAATTACATCAATATTATTAGTTCTGTGACCTGGGTCTGTATTTATATTTGGAAAAGCAACAGGCAAAGTGTTCCTGGATATTTAAAAAGGCAATAGTAAAAGAATTCTCCTAATTTTGCAATATCCCCCTACTTGCAATAGCCCCTACATCCCTGAAATAAGCAAGTCTGAAACTGTGCTTAGAAGTTTAGAAGGACTCCATATATCAATGGAGTTCCTCTGACTCTTAGGATATAATTTATCTATTAAAGTGCTTATTTGCAAGTGAGATTACTTGGAATATTGGTATATCATCAAGTAAGTCTTTCTAATTCGATAGTTTCTACCAGCATCTCAGAACCCTCTGTCAAATAACCAAAAGGTTTTAAGACACAGTCTAAATAACAGTGAAAACAATAACTCATGAAGGAAAGAAGAGAACATCATTGGGATAAGGAATCAAGGAAAAAAATAAAAATAAAACAAGCAGCAAGAAAAGAGGCGGTTAACATAGAAACTCAAGTCTACATTTAAAAAAAAAAGTCAGCCACAGACAAAATGAAAAAACTACCTTTTTTTCCATAGTAAGTAAAATGATAAAATAAGCATTTTCGTTGTACTTGGCAAGGTGTTATGGACTGAATGTGTGTCCTCATCTCCCCCCCACACCCCTCCCCGCCCCCCCGCCCCCCACCCCGTGCTCCAAATTCATATGTTGAAGCCCTAACACCCAGTGTGACTATCTTTGGAGACAGGTCCTTGAAGGAAGTAATTAAGACGAGATGGGGTCATAATGTGACCCCCTAAGATTAGTGTCCCATAAAGATGGCAACCATAGACACTGATGATGATTAAAAGGGGAAGAGAGGGAAGGGAAAAGAGTTGAAAAACTAACTGCTGTTTGCTATGCTCACTATTTGGGTGACAGGATCATTTTGCCCCAAATCTGAGCATCATGTAATGTACCCATGTAACAAACCTGCACACGTATCCCCTGAATCTAAAACAAAAGTTAAAATTATATAAATACATAAATATAAAAGCAAAAATAATAATAATAAAAAGAGATTAGTGTCCTTATAAGGGACTTAGGGGAGTTCTCTATAGCTCTCTTGTGCTTTCTCTATCCCCTGTGCACACACCAAGGAAAGGCCATCTGAGTAGCCAGCGAGAAGGCAGCCATTTGCAAGCCAGGAAAAAAGTTTCTGCAGCAGAAACTGAGTTAACTGAACTTAATGTTGGACTTTCTAGACTCCAGAACTACGAGAAAATAAATTTCTATGGTTTAAGCCACAAAGTCTGTGTTGTTTTGTTGTAGTAGCCTGAGCAGACTAATAAACAAGGCAAGTAAGTCATGGACTATTTCTAGCTTCTCTGTAAAGGCATAGAAAGTGATGCTTACGGTTAACGATGGTAGAGAGTATTTCTGTCTTCTCCCTCTAGGACCACGTAAAAATGATATTAAGATAAACGCTTGTTAAAATTTTAAGGAGTAAGAGAATTTTTAAAAACATGTTTTTTGTTTAAAAAATATAACAATTGAGAGCATGGGAGGGATCATTATTAAATAAGTGATTTCAATAAATTCTCCAAGCTGGAAAGCTGATGAGAACCCGTTGGTGAATAAATAAGGGAGAGGAAGAGTTGATCCAATATACACACTCAGAGTTATAATGGAAATAAGAACACTTTTGCCTACAGACGCCTACAATGGAAGTAAGAACGCTTTCACCTAAAGACCCTCAGAAAGACTTTAACATAGCATCAGCAGGAGGGTGGGAGAAGGCAACTAGAAGCAGAGGGATTAATTTTAAAATCCCCAATGACACACCAACAATAGTTTCCCCATCCCAATGTACATGAAGTAATTGTCAGGCCTCTGAGCCCAAGCTAACCCATCATATCCCCTGTGACCTGCAAGTATAGATCCAGATGGTCAGAAGCAAGTGAAGAATCACAAAAGAAGTGAAAATGGCCAGTTCCTGCCTTAACGGATGACATTACCTGGTGAAATTCCTTCTCCAGGCTCAGAAGCTCCCCCATTGAGCACCTTGTGACCCCTGCCCCTGCCAGCCAGACAACAACTCCTTTGAATGTAATTTTCCACTACCTACCCAAATCCTATAAAATGACCCCACCCCTATCTCCCTTAGCTGACTCTTTCAGAGTCAGCCTGCCTGCACCCAGGTGACTAAAAAGCTTCATTGCGGCCGGGCGCGGTGGCTCAAGCCTGTAATCCCAGCACTTTGGGAGGCCGAGACGGGCGGATCACGAGGTCAGGAGATCGAGACCATCCTGGCTAACATGATGAAACCCCGTCTCTACTAAAAAATACAAAAAACTAGCCAGGCGACGTGGCGGGTGCCTGTAGTCCCAGCTGCTTGGGAGGCTGAGGCAGGAGAATGGCGTGAACCCGGGAGGCGGAGCTTGCAGTGAGCTGAGATCCGGCCACTGCACTCCAGCCCGGGCGACAGAGCGAGACTCCGTCTCAAAAAAAAAAAAAAAAAAAAGCTTCATTGCTCACACAGCCTGTTTGGTGGTCTCTTCACACGGAGGCGTGTGACATTTGGTTCCTAAGACCTGGGACAGGAGGACTCCTTCGGGAGACTGGTCCCCTGTCCTCACCCTCACTCCATGAGGAGATTCACCTATGACCGTGGGTCCTCAGACCAACCAGCCCAAGGAACATCTCACCAATTTCAATTCGGGTAAGCGGTCTTTTCACTCTCGTCTCCAGCCTCTCTTGCTACCCTTCAATCTCCCTCTCTCACTACCCTTCAGTTTCCCTGTCCTTCCAATTCCAGTTGTTTTCCTCTCTAGTAGAGACAAAGGAGACACATTTGTTTTCCTCTCTAGTAGAGACAAAGGAGACACAAAGGAGACATGGACCCAAAACTCCAGCGCCAGTCACGGACTCCGGAAGACAGTCTTCCCTTGGTGTTTAATCACTGCAGGGACGCCTGCCTGATTATTCACCCACACTCTATTGGTGTCTGACGCCTGCCTTGGTCATTCACCCACGTTCCCTTGGTGGCAAATCAATTGTGGGGATACCTGCTTTGGCTGCAAACCCACTTTGCAGCCCAGGGCTGCTCCCCACCCCACTTCTCCGTGTCTCTACCCTCTCTTTTCTCTGGGCTTGCCTCCTTCACTATGAACAACCTTCCACCCTCCATTCCCCCTTCTTCTCCCTTAGCCTGTGTTCTCAAAAACTTAATATCTCTTCACCTCACACCTGACCTAAAACCTAAATGTCTTGTTTTCTTCTGCAATGTTGCTTGACCCGAATACAAACTCGACAGTTGTTCCAAATAGCCAGAAAATGGCACTTTCAATTTCTCTATCCTACAAGATCTAGATAATTCTTGTCATAAAATGGGCAAATGGCTTGAGGTGCCTGACGTCTAGGCATTCTTTTACATACCAGTCCTTCCCAATGCGACTCATCCCAAATCCTCCTTCTTTCCCTCTCACTTGTCCCCTCAGTCCCAACCCCAAGCGTCACTAATTCTTTTCAATCATCCTTTTCTACCGACCCATCTGACCTCTCCCCTCCTCCCCAGACTTCTCCTCCTCAGGTCACTCCCCACCAGGCTGAATCAGGCTCCAATTCTTCCTCAGCCTTCACTCCCCCACCCTATAACCCTTCTATCACTTATTAAATAAGTGATTTCAATAAATTCTCCAAGCTGGAAAGCTGATTTAATAAGTGAAATCACTTATTAAATAAGTGATTTCAATAAATTCTCCAAGCTGGAAAGCTGATGAGAACCCGTTGGTGAATAAACAAGGGAGAGGAAGAGTTGATCCAATATACACACTCAGAGTTATAATGGAAATAAGAACACTTTTGCCTAAAGACGCCTACAATGGAAGTAAGAACGCGGTCCAGCTTACAGTTTCGTTCCATGACTAGCCCTCCCCAACCTGCCCAACAATTTCCTCTTAAAGAGGTGGCTGGAGCTAAAGGCATAGTCAAGGTTAATGCTCCTGTTTCTTAATCCAACCTCTCCCAAATCAGTTAGCAAGAAGGCTCTTTTTCATCAAATGTAAAAATCCAGCCCAGTTCATGGCTCGTTTGGTAGCAACCGTGAGACGCTTTACCACCTTAGACCCTGAAAGTTCAGAAGGCCGTCTTATTCTCAATATGCATTTTATTATCCCATCTGCTCACAACACTAGAAAAAGCTCCAAAAATTAGATTCCGGCCCTCAAACCCCACAACAGGACTTAATTATCCTTGCCTTCAAGGCATACAATAATAGAGGCAGCAAGTAGCAACGTATTTCTGAGTTGCAATTCCTTGCCTCCACTGTGAGAGAAACCCCAGCCACACTCCAGCACACAAGAACTTCAAAACGCCTAAGCCAGAGCAGTCAGGCATTCCTTCAGGACCTCCTCCCTCAGGATCTTGCTTCAAGTGCCAGAAATCTGGCCACTGGGCCAAGGAATGCCCACAGCCCAGGATTCCTCCTAAGCTGTGTCCCATCTGTGTGGGACACCACTGGAAATCAGACTGTCCAACTCACCCAGCAGCCACTCCCAGAGCCCCTGGAACTCTGGCCCAAGGCTCTCTGACTGACTCCTTCCCAGATCTTCTCGGCTTAGCAGCTGAAGACTGACACTGCCTGATCGCCTCAGAAGCCTACAGGACCATCACAGACACTTTGGGTAACTCTTACAGTGGAGGGTAAGTCCATTCCCTTCTTAATCAATATGGAAGCTACCCACTCCACATTACCTTCTTTTCAAGGGCCTGTTTCCCTTGCCTCCATAACCGTTGTGGGTATTGATGGGCTTCTAAACCTCTTAAAACTCCCCAACTCTCATGTTAACTTGGACAACATTATTTTATGCACTCCTTTTTAGTTATTCCCATTTGCCCAGCTCCCTTATTAGGCCAAGACATTTTAACCAAATTATCTGCTTCCCCGATTATTCCTGGACTACAGCCACATCTCATTGCCACCTTTCTTCCCAACCCAAAGCCTCCTTCGCATCTTCCTCTCATATCCCCCCACCTGTACTCCCTCCCTGGCAACCAATCACACACACATTACTATCCCATTAAAAACTAATCACTCTTACCCCGCTTAATGCCAGTATCCCATCCCACAATAAGCTTTAAGGGGATTAAAGCCTGTTATCACTCGCCTGCTATAGCATGGGCTTCTAAAACCTATAAAATCTCCCTACAATTCCCCCATTTTACCTATTCAAAAACGAGACAAGTCTTACAGGTTAGTTCAGGATCTATGCCTTATCAACCAAATTGTTTTGCCTATCCACCATGTGGTGTCCAACCAGTACACTCTTTTGCCCTCAATATCTTCCTCCACTACTCACTATTCCATTCTTGATCTTAAAGATGCTTTTTTCACTATTCCTCTGCACCCCTAGTCCCAGCTTCTCTTTGCTTTTACCAGTACTGACCTGACACCCATCAGTCCCAGCAACTTACCTGGGCTGTACTACCTTTGGATACCTGGTTTTGCCATCCTAACAAAACCATTATATAAACTCACAAAAGGAAATCTAGCTGACCCCATAGATCCTAAATCCTTTCCCCACTCCTCTTTCCATTTCTTGAAGACAGCTTTAGAGACTGCTCCCACACTAGCTCTCCCTGACTCATCTCAACCCTTTTTATTACACACAGCCAAAGTGCAGGACTGTGTGGTTGGAATTCTTACACAAGGACCAGGACCGCGCGCTGTAGCCTTTTTGTCCAAACAGCTTGACCTTACTGTTTTAGGCTGGCCATCATGTCTCTGTGTGGCGGCGGCTGCAGCCCTAATACTTTTAGAGGCCCTCAAAATCACAAACTATGCTCAACTCACTCTTTACAGTTCTCATAATGTGTCTGGAACTGGCAGGTTCTTGGTCTCGCTGACTTCAAGAATGAAGCTGCGGACCCTCGCGGTGAGTGTTACAGTTCTTAAAGATGGTGTGTCCAGAGTTTGTTCCTTCTGATGTCTGGACATGTCTGGAGTAGTTTGTTCCTCCCAGTGGGTTCATGGTCTCACTGACTTCAGGAGTGAAGCTGCAGACCTTCACTGTGAGTGTTACAGCTCTTAAAGATGGCGTGTCCAGAGTTGTTCATTACTCCTGGTGGGTTCGTGGTCTTGCTGACTTCAGGAGTGAAGCTGCAGATCTCCACGGTGAGTGTTACAGCTCATAAAGGTGGCGTGGAACCAAAGAGTGAGCAGCAGCAAGATGGATTGTGAAAAGCGAAATAAAAAAGCTTCCACAGCGTGGAAGGGGACCCGAGTGGGTTGCCACTGCTGGCTTCGGTGGCCTGCTTTTATTCCCTTAATTGGTCCCACCCACATCCTGCTGTTTGGTCCATTTTACAGAAAACTGATTGGTCTATTTTACAGAGTGCTGATTGATCCATTTTTACCAAGTGCTGATTGGTGCGTTTACAAACCTTTAGCTAGACAAAGAGCGCTGATTGGTGCATTTACAATCCTTTAGCTAGACAGAAAAGTTCTCTAAGTCCCCTACCTAATTAGCTAGACACAGAGCACTGATTGGTGTGTTTACAAACCTTTAGCTAGACACAGAGTGCTGACTGGTGCGTTTACAATCCTTTAACTAGACAGAAAAGTTCTCCAAGTCCCCACCTGTCCCAGAAGCCCAGCCGGTTTCACCTCTCAATAACTTCCAAAATCTATTTTCTTCCTCACATCACGCATATACTTTCTGTTCCCTGGCTCCTTCAGCTATACTCACTCTTTGTTGAGTCTCCCACAATTACCATTGTTCCTGGCCCGGACTTCAGTCCTGCCTTCCACATTATTCCGAATACCACACCTGACCCCCATGACTGTATCTCTCTGATCCACCTGATATTCGCTCCATTTCCCCATTTCCTTCTTTCCTGTTCCTCACCTTGATCACACTTGGTTTACTGATGGCAGTTCCACCAGGCCTAATTACCACTCACCAGCAAAGGCAGGCTATGCTATAGTATCTTCCACATCTATAATTGAGGCTACTGCTCTGCCCCCATCCACTACTTTTCAGCAAGCCTAACTCACTGCCTTAACTCGAGCCCTCACTGTTGCAAAAGGGACTATGCATCAATATTTATGCTGACTCTAAATATGGCTTCCATATCCTGCACCACCATGCTATTATATGGGCAGAAAGAGGTTGCCTCACTATGCAAGGGTCCTCCATCAGTAATGCCTCTTTAATAAAAACTCTTCTCAAGGCTGCTTTACTTCCAAAAGAAGCTGGAGTCATTTACTGCAAGGGCCATCAAAAGGCATCAGACCCCATCACTCAGGGCAACGCTTATGCTGTTAAGGTAGCTAAAGAAACAGCTAGTGTTCCGACTTCTGTCCCTCACTACCAGTTTTTCTCCTTCTCATCGGTCACTCTCACCTACTCCCCCACTGAAACTTCCACCTATCAATCTCTTCCCACACAAGGCAGTGGTTCTTGGACCAAGAAAAATATCTCCTTCCAGCCTCACTGGCCCATTCTATTCTGTTGTCATTACTTCTTGCATGTAGGTTACAAGCCACTAGCCCGTCTCTTAGAACCTCTCATTTGCTTTCCATTGTGGAAATCTATCCTCAAGGAAATCACTTCTCAGTGTTCCATCTGCTATTCTACTACTCCTCAGGGATTACTCAGGCCCCCTCCCTTCCCTACACTTCAAGCTTGGGGATTCGCCCCTGCCCAGGACTGGCAAATTGACTTTACTCACATGCCACGAGTCAGGAAACTAAAATACCTCTTGGTCTGCGTAGACACTTTCACTGGATGGGTAGAGGCCTTTCCCACAGGGTCTGAGAAGGCCACCGTGGTCATTTCTTCCCTTCTGTCAGACATAATTCCTCGGTTTGGCCTTCCCACCTCTATATATTCCAATAATGGACCAGTCTTTACTAGTCAAATCACCCAAGCAGTTTCTCAGACTCTTGATATTCAGTAAAACCTTCATCTCCCTTACCATCCTCAACCTTTAGCAAAGGTAGAATGGATTAATGGTCTTGTAAAAACACACCTCACCAAGCTCAGCCTCCAACTTAAAAAGGAGGACTCTGTCAAGGATAGAGCCCAAAAACTCACCAACCAAGCAAGTAATTACACTGAACCCCTTGGACACTCTCTAATTGGATGTCCTGGGTCCTCCCAATTCTTAATCCTTTGTACCTGTTTTTCTCCTTCTCTTATTCAGACCTTGTGTCTTCCATTTAGTTTCTCATTTCATACAAAACCATAACCAGGCCATCACCAATCATTCTATATGACCAATGTTTCTTCTAACAATCCCATGATATCACCCCTTATGACAAAATCTTCCTTCAGCTTAATCTCTCCCACCCTAGGTTCCCACTCTGCTCCTAATCTGGCTCGAAGCAGCCCTGAGAAACATTGCCCATTATCTCCCCATACTACCCCCCAAAAGTTTTTGCTGCCCTAACACTTCAACACTATTTTATGTTATTTTTCTATTAATGTAAGAAGACAGGAATATCAGGCCTCTGAGCCCAAGCTAAGTCATCATATTCCCTGTGACCCACAAGTATAGATCCAGATGGCAAGTGAAGAATCACAAAAGAAGTGAAAATGGCTGATTCCTGCCTTAACTGATGACATTATCTTGTGAAATTCCTTCTCCTGGCTCAGAAGCTCCCCCACTGAGCACCTTGTAACTCCCAGAAAACAACCCCTTTGACTGTAATTTTCCACTACCTACCCAAATCCTATAAAATGGCCCCAACCCAACTCCCTTCGCTGACTCTCTTTTTGGACTCAGTCCACCTGCACCCAGCTGATTAAAAAGCTTTATTGCTCACACAAAGCCTGTCTGGTAGTCTCTTCACATGGACACACATGACAGTAATATAATCAGATTGGGTACCCAATACACATTCATTGCATACGTACACAAAAAAAAAACTAATAAATGTTTAGAGAACTACCTGATAACTCTCACATGTAGAAGACTAACACAAAACCGGATAAACACATAAAACAGCAGAAGAAACCTATACCTGCCACCTAAAACTAACCCAGTTTTGCTGTTTATATATGAAAAGACAACAAGAAATCATCAGAAATATTGAAGAAAACAGCTACCGGTAACATGAAAAAAAATGACCAAGAAAACTGACTGGAGAAAAAAACAGATACTTCAAAAAAAAAAAAAAACTTTAAAAACAAACTGAAAAGTAAAATGAATATCTTTATAGTGTCTTCAGAAGATAACGCATTCAAGAAAGAAGAGGACAAAAGTAAAGTCAAAGAAATTTCAAGAAATTTACCATATGATTGTCAAAATAGAAGTGTTGAATGAAAAAGTTTACTCCTTCCTGTGCCATGTGGGAGGCCCAGGTTTGTTTCCTGGTGGGGGGCGCAGGCAGATGGGGAATAGAAAGAAAATGTTGAAGAAATCCCCTAAAATCTAGAGAAAGATTTCAAAAAGGTAGAAAACATAAGAGTCAAAGTCATAAAGAATCAATCCTGGAAAAGTTTCAGAAGGAGAGAGCAGAAGATATGGAGGAAGGAAATTATTATATAAATACGAGTAGAATATTTTCCAGAGCTAATAAGAAATGATAGTCTTCATATAAGCAGGGTCTACTGAGTGCCAATCCAAATGAGTGAAAAGAAAGCAAATTGTGACATAGTATGATACAATTTTAAAACATCTGGCACCAGAGAAGTTCCAGAATCAACCAATGCTAAGAATAACTATCAGATTAACTATACAACTCCATTCAGAATAAGAAAGCAATTGAAATCTCCCTCTCTCCCTTTTCTGTTTGCAGAAGCTAAGAAGCCAAGATTCTTGCCTTTAAAATAAAACCTAAAAACTGCTCCCTAAAGATAGGGAGGACATCGTGAAGGAAGGTTCCATCTGTGGATCTGGGATGACAAAGAGCAGGACTTCCAGTCACTCCAAACCTCATCTCACTTAAGATTGGGAGAAAGCCAATAAAGCAACTAGAAAGAGTTATTTTCAAAGAGAAATGACCTCCCCCCTTACCTTGGCATTGCCCTTGCACAATTTTCTCATAGGCACCTAAATAGAAGCCTGATTATTGATACATCTGCCCAATTATAGGGCTGATAAAAAGTTTCTCAATTAAGAGAAAGCCCTGTTGGGGAAACAGATGTAAACAAAAACAAAAGAACTCATGCCCACTACCTAGTTTATCCAGCTTACTTAGGACTTTCTTCAAAACGTATAAACTAACAATCAAAGATCACCAGATATTTTCATACAGTTAATAGCATGGAAGAAATAAACAAAAGAAAATAGAGGTAATTGAAGACACAGAAGAAAACTTTTTAAAAATGTGTATCTAATATCCTAAATAAATTTGAGAGGCTCTGCCATCCATAAAAAAAAAAAAAGTAGCCTGCAATGAAAAAGAAAAAAATAGAGAACTAAAGTATGATTGAAATAAGAAGTTAATGGGTGAACTGAAAAATAGAATGGGCCATGCTAAATTTCAGTCTAGTAACATGAAAGACAAAGTCAAGAAAATCTCCTGTTATATAGACAAAATAATAAATAAATGCAAAATTGGAAAAAAATAATAAGAGACACAGTAAAAAAAAAAACTCAGAATCAATATAAGTTCTGGAAATAAAACAACAGAGTGGGGGAGGTTTCAAGATGGCCAAATAGGAACAGCTCCAGTCTGCAGCTCCCAGCATGAGTGATGTAGAAGACAGGTGATTTCTGCATTTCCAACTGAGGTACTGGGTTCATCTCACTGGGGCTTGTCAGACAGTGGGTGCAGCCCACGGAGCAGGGCAGGGAATCACCTCACCTGGGAAGCACAAGGGGTCAGGGAATTCCCTTTCCTACCAAAAGGAAGCCATGATAGACAGTACCTGGAAAATCGGGTCACTCCCACTCTACAGTGCTTTTCCAAAGGCCTTAGCAAAGGGCACACCAGGAGATTATATCCTGCACCTGACTTGGAGGGTCTCACATCCACGGAGCCTCACTCACTGCTAGCACAGCAGTCTGAGATCGAACTGCAAGGCGGCAGTGAGGCTGGGGGAGGGGCAACCGTCATTGCTGAGGCTTGAGTAGGTAAACAAAGCAGCCAGGAAGCTCAAATTGGGTGGAGCCCACTGCAGCTCAAGTAGATCTGCCTACCTCTGTAGACTCCATCTCTGGTGGCAGGATATAGCTGAAAAAAGGAAGCAGAAACTTCTGCAGACTTAAATGTCCCTGTCTGTCAGCTTTGAAGAGAGTAGTGGTTCTCCCGGCATGGAGTTTGAGATCTGAGAACGGACAGACTGCCTCCTCAAGTGGGTCCCTGACCCCCGAGTAGCCTAACTGGGAGACACCTCCCAGTAGGGGCTGACTGATACCTCATACATCTGGGTGCCCCTCTGAGATGAAGGTTCCAGAGGAAGGATCAGGCAGCAACATCTGCCATTCTGCAATATTTGCTGTTCTGCAGCCTCCACTGGTGACACCCAGGAAAACAGGGTCTAGAGTGGACCTCCAGCAAACTCCAACAGACCTGCAGCTGAGGGTCCTGACTGTTACAAGGAAAACTAACAAACAGAAAGGACATCCACATCAAAACTCCATCTGTATGTCACCATCATCAAAGACCAAAAGTAGATAAAACCACAAAGATGGGGAGAAACCAGAGCAGAAAAGCTGAAAATTCTGAAAATCAGAGTGAGTCTTCTCCTCCAAAGGAACTGCATCTCTTTGCCAGCAATGAAACAAAGCTGGACGGAGAATGACTTTGACAAGTTGAGAGAAGAAGGCTTCAGACGATCAGTAATAACAAACTTCTCCTAGCTAAAGGAGGACGTTCGAATCCATTGCAAAGAAGCTAGAAACCTTGAAAAAAGATTAGATGAATGGCTAACTAGAATAAACAGTGTACAGAAGTCCTTAAATGACCCAATGGAGCTGAAAACCATGGCACGAGAACTACGTGACACATGCACAAGCTTCAGTAGCCAATTTGATCAAGTGGAAGAAAGGGTATAAGTGACTAAAGATCGAATGAATGAAAGGAAGTGAGAAGAGAAGTTTAGAGAATAAAGAGTAAAAGGAAATGAACAAAGCCACCAAGAAATATGGTACTATGTGAAAAGACCAAATCTGCATCTGATTGGTGTACATGAAAGTGACGGGCAGAATGGAACCAAGTTGGAAAACACTCTTCAGGATACTATCCAGGAGAACTTCCCCAACATAGCGAGGGAGACAAACATTCAAATTCAGGAAATACAGAGAACACCCCAAAGACACTCCTCAAGAAGAGCAACTCTAAGACATATAATTGTCAGGCTCACCAAAGTTGAAATGCAGGAAAAAATGTTAAGGGCAGTCAGAGAGGAAGGTCGGGTTACCCACAAAGGGAAGCCCATCAGACTAACAGTGGCTCTCTCGGCAGAAACTCTCCAAGCCAGAAGAGAGTGGGGGCCAATATTCAACATTCTTAAAGAAAAGAATTTTCAACCCAGAATTTCATTTCCAGCCAAACTAAGCTTCACAAGTGAAGGAGAAATAAAATCCTTTACAGACAAACAAATGCTGAGAGATTCTGTCACCACCAGGCTTCCCTTACAAGAGCTCCTGAAGGAAGCATTAAACATGGAAAGGAACAACTGATACCAGCCACTGTAAAAACATGCCAAATTGCAAAATCCATTGATGCTTAGAAGAAACTGCATCAACTAATGAGCAAAATAACCAGCTAACATCATAATGACAGGATCAAATTCACACATATGAATATTAACCTTAAATGTAAATGGGCTAAATGCTCCAATTAAAAGACACAGACTGGCAAATTGGATAAAGAGACAAGACCCATCAGTGTGCTGTATTCAGGAAACCGATCTCACATGCAGAGACACACATAGGCTCAAAATAACTGGATAGAGGAAGATCTACCAAGCAAATGGAAAACAAAAAAAGGCAGGGGTTGCAATCCTAGTCTCTGATAAAACAGACTTTAAACCAACAAAGATCAAAAGAGACAAAGAAGGCCACTACATAATGATAAAGGGATCAATTCAACAAGAAGAGCTAACTACTATATATATATATATATATAAAATATATAAAATATGCACCCAAACAGGGGCACCCAGGTTCATAAAGCAAGTCCTTAGAGACCTACAAAGAGACTCAGACTTCCACACAATAATAATTGGAGACTTTAACACCCCACTGTCAACATTAGACAGATCAACAAGACAGAAAGTTAACAAGGATATCCAGGAATTGAACTCAGCTCTGCATCAAGTGGACCCAATAGACATCTACAGAACTCTCCACCCCAAATCAACAGAATATACAATCTTCTCAGTACCACATCACACTTATTCCAAAATCGACCACATAGTTGGAAGCAAAGCACTCCTCAGCAAATGTAAAAGAGCAGAAATTATAACAAACTCTCTCTCAGACCACAGTGCAATCAAACTAGAAATCAGATTAAGAAACTCACTCAAAACCACTAAACTACATGGAAACTGAACAACCTGCTCCTGAATGACCACTGGGTACATAACGAAATGAAGGCAGAAACAAACATGTTCTTTGAAACCAATGAGAACAAAGACACAACCTACCAGAAACTCTGGGACACATTAAAAGCAGTGTGTACAGGGAAATTTATAGCACGAAATGCCCACAAGAGAAAGCAGGAAAGATCTAAAATTGACACTCTAACATCACAATAAAAAGAACTAGAGAAGCAAGAGCAAACACATTCAAAAGTTAGCAGAAGGAAAGAAATAACTAAGATCAGAGCAGAACTGAAAGATATGGGGACACAAAAAACCCTTCAAGAAAGCAATGAATTCAGGAGCTGGTTTTTTGAAAAGATGAACAAAATTGATAGACCCCTAGCGAGACTAATAAAGAAGAAAAGAGAGAAGAATCAAATATACGCAATAACAAATGATAAAGGGGATATCACCCCCAATCCCACAGAAATACAAACTACCCTCAGAGAATACTATAAACACCTCTATGCAAATAAACTAGAAAATCTATATTGGATAAATTCCTGCACACATATACCCTCCCAAGACCAAACCAGGAAGAAGTTGAATCCCTGAATAGACCAATAACAGGCTCTGAAATGGAGGCAATAATTAATAGCCTACCAACCAAAAAAATTCCAGGATCAGATGGATTCACAGTCGAATTCTACCAGAGGTACAAAGAGGAGCTGGTACCATTCCTTCTGAAACTACTGCAATCAATAGAAAAAGAGGCAATCCCCGTAATTCAGTTTATGAGGCCAACATCTTCCTGATACCAAAGTCTGGCAGAGACACAACAAAGAAAGAGAATTTTAGACCAATATCCCTGATGAACATCGATGCAAAAATCCTCAATATCCTCAATAAAATACTGGCAAACTGAATCTAGCAGCACATCAAAAAGCTTATCCACCACGATCAAGTTGGCTTCATCCCTGGGATTCAAGGCTGGCTCAATATACACAAATCAATAAACATATTCCATCACATAAACAGAATCAAAGACAAAAATCACATGATTATCTCAATAGATGCAGAAAAGATCTTCAACAAAATTCAACAGTCCTTTATGCTAAAAATCTCAGTAATCGAGGCATTGATGAGACCTATCTCAAAATAATAAGAGCTATTTATGACAAACTGACAGCCAATATCATACTGAATGGTCAAAAACTGGAAGCATTCCCAGCCATAAAAAAGGATGAGTTCATGTCCTTTGTAGGGACATGGATGAGGCTGGAAACCGTCATTCTCAGCAAACTAACACAAGGACAGAAAACAAAACACTGCATGTTCTCACTCATAGGTGGGAATTGAACAATGAGAACACTTGGACTCAGGAAGGGGAATGTCACACACCGGGGCCTGTCGTGAGGTGGGGTGAAGAGGGAGGGATAGCATCAGGAGATATACCTAACGTAAATGACGAGCTAATGGATGCAGCACACCAACATAGCACATGTATACATATGTAAAAAACCTGCACATTGTATACATGTACCCTAGAACCTAAAGCATAATAATAATAAAAAAAACGGAGGGAAGGAAATAATTTAAAATAGTATTTTAAAAATATTTTAAAATTCCTAATCTGTTAAAAGACATAAGGCTTCCAAGTATATTCATTTTTTGATCAAGGCAAATGGGGGGAAAATCTGTACTTAAGACTTTTTAGGAAAATTTTAGAACTTCATAAATAGAGACAATATCCTAAAATCCTACAGAGGGAAAAAATAATGTTACTGTCAAACTCAGATGGTGTGGAGAAAAGAGGATGAATAAAATTAATTACCTTTCACGATTGGGGCAGGTCAACAGTAAAGTTACTAAAAAAAAAAAAAAAAAAAAAAAGAAAAGCAAAACATGGAAAGAGCTATTTGAAATTAATAATATTCTGATTCTACTTAAAGCCCAGCTATTTAGTATTCTATATAGCTTCAGGTAGGACTTTCTATAATGTTCACATTTCTTTTAGTTAAAATAGTTACACCAACCAAAACCTGATAAAGATAGTACAGAAAAGAAAATACATAAACTGATCTGACAGGAGTATAATGGTCAAATTCTAAATAAATTATTGGCTACTTTAATACAATGGATCCCCAAAACCCCACAACCTGACCAAGTAGATGTTATTCTAGAAATATAAGAATGATTAGGTGTTACAGAATGAGTACAACATCAAATTAACTGCCTAAACTCAATTGAAAAAAAAAAAACCAGAAAATATTTCTGATATAAGAAAAATTAATAATAAAACTTGGGCAGGGGTAGTGGCTTATGCCTGTAATCCCAGCACTTTGGGAGGCCGAGATGGGCAGACCATCTGAGGTCAGGAATTCGAGACCAGCTTGGCCAACATGGTGAAACCCCATACAAAAATCAGCTGGGCGTGGTGGTGCGTGCCTGTAGTCCCAGCTATTCAGGACGCTAAGGCAGGGGAATTGCTTGAACCTGGGAGGTGGTGGTAGCAGTGAGCCAAGATCACACCACTGCACTCCAGACTTTTCTTTTTTTTTCAAAAAAAAAAAAAAGAAAGAAAAAAGAAAAATTAACAGTAAAAGTAAAAGCCTTAGAAATCTACAAAGTGTAAGAATCTTTTTTAACATGACAAAGAGTACATACCAGAGACCAACTACAAAAACATTAGCCAATTAAACACTATTGATATACTCATTAAACTTGAGATCAAGACAAAGATACATAAAATCATTATTATCATTTATCATTGTTCGAAATTTTAGTTAAATAATAATTGATGAAAAGAAGCAAAGTAACAATATTCTATAGGACACGTTATAACATGAATGAAACTTGAAAATATTATGCACAAAGGAATAAGCTAGACACCAAAATATAAGTATGGTATGATTTCATATACATGAGGTACCTGGAGTAGTCAAATTCATAGAGACAGAAAATAGAATGGTTGCCTGAGGTTCAGGAATAGGGGAAAAGGGAGGTATATTTTAAAGGTTATAAAATTTCAGTTTGGCAAGATGAAAAGTATGGCAGATGGATGGCAGTCATGGCTGCACAACGAGGTGAATGTACTTAACGCCACTGATTTGTACACTTAAAGTGGTTTTAATGATAAATTATATGTTATGCATATTTTAACAAAATAAAATAAATATTGTATGGGCAAAGACAAATTAGGATATGCAGGTGAATGATTATCTACCAATGAAATCCAATAGAACCCTCTAAAAATTCATTAGCACTAACAAGAGTATTAAAAAAATCTAGACTGAGATTTTTTTCTATTTTATTTATTTATTATTTATTTATTTTTTTTTTTTTTGAGACGGAGTCTCGCTCTGTCGCCCAGGCTGGAGTGCAGTGGCCGCATCTCAGCTCACTGCAAGCTCCGCCTCCCGGGTTTACGCCATTCTCTCGCCTCAGCCTCCCGAGTAGCTGGGACTACAGGCGCCCGCCACTCGCCGGCTAATTTTTTTGTATTTTTAGTAGAGATGGGGTTTCACCATGTTGGCCAGGCTGGTTTCGAACTCCTGACCTCAGGTGATGCACCTGCCTCGGCCTCCCAAAGTGCTGGAATTACAGGTGTGAGCCACCGCGCCCGGCCTATTTATTTATTTTTTAAGGTGGAGTCTCACTCTGTCACTCAGGCTGGAGTGCAGTAGCGCTATCTTGGCTCACTGCAAACTCTGCCTCCCAGGTTCTCCTGCCTCAGTCTCCAGAGTAGCTGAGATTACAGGCACCTGCCACCATGCCCAGCTAATTTTTTTGTATTTTTAGTAGAGATGGGGTTTCACCATGTTGGCCAGGCTGGTTTCGAACTCCTGACCTCAGGTGATGCACCTGCCTCGGCCTCCCAAAGTGCTGGAATTACAGGTGTGAGCCACCGCGCCTGGACTAGACTGAGATTTAAAAAAAAAAAAAAAAAAATCAGTAGGTTTCCTATACACCATCAAAAATCAGAAAACCTACATAGTGTGTGGTGGGGAGATACAATTGAATAAGAATTATTCAATACAAAGGAATAAGTAAGTCATGGGCAAGAATGATATAGCAAAAAAACATAAGATGTTACTGGAAGACATAAAAAAGTCTTATGTCTCAGGATCCTGAATAGGAAAGTCCAGTACTTTCAGGATGTAATGCCCAAATTAATCTGTAATGTTGATGTAATTTCACTCAAAATCATGAATTGTTGTTGAAGAATTTTAAAAGTTGTTTATAAAGACCATTTAGAATGATAAACAAAGAATAATGTTTAGAAACAGAATATAAATGAAAATAACTTTTAAGACTAAAGATCATATTTTAGTTCTCTAATTTTTGTTTTCCATGGCAGCCTATTTTTGTTTGATGGGTGCCAGATCCTCTCACATTTATTTTATTTAGTATATTAGTTACAAGTTTTTAAAAGATATCTTGTGTGACTTCAATTACCTCTATTTCCTTTGAGGTTGTTTGTTCTATACGTTTCTCTTATTCATTTCTTTCAAGCTCCCGATTTTATGCAGGTATCTGGTAGCAAGAATCTGGCTGTTAGTTACATTTTTCAGATATCAAAAATGTGCCAGAGAAATAAAAACATTGCAAGCATGGCACAGTAACAGAATAACAGATCCATGGAATATGTGTTTATCAGGCTCCAGGATTCTCATGGACCAGTGTCTCTAAATTGCTCTGGAGAAAGAGGCACTCACTAAGCAGGAGATTCCTAGAGTACATCACTGCTGTCCTTAAAGTCTCAGTCAGTGCCAGGACCAAGAATCATTCTCATCAACATTTAAGCTAAGCAGGCCGGGCGCGGTGGCTCAAGCCTGTAATCCCAGCACTTTGGGAGGCCGAGATGGGTGGATCACGAGGTCAGGAGATCGAGACCATCCTGGCTAACACGGTGAAACCCCGTCTCTACTAAAAAAATACAAAAAATTAGCCGGGCGAGATGGCGGGCGCCTGTAGTCCCAGCTACTCGGGAGGCTGAGGCGAGAGAATGGCGTAAACCCAGGAGGCGGAGCTTGCAGTGAGCTGAGATCCGGCCACTGCACTCCAGCCTGGGCGACAGAGCGAGACTCCGTCTCAAAAAAAAAAAAAAAAATTTAAGCTAAGCAGACAACAACACTAGGCAGTGCCACACCACAACAAGGACCTTCATATATTGCAGCCAGACCCGAAACTTGGCCGGTTAGGTTAGCTAAATGGGTTCATGTCTGTCATTTTTATGAACTCTCAATCAATGTAACCTATTTGTGTAAAATTGAGATTTTGTACCCCACTTATCACATTTGGCAGGGTTTTACTATATTTATATATTATTGAGGTGGGAGAGACATTCCTTTATACCACACTAAAGTCAAAATTGAAAAGAAAAATACAAAAACAGATGTGGCTCATAAATAGCAAAAATGTCTGCATCCAAAAACACAATCTGTACTAGTAAAAATCAAGGTGCAAAGTAGGAAAAAACATGCCACTTCTATGAAAGAAATTTAATGCTTTTAATATATATAGAAAATTTACAAATCCATAAGAAAAGAAAAGCTCTACTAGAAAAAAAAAATAAACTAAAAACATAATTAGGCATTTCATAAAAGAAGGGAAAAAAAGACTAATAAGGACATTTAAGAAGTTGAAAGAAACATAAATGTGTATTTGGGCATGATGGCTCATGCCTGCAGTCCCAGCTACTCAAGAGGCTGAGGTAGGAGGATTGCCTAAGCCTGGGGGGCTGAGGCTGCAGTAAGCTAAGATCATGCCACTGCATTCCAGCCTTGGCAACAGACTGATACCCTGTCTCTCTCTTTCTCTTTCTCTCTCTCTCTTTCTTTCTCTCTCTGTTTCTCTGTCTCTCTCTCTCTCTCTCCCCCTTCCCCCCTACACACACACACACACACACACACATACACACACACATACACACAAATGTTATCGGAATTCTTTCAAGCCTCACAAGACAGTAGATACACACAAGGGTGTTTATTATGACTGAATTTCATGATCTTCTTACCCTCACTTTATGATCCAGAGATGCCAGTATTTGCCAAGTTTTTTAAAGCATTTTGGGCAAGTCTCACATCAAACTAATACATCCACTCCATCCACTCCCTCTACCTCCCTAAAAAAGTCTTTAATATGTTTGCATTAACAAAGATTTAAAATGAAGTTAAAGTCCAACTTTGGCAAAGATGAGAGGAATAAGTCACCCTTAAAATCTACTTTTAAAAGCAGATTCCCAGGAGGAAATGTAATAATATGTATCCCAAACTTTCAAAATAGGCACACTATATGGACTTTCAGCTAACAACTCTATTTCTAGAAAATTAAGAAATAAACATGTATATATAAAGAAATATATATGAATGTATGTATAAAGAAATATATATGAATGCATGTATAAAGAAATATATATGAATGTGTTCATTACAATATAATTGATATAAGCAAAACATTGGAGATAATCTAAAAGTCCAAAATATAGTTTTGGTTAAATATATTATAGTAAGCACACATAAAGGAAAATTATGTATCCATTTTAAAGGGTGATATAGATTTCAACTTACTGATATAAAAACAATCATCATAGTTTTATGATATGAAACATCAAGTTACAAAAATTATATAGAGCACAATTCCATGTATTTTCATTTCTAAGAATGTGTATCTGTGGACAAAAGCTTCAAAGAATATAGAACAAAATGTTACATTGGTCTCTGGTCAGTGGTACTAAAGATGCATTTTTTATTGCATATCTATATTTTCAAATTAGATTGCATTAAACAGGGATTTCTTGAATAGTTTTAAAATATTAGGGAGTCACTGGCTTACAGCTGGTAGTGTAAGCCAGGGAAACATACCCAATGAGACACAAAGACCCAAATTCCAAGGTTAATAATGGATTGTATGTTTCAAAACAACTAAAAGAGGACTTCATATGTTCTCAACACAAAGAAATGACAAATATTTGAAGTGATGGATATGCTAATTTGCACAATTAGATCGTTTCACAATGTATAAAAATATCAAAACACTACAGTGTACCCTATAAACATGGTTGTCCTTTAGTATTCTTGGGGGATTGGCTCCAAAACCCCAGCAGATATAAAAATCCAAGGATGCTCAAACCCCATTCTCACATTGTTACGAAGAAATACCTGAGTCTGGGCAACTTATGTTAAAAAGAGGCTTAATTGACTCACAGTTCTGCCTGAGGCTGAGGCAGGTAGATTACCTGAGGTGAGGAGTTTGAAACCAGCCCGACAACATGGTGAAACCCTATCTCTAAAAAAGTACAGAAATTAGCTGGGCGCAGCAGTGCGCCCTGTAGTCCCAGCTACTGAGGAGGCTGAGGCAGGAGAAACACTTGAACCCGGGAAGCGGAGGTTGCAGTGAGCCAAGATCGTGCCACTGCACTTCAACCTGGGTGACAGAGTGACACTCCATCTCAAAAAAAAAACAATAAAATAAAATAAAAGTATTGAATTATCACCCAACCCCCCTAAATTATTATTATTTTTACTTACATGTTTTTGTAAGATATATGTAAAATAAAACCTATAAAACAGGAATATTTAGGTAAAAATAATTTTTATCATCTAATAGAACAAGGGTCAAGACTTCTTTTTCATCACAAAGGTTGTTTTCTTTTAAATTAATGCAATGTTAATCTCAATCAAAGCTTAACAATGTAAAGATAATTTAGGTCTTGCTAATGTCAAACATCATCCTGCCCTTTTTGATTCACCAAATAATGGTATGAAACCCAATCCAACATTTGATAAAATTCCAACATCTGTCAAGACCTCTTCATTCCTTCTTTCTTGTGGATAGTCACAGTTGGTTTTATAGATTAGCTTTCACTAACCTCTTCCTCACTTGCATCTTATAAGCCTCTTTTCTTTGCACTTGATATGGTTTGGCTTTGTGTCCCCACCAAAATCTCATCTTTAATTGAACGCCTATAATTGCCACATGTTGTGAGAAGCAACTGGTGAGAGAAAATTGAATCATGGGGGCGGTTTCTCCCATACTGTTCTTGTGGTGGTCAATAAGTCTCATGAAATCTGATGGTTTTATCAGGGGTTTCTGCTTTTGCATCTTCCTCATTCTCTCTTTGCCTGCTGCCGTTCAGATAAGACGGGACTTGCTCCTCCTTCCTTTCCACTGTGATTGTGAGGCCTCCCCAGCCCTGTGGAACTGTAAGTCCAATTATACCTCTTTCTTTTGTAAATTGCGCAGTCTTGGGTATGTCTTTATCAGCAGCATGAAAACAGACTAATAGAGTACTTAATCAATTTAGATGTGAAAATCGACACTTTTTGAAAAAACATTGGAGGCAGAGGAATTAGGGGTTCAGTTGTTTATATTTAAGCAACTTTTGTAATTTAAAGTTGAAACTTAGAAATGCCACTTCTAGCTGGGTGCAGTGTCTCACATCTGTAATCTCAGCACTTTGGGAGGCTGAGGTAGAAGGATCCGTTGAGCTCAGGAGTTCAAGACCAGCCTAGGCAACATGACCAAAATTAGCCGGGCATGGTGGCTCATGCCTGTAGTCACAGCTATTCAGGAGCTGAGGCAGGAGGATTGCTTGAGCCCAGGAGGTTGAGGCTGCAATGAGCTGTGATCACGCCACTGCACTCCAGCCTAGGGGACAGAGCAAGACTCTTTCTCAAAATAACAACAATAAAAAAAAAAAGGAATTTTAAAATAATGAAAGAAAGAAAAAAGAAATGCCCATTCCTAAAAGTCTTTTTCCACCTCACATCTAGTAATTTCTCACTGGAGAACTTCTCCACAAGCTGCATTCTCTTGCCATGGTACTCAGCTTTCTTTCTCCCTTCTCTGACATATCCTCTTCTCTTGCCCTAATTACCACCTCTGGACATTCTGCAAAAATTTGTTCATTTCTCTATCTTCTCAATCTCCTTAAAAACTAGACTGTCTCAAACTTTAAATGTGGATAGAAATTATCTGAAAGTCTTGTTAAAATGCATATTCCGGATGAGTGCATCTAGGGTAGGGCCAGACATATTTCATTTTTAGTAAGTCCCTAGGTAAAGCTGATGGTGATGTTCCATGGACCACATTGGAGTAGCAGAGTTATAGACCATGTTTTCAGGACTTCACTTTCCAAAACTCAAGCTTCATGTTCCATGTGCTTCATTGAGTTGTAACTATTTGAACTATAAGTAGAAGTGCGTGTGTCACTTTTAAGCTAAGGCTGTTAAAAACAAGTACACCACCTCCATTGTTCCTTTTTTTTTTTTTTTCAGGAACATTGGATCCCATGTATTCCAGATGGTATAACTAAAGATGGAAGAGATTTATGCAAACCACACTGAACTTTATATGATTAAGAAATAAATTTTTATTTTGCCAAGTCATCAAGATTTAGAAATTTGAAAATCAATTTGGAGATTTGAGGATGAATGTGTTATCACTTCATAGACTATCTTATCTTAACCAATATAAGGGTATGAAACATTTAAACTAATACCTGTAACAGACGTTATTCAATAATGTGCTAATTTGTTTCTTTGTTAATAATAAAAATCAGAGGGTTATAATCAAAGCAAACACACATAGATAAAATAGAGTTGTTCAGGTTTATTCCTTGAATAAAATAACCAATAAAACAAAAGAGTAAAAAAAAAAAGCAAAGATGGTTTATAAAATTTTAGAGACTAGTTATTGAGAAAAAAAAACAACACTTTTCTAAATTATCCTTTACTATAAATGGAAAAATTAAGATCCTACAAAGCTTTATCATAGTTTAATTCATGATTCTGAAAAAGGGAAATAAAATTATAAAGTATGTTAAAACTCGAGTAGTCTTTGGATAGATCACCGGGGATGATTGGGAGGATGACAAAGAGGAATTGTCTTTCAAACAGAAGGACCAGCATGTGAAAAGGCCATAGGGGAGAAGGGACAGAGAATGGTCCATTTTGAGAGAAGAAGCAGGGAAAGGTCACTTGTAGGAAGAGATAAGGCTGGAATCCCCTAGATTTTGAGCTTTGTATGCCAAATTCAGATTTCAGAAACAGACATAGGAGACAAAAAGCAGCAGCTGATGCTTTTTAAATTGATTTTATAGAAGCAAATTGCCATGTTATGGTGAGGGCCACATGATGGCAATGGTGAGAGGCCTCAGAAGCTGAGGGCCTCAATCCTATACTTGCAAGGAAGTGAATTCTCCCAAGAATCAAGGGAGCCTAGAAGTGGACTTCAAGCTTCAAATGAGATCTCAACAATGACCGACCCACTGATTTTAGCCTTGCGAGATTCTGAGCAACTTAACTGGATTTGTGCCTGGACTTCTGACCAATGCAACTGTGAGATAATAAATTGTGTTTTCCTAAGCTGTTAAATTTGTGGTAATGTGTTACAAAGCAATAGAAAATGAATACACAAAGAGATAGCACAATTTTTAATCAGGCTGAATGTGGTAATATCGCTGCTTTCATTCCATTTGCTAGCTAGGGCTGCCAGCTTCAGTTCTAACAGTTGGCTTGGTTGGCTAATGCCATCCTAGACCAATCTTGGCACACACTAAATAACATTGAAAAGCCAGACATTCCTTGGCATAATGCAACAGAAAGAATTCACAAAGACTAGGAGACAGAAATTCTGGCTTGAATTTTTTATGTCGCCCCTACCTATTCTCTCTCCTCAATCATCCCCCCTTTCCCCCAGTATAGAAGAGAAGACTATATTTTCACTGATCCTGTGAAAAACAGACTATTGGAGAAACTACTGGAATTTTTAATAAGCATTTTACTGGCAGTTCTTCCTAGATCAAACATGCTGATGGGAGGGACAGAAATGGAAATGAGCCCCCAGATTTCAAGTGCAATGGGAAGAAACAGGGGTGGCTGAGCTTAGGTAACAGCTGTTACTCACTTGAACAAAAACTGGGGTGTGTGTAGTGATCACATCTTGGAGAAAGGATTAACAAGCAGAGATCTCATGCGATTAAATTGAATAGATAACCCACTGATTTCTTCACTGTTTCATGCACAAACTCCCTATATTAGCAAATCGAGGCTGTACTTCAATCACAATACAAATAAATCACCGCCTCTCCTTAATCACTCATTTTGAGTTACCTGACTGATCCAGAATCTCTTGAGTGAAGGAGAGGAGAGAGACCCTTGAAGAAGTATCCTTCTGTTACAGTTTCATACTATAAGCTTTTCTCCTAGTTTCTCCAAACTAAAATAAGGTATCTTACCTGAATAACTGCATTGATGAGAAATATCCCAAAAACCTTTAGTGATTATTAGATAGTGGCCTTTGAGGAAGCAAAATGTCTAAGACCTAAGGTATGCTGATTAACATATGCTGGTTGGAACTGAGGCTTATGCAAGTCAGCTGATAAGCAGAATTCTGTCCTAAAACCATCTAACTATAGGCCCAATCAGATTCAAACCCAAGGCTTTCATTCCTTCCTGAGGACTGAGAGCAGTGGACTATTTTCAGCAAGAGGTTAGTCATGTTGGAACATAGCTGTAGAAGTGAGAGAAGTTGTTATGTACCTGAGTGTCCATCACTAAGGTAGAAGAATAAATTTTGGTAAATGTCTTATTTTTGAGACATATTCCATTTTAAGGTTTTCTACCATGATCTATTTATCATAGGAGTTGAAAGGCTGCCAAATGCAGATGGGAACCATAATAAGAGAATGCTCTCCAGCTAGTTCAAAGTTCAATTCAAGTGCTCTGTCACTTGGCCTAGCCAATGATCCATAAGATCCAACTGTGCTCAAATTTTCTATAAAAGAGCAGGGTCCTCTTCAGAAGCTGCAGCAAGTTTCAGAAGAGAAATTTCAGTAGAGATCCCCATGATTTGTGAACAAGTCTCATTTCCTTCAACAAGTAATTTGTTTTCTTCGACAAGTAATTTATTTCTTTTGAGAAACTGCTCTTGGGTTTTTGTTGTTGTTGTTGTTGTTTGTTTGTTTTTTGGGACTTAAGTGGAGTCTGAAAATCTGACCATAGGACACCTGGTGACCATGAGATTTGAACAGCTTATCATAAGCTGGATGCTATCTTTTCCATTGAGCTATGTAGTTGTGATAGCATAAACCATGCTAAAGTGGTATAAATAGGATGAGACTGAAGGCATAACTTAGTTGCCTACATGGGTTGGTCACTCTCGATTTCCTCCTCACCCTCAAACCCCCTCATTGGTCTCATAAGAAGAGATCTATGACCAACTGGTGAAAATCTCCGGCTTACAAATGTGTTAATCTGTCTGCCTCACTACAAAGGAATACTTGAGGGTGGATAATTTATAAAGAAAAGGAGTTTAATAGGATCATGGCTCTGCAGGCTGTACAAGAAGCATGGTGCCAGCATCTGCTCCCGGTGAAGGCCTCAGGAAGCTTCCAATCATGGTAGAAGGCAAAAGGGGAGCTGGTGGATCACACGGCCAGAATGGGAGCAAGAGAGAGAAGGGGAGGTCCCAGACTTTTAAACAACCAAATCTGACGTGAACCTCTATGAATCTCATGTGAATCTCATTCTTTCTGTTGCATAATCCCCCTTATCACCAAGGGGCTGGTGCTAAGTCATTCATAAGGGACCCACCCTCATGACCCAAACACCTCCCACCAGGCACCACCTCCTACTATGGAAGCCCCTCCCCTCCCCTCCCCTCCTCTCCTCTCCCCTCCCCTCCCCTTTCCTTCCCTTTCCTTTTCTTTCTTTTCTGTTGCGGGAAGTCAGGGACTCCAAATGGAGTGACCTTTTGGAGCCACAGCAGAGGAACATAAATTGTGAAGATTTCATGTTAATATGGACATTTATCAGTTCCCAAATTAATACTTTTATAATTTCTTAGGTCTGTCTTACTTTAATCTCTTATTCCTGTTATCTTCGCAAGCTGAGGATGTACATCACCTCAGGGCCACTATGATAATTGTGTTAACTGTACAAATTGATTGTAAAACATATGTGTTTGAACAATATGAAATCAGTACACCTTGAAAATGAGCAGAATAACAGTGATTTTAGGGAACAAGGGAAGACAACCATAAGGTCTGACTGCCTGTGGGGTCGGGCAAAAAGAGCCATATTTTTCTTCTTGCAGAGAGCCTATAAACGGATGTGCAAGTAGGAAAGATATCAAATTATTTTCCTAGCAAGGAATATTAATATTAAGACCCTGGGAAAGGAATTCATTCCTCGGGGGAGGTCTATAAAAGGCCGCTCTGGGAATGTCTGTCCTATGCAGTTGAAATAAGGACTGAGATACGCCCTGGTCTCCTGTGGTACCCTCAGGCTTACTAGGGTAGGGAAAAAATTCCGCCCTGGTAAATTTGAGGTCAGACTGGTTCTCTGCTCTCGAACCCTGTTTTCTGTTGTTTAAGATGTTTTCAAGGCAATACGTGCACTGCTGAACATAGACCCTTGTCAGTAATTCTGCTTTTGCCCTTTGCCTTGCGATCTTTGTTCTCCTTTTCACCCTTTGGAGCATGTGATCTTTGTGACCTACTCCCTGTTCTTACACCCACTCCCCTTTTGAAATCCAAAATAAAACCTGCTGGTTTTGAGGGTCAGGTGGGCATCATGGTCCTACCGATATGTGATGTCACCCATGGTGGCCCAGCTGTAAAATTCCTCTCTTTGTATTCTTTCTCTTTATTTCTCAGCTGGCTGACACTTACGGAAAATAGAAAGAACCTACATTGAAATATTGGGGGCAGGTTTCCCTGATACTTTTCTTTTCTTTCTTTTCTTTTTTATTTATTGTTTTTTATAGAGTCTCGTTCTGTCACCAAGGCTGGAGTGCAGTGGCATGATCTCAACTCACTGCAGCCTCCACCTCCCAGGTCCCAGCGATTCTCCTGCCTCAGCCTCCTGAGTAGCTGGAATTACAGGTGTACACCACCACGTCCGGTTAATTTTTGTGTTCTTAGTAAAGACAGGGTTTCATCATGTTGGCCAGGCTGATCCCAAACTCCCAGCCTGAAGTGATCCACCCACCGCGGCCTCCCAAAGTGCTAAAGTGCTGGGATTACAGGCATGAGCCACTGCGCCTGGCCAGAGGTCACTTTTCAACATGAGATATGGAGGGGACAAAACATCCTAACCATATCAACAGATGATTCTCTGTGGTATACCAACATGAGCCAGATGTAGACCTAACCATATCAACAGATGTTTCTCTATGGTATACCAACATGAGCCAGATATAGACCTCCTATAAAGCTACAGCCAAAAACTAACAAACTAACCTCTCTCAGGGGCAGTCCTGAGAGGCACTGGAGAAGCAAAACCCTCACTATGGGCAGACATATAAGTGGAATTTCTCATTGTTCACCTTGCCTACAATGAGAAATTGCCTGAGATGGTGCAAATGGCCTTTCCCGAGGTTCAGTGACTTGTAAAGAGGTAGATCACAGGCTTAGGGATGAAGTTCAAGCAAGAATTGTCCCAGAGATGAGAATGTTTGTGTTCCAGATGAACATTCACAAGACAGCCCCACACCAGAGAAGTTCTTAATAATAATGAGGACAGAATGACCTACTTAATGACCGTCAGTTATGTTTCCTCTCAAGTCTATCTGGTGCAAGGACCACAGACTAAAAATTCTAAGTGTCCAGTAGGCAGCATAATTTGGAAGGAAGATAATTTGGTTAAAGACAATGGGAGATGCTCAGCATTGTGGCAAACTGGAGAGAGCACATTCTATCTAAAGAAGGCAGCTCACCACACCTGTAATCACAGCACTTGGGGAGGCCAAGGCGGGCAGATCACAATGTCAGGAGTTCAAGACCAGCCTGGCCAACATGGTGGAACCCCATCTCTACTAAAAATGCAAAAATTAGTTGGGCATGGTGGCACAGCCTGTAGTCCCAGCCACTTGGGAGGTTGAGGTAGGGTGATAGAGTGAGACTCTGTTTCAACAAAAAAAGAGAAGAATGCAGCTCACAATCAGCTTGAGCTGAATCTTACCATGTTGGGAGGTGGGCCAGTGTTGTCAGATGTTCCTTTGTTTTTCAAGAGAAGCCATAAAACCAGATGCTGACATGAAGTGTTCCAATTTTTGATATGTATGAGGGCCAAACACAGAAGTTTATAGGCCACATATGGCCTTCGGGATGCCCTCAGTCTAATGTTTATCCAATGTTTATTTTAAAAGGCAGTCACAGTGGCAAGGATGGAGGCTACACATTGGCCACACTGGATCTGCCACATGAACTTTCCTTCACTAGGGCCCGCCCAGACTCTCGCTATCAAAGTAAAAACACCAAGTTTGTCTGCAGGATTGCTATTCCTTGGGCTGCTGAAAGTTGAACATATGACAAAGTTCAATCAGATATCTGGTGGATTGTTGATTAAAAAGGGCTCTTCCATCACGGAGGAGCAGCATAGGTAGACACACTTTTTGGGATTTTATTTTTCTGTCAGCACAACTATTGGTAGACTTATTCAATGCTTTATGCTAAGCCACACAACACTACCTCTAAGGAATTAACACCACAATTAAGAAAACAAATCAGTGGAATGATTGTAGTTTTCCTTGGCCTTACTGTATATCCTAATACCTGGGAGGAGCTAACCTTACGGAATGATGAACTGACCAATTATTGAGGGCTCACTCACTGTAAGACACAACTATCTTTGTTGTTGTAAGACAACACTATCTTTCTTTTTTTTTTTTTTTTTTTTTGAGACGGAGTCTCACTCTATCACCCAGGCTGGAGTGCAGTGGCTAGATCTCAGCTCACTGCAAACTCCGCCTCCCAGGTTTACGCCATTCTCCTGCCTCAGCCTCCCAAGTAGCTGGGACTACAGGCGCCCGCCACCACGCCTGACTAATTTTTTGTATTTTTTAGTAGAGACGGGGTTTCACTGTGTTAGCCAGGATGGTCTCAATCTTCTGACCTCGTGATCCACCCGTCTCGGCCTCCCAAAGTGCTGGGATTACAGGCTTGAGCCACCGCGCCCGGCCGACAACACTATCTTTCAAAATATGGTTTTTAAAAATGTGGTATGTTCTCTGTACCAGCAATCATTAAAATATAGTGCTATCTGGGCATAGTGGCTCACGCCTGTAATCCCAGTACTTTGGAAAGCTGAGGCCAGAGAATCCCTTGAGTCCAGGAGTTCAAGATCAGCCTGGGAAACATAGCAATATCTCATCTCTATTAAAAATCAAAAAGAACATTAGCTGGTAATGGCATGCATCTATAGTCCCAGCTATTTGGGCGGCTGAGGTGGGAGGATCACTTGAACCTGGGAGATTAAGGCTATAGTCAGACATGATTGCACTACTGCACTCCTCCAGCCCATGCAACAGAATGAGGCCCTGTCTCAAAAAAAAAAAAAAGATTGTAGGTTGGTCCAATAGTACTGAGTTATCAGAGCTTCTTAATATTAGTATCAGTAACCCCCAACTGGCAAATTTGACTGGCTTAAAATAAAATAAAATACAGCGCTATTTTACTAAAGCCGAAATACACAGATCAGAAATAAAAAGAAAAAGGAAAGAAGTACTTGTCATGGTATGATGCTTAATGACTGTTATGGGCTGACCCCAAAAGATGCTGAAGTCCTAATCCCCTCGTACCTGTAAACATGACTTTATTATGAAATAGGGTCTTTGTAGATGATCAAATTATTATGAAATAGGGTCTTTGTAGATGATCAAATTAAGATGAGGTCATTAGGGTAGGCCTTAATCCAGTGAGGCTTGTGCCCTTATAAAAAGGGGAAATGTGGGCACAGAAACAGACATGTATGGAGGGAAAACGATGTGAAGACACAGGAATAATGCCACCCAAGAGCTAAGGAACATCTGAGGTTACCAGGAGCTAGCAGAAAGCATGAAACATATTCTCCTCTCACAGCCCTCAGAAGAAACCAACCTTCCCGATACCTTGATTTTGGACTTCTAGACTTCAAAATCGTGAGACCATAACTTTCTGTTGTTTAAACCACCCACTTTGTGGTATTTTATTATGGCAGTCCTAGGGGACTAATACACTTACCTAATCTCAAATTTTTTACATTCTGTCCTCACAACTGCATTCTGCTCACCTAGAAATTTGAAAACCAAGAATGGTCTCCAAGGAATGCATTCACCAGGGAACCTAACCTATTTTCCACTGAATTACAAGCTAAGACTGCTGTGTTGCCATTTGAAGCTCTTTACCTGCTGAAAATAATAATAATAATAATAATAATAAGAGGATTATGTTAGAAGGAAGACAATAATCCAGGCAAAATAGTGTTGTTGCCACATACTAATCAGGGTTAGGTGTGAAGCCCCTCCAGGATGACTACTGTCCACAGGAGAAATAGGAAAAGAAACAATGGATGGACCATCCACAGGTAGGGACAATAAGGGCTCAGATTCTTCCTGATTATGCTATGGGTCATCTTATTGAGCAAACACAAACATGAGGCCCTTGCATCCTGAGGGCAAGACAGCTATGAAATGGGTAGGGAAACAGTCATAAATACCAGCTCATGCTTGCAACCAAGGGAGAGACAGGCAAGCTCTAAAACCATTACCTGTATTCCCTTGCCTGTATTTTTGTTTTTGCTTTTCCTTTTTTTTTGTTTTTTTGTTTTTTTTTGCATATAAGATGTGTTGGTACACTATAATGTATCATTTTATCCATAAAGCATAGCACAGAAATACAGGAATCATGGCCATCACTTGATGATACCTAGGAAATGGGAGCCTCAAGCCTTCCTCTATGGATGTGGTTCCTGGAACCAATCGAGGAGAGGGTTCTTTCTCTGTGCAGTAGTCAAGTGCATTATATTAGATAAATATTTTCAAATGGTGTGTATGGAAAGAAGGGCAAGTGTATATGTTAGACAGCTAATAATTAGAATATGTAGACTTTTCTTATTTCTGTGTCCTTCCCAGCATCCATTCTTTTGTGGGAACTGTTCTTCCAGCACTCTATGCAATTCTAGTGAGCTGTCAATCATAGGACTCCAGTGCCAGGCTAAGGCAAAATGATCAGGGTCTCCTAGGAATTTGAACTGTTCACAGAGACACACAGGACTGGAAGACAGAATTGAGTCATTTGATTGGCAGCTCCTAAAGTACTGTCACATGAGTTCCCACTGTATAGGTCACCTAAATGTTCACATTCCTGGCTTCTGTAGTCCTGGTTGTTCAGCTAGCCATCCAGTAGCCTTCCAATAAATTATTCAACACCTCCTTCCTTCCTTCCTCTCTTTTTTTCTTTTCCTTTTTTCTTTCCTTTAGTGAGCAAGAGTTCATTACTGTTGTTTATAGGCAAAGAATACTGTATTATCAGGCATAATATTTTGAAGGTTTAAGTATGTATATAGATCCCTCAAGCTGCAAAGATATAAACTTGGTGAACAGAGAAGGCCTATTGTTTCTTAGCATAGAATTAATAGTAGGAGAATATGGCATAGGGTTTGATGTATTGCTGTACATTAGAAATTGTTTCTAACTCTTCCAGCACAAACTCCAACTATAATCTAACCTTGATAACATCTCTCCATCAGCGCAACATTTTGGACTTTTTAGTGAAGATAATTTAAGAAAAGACAAGGCTTCATACATAGCAAATGGAATAGTTAGAGAAGGAAAGAAAAGGGTACAAAAGAGGAGGAAAATATGAGTCAGTAGTGTCTACAGTAGCCTGCACTCACCCAGGGTGGCAGTCTAGATAAGGCCAAAGGGACATCCTCTTTCTCCTATTTCCCCTCACCACATGCGTTAAGTGGGAAATGATTAAAATATGTAGACAGTATCTATTTTATTTTCATTATTTTTGGAGACAGGATCTCGCTCTATCACCCAGGCTGGAGTGCAGTGGCATAATCATGCTCGCTGCAACCTCAACCTCCTGGGCTGAAGTGACCCTCCCACCTTAGACCCCTGAGGAGCTGGGCCTACAAGTGTGTACCAACATATCCGGCTAATTTTTTTTTTTTTTTAATGTCTTTTGTAGAGACAGGATCTCACTATGTTGCTCAGGCTGGTCTTGAACTCCTGGCTTCATGCGATCCTTCCTCCTCAGCCTCCCAAAGTGCTGGGATTACAGGTGTGAGCAACCATGACTGGGTGACAGTATATATGTTAAATACAGAGATTCTCATCCCTCTCTCTCATACATATATGTATGTATATATATTATACGTATTCTGGAAAATTAGTTAATATCTCTGAACAATTTCTTTTTTTATTTTTAAACAAATAAGTTGAATTAGATTATTTCTAATAACTCTTCCTAAAATAAAACTATGATTTGTAAATGTTTTTCTTTAAATCACAACTGTAAGCCAGCCATGGTGGTGCATACCTATAGTCCCAGATACTCAGGAGGCTGATTGGAGGATTGCTTGAGGTCAGGAGTTCAAAGCTGTAGTACCTGTGAATAGTCACCGTACTCCAGTCTGGGTAAGATAGCGAGACTTTTTTTAATCACAAAAATTTTGTTTAATGATCCATAGCTTTCTATGGCCTAAACAATGAATTATAGGCTGGGTGTGGTGGCTCACACCTATAATTCCAGCACTTTGGGAGGCCAAGGCAGGAGGATCACCGGAGGTCAGGAGTTCAAGACCACCACTGGAGGTCAGGAGTTCAAGACCAGCTTGGCCAACATGGTGAAACTCTGTCTCTACAAAAAATACAAAAATTCTCTGGGTGTGGTGGTGCATGCCTATAATACCAGTTACACAGGAGGCTGAGGTGGGAGGATGCCTGTAATACCAGCTACCCAGGAGGCGGAGGTTGCAGTGAGCTGGGATCATACCACTGCACTCCTGCACTCCAGCCTGGGCAACAGGGTGAGACTCCATCTCTAAATAAATAAATAAATAATTCTAAATAAGGGACTACACCATGAATTACAAATAAAATATTTATAACTCGAATTATATCTCAAATTTAAAATCATATAGAGTCTGGGCATGGTGACTCTCACCTGTAATCTCAGCACTTCGGCCAGCCAAAGTAGGCAGGCCGCTTGAACTCAGGAGTTCAAGACCAGGCTAGGCAACATGGCAAAACACCAATTCTACCAAAAAAAAAAAAAAAAAACCATACACACAGACACACACACAAATTAGCTGGGCATGGTGCCAGATGCCTGTTGTTCCAGCTACTCAGGAGGCTGAGCTGGGAGGATCCCATGAGCCCAGGAGGGGGAGGTTGCAGTGAGCTGTGATCATGCCACTGCACTCCAGACTTAGTGACAGAACCAGACCGTCTCAAAAAACAAACAAATAAGTAAAAATAAAGTAAAATTAAATCATATGGATTAAAAACATCACATCTATATCTAAATTTCCTCTTTAGTAAACCACAGATGACTTTTAATCCAATTAAGCAATCAAAAACTTTTTAACTAAAGGCATTATGGGGCCAACTATTCTTTATGTGATATACTTGAAGAATTAATTTGTCTGCTCTATCAGTGTTTATATATAACAAGTGTAATTCCCCATATGTTTATATATAATACACACACACAAACCCATATAATTTTTACCTCTGCCTAGATTCAAAATGTAACAATCTCTACAAAAAGAAAAGGCCTAGCAAATTTCTGTGATGACAAGGAGTTAAGTGTGGCAAGCTACTTTGCCTTTCTCCTCTCCAAAACACTAGCTATGAAGCAAATATTTAATTGTCCTAATGAACTATATAGGTAATAAGCACCTGGAGTTACAAATTGGCTTAATGATAGGGGTTTGAATGCTGAAGTTTTGCAGTTGTAGCTCTTTAATGTAAGATCAAAAAATAATGTTTTAGTCCCAAGTTAGATTTTTAAAGTACTGCATTCATCCTGATGACTAATAGAAACTAGTGGAATGTTAGTAAACTGATATATAATTCTCTAGAAATTTCCATCTTCGAAAAGTTTACTTTGGAGCTCTAGGCTCCTAAAAGTTATTTTTTTTTATTTTTTATTTTATTTTATTTTTTTTTGAGACGGAGTCTCGCTCTGTCGCCCAGGCTGGAGTGCAGTGACCGGATCTCAGCTCACTGCAAGCTCCGCCTCCTGGGTTTACGCCATTCTCCTGCTTCAGCCTCCCGAGTAGCTGGGACTATAGGCGCCCGCCACCTCGCCCGGCTAATTTTTTTGTATTTTTTAGTAGAGACGGGGTTTCACCAGGTTAGCCAGGATGGTCTCGATCTCCTGACCTTGTGATCCGCCCGTCTCGGCCTCCCAAAGTGCTGGGATTACAGGCTTGAGCCACCGCGCCCGGCCAGTTATTTGTGATTTAGAGTTCTCACTCCCATTCCAATTCCTGAAAATAAAACATAAAACAAGAAGGCATTTTTGGCCAGGCGTGGTGGCTCATGCCTGTAATCCCAGGACTTTGGGAGGCCGAGGCGCGTGGATCACCTGAGGTCAGGAATTTGAGACCAGCCTGGCCAACATGGTGAAACCCCGTCTCTAGTAAAAATACAAAAAAAAAAAAAAAAATTAGCCGGGTGTTGAGGCAGGCACCTGTAATCCCAGCTGCTCAGGAGGCTGAGGCATGAGTATCACTTGAAGCCGGAGGCGGAGGTTGCAGTGAGTGGAGATGGAGTCACTGCACTCCAGCCTGGGCAGCAAAGCAGTCCCTCTCAAACAAACAAAAGGGCATTTTTATTCAACAAACACACTTACAACTTTAGAAAACAAATTAACTGACCACTAAAATGTACTAATTGCCTTGCTATTCCTTATATATTTTTCAGAGAAAACTTAATATCCTGTCTTGAACCCGGGCATAAGGACGTAAAGAACTTGAAACACAAAGATAAAGAATTCATGCCACCACCTCAGATCAGTGGCACAGTGTTAAAAAATCCTCAGTACAAACGATCTGAGAAATAGAATACAGTATTTAACAGTCCTTTTGATTTCAGGGTTAGAAAGTGACATATATCTACTGCTATACAAACCCTCAGTCATCCTAAAACAGGTCGTTAATGTGAGACAAGCAAACCAAGCTCAAAGTCCAGAAATTGCAAAAGGGAGGTAGGTTTCAGGAGACCGGTGTAGGTTGGGGGCAGGCGCCTGGACAAAGGGAAAACACAGTGTGTTACGTTTTCTTCCCTACTCATATACTAGAATCTGCTCATCCTGACTGGGAACTTCAGCTTTGAAGGGAAACGGGCAGGTGTTCTCATCCCTCCATTGATACTTAGTGTCAACCAGGTTCTTACATCTGTACTGTAGGCAATACATTCTCGCAACTGTGCAAATAGTGATCCAGCCCCACCATTACACTGCTTGCTCTATCCACGGCTGTTTCCATCCGCTGGGTGTCTGTCGGTACTTACTGGAAACTTTCTAGGAGGCTGCAGTTCTAGAGAAGAAAATCCTACTAACCAGGGCACGTAGTTCAGTCGACAATGCTGGGGAAGGGAGAAGAGACGCTATTGATTACTCACAGTTTGCCTCTGAGACGGGAAGCACTAGGAGGAGACACGCCAGCAGCGCCCCGCAGCGCCCACCCAGGACCCTCATTTCGAAGCGCGCGGAGGCGCGGGCGGGGACGGTGGCGCGTCGCGGCGGGGACCGGAGCGCTGGGCGCCGCGGAGCTGCGAGCTTGTGCGCCTCGGTCTGAGCAGTGCTGCGCGGCGGCGCCTGCGACCCAGCGAGCCTTGGCGGAACAGCCGGGGGCGGAGGGGACCGCCCGCTCCCAGCCCCCAGTCCGAGAGGGGAAGTGATAACAAGGACATTTCCAGGAAGCTTTTCGGAGCTGGGGGATGGGCTCTAGTGTTGGAGGCCTAGTAAACACTGCCGAGACGTCCTTCCTCACCAGCACCCTAGTTGCTGCTTTTCGTTCTTTTCCTCCACAGTGTGAAGTTTCCGAAGGGGAAGGGGTGGGGAACGCAGTTATCTGACTGGTCAAGAGAACTTCCAGGGTTCAAGAGGACAGGATCGCTAGGTTCAAAAGGAGAAATAGTGAGACACTGACTTGTCCCTGAAAATATTAACCAAAACCTGGAACTCAATGAGGACTTTAGGAAGAACTATGGTGATAGTAAAAGCAAATGGGGTCATTTTGATCATCCACATGTTTTTTTGGTCTTTATGCCATACAGGCATACAAAAAATATAAAGAATATGAAGAAAAGAAGGAAATATTAGAATAATCTGCCTTAAAAAAAATCTTGCTCCTCTAAAGATTTCAGTTGAAAGTGAATATCTATACATCTACCTATTTAGTAATTTAAATTTTTTTTTTTTTTTTTTTTTTTGAGACAGAGTCTCACTCTGTGGCCCAGGATGGAGTGCAGTGGCGCAATTTCGGCTCACTGCAACCTCCACCTCCCGAGTTCAAGTCATTCTCCTGTCTCAGTCTCCTGAGTAACTGGGATTACAGGCACCCGCCACCATGCCTTGCTAGTTTTTTTTGTATTTTTAGTAGAGACAGAGTTTCACCATGTTGACCAGGCTGGTTTTGAACTCCTGACCACAAGGGATCCACCTGCCTCGGCCTCCCAAAGTGCTGGGATTACAGGCGTGAACCTTGCACCTGGCCTTATTTATTTATTTATGTAAGACAGGGTCTCACTGGGTTGCCCAGACTGGACTGCAGTGGTGTAATCATAGCTCACTGCAGCCTCAAACTTCTGGGCGCAAATAATCCTCCTGCCTCAGTCTCCTGAGTACCTAGGACTACAGTCAAACACCACTATGCCAGGCTAATTTTTAATTTATTTTTTTGGTAGAGATGGTATCTCGCTGTGTTGCCCAGGCTGGTCTGGAACTCCTGACCTCAAGTAGTCCTCTTGCCTTGGCCTCCCAAAGCTTTGTGATTACAGGGGTGAGCCACTTCTCCAGGCCTGAATATCTTTTTAACACCACAAAATTTCATCACACTGCCAGTAATAATTATCAGCACTGAAAATTATGTGTCCTACATTATAACGTCAAACTTTGTAAAACCATCTGGAATCTATTAATATACAATTTGATAATACATCTTTGGATAAAATTCTGGGTTTTTAATTAATCTCAGAAGTGAACTTTGTGAAAGTGATATCTGGCTTTAGCTCAATATGAATTGCCACTTGGTAATCTCATTCAGCCAAACTTTGGTTTTGATACAGACCTTAATACACAATTAAAAGCTGTCCAAAATTTAACTTTTAATCTAATCTCATTCATAATCTTAATCCCATCATTTTATCCACTTTTACACTTCTCCATATCATCTTCTACCAACATAGTGTCTAATTTACTTATTATTTATATTTATTATCCATTTCATCTGTCTTCACCAGTAGAATGTAAGATTCATGAGGGCAGGAATTTTTAAAGGTTTTGTTCACAATTATATTATTAGTGCTTAGAACAGTGACTGGTACGTAAACATTTCATTCAGTTTAATTCAACAATGTGTGCCTGGGAATATTTATGCCAAAATGTCAACAATTATCCTGAAATGACAATGTTAACTAGAATCATAGCAGCATGACTCTTTTCATCATTCAGAATAAACCAGATTACACACTAAAAAGCCAGAAAATTAGTGTTTTAGATAACAAGTGTTTATTTCTTGCTCATTGGAAGTCCACTACAAGTCTGCATGACTTTCCAGGTAACTATCTTCCATGTGTTAACTCAGCAATTCATACTGCTTTGATTTTACAGTCTCTCAAAGTCAACATAGTCTTGTACAATTACCATTGAAAGAAAAGAGAGAACATTGAGAATTGTGCCCCAGCTCTTAAATAGTTTTACCAAGAAGTGACATACCACTTACATTTCATTAGATAAAGCAAGGCATGAGGTATGCCTGACTTGAAGAGGGTGGGAATAACTGTTATTTCATGGGCCTGTAAGGAAAGAGAACTAGACATGGTGAACAGCACTTATGGCTACAAAATCACTTAAGATATTCAAAAACTAAGAGTCAGCTTTGCTAAGGGACTGCATGTTGGCACCAGGAATGCTCAGTAATGTTATCACTAGCAGAACTGGGGAAGGCAAGAAGTAGAGCAGGTGCTTGAATGGTATTGTTTCATTATGACATGGCTGAGAAAAATACAATGAATTACTGGCCCAGGCGACTGTGTGTATGGAGTTTGCATGTTCTCCCCACATCTGCATGGGTTTTCTCCAGGTATTCCAGCTTCCTCCCACATCTGAAAGATGTGCATGTTAGGTGAATTGGTGTGTCTAACCTGTCCCAGTGTGAGTGTGGGTGTGTATGAGAGCACCCTGTGATGGAATGGTGTCCTGTCGAGGGCTAGTTCTCACCTTTCACCCTGAGATGCCACCTATGTCCCTGAACTGAAATAAGTGGACAAATAATTATCTTACTTGTTGTCATTAATCTTTCTTAAATGTATGCATAACTCACATTTATTTCAACGTTTACTATTACTAGGGTTTTCATCTTTATTTTGAAGTTTGGTGATGTTTTTGTGACCAGAAATGTACCATAGGAACTTAATTCTGGTTTATATCAATTTGTCTATGGTAAAATTGGTTTTATTATATGTTATTTTGTTTGAAATTATAGTTTCTAAGAAACTCTGGATGAAGATAAATGAGAATTTACTGCAAAACTGGTGTTGAGTATATATTTGTAAAAAACAGTACGGAGTATGGTTCCAAAAATGCTCAAGAAACATACACATTGCAAGACCCTTCAGTCACAGAAGTAATAATCAATTTCCACAAGAGAACATGTTTTAAAAAAGAAAAGCAGAGAGAAAAGGTCCTATCTTAGAGGTTACATACAGAAAGCCAGAGGACGAATGGCCAGGGAGCTCAGAAGAGAACCAGGGGTAGTGCTCGCTTCGGCAGCACATGTACTACAATTGGAACAATACAGAGAAGATTAGCATGGCCCCTGCGCAAGGATGACATGCAAATTCATGAAGCGGTCCATACTAAATTTGAAAAATGAAGAAGAGAACCAGGGTAGGGCAGTGCAGTGCATAACTGTGAAAGACCAAGACAGGAAACAGTTTTAGAAAAGTTAACTATATTGTACATATTAAATAATAGAAAAGAGAGCTGATTTGGTAATTAGGAAGATATAGGTTATATCAAAAAATATGTTTTCAGTAGTTAGATGGGACAGAAGCCCAATCATAGTAAATGGATCAAAGAGTGAATACAAACAATATAACTTTAGGGTTTGCAAGACACTAGTTTAAGAAAGTGAGTCATGAAAGTAGAGTCAACAGAAACAGTCCTAAATCGGCTTGGAGTTAAGGGAGCATTGCAGTCTCATCCTGTACCCCTCTCCTATCTCCCACCATGGATATTTGGAGGTAGGAGGAAACATACCATAAGTGTTTATGGGTGACACCAACTTTAAAATCTGCCATCTATTATTTATCGGCAATTACACTTGAGCTTCATTTCTCTCATTTCATCATCTTAGCAACCTGGCAAAGTAGGTATTTTAATTTCCATGTTATAGATAGGGTTGTTGGAGCTCAGAAAAAGTTATCCCAAAATAAAGGCCTTGGAAGCAAAGTTTCTGTCTCTAACCTTCTGTTCCCCATCTCTTGCACCTCATTCTCCCCCTAAGCAAGCCATAGAAACTATAATTCCTCTTTCTCCAGGCACAGTTACAGAAACCACAACCCCCTTTCCCCAAAGCCAGCCATAAACCCCAAAATATTACTCTAACCTTCTTCCTTTCCGTGAAAGACCTGCCCATAAATAAATTCTTTGACCTGCATTGTTTGATAGTATGTCTTAAGACTCCCATTCTAGAAAGCATCCTAACCCATACCCTGGAAGAAGGAATGCTGAACAGTTATTAGGTCAAGAGGAATCTGAACAGATAGGACTTGCTGAGTTTCTTCACAAGTCTCTTCTTATTAAGGCATATCCTTTTTGACCAATAAGAGTTCTACATGGCTTTTCATTCTTCATCGAACCCAAGTGTAAAAATGAGTAGTTTTCCCCGTATCTTTGCATCTCCATTTGCAAGGCTCCCATGTCACATAAAACTTGGATTAAATAAGTTTGTTATGCTTTTCTCTTGCTATTCTATCTTTTTGTTATATGAGTGTTGGCTGTGACTATTAAGATGAGAAGAAAAGGTATCACCCCCTTTGTTCCCCATAAGGCACAGTATTTTGGAGACAGTAAGCTGTATGAGATGTATATAAATTTGAATTAAAATTACATGAGGCTGGGTGCCATGGCTCATGCCTGTAATCCCAGCACTTTGGGAAGCTGAGGCAGGCGGATCATTTGAGGCCAGGAGTTCGAGACCAGCCTGGGCAACATGATGAAACCCCATTTCTACAAAAAATACAAAAATCAGCTGGGCGTGATGGCACACATCTGTAGTCTCAGCTACTTGGGAGGCTGAGGTAGGAGGATCACTTGACCCCAGGAGGCAGAGGTTGCAGTGAATGAAGATCATGCCACTGCACCCCTGCCTGGGTGACAGAGGGAGACTCTGTCTCAAAAACAAAACAAAACAAAGTTACATGAGTTAGTAAAGGAGAGAGAGTAATTTAAATCCTATATCTATCTTAGTTTCATATCATTATATTCCCCATGAGTACATTGGGATTCTCAGTGCCTTCTATCCTTTTATCAGGATTTGATAATATTTATTTAAGTAGAAAATGGACACACAGATCCCTATATATTGTGCATAATTTTTTTCCCTACAGAAATGTCCTTGTCATTTCTTATTCTCCAAAGAATATAAAAGAAATGCAAATATTACATACCTCTTTAAAAAAAAACCGTTACAAAATAGTCAAGAGATAACAATCTTCATCTTGCAGAAATCAAATAGCCAGCAATTTATGTACCTAAAAATCCCGAAAAAAACACACATCAAATGGTTATTTATTTATTTATTGTTGAAACGGAGTCTCGCTCTGTTGCTCAGGCTGGACTGCAGTGGCGAGATCTCATCTCACTGCAACCTCCGCCTCCCGGGTTCAAGCGATTCCCCTGCTTCAGCCTCCCGCGTAGTGGGACTACAGGCGCGTGCCACCACACCCGGCTAGTTTTTCTTTCTTCCTTTTTTTTTTTTTTTTTTTTGTATTTTTAGTAGAGACGAGGTTTCATCGTGTTAGCCAGGATGGTCTGGATCGCCTGGTCTTGTAATCCGCCCGCCTTGGCCTCCCAAGATGCTGGGATTACAGGAGTGAGCCACCGCCCCGGACCCAAATGGTTATCTTTGAGAGGTCCTGTGAGATCTCGTTTTCTTCATCTTGTTTCTTTTTAGTATTTTTCACATTTTCTACAACAAATGAATTTTTCTTTTGTAATCACAGTCCCCCCTACAACAAATATCATACAATTACATTTCACATATGTAACAGTGATAAATATTTTAGAGATTAAGGCTTCACTCTTATCTGACCTATTGAGAAAATTTAGCAAGCGAATTTCCCCCTTGTCTTTAACTTTTAAGAATTGCCCCAGTGTATTGTTCCTGTAGTTATGCTGCCTAAGTCGGCCAGAATCCTGGAGGGTTCCCATCCCTGCGCAAAAACAAACAAACAAAAAATAAATTAAAAAAAAAAAAAAGAAAACGAGAAAAAGAAAAAAAAAGAAAGAAAAAGAGAATACCCATGCACCAGCATGCACAAGACCTGAGATCTCTGAATCTCAGTCGGGGACACTGGAGAAAGAAAAGGAACAGCACCATGGATTGGCAACACCTTTTGTATAGGTATAAAGATAGGCCTTTCTGGAGATTTGTCCTGGATCCTCCGGCTTATCTCCGGACCCTCCGGTTGCCTAGTTACAAGAACGCGCTACTTCGAGCTCCGCCTCCTTCTTCTAGAGTGCTCCCCTTTCACCTCTCCTGGTCTCGCGCAGGGGCGGGTAGCCAGGACGCCTCAGCCACTCAGAGGCCTCCGCCGCAGGACCTCAACCAATGATTGGAGGAGCGCAGTACGGGCGTTGCCTGGGGAACGCCTTACGCGCCTCGAAGTAACGTCAGCACGTCGACGCGGGGCTTTTCTTCAGCCGGGTCCCGCTACCTCTGCTACGGTGTATCTGCGTCTTTGGCCAGGCTGTTTCTTGGCTAAGAGAGCAGTCGTCGCGGACCGGCGCGGTTAGCAGGGCTTAGTGCTGGGACTGGCCGCCTTGACCTCCCTCCCGGCTTTTCCTTCCGACTTATCCACTTTAGGGGCGTCTCGGAGTGGCGGAGGCCTCCGGGGAAGAGCGGGGTGTCGGTGTCCGCTCCGGGCTCGGATGGGAAGTGGCGGGAGGAGCGACCCGGGATGTTCAGTCTGATGGCCAGTTGCTGCGGTTGGTTCAAGCGGTGGCGGGAGCCCGTCAGGTAGGCTGGAGCCAGCTGTCCCGGCCGTCCTAGGGGTTGGGGATAGCTGCGCCCCAGGGGCGTGGAAGAGTCTATCCCAGGCCGCAAGGGATGCTTTCGTTCGCAGGGTGTCCCGGGAGGGAGATATTGGAGGATGTAGCGTTTCTGTCTGGTCCAGACCTTTACGTTACGATTGACAGTGCTGATCGTTGTTATATTTTAAATAGGTTTGAATTTGTTAAAAAGTGTGTGTGTGTGTGTGTGTGTGTGTAATTGAAAACTATCCGTTGTGTGGTTTTCTTCTGAAGCTTTTGTACTGGAAATTCTTTTAAAAAGAGGGGGACGTGGAATATAGTTTTCATAATATGCGCACATTCCATTCCAACTTACACCTCCACACACCCCCACACAGTTGTATTTGAGGACGTGGGCTTGAAATCTGGCTCCACTACTTAATAATTATATGACTCAACCATTTTGGCCCCACCTTTCTTAAATATTAAATGAGACTGATAATACTCTGTGCTTTAGAAATATTGTATTCAATGAGAACAAGTGATGGATAGTGTTTTCTTAACTGTAATGTAGCTTCCAATTTTCGAACGGTCTCTAGTAAAACATTTTAATTGAAAGGGTCCACTTTTTAACATTTCATTTTGCAGTGCTAGAAGTATTAATAAGTAGTACCTGTTACTTGATATTCATTCATTCAACAAATATTTATTAAGACAATACCTTGTGCCAGGTGCTGTCTTAGGAAATAATCAGTGAAATTGATGCTTTTGAAACTGAGGCCTAACCTGTAAAGAAACCTCGTGTTTGTTATATGAATAATGTTGACTTTACATAGTTCTAGTCTGGAATTGGGCCAAGGATAAGATAAAGTTTTTTTGTTTTTTGTTTTTTTTAATTGTTAACATTTTAAGTATATTTGCCAAGAGAATGAACTATAAAGAATGAGTCTGAAAAGCTACACTGACACATTATAACGGAAAGTACATGTCTAGGTTGGAAAAAAAGTAACTTTAAATGAAACTAAAGATTCGTCCTGATTATTAGCTCTTAACTGAATTGGAATGTTTTAAATATAAGTGGTAAGATCAATTCTGTAAGTCAAAGGTGGGCTGGATTTGGTGGCTCACCTGTAATCCCAGCACTTTGGGAGGCTGAGGCTGTTCGATCTTCGGAGCTCTGGAGTTCGAGACCAGCCTGGGGAATATGGCGAAACCCCGTTTCTACAATAAAACAAACGGCACGGTGGCGCGCACCTGTAGCCCCAGCTACTCCGGAGGTTGAGTCAGTAGGATCACTTGAGCCCGGGAGGTGGAGGTTGCAGTGAGCCGATATCGCTCCACTGCCTGGGTGACACAGTGCAACCCTGTCTCAAAAAAAAAAAAAAAAAAGTCTAAGAGTGGTTTTAGGTGTATAGATTCTGATTTACTTTGTTTTAATTATATTCTGGTCTAATTTCAAAGTATCTACTAAGACTTGAGGGTCATTCATAATAGTTGGCGCCTCATTTTCCATCGTGTCTGCTTTTAAGAAATGTATTTGGTTTCTATTGAAGGCATATAACTTACGTTCTTTTATCTAAGAACAGTGAAAACGTGTAATTCGAAGGAGTGTTCAATTTAATTCATCATTCTTAGTCTTTGCTTTCCTTAGCAGCTTTTGTATATATACCCTCTGGAATGATTTGTTTAAAGAAAAGACAGAGTTCAGAGAAAGGAGAATGTATTGATTTCCAAGTAGAACAGACAATTGAATTTTCTTAATAAAGCATTAGTAAAATTTAGCTGCATAACCCAGATTGTATTTTCTTCTTTAGTAACCACCATCTAAATTTGTCCTATCCAGTAGGGTAACGACGAGCCACATGTGGCTGTTGAGTGTTTGAAATGTGGCTAATCTGAATTGAGATGCTGTAAGTGTATGTTTAATATATAGTGGGCTTTGAAAGATTTATTATGCAAAAAAGTCAGCATCTTATCAGTCTTTTAAAAGTTTGATTACATGTTGAAATGATAACTTTTGCATATGTTAGGTTAGATAATATATTAGAATTAACCTGTTTTTACTTTTTTAAAAATGAGATTACTAGAGAATTCCAATGTATATGTGGCTTATGTTACATTTCTACTGGACCTGACTGTTCTAGATCATAGTCTAATATAAAGGACGTAGGTAAACATCTCAATTTGGATAACTGTCAAAGAATTTGAAAACAAGTTGGATTACACCTGTCTTCTAAGTCCTCTTGTTCAATGCCAGATTTATAACAGTGGCTGAATAAATATTTGTCCAATACTGTATGTAGTTTGATTTTTCTTAGTAATAGTCATCCGTAAGTAAATAACATTAGCAAGTAGTTCCATTTATTTTACTGGAATAAATGAGAGGTGAGCCAGCTAATTTTAAAAACAAAATTTTGTGCTTTTATGGTATTCTCTATTTTTTCAACAGAAATTGCCTGTTTGATTATTATGTATTTGTTTTCTGTAGAATTTCTTATTAAGATTCCTCTTCATGTTTATATTTTATGAAGATATCCTGACAAATGTGAGGAGTGAATTTGTAAAAGAGATGATGATGGTTATTAATATATTATATTTGAGATTACTTTGCAGATCTATTTAATATATTCTGTACCCATTGTATTTACCCACCGCTCCTCACTTAGATCCTCTCCTAGTGAGCATATTATTCCAGACATTGGAATCAGGGATTAGATTTGTGTGGTAAGGACAAGGCAGGAGTCAGAGATCAAGTGTTAAGGCACCAGTCTAGGTCAGGAGTCAAGATCTTATAAAAGTTTAATGCTTGATCCCCCTTAGTGGAGTACTGAACCCCACTTATTTGGGGTTTGGTATGGCCCCATTCATGAATTTTGGTTCAGTTTGGTATGGCTCCATTCATGAATCAATGAATGTGGAAATAAACTCTTGAAACTTTTATTGTTCCTAAGTTTGTCTTTTAAAAATATGTTACCAAATTGCTCCTCAGAAAGGATTAAAAAAATAAAATAAAACACTGTTTCTACTCCTACCAACAGGGCATTGGTCATTTTTCACTGAGAAAATCAGGAGTCATCAGTTTTTCATCTTCTTCAAGTTACAGGGGAAACTGCTTTCCGCTTTGAGTTTCTGTTTTTGTTGTCGTTGTTGTTGTTGTTGTTTTTGATTACTAGGAAGATTAACTTTTTTTTCCTTGAACATTTGTGTTTCTCTCAGCAATTGTCCATTGATTCCTGTTATGTTTTTTCTATTGGGACAGATGTGTTTTCCTACTGAATTTTTAAAAAGAAATTTTAAGTGTTTATCATAGCTACTGTTTCTCTGTAGTACAATTGACACTTAAACAACACAGGGTTTAGGGGCACTGAACCCCACCTTGCCAGCACAGTCAGAAATCCACGTGTAACTTTTGACTTCCCAAAAACTTAATTACTAATAGCCTCCTGTTGACTAGAAACCTTGCTGATAACGTGAATAGTCAGTTACCACAGATTTTTTATGTTATCTGTATAATTTATTGTTATCTTAAAGTTAGATGAAAGGAAATGTTAAGAAAATCATAAGGGACTGGGCGCGGTGGCTCAGGCCTGTAATCCCAGCACTTTGGGAGGCCAAGGTCAGCGGATTACTTGAGGTCAAGAGTTCAAGACTAGCCTGGTCAACATGGTAGAAACGCTGTCTCTATTAAAAATACAAAAATTAGCTGGGCGCGGTGGCGGGTGCCTGTAAATACCAGCTACTCGGTAGGCTGAGGCAGGAGAATCACTTGAACCTGGGAGATGGAGGTTGCAGTGAGCTGAGATCGTGCCACTGCACTCCAGCCTGGGCAACAGAGCAAGACTCTGTCTCAAAAAAAAAAAAAAAATATATATATATATATATATATATTTATGGAAGAAAAAATGTATTAACTATTAAGTAGAAGCGGATCATCATAAAGGTCTCCATCCTTATCCTCTTCACTTTGAGTAGCCTGAGGAGAAAGAGGAAGAGGGGTTGGTCTTACTGTCTCAGGGATTGCAGAGGCAGAAGAGGCGGACATGGAGGCTAGGGAGGCAGAGGAAGCAGGAGAGGAAGGCACACGTGTAACTTTCATTAAACAAAAATTTGTATATAAGTAGAACTGTGCGCTTCAAACGTGTGTTGTTCAAGGGTCAGTTGTATAATATTGCAAGTATTTTCTTTCCATTTGTTATATTTTCAAATTTTTGTGATTTTTATATATAAACATTTAAAATTTTTGAATTCAGGCTGGGTGTGGTGGCTCACACATGTAATCCTAGTGCTTTGGGAAGATTGCTTGAGCCTAGGAGTTTGAGATCAGCTTGGGCAATATAGTGAGACCCCATCCCTACAAAATAATTTTTAAAAAATTAGCCATACGTAGTGGCATGTGCCTGTAGTCCGAGCTACTTGGGGGGCTGAGGCAGGAGGATGGCTTGAGCCCAAGAGGTGGAGGCTGCAGTGAGTCAAGGTTGCCTCACTGCAGCCTAGCCTGGGCGAAAAAGTGAAACCCTGTCTCAATCAATCAATCAATGAATAAGACTAAATAAAAATTTTAAATTCAGATATATTACTCTTTCAGTGTAATGTTTAGAAAGTTCATCAGCATTCTAATATTATATTCACATATACTTTTTTCTAGTACTTTTATATTTTAATTTTTAACATTAAAAAGTTTTAATCTGTTGCAATTTATTTAGCCTATAGGGAGCAGCCTTCATCCTGAGTCCAGGACACAAGGTCTGTGAAGCTATGATGCTCAGTAAATCTCTGGGCCTTACAGCAGATTCTAACCCTTACACATTCTCATCTACACATTTTGAGCTCCTGTTATTTATAACATAGCATCTAGGTGATGAAATATTGCATGTAAAATATAATGATTGAATATGCAAGAGTTGAAAGATGATTTTTAAGATTTTTAACGAGAATCAGGAAAGACTAATTTTACCTGGATCTTGAAGAAATTTATGCAACAAATTTTGCATACAAATTTTGGCAACAAAATTCTTTGTTTATATAAAAATATACATGTTATATAACTCCTTATATATTATGTATATATAATGAAAAATATTTTTACTATTGTTTAATCAAAAAAGATATAATAAGTACCATATGCCTGCCAGGTTTTATAAATGTTAATCTTTAGTGATCATATTTCAATTTTAGTAAGGAGGTAACAAATCCTTGAAAATTCCTGCCCCCTATTCATCTCCTCCCTTTCTTCCACAGAGTTAACCTTTAATTGGAACTGATTTCTTGTCCATCTATGTTTTTTCAGCATCGCAATACAACCTATCAAAGCTTTCCTTCAAATTTATTAGTAAATTGTTGTTTGCTGTGGCCAAGTCTAAAATAAGATATTCAAATGTTACAGTACACAACGTTTCTAGTGGTCTGTTTGTCCTCTTTGCTATGAACTTTTTCATTGAGGGAATACTTAACTCCCTAATACCATCATTCTTGGCCTAAATAAATATAACTATAAATCTAGACCATTTATAGAAATTGCTGAGTTCTTAATTTTCTAATTAAGCTGTACATACAGATTAGCGAGGATTATCTATTGTACTGTATGCTGAACTGAAATATTTTACATCTCTTTTTATCCCTCTAGTTCTAATTGATTATGCATAGTAAGAATTTTAAAATTTTAAGATAGAAAAGGACCTAGAGACACTCTTATTTTACCCTCTTACATTTTAGAGATGAAAAATGGATGCTAAGAATTTGACTTGATGAAGGATTTAAAGCAGGCTGTGAACCCAAGTTTGGCCTTCTCAGTATTTATTCATACTCAATAAATTTAGAGAATGATTTTGCTATAATATGGGGTTCTAGATCTGAATCTAAATATCAGAAAATAGCGTACTTCTGCAATAAAATCACACTTTTTTCAATACATTTTTTCATTCTATCAATTTGTCGTATAGTGATTCTTTAAAATTCTCACATATGTATCACAAAACCCTGTTCTGAAGTCTTTTTTGTATATGTATTTGTTACTTTTAAAATTTATATGTTAAAGTTAAAATTTAGAACTTGCTCCATGTATTTTTAAATGTTTTAGATAATAGAGTTTTGATGTGTCAAACTTTGATTTTAGTGTTTTTAGTGAAATATTTTCTTTGACTTGCATAATATTTTTGAAGTTAAAAAACAGCTTTTGTGGGCCAGGCATGGTGGCTCGCTTCTGTAATCCCTGCACTTTGGGAGGCCATGGTGGATGGATCACTTGAGGTCAGGAGTTGGAGAGGAGCCTGGCCAACATAGTGAAACCCCATCTCTACTAAAAATACAAAAAATTAGCCAGGCATAGTGGTAGGCTCCTGTAATCCCAGCTACTTGGGAGGCTGAGGCAGGAGAATTGCTTGCACCCAGGAGGCAGAGGTTGCAGTGAGTCGAGATCTCGCCACTGCACCCTCCAGCCTGAGTGACAGAACGAGACTCCATCCCCCACCAAAAAAAGGAATAGCTTTTATGTAATTAACATATTGAAAGTATTATCTTCCTTAGTTAAAAGATGAGGAAGTTTAGATTTGTAGGTGTTCAAATGATTGCCATAATGTCATTCAGGAAAGGGTCTTGCTCTATTGCCTAGTCTGGAGTGCAGAGGAGTGATCACGGCTCACTGCAGCCCTGACTGCCCGGGCTCAAGTGATCCTCCCACTTCAGCCTCCCAAGTAACTGGGAGATACGTGCCACCATGCCTGGGCTAATTTTTTTTTTTTTTAATTTGTAGAGAAAAGGTCTCACTATGTTGTCCAGGCGTGTCTCAATCTCCTGGGCTCAAGTAATTCTCCCACCTTGGCTACCCAAAGTGCTGGGATTATAGGCGTGAGCCACGGTGCCTGGCATCTTTTTAAAATAGTTATACAGTGATGTTCCAACTTAACATTTGGAGGCAAATTTTTCTTAAGAGGATAATCAAGAGCCAGTATCTACAAGTGTTTGATAAGCTATACACGTTCTACCAATTCACAGTTTAATACCATGTACACGATATACCCAAATTTTCAATCTTTCACAGCACATTAACACAGTTATCAGGAAAACAGGACTTCTGTGACCAAAGATGTTGTAGTGTACACAGTTCTGACAGGGAGAGCCACGATCATGGAGTGGTTTTCTTTAGGAAACAATTCTGTGAAAAAAAACATGGGAATAGGAGTAATTTAAAATGTTCAAGACATTAAATGCAGGATTCTGACTCTGTATTGCCATTTAGTATATTTTATATTACAATATATAAAAACTAAGCCCTAATCTATGGAATGTTAAGCTGACGTCCAAGACACTCAAAACTTGCTGTAGTTCAGTATCCCATACTATTTTCTGGTTTCATGAAAAATAAACAACCAGAGAATTATTTCACCTCCTGAAAAAACTTAACAATGGAATGAGGTGGGATTTCCTGCTTCTCAAAAATGTTTCTAGAGCTACTAAAAAACTTGCACTTACAAAACAGTTGATAAAAATACCCTGGATTGTACAAGAAGGGAGACAGGGACTACAGATAAGACATGGTATATTATATTAATCAGACTTGGCTTCTTTCTCTCCTGCTTCGTCAGAGGTTGGAGTGTCCTCGGTTTTAGTTTCTTCGTTTTCTGCAGGTAAATCTGCTTTAGTTTCTTGGTTAGCCACTTTGGCCTGTTTTCCCTTTGCTCCTTTTTCCCTTTTGTTTGCATTTTTTTTTTTTTTTAATCTAAAGATTTATCCTTTCCTGATGCCTCTTTGGCTTCGTTTCCACTTTTGCAGGAGCAGGTTTAGCTGACAAGTACACAGATCTCCTCTTGGGCTCTTCCTTCGCCACCCCTTCGGCTGAACTGACCTTCCTCTTGGGCATCTTGGCGGTGGGAAGGGCGCTTGCTGGGCACCTGTGGGCCATGGCGCTGAGAGCCTTCGCGAAGCTGGGCTGCCTGGCTACTGGCACTCCTCCCGCCGCCTGAGCTGCTGAGACCCCTATTTCAGTTTTGAAAGTCTTTCTGTTAATTAGTACCTTGAAACCATGAGCATGTAAGCTTTTTTCAGAAAACTTCAGCCAATTTGATATATGTGGATTTAATTACATTCTTTAATATGAACTATTTTGATGTGAAGATTTGTATAAATGAACTTCGTTATAGTACTTTCTCAATGTAATGTATTTTAATTTTACTTAATGTTTACTCAGCAAATGCGGGTCAGAAAATGTTTGTTGTTTCTTTCAGTAGAGAAGCCTACTGTGTGCCTAGCACATTTGATACAGGTGACAGAGCTGATTAAGAGAAGTTCTGGTAGACGAGTCTGTATAAAAAGTAGCCAGGGATGGTTGTGAAGGGCTGGGGGAATACCTGGCATGGAAGGGATCCTTGGCATGGCCAGCCTCCCGGGAGTGGCAGAAGTGGGGGCTGCCAAATTGAGACTTGATTTTAAGCAGAAAAATGCTGTAGTTAGATTTTTTTTTTTTTTTAAAACAGCCTCACGCTGTCACCCAGGCTAGAGTGCAGTGACATCATCCCAACTCATTGCAGCCTGTCTTATTTAACTTTCATTACGTCCCTTTAGAATGGCTATTGTTATTATCCTATTTTATTGGTGAAATTCTGAGAAGTAATGTGTCATATAGCTTAGAAACGGCAAATCTGGCACTTGAACTCAGGTCTCTAACACTAAGTTTGTGGCTACATTTCAGAGTACCCATAATTCCTCTTATGTTACTTATTACTAGTATAACATACTGTAAATCCTATAATATTTCAGAGTTCTTTGTATCTCAGCCTTTCAAGTAATCAAAGACCTAGGGATGACTATAATATTAGGAGTGAGGTGATCACTTTCAACTTCTGGAAGGGTTACATCATTAATTATTTGATAATATAGTTTGAGTATTTGTTTGTTTGTTTGTTTTTGAGACGAAGTCTTGCTCTGTTGCCCAGGCTGGAGTGTAATGGCGCGATCTCAACTCACTGCAACCTCCACCTCTGGGGTTCAAGTGATTCTCCTGTCTCAGCCTTCTGAGTAGCTGTGATTGCAGGTGTGCACCACCAGGTCTGGCTAATTTTTTTTTTTTTTGTATATTTAGTAGAGATGGGGTTTCACCATGTTGGCCAGGCTGGTCTCAAACTCCTGACCTCAAGTAATCCACCTGCATCGGCATCCCAAAGTGCTGAGATTACAGGCGTGAGCCACTGTGCCTGGCCCAGTTTGATTATCTCTTAGCTGAAATGTTTGGGACCTAAGATTTATCAAATTTTTTTTTTTTTTAATTTTGGAACATTTGCATATATATATAACGAAGTATCTTGGGAATGGCCGCCAAGCCTAAACACGAATTTCATTTATGTTGTATATGCAATAGCCTGAAGGTAATTTTATAAAATATTTTAAGTAATTTTGTGCATATAACAAAGTTTCGATTGCCACCTGTCACATGAAGTCAGATGTGGACTTTTCCACTGTGGCGTCATACTGGTGTTTAAAAAGTTAAGGATTTTGGAGCGTTTCAGATTCCAGATTTTTGGACTAGGGATGCTCATTTACTGGTTCCTTAAGTAGAAGTATGTCAAGTTCCCTTTAGACTCACTACATAGTTGTACTGAGTTGTGACTATGTTGTTCTTTTGTTTGAGGCTGCTATCCTGAGATGTCCTCTTAACCCCTTGTTTATCAACTCATAACGTGAGTGGTATTTTCTCGTGCAGTGTTCTCATTCTGGAATCCCATCATCTTCCTTCTGTTTTCACCTTTTCCTTGCTTGGCTAACTTCTCACTTTAAGAACTTAGGTTAGGCATTACCTTAAGAAGCTTCTCTGACCTTCTGCCCTAACTTTGGGCTGGATAAAGTCCCCTTGTTCTGTATTCCTTTATCATCTTACATATATAGCTAAACATTTTAAACTTTCGTAGTGTCAGAATGTATTTGTATTTATGTTTTAGTCTCTCTCACTAGAGGTTGAGCACTTCAGGACAGAAATGATGTCTGAGGCATTTTTGTGTCCACAATGCTTAATGTGCTTTAATTGTATTACCATCTGACCAAATGATTAAATGATTGATTTTATTGCTAGTGTCAACTTTTGTAGACACGGTAAACCTAAGAGCACTGTATATTATTTTTTCAATTTGAAGGGCTAATGTATTTGATCAGATAATCATCAGACTAAGAGATATTGGCAATCTTTCATCTTTCTGTTGTCATACAGCACCACAGCCAAACTGTTCCCAATAATAATTTACCATATTTTTGTGTGTATGTATGCATGCATGTATGAATGAATTAATGAATGAATGACAGGGTCTCATTCTGTTGCCCACGCTTCAATGCAGTGGTGCAGTCATGGCTCACTGCAGCTTCAGTGGGCTTAAGTGATCCTCCCACCTCAGCCTTCCAAGTAGCCAGGACTGTAGGCACACATCACCATTCCCAGCTAATTTTTTAAAAAGCTTGTTGTAGGGACACAGTCTCATTATGTTGCCCAAGCTGGTCTTGGGCTTAAGTGATCCTCCTGCTTTGGCTTCCCAGAGTGCTGGGACTACAGGTGTGAGCCACCGTGCCCATCCAATTTATCATGTTTTAAAAAGCTGTAGCTACGTGTACATTTTAACATAGGTTAAATAAATTATACCTCTTTATGGAAGCTTGAGTTTTAGGTAAATGTTAACCTTTTAATCACATTCTGTCCTGAAAGTATAAATTTAATCCTTCGTTATCAGGCTTTGCAGTAATTCATGCTGTGATTTTTATTTGTACTGCTTATTAGTTATGTTTATTCAGTAATGCTTTCATTCCCTAAAACATTTAATTAAAGCCTTTTTTCAAGAATAGGGCATAATCTTAAAAATTAACTAGTTGCAAAGGTAGTCAAAGTGAAAATAGAAATAGAATTATTTTATGCCAGTCTCAACACTATTACAATTCTCTAAAGTGATTTTCTTCTTTAAAGGACATTTTTGTTTGTTTGAACCTAATAGCCTATAAATAAAGACAGACTCTTAAGGTAAAAGCTGATTTTCTTGGTGGCCTTAGGAACAGTGTTTCAAAATGCACAGTATATATGTATTTAGGTATTTGTTTTTTTAAAAAACTGAAATCTTGGCAAGAATGGGGAAAAACATGAGATGCTCTATGTAATGGAGAAGAAGGAGTTATTTTTCATAAAATGGTGTATCAGGGAATTTTTACTTTGACTTGTAAGGGATGTGAAAAGATTTCGTGATGTTTCCGGAATTGCCAACTCAGTTGATACTTATTTGTTTATTTGTGGTATTGTCTTCTCTGACTTCCAGAGTGGCTCTGTGGCCTGCTGTCTATCCTTATGACTGCCCACTGCTTCCCCTAATTTATAACAGTTATCTCATGTTACTGTAATTACCTCTCCAGTGCCTTTTTTCTTGCTAGGCTCTAAGGTTTATGAGGCCTAAGAATTGTGGATATTTATTTGCTGCTATGTAAGGGGTGCCTAATATTTATGGAATAAATGATGTAAACTAGTAGAAAACAGGGATTTATTCCCCGAAAGTAATTGCTTTGGTTCATGGCAATGTTTAAAGCACTGTAGATCTTGAAATGCATTGTATACATAAAGAACAATTGAGTTAGCTTTAATATTAGCGTTACTTTAGTCCAATTCATTGTATCTCTAGTAACTTGAATTATCTAAAATATTTATTTTATCATTTTATTTTATTTATTTTATTTATTTTATTTTTTGAGACAGCATCTCACTCTGTTGCCCAGGCTGGAGTGCAAGTGGTACGATCTCGTCTCACTGCAACCTCTGCCTCCCGGGTTCAAGCAATTCTCGCAGCTTAGCCTCCCAGGTAGCTGAGACTACAGGCATGTACTGCCAGGCCTGGCTAATTTTTGTGGGTTTTTTTTTTTTTTTTTTTTCTGTAGTGATGGGATTTCGCCGTGTTGTCCAGGCTGGTCTCGAACTCCTGAGCTCAAGTAATCTGCCCTCCTCGGCCTCCCAAAGTTCTGAGATTACAGGAATGAACCTCCAGGCCTGACCTGGCTTGTTTTGTTTCATTTTATTATTTTATTTTATTTTTGAGGTGCAGTCTTGCTCTGTTGCCCAGACTGGGGTGCAGGGGCGTGATCTCGGCTCATTGCAACCTCTGCCTCCTGTGTTCAAGCGATTCTCCAGCCTCAGCCTCCTGAGTAGCTGGGATTACAGGTGTGTGCCACCATGCCCAGCTAACCTTTGTATTTTTAGTAGAGATGGGGCTTCGCCATATTGCTCAGGCTGGTCTCGAACTCCTGAACTCAAAGTGATCTGCCCACCTTAGCCTCCCATAGTGCTGGGATTACAGACATGAGCCACCACACCTGGCCTGTTTTATTTTTGAGACAGGGTCTTGCTCTGTTGCCCAGGCTTCAGTACAGTGACACAATCATGGCTCACTACAGCCTTGACCTGCCAGGCTCAAGGAGTCCTCCTGCCTCAGCCTCTGGAGTGGCTGAGACTACAGGAATGTGCCTCCATGCTTTGCTAAGCTACTCATTTTAAATGCTATGTTATCCATCTTCTCTGAATAGTCATTTACTATATTTTGTTTTGGAAGTTATTTTGTGCTTAAATCCTGGTCTTTGATATTTGATAGTTCTATGAGTTATTTAATTCATAATTATGAATTCAAACAAAATAATAAAATTATATTTTATTATTAATAAAATATCTTGCAGCTTCTTAATATCTAAAATATCTTAATATTTATCTAAATATCTATCTAAAATATCTTAATATCTTGCAGCTTCCTTAGGAAGTAAATTCATATTTTTCATAGTTGATAATGCAGGTACATTTCCAGTTGGATAGAGGTTCCTGGACCCTGCCTACTACCTCTTCTCCATAAATCTATAATCTGCTGTGGGTCTTTGTGGCATTGCCACTGGCTTCGTCACCAGCCAACTGAGAATGGGACCCTGGAGTGCTGCTTATTGTGATTTACCTTATTCTCGCACTGAGTCAAGTATAGACGCAGCTTCTGTTTATTTCCCTTGCTAGGTATGGGATGGTTGAAACATCTAGAGAAGATAAAAGCTCCTAGATAACAAAGGAAATTAATATGGAGTTCATTTTACTCATAGTAGAAGTCAGAGTCCTCACAGTGGCATATAGGCTTACATGAACTGGTCTCTGATGTGTCTCTGACTTCCTGTCTTCCTGTTCTGCCCCTTTCTCACTTGGTTTCATCACAGTGGCTTCCTTGCCGATTCTTGGACCTTCCTGCATTTCTGTACCTAAGGGTCTTTGCACCAGCTGTTCTCTCTTGCCCCGAATATATGCATGACTCACTCCATCCTTCAAGTCCTTGCTCAGATTTTTACCTTCTGAATGAGGTCTGCCTTGACCGCCCTGTGTAAAACTGTCTCCTCCTCCCACCCCCAGCCTTGATCCCTTGTACCTTGCCCTACTCTATTTTTTTCCCCATAGTACCTAATCTAACCTTCTACACTTTATTATTCATCATATTATTACTGGCTGTCTTTTGTCACTAAAATGTAAGCTTAACAAGGAAGAATTTCTTTATCTGTTTTTGTTTTTTTATGGTGGTGGTTGCTGTAATAAACAAGTACCTGGAACACTGGTGTCTGGTATATAGAAGATGGTCAGTGATTATTTATTTAATAAATTATCAATTTGGCTTTTGCCATACTAAGTTTGTTGTTTCTCAGCTTGTGACCCATAACTAGACTGCCTCATACTCTCACCTCTGTCTTCTGTCTTTGTTATATGGCCCCTTCGAGAACGCCTGATTTTTTTTTTTTTTACAAGTCTAAATCCAAGAGAGCAAAGCCTAGAGAAATGAAAGGACACCCTTTACAGCCATCTGGATTCTGTTTTCAACCCTCTGTGGGATGATTGCTAAAGAGGAGTAACTGTACTTTGTAGGAGATTGACCATACCCTATGGTCTAAATATGGCAGCTGTGTTAAGCTGTGGCTTTTTTTCTGTGTATTCCCAAGGCAGTTTTCATTTCCAAATCCATGGTGGTAATGAAGTGCCTCACCTCTTATACTGTGCAAAGTTCAGCCTAGAACAGAAATGACTACATAGTGGTAAACGGAATCACCAAGTTAATAGGACTAGGACCAGTATAATAGGTTTGCTCCTTTATACCTGTCCCACATATAAGTCCCTACGAATTAGGTGAATTAGGTTCTGGTTCTGAATCTGTAACTGATTCATTGTGTGACCTGTGACCAGATTACTTAATTTATCTGGACTTTATGTTTTTTCAGTTTTTAAGTTGAACTAGGTGTTTTTTTTGTTTTTTGTTTTTTTCCTGTGGAGTTTAGCTATATCATGAGAAATATTTTAAACTTTACAATTGTAGTAACCTTCTCTCAAAATGTTAGCACTTCATAATCATGTTATTATATATAAATTTATATTTGGTAGGATGCTACATATTTAAAAACAGTTATGTACTTTCATAAGATAAACAGATTTGTGATAATTTGTTAGCTTTCAGTAAACTAGGAAATTGATTCTTTAGCCATGATAGATAACTCAGAGATTGTCTCCCCCTCTTCCTTTCTATCTTCCTTCTTTCCCTTATTCTCTGTCCTTTGGATTATCTATTGTACAGTTTTACTTTATTTGCTTAGAGAACAAAAGGATGATCCTTTAAAGGTATTTTTCATGAATTTGCTTGTGAATCTATATTTTATTCATCATTGTACTCCGTAGCATCCAACAGATTTTCTTGTGCTTAATAGGTGCTCCTTAAATGTTGATTGAATTAATGAATTTGCATTTATTTTTCCTCATTACTAAGTTAACAAAGAAAGTGATTTTTAAATTTCTATTATTTTAAGAAAGGTGACTCTTTTGATGGTGGGACTTGATAATGCTGGTAAAACCGCAACAGCAAAGGGAATCCAAGGAGGTAAGCTGAAAATATTTATGTGCTTTCTGAACTCTATTAAATTATTCTGAATTATTTATTTATGTTAAGTTGCTTTATTCCTTATTAATTTGGTACAGATAACTGTGCACTCCATTACTTTATATTCTTAGTATACTGGTGACTCATATGGCAAATAGGCTCTGGATTAATGGGACCAGACTATTACCATGTTTCAGATTTGAATACATGCAGAGATGCAGAGACTCCTTGATGCCTTTGATCTGCTAAGAGGGAATAGTATCTATATTCTAGACAATAGGAAGGAAAATTCAAAAAGATGAGCTGCCCTGCTTTTAAGAATATCCATCTTCTACTTACATTTTCCTGGCCAGAAGTTAGTCACATACCTGTGCTTATATGAAAGAGAAGTACAAGTATAGTTAGCCAGCGTAGTTCTCTTTGAATCTCTTGATGCTTTTTTTCAATATGATAAGTAATTTTTATAATTAAGTTATAGATAAGGCCTCTATATCATTAAATGGCTTTATATCATACATACTGCATCTCATTGAATATTGAATATATATCATACATACTACATCTCATTGAGTGTATCTCATTGAATGCTGGCTAGTCTTCTTTTTTTTTAATTTTTAATTTATTAGGTTTTTTTTTGGTAGAGATGGGGTCTCCCTATGTTGCCCAAGCTGGTTTGGAATGCCTAGCCTCAAGCTATTCTTCTGCCTTGGCCTCCAAGAGTGCTGGGATTACAGGCATGAGCCACCACGCCCAGCCCGGCCAGGTAATCTTAATTCAATGCTTTGTGCTACAATATAGCAGTATCTATGCTAGTGACTTTGTTGGGCACCTAGAACGTATCACCAATCAGGCATCTAACGTGAGTACCTAACCCCGGGGCCATGGACCAATATCGGTCTTTGTGGGCTGTTAGGAACCAGCCTACAAAACAGGAGATAAGTGGCAGGCCAGTGAACAAAGCTTCGTCTGTATTTACAGCCTCTCCCCATCACTCACATTACTGCCCGAGCGCTGCCCCCTGTCAGATCAGTGGTGGCATTAGATTCTGAGGACCGTGAACCCTATGTGAACTGCACATGCAAGAGATCTAGTTTACGTGCTCCTTATGAGAATCCAATGCCTAATGATCTGTCACTGCCTCCCGTCACCCCCCCGCTGGGACTGTCTAGTTGGAGGAAAACAAGCTTAGGGCTCCCACTGATTGTACATTATGGTGAGTTGTATAATTATTTCAGTATGTATTACAATGTAATAATAATAGAAATAAAGTGCACAATAAATGTAATGTGCTTGAATCATCCTGAAACCACCTCCATCCTCCAGTCCATGGAAAAATTGTCTTCCACAAAACTGGTCCCTGGCGCCACTGATCTTAAGGGTAAGAATTGGGAGAAATGGGTAACGTGTATTTGTTTCTGGAAACTGATAATTGCAGTAAGACATTGTGCTTACTAAATAGTGGAAGGGCATTTATTTATTAACAGGTTGCAAAACTCACTGTTGGAGAAAAACGTTTTCTCACCTCAAATGCTACTCTGTAATGTTAAGTAAATTAGAAGTAAATCATCTGTTATTGTCTATGAATTTTTCTAAAGCCTATGTCTATGCTGTCTTTTACGTTACATCTTCACAGGACACTCACCATCATTTAAACCAGTGGTCAGCAAACTTTTTCTGTGAAGAGCTGAATAGTAAATATTTTAGACCTTGCAGTCATCCAGTTTCCTTCTGAACTGCAAAACTTTTACACTGTAGTGTGAAAGCAGTCATAGAAAATCTGTATACAGGCTGGACGCGGTGGCTCACACCTGTCATAATCCCAGCATTTTGGGAGGCCGAGGCGGGCGGATCACCTGAGGACAGGGGTTCAAGACCAGCCTAGTCAACATGGCGAAACCCCATCTCTACTAAAAATACCAAAATTAGCTCGGTGTGCTGGCACACACCTGTAATCCTAGCTGCTCCTGAGGCCGAGGCAGGAGAATTGCTTGAACCTGGGAGATGGAGGTTGAGTGAGCTGAGATCGTGCCACTGTACTCCAGCCTGGGCAATGGAGTGAGACTCCGTCTCAAAGAAAAAAAAAAAGGAAAAAAAAAGACAATCCGTATACAAATAAGCATGGCTAAGCTCCATTGAAAGTTTATTTACGGCACTGAAATTTCAATTTAATATAATTTTCATGTGTTATGAAATGTTTTTCTTTTAATTTATTTTAGTCATTTAAAATGGAAAACACATTCTTAGCTTGTGGACCATACAAAAACAAGTGGAAAACCAGTTTTGACCTGGAGGCTGTGACACTTGCTTCTAACCTTTTATCCATCCCTCTAAAGCCTGACATTCATGGGAGCAGGCATTTCAGAGTGTGCTAATCAGATTACCTAATTTGTTATGTATACTGGGCGTACTTAGAACATCCTCTTTCCTTTCTCTTATATATTCCACCTCCATATATTCATAAGTTCCTTTGTCTGAGTCTAGAAAATGCTTAATGTCAAAACTGCCTTCAACTTTGAGCCCCACCCTTCATTCTCTTTTTGTCCTTCATCCCATATTTACTCTTCAGTTTCTTACTTTGAAGTTTTTTTTAGGACTCATAGAACTACTTGAAACTTCCCAGATTTAAGCCTTCTCTTTCCTTTATATTTTTATGTTGTTTTCAGTTCTTTAACTAGAGAGAATATCTACTGATCTTTAAAGATGTATTTTTGTTATATAATCCCCTCTTTGATAAAGTCCTTTTTAATCCCCAGCTGCCCCAACCGTTACTACCTTGATTAGTAGAATTGACCATGTCCGCTTTTGTGGCCTGCTCTTACTGATACCTACTTGGTCACTACTTAATTGCCTTTTGGTTGTGTATCTCTCTACTTCCTCAGGCTGTAAATTCTCTAAAGGCATTTTGCTCATTTTGGTGTCCCAATTGTTTGGGCCATGCTCCTAGGTCTTCTTAAAACATCTCTCCCCGTGGCCCCTACTTTTCTACCTATTTCTGATTCTTCTCAGCCTTCTTTTTTTGTTGTTGTTTCCATGCAAAATTGAGAAAAAGCTGTCTGCTAGTTTCTTTTCAGATGTGTCTACCTCCTCTCTGACTGTGTTGCCATTGGCTAAATCCAAACCCTCAGTTTCTTTTATCTGTAGTGTCACAATAGCTTTTTTTAAAAATCCATATTCTATTTATTTATTTATTTTTTATTTTTTTAAAATTTTTTGTAGAGATGAGTCTCACTATGTTGCCCAGGATGGTCTTGAACTCCTGGCCTTGAGTGATCTTCCTGCCTTGGCCTCCCAAAGTGTTGGGATAGTAAGCATGAGCCATTGAGCCTGGTCCATATTTTTTTGTTTTTTTAGAGACAGGGTATCATTTTGTCATCCAGGCTGGAGTTCAGTGGCATGATCATAGCTCATGTAATCTCAAACTCCTGGGCTCAAGCTGTCTCCTGCCTTAGCCTCCAGAGTAGCTAGACTACAGGTGTGCTCCACAATGCCTAGCTAATTTTTTTATTCACAATAGCTTTTTTCCCTTTTTTATTTTTAATTTTGTGAGTACATAGTAGGTGTGTATATTACAAGGTTCATGAGATTTTTGTATAGGCATGCAATGCATAATAATTTCATCATGAAAAATTGGGTATCTATTCCCTGAAGCGTTTATTCTTTGTGTTACTCTTTTAGTTGTTTTTAAATGTTCAATTAAATTATTGACTATAGTCCCCGTGTTGTGCTTTCAAATACTAGGTTTCATTCTTTCTACTTTTTTTTTTACAGTAACTTCTTAATATAAAAGTAATACCCCTTCCTGGAACTTTACTTGTTTGGATCAAACTTCTTTTCTTCATGGTTGTCAGTAATTGCATTAGTTGGACACAGGTTCAGTTGTTCTCACAGAGACCTAAAATAACAGTGGTTCAACAAGATAGATGTTTATTTCTTTCTCATAACAGCCTAGGCAAAAGTAGTCTAGGACGGGTTTGTCAGCTCCATTGTGTTAGTACTCAGTTGTCTGTTCTATTTGCTTTGCCATCCTCAGTGTTCTCCCTCACCTACATGGTTGAAGGTAGTTCACTACAAAATGTGCATTTCAGCTACAAAGAAGAGGTAAAGGGTAAGGGGAGGCCATCCTCCTTTAGGAGCTGAACCAGAAGCTGCTGCATCATTTTAGTTCACGTCATTGACAAGAAGCAGTGGTGTTCCTGACTTGCTGTTCATATGGGTTCTTTTGAACTAGCGAGACCCCATTTTGCATATCTCTTCCCCACTCTGTGTTCAGGTACCTCATATTGTTAGTTTGAAATTGGCCATGGTCGAAGTATTTATACTTTGGAAATTGGCAGATACCAAACATGTGTCAGGGTTCTCCTCCTCAAATGTTGAACAACACATCGCTAGCTAGCCTTCTCTCATGGCCACCCCTAGCTGCCATAGTAGTTGGGGATTATAGTCTTGTAAGCAGTCATGAGCCTAGGTAAAAAAAATCTAGGATTCTCTTGACTATCAAATAGTGTTTCCTAATAGGGAACTATTGTTATTTTTGTTGCAAAATTTCTTTGTTTGGATTGGTCTCTAGCATTTTTGGATATTACCTTGTCTTCATTATATTGTAGTTATTTGTGATTTGTGAAGAGAAAAAAACAAAACAAAAAAATTATATATATATATGTTTCATATGTAGTTATTTATGTGTGTGTGTGTGTGTGTGTGTGTGTGTGTATTTCCTCAATAGACTAAGAGCTCTGTGAGATCAGAAGATAGATTTTATTAATCTTTGTATTTCTAAAACCATGCATAGTACTTAGCTTATAAGAAATGCTCAAAAATTTATTGATTATTTATTTGCATTTTATCTTGGACTTTCTAGAGATGGTGTCTTACCACATGTACTTTACTGAAATTCTCAGAATTGAGGACCATGCATCTTTTTGTTCCTGGTTCTTGTATGATTTCTCATCTATAATGGGCCCTAAATACATATACAAGGATAGATGGATAAATATATGGAAGGGCAAAAGAAAGGATGGATGTATGGGACAGCAGCTTCAGTTATCTCAGTGGTTTGGTGGTGTAGTATTGAGCCCTATATACTTTGTGCTGAATGCTAAGGATACAAAGACGTGGTCCCATGTGTTTGGAAGGTATAGGCTATTGTGAAGATCAGCAGAGGACAGAGTATTATGATAGAGGTAAAAGTGACAGTAGAAGTGGGAAGAATCATCGGAAAAGGATTTATGGGGAAAGTTGTACCTGACCATTTAGTCTTAAGTTGTGAAACACAAATGCTGAGTAGGAACCAGAGGAAAGAATAGAAGGTGTTCCACATATCAAAAGAAACAGGCTTTGGGAGTCCTGAAGACTTCTGTTTGAGGCCTGTCCCTGCCTACCATATAACCTTGCAAAAATTCCTTAGTCTAAATTGGTTTACAGGGCTTATTGCCATCATTTTATCTGTACTTGAATTGCTCCCTCTGCCTAAAATATAGTTCTCCCTTCTCCGTTACAATTATGTAGCTTTTATGTGTTCATTCACAATGAAGTCTTCAAGATTTCATTTCTTCTCTGAAAGCCTTTCTAGACCATAACTTGCCCCTCCCTTTTTCATCTTCCTTCCCTTGAATTCCTACACACTATCATCTCTAGGTTTTTTTTTTTTCTTTAAGAACGTACAAATTCTGTGTTATTCCTATTAATATTCTGCTTCTCTATATTACATTGTACTTTGAGGACAGCAATCGTATCTTATACCTCTTTGCACCCTTGATGCCTAACAAAGTCCTGGGTACCAAGGAGGTGTTTGATACTTGTTAGTTCCCTTAGTCCTACTTCAACATAGTTGATTTGTTTTCACGGATGATTGCCTGGGGTTCCTCTCTATTCATACTGAAAGACAACTGCCTATTTTATCCACACAAACTAGTTCTGGTTAGGCTTAGATCACATTTTTAAATGCCTAGCGTAATCCTGTTTCTGGAAAATCATGCTGCGTATATGTCTAACTTTACTTTTTTCTCTTTCTAGGTAATGAAAGTATTAGCAAAAGTATGACTTGTAGTGGCTTTTAACTTTCTTCAGGTTCTGTGTAAACTTCATTAAGGCGCTTACCAAGAGATTGGTGTTTGCAAGTCTGTTTCTCAGTCACACTTAAGTTTAGCGAATACCTTTCAAATTAACCTTTGTAATAGCACATGTTTGGCTAAATGTGGAAATAAGACCCTCTAAACACCAGTGTTGTTCAGTAGAACTTTCTGCAATGATGGGAATGTTCTATATTGGCTCTGTCCGGTAGGATGGACCACTAGCCACATGTGGCTTTTTTTTTTTTAACTCTAGATATTACCCAGATTGGTCTCAAATTCCTGGCCTCAGGTGATCCTTCCACCTCAGCCTGCCAAAGTGCTGAGATTTCAGGCCTAAGCCACTGTACCCAGCCACCATATATGGCGTTTGAACACTTGAAATGTAACTGATGCAACTGAGAAACTGAATTTTTAATTTTATTTTAGTTTATTTAAATTTAAATTTAAAAAGTCTCATGTGGCTTGTGGCTATTGTTTTGACCATGCAGCTCTGAACAGTGTTTTTTTTTTTTTTTTTTTTTTTTTTTTTTGTTGTTGAGACGGAGTCTCGCTCTGTCGCCCAGGCTGGAGTGCAGTGGCCGGATCTCAGCTCACTGCAAGCTCCGCCTCCCGGGTTTACGCCATTCTCTCGCCTCAGCCTCCCGAGTAGCTGGGACTACAGGCACCTGCCACCTCGCCCGGCTAGTTTTTTGTATTTTTTTAGTAGAGACGGGGTTTCACCGTGTTAGCCAGGATGGTCTCGATCTTCTGACCTCGTGATCCGCCCGTCTCGGCCTCCCAAAGTGCTGGGATTACAGTGAACAGTGTTTTCTGTGGGATAATATTTATAGTGGATTCCAGTGATGAAGAAAAAATAGAAGAGAAAAATATGAATTTTGAACTCTTCTCTATAGCCATGAGTCAGCAGGGCATTAATCTTTCATGAGTTCTCTTTTCTATTGCTTTATTTTCATGTCTCTCTGAAAAGAGGCTATTACTGTCACTTCCGGTCAGTCTAGAGACTTTTGCAAGATTAATCTTAATAAAGCACTATTTCAGTCACCTTAATTATATCATTGGTCTGCCAGATATTTTCAATAGCTCCTTGTTCTCTATCTTCAGAACCCTCTTCTGTTTGCATTCCTAATCTTAAGGATTTGCTGCAGGCACAATGTTCAATTTGTTCTTATTCCTTTACTTTGTCATTTCCCTTCCTCTTCTGCCTGTTTAAATCCTACGCAGCTTTAAGGCCTAAATTCTGTCTCTCCTATGATGTCTTTTAAGATCCTCAGGTATCTTTTAAATCTCGTATTGTCATTATCACTCCTTGGCAGTTCATATACATCCTGTATCTTCTTTATGTTTTCCAAAATATGTTCCTATAGAAAGAATGAAATCTACTTTTTGTTGTAAGCTGCCCTTAAACGTCTCTTTATTGCAAATATTGCTTTAATTCAGCTAATTAAAAAAGAGTGAGTGAGCTTATTTTTATGGCTTCTTTCATTCTTTGATTCTTCTAAACTCTTCTATTTTCTAAGTGTTCGTGGTTTTCTTTATAACTCCACAGATGTTTTAACAGCCCCTAGGGATAGCTATGGTATTGAAAGGTTGACATTTTTGTTGTTTGTAACTTGGATAGTAAATAGCCTTAAAGGCAAGAGAGTTTATTCATTTATTAATTCAACAGATACTTATTAAGTACCTATTATATGCCAGGTGCGGGTTTTATATCAGGAGAAGGAAAGATTACTATCTGCATGGAGTAAAATTTCTAGTTTGATATTCTGGCCTGTCCCCAGACCAGTATGCTTCCATATAATGTTTATTCTGTCAGTGAATGCTAAATACTTCACTTGGTGCTAAAATTTTAGTTGAAAAATTAATGTTATCAGTTAAAGTCTAAAGATTTTCTTTTCTTTTCTTTCTTTTTTTTTGTATTATTTGAAACAGAATACCCTGAAGATGTAGTTCGCACTGTTGGATTTTCAAAAATTAACCTTAGACAAGGAAAGTTTGAAGTCACCATCTTTGACTTGGGAGGTGGAATAAGAATTCGGGGAATCTGGAAGAATTACTATGCTGAATCCTATGGGGTAATATTTGTTGTGGATTCCAGTGATGAAGAGAGAATGGAAGAGACAAAAGAGGCTATGTCAGAAATGCTAAGACATCCTAGGATATCGGGAAAACCTATATTGGTGTAAGTAATGTTAGCATTGTAAATGTAGGGACGGTGGCATTGGCCACTAAAGAAATTTATCTGTTACAAACTACTGAATAAACTAAAATAGTCATGCTTTAGTATACTAAAATGTATGTAATTAACTGGGAGTTGTTAATTTACTGAGGCCTTGTAATGCTGTCTGTAGGCTAAGCTATATAAAAAAAGGGCTAAGGCTATATAGAATTCTTAAAAGTGGATCTCTTAGATATTCAAATGTAAACTCATTGTTTTATGTGATAGTTTACTTTTTATAGAATTTTGCATTTTGAAATATTCCATTAACAAGGTTCTAAAATATCTTTTATTTTTTTCCCTTTTAATAACTTGTGTTTTGCTTTTGTCCTTTTTTCTTAAAGAGTATTATTGTTTCAGAGTTATGTAAATGGTTTATTTTTCTAATACCACATTGATTTCTCAGTTTTCACTTCTACATTTCCATATTGGACATGTGATTGTTATCAAATTAGACATACACTTACATGATTGCGTCCATGTGGGTGAACATTTTTTAAAAACATAGTGACGGCCGGGCGCGGTGGCTCAAGCCTGTAATCCCAGCACATTGGGAGGCTGAGACGGGCGGATCACGAGGTCAGGAGATCGAGACCATCCTGGCTAATATGGTGAAACCCCGTCTCTACTAAAAAATACAAAAAACTAGCCGGGCGTCGAGGTGGGCGCCTGTAGTCCCAGCTACTCGGGAGGCTGAGGCAGGAGAATGGTGTAAAACCCGGGAGGCGGATCTTGCAGTGAGCTGAGATCCGGCCACTGCACTCCAGCCTGGGCGGCAGAGCAAGACTCCGTCTCAGAAAAAAAAATAAAAAATAAAAACATAGTGACAAAGGACTCTTGTACTAGCAGCCCTCGTAGCATTTATGCATAGTAAACAGTAGATGGTGCTATAACCGTGAGGCATAGCAAACTGAAAGTAGTTTAAATTGCTCTTTAACTTGGAGTAAACTAAATGTTTGCCCTTGTCTTCTTGTCCCTTTTACCTTGTTATGGTTCACTATCAAGGATTTAAAAAAAAAAAACCAACCTATCACGTGGTTAGATGAAAAATTGTAGAGTTTCTCCGTGGTCTTCAGTAGTAAATGAACATTTTTAAATGAGGTGATTTGGAAGCTCTGATTACAAAAGTTAGAACTGTATTATGTGATTATTGGTAAAGTTTATACTTTTAAATTTTTATATATTAGAGAAGTTATTTGATTTGTATAAGCAATTCTCATGTTTATTGAATCTAAAGGAAAACTTTTAACAGGGATATGTATGAAGAGAGAACTTTGATGAATCACATAGGCTAAATTGGTATTTACAAATGTTTAAGCGGGGAATTAGTGATATCTAAAGTAAAAAATATTAATGGTGGTTATTTGCAAAACAATATTATGTACTTTTTAAAAACTAGCTATTTAGTTTTTTTCATTTACTCTTTTATAGATTTATTCATTAATACATGCATTAATTCAACAAATATTTCTTTGAGCATCCACTATTTGCCAAGCATAGCTCTGGGGTTGGGGATGTGTTTGGGAATAAAAATAACAAAAATCCAAGTTAGACCTCAGGAGCTTACATTCTAGGAGGTGAGATATACACTAAATAGAATTAGTAAGTTACATTATATATGAGATCATAAGTGAATTGAAAGCAATGAAACAAGTAAAAGAATATCAGAAAGCCTATGGTGGTAGTGATGATAAGGGCATGTTGCTCTTGTAATTAGGATAATCCTAATAGGCCTTATTGAGAAGCTGACATTTGAAGTGAGGGAGTCAGTCATGCAGATATCTGTGGAAACGGCTCAAAGTAGGGGTATCCAGTTGTTAAATGACTACAGTGATTACTGGGTAATCAAATAACAGCAAGATATTTGCTTTCAATTCTGTCACCTCTCAGCTGGTGAATTTCCTGAATAGAAAAGAAAATACACAACTACTTTGATTGCTTCACCATTATAAACTCAGTTAGAGTTCACAAAGATATAAGAATTAATTATGGACAGTGTAATATGTTTATGAAATATAGAATGGTTTGCCATTTGACCAGATTTTCTCATGGGAGTTTTACAATCATAGAGTTTTATTACTAAAGGGAAACTGCTTTTTGGAAGGAATGTGGTTCAGAAATATATGAAATGTACACAAAAGTACCATTCTTAATAAATTTCAAAGATATAGGCAAAGTTTTTTTGTATGTATTTTTATTGATATTTAATAGTTGTACATATGTGGAAAAGAATATTTAAAAACTTGATTGACTTACCATCCAGAGCCAGCCACCGTTAACATGTTGATGAATTTCCTATGCATATATATTTATGAGACATGTAATGTATACAGTATTCATATAATAAATACAATTTTGGGCCAGGCATGGTGGCTCATGCCTGTAATCCCAGCACTTTGGGAGGCCAAGGCGGGCAGATCACGAGGTCAGGACATGGAGACCATCCTGGCTAACACGGTGAAACTCCATCTCTACTAAAAATACAAAAAGTTAGCTGGGCGTGCATACCTGTAGTCCCAGCTACTCAGGAGGCTGAGGCAGGAGAATTGCTTGAAACCCGGGAGGTGTAGATTGCAGTGAGCCAAGATCACGCCACTGCACTCTAGCCTGGGTGACAGAGCAAGACTCTGTCTCAAAACAAACAAACAAACAAACAAACAAATAAATAAAAAAAATTTTGTATCCTGCTCTTTTTTAAAAAATATGTTTATAAACACCTCTCGAATGTCTGCCTAAGCCCCATATTTGAAAGTTCTCCCATTTACCTTTTTCTCTCTGACTTGCAATTAATTTCTCTTATTGATATTACTGTCTTACTATCTTTTCAATCTCTTCACTACTCCATTTCCCTTTAGTGTTACCTGTCTTCAATTCCTCTTCTCTAATCACCTGTGTTGCTGATAGGAACAGTCCCTTAACCAGTCTCTAGCTGCCAGTCTTGCCTGCCCTCCAAGCTCTCCTTTACATTGCCAGCAGTTCTTTTCTTTGTTGTTTTTCAAATTACAAAACTGGTACATGCTTGTGATGACCAGTGAAACAATACAAGAATATGTAAAGAATATGAGACTTTTAAAAATACGAATTTGATAATTTTACTACTTCTTAGCTTAAAGTCCTTCAAGTTCCTTTCATAGCTCCATGCATATTAGAAATTCTTTTTTTTTTTTTAAACTAATATAACCCCTGCAACTAGAAATAATGTCTAGCATATAATAGGTCTGGCACTGACAGATCTGCTGTATAATAAGTAGGAAAGATGTTCAGCAGAACAGTGCTAAGCTCAGTGCTAGGGAATGGGGCCTGTGGAAGGGTAGCAGGAGGGGATACCTGTATTAGAGTCAGGTGGCAGTTCTCTTTGTTGCACACAGCTTACTCCTTACTGCCCACAGACATCTGGACCACTCATATGCCAAATACATTTACAGCATCTAACTTCTGCCTGCGCCTTATCTGAGCCTAAACTAGTTGAGGTAACTTACCCACAGTGCCTCTTAGAAGTCATTTTAATGCTTGGATAACTTTGTCCTCCTACCCCCAATAACAAGCAAGCAGAAAACAACAGACCTCTGAAAAGATTCATTTAATAGAAAGAAAGAAATCTAAAGATTAAGAATCTTTTCTATAATCACAAAATTACAAATTGACATGTTATTTGTGGGAAGTAGAGTGGATGACTACAGTAGCAGGTTATGACAATCTTTAGTTCTTCTCTACTTGTTCCTACACACAAGCCTGACAGCATGTGTGATGGCAAATCAGGCCTTGGCCGGTGTCTCAGTCTGTTTTGCTGATAAAGTCATACCCAAGACTGGGAAGAAAAAGAGGTTGAATTGGACTTACAGTTCCACATGACTGAGAAGGCCTCAGAATCATGGCGGGAGGCAAAAGGCAGTTCTTACATGGTAGTGGCAAGAGAAAATGAGGAAGATGCAGAAGCAGAAACCCCTGATAAAACCATCACATCTCATGTGGCTTATTCACTACCATGACAACGGTATGGGGGAAACTGCCCCCATGATTGAAATCGTCTCCCAGCAGGTCCCTCCCACAACACAGAATTATGAGAGTACAATTCAAGATGAGATTTGGGTGGGGACACAGAGGTAAACCGTATCAGCCAGATTTTACTTGATGTCACAGACTGGAGGTTTTTCTTGAAAAGTCAGAATCAGAATATCACTAGGCTTCTTTGTTTTATTAGCTCAGAAGTTCCTTTTGGCAGTTATATAGCATTTGTTAATCAGCATAATATGTTAATTAGAATCTTCTGAAATAAGTGGTGAAAAGTTGAAAAATCGTTACTGTAGGGAGGAGACAGAGTCTGGAACCTGGATTCTAAGAGCTACTGTGAATTTGGTGATAAGTAACTTTACTTCTTTGGGCTTAGTTAAATGCCTCTTCTATAATAAAAGTAGCTGTAAAATATTCTAATTCTTTGTATTCAGCTGTATAGAGTGGCATGAACCAGAACCAATTTCAATAAAAATTAAAAATGATATGCATTCGTTTTAAAGAGAGTAAAAATAAATGCCATGCAAACATTATGCTTTGTAATCATATTAACCTACAAAATCCTTTTTCTCTCACATCAACTATTTAGAAATTAACTTTAGCCCGTACTGTAAGGTATGAATTATGTTATCTACTCTTGCCTGCTCCCCACCCCCGGCTGAACTGTTTAGAGCTTAATTAATCTAGCTGGCCCTTGAGACTTTTTTAAAAAAATACAAACAAAAAACCTTCAAACTAGGTAGTCTTGACAAAGAAGACCTTTCCAAGAGAAAAAGTAAACAGGTTTTGCAACTTTATAAATAGTGCAGAAAGCAGCAGTAATCCCAAATTTTAAGCTCAGCATCCAGTATAGACACTTTCCATTAATAGTACAAGGCATGATTTGTTGATTACCTGAGGAATAAACTGAGCTGCGAGGTGTTTTAAACAGCTTAATCTGTTGAAATTTTCAGCAGTCCAGGTTTACACTGATGTCATGAGAAGGCACATGCTCTTTCTACACCCCCTCTTGCTGGTACCTGTGGAGTCTTAAAAGTTGGCCTCAGAGAGATAATAAATTACCCCTTCTTTTTATACTTGAATCCCCTAATGCTTTTAACCAGAGTAATCCTGGAGAGGCACGGGCTAAAATTTTCTTTCAGAATAATAACAATTCTAGTTGTGTTAGCATTCTCGAACTACTGAAGGTGCCTCTTTTCTCATTACACACTGCCTGCTTTTCTGTGGAGTTACATGAACTAACTTAACTTTTGGCCAGTCTTCACAAATTGAATGATTACAATAAAAGCAATATATGTATAGAGTTTCACTTGAGGCAGACAACATAATATCTCCGATTTGATCTTACTGGATGTTATGAATATTCCAATAAAAAAGTTTCTTGGCTACTCTGGGCACACTACCTATGGGGTAGCCCTCCTCTTCAAGGAGCAGTACAAATACATTAGATAGACAGATAGATAGACAGAGAGATATTCTTGACCCGGGGTCTTTGCATCATGAGTGGTTTCCCAAGACCCTCTGCAATCATACACACAATCCCAAGTGTATGTGCTTTTTTTCTGTGAGCAGATCCTAAAGAAGTTTACGACTAAAAAGATTAAAAACCCTGTCAGTGAGTTTCCATATTAGGAGAAACAATAGCCAGGCTTTAATTATTACTTTTTCAACATGAGATTTTGTTTTGTTTGTTTCCAACCTTTATATGCTTATCTGACTCACCTTCCTTCTAGGCAGTATTACAGCATAATGTTAGTTGGCAAATTTCTTTTAGTAATATTCCTTATTGTAAGTACCCAGGAGAAGTTAGATAGGTTATGATTATCCTAATATAGTTATCAGAAATTGAATCAAATGTGCTTTTATTAGGTTAGACGTTTAAATAATAGAGAATCCGAATCCTGTTTTAGAATGCTGGAGACCTATAAATACGGAATTATGGTCTGCTTATGTCACATAATCAGTTGATCCTTAGATAGAGTGGTGAGTCCCCTAATTTACTAATTTCACCCTCTGAAACTCCTACTTACTGAATTTATAAGGCCTATTGGCTTAAGATTTCTCCCCTTTCAGTGGAGCCTTACCACACTGTCATCTCCATTAATGTCGTTTACTTATATGTTGACTCATCTCCAGGTGTCCTTATTGAATGTTTCCTTTTGTCTCTTAACGACATTCACCTTTATAGCAACTGTAATTTACAGTAAAGCTTCTCAGCTGATTGATTTTGTAGGTAATTTAAGCACTGGGAGCCTGCAGAGGTCCCCATCCCTGCCTCCCCTATCACTTCAATCTAGTTAAAAACAAAATAACACAGAAAAAAACTCTTTGGCAGTGTTACTAGGCAGCAAGATGTTGTCCATACCACCTGCATCAGCATCAGCTTAGACCTTCGCAATTTTTAATAGTGAGACCAGATGTACTTTGGGGTTTTTTTCCCACACATGCTCTCCAGATCATTCTGATTCATAGCAAAAATTGACAACTACTGGTGTAGGAGAAAGTGTGAGTCAGAAAGGCCCTAAATAGGTTATTTAATCTTTCTAAGCTTTTATGTCTGCACTTGTAAATAGGGATTATAATACCTGTCTTGTTATGTGAATTCCAAATAATGCATTTAAAGCCTTTCAAGCCTCTATTACAGTGTTTCACTAGTGTTCTGTAAATGCGACGGTGGATATGAATATTGTTATTGATAATATACTGTGTCCAGGTGTAGATGAATTAGGAGAACCAGTTTCAAAGTATTTCATTTTATGAATTCAAGCTCTATGAAGCTTGTCATTACGGAAAATGGCACAGTTTGGTAGTTATGAATATGAGCTTTAGTGCTTATAGTAATTTTTAGTTTTATTATTGCATGCTTTTAGTATTGCAATATTTTGCCTTCACCTATTTTAAGAATTTTTTTCCCTTTAAGGTTATTATTTTAAGAAAAAATAACTACTTTTAGTGCCTATTAAGTGTGTATATAAAATACGCAAAATGCTACAACTAATTAAGTTATCATGTTATCTGTTTTGTGTAAGGTGATAATTGGTTTGAAAACAGAACAATGAAAACGGTTTCTGATACATTGCTTTGTGATGATGTTTTTTTGTGCTTAAGTCTTGCTTTAAAAGCAGTATGTTCTACTATAAAATGCTGAAAGAAAATAACTATTTTACAAACTCATCTGGATGTAATTATACTAATGAATATTAAATAGTACTTAATATTCTCAGTTTTCATGATAAACAATTTAGGAACAATTATAAGCGTGTATCACTAAGGCTGTAGAAAAATTTTTAGAAGGAACAGCAGAGAGACATCTATCACTAGTCAGCTGTGGAGTTTATAATCTTTTAAATTTATCTTTTTTTTTAATGTTTCTTAAACATTTGAAGCTGAGATACATGAAACATCTTTTTCTCTAGCGATGCTTGATATTTGACACAATAGAAAGCTCTTCAATTGTGTGATATTTTATAAATTAAAAATTATTTTGTATTGTTTATGAAATACATATTTTACATATACAATTTCAGTCATTTCAAATACCCCAACCTCTCTTGACATATTTTCTTCATCGTACATACCTGGAAAAGCCACCATCTTGGTCAGACCCAGTCACCTACACATTCTGTGTTAGCACACAAATGCCAAACATTGATAGATTAGTAATACATGACTGTGATGGCTGGTCTCATATTAAAGTTATCATGACTGCCTGATTATCTTCTTATCTTAGAATGTTTGTTGTTCTCTCAAAATGACAGTTTCCCTCCTTGTCCTCTCTGTCTGTTCTCCCTTAACCCCACTGTGCTTTCAGTTTTTGCCTGAGTTCTTTAAGGAAATAGAAACCATCACACAAGAATATTCTCATGTTTCCCACTACCACATTTACTCAACTGTCTGCTTTTATTCCTAAAACCCTGCCTTTTCTTCTATAGTATGGAAGAAAGATTTCTTTTCCTACCCAAGTCCAGGTGCTTCATATTCCACCTCTTTCTGCTTTCGTATAATAGTATCCCTTCCCTTTCTTATGTGAGGAGTTTCTCTCTCTGGATCTTTCCTGTCAGCAGAATGTGCTTTCCTGTTTCTTGCCTGGAAGTATAGTGGAATCCTTTCACTCTACATATCTCTCTAACTATTGATTACTTTTTATAGTACCTTATTCAAACTTCTGGAAAGAATTGCCTGTAGTGGCTGCTGTATTTCTTCATGTCACATTCTTTCCTCCGCAGACTCCATTTGTGCTTGTATTTCTGTAATTCCTTGAAATTGTTCTTCTTGGAGTCAGTAATTGTTTTTGTGCTGCCAAATCTATTGTTATTTTACTGCTCTTGCTTTCCCTAAAATTGATTGTTTCTTCACATTTTTCCTTCTTTAAACTCTCCTTTTGCATTGGTTTTCCTCATACCTCATTGACAGTTTCAGTTAGTTTCTTTTATTAACTCTTCTTCTGCTTTGAGTCTAAATTTTGAAATACTCCAGGCCCTTTTCTGCACTTCCAGTTTTTTACATCCGCATATTTTTCATACCACCTTACATACTATTTATTTACTCAAATGACCCAACTCTGTACTTCTGGTCCTGACATATCTCAAGCGCTCCTACTGATATAGCTAATATCCTAAAAACCTCTACTTGGACCTTTGAATAGTCATTTCAGATTCTCTTGACCAAAATAGTGTCTTTGATTTCCTTGTTGTGGCCAATTCGGAAACCTTCGTCTCTGTCTTTTCCCATCTCAGTAAATGGCATCGTCATCTAATCTGTATCCTATAATTCTACCTTTTAAATCTATCAGAAGTTAATCTAACTTTTTCTACCACCACTATGTAGTTTATAGTAAGAGAATGGTTAAGAGCTGGTTCTGGAGTCAGACTGCCTGGGTTTGTATCCCATTCACTATGTGCAGTTTCTGTGACCTGGAACAGGTTAATTTTGTTGCACCTCAGTGTTCATGTTGGTAAAATTATAAAAATAGTGTCTGCTTCATACTTTATCTACTCTGAAATAATTGGAACAGTTACTAGGACATTGCGAATACTTTATTCCTCTTTAGTATTACTGTTGCTGCTGCCATCATCACCACCTCCTCTACCATCCTAGTCCAAGCCTCCATCATTTCTTCCTACTGTATTAACTTTCTAATTGTTTTCTATACCTATGTGCTTGTCTTCTACTCACCTCCCCCAAATGCATTCTAACCCATTCTTTGTACAGTAGATAGAATGATCTTTTTCAGTTGTAAATTATATAATGTTACTATCAGGTCTAGAACAATCTGAGAGCCTTGTGTTGATTACACTTGTGTAAACTTCAGCCTTCTTTCCATGGCTTACAAAACCTTAAATCTAGCCCTTACTGACCTTTCTTAACCTCATCTCGTATCTCACTGCTCTTTTCTGATTATGCCCCAGCTGGATTGTTATTTTTCTTTGCATAGAGTTAGTCAGACCCACCTCAGAGTCTTTGTACTACTTGTTTCTTATGCCTGAAATTATAGCCTCCCTGGTACTCATTCAGATCTTCACTTAAATTTCATCTTTCAGAAAGGTCTTCACTAATTACCCAATCTAAAGAAGCACCCCATGATAGTCTCTGTGTCATCTCATTGCCCTTTTAAGTCTCTGCCCAGAACTTAACATTATCTAATGTTTGTATTTGTTACTCTGCTTTCTCCACTAGAATGTGAGTTGCAAAACTCTATCCCTGTGTTGTGTGAATTTAGACTGTATCCCTAACTCATAGTATAGTATAGCATTATCCTAAAGTCATGGCAAAATATTCAAGAATATGGTTGCCTTTAATTTGGCTTTATCTGCCAATCTGCAATACATTGCCCTGTATAGACCCAAGTTCAAGAAAGCAATACCTTAACTCATCTTCTTATTCCTTAAGCTAGATTCAGCTCCCACTTACTAATTAGATTCTTTAAGTACATAGTTGAGTTATCTCTGATCTGTTGACATTGAGTTAAGTTACCTTCTGAGGATAAAACATTTGATAAAGGGCCGGGCGTGGTGTCTCACGCCTATAATTCCAACACTTTGGGAGGCCCAGCGGGGCGGATCACTGAAGGTCAGGAATTTGAGACCAGCCTCGCCCACATGGCAATTCCCCGCCCCCTGCTAAAAAATACAAAAATTAGCTGAGTGTAGTGGTGCACACCGGTAATCCCAGCTACTTGGGAGGCTAAGGCACGAGAATTGCTTGAACCCGGGAGGTGGGGATTGCAGTGAGCCAGGATCATGCCACTGCACTCCAGCCTGGATGACAGAGTGAAACTCTGTCTCAAAAAAAAGAGAAAAGATTTGATAAAGGTTCTAGTTTGGTTTAGCTTTATTGTAGCATGATTCTTACCTATTAAAATATTCTCAAATCAACCAATTGGATTGCCTAGGTAGTCATTACTACTTAACAGATGAGAAAAATGTATAGTATAGAGCTTGATACCTGACCAGAAGACTAAGATTATTCATCTCATTTTTTTTTTTTTTTTTTTTTTTTTTTTTTTTTTTTTGAGACGGAGTCTCGCTCTGTCGCCCGGCCTGGAGTGCAGTGGCCGGATCTCAGCTCACTGCAAGCTCCGCCTCCCGGGTTTACTCCATTCTCCTGCCTCAGCCTCCCGAGTAGCTGGGACTACAGGCGCCAGCCACCTCGCCCGGCTAGCTTTTTTGTATTTTTTAGTAGAGACGGGGTTTCACCGTGTTAGCCAGGATGGTCTCGAACTCCTGACCTCGTGATTCGCCCGTCTCGGCCTCCCAAAGTGCTGGGATTACAGGCTTGAGCCACCGCGCCCGGCCTCATCTCATTTTCAATAGTTAATTTGTGAGTTGATGGTAACCGTATTTTTTTTTTTACTTTAATTAAATAAAAGCGTGTTTTATGTAACTGGCTACAGAAGTTTCTGTAATTTTAGTGGATTAGGGTTACAGGGGAAAATTACAACTTGACAGTGCTGAAAGGTATGTGAATGGATCCACAAGATGAAGAAAAACAATACAAGACACTGAAATATGAGCTATCTTTTACCCTAAAGCTGGAAAAAGTTTTAAAATAGCTTCTTTATTTTGAGCTACAGCATGGACAGCACCAACAACACAGTACTCTGCAAGGATTTCTTTTTTTGTATTTTACAGCTAGTCCAAATTTCTCTTTAGTATTATTAACATACTCTTTTGTACTATTCACTGTCATTTCAATATTGTTGATGCTCTCTCCTTGCTCTTCTACTAAAAGAGATATCTGAATGAAAAGATCCCTTAAATCCTTTATTTGGTTCTCTAAATTAACAAGTTCCTTGTGTCTCTGTTCAATCTCTGAAAGTTGTGCTTTAGTGATATTGATTTCTGTAAGTAAGCTTTCATTAAAAACTTCCCATTTTCCTTGATGAAGCATATCATTTACTTCTTCTTCAGACATTTCTTTTCCAGCAATTTCAAGCTGACGCGAAATAAATGTCTTGCACTTCTCTTGCTTTGCTGCTATTGTATCATTGTATGTAAACATGATTTGCTGAAAATGGCGGAACATTGAAGCATGCTGAGATTTAAGTATCCTTGTGACCACTGATGATGGACCATTTTCAACCTCTGACTTTTTAACTTCTTTAACTAAATCATTCAAACTTCTGTTGATGTATTCTGCCTGGATTTTTACCTCCTTTGTAATGGTAGACTCTCTCTTAAGTAGACTAAACCTTCTCATTGAAGCCACCAGACTTTTCTGCTGCTGCCCAAATTTTTGAACATTGTCTGCCAAATTGTTAATACTTTCCTGTAGTTTTTGGATTTCATGTAGGTGTCTCTCAGCTACAGGCTCTGTTTCATAAATAACAGCTTGCTGCAGAAACACCCCTTGTTCCTCTGTTTCTGTAGTTGATACATGACTGTCTCTAGAGAGTTCAATTTCCTTTGTTCTCTGCTTTAGTTCTTGTAGTCGATCTTTCATCTTCCCTTTCCTCCTAAGAAGCAAAAATTTTTGTATTGAACAAGTGGAAATTTGATATTTTTCCCCAGTAGCAGTTGACTTCACATAACTGTCTGTATCCCAGCAAATATTCTCCTACTTTTCTCAAATGAAGTTAAAAAATTAGAAAACATCCATGAGTTTCCTCATGAAAACCATTTAAATAGGGAAAGGAATATAAAATAATTTGTAAGTTACTTTGCATGTGAGTGCCATTTAGTTGTGTGCAATAGCCGAGAAAGCAGCAATGCAGACACAGTTGGCCAAAAATAAGTTCTTCAGGGTCATAATATCTGTCACATTATAGTTTTTTTTTTTTTTAATAAAGAATGCTTTTGACTATACCTTCACCTTATAGGAGTAATCTTCAGGTACCAAAAGTGCCCTTGTTACTAAAGATAGTGTTTCCAGTTAATTTGGCCAATGTAATATTAAAAAATACTCAGTTTGCTAAATATGCGTCATTCAGTTAAAACCATTGTAATGACAGTACAGATTTTATATGAGAACGTTAAGCTATATGGATAATATTGAATTTATTTTAAGTTTTCCGAAGCCTCTGAATTAACATATTACTTGGCATAGTGTTTTTTCTAACTGTTGCATGTATATGAAAACATTGGTTTGGTTATGCTGATTTCTCATTCTTAGCATTCTTTTGCAAAGATATCCAGACTGTCTTAGAACAAAATTTATATCGATTTGTATTAGGTGATACTTTTATAAACATGAGAATATATTTACATAAAATCTTGTTTTGGGAGTAATAATAATATTGACACTTATCACGTGCTGTGTTGGTAGTTATCTGTAAGAATCAAATTGATGTACCTAACTTATATTTAATGATAGAGATATACATGAAATGACATACATATATATAAAATGAATGTAATAAGAAGCAGTAAAATACTATTATGACAGAGCATCTTGATTTTAGAAATGTCTTTCATGACATTTTTGAAGATAAGAAGAGGCTGTTAGGGAGTACAAATAGCTCATTGGACCACATATGATATTAATATCAACCAGAAAAAAAAAAAGTCTCTGAATGTGATGCTGTTATGCTGTAGGACTCAGTGTTTGATATGTTTATGGAAATATTTTTATTAATCTGGATGTTGTCATAGGAGGCATACTTAACAAATGTGTAGATGGGGTAAAATTTGGAGGAATCTTTAGTATGTTGAAGTACAGGGTAGGGATTCAAAGATTAAAATAGTGTGGAACTTTATACTAAAAATAACAAATATATTTAACAGGAATAGATTTAAAATATTTCATCTAGCTATAAAAAAATATTTTCATATTTACAGAGTAGAAGACCCTTGGGTTCACAATAGTGTCTATGTGTCTATGAAAGTATTGGAGATTTTAATTAAGTAAGGTTTTTTTTTTTTTTTTTTTTGGGAGATGGAGTCTTGCTCTGTGAGTCTTGCTGGCGTGCAATGGTGCGACCTCGGCTCACTGCAACTTCTGCCTCTCGGGTTTAAGTGATTCTCCTGCCTCAGCCTCCTGAGTAGCTGAGATTACAGGCACCTGCCACCACGCCCAGCTAATTTTTGTACTTTTAGTAGAGACGGTGTTTCACCATATTGGCCAGGTGGGTATCTAACTCCTGACCTTGTGATCCGCCCACCTTGGCCTCCCAAAGTGCTGGGATTACAGGTGTGAGCCACTTACCCAGGCTAATTAAGCTTTCTATCAGAACTATCAGAATAGTCATTATGCTTTTATAAATAGTCTGATGTGTGGATAAACTAAACTCTGCCTACTCTATGCTATTCAGAGCAAACTGCAAGGATAAGGGGAACTCTGAACTTCTGAGCATATTTTGAGATGGAAATTCATAAATTAGGAATTACCAAACTAGCATGGAAAGGATGAGATTTGAAAACCATGCCAAATGGAGACTCATTGAAACAAATGGTAATATTTGTTCTGTAAAAGAGAAGATATAGGGTGTGTATACAACTATCGTCTAAAACACAAAGATCTGTAAATGCAAGTGGGATTAGACTTACTTGGCATAACTCCAAAGGGCAGTGGATGGAAATTACATGGAAAGAGATTTGATTCAATTTGTAAAGAAGACTTTTCAAACAAATATTGTTTTCCCAAGATGAAATGAGCTGCCTCATGAGGTGCTGAATTTGCTATCACTGGAGATTTTCAAGATGTTCTTTTTTTTTTTTTTTTGAGATGGAGTCTCGCTCTAGCCCGGGCTGGAGTGCAGTGGCCGGATCTCAGCTCACTGCAAGCTCCGCCTCCCGGGTTTATGCCATTCTCCTGCCTCAGCCTCTGGAGTAGCTGGGGCTACAGGCGCCCGCCACCTCGCCCGGCTAGTTTTTTGTATTTTTTAGTAGAGACGGGGTTTCACCGGGTTAGCCAGGATGGTCTCGATCTCCTGACCTCGTGATCCGCCCGTCTCGGCCTCCCAAAGTGCTGGGATTACAGGCTTGAGCCACCGCGCCCGGCCAAGATGTTCTTGAATGATGACGCCCATCAGGCATGTTACAGAAATGATGCCTGTTTTGGGTAAAAGGTTAAACCAATGTCCTGGTAATATTCGTTTGGTTTTAAAGGACTGGTATTTTGTGAAATAATCATGGAAGTCTACTATATGTAAAGTTTTAAATGCTGTAGTATATATTTAATTTACAGTTATATAAGTATATAAAGTATATAAATTCCTCCTGTCCTTGAGGAATTTATAATTTAGGGTGAGAAGGACAATGTACAATTTAAAAGATAAATGGGATGATTTTAGGTTTTGATATAACAATCAGGCAGGGTCTCTCTAAGCAGATATTTGAGATGTGAGACTAAATGTTGAGAAGCCAGGCAGATGAAGAGCCAAGGGAGTATATTCTAGGTATAGGAGTTGGGGTGTCAAGGCAGTGAATGAGATCGATATGTTTTAGGAACAGAGTTATTGCATAAGAACAAAGTGAATGTAGATAGAAAGGAATGAGAAGAGTAACATGGGAAGAATGAAGTAGAAAGGTAGGCATGGACCACATCATAAAGGGCTTGTGGGCCAAAGGAAGGAGTTTAGATTTTATTCTAGGTGCAGTAGAAGACAGTTAAAAGATAAATAGGATATTGACATGATTTGTATATTTTTTTTCTTTTTGATATGTAATTTAAAATTTTTTTAAACTGAAACAAAGTGTCCCTATGTTGTCCAGGCTGGTCTTGAACTCCTGGGCTCAAGCCATCTGTCCACCTTGTCCTCCCAGAGTGCTAAGATCACAGGCATGAGCCACCATGACGGACCCTGATTTATATTTTTAAAAGATGTTGTTGCTTTCTATATAGAGAATAGTTTCCTGGGGAGTGGGTGGAAGTAGTTCACAGAAGAGACTTGAGTGATCGAGATGGAGTAAATGGGAACCATTAGGATATATTTCTGGAAGCAGAAGCAATAGGACTTGATGAGTTTAACCCATCAGCACTGAACACAATCTTTTCTTGAAACACTTTGAAGAAAAGTATTTCTCCTGTTTTTTTCCCTTACCTTTTTGGCTCTTCTTTTATCACTATTTTCTTTTTCCTGGCCACTCCTTATCTCCCCCACCTGTAAATATTGGAAGAATTTAGACTCAGTCTTATTTTTATCCATCATTTTTTAGACTCACGGCATTAAATGCTGTTCATAAGCTAATGACCCAAATTTGTATCTCCAGTCTAGGTTGCTCTTAAAAAACTACCTACCTGACAGCTGCATTTGAATGCCTCTGTCCAAAATGAGCTCATGATCTTCCTCTGAACCCATAAATTGCCCCATCTCTCTTCTGGCAACTCTGTTTTTTCAGTTGCTCAGACCAGAGACTCGGAAGTCTTTTTTTGTTTGTTTGTTTTTTGAGACCGAGTCTCACTCTGTCCCCCAGACTGGAGCACAGTGGCACAGTCGTGGCTCAACTGCAACCTCTGCCTTCCAGGTTCAAGTGATTCTCCCGCCTCAGCCTCCCAAGTAGCTGAGGCTACAGGCATGTGCCACCACGCCCGGCTAATTTTTGTATTTTTATTAGTGACAGGGTTTCACCATGTTGGCCGGGTTGGTCACAAACTCCTGACCTTTAGGTGATCCACCCTCTTCGGCCTCCCAAAGTGCTGGGATTATAGGCATGAGCCACCACGCCTGGCCGGAAGTCATTCTTGACCTTTTTGTTTTTCCTACACTTCATATGCAAACATAGCAAGTCTTATCAACATCTCTTTCAAAATGTATTTGGACCTAGCCACCTCTTACCATCTCCCTGGTTCAAGTCCCTGTTATTTTTATTTTTTATTTTTGAGACAGAGTCTTGCTTTGTTGCCTAGGCTGGAGTGCAGTGGCACGATCTTGGCTCACTGCAACCTCCGTCTCCCAGGTTCAATCCTTCTGCCTCAGCCTCCCAAGTAGCTGGGACTACAGGCACATGCCACCACGCCTGGCTAATTTTTGTATTTTTAGTAGAGACAGGGTTTCACCATATTGCTAAGGCTTGTCTTGAACTCCTGACCTCATGATCCACCCCTCTCAGACTCCCAGAGTGCTGGGATTACGGGCGTGAGCCACTGCGCCCAGCCAACTCCCTGTTATTTTTCGTCTTGATTGTTACGGTAGTCTCTTGAGTGTTCTCCTTGTTTCCTTTTTGTACTGACTACCCCCAAACTGCCCCCACCACAAACCTTTGGTCTTAACACAGAATTCAGAGTTAAAATGTAGGTTAGACCATGTCATTCCTGTGCCTAAAATCCACCTTTGGCATTATCTCTTAGAGGAAAAACTACAGCCTACAAAACTCCACAATGACTTCACCCTCCTGTCACCCCTCTGACCTCATCTCCTACAACTCTCCCTTGCTCTGCTTCAGTCTCACTGTCCTTGCTGTTCTCACACAAATCCGGCACCATCTGGCTTTAGGGCCGTGGCACTTGCCTTCTCTTCTATTTGAAGTATTCTTTCCCATGTAGTATGTGACGTATTTCCCCAACCCAGTCCTTACTGAAATGTCACTCTCTGAGTTAGGATGTTCTTGGTCACCGTATCTTGGACTATACCTTCTCTCAGCTCTCTGACCCTTCCCAGCTTTATTTTTCTTAGCATTTTTCACTATTTAACATACCATATATTTTACTTATTTATATTAACTTAATTGTCTACTTTCTCCTCCCAATATTAACTCCATGAAGTCAAGGGTTTTTATTCATTCTGGTACCTCATAGAATTAATATTTGGAGGAGAAAGTAGAGAGTCTTTATTCTTTCCCAACACCTTGATGAGTCTTATATTTACTTGAGTTCTCATGTTGAGATCTTGATATCTTAGATTTACTTGAGCTCTTAATATGTGCCAGGCACTGTTCTAAGTGTGTTGTATGTTCTTATAAGAACAAGTATTGTCATGATCTCTATTCTATAGATGATGAAATTAAGATCTCAGCTTTAGTAATTGAACCATGTTGTCAGCTAGTGGTAGAGTTGAGATTCAGATTCTGGCAGTATAGTTTGAAGGACTCAACTGTTTACTGTAGCAGAGTATGTGTTACTGTACTATAGCGTCCTAGAGCATAGTAACTTCACTATAGTATAGCATAGCTTTACTATGCTATAAAGCTTTTTCAGTGGTGTTAGAGAGATCGTCTAGGGTGAGTTCTGAAAAGAGGCAATTAGGTCAGTTAAGTGGTTGGGAAAAGAGCCTCACAAGGGATAAGACCTTGAAATCTGTTTTTGTCAGGAAAAGGTGTTTTATAGATATTAAAAGTTTATTCAGAAACATTTGCTACGTTACTTTATTGCCACATAACTATATTGCTGAGCGTTTTAAGTATTGGTGGGAAATATTTAAGAGCAAGTTTTTGTTGCTGAAATGCACTTAGAGCATTCTACTATTTATTTTACCTATTTTAAATATTTAATTCAAATAGCTAGTAGTGTTTTGTTTTTGCCACTGATTTGCTACAGTAAAGGTAAAAAAGTTCAGTCAGTGCAATTGATGTAATAGGGGACTAAGCTGGAAAGAGATTCCATACCCTTCTTCCTCTGCATATTTTTATTGGCTATATTTTACTTTACTGGCAAGAAACAGTTTCTCTACCTTCAGAGTAGAACTAACCAAAGCTAGTGTTTTTATAAGATCCAAGGAAAAAAATAAGCTGTGAATGATACTAGACCTGGAAAAATTATGAAAGGAAGATTAGTCAGGAGGAATATTAGAAGGTAATATAAAAAGAATTACCAATTTTAGGTGTTAAAAAGTTGTTTTTTTCTTCTGTGTTTAATATTATATAATATATTTATATTTTGAGATGGTCTCACTCTGTCACTCAGGCTGGAGTGCAGTGTCATGATCTTAGCTCACTGCAATCTCCACCTCCTGGGTTCAAAGCGATTCTCCTGCATCAGCCTCCCGAGTGCCTGAGGTTACAGGTGCCCATCACCATGCCCAGCTAATTTTTGTATTTTTAGTAGAGACAAGGTTTCACCATGTTGGCTAGACTGATCTTGAACTCCTGACCTCAAGTGATCTGCCTGCCTCAGCCTCCCAAAGTGCTGGGATTACAGGCACGAACCACCATTCCTGGCCAAATATTGTGTAAAATATTTGATGATTATCCTGGTACAGATACTTAAAGACACATAAAACTATTGGGAATTAATTGTGGAAACTTTTTACCATGTGGCAACTTTGTGAAAGCAGAATTATCATCCATGTTTTATTACATACATCTGATAAGAACTAGTCTTCTTTTCAGTATAGAGAAAATTTGACGTTAAAGTAAGTTGGCTTAGTGATTTATCTTGTGTAGCTTCCTAGTGTTCATTTTTTGGTTTAGTGGTATTTATGACTTCCTAATCTATAAGCTCTTTCTAGTATTACCATATTGATGCTGAAAAATAAATTCTTCCCCAAATTGTTGAAGATATCATGTCACATTTAGTGTAGCCATAAACTTTTTAAATAAGCTTTTTAAAAATGTTATTTTTCCCTCAAATTAATAATGCATGTACACAGGTTGACAAATCAAGTCATATCAAGGCTTCTAAAGATATATATCTGACCCTTGCCTTCCCTACCACAGCCCCTTTCCAATTCTCCATTCCTTAAAGGCAGTCATAAAGGCAGTCATTTTCAGCTCCTTAGCTACATGTTATGTCTAAACTCCTATTTCTAGGTAATTTGCATGCGCAGGTATTTTTGCTTCTTCATTTTTATTTTATTTTATTTTATTTTGAGACAGAGTTTTGCTCTTGTTGCCCAGGCTGGAGTACAATGATGTGATCTCAGTTCACTGCAACTTCCTCCTCCCAGGTTCAAGTGATTCTCCTGCCTCAGCTTCCTGAGTATCTGAAATTACAGGCTCCTGCCACCACGCCCAGCTATTTTTTGTATTTTTAATAAAGACGGGGTTTCACCATGTTGGCCAGCTGGTCTTGAACTCCTGACCTCAAGTGATCCACCTGCCTCAGCCTCCCATAGTGCTGGGATTACAGGCGTGAGCCACCACACCTGGCTGCTTTTTTGGTTTTAGTTATTATATTGAATTTCTTCTATGGAAGATGTAGATTTAATTTTCTCTCATACCCCCATTCTTCCCTCAGCTTCCCCCTTTTAATACAGTTATATCACAAATTTTGGTTAATCAATATTTTGTGTTTACATTATTATGACTACCCAAATACTATTTATATGTGAGTCACCTAAGGTACTGTGGCTATATTTCCTTTCTCAAATAATTTTTAAAATTATTTCTAAGTTTTTTCAATGGATAGAGATAGAAGATGAATATATTTAAGAAAACTTCTTGTTGACATATTTATACATATACAGAAAGTCCCCAGAGCATAAAGGTATATTATGATGATTTTTCACAAAGTAAATACATCCATGTAACTACCACATAGATCAAGAAACATATAACATTTAAACTTTAAAAAAAAAATTAATTACCAACGTTTTTCACCTGCTTAATTTTGTACATATGCATCACTAATTCATTCTAAAACTGAAGTGAATTGAAAATATCCTCTTGACATATTTAAATATAGACTGCATATAGTTTTGTTTTATTTCATTTTATTCATCGTTTGAGGCTCCTTTCCTGGAACCTCTAGTGTAATCTGATTGTGTTAGAATTTTTTTTTCCTCTTGTCTATTCTCTCTTTTTGATTTCCAGTTCCTCACCTTTCTTGGTTTATCTCCTTGATTTGGGAGTGTACCATAGCTTCTTTTCCAAATATAAATGCAGTGATAATTTGCATTACTGAAAGTATTTTTATTCTGTCCTATACTTGAATACTATATTTTCTGTGGATAAAATTTTCAGTTTGAAATTATATTCCCTCAAAATTTTAAAAGTTTTGTTACCACGTCTTCTAGTTTTGTTACCCCTGAATGTTCTGCCCTCTGTTTTCTGATATTTTGTAGACTGGTTTTTATATTTCCTTTCATGAAATTCTTGACCTTTTCTTTTCATATTCCTGGTGTTCTGAAATTTCACAATTATGTGATCTGGGGTAGGTCTTGATGCATTTATTTGGTAAACGTTTAGTTGGTCTTTTCAACCTACAAACTCATGTATTTACTTGCTTTTTTAAAAATAATTTCTTTAATAACTTTATTTTCTCCATTTTCTTTGTATTATTTTCATGGCCTTTCAGACATTAAGAAAATTAAAGAAGCAGTCCAGTCCAAGAAAAGCAATGTCCAAATAAGGGGAATTTTAAAGTGACTTACCTAAGGCCACACAACTAAAAGGTGGCAGAGCCTTCGTTTAGACATGTCTACTTGATTGCAAATCTATTCTTTTTCCCCTATTGTGTGTTTAGTAGAAATTGATTATCCTAGTGAAATATACACAAATAATGTTTGTCTATATCAAATACTGTATTATGTTACTAATATACATACTATATCTATTTAAAAGAAAAAAATTCAGCAGGAGATAATATAGTGTATAGTATCTAAAGTAATGTTTGAAGCTTTATTAGGCTCTTTAATTTAATCAGATCAAATTGATCACTTTACACTATAAAAGAAAAATAATTTGGATCTCACAGACTTATGTTTACAGAAAGTCTCTCTAAGAAATAGTGAATTTTATCTTTGGTACTACATGGAGATTGGGATTCTTATATGTTCTTCTGCTTCAAGTCATAGTCATCTAACCAGATTTCTGTTTCATTCTCTTATACTAGCTTGTCACTATGAATTATTTTTTAAAAATTAATAAATTAATAGAGAAAGGATCTCACTCTGTTGTCCAGGCTGGTCTTGAACTCCTAGCCTCAAGGGATCCTTCTACCTTGACTATGAATTCTTAAAGCTACAGCATATATAGCTGAAGTGCTAGTTGCTGCATTATTTTTTTTTAAACTGACTTGCACCCCTAAAAAAGAAAGAGTAACAGTGTTAGAAGCTCAGAGGAGAGAGAAAGAGAAAGTGGCATCAAACAAAAGATTTTGATTTTGTATTCATGAAAATTAAGTCCTATATTTATACAGTGGCTCAGTAGCTTTTAACAATCTTTAATTTTCACATTCCTCAAGAACTACAACGTCTTGAACTTTCTCCTTGATTGCATGGTTTGGAACAAATCCTGAAACAACTCCCTCTAATGGTTTTATGACTGGAAAGATCTTTCTCCTTTTCTGGGTGTGTTGCTTTGTTTTATTTTTGAGATACCATCTCACTCTATCACCCAGGCTAGAGTACAGTGGCTCGATTGCGGCTCACTGCAGCCTCTACCTCCCAGACTCAAGCGATCCTTCCCCCTCAGTCTCCCGAGTAGCTGGGACTACAGTTGCATGCCACTGTGCTTGGTTGATTTTTTAAAATTTTTTGTAAAGATGAGGTCTCGCTATGTTGCCCAGGCTGATCTCGAACTCCTGGGCTTAAGCAGTCTTCCCGCCTCAGCCTCCTAAAGTGTTGGGATTATAGGCGTGAGCCAGTATACCCAGCCTCTTTTTTAAAAAATTAGAAATAAAGTAATCAAAAGCTTTTTTCTAAAGCATCATAGTTTTAAAATATTTTAAGAAATAGATGATATTTCAAATTGATGTCGGAGCACAGCGTACACAGGCTTTTGGGAAGGTAAATTTTCCTGTGAAGTGCCTTTGAGAAGGTGCATTTTACTGCCACTGATTTTGGAAAGCAGGATATTTGAGTCTGACCTGTATAAAGGTTGTTTTTTCCTGAATTTTTGTTCATGTAATGTTCCCTGAACAAGCACCACACTTTTATATTTGAATAAAAGGTACTTTAAGGAGCCCTTTAAAATATATTAATATGTCCTTTGTATTTATTAATCTTACAAGGAAAAAACAAGAAAATATCCTGCTTTTTTTTTAGATCTGTATACATTATTGATATTCAAGGTAAAACATGGAAATAGAATCAGGTTTCCTTTCAGTGTTACACATCATGGCATGCATATTATGTAAATGATGTTTAAAGTGAGCTATAAAGGTTATACTGTGTTTGTCTTGGTTAATGAATCCTATGTCTGTATTTCTTTTGAACATTTAGAGAATATTTATGTGAAAGATCCTTTACATTATTAGATTATTTCTAGTTTCTTAGGAGTAATTTCCTATGTTTGCTGTGGTCACTGACTGGTGGCCACTTTGTTAAAGGTGAGCAAGTGTATTTAGTGAAATTCGTCAGCAGCCTAGCTTCATTGGGGAGTTATACAAGAATGCTCTGAGTGTCCTGATAAATTATGGACACATTGAGGCTATTTTTTTGATTGTCACAGCCAGCGCCCCATGGAGTTTGCGCATTATAGCACAGGTAGGATAATGTAGGCCTTATTTTTCTCTAGTGATTTTTGTAGCCTAAGTGGATCTCACTTCCTGCTATAATCCTGGGCAAGTCAACAGAGTTATTTCTGTCTTTGTATACAGATTATGTTGTATTATTCCTAGTTAACTGCTTCATCTAGGAAACTCAGTTTTAGTTCCCTGTAATGCAGCAAACTCCAAACCTCAGCTTTAAGGTAAAGTATTTGTCCAGTGGAATTAGGTTTAATTACTACTCTTCATTTTGGCTTTAAGTATGTTTCCTCATCATTTCTGGCACCTGAAAACTTCTCTTTTTTACTGTAAAATTTAGTGATGTTGTTTTAAAATTTGTCTTTTTTAAACTTATGATTACATCAAATTCTGTATGTTTACAGAAAGAGGGAGCAACTTCTGTATCTGTGCATTTTGACTGAAGTCATAGTTGCTTACCTTTACAGAATTAACATAATTGAGAATGTTTCCCTAAATCCTTGTTCATCTGTGTAGAAATTGACTTAAGATAGGTACTCAGATATGTTTATATGCTATATATAAATTGCATTTTCTAGTAGTTGCATACTCATAACTATATGTATAACTATCCAATTTATTGATCTTATATCTTCATTAATTAGAATACTAGGCAAAGTAAGACAAATATGCATATTAGAATTTAAAACATGCAAGGACAGGATTCATATAAGCATAAAATATGAAGCTCATAGTTGTGAAATCATTTAATTGCTTAGACTAGGTGAAACTGATGAAATTACTATTTTGTGCAGTCTGTTCTGTACCTTAAATTTATTACGTTGGAAGAATTATATACAAATATGAATCATCTTTTATTATGTTTAACTTACAGCATTGCTTTACAGTTTTGGATTTTACTAGCAAGAACTGTATCTGTGAACTTAAACATGATATTTTAAAAAGAAAGAACAATAACTCGTATGTGTGATAATCAGCTTTGACAACTTGTTCTGGGAAATAGAAAAGTAAACTGGTGCGACTCAACTCAAATAAAAGGTTCTCTGCCCTATTACAGACACTGAAAATCCCTAGAAACAGAAACATGAGTAAAAATTACCTAGTACTTTAAGAAATATGCCCTGGGATAGATACTTAGTGTATTTATAGATTTTTTTAAAAGTAGGCCATTTCTTTTGATAGTTACTGTAATGATTAAATAAAACATTTCAAGAAAACATTTCAAGAAATGTGACCAGTTTTTACCCAAGAGAAAACAGAATATTCTGTTGCTTTTGTATATGAAGTCAACTTGCAACATTTTTCTAGTGCAAGTGAAAGCAGAGGATCTTACTGTAATGTTAACCTCTTTGACTGCTAAAGTGAGGGCCAAATAGTAGTTTCTAAAAACTAAAAAAAATACAAATTGCATATATTGTCTAATTTTGAATTATCTGACTGTTTTTTTTGCAATGTAAGCTTTCAATGCTTTTTTTCTACTTTTTATTTAGTGTAAATAAGTTAATGAATTAACTTGTTTAACAACATATTAAGATCATTTTATTTAAATGTAAGACTTGTATAATTTTTGAACTTTTATCTGATTCAAGTAACCTGTACATACATAAAATGATTTTTATATTGCATTTAAAACTGCATAGCTATGAAGATAATGTGTTCTAGGTATTATATGGCCAATTCTCAAGTCCACCTTTAAAATACATATCAAGGTCATTATTATTTTGATTTGAAATGGAATATTTATTAAATTCTAACATAGTAACAATTATAACTTTGAAAGTATCTAACCTATCTACATATGTTGTATTTAAATGATGCTGATTTAAATTTTTCAAGCTATCAGTTAAATGGTAACCCGTATGTTAAATGGTGTAACTTAAGTATTTTTAATGTACTAGTTGAAATTTAGAAAGGTTAGTAAGTACTTCGATGTTTTATGGTAGCCCTTTCACAAGGTTATTTTCTAATTTTTTAAATTTTAGAAAAGTCTAGTAAACAACAATGAAGCAATTAAGACCATTATAGCAAATTATCTTAGATTTTTAAGGTTATATGTATGTGTCAAATTTGGGTATAAGCTGCTTTTCAGAGTTAAATATAAAAATGTTCTCTGAAGTAAGCACATTCATAGTGTCTATAAAAGAAATAATTTTAGATTTGTTTTTACATCTGACTTTCTAGTATTTCTAAAATGAGAGCTTACTTTTTAAAAGACTTAAAAAAATTTTTCTTTCCTCTGAAGTTGATTTTTATTATAGTAGTCTGTTTTCAAGAGCTTTATACCCAGATCCCAGTCAGCACGTCAGTAATATATGTGAACAAATCAGCTACCAGTACCCCTGTTCAAATCTGAGTAAAACAAGTAACCCTCATTATTTGTTGAGCGATTTTTAAATGTACCAGTATAACCAGATTTCAGTCTATGGATACCTCATATTAAAAGGTACAAAAAAGAGTCGTTTATTTACCTTTCTGTCTTCTTCCTTTTGTTGGTTTTCCACCTGCCGTGTTGGAGTCCTGCCTTTGAGAGAAAATCTGAACATCTCATGTAATGTTTTGAGCAATTTATCTAAATCTCTATCTTATAGGGCACAGGCTAATTTCTGTATAGTTTCCATGTTGTTAATTGAAAGTCAAATAATGAAGTCAAATAAGAGATAAAGTTGTACTTTTGCTGTTAATAGCAAGTGAAAATAGATTGCTTACTTCACACCTGGAGAATCCGGTTCTGCCTGTTAGATGCCTGTTCTTTAGATTAAAGGAAGATCATTTTCATTGGAGCTAGTTGGTAACAGGAAGTCCTTGTTAAACTGCCTACGTAGAGTATTTGGCATTGGATCTGCAAATTTAGTCCTACGTTATATATGTAATATATTATTCTAAGAAAAGGGATTTGTATTTAAACAAAGGTTACTTTCTTTTCTATAGATATCAAAACTTACTAAAAATATAGAATTAAATAGGAATGAAAAGAAGCTTGGTGTAAAGGCTTTTTTTGTTCCATTTACTTTAAAATGGTTGAAATCTGTCCTATTTTAGGAAGTCCCATAAGAGCTTAGCTCATAAAATCATAGAATTTCAGAAGGGGAACATCCAGGAAAGAGCTCATGTCTGTAAACCATTCATCCCACTTTACTTTTAATTTTTTTTTTTTTTTTACTTTTTATTATGCCTGCTGTTTTTATTTTAAAATAAATTTTATATAGAACTAAAGTTATCCAGCAATATATGTTAAATCATTTATTTTGTCAATATCACAACTCAAAATTAATTTATACCAGAGGAAAATGTTTATAGGAAGAATTAGAAATGAAAATCTCTCTTGTACTACCAAATTTCAGACCCATTTTTTCTACCTGACTTGTTACTGTTTGAGAGCAAGAAGGACATTCCTGTATCTATCAAAATCATATATATACACACATTTTTTTTTTTGAGAAGGAGTCTCATTTCTTGTAGCCCAGGCTGGAGTGCAGTGGTATGATCTTGACTCACTGCAACCTCCGCCTCCTGGGTTCAAGCAATTCTGCTGCCTGAGGCCCCTGAGTAGCTGGGATTACAGGCGCCTGCCACCACGCCCAGCTAATTTTTTTGTAGAAATGGGGTTTCACCATGTTTGCCAGGCTGGTCTCGAACTCCTGACCTCAGGTGATCCACCTGCCTCAGCCTCCCAAAGTTCTGGGATTATAGATGGAGCCACCACGCCTGGGCAATCACATTTATATTTATTCTTTGTTTTAATAGTTCTACTTCCTGGAATCTGTACTCAAAATAAGAAATAACTCCTTTGCACACTTACTTTTTATAGCACTCTTTGTAAAAACAATACACTGGAAACACAGAAGTCCTTCAGCATAGAACTGGCTGAGGAAATGATGAAACGTTCAAAGGGAAACATTTTGCGATTATAAAAAATAATGAAGATTTTGTTATACTGCTTCAGGGTACTTTCAAAATTTACTTTTCTGTTAAAAGCATGCTGCGTAAGAATATATATATGTAATATGCTAACTTTTAGGAAGAAAGGAAGGGTAGATATAAATATTGTATATATACACAAATACATAAACAGTCAATAGCATTGAATATCCATAGTGCCCAAATTATGGTCCTTAAAATACCATTTTCTCCATATGCTTGTTTATATTTTCAAAAAGAAATAATGGGAAGATGAACTAAACATGAATGAAAATGGTTACCTATAGGAGAAGGGAAGGAAAAGGCAAAGAGATGGCAAATAGTTCTTCTGATTGTACCTGGTTTTTATAATTCTGAATTTAGAACCATATAAATTTATTTTTATTTTCATTTTTTGAGACAGGGTCTCACTCTGTCACCTAGGCTGGAGTGCAGTGGCACAATCTCGTCTCACTGCAACCTCTGCCTTCTGGGTTCAAGAAATTCTCATGCCTCAGCCTCCTGAGTAGCTGGGATTACAGGTGCGCACCACCACACCTGGCTCATTTTTTTTTTTTTTCTCTCTCCTGTATTTTCAGTAAAGACAGGGTTTCACCATGTTGGCCAAGCTGGTCTCGAACCCCTGACAAATGATCCACCCGCCTCGGCCTCCCAAAAGTGCTGAGATTACAGGCGTGAGCCACGACACCTGGCCAATATAAATATTTTAGAAATTGAATCTTAAATACACAAACTATCTGTAAAATGCAAAAGCACCTAGAAAGAAATGAACCTAGGTGTATATCTAGGTGATGGCAAAACTACACAGAGAAGTATTGTTTTAAGTAATTTTAAAGCAGTATTATTGACTTTACATCTCTAGTGGGATATAGCATAGAGACAAAAATAACCACAAAGATATGTTAACCTGCACTTAGTAGTCTTATATTTAGTAAAAATATTGATATTATTATGTTGAAATTCCTATATATAGTTGGATAAAACAGATAATTTTACTAGAAACTGTAGTTTTCAGCATAAGTAAAAAGAGATACAAATAAGATCTAAGGCTGGGCACAGTGGCTCATGCTTGTAATCCCAGTATTTTAGGAGGCTGAGGCAGGAGGATTGTTTGAGCCTAGGAGTTTGAGACCAGACTGGGGAATATAGTGAAACCCCATCTCTGCTAAAACAAACAAACAAACAAACAAAAAAACACATTCAAACACTAGCTGGGCATAGTGGTATGCGCCTGTAGTCCCACCTACTTGGGAGGCTGAGGTGGGAGGATGGTTCGAGCCTGGGAGGTAGAGGCTGACATCACACCTCTGCACTTCAGCCTGGGCAACAGAGTGAGACCCTGTCTCAAAGAAATAAACAAAAACAAGATTTAAGAAGCTCAGTAAAACTTGGTAGTTGATTTGAAATGAAAAAAATCAGCATGAATGCATGATTAGATTTTTTTTTCTATTTCCTAGCTTTGTGCACTGAAAGGGCCTAGAAGCAGTAGTAAGTCAATAGCAAATGTATATCTGTAACTCCTAGGTTTTGGTCTTTAAAATGCCATTTTCCACTGAAAAGATCAACACTTCTTAGGGAAATAGATGATTGCAAGTCTGTAACCTTGTTTGATAGTGGAACACAAAGAAGCTATCAAAGACTGTTGGAGTTGTAACAAAAGGGTCCAAGAGCCGACCTGAAGGGGACTCCCACTGCCTCAAAATGGGTACCTTTGAGCCTTAAAAAGAGCAATAACTGAAACAAATTAGTTCATAATGATGCCTCTCAAAATAAGAAAAAGCACCAAAAAGCCCAAATAGCCAAAGCAGCCCTAAGCAAAAAGAACAAAGCTGAAGGCATCATCTTATCTGACTTTAAATTATACTACAAGGTTACTGTAACCAAAGTTGCATGGTACTGGTGTAAAAATATATGAATAGATCAGTGGAAAAGAATAGAGAATCCAGATGATGGGTACAATGATGCTGAGAAAAGTGCATTGCCATATGCAGGAGAATGAAACTGGAATCCTGTCTCCCACCATCTACAAAAATTAACTCAGGTGGATTAAAGACTTACGGGTAAGGCCTGAAAAATACTAGAAGAAAACTTGGATGAAACTCTTCTGGACCTTGGTCTAGGCAAAGAGTTCATGACTAAGACCCCAAAAGCAAAAGCAGCACAGCTAGGAGTAGACAAATGGGACTGCATTATTAAGCAAAACTTGTGCACAGCAAAAGAAGTAACCAGCGGAGCAGACAGCCTGCAGAATGAGGGGAAATATTTGCAAATTATTCATCCTAGAGGGGACTAATACTGAACATTTACAAAGAAATCAACAACAACAACACAGAACAAAAAACCCATTAAAAATGTGCAAAAGACATGAATAGTCATTTTTCAAAAGAAGACACACAGATGGCGAAGAAGCATATGAAAAAATGCTCAATATCTCTAATCATCAGAGAAATGCAGATTAAAACCACAATGAAATACCATCTCACACCATTCAGAAGTTTTAGCTGTTAGGAAAAAGTTAAAAAATAGCAGATGTTCGCGAGATGTTCCTGTAGAAAAGGGAATGCTTATACATTCTTGGAATGTAAATTAGTACAATCACTATGGAAAACAATACGGAGATTTTTTTTTTTTTTTGAGACGGAGTCTCGCTCTGTCTCTCAGGCTGGAGTGCAGTGGCCGGATCTCCGCTCACTGCAAGTTCCGCCTCCCAGGTTCACGCCATTCTCCTGCCTCTGTCCCCGAGTAGCCGGGACTACAGGCGCCGCCACCACGCCCGGCTAATTTTTTGTGTTTTTAGTAGAGACGGGGTTTCACCGTGTTAGCCAGGATGGTCTCGCCCTCCTGACCTCGTGATCCGCCCACCTCGGCCTCCCAGAGTGCTGGGATTACAGGCGTAAACCACCGCCCCCGGCCAGTATGGAGATTTCTTAAAGAACTAAAAAAGAACTACCATTCAGTCTTGCAGCCTCGCTACTGGGTACCTATCCAAAGGAAAAGAAATTATTATACAAGATATCTGAACTCAGATGTTTATCACAGCATTATTCACAGTAGCAGAGATACGAAGTCAACCTAAATGTCCTTCCATGGATGATTAAAGAAAATGTGTGTATGTGTGTTTTGTACATACATACAATGGAATACTGCTCAACTATTTAAAAAACATGTTTTTTCAGCAACGTGGATGGAGCTGGAGGTCATTTTTTGAAGTGAAATAATTCAGAAACAGTTAAATATAGCATGTTCTCACTTATAAGTAGAAGTTAAATAATGTGTGCACATTGACATGGAGTATGGATTAATAGACATTGGAGACTGATACGGGTGGGAGGGTGGAAGGGGTGTTAGAGATGAGAAATTAATGTCTACAATGCACATTATTAAGCTTATGGTTACACTGAAAGCCCAGACCTCACCACTATGCAATATAGCACTACTATGCAATACGTTTACATAACAAAACTGCACTAGTAATCCTTAAATTTATAGGATTTTTTTTTTTAATCAACCTGATCACCTTCGGAGGTTGCTGTGCCATCAATGCATTATTTTGGCAATTAGGAAATAACGGCAAGGGATCAAACGTTTATCTTGACTTTGTGAGTTTTAAGAGTCAACCAAGTAGTTGGTAAAAGCTTTTTTAGCAAGAATCCTGCTAGTAAATGCAGAAGGAATATGGAACTAGAAAAGTTACTGTTTCATAAACTTTGGTAAAATAATAGAATTAAGTAAAGGTCATCAATGGCTGCTAAAATCATTAAGTGAAAGATTAATCAAGAACTTTATTTTGGATGGATCAGGCTAAATGTAAATCCAATAATTTTATACCACTAAAACAGGACATTATATAAAAGTGACATTATATGCCTCCCTGAATACAAGCACCACCTACGAAATATGCTTGCCAAAAAGATTTCATCTGAAACTCATCCAGCTTCTTACCACCAGATAAGGGAAATATAGGATAGCTATGTTAAATAAGTGTATAAGGAAGGTATTAGCCAAATCCCAAATATGGGAAATTCTAAAGAAAAATTACAAATAAATATCATGGGAGGGAAAGAGTTGTGGGGGTGGTAGCAGGGAGGGCAGGTGTAATACGGATTCAAAAAGAGGTAAGTGATAAGTAATGTATATTGGCTCTGAATTTAAACATAACGCTTGTAAAATGATACTGGAGAATATTGAGTAAATCAAGTAATATTGAAGACTTACTGTTAATTTTGTTAGGTGTAATAGTGGTATCATGGTAATAATGATTTTTTAATATCTGGGTGAAGTAATGTGACTCAGGCAGCAAAACAGAAGGTATGTAGATTTAATGGTAATTTGGGAAATACAAAAAAGAAGTTATGTAGATAAGCAAGAATGACACAGTTTGGATAATTTCTAAGGGGTTCGTCTTAGTCTATGTACTTAATTTTTTTTTTTTTAACTTAAAGAGTCTGTCAAACTTTGAGCAAGGCAGTATTTTGTTAAACTTTTAAATCTGTGTTTTATAATTAAATAGTGGTATATTGTGGTAAATCCTGTTTTTCTGTAGAATATTTTGTTTTTTCATTTTGTCGGTGTCCGGTTTGTCTCTAATTGAGTACAATTTTTTTTTTTTTAATTCCCAGTGCTTTGCCAAGTCAATTAGAAGTGGCCTTGGGTCTTCAGTAAATTGTACATTTATGTGGATACATTCACACATTATAATTGTAGATAAGCTCGAATATTACAAATTCAGAATAAATATTTGGGCATTTAAAACATTACGGTTTGTATTTTAAGAAGGTAAGAATATAATTTATAGATGTGACCTGGGGAAATTAGTCCTCTTCCTTTTCTGTTTTGTAGCTTTGTTGTTGGCATATTGATCTGTTGTTTGTTTTCTTGACACTTCTCTTTATTTGATTTTCCTTTTATAGGCCAGTAGTTACAAACTGTTTTAGCAATAATAAAGGAAAAATGACAAAATTGGTACTAAAACATTTTAAGAAACTAGTGTGTTCTGTAATCAGTGGATTTAAAACTTGGGAATCAAAGAATGTGGTCAGGCCAGGCATGGTGGCTGACTTCTGTAATCCCAGCACTTTGAGAGACTGAAGTTGGCAGATCACTTGAGGTCAAGAGTTCAAGACCAGCCTGGCCAAAATGGCGAAACCCAGTTTCTACTAAAAACACAAAAAATTAGCCACGTGTGGTGGCACACACCTGTAGTCCCAACTACTCTGGAGGCTGAGATAGGAGAATCACTTGAACCTGGGGGGCGGAGGTTGCAGTGAGCTAAGATTGCACCTCTGTACTCCAGCCTGGGTAACAGAGTGAGACTCAGTCTCAAAAAAAAAAAAAAAAGAAGAATGTGGTCAGAATATCTTTAAGTTTCCATCCAATTATGTATATGCTGCATAAAAGTACTTTATTTATCTTTTAGGTTGGCAAACAAACAAGATAAAGAAGGAGCATTAGGAGAAGCTGATGTCATTGAATGTCTATCTCTGGAAAAATTGGTCAATGAGCACAAGTGCCTGTGTCAGATAGTAAGGTTTTTTTTTTTGTTTAAATTTTAACTTTTTGTCCTTTCAAATAGGTTCAGTATAACTTGGTTTTTATAAAAGTGATAGCAGTTAAAAGGCAATCTTTTCAAAGAATTTTTTGTAACCTATGAAATCACACTCCCACTTTTCTGTTGATATAACTTAATACCATAATATTTGTTGTCTGTTTCATTGTCATTTCCATGAACCATCTCTCCATGATTTCAAGGAGCTTCCCATTTGCATTTTAAGATATTGCTGATAGGATCTGTGCACTGTGCCAACACATCATAGTATGACATTTGTAATGGGAAAGAAAAGTGTAAATATAACATTTAAACATATGAGAGATTCATAATTAATTTTGAAAAATTATATTGCTGGGCATGGTGGCTCATGCCTATAATCCCAGCACTTTGGGAGGCTGAAGGAGGCAGATTGCTTGAGCCCAGGAGTTTCGGACCAGCCCTAGGCAACATAGTGAGACCCTAGCTCTACAAAAAATACAAAAACTAGCTGGGTGTGGTGGTGTGTGCCTGTAGTCCCAGATACTTGAGGGGGCTGAGGTGGGAAGACCACTGGAGCCTGGGAGGTTGAGGCTGCAGTGAGTTCTAATCCAGCCACTGCACTCCAGCTTGGGCAACAGAATGAGACATTGTCTCTAAAAAACAGAAAAAGAAAAGATAAATCATATCAGGAGAGATGTCATACAGTCGTAAGGAAGATCGAAAGTGGATTTAATAATTTATTTTGGTTTCAAAAAACATTAGCCTGTCAATCTTATGGATGTTTACTGCTGTAGATTTTAGTATAAGGAATTAAAACTTCCTGGAATTTTTAATAAATAGAGGTTTTTTTTATGGCAATTAAATGTTTTCTTCTAATATTGTAAGTGGCACTATCACCCTCTTTATAATATCTCACATAGTGTACAGATGTTATCTGTAAAATATTTTAAGTCCTATATACTAATGTTAATAATCATTGCAATGCTATGTTTTGGAAGTTAAATAAGCAGATGCTTCATATCATTAACTTAAATAGCTTAATTTTGATTTGCCATTAATTATACTTAATGGTTTATGAATAGATTTGTGTGGAGACCTTTTAATCTTTTAGTCAAATAAATTTCTGTTTTAGGAACCATGTTCAGCAATCTCGGGGTATGGAAAGAAAATTGACAAGTCCATTAAAAAAGGCCTTTTTTGGCTGCTACATGTTATTGCAAGAGACTTTGATGCCTTAAATGAACGCATCCAAAAAGATACAACAGAACAGCGTGCTCTTGAGGAACAAAAGAAACAAGAAAGAGCTGAACGGGTGCGAAAATTACGAGAAGAAAGGTAAGTAGATTAATTTCGCACCAAGGTGCATTTGAAGAATCAAAAACATAAGAATCTGATGAATTAGTTGTTAGTTTTATCTGTTCAGTTTCTTCTTTCTATATGAAGGAAGACACTAGGTAAATTTTGTATTTCTATGGATCTTTTTCTATACAAGTTTGGGTGATAGATTCCTAATTTTTCTGGAGATTGTATAGTAGTTAAATTTACTCCTTATGTAACCATTGCCTTCCAGAGTTTTGAATTTTTATCTCTGATTTCTTATGGGTGTCTTTAGTGCAGTGGTTCTCAATGCACAGGGTAGTTTTTAACATTTGGCAGTGTCTGGAGACATTTTTAGTTTTCACCACTAGGGGGAGGGGTGGAGTACTACTCGGCTATTGGGTAGAGGCCAGGGATGCAGCTGAACGACCTATGACAAACAGGACGGTCTCCCACAACAAAGAATTATCAGGGCCGGGCGCGGTGGCTCAAGCCTGTAATCCCAGCACTTTGGGAGGCCGAGACGGGCGGATCACGAGGTCAGGAGATCGAGACCATCCTGGCTAACACGGTGAAACCCCGTCTCTACTAAAAATACAAAAAAAAAAAAAAAAAAAAAACTAGCCGGGCGAGGTGGCGGCGCCTGTAGTCCCAGCTACTTGAGAGGCTGAGGCAGGAGAATGGCGTGAACCCGGGAGGCGGAGCTTGCAGTGAGCTGAGATCTGGCCACTGCACTCCAGCCGGGTGACAGAGCGAGACTCCGTCTCAAAAAAAAAAAAAAAAAAAAAAAAAAAAAAAGAATTATCAGGCTTAATATGTCAATAACGTTGAGACTGAGGAACATTTTTAGTTTCAGCAAGGATAGAAGGTGAGCTGATAGAGGATCATTCAACTCAAGCAAAATCTGATCCAAAGTTGCTTTCCATCTGGCCTTCTGTGTAGATTAACATAATTGTAGCCCAGTGGGCAAGAACCTACTACCCTTGGTGACCCCATTATGAGGAGCTTTCTTATACTGTGAAGGCAATCCTCTGATAACTGATATTTTTCATTTAATTCATCGATAGGACTTAAAGAAATATTTATAGAAATGACTCTCTATCCCCAAGTGCTCAATAATATGAACATGTCATTCATCGGGGATCTCTTTATATAAAAAACAGATTAGAGTGAATGATTTTGGCAGCTGTTGATACAAGGTTTGAGTTCCTGTGAGAATCTGTTTTTTTCTTAGTATCTATTTTTATCATATAAAGCTCAGTACAACCAATCATGCATGTAAGTATACCTTTTATATATAATATTTATAAAAATTAACTATATGGCCATACTTATGTGAAAACTCCTTTTCCTCCACTAAGAAAATAAAAATAGAAGCAACAAAAAAATTGAGTTGGATAAAAGAAATCTAATGTTAGTAACTTTTTAAATGTTTTTGCCTTTTCCATAATGATATTCTAGATCATGTTATGGCAGGCTTTTCTAGTACTCCTTACCCTTTCTTTCTTTCTCCTTATCCATGCCAGTTGTGGTCTGAGACCTCTCCTCTTGAGGAGACCTCTCCTGTTGAGCCAGTATTCCATAATTAAAAGTAAATTGACATTCGGAGACGGGTGATGAAAAACAACCTTTTTACTTCACTAAATCCAATCTAATTGGTTCAGATAGTCATTTGTAGTGTTTGAAAAACAGTAACACATGCCAAGTAAAAATAATATATTAATACTGTATTCCTGAATTTGCTTACTAATGAATAACATTGATAACAATGACTATCTTGTGAGAAAATTCATTCACAGAGTGGTCTCACATATATTACTTTATCTGACCCTTGAAACAGCTCTCTGAAGTGGTTATTTTTATTCACATTTGTGGGAAAGCTAAGGCTCAAAGATCCAGGTCCAAAGTCACAGAAGTAGTAAATTGCAAATCTCCAAATCTTGGCTTCCTAGGTTCATAATAAAAGGATATGTATTTCCATCTACAACACAGCTAGTAAATATTATGGTAATGAACATTTACATTGCTATACTGTACTTACAGTCCAGTTAAAAATCCACAATATTTATATTTTTTTTTTTTTTTTTTTGGTCTTTGGCTGCTCATCTTTTTTTCTTTTGAGACGGAATTTTGCTTTTGTTGCCCAGGCTGGAGTGCAACAGCACAATCTCAGCCTACTGCAACCTCCATCTCCTGGGTTCAAGCGATTCTCCGGCCTCAGCCTCCTGAGTAATTGGGATAACAGGCATGTGCCACCACACCCAGCTAATTTTGTATTTTCAGTTGAGACAGGGTTTCACCATGTCAATTAGGCTGGTCTCAAACTCCTGACCTCGTGATCCACCCGCCTCAGCCTCCCAAAGTGCTGGGATTACAGGCGTGAGCCACGGCGCCTGGCTAGCTGCTCATCTTAATAACATTACTCATCATATATGTAACAACATTAACTATAAATCACAGAGATAGTAAATGTTCAGTGGTAACTAATATGGAAATACTTATTTAATCTGAATGATACATACAGTAACTTATTTTTATAGCCACTCAACACTACTATGGAAGTTATGTAGTTCAAATATGATATACAACTTGATAAAATATTTTATATTACTACTCTGTCATGTACTTCTATAGAATCAAACTATAGATATTCTAGTCTTTTATCCTTTTATACTAAACAAGAAACATGTTTATGCAGAAGTAAAAACATAGGTTGAGTTGAAGGAATGTTTTCCTAGTTTTATAAAGAAGACTTGGCCCTTAAGAAAAGAGTAATAAGAATAATTACTATTTGTTAACACCAGTAAAGAGGACAGCATTGATTTTGGACGGTAATTAATAAGTTGATCAGTAATACCCTTGGCACATGGAAGAATAATTGCACTGTTGATATTAAGAAGTCGGTCATAAGAAATGTCATTTTTATCAGCATTTTTAAAAATTGAGGTGATTAGTCTTTACATAGTGGGGAAGAAGCCTCTTGCCTGCATAAGGATTTTTGAAATGCTCTCAGTAATTGAAAACCATGTCTAGATATTTAAATTACTACATGTAATAGCCTTATACCTATTGCAGTTTTTTTAAACATGGTTCAGCCCTTTCTCAAAGGTAATTTCAATTATTTTTCCTCGAACAATAGAAAACAAAATGAACAAGAGCAGGCTGAACTCGATGGAACCGGTAGTCTGGCTGAATTGGACCCAGAACCAACGAATCCTTTCCAGCCAATAGCATCTGTAATCATTGAGGTATGAATGATGGCAAATGTAATTTTTGTATCTTAAGTTGGAGCTTGGAAAAGAAGATGGAAAGTTGGGAAAGGAGGCAGGGAAACAGAAGTGTTTCTTCAGAGAGATTATTTCTATAAGAAATTGGAGATGAGAGACTGATGAAAGGTTTACTGATTTGTCTTACTCTTAAATTACCTTTGAATCTAGTGTAAAAGGGGGAATATGATTTCAGAATTAAATGACAATAAATAAAAGTTGACTGTAGCAATTATTGTAGTTGCTGTGTTGATAAATCTATTTTGTCATTTATTTCATATAGTAATAATATATTTACTCTTATTTACATTTTCTGTGTTTCTGTATTGCTGTTACTGCCCATTTGTAATATTTATTTAGAATGCATTAGAGTACATAAACAATTTTCTGTTTTTCCAGGATACTTAAGGATGTTTGAAACTGCAATAAATTCTCCTATATCTGAACATCATTTATTTCCATTTTAGATCAGAAATTTTACCAACATTAATTTGTAGATTTTAATTATGAAGAAGTTAAGGGGTTGTGTGTGTGTGTGTATGTGTATCTGTGTCTTTGTTTTCATTTTCTGCTCGTGTCCAGAGTTTGCATTGGCTCTGCTTTTATGGCTGGCAGCAGCCATGCCTCTTCTGAGGCAGTGCTTCCTAAACCTTAGGCTGACGTCCTGGTCCTGCCTGTGTATTCCCCATTCCTCTTCCTCTGTCACTACCTCCTTCCACACAGGTGCTCATCTGGAAAGGTGGATGATTGTTTAAATTTCCTTGGGGCTGCTACTGAGGAGGGAGGCAGCTCCGCAGGTAAGAAGATGATTGGATAGTTTTGGTATTGCTTTATTTTGCAAAATAGTTGGTAATATGAGACATTTGTTTTTAAGTTGCTTGGATACCAGGAGGTTTAATTGTATTCAATCTTTCATTAACCTCATTGCATTCACCCTAAATATGTGCTTTTCTAATTATAGTAAGACCATCTTAATAGCATGAGCTATTGTTTTGTCTCCATTCTATCAGATATTATATTTGTCAAGTTTTGTTTTATGTTCTTTTAAAAATATTGAGAGAGGTCAAGTTGTGCTTTTTACTTTGAAACATCAATTATTCTCTGTGTATAATAAGTCTTGCTTTATAAAGAATGGCTAATTATTTTATAGTACCATGGGTATAAATTATGTAGAAGGCTCTAGTGCTTCTCCCAGCACCGTATTTTCCACAATGTATAGAAGTGAATAATAGTGGTGTACGACATAGTATATCACATACAGGAAGTTCCCAAATTAATAAGTGGCATGGGGAAAGTACACTTATGCTTTGAAACTATAATAATTTTAAGAAGATGGCCAGTAAAGAAATAAAAACAAATTAGCTATATATATATATATTTTCTTTTTTTAAACATACCGATTTTCTTTTTTTCCCCACAAAACTTTTTTAGCATGTTTCTTGGTACAGAAGCACCTAACTTTTTTTGATTATTACCGCGGATAATTAAAATGGTGAGATATTGGAAGGTATTGGTTCTAGAAGAGATAGACAGATCAATGGAACAAATAGTAATAAACCTAATTATGTATGAGCATTTTAGTACAAGATAAAGATAACATTTCAAATCTGAGAGAAAAGAATAATAGAACAACTTAACCATTTAGAAAAACGAAAATGATTGAATATTGTATACCCAGTTAAATTCCAAAAGTATCAAAAATTTAAATATGTTTTAAAAAGTGAAAGTCTTCAAGTTACTAGTAGATAATATAGTTAAGTCTTTATATGTGCTTGGAGGAGGAAAACATTTCTTTTGAGACGGAGTCTCGCTGTGTCGCCCAGGCTGGAGTGCAGTGGCCGGATCTCAGCTCACTGCAAGCTCCGCCTCCTGGGTTTACGCCATTCTCTCGCCTCAGCCTCCCGAGTAGCTGGGACTACAGGCGCCCGCCATCTCGCCCGGCTAATTTTTTGTATTTTTTTAGTAGAGACGTGGTTTCACCGTGTTAGCCAGGATGGTCTCGATCTCCTGACCTCGTGATCCGCCCGTCTCGGCCTCCCAAAGTGCTGGGATTACAGGCTTAAGCCACCGCGCCCGGCCAAGGAGGAAAACATTTCAAAGCAGGACAATCAAGCCACAAATCATAAAGGAAAAAGGCAGATAGATCTTATATTACCCAATTTTAAAAGAGCTATTCTACAAAGTTAAAAAGCAAAAATGAAATAAACTCTAGTGAAAAATAGAACGCATAGTCTCATGAGGCTCTGTGACTAGTCCTAGTGACACGTATGCACAAAATAACTCTTACAAATTACTATGAAAATAATGAGAATCTAATAGAAAAGTGGGCATTGGGTTACCAGTTTCCTAAAAAAAACATTTAAAATGTCAATAAGTGGCTGGGCGTGGTGGCTCACGCCTGTAATCCCAGCACTTTGGGAGGCCGAGGTAGGTGGATCACGAGGTCAGGAGTTCAAGACCAGCCTGGCCAAGATGATGAAAACCCATCTCTACTAAAAATACAAAAAATTAGCCAGATGTGGTGGCACGTGCCTGTAATCGCAGCTACTCCAGAGACTGAGGCAGAGAATTGCTTAAACCTGGAGGGGCGGAATGAGCTGAGATCGCGCCACTGCACTCCAGCCCGGGCGACAGAGCAAGACTCTGTCTCAAAAAAAAAAGAAAAAAAAAAGTCAATAATAGTTCATTCTTGCTAGCAATAAAAATTTTAGCTTAAACTCAAATGAAAATAACACTAAGATAAAAATATGTATTAATATGGCAGAGATGTAAAAGGTCAATCATGATATGTGGTATTGAATATGATGTAGAAAAAAATCACTGTCCCAACCCTTTGCCTGGGTGTACATTGATTCAGTTTTTCTGAAGGGAAGTTTGTGACTATATGTGACATTTTAAAATTTGCCTACCCACTGACTCAATAGTTCTACTGTTAGCAATTTAATAAAAAAAAAAAAAAGAAAAAAAAGCTATTAGAGTGATTCTATTTCTTAAAATAGTGAAAAATTGGAAATAAATTATTTGTTCATTGATACAGAATTGGTATACTATAAACATTCAACATAATAATATAATTGAAAATAATTGTAGCTAATATTTATGTAGCATTTACTATGTGTAAGGCACTGTTCTGAGCACTTCATATATTCATTGGCATGGAAAGAAATGTATGTTCTTCAATAAAAACTTTCTTTTTTGTTTAAACAAATACATAATCTATATGTATTTGTAAATGTATATATAGATACATATAGATACATACATTTATGTATGTTTCTGGGTGATGTATGTCTGTACAGGATGTGTGTATGTACATGTGGGGGTTGGCAGAGAAAATCATCTCTTAGTGATTATATACTGAATAGATTATATACCGAATAATACAGATGAATAGTAGTCATCTCTAGTTTGTGGAATTACTGGTAATATTTGTTTTCTTTCATTATACGTTCTGTGTTTACTGAAGGTTTGACATTTGGCATCTTTTAATGATGTATTCTTGAAATCATTTTTAAAATAGGCACCTCACAGTGTCCTTGAAGTTACAGAATGCTGTTAAGGTATTTGATTTCTCCCTTAAAACTATCTTAGATAAAACCATCATAGTAAAGATAATGTATTTTATTTTTTGTTAGAATGAAAGAAAACTGGAAAGAGAGAAAAAAAAGCAAAAAATGGAGAAAGACAGTGATGGCTGCTACCTGAAACATAAAATGGAGCATGAGCAAATAGAGACAGAAGGCCAGGTTAATGACAATGGCCAAAAAAGTAATGAATTTGGACTAGTAGAAAATTATAAGGAGGCATTAACACAGCAGTTAGAGAATGAAGATGAGACAGACCGGCCATCGTTGGAATCAGGTAATCTAGTTATTTAAAGTAATTATCTTATGTATATATAAATAAAACTTACACTTCATCTCATTTTTTATGTTTGTTTTTATAAACGAGTACTGCAATATTTTTCTGTCTTCAATGCCATATTTACCATGATTTTCTCAAGGTCTTTTATTATTCAGCCAGTTTGTTCCTAACATGTTTTTCCATGATGACTTAAAATGTGGTCCTTTGTAACTTATAAGGATTTCAGCAGAAAATTCCATTTTTAATTTTATTTTCATAAATTTGGGATACAGCATAGCTCTCAAGAATTCTTGGAATAAATTTAACATCTTAAGTTTTTTTTGTTTGTTTTTTAAGGCTCATAAATGCTACATCAGCATCATTTCCTTTATTGACTGGCTATTGCTGTAGGTTGCAAACATAATCAGTAGAACATTTTTAAAATGTCAAGTAGCCATTTTTTCTCTTATTTTAATATAAAAAATCTTCAACTAATAATTGCTTTTCTTTTTCTAACTGGCTATGTTATATAACAGAACGTTCATGATTTTTGGTATGGTAGGGATATAGCCTGCATTTGGAATCAGACAACTTGGGATAGAATCTTGACTCTCTTATCTACTAGATATACGTTGTTATATAACATTCTTTAGTTTCTTCATCTCTGAAATGCAGATAAACATTGTCTTTATTCACAAGACTTTTAGGGTTACTTAGAAAATAACTCTACTCCTGGCAGTGTCAGCCACATGAGAGATGCCCTGGGATCGTTGCTTCCTTGACATTTGTAGTTATTAATATGGCTTCTTTCTTTATAAGACATTTTTATAGTATCACCGGGCTTATGAAAATAAGATTTCAATTCCTGAGATACAGATTAGCTAACATGGATATTTTGCTGGATGAAAATATTAGATTTGAAAGTTATACTTTTTGTCAGTTGGGAAGTTAGGGCAGTCATATTTATACCCATATAACTGTCAGCCGCGTTAAAAAGGAAGTAGACCTATTACGGTGGTCTCTAAGTTTTTAAATAGTTCTCTTCTGCTTGTTAAAGAGCAAAGTAATTTTGGCAAATGATTTGAAAATATAGCACAGGGAGATCTCAGATAGTAAATCATGTAATTGTAATAATAACTAATATATTTTATACTTTAAAACATGCCTTTGGATGCGCTATATTATTCAACATAATATTTTGTTATTTAACATAGCAATCCCAGGGATATAGTATTCCATTATATATATGAAGAAACCAGGGACTTGAAGAGGTTGAGTAACTTAAGATCATATATCCTGTCTGTGTAAGCTGAGACCCCAGTCCAGATCATCTGATCCATATCCTGTGCTTTTCCATGACCCTGAACTACTGCCTGCCTGAAAGTACCATTTGGTGGTTGTATTCTTCCACATCTTGTGAATCTATTCTTCCATTTGTTAGGCTTACCACTTTAATTGTACAAAGACCTATTTGTTTTTATATGAAGTGAAATGTTTCAAACAACACTAATTTATTTAGAATAATAATTTGTTTCTGTGATTGTATTTTTTGTTTTGTAGGCTTCACAGATAATGTATATATTTTATGTTACAGATAACTCCCATTTAGAAAGTACATTGCATGCACACACACACACACACACACGCACGCGCGGCAATTTTGAAATATTGCAGTTACATCAACTGGGCAGGGTGGCTTACACCCGTAATCCCAGCACTTTGGGAAGCCAAGGAGTGCACATCACTGGGTCAGGAGTTCAAAACCAGTCTGTGCAACATGGCAAAAGCCCGTTTCTACAAAAAAATACAAAAATTAGCGGGGTGTAGTGGCACATGCCTTCAATCCCAGCTACTCTGGAGCCTGAGATGCAAGAATCACTTGAACCTGGGAGGTGGAGGTTGCAGTGAGCCAAGATTGCACCACTGCACTCCAGCCTGAGCGGAGAGTGAGAAAAAAAAAATTGCAGTAACACTGATGTTCTAAATTTAGTTAACTACTGTGTCATCCTAGTTTACCCTATTAAAATTTATACATTAACACAGATTTCCTTAAAGTGTTTATATGTGTTTAAGTTACAATATGTAAATAATTTTTTTAAGAAAGAACACATTCAATTCTGCTAGTTCTAATGTGATTTTGGTTACATGTTTATATTGTATTGGGCCTACCTTCTTTAGGAGGTATTTAATTTATTTACTTATTTATTTGGTTTTTTTTTTTTTTTTTGAGATGGTGTCTAGTGTCTCACTCTGTCACCAAAGCTGGATGGCAATGTCACAATCACGCTCACTGTAGCCTCGAACTCCAGGGCCCAAATGATTCTTCTGCCTTAGCCTCCTGAATACTTGGGACTACAGGCACATGAAAACAAAGCCATCCTTTTTAGTTTTTTCCATAGAGATGCGGTCTCGTTATGTTGCCCAGACCATTCTTTTGACTCCTGGGCTCTCGCATTCCTCCTACTTCAACCTCCCAAAGTGCTAGGATTACAGGTGTGAGCTGCCGTGCATAGTCTTGTAGGGGTTATTTTAAATAAGTAACATGTTTAGATTTGTTTAGGGCCTTTTATGTCACATTTCAAGGGATTATTTTTGGACTGTTCATACCTAGAATCATTCTACATAGTCCACTGAAAAAAATCAAATATACTGAGTGACACAGTAATGAGTAGCTTATTTTCCCAGATTATTATGAATTTCATGGAAACTCTTGCAATTAGACAATTATATTTGTTTCATATGACTTTTTTTTGTATTCTGAAAAACCTCTCAGAAATTCAAATGTAGAATTTTGGCTCTTTGTATCATATTCATTGGCCATTCATTCATTCAATAAGCTATCACTTAAAAAATATATTCTTAGTAAATGCAAATACACATTTGATTATTGTAACAATTTCCAAAGTTGAATAGTCAAGATGTTTTTTGTTAATAATATCAATATTTTTGTTGTATTCTTTGTTTTCTATTATAAAAGTTCACTTTTTCATAAAGATATGAAGTTTCATGTTTATATTCTTGTAGCTAATGGTAGAAAGAAAACTAAGAAACTAAGAATTAAAAGGAACCACCGGGTAGAACCACTTAATATAGATGACTGTGCTCCTGAGAGTCCAATACCACCCCCACCCCCTCCTCCTGGTGAGTGAATTGATACTGATACTGAATTTAGAAATATTGCTTTAAACAATAGAGAGAAAAAAAAAAGAAAAAAGGAATCTTGTCATTTTTATTCTGCATATTCATTATCTTGTATATTTGTGAAGAAGAATCTTTTATTCTAATTTGGACAAAATTTGCTGACAAAAATGTCCATTGCTTTTTTGAATAAAAAAAGTTTTATGAAGAAAAAAATAAGTACAAACTAGTAAGAAAATTGTACCCAATATTTCCTAGAATATGTTCAAGTTCTGTTTGAAATATCAGTACCTACATGTTAATTTAAGTTTCATGATGGATGGCTAACATGAGCTTTTAAAACGTTGGACTGGCTCGGCGCGGTGGCTCACGCCTGTAATCCCAGCACTTTGTAAGGCCGAGGCGGGCTTATCACCAGGTCAAGAGTTCGAGATCAGCCTGGCCAACATGGTGAAACTCCATCTCTACTAAAGATACAAAAAAAAAAATTAGCTGGGTGTAGTAGCATGTGCCTGTAATCCCAGCTACTCAGGAGGCTGGGGCAGGAGAATCACTTGAACCTGGGACGCGGAAGTTGCAGTGAGCCAAGATCATGCCATTGCACTCCAGCCTGGGTGATGGGGTGAGACTCCATCTCGGAAAAAAATAAAAATAAAAAATTGGACCTTTCATCCTGAAACTTAACATTTGAAACCAAGATGTATTAATTTTTTCTAATATATTTTCAATATATGTACCCATGTCCTAAGTTGTTACAAGGATTAAATGGAGTAATGCATATAAAACACTAGGACTTAACTTGCACAATAATTGTGAGTAACTTTTCAGCACTAAGCTTAGTACCTCACCTACTATAGGTGGTCAATAAATATGTAATGACTAGATAAATATGTGTATAGTGCCCTTATATCCCTGCTGCAAGGCTTTAGAAATTATTTGGTAACATTTTAAGAATCTCTTGTCGACTCATTTCCAGTATTCAATGTATTAAGAAAATATTTAGTTTCTGCCTAGAGTTAGAATGATATCATGAGTTTGTTTTTGATAGTGGTGAAGGTGCTTTTATTTTTTATTAAAAGTTATTGAAAAGTTAAAGCAGATGTTAGCAGCCTATAATTACATTTTAAAATACAGAAGCCATTTAAAATGGGTTTCTGGCTTTCCATACTGTCATTCAATATATTTGAATTGACATTGAATGTTACATATGCTTCCTTTCCAGGGAGGGATCCTCTCAACAGACCTAAAGAAGCCTTGTTTAACAGTGTTTTTAAAATGTTTTTCTTTTTCTTTAGTTGGCTGGGGAACCCCTAAAGTCACTAGACTTCCAAAACTTGAGCCTCTTGGTGAAACACGTCATAATGGTAATGCAAAAGGATTGGTTTTCAGATATCATCTGTACATGTTACATTAACTTTTCTTTAACCTTATAACTTCAACAAACTTATGTTTTAGTTTTGGAAGCCTGTCAAATCCACAGCCATCCTTTTTCATTATACTTGTTTTTCATTTTATTTAATTTTTTATTCTTAAGTGTGCTTTACATCTATATCATTTGATTTGGTGTTTACCTTAGAATACAGAGGTAAAAAGAATCATAGCTTGTGTTTATTATCCATGATGTACTTATACAAGGAGTTATAAAAAGGAAAGGTTTTAAAATAATTTAACTATGAGACCTTACAATTGTAACTTAAATTTTAAGAAGCTGTAGTTTTCTGTATATGCTCAATATACTCGATGATAATGCCACATAATTTTTTCTCTCTACTCCTAATAAGACAACCAGCGCTGAATATTAAAGTGAAGATCAACACAGTTTATAAAATCAGAGATCAAATCAGTAAACCTAATAAAGTTCGACTAAGTAGAAAGAAAGTTACTAACATTTTTGTTGAATTAAGAGAACAATTTTCTTTGAATATAACTAACATATGCTATAGTCTAGGTAGTTTATGGCATTAGAATTCTAGGATGCAAAAACTAGAGGAAGGATGTTTAGGAGAAGTAGAGAACTGCCTTATAAAACAGGGAGAAGTTCTGATTACAGACCATCATCTAGGTCTCTTCAGTAAAATATTTATAGAATGCAAAAGAATTATAGATAATTGTAGCTCAATAAACTTGTTTGTTAAGAACATCAAATTCGTTTTTTGATGGCTCTGTATTTACCTAGTCTAGAACTTGGTTTCACTTACTAGGAAAAAACTCAGAAGTTTGATCTTTAGAAAAGCATTACCATATAATTTGAAATTATTTCAAACCAGTTTAAATATTTTTATTTAAAAAGTACATAAATATAAATATGCTATTTGCTTTTTCCCCCCAGAATTCTATTTAGGTCAATAATGAAATATTTCTTGATAACCGTTAGTGAAAATTCATGATTTTGTTTTTTTCTTTAAAGACAGAAAAGTTTGTCCTTAGACTGTAGTAGAATTAGCGAAATGGTATTTTCAGTGAACTCTCATATCTCTGTTTAGTTTACTGACTTTACATCATGATGTTTATATTGACTACAGAAGATTTATTTCTTTATTATAAAACTCTTACTGAACTCACATACATCAGATACATTGTCAATGTAAATATTCACTATGTTGTCAGAGTGTATATTTATATGTACATACATATACATATGAAGAAACAATATCAATTTTTCATACATATTTTTTCTGTTATTGAACTCATTTAACATACAAGTATTTTGTTGTTAAAACATTGGTAATCACAAGATGAATAAGATGTACATTCTGCCTTTGTGAGGATCCTACTGTATAGAGAGGATAATTCTTCAGCTTACTGTAGAATATATGACAATGAGTTCTATGGTGTACAGTTGGAGTACTATGCACAGTAGGAGTACTGTGTGCATGGGCAGTTAGGGGAAGTGGCATTATAATGAGGTCTTCAAAGAATGAGAAGAGTCAGTAATCAGAAGAAACAGACTATTTCAAGGTGGAGAGGCAGGAAAGAATATTGTTTAGTTGGAGAATAACATGAAGTTGCCAGTGACAGGGGATAAGGTTTATGTGCATTGAGTGGGTAAGAAAGAGAAAATATGAAATTACAGAGTGTTGAAAGTGGAGTTATGGCTTAGGGCCAGATTGTGAAGGCTTCATATATATGGTAAGATGTCTGAACTTGCTATAACTTTTCAAGAAATGCTTTTATTTTTAAAAGGGAAAATGCTATTATCAGATTTGGTGCTTTGGAAGGTATTTTTTGTTGCAGTGTAAAGTACAAACTTGATAGTGGCTATATTTGGGGTAAGAATCCAAATTTGGGGGCTATTGCAGTAGTCAAAGTAAGAAGTAAGGAATGGAAATTGGATTGGAGAGTAAAACATAAGCAAGGAATGTTTTAACCATTATAATAAGTAGTATATGATTAATTCATGTGTGGATTGAAAGCAAAAGGAATAGAGTATAATTTGGCTCAACAGGATGGAACATTGGTACCGTCTCTTAAGATTTAAAATGCACGAGAGAAAAAGAAGTCTGCTTTAGAGAGGCATGTCAAGATTCTGTAAGCTTATCTCTTTGGAAATGTCTAAAATGTCGAAATGTCTAAGAAATAATGAACTCTGTCAAAAATCTTGATTTACCATAACTGTTTTGTGCATTTGGCTTTTTTTTCTTTTCTTAGATTTCTATGGGAAGCCGCTGCCTCCCTTGGCTGTGCCACAGGGACCTAATGGTGATGCTCATGATGTGATCTCATAAACAAGACGTATGGAGGAGTTCTCTTAATATCAGCAAGGTGAAGTGGGACATTCTTCTTTCTCAAGATAACCATAACGATTTTAGTGAGAAGATTAATACTCAAGGACCTGACTTGATAATTACTTATTTGTGTTCTTCATGGTTAAAAAATAAAGGAAGCACAATGACCAGTACATAAAATCAGCATTTGGACCAAATTAGCAAGATTTACTGTTGACTCTGGTTTATACATCCCCACTCATGAGGATACTTCTGAAGGAAAACTTTAGAAAAAGAGCCAGTGGACTCAGCACTTTCTTTACTATTTGTTCAATATCCTGTATTTCTAGATATTAAGTATCTTTTGTAAGATACATGCACATAGAAGGGGGACTTCTAGGAATTTATAACCAAAATTTTAAAACTATTTTTATATTTTTTTAAATCTTTAAAAATTTTAATTACTATGATATTGATTATACACCTTTTTTTAATAGATGATTTGTTTAAATTGTGTCTGGAAAATAGAGTTGATTTACTTTCAGACATGAACTATACAAACAGGATATATTTATATGGCTTGAGGTATGTTTTGTAATAGCATTGTTCTTTAAGTGTAAGTAATAATCTGACCTAATTTAAAATAATATATTTTTGAAATAGAGTCTCAGATCTTTATTCTACTAATTATATGATTTGAAAACAGTACTCAGTGAGAGAGACTGGAAATACCTTTTGTACCTAAATGTTTTTGAAATTAATCAAAATATATTCTGTGAGATACTATTAAAAGTCTCAGTAAAGTCCTATTTTAAAGGTTAGACACTTTCAGAGATCAAGGTGCTCCCTGTACTCCCTTGTTCCATCAGAAGCTGCAGTAACTCTTTTAGGTGATTCTAATTCTTTCATGCCTTGAAATTAAACTATGAAATTAAAGGCAGAAAGACTGGAAAACCTACTGCAGTTCCAGAGACTTCTGTTTTACAACTGGGAAACAGCTTGTGTACTGAAGTAATGAGAAGAAAAATGTTGGCCCAAAATTACTTTTATGAATAAATAATTCCAAAATAATTTCTTAATTTAAGATGATAGCACTTCTCTTGCACTTAAGAATGGCATCCATAAGATTCTGTATTTGGCATTGAGACAAACTTTTAGATGTGTATTTTGAATAACAGATTCATAATATTACATTTAATTGAAAATAAACCTTTATATCCCAGTGAAAATAGTATAAACAGAATAATTTTTATATCACCTTGTTAAGATTGGTGCTTTTGGTAACTTGTACCGACACAACAGACATATACTAGTATCTGATAATAACATTAAGTACATTTTATGTCATTTAATATATTTACTTTAAAAATTTTACTTTAGAACATGAGATTTTATACACATTTTTTAACCCACCAAACTTTAATAATCAGGTCACCTGTACTCCAGTCAGCATTGTGTATATTCTTGGAGTTTGTACATGGGACTTAACAAGCACACTGAGTGAGTTAAAAGCATTTGCCTTCAGATCTAAAATTCATAACAACCTGAATTTGAGAGGTGACTGAAATGTGATGAAAAGCAATACGAAAAGACAGAATGTAAATTTTGAAAAGGATTTTAAAGGGAAAATTGCACAGCTTTTTGTAACATTTACTCAATTTTAAAACTAAACTCGTACTTTTGCCATCTTTTTAATATTTATCTTGGGAGTATATGTGTTTTTAAACTTTTTGTTTTCTATCTGTGTTTACTATAGTGTAGCTACTGACTTCATTTAATACACATAAATGATTTTGAAATGAAATATATAGAATTCACGTTTTATATAGCTCTCTCAAAAAATTAATTTTTATTCCTTAAGCATTTTAAAAACATTTTAAAATATGTTTTGTAAATCCAGGTGTATTTTAACAATTAAATGCCTATTTTGTTATATGTTATACTTTTATTCTTAATTCTGAATTTTGACATTTTCACACAATAAAAATAATTTATGTCAACATTCTGTTTCTCTTTTCATTTGGTAGATTTAAATGATTTCCTTTGGGTAATAAAATAGGTAAAGATTTTTAAATATTGAAAAACAGTTTAAATCAGTAGATTAAAATAATGCATTTTTTTGTTACTTTACACACAAAACTTTTTTCTCTCTGCAAGGTTTTATGTATGTGGGAAAGAAAGTTGTGATTTTAAATGCAGCTACAAATAGCATTTCACCATACGATGTTAGAGGATTTGATGTCTGTCTTGTGTTACAGTTGTTGGTCAACAGATACGTTTTTATTTATTTAAAAGATACTCTTATGTGCCTTTATGTGTAAAATGCATATTTTATAGTATACATGATATTATATGTAACTGACTTCAAATATAAAACTATGCATAGAAACAACACTAGAAAGAAATGTAGTTTGGTTTATTTTTGTATTGAGGGAAGCAAATTTATAATATTTAAAATTATTTCAGTACCATGTTTTCTGCAAGTTTAAAATTAAGTGCTTTTATAAATGCCAGACAAAGACTAGAATTCCCTTAATATGTATAATATCAGCAAGGTGAAGTGGGACATGTGAACAGCCTGGAACAGTTCACTTATAGAATAAAACTAAAGAAATCAAGTGCTTCTAGGTAGCAAAAGCTATTCACAAACTAAATTGTTTATACGAATAAAACTGTAGCTCATAAACTTTATCATCCTTGGCTTTACTTAGTACATTTTTTTTGCTAAGTGGACTATGCTTTGCAACTGAGATTCTGCTAATAATGGTTTATTAGTTTATCAGGAAATATATTCCAACTGATCCAAAGAACAATTCAAGTATTTTAAAATTTTCAATTAAGTATGGCATAGGTTATCAAAATAGCAATAATCCTTTATCTTTACAGAAACAGAATAATAGATACCTGTTTTTGGAGGGGGGAAGAAAAGAAAGCCAGAAATGAACTTCCTTTAATGAAAGAGATCAGCTTATAATTAAATGGAAAATAGGAAAAAAGTTCATTTGCCTATTGAGGGCATAAGTTGTAAGTTCCTTCTGTGTGCAGATGAGGAAACCATTTACAACCTAGGTAAGTGGTTTGGATAAGTGGTTTCCAAATTTTTATTATATCTTCTATCAGAAAACATTGTTCATATACATTGATGTTTCTGTTATTGTGTTAGTTTGCTAGGGTGGCCATAACCAAGTATCACAGACAGGTTGCTTAAACAACAGAAATTTATTTTCTCAGTTCTGGGGCCTGGTAGTCTGAGAGCAAGTTGGTGGGTTTGCTTTCTCCTGAGGCCCCCTCCTTGCCTGAGAGATAGACACTGTCTTGTGTCCCCACATGGCCTTTTTTCTCCACTGCCCACCCACCCACCCCGGTGTCTCTGTGTGTTCGGTGTTCAATTTTCTTCTTTTTATGACTTCTTCTAACTTAACTTTTTAAAGGCCCGTCTCCAAATATAGTCACATTCTGAGGTTAAGGGGTTAAGGCATCAACATGAATTTTGGGGGGACAAATTTCAGCCCATAACAGTTAATATGCTTGTTCTACTGCACTATGTACATTTTAAATACACTTCCCTAAAAAAAGAAATTTTAAAAGGCTACATAAAGCTTAATAAAAATAAAAGTCATTATATTTACTTCCTAGACACAGTAGATTGTCTGCTGGAGTTTGTACAGACCACATTGGAACCCAGAATTTTAGTAAAATGAGAATCTCACCTGATCTTTAAGCCTAAGATTGCCTATAACAATGCTGTGTTCTCTAGCATTGATCACAGGTTTCCTGTTGTGTTTTTCTGCCATATATTTTAAGGAGCTGAGGGCTCTCTTGATGTCATATTGTATTACTACAAAGCCTGTCCTTTTTGACAACATAAACTTCTATATGAACATGAAGGGTTTTGACACACATTTTATATAAATATGAAAATTCATAAAACATAGCTAGTTTAGGAGTTATTCCATAAATTACTCTGAAATACTTCTTAGATCAACTGACCTTACAGTAAAATTGCTTAGGTATGTAAAAATTTGTTTCCTGCCTAGAGGTACATCCTTACTAAGCTGCCTGGTTCTTTAACACTAACATTAAAAAAAGCACAAAAAACAAACTAATGTGACTTACGGTATTTGTGCCAGCTCAATGTCTTACGTCTGCAGTGGTTTAATGCAAGTTTGCTGCTAACAGTTTTTATTCCTAAAACTCAATGTAGAATTGTTTGTTCTTTGGTAGCTATTTGGGGTGGGGGTGGGGAGTCAAATCCATTAACATTCGCATGATACACATCTTTTGATTCTAGATAGATTAAGAGGTTAAACATAAAAGATCAAACTGTGAAGAGGTAAGGGGAGAAACAGAAGTGGCTTCACTCTGGGAAAAAATGTATAAGCCTGAAAGCAGTGGAATCAATAAACTCAATTTACAGTGCACACACAGAAAATTTTAAATACCTTCACACTTAAAGTCAAATGGTTATAAGAAAAATTGGGAAAGTATTTTAACATCTGACATGGTTATCTCAAATATAAATAAGATGATACTAAGATACCTATAGATAAGTGGACATGAGTGGTAATCTAAAAAAGAAATAACTGGTAAGTTTTGAAAAGCCTACCCAAACTAAGGGCATAATTAGGCATTATAAGGAGATTATTAGAGATTCAGACAAAATTCATAAGCAAAATTGCTTATTTAAAATCAGAAAATATAAAGATGCTGAGTCCCAAAAATATGTGGTAAAATTAATATGACCTCTTTCCAAGTGTAACACATTGCCTTTCTCTAACAGAAATAAAGTATATGATTCTTACTACATTCTTAAAATTCTTTTTTTAATGAATGAGTATAACTTTTAAGATATAATTATTTTTATTAAAGAAATATATGAAAAATGGTTAAGTAAAATCAAATGGCACCAAAAGTCTTACAGTGAAAACAGCAGTCCTGCCACTTGTTCTTTCCAGAGGCAAACACTTTTCATTCTCTTAGTTTTTCCTTCTGGTAGTTACCTTCATGGGTTTTAAAAAATTATTTTTTTTTTAGTTTTTCAAGTGAATGCATATATTCATACATATAATTTTAAAAAGCCTCTTCAGTTTATAATGCATCGTAACAGTCCCCTGCCCCATCCCTCCTAATTCTCCAGAGCAATGACTTCTAACTCTTCCAGCAACGTTCTATTTTTTCTTCACATAACTACTTAGTCATTTCTTGATTATGTTATACATTAGTGATTTCTTGATATGACAGATGAGGATTTAGCTCTTACACCATCACTATCTTCACTTTTCCTCTTATATTGTCCCAAAGTAGTTACCAGATTTAGGGGCTAAGCAGTCACCACATCATTATGACTATGTACATATTGCTCATTGTTGAGAAAAACAGCGTATCATGCTTTTACTTCCTATCCTGTACTTCTTCCTGCCCTAGAATTAATGATTGCCTAACCAACCCTTCCCCCCCCCCTTTTTTTTTTTACTTTTGCTTTATCTTCAATGTACTTCTTTCCAAATGCCCCAATCTGGCAATAACGTATTATTTTTAAGAGAAGGGATCTCACTGTGGTGGCCAGGCTGGTCTGGAACTCTTGGGTTCAAGCCATCCTTTTGCTTAGCCTCCTGAGTAGCTGGGACTACAGGCATGGGCCATTCCACCCAGCAAACCTATTAATATTTTTACTCTTTCTTTTTAAAGCTAGCTCCATAGCTGGAATATTGTCTGTGTTAGAACCTATTTGCTGGATCCGTATCATTCTCTGGTTTGTGTACTCCTTAATTTTGCTGGAGTATTTTCTCCAGTAGCTTCCCAAGAAAGGGTACATGTAACCCCTGAGTCTTTGCTTATCTAAACATGTATTATTTTACCTTCACCCTTGATTGTTTGGCTGAATATAGATTTATCAGTTGAAAATAACTTTCTAGAATTCTGAAGGCATGGTTCCATTGTTTTCAGATTCTTTTTTGAGACAGGGTCTCTTCTGTCACCCAGGCTGGAGTGCAGTGGCATAATCACGACTCACTGCAGCCTTGAACTCGCCGGCTCAATTGATCCCTCTGTCTCAGCCCTCTGAGTACACGGGACTACAGTTGTGCGCCACAATGCCCAGCCAATTTTTGTTATCTTTTGTAGAGACAGGGCTCCACCATGTTGCCCAAGCTGGTCTCAAGTATTCCACTCGCCTTAGCCCCACCAAAGTGCTGGGACCACAGGCATGAGCCACCACGCCTGGCCAGTTTTTAATTCTCTACTTCTTTCATTTCTCAAAGGCATCTCAAACTCGGTGGGCCCAAAACCAAAGTCAAACTCCATCAGAATATCCTGCTACTTCCAACTTTAAAATATATCTTAAATCACAATTGCTTACTACATGCAATCCTTTGGTTCAAACTACCATCATCCCTCACTCGAACTTAGAATTGGTTTTCCTGCTTCTGTACTTTTTTAAATTATAAAATATTTCAAATAAACCATGTGTGGCTTTATACATTTTACTAAAAGAATGAAGGTCTGCCAAGTGCAGTGGCTGACGCCTGTAATCCCAGCACCCCTGGAGGCCGAGGCAGGAGGATCACCTGAAGTCGAGTTCAAGACCAGTCTGACCAACATGGAATGTCCCCACCAAAAATACAAAATTAGTCTGGCATGGTGGCACGCACCTGTAGTCTCAGCCACCCAGGAGCCTGAGGCAGGAGAATCGCTTGAACCTGGGAAGGCGGAAGTTGCCGTTAGCCAGGGTTGCACCATTGCACTCCGCCTGTGCAACAAGAGTGAAATTCTGTCTTAAAAAGAAAAAAAAAAAAAAAGTACGAAGAGCTTACATACTTAAACATGGAATTGCTTTAAGTGCTTGGCATTCACTGTTCCCGTACATTCCAGCAGCTTCTTACAGCAAACACCTGGGACTCCTTATAGAGTAGCTGGAGTACGTTCTGCCCACACACAGGACAGGGAGCTGACAACCAAGGAGTCAGGGATTAAATACTCCAGCTTTCTCCCCTCCGTTTCCCTGTATCTCAGCAGTATGGAGCTTGTTAGCAATGAGAACCTCACTGACTTTGAACTGGTTTTTACCTTCTCAGTTCCATTTCTCCACACTTTGATGACTTCTGGTATGACCTAGCAAATAAACTGCTTTCACTGAAATTTCAGTCTTTGAATCTGCTTTGGGTTCCCCAATCTAAGACAGAAATATATTCATTTTCCCATCACTGGACTTCAGGTTGTTTTCGGTTTTTCACTGTTACAAACAAAGCTGCAACATTTGTCTACAAACCTCTGGATATACACGTAGGAAGCTTTTGGTATTTCCCACCAGTGAAACTGCTCAGTTGAAGGGTATGTGCATCTTCATCTTTAATAAATAATACCAACATTAGAAAAGTCCGACAATGTCAAGGACTGGCAAGTGCCACATGTGATGGGTGTGGAATGGCAGCTCACTGTAGCAGGTGCTGGGGACTCAGTCGGGGTCTTGGAGAGACACTTAGTTATAGCAAGAATGTTTCATAAATGGTATCTGATATAGTCAAGATTAGTAGGGAATAAAAACACGTTGCTTAGAAATAATTATCCATAGATCTGAAGTCAACAAGTCTCTTTTCTAATGTAAAAGTGCATACTTTTTTCAGAGGGAGGGAGAACAACTTAAACCAAAAAACACCTTCATATTAATCACTCTTCTCATGTACTTCAAATTTGTACTTAATGCCTTTCTCCTCCTGGACATCAGAGAGAACACCTGGGTATTCTGGCAGAAGTTTATATTTCTCCAAATCAATTTCTGAAAAAAAACGTGTCCCTTTCAAAGTCCTGCATGATCCTTGTCACAAATAGTTTAAGATGGCCTGGGTGATTCATGGCTTCCTTATAAACAGAACTGGCACCAACTATCCAAATCATGTCTACTCTATTTGCTAATTCTGGTTGTTCAGTAAGTTTTAAGGCATCATCCAGACTTCTGGCAAGAAAATGAGCTCCTTGTGGAGGTTCCTTGAGTTCTCTGCTGAGAACTAAATTAATTCTATCCTTTAAAGGTCGATTCTTCTCAGGAATGGAGAACCAGGTCTACCTACCCATAATCACCAGATTCTGTTTACCTTCTACTGAAGAAGATGTGGTCATTCTCTGGAAATACCTGAATTCATTCCTGAGCGGAGGCCAGGGCAGGTCCCCATTCTTGCCAATGCCCATGTTTTGGGACACAGCGACGATGCAGTTTAGCAAACGAACCATGACAGAAGCGGTTAGCACCTCCGAGCTTGCTGGCTACACCAGGAAGCCAGGCCAAGACTGCCGCGAAATTCCCTTCTTCAAATTATTTTACATGTCCACATTGCAAATACAATACCACTGTATTAATTAATTGCAACATTCTGGAATAAGCATAGAAAAATAAATTGTAGGCCGGGCGCGGTGGCTCAAGCCTGTAATCCCAGCACTTTGGGAGGCCGAGACGGGCGGATCACGAGGTCAGGAGATCGAGACCATCCTGGCTAACACGGTGAAACCCCGTCTCTACTAAAAAAATACAAAAAATTAGCCGGGCGAGATGGCGGGCGCCTGTAGTCCCAGCTACTCGGGAGGCTGAGGCAGGAGAATGGCGTAAACCCGGGAGGCGGAGCTTGCAGTGAGCCGAGATCGCGCCACTGCACTCCAGCCTGGGTGACAGAGCGAGACTCCGTCTCAAAAAAAAAAAAAAAAAAAAAAAAAGAAAAATAAATTGTATAAAACATGTAAATATATAAAATATATTTATAAAATGTAAATTTATAAAATAAAAAATACAGAGGCTGAAAGTTTAGACCGACTTTTCCACAAACATTAAACAGACTGGCATCCAAGAGATGGCATCATTTCATTCCTGAATAACACTGTCTTTTGTACCAAATCTAAATTCTAATAAGATGCTTTTTTTAGGTGACTTGGAAACTTGTTTAAATAAATAAATAAATTAAGCTTCAAATCAGATTAGTGGGAAAGACATGTATTTACATGAATATAAGACTTGTACCGATAGCATGTACCTATACTGATATGAGCATCAAGGGACAACTCAAAATGATGATTATTAAATATCAGGGACCATATCAAGCTGTTTTTTTCTAATTGCTGATTGTTGCTACAAATGATAGTTACTGAAGCATGACACCAAAAGAGCAAATAAACTCTTCCTATCAAAATAGGCGTAATAAACAACTTCCTTGAAGAACCATTAAACTTCGCTCCTTGTAAAGGTGAATTGGGGAGGCTACAGTGGAGGATCCTTTTGGTCTTCACACATTTGGTATCAACGCGATAAAAATCACAATGATAACAATAGTGAAAATAATAGCAGGAGCTAACATTTGGGCATTTACTGTTTCCTAATCACTGTTGTAACCGCTTTACATGCGTACTTCAGTTTAATCATTTAACACTCCCCATTAAAAGGAGACATTATCCCCATGGGCCAGTTATGGGGAAAAGCATGACTTAATTTCTTTTTCATTACATTCCACCCTTTTATCCTTGGGTACTGAATGTCTAGGCTAACAAGGGTCATTAGATTTGGTAGATTAAGTCACTAGCTTCGCTTTGAGAATATTTTAAAGCAGTCATCATACAACATAACCCCAAAATTCATTCTTTTATTGAGCCCCAGCAATACATAGTGTTTAGCACAAAATGCGACTATCTTTTTATTTATTTATTTTTAGAGACAAGGCCTCGCTCTGTCGCCCACGCTGCAGTGCAGTGGCGCGATCACGGGTCACTGCAACCTCAAACTCCTGCTCAAGCGATCCTCCCACCTCAGTATCTGCAGAAGCTGGGGCCACAGGCGCGCGGATGTGTGACTTTCTAAGGTCCAGCCGCCCAGAGCTGCGCCGAGCAATCCAAGTAGCGAAAGTCGCTTTGACCCTGTCCCGCTTCCTCCGCGTCCTGGGAAGTATCAGCGTTTACCAGCTACCGGAAGTAACTGCGCGCGAAATCTCCCGCGGGACTTACGCCTCTTCGACGAGATTTCTATAGCGCTGACAAATCAGGATCTCGCGAGAACTTGAAGAGGACCCGTGAGAATGAAAGTGGGTGCCCGCTAATCCCGGAAGTCAGACTGTTCTTTCAGGTCAGTGGAGGCTTTTTGATGCCGATTCGCGTACACCTCTTGTTTGAAAGCTCTCAGCGGGGCAATGCTGACCCGGGTGAGGCCTGGGGCCTGGCTGGGTACCTCTATCTGAATTAGACGCTTCTGGACGCGGCCGAGGTGGCGAGGGAGGGTGCTGGGCTGGGGGAACATCACCTTTGTTCGTCCACTCGCGAGATGAGCGTTTCTTTGGCTTTACTGTCAAGCCCTGAAATAATGCTGAGTGCAGTAATGCTGAGTCCCTTCCGTACAGCTCGCAGACTTCTAGTACCCACTGCCTCCAGCTCTTGGGGGGCTGAGATTTGTTTTCTGTGTCTTAGCGGTATCCCGGGAGCTTAGAACAGTGTCTGTTACATAGTAGGCATTGAATACACTTTTCTTGGATGAATAAATGAAACAATTGCAAGGAAGTTTCACGAGGAATTGGAGTGACTTTTTCCCCTCTAAATTAACTTTTCACTTTAAAATAATGAAGAGTTGCAAAGTTAGTACAGAGTTCTCAAATGCCTTTCACCAAGTTTTCTTGATGTCAACATCCACAGTGACTTGTTAGTTTCATTTAGAGACAAGGTCTTGCTCTGTCACCCAAGCTGGAATGCAGCTGCTCCATCATAGCTCATTGCAACCTTGAACTACTGGGCTCAAGAGATCCTCCAGCCTCAGCCTCCCTAGTAGCTGGGACTACAGGAACGGGCCACCACGCCTGGCTAATTTTTTTTTTTTTTCTTTTTACTTTCTGTAGAGACAGGTCCTTGATATGTTTCCCAGTCTGGTCTTGAACTGAGAAATGATCCTCTCGCCTCTTCCATGCAAAGCAGGAGCCAGCTGGAGTACAGTGGCGTGATCGCGGCTCATTGCAGCCTCCACCTCCTGAGTTCAAACGATTCTCCCACTTCAGCCTCCTGAGTAGCTGGGGTTACAGGCGCCCACCACCACTCCTGGCTAATTTTTGTGTTTTTAGTAGAGACGGGGTTTCCCATATTGGCCAACGTGGTCTTGAACTCCTGACCTCATGTGATCCTCCCGCCTCCCCCTCCCACAGTGCTGGGATTACAGGGGTGAGCCACCCACCCAGCCCCTACAGTGACTTTTTAAAATTAATTTTGTTCCTTTTGACAGTTTACTCAGCCCCAGTAGATTTTGTTTTAACCTTTGCTTCACATTTGGAAAATAATTATTGGAAAAACCTTGCTTTTTCATAAGTAGGTAATGTAGTACAGTTTTGGTACATGTAAGGTATTGCTTCCATTTCAAGAACTAGTAATTATCCAAAAAAAGTGTTCTTGTCTTGAAAAAAAAAAAAAAAAAGACCTTGCTAATGTTGACTTTCAATAAATTTGTAATAATATCACTGTATGTCAGCAACTTTTTCTTATCATCATAGCTGAAAGCAAAATCAGAGGGGAAGCTTGCAAAACAGATTTGCAAAGTTGTGTTGGATCATTTTGAAAAACAGTATTCCAAAGAACTCGGAGATGCCTGGAATACAGTAAGGTTGGTATAATTCATCTCAATGCTTTGTGATGAAACAAAGTACAATATGTAGTCCTCCTTTTTGTGGGAGGGATGCTGTAAGTATAAAAGCCAAAGGAATCTAAATCTGGTTGCCCTTTCCTACTGAAGCTATAGAAAGGAACAACTAAGAAGAAATAGATTGAATCATAGCATGAGGGAAAGGGGAAAGAAAACTTTGTAGGGATGGTAAGCACAAATTGTTATGCCTTTGCTTTGAGCAATTGCTTTTATCCTTGAAATAGGAATGCCCACTTGTTTGACAAAATTAATTATACTGTAAAAGAAAAACCATAAAACTTGGAATAATTGACTGGTTTCTGAAATTTAGAAGATAATACAACAAATCTTTAAGGCCAGCACTGTTTTATCTTAGCCAAAGGTACACTTTATTCGGTAATCATATTTCTTTCCTATGTCGATGGCTGGGTATATTTTGAACACGTGCATATACACCCAAAATTATTTAAATATAAAAACAAGGAATGTTTAATGCATGGAAGTGAGAGAAATGTGATGTGTCTGTTTGGTAAGCTGCTGTTAATGTGTGGGTTACTGTATGGGTTCTTGACATTGAGTGCCTGATACACTATATAATGCTTTCTGGAATACAGAGCAAGACCGTCTACATGTCCAGTTTACATGCCGTCTAGTTAGTCTTTATGGGAGAAGTGAGGAGATGGCTGTGGTTACAACTATATAAACTAATTTGTGAATACTGTGATCCAAGTATCTAACAAAGCCTGAGGGTACCAGCAAAGGCCTGAAGGGTAGCTGGGTCTTGGCGACTTACAGGATTTACTTAAGAAGAACTAGACCTTCTAGGTTGAGGGAAGAAGGTGCACTGTTCATGAAGTAAGGGCAAAAGTCCCCTACATGTTGCATGAGGAAGAAAGTTTCATGGCTACAGATAGTATCTGGAACTTGGTCCAGACTAATTTTTCAGATGATTGGCTTGTCCGTTTTTTTCTTGGATCAACTCTTAAGCATTTCTCCTTTCCAAAGGGCAGTTCTAAACATTTTTCTAAAACTAAGTTTTGGCTAATAAAGATCACAAAGTCTGAGGTGATTCCGAGATAATTTTAGGACAATTAAGCTGTTATAGAAATTGGTAAATGCTGTGATATGCAAACCGTTTATATTTGTGGGTTTTATTTCAAAAGTATTGAAAATCTTCAAACGGGTATTTTCTGTCACAGTGATGAAAAACTGGATAATAAAGTATGTAATAAATTCATGAGGTTTTCAGTACAGAAAGGTACTCAAGTAGAGTATCCAAATAACCAAACACTTATTGCATGCTTACTGTATGCCAGACAATGCTGACTTACATCATCCTCAAAACAAACCCGTTAAGAGTTTAAGTAACTTGCCCAAGTTCACTCAGCTAATAAATGGCAGAACTGAGGCTTGTGCCTAGGTTGTCTGACTCAAGAACTCCCACAGCTCATCCTTGTTCTATACTGTCTCATATCTGGGATGTGATTAAAAAAAAAAAAAAAAGACAAGATTTCAAGAGGTATTTTTTTTTTCTGTAGACTTTGTAGCAGTCTGGCTACTCATATTCTATAATGACTTATTTTTCTACTTAGTGTACGCAGAAAGTCATATACTTTTATTTGACTCTAAACAAAATGAGCAATGAACCTGAAATCCATTTAATTAGCTGTGCCTTCTGCTTCATCTACCCTATTGTTGAGTTTTCATGGTAATTTAAGTTTTGCATAAACACGCACTAAATTTGCCATAGGCAAAAATAAAGGTTTCTCAGCTTAGGAAGTAGTCTGAGCGTGGAAGATGGTATGGGGAAATAAGAACAGAATGACATATTTTGTTTTTTAACTGCTTATTTGCAAGACATAATGTACTTGTAGAGTCTACTTCCAGGGAAAGTCAAGTGCTTTTTTTTTTTTTTTTTTTTTTGGCCTATTTAGAAAGTAATTTATTCAATATTTTTAGTTTCCTGTAGTAGTGAGGAATATTTAGTATTTAGTTTTGCTCTTTTTTAATAACTTTTCTTGTCTAGTCATCCTCTGAGCAGTCCTTTAAAATTGAAGTTTGCCTTGGTTCAGTGTTTGCTCTATTTGTTGCCTTCATGTTCTCCTCAGGTAAGCCCATTCGTGGCATGACTTTTATCACTATGCTGTCATCTCAAGCTGTGAGGTTCTTCCCAAGATTCAGTCCCATGCTTCTGTTTTTTTAGCAACTTCAGTTACTTGGCAAACTCAAAAGTGTATTATTATTTTTCCCTTCCAAACCTATGTTGCCTTTACTACCTGCATATTTTATCTGAATTAAGTGTATCACCATCAGTGTGGTTTCCTCCTTTCTTCTCTATACCTTCACTGCCTTTGTAGTAAAAAATGAACCTTATATAAAAATAGGTCTGGCGACTGCCCTCAGCTCCTGGGTGGCAATCTCTAAGCCCTTGGAATGTCCTTCCTGGTAAGTGTGTCTTTGTTTACCTGGGTGTTGAGGTTACACCTGATAATCTAATGATGTGATTTATGTTGCGGCCTGGGGTTCACAGGTGTCAACTCAACATCCAGAAGGGCTTGTGACTAAAAGCTGTATGGACAGTCAATCATATGTACGTGACCAAGCCCCAGTAAAAAGTGGATACCAAGGCTTTGGTGAGGGTCCCTGGTTGGCAGTACTCTTGTGCATACTGTCATACATTACTGCCAGCAAACGTTAACCTCGTTGGTGATTCCATTGGAGAGGACAACTGGAAGCTTCATGCTTTGAGTTGTTGTGCATTCTGCACTGTGAGTTTCTTCCTGTGATTGTTTTTAATCTGTATGCTTTTGTTGTAATAAACTATGACTATAACTGTGATTATAACAGCTTTCAGTGAGTTCGGTTGTGTCCCAGTGAATAATCAAACCTGAGAATCATCCTGGGAATCCCTGAACTTGTAGTTGGTGTCAGAAGTGAGAGTTGTCTTAGAGACTAAACTATCCTGCCCCTTCTTAATTTGGATCTTTTTAAAAAAATGCTGTACTGCTGCCATTCACTTAGACCATCACAATCTCTTACCTGGCATATTGCAACAGCCATCTTTAGTACTTACCTGTTTGCTTATTTTAGCAACCACTTCTGCTTATTCCCAGTTTTTCCAGTGTTTGTGTATTAGGCATTGTGCTAAGCAATGAGAATACAAAAATGGACTGTATATAACCTGCCCTCAAATACATGTATGATTACTTGGATAATTAATGGATACTTAATAAATGTGTGATTAATGTAAGAGTTAATTAGAAATCTTGATTAACTTTGGAAATTATACATGTACTTTACAGAAAGCAAAACAAGCAGAACGTATAAGTCTGAACTGTCTGCAACATCTTTTTTTTTTTGTGGACACTCTTCTCACTGACCCAGAGTTCACATACAGAGAGGTAAAACAATGTGTACCAGTCAATGTTGTAATCACTTTGTGAATAATAACAATCCTATGTACAACCCTCTGTAATAGATACTATTTCCATTTATAGATAGGAAAGCTGAGGCACACAGAGGTTAAGTAACTTGCCCAGGTATACACATCTCACACTTTAACTTGCCCAAATATACACATCTCACACTTTGAAGAGCCTTGAGAGTTTGTTTTACCCACTCTGTCATGCTGTTTCTCAGGGCTACCAAATTCCATTGTGTCACACCTTGAGTACAAACCTCCTTTGCTCCCCAGCAGTCTGCAGTACTATGTTTGGACTAAACATCTTATATTTCTGGGCAGGCTCCTTCATGCTTTTGGGACTGGCTATGCTGTTCTGCTAGGAATGCCTTTTTCCCTTCTCCCTCTGTACAGCAGTGTGTGTTCAGATCCCACCTCTGCATCTTGTAGCATATGACCTAGGTGAGTTAATATCTCTGTGTTCCACTGTCCTCGTCTGAAAATGGGAAAAAATAGTATCTATTTCATATAATCATTTTGGAAGAGAAAATGAATTTATGTATATACAATGTGAATGGAATGTTGTTTGACGTATAGTAAGGCCTTCATATGCATTAGCATTATTTTTGTTACCATGATTAACCACTTCATCAGGCCTTCTGTATGTCCTTTGTCTAAATGAGTTTTGCCCTTCATGTATCCATTGCATTTTGTTGATAGAGCTATTGTAATTCTTTCAAGGTCTTATTGTTATAATTTACTAACGTGCTTATCTTTTTCCTGACAAGGGAGGGTTTTGAAGAACCAATACCTTAAGACTTGGGCAAGTCTTCTGCTTATTCCCTGTTTTGGCAGTGTTTGTGTACTAGGCATTGTGCTAAGCAATGAGAATACAAAAATGGACTGTATATATCCTGCCCTCAAATACACGTATGATTACTTGGATAATTATCCAAGTATCCAATGGATACTTAATAAATGTGTGATTAATATAAGAGTTAATTAGAAATCTTTATTAACTTTGGAAATTATACTTGTACTTTATAGAAAGCAAAAGAAACAGAATGTATAAGTCTGAACTGTCTGCAGCATCTTTTTTTTTTTTTTGGACACTCTCCTCACTGACCCAGAGTTCACATACAGAGAGGAAAAAAAAATACACACACGCACAATCAGATAATATTACCATAATCTGTGAGGGGTGTAGTCCCAGGTGGTTAGGGAAGAGAAAAATGAACTAGTATCTAGATTTCTATATTGTCCTATATGTTGGCTTTACACACGTTTTCAGCCTTAATCTGTGCAAATCTCTGTAAAGAAGTAACCTTTAGACCCTTTAAAGTCAGAGATTAGAACAATTGATAGGTATCTTGTAGTTATGGCAAATTCAGTCCTGTGATTTAAAAGTCCACACCTTTTCCTATACCTTCTGTGCTGCTGTGAAGGATCTGGAGTTGCATCCTTCCAAATGTATGCTCGGATCCCGTAGTATGAAGGACTCCTTATGTTCAGGATTTTTAGCCTGTTGATGCTCCACCAGAAACGCAAAGGATTTCCTATCTGAGGTGCAGTGAATACCAAATCTGGACATAAATTGCGCTTCTATGAGATACAAGGAAGAGCCTTTGCCAGAATAGAATAGGAAGCCATCAGCTCCTCATTAGCATCTCTGAAGAATAAAAATAAAATGACTCAGAAACATACTTTGGTGCATTTCCATAAATTGATTTATTTTTCATTTCCAAACAACTTTTAAAATAGTTGAATGAGCACCCTCTAGTGGATAATAATAGCACTAAATCAAGGGATTTCTCTTTTTTAGCTATGGAAATTTAAATAGGTTCTGTAATCTACATGGTTACATTAATTGCGTTTAACAATCTCTAGATTAAATGATATTTTTCATCTTCATCACTAGGAAGGAAGGTAGCGTGGAGAGTAGAATAGTAGGAAAAAAGAATAAAGTCACAGAAAAGTTGAATGAAAATTATACTATCAAATAATAATTTGATAGTATAATTATCCAATAGTATCATTATCCAAATGATACATTATACAGTGTTGCAAGATTTTAACTTAACTATCTTTTAATTTTTTAATGCTTTAACTTTGTTAAAATAGTAAGTAGTTCAGAGAGCCTTGAATCAAAACTCTAATTTTATCAATTTACTGTGGGATTTAGGCCCCAGGCACTTAGCCAAGGAGACAGAGAAAAATAAGTCAAGGTTCCCATATAAACGAATTAGGGAAATGGGTAAGCAGGCAGGGTGACACACAGTGTGATATGTTAGTTTAGCTTTATTAACTGTTTATCAAACTTCAGTTATTCCTGTGTACCATCTGTCCAGTTTTACTTAATATTTATTTTTTTGGTCAGTTTTAATATTTTTCTTTTGTTTCTTAGGAATTTAAATATAAGCTAATTTTATATCATTATCAGTAAATAGATGTGCCTAGCATATAGTCGACAGACGGTGTATTTTTAGAGAATGAATGAATGTTGACAAGAAGATAATATACGATGGTTTACACCTGTAATTCCAGCACTTTGGGAGGCCAAGGCAGGAGAATTGCTTGAGGGCGGGAGGATTGCTTGAGGACAGGAGTTCAAGACCAGCATGGGCAATAGCAAGACCTCATCTCTAGAAAAAATAAAAAATCAGCTGGTTTTGGTAGTGCATGCCTGTAGGCCCAACTACTTGGGAGAGTGAGGTAGGAGGATCGCTTGAGTCCAGGAGCTCGAGGCTTCAGTGAGCCATGATCGCACAGCAGCAGTATTGCAGCCTGGGTGACAGAGTGAGACCTCGTCTCTAAAAAAAAGAAGACAAAACAGACTTAGCATATTGGAGGGAAGAGCAACAATGAGTAAGAAATAGAAAGACTTTCCAAGGGGGTATGTAGGCTCAGGCAAGTGACAGCAGTCAGTTTTCAGATCCTCAACTTTCATGTATTCTCTTTCAGAAAATTACTCTGCCCTTCTGTACGTAAGGCGGTACATATTCTCCTTTCCCAACCTGCCTTTCCCCAATTTTCCTTCACCGTTTTCACAAAAAAAAGGCACACTTGCACCATTCTGGCTTCTATGCCACATTCCTGCAGGTATTCAAAACCTCCATGTGCCAGAAACGATTGGAGTGTCAGTGTGAGAAAGCAAATGACTAACAGATTCTCTGACAAGTCAGATGGTTTCCAAGTTTTGCTTTCAACAAAAGTAAAGGAGCCTTGATTGAGATGTGAGCTAACAATTCATTTAAGACATTTTTGATGATAGCTCGCTAAGTGATTTGGGAATATAACTCCAAAAGAATTCAAAGTAAGAAACACTGCTATAACAAAATATATTTAATTCTCATCCACTTATTTAACTGAAGGTTTTTCTCAGCTCTTATAAAAACACAAAATAGGCTTAAAAATGATGTTAAATCCTGACTGATTTTATTATAGTAAGAAGTAATATTCATTTATGAATATATGGAAACAAAAGCTTATTTCATTAAGATATCCATTTCTTATCAATTTTTACTTTTATGTTTATAAGTTGTTCTGATGGGTTTTGTATTAATAATATTATTGATCCCTGAATCCAGAAGTTACCATTTTAACACTTAGAGATTTAAGATCACAGAAAAACAAATTTAGTATATACACACGTGTATATGTGGGGGCTAGAGAAGTGTGAGAGGGTGATATAAGGATTTCAAGCATGAAAATGTATTAAGATGAAGTTATATGAAGTAGAATGTAAATAAAAGAGGAAACGAGCCGTGTAACATTTCCACCTGTTAAAGATGAGTCAGTCTGTGAATTTTTAAATGGGTGATGATGGGTATCAAAATCATTCTGATATTTAGATTCCACTGGGCATATATTAAAAGCAGTATAATTTGTATTTTAAAATGTCAATTTTTACAGTATGCTGGAAATTGCATCCTTTAAACATATGGTGAGATTTTAACGTCAACTTAAAATGTGTTTTTTTTTCAAAATGATATCAGTGATGCACTAGCAAATTTGCAGGTCACTGACCTTGTGTGTCTCCAGTTCTGCTGGCTGCTGAGGTACTTGCACTTCTTCTCACCTGGAAGACCAGTAAATGGAGCAGCTTCAGACTCACTGTGAATCTTGGGAGAAGGCCTGGAGTGTGGCGCCTGGCCTCTGTTTTGTAGAGTCATCTAACATACATTCCCTCTACTGACTGCTAAGCTACTTGCCCATCCGTCAAAGCTTTGGATTCGGAAGCCACTTCTCTCCAGCCCCAGGGTAGCAACCCACCCAGTGCAGGCACAGGAGTGGGTGTGTGTGTGTGTGTGTGTGTGTGTGTGTGTGTTGTGAGGAGGAGAATGGAATTCAGTGGCAGGTGTGTGCAAGGGGAGCTGCAAGAATCATATTAATACACAGCTTTGCTTTCTCAGGGCTAGGAAGCACCAGCCTGAGCAGCCTTAGCAGTCTCTTCAAGAGTTGGTCTGTTGCAGCTGCTTCTATAGGCAGGATGTGTCTAGCTGGTATCATTGTTAGAGACAAGAGGGTTTCAGGGAAGTCAGGGCCACTTGCACTAAGTGACGGTTGGGGTAAAATTGTCTTTCCCGCCCCCTTTTGTCACTCTGTGATATAGTACCAGGGTCTCACACTTTGGGAATCACTCCTATTAGGCTTTAAAGTCAGTCTGATTTTGAATCAGATGCTTCTGCCTACTAGCAATGTGATCTCAGGTAAGTTGCCAAATCTCTAAAAGCCTCAGTTAACCTCTAATATAGGAGTAAGAGCTGCCTCTCTCAAGCTTGTTGTGATGGTTCTATGATATAAGCATGCAAAATGAACATTGTACACATCCAATCAGTAACATTTATTAATAATGATATCAGAGTATGGTGGAGGATGTGAACTGGGTGGTAAGTGGAAAGGCTTGCTTGGAGAGAGAAAACTCCCGGAGTTGAGAATGGATAAGTGAGAGAGGAAAGGTTATTCAGGGAGGTTGGGGGGCGGGGCATAGTTTATATGGAGACCAGTAAATGTTAAAGAAACTTGTTACAGGAAATCTATATAATTCAGTAGGGTTGGGTATAGATCATGAAAGATCAAAAATTTCGCTTGTTCTATTTAGGCCTTATTCTGTCTAGTCATTAAAGAATGAGATAGAATAATTTCTGAAGAGTTCTGCTTCAGTCTGCAATAAGTACATGTCTTTATTATTATTATATTTTAAGTTCTGAGGTACATGTGCAGAATGTGCAGTTTTGTTACATAGGTATACCCATGCCATGGTGGTTTGCTGCAACCATCAACCCATCACCTACATTAGGTATTTCTCCTAATGCTGTCCCTCCCCTAGCCTCCCACCTCCCGATAGTCCCCAGTGGTGTGTGATGTTCCCCTCCCTGTGTCCATGTGTTCTCATTGTTCAGTTCCCACTGATGAGTGAGAAGATGTAGTGTTTGGTTTTCTGTTCCTGTGATAGTTTGCTGAGAATGATGGTTTCCAGCTTCATCCATGTCCCTACAAAGGACATGAACTCATCCTTTTATATGGCTGCATAGCATTTCATGGTGTATATGTGCCACATTTTCTTTATCCAGTCTATCATTGATGGACATTTGGGTTGGTTCCAAGTCTTTGCTATTGTGAATAGTGCTGCAATAAACATACATGTGCATGTGTCCTTATAGTAGAAGGATTTATAATCTTTTGGATATATACCCAGTAATGGGATTGCTGGGTCAAATGGTATTTCTAGTTCTAGATCCTTGCAGAATTGCCACACTGTCTTCCATAATGGTTGAACTAATTTACACTCCCACTAACAGTGCAAAAGCGTTCCTGTTTCTCCACATCCGCTACAGCATCTGTTGTTTCCTGACTTTTTAATGATCATGATTCTAACTGGCGTAAGATGGTATCTCACTGTGGTTTTGCTTCGTATTTCTCTAATGATCAGTGATGATGAGCATTTTTACATATGTTTGTTGGCTGCATAAAAATCTTCTTTTGAGAAGTGTCTCTTCATATCCTTTGCTCACTTTTCGATGAGGTTGTTTGTTTTTTTCTTGTAAATTTGTTTAAGTTCTTTGTAGATTCTAGATATTAGCCCTTCGTCAGATGGATAGATTGCAAAAATTTTCTCCCATTTTGTAGATTGCTGTTCACTCTGATGATAGTTTCTTTTGCTGTGCAGAAGCTCTTTAGTTTAGTTAGATCCTATTGGTCAATTTTGGCTTTTGTTACCATTGCTTTTGGTGTTTTAGACATGAAGTCTTTGCCCATGCCTGTGTCCTGAATGGTATTACCTAGGTTTTCTTCTAGGATTTTTGTGGTTTTAGGTCTTCTGTTTAAGCCTTTAATCCATCTTGAGTTGATTTTTGTATAAGGTGTAAGGAAGGGGTTCAGTTTCAGTTTTCTGCATATGACTAGCCAGTTTTCCCAACACCATTTATTAAACAAGGAATCTTTTCCCCATTGCTTGTTTGTGCCAGGTTTGTCAAAGATCAGATGGTTGTAGATGTGTGGTGTTCTTTCTGAGGCCTCTTTTCTGTTCCATTGGTCTATGTATCTGTTTTGGTACCAGTATCATGCTGTTTTGGTTACTGTAGCCTTGTAGAATAGTTTGAAGTCAGATAGCATGATGCCTCCAGCTTTGTTCTTTTTCCTTAGGATTATCTTGGCTATATGGGTTCTTTTCTGGTTCCATATGAAGTTTAAAGTATTTTTTTCCAATTCTGTGAAGAAGTCAATGGTAGCTTGATGGGGATGGCATTGAATCTATAAATTACTTTGGGCAGTATGGCCATTTTCACGATATTGATTCTTCCTATCCATGAGCATGGAATTATTTTCCATTTGTTTGTGTCCTCTCTTATTTCCTTGAGCAGTGGTTTGTAGTTCTATTTGAAGAGGTCTTTCACATCCTTTGTAAGTTGTATTCCCAGATATTTTATTCTCTTAGTAGCAACTGTGAATGGGAGCTCACTCATGATTTGGTTATCTTTTTGTCTATTATTGGTGTATAGGAAAGCTTGTGATTTTTGCACATTGATTTTGTATCCTGAGACTTTGCTAAAGTTGCTTATCAGCTTAAGGAGATTTTGGGCTGAGATGATGGGGTTTTCTAAATATACAATCATGTCATCTGCAAACAGGGACAATTTGACTTCCTGTCTTCCTATTTGAATACCCTTTATTTCTTTCTCTTGCCTGATTTCCCTGGCCAGAACTTCCAATACTACGTTGAATAGGAGTGGTAAGAGAGGGCATTCTTGTCTTACACTGGTTTTCAGAAGGAATGCTGCCATTTTTTGCCCATTGAGTATGATATTGGCTGTGGGTTTGTCATAAATAGCGCTTATTGTTTTGAGATATGTTCCATCGATACTAGTTTATTGAGAGTTTTTAGCATGAAGGGGTGTTGCAAAGGCCTTTTCTGCATTTATTGAGATAATCGTGGTTTTTGTCATTGGGTCTGTTTATGTGATGGGTTACATTTGTTTTTTTTCAAGGATTAATTTAATTTTTAAAACAAATACAAGTATTGATTCACTCTTCTCAACTTGACAGTCTGCTTGTGGTATAGCTGTCAGGTAAAAACATACATCTTTACAACACTGTGGTCCCAAGTTAAAAACAAACAAACAAATAAATACACCATTTCACAGAAAAGAAACAACATGAAAATAGCTCAAGAAATACACTAGTGATCAAAAATATATGGGGGAAAGAGGAACATGTAGTTTTGACTTAACTGAAGAAACCAAGAAGAAACTGGTCTACGTATGTAAATGTCCATCCTGGAAAGGCAGGTGTCAAGATTTTCGGGTAGGAATCTATATGTCTTGAATCTCCCGTATTTCCTGAATAAAAGTGACCTCTTTCAGTATTTATACTTCGTGGCTCAGACACCTACCTCATTTGGCTCTGTTTCTTACTCACTCTAGCCTCTACTTAAATGAGTCTGAAAAATTTGGCGATATAGCATAAGGAGAAAAATAATCACACATAATATTTTCATTTCTGTAGCTAGTTTAGATCAGGGTTTGTTACTAGAAAATTCCTGAAGAAAATTTCAACATTAAGTCTGTGGCCTTGCTGAACCAAGCCCCCACCCCCCCACCATTAATATTTAGAAAACACCCACTGTTTGGGCTAATAGCATTATTGGTGGTACCTATTATATAGAGGGATACCTGAACAAAGTCTGTCTCAAAACCAGCATTAAATCACTGTCAGGTTGAAAAGAAAAAAAGGGGGAGTCTAAATTTAGTCACAAGAAGTAAAGACATATCTAGGACTCTTGTCCTTCTGGATCCACATTTCCTTCAGGGTCTTCATCATTTTAAATGTTCTCTGCCATTTGCCATACTTGCAGGATATTGTCTTCTGATACAGAACAAATCACCCAAGATTCATTAGGATTCCAGGAGAAATCAGATATCTTGGCAGTGTGACTACCATGAATGAACAACAATGCTGGTGGCCCATCTTCTGCATCTTCTGGGGGTTGTTCCTCTCCAATTTTACTTAAATCCCAGACATTCATTCTGTGATTAGTACCACTGGAAGCCAAAATAGCCTCATTGTGAGGTGACCACTGAACCTGGAATATTTCATCCTTATGTGACTCAAAGGAATGTGACATAAGTTTCAGACTTTTCAGATCCCACAAGGCAACAGTCTTATCATCTGATCCTGTGGCAAGAATGAATTCAGTGTAAGGATTGAAAGGCAGTTCACTTCAGCAGTATGAGCGTCAACTGAGTGTCTTGGTTTGGAAGTATTGTTTGAACAAGTATCCCAAATCATAAGTTTCTGATCATCAGCAACTGACACAAACAGAGACTCATGGAGCAGATTTCAGGAAACATCTTCTACTACTGCTGTATGCCCTGTAAAGATGGTCTTCACATCCACCACTTTTCCCTCCTTTGGAACGGCACTGATGTCCCACAGGCAGATGGTGTGATCATCAGAAGCACCAAGTAAGTGCCCACTGAGATTTGGGTTCCAAGAAAGCCCATAGCCTTCCTTCTGATGTCCACGGAGACACAAGTCTGGGTTGCACTCTCCAGAAAGATCTGGTTTAGAAGGATGTTTTGTATAGTCAAAGACAAGAACATCACTGGAAGGAGTCTTTGTTGTGATGATACAAGGATTCTGGGGCATATAATGGGCCCTGTTTACTTCTCCTTCATGGTTGATCTTAATTTCTATTTCAATTTTTCCACTAACTGAATGAAAACCTCCAAATTCTCCTTTCTCACTGTCATAGTATGATGCATCACACTGAGCATCATCATTAGGGAGTTGCACACAAGATGGTTTTGTACATCCAATGTGAGCATCCCCAGGACAAGTCGATGAATGCTGAAATCTTTCCCTTCTGGTCTGGTTACACCTGGAAGCCACTGGGCAGTTAGGCTGGGCCACTCCAAAGCCTGCGTCATCACCAAATCATAAAGAAAAGGGGTGTTCTTTTTCCATATTTTGTACTCCTTGTGGATCACTCGTTCTTCCACTGCATCGTCGAAGGCTGCTTCCTTGTCTGCCATGGAGAGCAGGCGAGCCAGGGGAATCCTGGAGTCAAGCATTGTGGGAGGGGCAGGGAGGCTGCAGGCTGGATTGATTTGAGTATGTTGAACCAGTCTTGCATTCCAGGTATGAAGCCGACTTCGTGGTGGATAAGCTTTTTGATGTGCTGCTGGATTTGGTTTACCAGTATTTTATTGAGGATTTTCACATTGATGTTCATCAGGGATATTGGCCTGAAATTTTATTTTTTTGTTGTGTCTCTGCCAGGTTTTGGTATCAAGATGATACTCATAAAATGAGTTAGGGAAGATTCCCTCTTTTTCTATTGTTTGGAATAATTTCAGAAGGAATGGTACTAGCTCCTCTTTGTACATCTGGTAGAATTTGGCTGTGAATTCGTCTGGTCTTGGACATTTTTTGGTTGGTAGGCTATTAATTACTGCCTCAATTTCAGAACTTGTCATTGGTCTATTCAGGGATTCGACTTCTTCCTGGTTTTGACTTGGGAAGGTGTATGTCTCCAGGAATTTATCCATTTCTTCTAGATTTTCTATTTTATTTGTATAGAGGTGTTTATAGTATTCTCTGATGGTAGTTTGTATTTCTGTGGGATCAGTGGTGATATCCCCTATATCATTTTTTATTACGTCTATTTAATTCTTCTCTCTTTTCTTCTTTATTAGTCTGGCTAGTGGTCTATCTATTTTGTTGATCTTTTCAAAAAAGCAGCTCCTAGATTCACTGATTTTTTTGAAGGGATTTTCTGGTCTCAATCACCTTAAGCTCTGCTCTGATCTTAGTTATTTCTTGCCTTCTGCTAGCTTTTGAATTTGTTTGCTCTTGCTTCTCTGGTTCTTTTAATTTTGATGTTAGGTTGTCAATTTTAGATCTTTCCTGCTTTCTCTTGTGGGCATTTAGTGCTATAAATCTCCTTCTACACACTGCTTTACATGTGTCCCAGGGATTCTGGTACATTGTGTCTTTGTTCTCATTGGTTTCAAGGAACATCTTTATTTCTGCCTTCATTTCGTTATTTACCCAGTAGTCATTCAGGAGCGGGTTGTTCAGTTTCCATGTAGTTGAGTGGTTTTGAATGAGTTTCTTAATCCTGAGTTCTAATTTGATTGCACTGTGTTCTGAGACACTGTTTCTTATGATTTCCATTCTTTTGCATTTGCTGAGGAGTGTTTTACTTCCTACTATGTGGTCAATTTTAGAATAAGTGTGATGAAGTGCTGAGAAGAATCTATATTCTGTTGATTTAGGGTAGAGAGTTCTGTAGATGTCTATTAGGTCAGCTTAGTCCAGAACTGAGTTCAAGTCCTGAATATCCTTGTTAATTTTCTGTCTCACTGATCTGTGTAATATTGACAGCGGGATGTTAAAGTCTCCCACTATTATTGTGTGGGAATCTAAGTCTCTTTGTAGGTCTCTAAGAACTTGCTTTATGAATCTGGGTGCGCCTGTGTTGGGTGCGTATTTATTTAGGATAGTTAGCTCTTCTTGTTGCATTGATCCCTTTACCATTATGTAATGGCCTTCTTTGTCTCTTTTGATCTTTGTTGGTTTAAAGTCTGTTTTATCAGAAATTAGGATTGGAACTCCTGCTTATTTTTGCTTTCCATTTGCTTGGTAAATATTCCTCCATCCCTTTATTTTGAGCCTATGTGTGTCTTTGCACATGAGATGGGTCTCCTGAATATAGCACACTGATGGGTCTTGACTCTTTATCTAGTTTGCCAGTCTGTGTCTTTCAATTGGTGCATTTAGCCTATTTACATTTAAGGTTAATATTGTTATGTGTCAATTTGATCCTGTCACTATGATGCTAGCTGGTTATTTTGTCCGTTAATTCATGCAGTTTCTTCGTAATGTCGATGCTCTTTACAATTTGGTATGTTTTTCCAGTGGCTGATACTAGTTGTTCCTCTCCATGTTTAGTGCTTCTTTCAGGAGCTCTTGTAAGGCAGGCCTGGTGGTAACAAAATCTCTCAGCATTTACTTGCCTGTAAAGGATTTTATTTCTCCTTCATTTGTGAAGCTTAGTTTGGCTGGATATGAAATTCTGGGTTGAAAATTCTTTAAGAATGTTGAACATTAGCCCCCACTGTCTTCTGGCTTGTAGTGTCTGCCGAGAGATGCTCTTAGCCTGATGGCTACCCTTTGTGGGTAACCTGACGTTTCTCTCTGGCTGCCCTTAGCATTTTTCCTTTATTTCAACCTTGGTGAATCTGATGATTATGTGTCTTGGGGTTGCTCTTCTCAAGGAGTATCTTTGTGGTGTTCTCTGTATTTCCTGAATTTGAATGTTGGACTGCCTTGCTAGATTGGGGAAGTTCTCCTGGATAATATCCTGAAGGATGTTTTCCAACTTGGTTCCATTCTCCCCATCACTTTCAGGTATACCAATCAAATGTAGATTTGGTCTTTTCACATAGTCCCATATTTCTTGGAGGCTCTGTTCCTTCCTTTTTATTCTTTTTTCTCTAAATTTGTCTCCTCGCTTTATTTCATTAAGTTGATCTTCAGTCTCTTATATCTTTTCTCCTGCTTGATCAATTCAGCTGTTGATACTTGTGTATGCTTCACGAAGTTGTTGTGCTGTGTTTTTCAGCTCCATCAGGTCATTTATGTTCTTCTCTAAACTTGTTATTCTACTTAGCAATTCATCTAACCTTTTTTCGAGGTTCTTAGCTTCCTTGCATTGGGTTAGAATATGCTCCTTTAGGTCAGAGGAGTTTGTTATTACCCACCTTCTGAAGCCTACTTCTGTCAGTTCATCAAACTCATTCTCCAGTTTTGTTTCCCTGCCTGTGAGGAGTTGTGATCCTTTGGAGGAGAAGAGGCATTCTGGTTTTTGGAATTTTCAGCCTTTTTGCACTGGTTTCTCCCCATCTTTGTGGATTTATCTACCTTTGGTCTTTGATGTTGGTGACCTTCAGCTGGGGTCTTTGAGTGGACATGCTATTCCTTTCTGTTTGTTCGTTTTCCTTCTAACAGTCGGGCCCCTCTGCTGCAGGTCTGCTGGAGTTTGCTGGAGGTGCACTCCAGACCCTGTTTGCCTGGGTGTCCCAGTGGAGGCTGCAGAACAGCAAAGATTGTTGCCTGTTCTGTCCTCTGAAAGTTTTGTCCCAGAGGGGCACTTGCCAGATGTCAGCCCGAGCTCTCCTGTGTGAGGTGTCTGTCAGCCCCTACTGGGAGGTGTCTCCCAGTCAGGATACACGGGGGGTCAGGGAACCCACTGAGGAGGCCGTCTGACCCTTAGCAGAGCTTGAACGTTGTGCTGGGACATCCGCTGCAGTCTTCAGAGCCGTCAGGCGGGGATGTTTAAGTCGCTGAAGCTGCGCCCACAGCTGCCCCTCCCAGCAGGTGCTCTGTCCCAGGGAGAGGGGATTTTATCTATCAGTCCCTTACTGAGGTTGCTGCCTTCTTTTCAGAGACGCCCTGCCCAGAAAGCAATAATCTGGCAGTCTGGCCGCCGCAGCCTTGGTGAGCTGCAGTGGGCTCTGCCCAGTTTGAACTTCCTAGTGGCTTTGTTTACACTGTGAGGGTAAAACCACCTACTCAAGCCTTAGTAATGGCAGACGCCCCTCCCTCTACCAAGCTCCGGCATCCCAGGTTGATCTGACTGCTGCTGTGCTGGCAGTGAGAATTTCAAGCCAGTGGATCTTAGTTTGCTGGGCTCTATGAGGGCAGGACCCACCGAGCCAGACCACTTGGCTCCCTGGCTTCAGCACCCCTTTCCAGGGGAGTGAATGGTTCTGTCTCGCTGGCGTTCCAGGTGCCACTGGGGTATGGAAAAGAAAACTCCTGCAGCTAGTTCGGTGTCTGCCCAAACAGCCGCCCAATTTTGTGCTTGAAATCCAGGGCCCTGGTGGGGTAGGCGCTGAAGGGAATCTCCTGGCCTGCAGGTTGCATAGACCATGGGAAAAGCATGGTATCTGGACCAGAGTGCATGGTTCCTCAGGCTTAGTCCCTCACGGCTTCCCTTGGGTAGGGGAGAAAATTCCCCAACCCCTTTCCCTTCCCTGGGGAGGTGATGCTCCACCCTGCTTCAGCTCACCCTTTGTGGGTTGCACCCACTGTCCAACCAGTCCCAGTGAGATGAACCAGGTACCTCAGTTGGAAATACAGAAATCACCCACCTTCTGTGTTGATCTTGCTGGGAGCTGCAGACCGGAGTTGTTCCTAATGGGCCATCTTGTCAGCAATCCTCAGTACCTGTCTTTAAATCTGATTGGGGCTCTCTCCCCCTTAAATTTTTTAATGGCTTCTCATCACTTAGAAGATAAAATTCTAAAACCTTATCACATTATACTTGGCAATCTTCTGCCATGATCCATACCAGACTACTGTTTTTTAAAATGCACTGTTCTTTCTCATACCTGTGTGCTTGTACATGTGGTATTAGCTTTATCCTGAAACTTGCTTTCTCATTTCTTCCTACAGAAGACTTCAATAAAGATGTGAAATATCTCCAAGTTTAATATAATTTAATATAATGTAATATAATCCTAAGGCAAGGTTACTATATCTCTACCTGTCTACATACACAAATATTTTATAAATTATTTTTAACTGAACTTTTATTCCAAAGTTCATCTGAAAGAATAGACATTCATGATAGCTTCGAAAATTCTGAAGAAAAAAAGAATGAATAAAGATTTGTCCTGTCTGATGTTAACTAATTGGAAGTGTGCTACTCCTTTTTAGCTAAGGAGTAGGCACATGATGCAAATCAAGCCACTCCTGTCTGTATCACTGTGTTCCTGATCATTTTTTTGTTACACATGACTCAACACTGGATGGATTTTTCAGCCTGTTTGCAGGGTAAGATTAGGATGAACTGCCATAGGACTTACAATAGTGGCATTTGCAGGTTTCCCTTTGGGGTCAGTCTTAAAGCAATCTTCCCCAAAGTGTAGTCCTGGGGATCAGCAGCATGAACATCACCTGAAAACTTGCTAGAGATACAAATTTCAGACTCTCTTTCAGACCTACTGAATCAGAAACTCTGGCTAGGTCCCTGCAGTCAGTTTTACAGACCTCTGATGCACACTGAAGTTTGCGAACCTCTTTCTTAAGGAAAGAGGTTGTCATCCTCCAAAACAGCTGAAACAGATATGCCAGGCTCCCATGACACACCATCCATAGTAAGAGGCAGTGAAAGGAGAAAGCAGTTTCACGTATTAGCCCTAAATTGAAATTCACGTGGCACGCTTCCAGTCGCAGGTGTTACATTTCAATCCAGTCATTCCTCACATAGGCAGCTCCAGGGTGTGAAGCAGCTGGAATTTATTTAATTGACCATAGTTAATGAGGCTCCCAAATAACTAGAAAGGTCAGCTAGTAAATAAATTAAATATTTCCTGCTGGATCATCTGTCAGTTGATATGAGTTTGTGATTGTCAAGAGATGGAACTCTTGGAATGAATACAAATTTAGCAAGGTAAAGCTGCTGGGGGAAAGCCTGCACCATCAATCCATAAGTGGTTTTTAAATCATCCTTGGTTTTTTATCATCTGAGCCACTCATCGCCTCATTAACTCTATTAGTATAGAGTTCACTGTAGTTAGTTTCCCATACCTTTTATCTTCATCAGAGGAAAACACTCATTCCCTCTAATACCTTTTTATGATAGTACTTTTCCCTCTAATATTAATAGTCTCTAAGAAATTAAATATTGTCACTAAGAAAAACACTTCCTTGTGCAGAGTGATGGACAAAGATTCATTGGACAGATTTAGAGGTTTTTTTTTTTTTGAGACGGAGTCTCGCTCTGTGGCCCGGGCTGGAGTGCAGTGGCCGGATCTCAGCTCACTGCAAGCTCCGCCTCCCGGGTTTACGCCATTCTCCTGCCTCAGCCTCCGGAGTAGCAGGGACTACAGGCGCCCGCCACCTCGCTCGGCTAGTTTTTTGTATTTTTTAGTAGAGACGGGGTTTCACCGTGTTAGCCAGGATGGTCTATCGAACTCCTGACCTCGTGATCCGCCCGTCTCGGCCTCCCAAAGTGCTGGGATGACAGGCTTGAGCCACCGCACCCGGCCAGATTTAGAGGTATTTAAAGGCAGGCCGCCTTTTTGTTTTTTGTTTTTCAGGATGTTCTACAGGGAGGGACTAAGCTGAGTGTAAGCTGAGGCATACCTCTCTGGTGCAGAATTTAAACCTCAAAAAACTCAGTAATCATAATGTTACCAGTAGAGGGTCTTGACTGCAAGTTGTCCAGATTCTTGGAGTTTTGAACAAAGAATCAGACAAAACACACAGCCAAGCAAGGAAAGAATGCTGCAACAAAGAGATTTATTGAAAGTGAAAGTACACTCCGCAGTGTGAGAATGGCCACAGGAGTGCCACAAGGGCCACAGATACAGAATATTCTTGGGTCTGAATACCCACTAGAGGTTTTCCATTGGCCACGTGGTGCTCACCTCATGTAAGTAATGTAGTGGCCCACAGTCAGTCTGATTGGTTGCGGAAAGCAGCCAAACAGAGGCTGCAGTGAGGTTACAAAGGTTACACTCCGGTGCAAGTATGTGATTGCTTGTGGACAGCAACCAGTCAGAGACTGAAGTGAAGTTACAAAGTTGCACTTCTATTCAAGCATGTGATTGGTTGCAAAAAGCAACAAATTAGAGGTACTTTCAATTTCCCATTTGCCATGCAGAAAATGTGAGGGTTTGCAAAGGGAGTAGCCCCTGGTTCTTTTGTTACTTAGGCATGGAAAGTTAGGGTTTTCCTTTCAATTTAGTTCTAGGAATTCAGCATGAAATGACCTGAGGTTCCCTGTTTCCAGACTCTATTCTCTTGCCTCAATAATATAATATTTCAGTGATCACAATTAGTTTTTGAAAAGCCACAGTGAACGAAATACCAATTTTTAAAATAAAGACAGGATCATAACAATGCTGGATTCAGTCCTATCAGAGCCTCATGAGGCAAAAGGAAGAGTCAGGAATACTGATCCTGTCTCTTAAAATCACAGGTAAGTGAAGTATAAAACTAGGACCATATTCACCTGATTCATAATATAAAATTGTATTGGTGTGTGTAATATTAATATTCTCTTATTTTCTCTTATTCTATTTCTAGGGAGATACTGACATCTCCATCATGCTGGCAATATGCTGTCCTGCTTAACCGATTCAATTATCCTTTTGAACTGGAAAAGGATTTGCATTTGAAGGGTTATCACACACTCTTTCAGGGATCTTTACCCAGCTATCCTAAATCAATGAAGTGCTACGTTAGCAGAACTCCAGGCCGAATCCCTTCAGAAAGACACCAAATTGGAAACCTGAAAAAATATTATCTCTTAAATGCTGCTTCCCTTCTCCCAGTGTTGGCTCTGGAATTAAGGGATGGGGAGAAGGTTCTGGATCTGTGTGCTGCTCCTGGAGGCAAATCAGTAGCTCTGCTGCAGTGTGCTTGTCCAGGTAGTGTGCTTTTCGTTCAGTATTTGACAACTTTTTAATATCCGTATGTTACAGAGAAGTTTGAAAGTATATATGAGGAGAAACATAAGATTGAGGTTGCAAACTCGGGAAGCCTGAAAACTAGGACAATATGGAGAGTAATGGAAATTTTTGCTGAGGAATTCAGTATAAATAACATTTTTTTCAGCAACTTAATTCTAGCAGGTGATTGGAAACAAAACTTCAACATTTTGCAAATACAGATCTGTCAGATGATATGAATGCTCATAAGCCGGATAGGTTTTTGTTTTGTTTTGTTTACCTTTATACTTCAGAGTCTTATATATATATCCTTGTCATACTTCTCTGCAACAAAAACATGTACATTTAAAATAATTTTTTGATGTCAATAGAATATAAGGTTCCAAGGCAATTCTTTCTGGTAGAAATATAATATGAAGTACATATATACCCTTAAATATTTAAGTACTTACATTTAAAAGGTAGAAAGAAAGAGGTGAAATTAATTTGAATAATACATTAAACCTGATACATTCAAAATATTGTTTCAATATGTAATCAAAATAGAAATTATGAGATATTTTACATTCTCATTTTTTTACAGGTCTTTAAAATTGGTTACTTTACAGTTACATCACATTTCAGTTAAGACTAGCCACATTTCGAGTGTTTATAGTCACATGTGAGAAGAGAGTATAGTATTAGACAATCCAACAAGTCTTTTCAGGTCACTTTTTCATTACCATTATTATTAGAACCAAAGCAATACACAGTTTTATAAATGTTTGTTAAAAGTAGCAAGTCAACATTTAACATAAATTTTTTTCTTAATGATTTTTCTTTTAAAACTAATTGTTTTTTGGCCGGGCATGGTGGCTCATGCCTGTAATCCCAGCACTTTGGGAGGCTGAGGTGGGTGGATTACGAGGTCAGTAGTTGAAGACCAGCCTGACCAAGACGGTGAAACCCCATCTCTACTAAAAAAATACAAAAAAATTAGCCAAGCATGGTGTTGGGCACCTGTAATCCCAGAATCTCAGCTACTCAGGAGGCTGAGGCAGAGAATTGCTTGAACCAGGGAGGTGGAGGTTGTAGTGAGATCACGCCACTGCACTCCAGCCTGGGCGGCAGAGTGAGAGACTCCGTCTCAAAAAAGCAAAACAAACAAACAAAAAAAACTAGTTGTTTTTCTTTTAAAACTAATACATGTTTCCCTGAATAAATATTACTTACCACTAGATGAGGCAGAGGTGAGCATCAATTCTGTCTGGTTTTTGTGTGATGATTCTGTTTTTATAGATGCCAGTGTTCATACAGATAAGAAGATGAACTGGGCGTGGTGGCTCATGCCTGTAATCCCAGCACTTTGGGAAGCCAAGGCAGGCGATCACTTGAGCTCAGGAGTGCTAGACCAGCCTGGGCAACATGGGAAAACCCTGTCTCTGCAAAAAAAATTCAAAAAATTAGCTGGGCATGGTGGTGCATGTCTGTAGTCCCAGCTACTCAGGAGCCTGAGGTAGGAGGATTGCTTGAGCCTGGGAGGTGGAGATTACAGCGAGCTGAGACTGCAACACTCCATCAGCCTGGGAAACAGTGAGATCCTGTCCCAAAGAGAATTGTGTTACAGTTGTTTTACTGATTCTTCAAACTCCTGATTTATAGCCCCAGATCACATACAGATCTTTCATCAAGCACTATTCTAATAATCTATTAGGTAAGCACCATTTAAGTCCATTTTTGATTTTGTAGAAAGCAAACGACGTGAAACCATCTCAATTACAAAAGGCAGTGTTGGCCTTTTTTTTTTTTTTTTTTTTAATGAGATGGAATCTCACTCTGTCTCCTAGGCTGGAGTGTAGTAGTGCGATATCAGCTCTCTGTGACCTCTGCCTCCCAGGTTCAAGCGATTCTCCTGCCTCACCCTCCTGAGTAGCTAGGATTACAGGCATGTGCCACCATGCCTGGCTAATTTTTATATTTTTAATAGAGATGGGGTTTCACCATGTTGGTCAGGCTGGTCTCAAACTCCTGACCTCAAGCGATCTGCCCACCTCAGCCTCCCTAAGTGCTGGGATTACAGGCGTGAGCCACTGTGCCTGGCTGACTTCACTTTCTCAGCCAAGACACTGATGTGTGGAACTGCCTTTGTTTGATGTTCTGGAGATTTCTACACCCTGGCACGTTGTGCCATAATAGGATTCTAGATGTGTGGGAAGCTTGCTTGTCATTTGTAAAGTCGGTGAAGGGCCGTGTGAAAGGAGATGCCCCACTGGAGGTGTTCTCCTCCTTTAGGAAGTTGATGATCTGAAAATGGCTTCTTCTGAAACTGTCCAAGCCTTCCTGTCCCTTAGAACATTGGTATGTATCCCCAAGGCATGTATGTTCCAGTTTGAAGACTGCTTTTATACTTTTATATGAGAGCATTCCCTGTTGAAATAGATTTAAAATTCTTTTATGAGAAATGTGAATCCAGTTGTACTAGGCCTTGGTACAAATATATCAGTTAACTGTATATTTAGGAGGAAATATGCCCAATGTTTTAGAGTTCTGGTTAAAACTCAGCTATTGAAGCTGGCTGTATTTTAGAATAAGAAATCACAACAAAAATATTATTTTACAAGTTTACTTCATTATTTTTATAATTTAGGCTGAAGTTTTGTGGAGTTGTATGTTATAAGGAGCACTTATTTTTTCTTCTAAGTGTAAGTTAAAAGGCTTATACTAATTAATTCTGGATATAGAATTTTAGTATTATAAAGGATGGAAGGAAAATGTCAAATGTGGTTACCATTTTGAAGAGAGGGCATTTTAATCCTAAATTATCCTCATTAGTAGGCTATAAATATTTTACACATTTATGATAGCAAAGTTGATTTGATTAGGAATCCAAAGGCAAACTGATATATTCTAGGAGTTTGAAGTTGAGAAGACTCTTCCTGTTCTTATATCAAGGGCAATGAACTACAGGCAGTGTTCCAAGTAAAGTAGCTTTTCATCTAAGTAGGACTAATGATAATGATTTACTAAGAAGTACAGATGTCTTCATGCTGATGCTTAAAGCCCAAATTAGGTTAGCTACAGTGCTTGAATTTGGAATGTAGAAGCAATGCTAATCAAAGCTTTTATAAGCAAAATGTAAAATGATGGCTGCACTAAATGTGCATTTGTACACCAAATTTCTTTAGATCAGTACTGGCCTTTATTCTGGGCCAAGAGGCTTATGGCTTTGAATGATTACAAAGCTTATGTTTCAGGATGATTTAAAAAAAAGAGTCTACTTTCTGTTGGTCCAGCTGCTCTCACCTGTTACCACATTGATGGACTGACCATGGTTTTTGTCAGCATAGCCTTTTTAATGTCCTGGTCTTGGCAGAAAAAGAGCAAACAATATGGATTCTAAATGGGAAAACATCAGCATATTAACTAAGGATGACCCAGCTTGGTGGAGTGTCTTAGTCAACTTTCTGGCTGAAGTCTGTGTCCTTCTAGGCATGAAAATCTCTTTGATGTCAGTGATAACTTTTTTGGTTTTTTGAGACAAAGTCTTGCTCTGTTGCTCAGGCTGGAGTGCAGTGGTGCGATCCTGGCTCACTGCAGCCTTGACTTCCCAGGTTCAAGCCATCCTCCCTCCTCAGTCTCCCAAGTAGCTGGGACTATAGGCCATATGCCACCACACCTGGCTAATTTTTGTATTTTTTGTGGAGATGGGGTTTCACTGTGTTGCCCAGGCTGGCCTCGAACTCCTGGGCTCAAGCAGTCGGCCTGCCTTGACCTCCCAAAGTGCTGGGATTACAGACATGAGCCACCACACCTAATAGTGATAACTTTTTGATCTCTGGTTAGTATAGAAGACTGAAAAGACTCTTTTATTTGTTTAATTGCTTTTGCTGTCCTTCCCGCTTCTTCAGCTTTAGTCCTTTTTGCAACTTCTACAAGTGTCACATTCTCCTTTCTCTTCCCCTGCTCCTTTTCATTCTTCAGATTATACTTCAGGATTTAACTTTCCTGGAATGCCTTCTCTGAACTCCCTGCATTAGGTGCATCTTCTTTGTGGTAATGAAAATAATAACCATTTTGTAACACTTCGCATGTGCCAAGGACTGTGTTACTCACATCGCTTAAATCTCTGCTTTTCAAACATTTTTTTAGTAGTCTCTGCTTCCAACATCTTGTTTTTTATTTATTTTTTCTTCCTCTCACCTTCTCCCAACATCTTTTGTTATACCCCCATATATAAGTCTTCCTAAAGTCCTAGAGCTCTGAGGAACTGTGACTATCACTGGTGACCATTATTTAACTCTCCAACTCTGTGAGTTGGGTATTATTATTCCCATTTTAAAGAATTATCTGAGACAAGGCGACGTACCAAATTGCCTAAGGTAAGTGGCAGAGCTGGGATCTGAACTCAGGTTTTCATTGTTGTAGTTGTGCTATTGACTATTCCAGGGTCTCCCAGTAATACAAATGCTGACTTCTGTAGCAGCCTCTGTGAGTCTCCTGGAGCATAGGGACAGATCCTTTTTTTTTTTTTTTTTTTTTTTTTTTTTGATGTAGAGTCTTGTTCTGTCGCCCAGGCTGGGGTGCAATGCTGTGATCTCAGCTCACTGCAATCTCTGCCTCCTCAGTTCAAGCGATTCTCATGCCTCAGCCTCCCGAGTAGCTGGGATTATAGGTGCATGCCACCACACCTAATTTTTGTATTTTTAGTAGAAATGGGGTTTCACCATGTTGGCCAGGCTGGTCTTGAACTCCTGACCTCAACTGATCCACCTGCCTTGGCCTCCCAAAGTGCTGGGATTACAGGCGTGAGCCACCAAGTCTGGCCCAGATTCTTATTTATCTTTGTGTCTGCAGCAGATACCACTGGCCTAGTCCATAACAAGTCCTTAATAAACCAGAACCTCAAAGTGGTTGTACTCTCAAGTGCATTTTAATCTAATGTCAACCACATTTTAACAAATTCATCATCACCATTTTGTTCTTTTGTGAATTTGTAACATTGCTTCCAGGTAAGTTTAAAGAAACTTACCATTATCCTTTGCAGCACTTTTTTTTACAGGTAATCAGGCATGAGTAGGGCAGGAGAGGGTAACCCCCACCTACCAGGAGTGTCAGGCAACCATCAGGCAATGATTTAGCAGTTATCACACTGCCTCTCTAAAAATGATCATCGGCAGCCGGTGCCCGGGAGAGGCAATTTCCTGATGCTGCACAGTTGTCACACTAAAGTGATAATTCACCGCAGGCACCAGAGAGAGGCCATTTCCCAAACAGATAAAAACATTTGAAATTGGTCATCAGCTTCCAGTAAAATCTCAGGAATTAGGCAAGTGAGCTCAAGCATGTGCATCAAGAGACAAAATGGCAGAGTGTGACCTTCCGGGGCCATTCCACTGAAAAGGGAAGAAAGCCTCGGGTGAGCATGCAGTTTCTAAACACACTGTGCGTGCTCACCTCCCAAGTGTAAGGAAGGCACTGCGCATGTGGGGAGCTCACCCTTAAGGAAGAATAAAGGAAGAGGGGTGCAAGACGCTGGCAGTGGGCCAGCATATAAAGTCCTAGGATTAAGGTTAAATGGGGGCACTTGACCTCCAAAGTACTCACTTGGGTCTCTTCCAAGTGAACTGGCCTTTCCTTCTTGCTTTACAGCTCTTGAGTAAACTTCCACTCCTGATCTTAAACTTGGCTTGGTCTCTTTTTCTGCCTTGTGCCCCTCAGTCTAATTCTTTCTTCTGAGGAGGCAAGAACTGAAATTGCTGCAGACCCATATGGATTTGCCACCCACTGGCACTTTTAGTACATAGGACAGTATGATTATTCCAATTATAATACGAGGGGAACATAGAAAATGATCATAAATTATAGCTTATGGCTCCAAAGAATAATTGGAAAAACTGGAAGGAAGGCAAGATTATTGTTTTTAAGTTAGGTCTATTAAAATGAATGAATGAATGAAACTACCAATTTCAGTTTCTTTCCTTGGACCAGAGATTGCCATGTACAGATGCTAAATCCTCAGAAATTTGTTAAATTTTCCCCTTTTCCTGTTTAGATGAAAAAAATATTAAGATTTGGTTTGTTTTTGACAAGCACAAAATTGCCCCAATGTAGTGTTAGTATATATGTGAAACTTGTATTGTGACACTTTATATTTCTTATTTTTAAAAAGTTTAACCAACCTAAGACCATTTCAAATAAAATCTACATCTAAGCAATAATTCTGCTGGAAGCTATTTTAAAATGCTGACTTGAGAACCTTGACTCAGACTATATACAATTTAGTGAAAAGCTGCCCTGATTTTCAGTTGTAATAATTTAAATATTCATTATTATAATACCATGCTTCAATCAAGTCATCTACATTTAGTGTGCACATACTAAATGCAAGGCATTGGATGGTATGTGTATAGAGGTAAGGGATATAGAAATGATGAAGACTTCTGTTTCCTGTGGTGTGACAGACTGGGTGCCCTAACCAACCCCCCTTAAGAAAATAACTAAAAATGTAGGATATAATATTAGACACATTTTTTAATGCATACATTATCTTTAAATACTCAGTGGCCAAAATCTAAGAGAGAGTGGGAACCTTGAAGGTAAATTGTGTACTGAAGCTGGCTTTTGACTTGGGAACATTTGCTTAACGTGAAAAACTTACATGTTTTTTATTGCTTCATGAGAGTGAAGGAATATAAAACAAAGCCAGAGCCTACCCAAGCAGAGCATCTAATAGAAGATTCATTTACATCAAGCTGGGATTCGGAGTGCTATACCCTCCATATAAGGTAAACCAGGAAGAAATTGTCCTCTCCAAATGACTGCAAGGAAAATTGCCTGTCTTCAGCTTTGATGCTGGGGGAGGAGAAAAAATACCCTCTGAAATCATTATAGTGAAGTTGCAGAACACTGAAAATGAAGAGAAGAACTTAATAGCAACCAGAAAGAATGGAGAGCTTAGTTTCAAAGGAACAGTGGACAGAGGGTTGACACTTGAGAGTAATAAGAGAAACCAGCATTCAAAGGAATGTAAAAGATGACTGTGAATCCAGAAATATATCCAGTCAATAATGCTCTGAAGAGCAAAAGTGAAATAGAGAGAGAGAGATTAAGAGTTTGTCACCAACAATTCTGAAGGATGTGCTTCAGGAAAAATGAAAGTCATCCAAGATGGAAGATAGGAGTTAGAAAAAAATGAAGAGCAAAGATGGGATATTATGTGGGGAAAGTCTAACCATCCTTGGCTATAGAAGACCATGATAATGTTTTGTGGGATCAAAAAATGTAAGTCCAAAGAAAACCCAGATATACAATAACAGTAGCATCTAAAGCAAGAGTGTTACAAGATTCTTGTATCTTTTAGGAAAGTTGGTGAAAATTGACTTAGCTTAGAATTTTCTTAACACGTGCATATTAAAGGTCTTTTGGGTTACCACTAAAAAAGTTGAAATAGAATATGAAACATTTAAACTAGAAAAAGAGGAAAATTGAATGAAAGATGAGTAAGACCTCTTTCCTCTGAGGCCCTTAGTATTTGATAGGCAGTGGTGAACAATGGCAAGAGTGACTTTGGGGGTTATCTTGTGGACCCAGCTTATGCATCACTACAGATATGGTTGGCTTCATCTTTACTCTCATCCCTCACCTCGTGGCTGGAGCCACTTGAATTGTTTCCAGAGACTGGAGAAACCCTAGCAAAGGCTCATGCCATTCATGCAGTTGTCTGCTGCTAATGCTACCACTGCCACAAATTGAAGAGCCTTCTGATGAGTGCCAGGTGACAAGCAGAGATCACCTCACCTGTGTGCTTGCAATACCTGGCCTTGGGTACTGCCTGATTTCTTAAGCAGTTGCCTGAAGGGGTCAGGTACACAACCCCAAAGTAGGTAGAAGTTATCAGCTCTTGGTGTGGACTTTAACCAATGAGAGAAAGAGACAAAAAGCAGCCAGCAGATTGTTCTTCCTCCTTGCTCCACTAACCTCCAGTTTGTAACAAGCCTCTGTAATTTCGAACTGTAGAGTTGCCCTGAGAGACTGACCGAAGCTGTAGACAGCTTGATTACAAATCTTCCTGTATCTATCCTGCTCCTTCCATGATTTACTTCCTTTTTTCTCTCACTTTTGCTTCCTTAGAATTGCACCCTGTCCATACCATGAACTTCTGTCTTAAATTGTTTTCTAGTGATTTCAGGCTAAGACAAGGGCTCCTAGACACCTATTTAAGTTCCATTAGCAAGTCCTCCAAAAGATACCCAAAACAAAAATGAAAACTAGCTGTACAGATGTGCTTTAAGATGATTTTCTACTCTTCTTCTCAACAAAATTGATGCCATCTCCTGGGCTCCTTCCCTATAGAAACATAGAAATATGAAGCCCTGGGCTGGGCACAGTGGCTCACGCCTGTAATCCCAGCCCTTTGGGAGGCCGAAGCGAGTAGGTCACCTGAGGTCAGGAGTTCCAGACCAGCCTGACTGACATGGCAAAACCCCATCTCTACTAAAAATACAAAAATTAACCAGACATGGTGATGTGCACCTGTAATCCCAGCTACTTGGGAGGCTGAGGCAGGAGAATCGCTTAAACCTGAGAGTCGGAGGTTGCAGTGAGCCGAGATCGTGCCACTGAACTTCAGCCTGGGCAACAGAGCGAGACTGCATCTCAAAAAAAAAAAAAAAAAAAGTATGGAGCCCTGGTAGTAGAGAAGGTAAGCCATACACAGAAACACCTCTCATATGAGATAAATAAGAGAAGTACAGAGTATGTTTGGGAATTGGAATAGTCCATCAAGTTTGGTAGAGCACAGGGTATACTGGGGAAATAGTGGGAGATTAAAATGGAAAGATTGTCCTGAGGTCTGGCTATTATGGACCTTGATTTAAGGACTCTGCATTTGAACTTTATTCAGTGGATGAGGAGAAGTCATTAATTTTTTTTTTTTTTTTTTTTGCTTTTTAACTGGAATGACAATCAGAAAAAAAAAACCTAACATATATATGTGTGTGTAAACATATATATATGTATATGTAAGTATGTATTTGAGCAAAGGCTTTACAATTTTTTTTCCCTTCTATGTTAAAATTTAATGTTCAGTTAGTTCTCTAGTATTGTTTCCTTGGTAACCTGACAGAGATTGTCACTATGTTTCTAGGCGAGATTGCTTATGATAAAAATGAGCCTGATTGGTGAACTGCATGTGGGCTGGGAGAAAGAATAAATAACCCCTAGAGACCTGGTAGAGATGCCATGCTTTGGGTCTTCTGAGTACAGTGATTCTTATAACTGGGCATGTCCCTGTGGAGACACTGAAAGCCTGTGGAGTTGTTAAAAGAAAAGATGGTTCCTGTGGGACAGGAGACTTTTAAGCCAGGACAGTTCCTGCATCTGCCCCAATGTGAGTCTCATCTTCTTGCACCTGAATTACCACCTGTGTTTACTCTTAAGCGTTAGTTCTTTAGAGCGAGAACCGTGTCTGAGGTATTGGTTGTATAACATATCTTTAGGAATCTATAATTTTTTATAGGTTTTACCTCTAATAAAATTAAACTTGGTGGAGCAAATGCTGAGAGCTTCTGAGAGACTGTGTAGGCGTGACTATTGTAAATGTTTTAGGTAGTAGGTATGTGTATCCATATATACATACACGTACACCTTATTTCTGTTTTTAAAGCATAAGAAAATTATAATGTTTACCTCTGAGCCCTATTTCTGCATAATTTTGATGAGTTAACTTCTTCCTGAAATTTATTTGCTGAAAAGTAGAAATTTAACAGTTCCATTGCCTTCATTTGAAACTTTTTAATCTTTTTTATTTAGGTTATCTTCATTGTAATGAATATGATAGTCTGAGATTGAACTGGCTGAGGCAGACGTTAGAATCTTTCATCCCACAGCCTTTGATAAATGTAATTAAAGTGTCTGAATTGGATGGCAGAAAAATGGGAGACGCCCAGCCTGAAATGTTCGACAAGGTACTTTTATTACATTGTGACAAACTGATGGATGCCCAGTGATACCACTATTACGTTGCTTTGTGGTTGTTATTTTCCATCTGTTCTCAGACATAGCCTGATACAGTTTCTCAGTACCCTGGAAAATTCTGATAAAGTGAATGTGGAAGCAGTTTTCATTTGATGGTCAGCATGGTTCAAAGGAAGCAGTAACATTGGGATTGGGGATTATAGAATGTTTTATATTGGCAGGTAACTCAAAGATACTCAGGAAAAGATCGGATATTATTTGGGTCAGAACTGTATTGCTTTAATTCAGTAACATTTCATATCAGAGTATGACAGTTGAAGAAAAAGAGGTCATTTCAGTGAGCTGAAATTGAAATATTCATTCTTAGAAATAAGTGCTGAAAATTCAGAAATATATTAATGTCTAATTACAATGCGTAGCTTTTGTAAAAGTTTTTGCTGTGGTTGTCAAATATATCAAATAGCATTAGTAGACAGAGTAAACTTCAATTCTCCCACCCTAAGCCCCCAAAAACAAACACTGAAAGTACATGGTAAGTTTTTCTGAAAAGTGTTAGTGAGGAAATGCCATAAGGAAAAACTTCCTGTGGTGTATTTTCAGTTAAAAAAGAAATGTTTTTATTTATTTGCTATTTGTTTACCATGTTCTAGAGAATTTCTCTATCTATTTCGTGCCTGAGAATAGATTGTCAGTGCATATTTGCATCACTTGTCCTTTTTTTCTCTAGGTGTTAGTGGATGCTCCGTGTTCAAACGATCGAAGCTGGTTGTTTTCTTCTGACTCTCAGAAGGCATCCCGTAGGATAAGTCAAAGGAGGAATTTGCCTCTTCTACAGATAGAGCTCTTAAGGTAGGGACTGTTCATACAAAAGTGTATTTTGGTGTCTGATGTAATTTAAACAGGTGTGATAGAACATGTCAGGCCCCCAGTGGAGGGCTTGCTGTGTAGGTGTCAGTGATGATTCCTCCAAAGGCTGCACTCAAAAAATTCCCAACTTCTTCCCCTTGATCGCTCATGCTATAATGCTCACCGCCCCTCCCCCCGCCCCCAGTGACGTGGAGTCTTGCTGTGCATTGTCTCTTAAAGGGCATAGACAGTTTTACTGTAGTTCAAAGTTGTTTGCTCAATGGGACCCAAGCCCGGGAGTTCATAGCCCTGTGTCTTTTACCAGAATCTGAGCAGCTCCTTAAGAATAGCTTTGAATCAGGATGCATGTTTTGTTAATGTTCTGGATGAATCAGCCCCTAGCAAGTTGTAGCTCGTTGTTAGTGCTTGTCTCCCCTCTGAGAATTTTCCAGAAGGACCTGGCCACTGAACATTTGGTTTCATTAAGAACAGAGCCATTTTGAAACATTATTGTCCGGGTTCCAACAGCGATTTTGACGTATGCCCTACTCCCATGTAATTCTTCTTGTTTAATGCTAAATCAAATATTTTTGTTTGTCTGTTTTTGAGACAGTCTCACTCTGTCGCCCAGGCTGGAGTGCAGTGGTGCAGTCTCGGCTCACTGCAACCTCTACCTCCCAGGTTCAAGCTATTCTCCTGCCTCAGCCTCTTGAGTAGTTAGGATTACAGGTGTGCGCCACCAAGCCCAGGTTTTTCTTTTCTTTTTTTTTTTTTGTATTTTTAGTAGAGATAGGATTTCACTGTGTTGGTCAGGCTGGTCTTGAACTCCTGACCTCATAATCTGCCCGCCTCGGCCTCACAAAGTGCTGGGTTTACAGGTGTGAGCCACCACACCCAGCCGCTAAACCAAAATTATCTATAACATGTAAAATACAATTAAATGGTGCCTTAATCATTCATTACCTCTTGCACATAGAAAGACAGTGAATGACAGTATACATTTCCAACTTCTGACTGATACACAGCAATGAACATATACCATTTCCTAAATATTATAACCAATACTAATACATAGCCTTGTATCAGATTACGTCTCAGTTCATTATAATGATTCTTGGTAGTATTTATCAGAAGGCTTTTCTGAACATTTCTCATCCAGCAGTTAGACCATTTGTTTGTATACTTCTGATGTCCACCTTTCATGTAACACTAAGATATTTTGAAAACTTTATACCACCTTACCCTTTTACTCTTTGGGTTATTAGCTTTGAGATGACCTAGATCCTTCTGTAAATCTTTTCTCACCTAAGCTTTATTGATTTGACTTCTTCATTTTTTATTTGTTTGTTTGTTTGTTTTTTGAGGTAGAGTCTTGCTCTGTCACCTATACTGTAGTGCAGTGGTGTGATCCTGGCTGACTCCAACATCTGCCTCCTGGGTTCAAGCGATTCTCATGCCTCAGCCTCCCAAGTGGCTGGGATTATAGGTGCCCGCAACCATGCCTGGCTAATTTGTGTATTTTTAGTAGAGACGGGGATTTCACCATGTTGACCAGACTGGTGTTGAACTCCTGACTTCAAGTGATCTGCCTGCTTTGGCCTCCCAAAGTGCTGGTATTACAGGCATGAGGCAGCATCCCCCAGCCTCAGTTTCTTAATTGTTCCTGCTACATCAGCCTTGCCATTGTTATTCCTTACACCTGCAACAGATACTAAATCTTGTGATGGCTTATTAACATTGTGATCTACATTTTTTTTAAAACAGTAAGCAAACAAACAGGCTTCCTGAGAATATTATTTTTCTTCTCTGTCTCCTGACAAATCTGCCCCCGACTTCCTTTTCTTTCTGTTTATTACCAGGTTTTCTGTGATATATTCTGTCTACTGTTTTTCCTCCCATTTTGTCTCAATTAATTATATTTTATCTTCTGTTTCCTTTACTCTTCCAAACCTATTCTTATTAAGGAACTATTAACTTTTAAAATTTTTAGAATTTTAAAAATATATTTCTAATTATACAGGTAATACATGAAACCATTTTCATTGTAAAAAAATAAATAATACAGATGAAGCAAAAGGCCCCGTTGGCCACATGCCCAACCAAATACCAGCTTTCTTCTTAGAGTTAACTGTTGGATTAGTAGCTGTATGTAATGAAATACATTTTAAAATAACTTTTATCATGATATGCATATTCTTCTGTTACATGGTCTTTTTTTTTTTCACCAAATATTTCTTAGTCTTTTCCATGTAAGTCTACTTTGTTCTCTTTAACTTATGTGAAATATTCAAGAGGATCTATTGTATTCCTTTTTAATCCTTTAATCCTCTGTTTCTGGATATTTACATTGTTTCTTGTTTTTGTTTATTTGTTTACTTTTATAAACCGTTCTTTAATTTGTCTCATCAGACAGGTCTACTAGCATTTTTCTAGATTAAATAAATATTGAGAAGTAGAATTGAGGATGAAATATTTTAATAGCTGTGTTGAATTGTTCTCCAAAAAGCCTATACCAGTTTATACTCCTTGCTGCACTGGACTTTGTTTACTGCTTGCTCCCTCTTAAAATATTCTCTTCCCTTGACATTTGTGATCATAGGCTTTCCTGGTTCTCCCTACTTCTCAGTTATGCCTTCTTCGTATATTATTCAACTTGCTGCTCATCAGCTTATCCCACAAATTTTGGGTTTCTTTAGCCTACTGATGTTAATCCTTTTCTCTATCTGATGGCTTCAACTGATATCTCCCAATACATGAGCTTAAACTATCTCCCAAATACGAGTCTAAGCTCAGATCTTTCTCCTTAGCCTCAGACCTATATATTCGGTTACCTATCCGAGATCTCCAGAAACTAAAAGCTCAAATAATTAAGATAAAAATCATAATTTCTAATTATCTTAGGAGAGAGAATCTCCACCAAATCAACAAAATAAAAAATCAGAATAGAAATTCCACCAACTTGCCTCTTCCCTCTCTTCTCGATTTTAGTAAATGCCACACCACCATATATTTGCCTAAGTCAAACATCGATCTCCAACTTCCCTCTTTCTCGTTTATTGAATCAATCACTAAGATGTCTCAATCACTGAGACACATGTACCTATTACATGTGTCTCAAGTTTACCCAATTCTCTCCATCCTAAATAGCCTAACCTAAGCCACCAGTATTGTCACCTAAATGATTTTAACTGGCCCCTAACTGTCCTACATGTCTCCAGTTGTGAGCCGTACTGCTTGATTCTCCACAGTGAAGCCAGAGTGACACATCCGAAATGAAAATCTCGTGTCAATTATCCTTCTGAAAATCCTACAGTGGTTCCCCATTACCAGCAACATTTCACCCTCTTTTATTTTTAATTGGGGGATTTTCCAGTGAAAACCAGAATTTGCTAGACAAATTCTAAAAGAGCTGCAGTACTTCATACTGTTAATATACTACTCAAGTCCTCTTTTGACCTGGCCCTTCTTACTTCAGCAACCTCATTGTTTCAGAACTCTTACTCATTTTGTTACAACCATGCAGTTTCTAAAAAGTCCACACAGTGTCTCATTTCCAAGGCCAGTGCATTTCCTGTTCCTTTTCGTTGAGAGTTCTTCTAATTTATGCTCCCCTTTCTCCTGGCAAACTCTACTGATTCTTCAGGAATCAGCTCTGATGTCTCCTTAACTGACGCCTTGCCTGACTTCCAGGGAGTGGTGTGGATGTTGTCCTCATGTCCTTACCTTCACTTAAAGATAGATTTATTGTCAGTTCCTCTGCTACACAATTATCTAGTATGTGCCTCTCTTTTTGACAAGACTGTAAGCCCCATGGAAGCAGGGATTGTTTTATTATTTTTATTCCTACCATATAATTTGGTGCCTGGCATGTAGAAGAGACTAAGTAATTCTTTAAAAACAGTATATTACATGGGTTGAGTATTTAGAGTTTATAGGTGTAATTAAATTGATAGCACAGTTAATCTGACAAAAATAATGATGTAATCATTATTGTGCTGCACGGTGATTAGGCATAAATGTAAAGCAATTCCCATAATTTATTTTGATTAGTATTGCTTTTACATAGCCAAAACATGGCTACAGATGTAATTTAATTTTTTTATCGTTTAATAAGTTTTTCTTAATATCATTTAGCATTTCAATCATCATTGCAAAAAATCATTCACATGCATAAGCCCCAGATGGGCACCTTCTTATGTCCCAGCAACGAAGGCTCTTCTGTAGTGGCCACTCCTCTCTTCCATCATCTTACTTCCCTAAAGGAATGGTTTTAGTAGCACATCACTTTAGTAGCAAATTGGCAGGGCACAAAACTGAGATCACATTCAATGTAGGTTTTCATGTAATCATATGAGACTGAGAAAGGCTACCGCACCAGCCATCGCCCATTCTTTTCCTTCAGCAGCTGCTCTACATTCCCTGCCTCTGCTTCCTGGTCTGCCTGAGAGGTTTTGCAATAACTTGAAGCAGCCAGAATTCTGAGTCCCTTGGCTGTGTGATTATGATAACAAAGGGGAGAGAGCAAGATATCCAAGCTATATGCAGAGAAAATGATCGGATTCCTGACATCTACAAGTCTTGGGGTTAAAAAGATAAAGAAAAAAAAAATGATAATACCAGACGTAATCTCTCTTTTACCACCTGCCCTTGACTTCAAAAAATGAAAAAAAAAAAAAGACGATAGCAATTTTATCATCAGGAATAGCTCTGTTTTATCACTATATCACTTACCTAGAATTTCCTCCTGCCTGTCTTCCAGTCTTTCCTCAGCTAGTTATTGTATTACCTTTTGTTAACAAAAGGCAACCCTTTTATTCCACAATATGAGATAAAAGGTTTTAAAATGCATGCATGCAAGAGAGTAAATACATTGATGTGTATGAGTTTCATTCATATGAAGGATTGATTACAGATCCTTATTTTCATTTGCAAAGAGCAATTGGAATGCAGGTAAACAAATATTGTCTGGCCTCATACTGTGGACAGAAGATGGCACTCAGAAGTGAGAAAAGGAGTGGAAAAGATAGGCAAGAGGTAAATAAGGGAGACTTTCTGATTGTATTGTTTTGCAAAAGGCTAGACTTGTATGTACATTGCCTGTTGACAGATACGGTGCTCAAAGGTACTTTATACACATGAGAACTTATACAGCCTTTAAAAACAAGGACATTCGGTCGTTTACTACAACATAGTGGGACAGTAGGGCATTATGCTAAGTGAAATAAACCAGGAACAGAAAGATAGATACCATATGATCTCACTTCCATATGGAATCTTAAGAGTTGATCTCATAGAAATAGCATATAAAGGTGGTTACTGGAGGCTGAGGGTGAGAAGGATGGGGAAAGGTAAGACGTTGATCAAAGTCTGAGAGTTAGAAGGAATAAGTTATAATGATCTATCATGCTGCGTGGTGACCACAGTTGATGTATATTTCAAAATAGCTAAAAGAATAGATCTATAATGTTTTTATCACAAAAGAATGATAAGTTGGTGAGGTGATAGATATGCTAATTAACTAGATTGAATCTTTCTACAATGTGTACATAGACCAAGATATCACATTATACTCCATAAATATTCACAATTACTATTTTTCAATTTTAAAAAAGGTATTTATGCCCTTTATGACTGTGTGAAGGCATGCTGTCACTTTACCAGAAATTATTTATATTTCTGTTACATAAGCAGTCTGCACAATGTTCAGAATTTCAGCTTTTGGAAAGACAGTGTCCTATAATCATATACTCTACAACTCGATATTAATCTGGTACATTTGGTACATTTTTATGAAAAATAAATGAAAATTAATGTCTTATTTGATAGAAGTTTTTTAATGTTAATTTCTTTATTTTTTATTTTTATTTAAAAAAATATTTTAGAGAGAGGGTCTTGCCCTGTCTCCCAGACTAAAGTGCAGCAGTGGTACGATCATAACTCACTGCAGCCTCAGTCTCCTGGGCTCAAGTGATCCTCCCACCTAAGCCTCCTGAATAGCTGATACTGCAGAGGCATGCTACCACACTTGGCTAATTTTTAAATTTTTTTCTAGAGACAGGGTCTCACTATATTCCCCAGGCTGGTCTCGAGCTCCTGACCCCAAGTGATCCTGACTCTTTGGCCTCCCAAGTGCTGAGGCCATAAGCACGAGCCACTGTGCCCAGCACTGATGTTAATTGTTTTTAAAAAAAAAAACTGTTAGTAGATATGTAATGCTCCTTAAATTTTTTTAAATTAATATACATATAGAAGTACGTATAATGATAAAAATAGTAATCTAACTTGTTTTTTGTTTTTTAACATGAAAAACGTATTGGAAGGCACAGTGATGACAGGAGAAAGATCTCAAAACAATATGAATTCTTTGTGTACTTAAAGACTCTTTGATTTATCCATATAGAGGTAGAAAAATTAGAATTTTCTATTGAATTTACAGAACATAAAGATAAAAGTTATATCAGATTTCCTCACACATCTGTCCCAAAGCTATTTTCAGGAGATGAGAATGAGGGGCAAGGATACAAGGAATAATTAAACATAAGCCAGTTCTGTTAATGGAATGCCACTTAAAAGTATACCTTTATTATCATTTCTCAAAATAATTTTTGAGCCGGTCATTCCTGTTACATGCTATGTATGTTCATACTCTTTAATCAAATTCTTTATATCAAGAAAAATAAAGTGGCAAAATATACTGAAAATATACATAGTCTTTTTAAAAAGTGACTATGATATTTGTGTAAGAGAAGTTTACATGATTTTTGGGTGAGAAAGCACTGACTGAAGAATATGATTTATAACAAAAATGTAGGTAACTTATTGCAGTAATGTATCATGTCAGTTGTTTTCTAGGAGAAAATCAATCACATTTAAAATACTGACCCCTTCTGGTTTTCTTTTCTCACTACTTGACAAGTAAAATCCAATTTGTGGGCTCATTGAAAAAGGAAGCTTAGATTATTTGGTCACATTTTGAAAATTTGTATAAATCATCCAGATAACAATCCTTAAAAAGTGGTACTCTGACAGCAAGAATTGTGTTTTGAAAGAAACATTTTAAAAAAAACAAAAACCAGAAACACTAACACCTCTTCTCTGATGCACTGGAGCTAAGATAAAGAATACCTAGCGACTGTGCAGCATGGCCTTCATCATTCATCAACACAGTGGCCAAAAAATTCATATGTTTATATTGGAAAAATAGTATTTGAATATATGGGGCTTATATTATATGAAAATATAAATTTTCAGAATGGAAAATTTCCACCACTGCTTCAGCTATGTGTATGTTTCCTTTTTAAAGTTTGAATAATTCAGTTCATGTTGCATACTAGCATCATATGCTTAGTCATATGTTTGGAATCCAGAAAACAAAAGCAAACTACTATTAACAACTACTACAACTACTACTAATAATTATTCTCTTCCTCTTTCTGTTCTACCTCCTCTGTATTCTTCATCTTATTTCTTTTTTCTTTAAGTTTAGGTGGCAGTAGTCAGAGGTTATGAAATTTAAAATGCGCAGTTTGTTTGGGGAAAGAACATACTTCTTTTTAACAAGAGTTTACTGATCAAAATATTACACATTCAACGAAATGGTAAAAGCCTGAGGAGCCATCCAAAGCTATAATTTGTAACTACTATATTTTCTTTCATAAAAAATATGTGTCAAATATATATTGACAATATGAATACAATCTTGAAAATAAGATGTTATCAGCATTTATTAATTTATTTAACATTATCTACTTTTTAATATTTATGTATTTATTTATTTTTGAGAGAGAGTCTCATTCTGTTACCCAGGCTGGAGTGCAGTGGCATGATCTCAGCTCACTGCAACCTCCGCCTCCTGGGTTCAGGCAATTCTTATGCCTCAGCCTCTTGAGTAGCTGAGATTACAGGCATGTGCTACCATATCTGGCTACTTTTTGTATTTTTAGCAGAGACGGGGTTTCACCATATTGGCCTGGCTGGTCTCAAACTCCCATCCACCTGCCTCAGCCTCCCAAAGTGCTGGGATTACAGGCATGACCCACCATGCCCAGCCTAACATTATCTACTTTATACTGGGAACTTAGCTAAGCATTGCAGATTTTAGAATATGGAAATGATTCTTGTTCTCAAGGTCCTCAGGCCAATTATCAGAAAATGTGGTTAAGACCTCTAATAATAGAACAGTTAGGGTGCTAAGGGAATAGAGGGAAGGATGCCTAACTTTGTTCTTGTTAAGGATGGAGTACAAAATCAGCAGCAGGTAAATATTTAAACTAAAGAGATTTGTCTAATATACAATATTATTATACTGTAGTATAATATACAATAGAGTATAGTATACTGGAGCTAAGATATATATATATTGATTTATTGATTTATTTGTTACCTTTGGCTGCATATAGTATGTAGAGTAATAGGAATCATAGTGATATACAGTTAGTATCTTTTTCCCCTTAATTTATTGTGAACATTTCAATTATTCAATAGTCTTTGAAAACATGCCATTCCTTCATTTATGTATTCATTTATTCAGGTAGTTAGGAATACCTAAAACTCTTTTTTCCTCACACAATCTGATTAATGAAAGAAATAGTACAAAACTGTATCCTAATGGAGATTGAAAGATCAACTTTTTAAAGTTCCAGGCAAGAGCTTGATAACTCTTTGGGAAGGAGTTATAGCAGCTGGCCTGTGATCCATTTCTGTTTTGATTTCCAGGGGGACAACTCCTAAGGAAAGAAAGAAGGCAGGTGACTCAGTTAAATCTTCTCATAAACATGTAGATAATTGGCTTCCTTGGTAAACAGACTAATGAGTTTTGGTAAGAGGATAGTTCTTATTTATGGCATGCTTTGAGCAGCATGTTTCTGGTTAGGATTGCCTATGGTAAACACAAACTAGCATCTATATAGATTTATGGGTCATGGCTTCCTTCCTGGAGATACCGTGTATCAACTGCATAAGGTATTTTGTGACATAACCTAAATGCTCCCCATTGTGTGAAGCGATCTGTGAACATGATTTAGAGAATTCATCTATTCTGAATTAAAAAGCCCATACCCAATACTGAAAGCAAGACCTGGGGAGCTATATCAGCTGTCCCAGCCCTTTCTCTGCTTCTCTTGTGCCACTTGATTGCCTGTATACTTAAAATTATTATTAAATAGTAAAGCTTGATAGTGGGTAAGGTCTCTGGTCTGTGTGAATCAGATTTGACAATTTGATCTTTTATGTTAGCTCACTCCTGAACCCCAACCAGGCCTCTGTGATGAAGCTGAATTGAGGGGCATGATTTGGACCTGAGTCCCAGTTGCAAGCTTTTTAGTCCAGTCCCACATGTAAATCTGGGGACTCAATCAACTCTTCCCAGCAGCTATTAGACAAAAAGTAAGAGCCTTGCCCCTTACATGCTTGGCATGGAAACATGATTAAGAGGATGAAGGGATAACTTATTCCATAATTTACCACAACTGTTACATATACAGTGGAGAGCTACTGAAGTATTTCTAATAATGAAATTACATAATTACATTTATTTTAGAAAGATTATTACACATAGAGGGTAGACACAAGAGAGCAAACAGAGAGAGAAGAAAGCTATTGGGAATAAATAATTGGGAAGTTATGGAATTTTTTCAGGTGAGCACTGATTATCAGTGGATTAATGTTAGAAGAAAGCAGTCTTCAAAATAAGATGATACTTTAAACATTTCATTAACTCACCATAGTTTATTCAATTTGTAAAATATGACTGATGTTAAGAGTTTCACGTCTTTTTTCTTAATAATTTGAAAAACTTTTAATGGATATTTAACAAAACAAAACTGAGCAAATAAGTATAATAAGTATATTAAAGTATTTGAAACATGGGAGCACATAAATTCTTCTAGTTTAAAAAATTTGAACTGACTTTTCAAGATTTCTAAAGAGTGACCATTGCGTGCAGCAGAGGATGACCTGGCTATTTTGGGAAAAGGCTGTTTTGTTGCTTGAGCATTCTTACTTATCTCTTGCTGCTCTGTGTTCTTTTTGCCTCCCCCGAATCTTCTTTCTGTGGGAACAACGACTTTTATGATCCAAAGGATTGGACCTTGGGCTGAAAAACCACGATCCAGCCTATCCATTAAGAGTCCCTGTGACTCTTTCTTCTTCTATCAGCAAGGTTTTCCTGGCATTTGGCCTCATTCTGCCACTCACTACAGGAATTTGAACTTACCATGCTATTAACCTAAATGGAGTCACTAAAATGCCTTTAGTAAACTTTGTAGGCTTTTATTTCTTTTTTAGTCTGGCTACTGCAGGAGTCAAGTGACTTCTTTCTTTAGGAAATGATGATCATTTTTTCCTCCAAAGATTTATTTAGGACATTGGCATTCAAACTCAGCACTCTTAAAGACGTAGGGTTTCTGTAGAATCGCTTCGGGAGCTGTCTTGAAGGAATAGATAGGGATGAACAGGGGAGCCCCTTAGTCTGGCACACCAAATCCAACTAGAGGCAGGGTATCTTTTTTCCGGTTAAGCATGCAGAATTTCATTTGAAGAGAGTTTCTTCGTAACACACACACACAATACACGGTTTGAATAAACCCTTTTAAATCATTAAAATCAACTGTAAGCAATCTCCATTCATAAGCACATTTGCCATGGGACAAAATCAGGTCAATTCTGGTGGTTTTCTTGAAGGCTTTTCTTTTTTTTCATTTGTGTGAGTTAAGAGGCAATGGTTAATAGGACAGAGACCCTACCTTGAAGTTAGGCAGGCCTACTGTGGGTTTGTTGTCACTCTTGGCTCACCTAAGCAACACAAAATGAGATCCTTATATTTAATTTAGTGGAGCAGTTTTAATCCCTACCGTTCCATACTCATATTAATAAGGTAATGAACTGTTAAGAAGAGGTACTAAACGTGAAGTCTCCAAGTGGAAACCAATAATAAGTATGTTAAAATGTGTCATTTATAATCTATTTCAAAAGTGTCTAATGTCATTACTCTGTTGTACTAGTACTTTATAAGAAACATTGCTTCTTCAAGGTAAAAGCTTACTGTCAGTGGAAAGAAGATAATTATCAGCATTGTTTTTGTTTCTTAGGCTGACAAAAGAATAGCCGCTGGGTATGGTATCTCTGGAAACAGCAAGCTTGGTCATGTTTCTTTATCTTGAATTCACAGAGCTCTTTTGATAATAAACAGTGTGATATCTAGAAATTTGATTACTTACTGTGAGCACAGTGAAGGCTACCCTCAAGGCTTGTAAAATAATACTTTCAAAACTGATGATGGCATTAGGTAACTATCAACCTAGAAATGTCTGTGTTTTAGATTCTTATGGTGCCATGAAACTTAATTTTAAATCTGCATCTATTTGATAGATTGTACATGAACTTCAACTTTTCACCTTAATGTTTTCTTTGGTCGTAGTGTATAATAGTGGTCAGGGTTTTTTTGTTTTGTTTTGTTTTGTTTTTTTAATTTGCTTTCTTGCCCAGACTGCTGTTTGCCAGCAGAAATAGTAAACTGATAGAAACAGGGTGAAATGATGAGAAACAGGCAGTGGAAAAATGAAATAAATGGAAACTGCTGAAAGGGAACAAAAGCAGAAATATTGGAAAGGAATACTAGAAGTCAACAATGTAGTATAAAAAAAAAAGAAATGGAAAAGTAAATGAAGAAAAAATTCCCAAAATACTTCAGGGAAGAAAAGAAATGATTAAAGATGTGGTTTTACCATTTGTTAAATTATCTTGTAGCAAATAAAAAATTTCTTTTTTTTTTTTTTTCTTAAGACAGGATCTTACCCTGTCACCCAGGTGGCAGTGCAGTGGCACAATCTCAGCTCACTGCAACCTCCACCTCCCACGCTCAAGCAGTACTCCCACCTCAGCCTCCCGAGTAGCTTGAACAAAAGGTGTACACCAGCTAATTGTATTTTTTTGTAGAAATAAGGTTTTGCCATGTTGCTCAGGCTGGTCTCAAACTCCTGGGCTCAAGCGATTCACTGCCTTGGCCTCCCAAAGTTCTGGGATTACAGGCATGAGTCACTGTGCCTGGCCTAATTAAAATATTTCTATTGCTATATCAAATTAGGCATATATATGTTTTGTTGTTGTTTTGTTTTTGTTGTTGTTTGTTTTGAGATGGAGTCTCACTCTGTTGTCCAGGCTGGAGTGCAGTGGGGTGATCATGCAGCCTTGACCTCCTGGACCCAAGTGATCCTCCTATCTCAGCCTTCTGAGTAGCTGGGACCACAGCATGCACCACCACACCTGGTTAATTTTTTATTTTTTGTAGAAACAGGGGTCTCTCTCTGTTGCCCAGGCTGGTCTCAAGCTCCTGTACTCAAGTAATCCTCTTGCTTTGGCCTCTGAAAGGGCTGGAATTATAGGTGTGAGCTACCATGCCTGGCTAATTGTTTTTTTAAACTAGATTTATTTTCTTTAAATCAGACTATCTGCTGTCTCCTGCCTCACTCTCCCAAACTCCGTTAGGTTTCCCTTTTGTTACTAGAAAGGCAGTGTAAGGGACAACTGACATTTTTAAATGTCTTAATGGCATTTTTGGGACAACATATCTCAATTTAAAACAGTGGCCATGTTCCATAAGGTCAAGTTTACTTTAAAAAGGTTACCAAACTGTTCTACTCAATCATAAATGAGACCACAATTGCTAAGTAGCTGCCTTCATTAACAGGCTGTTTTACTTACTGTAGGAATTTATTATTTAAGACCCAGTTGGCAAGAAGAAAAACTTTTCTCATTTTTATAAATTACTTGTTAGCAAAAGCTTCCCCCCCCGCCCCCGCTTTTTTGTGTTTTTTTTAGCTAAAGCCTCTGGCATCTATCATTTCCATTTGTTCTATAACATAAAAGTTAGAAGTTGCTTCAACTATTCTCTACTCAGAATTTTTTTTTGGTAAAATTTTTATTTTGATATAATTTTAAACTTAGAAAAAAATGTAAGAATAAATAGTACAAGGAGCTCCTATGTGCTCTTTATGGAGATTCATCAACTGTTTTACATTTTACCACATTTACTTTTTTTTATTATTATACTGTGATACACGTGCAGAACTCTATTCAGAATTTTTTTGTGTTAGTTTCAGTTAAATATATTTCTTTGTTTTACACTGAAAATTCTCTTCCTGACCTGCCTCTTAATTAAGGTAGCATTTATTTATTTATCTGGTTTTTTTGTTTTGTTTTATTTTATTTTGAGGCAGAGTCTTGCTCTGTTGCCAGGCTGGAGTGCAGTAGCGCAATCCTGTCTCAGTGCAGCCTCCACCTTTCGGGTACAAGCGATTCTCCTGCCTCAGCCTACTGAGTAGCTGGGACTACAGGCACACGCCACCATTCCCAGCTGATTTTTTTACTTTTAGTAGAGACGGGTTTTCACTGTTTTAGCCAGGATGGTCTTGATCTCTTGACCTCGTGATCCATCCACCTTGGCCTCCCAAAGTGCTGGGATTACAGGTGTGAGTCCCCGCACCTGGCCTTTTTATTTTATTTTATGTTTTTGAGACAGAGTCTTACTCTGTTGCCCAGGCTGGAGTGCAATGGCACAGTCTCAACTCACTGCTTACTGAGGCGGAGGACTTCTCGTTTCTAGAGATTATCCTGCCTCAGCCTCCGAAGTAGCTGAGATTATAGGTGCCCACCACAATGCCTGGCTAATTTTTTGTATTTAGTAGAGACGGGGTTTCACCATGTTGGTCAGACTAGTCTCGAACTCCTGACCTCAGGTGATCCACCCAACTCGGCTTCCCAAAGTGCTGGGATTACTGGCGTGAGCCACTACACCCAGCCCATTAATTTATTTAATATTTTAAGAATATTATTTTAAGAATATAGTTTCCAGTTGTGCTGCATGTAAAAAATACAGAGTGAATGCAACACAAACCCTGTTTTCAAGCAGCTAAAAATTTATTGCTTGGGAAAAGCAGAATAGGGAGATATTCCATGGAGAATCAATGAAAAAGTTTCAAAGACTGAGCTCTGAACTGGGTCTAGGTGAAGAGACCATTTTTATTCACTTTTTTTCTGAGTGAATACAAGCTCATTCGCCTAGTTAAAAGGAAATTTTGTGATTTTTGTGGCAATTTGTATAAACATTAGAACTTTCTAAGCATCTAGAAAGAAGAGGCAAATAATTAATTTTAATTCCTTGTTTTGGTAGTTAATTACACAAGCGTGTCTATCTTGCTTTGCAAGGACAGAAGTATTGCTAGCTATGTATCAGAGTTTGGTCAGAGTAAAATCTCCACAAATGATGTAAGAGATTTATTATTGGAATTAGATATTATTTAATTAAGGGAACTGTTTGAGTAGTCTATTTTATTGCATCACTACTTCTGCTGGTAGGCTTTAGGTAAGCAGGGCTGGCAGTTAGCACGTGAGGTTAGCAGAGAGTAAAGACACACTAGAATCCACGAAGACAAAAGATGAAACACGTCTCGTCTCTGCACATCCAGTTTGATGATGTGAGTGAGCTGCAGAAAAGCTGGTGGATTCCATCATGGACCTGCATAGGAACCTGGTCCAGAATTTGGAAGAGCTGAAGGAAGGTCCTGTGATTCCTGGAGGAGCTGTGGGCACAGCTGCTGCCCTTACCTACGTGTTGAGCCACTGGATGTGTAACAGTATATGTGTACACTAAGCTCAAGGAGTTTTGACGATTACATAGCAAAGTTACCAAGATATATGACATTTTATTACCCCAGAAAGATTCTGAGTACGCCTTCAGAATTCATTGTTCCCTTCACCAAAAGCAGTTATTATTCCGATTTCTGTTTATCATAGATTAGTTTTGCCTGTTCTTAAACTTAAAAATGTAATGAAAGAGCATGTACTCTTTTATCTAGAATTTTTCTCTCAGCATAGTATTTTTGAAGTTTATTCATAATGTGTGTCTCAAAAGTTTGCTCCTTTTTATTGGGTCAGGTGTAAAAGTAATATTTTTGCTTTTGGCTTGACTCCCATTGTCTGGAGAAGAATATTTACTTAGAAGTGCATGAATAAGGCTTGAGGCCACTGTATTATTCCTGGAAGAGCTGCCTCCTTAGAGATAACTTTCAGTGATAGAGTTTTCAGTGATAACTTTGGGGTTACAGAATCTTTCCAACCCTGTGAGACCCAAATTGCTAAATTCTCAGTAGACTTGGATTTCCACACACAGAGGGCATTGCTGAGCAGAACTGTGTTCCTTCCATTTCAGCATCCAGATCCCTCAGATCTTTCCTGAGCTTTCTTTCATTAACATACACTAACATGTTACAGTTTTCTTCTAGTTATCCTAGAGTTATGTAAATGGGATTAGTATACAGTCTCTCTTGCAAGATATCATGAACAATGATTGTATTAAATGTTTTGGCATGGCACAGTAAGAATCACTGTCTATATTAGAGTTCTCCAGAGAAAAAGAATGGAGATATACATACATATGCATACATGTATATATACACACTATATATATATGTTTCTGCTTTGACTCTTTCCTAGTAGTTGCAATGCAGATTAAACAGCAAGAACTGGGATAGCCACCCTGGATTGTGAGGTTGAAGATTGGGCCTGGATCCCTGATGATTCTGGAGTCTGGCCATCTTCTAATTACCTGGACAACCTTCGGAAGCCATCATGGTACAAACATGGAGAGTACTTACACAGACCTAGATGGTAGAGCCTACTACTGCACACCTAGGCTATAAGGTCTAGCCTATTGCTCCTAGGCTATAAACCTGTACAACAAGTTACTGTACTGAATACTGTAGGCAGTTGTAACACCGTGGTATCTGTGTACCTAAACATACCAAAATGGAAAAGGTACAGTAAAAATATGCTATAAAAGATTGAAAAATTGTACACCTGTATAAGGAGCTTGCCATGAAGGGAGCTTGCGGGATTGGAAGTTGCTCTGGTGAGTCAGTGAGTAAGTGGTGAGTGAATGTGAAAGCCTAGGATATTCCTGTACACTACTGTAGCGTTTATAAACTGTACACTAAGGCTACACTAAATTCATAAAATAGTATTTTTCTTTCTTCCATAATAAATTAACCTTAGCCTACTGTAACTTTTTTACTTTATAAATTTTTAAAGTTTTAATAACTTTTTGACATTTGTAATACTTAGCTTAAAACAAACACATTGTACAGCTGTACAAAAATAGTTTATATCCTTATTCTATAAGTTTTTTTTCTATTTTTAAATTTAACTTTTTTGTTGTTGTTAAACTTTTTTGTTAAAAACGAAGATGCAACCACATACTTTAGCCTAGGCCTGCACAGGGTCAGGATTATCAATATCACTGTCTTCCACCTCCACGTCTTATCCCACTGGAAGGTCTTCAGGGGAAGTGGCATGTGTGGAACTGTCATCTCTTATTGATAACAATACCTTCTTCTGGAAACCTCCTGTAGGATCTGCCTGAAGCTATTTTGCAGTTACCTTTTTCTTTTCTAAGAAGGAGGACCAGCTTAAATAATGACAAAAAGTATAGTAAATACTAGATGATAGGGGTTTTTCAGCTCCATTGTAATCTCATGGGACCACTGTCTGTCTGTCTGTCTATCGAGAGAGAGAGAGAGAGAGAGAGAGACAGAGAGAGGGAGATTTAAGGAATTGGCTTATACAGCTATGAAGGCTAAGTCCCAAATTTGCTGGATGTGCTAAAGCCTGGAGACCTAGGGAAGAGTCAACATTGCAGGTCAAGTGCACAGGCCATCTGCTTCAGAAGTCCATCTTGTTCCAGGGAGGTCAGTCTTTTGTTCTCTTCAGTTCTTCAACTGACTGTATGAAGCCCACCCACATTATGGAGGGCCATCTGCTTTACTCAGTCTAGCAATTCAAATACTACTCTCATCTAAAAACACCCTCACAGACACACCCAGAATAATACTTGACCAACTATCTGAATATCATGGTTCAGCCAAGTTGAACCCCAATTAATCTAGCCATCATACTGGCTTTCTAACCTATAGTTTTCGTGACCTTGTCCTCTATTGCCTGTTTATTGAGGCAGTTCTATACTTAGATTCTGCTACCACTCCACGTGGTAGCAAATTCAGTATTAGTTAAGACAGTTTTTCTTCTAATATAGCAGAGAGAGAAAGATACTCAAAATAATAGGGACTTAAATAAATAAGAGTCTGAGGAGGCTTCCCAGGGTTGTCTAGGTAATCAGTAGATGGCCATACTCCAGAATTCTCAGGGATCCAGGCCCAATCTTCACCCTCACAATCCAGGGTGACTATCCCAGTTCTTGCTGTTTAATCTGCATTGCAACTAGTGCGAAGGAGTAAAAGCATGATTCAACATTACTTCCACTCACGTCTCATGGATCAGACTTAGTCATATGATTGTGGTTATTACAAGGCAGTTTAGGAAATTAGTCTTGGCTGTGCCCAATTAAAAATCCCATTACTACAGAAGGAAATGAGAACAGATACTGAAGAATAACTAGAGGTGTCTGCTACAAGTTGGAAATTCCTTGATCAGGTAATGCTGGAATATGCGAAGAGAATAGATGCAAAGAGAATAACCAAACTCTTTTTTTTTTTTTTTTTTTTTTGAGACTGAGTCTCGCTCTGTCGCCCAGGCTGGAGAGGAGTGGCGCGATCTCGGCTCACTGCAAGCTCCGCCCCCCGGGTTCATGCCACTCTCCTGCCTCAGCCTCCCGAGTAGCAGGGGCTACAGGCACTGCACCAACACCCAGCTAATTTTTTGTATTTTTAGTAGAGATGGGGTTTCACCGTGTTAGCCAGGATGGTCTTGAACTCCTGGCCCCGTGATCTGCCCACCTGGGCTGGGATTACAGGCATGAGCCACCGCGCTTGGCCCGAGAATAACCAAACCCTTAAGCAAGGAAGTCAGTTTGAAAGATTTTACAATAATCAAGTAGTTGACAAATCCCTTACATAATGAATGGGAGGGATGACTGCCATTAAAGGTATGAGTTATAGAACTATATTGCCTGTATTTTAATCCCAGTTTGGACATTTCCTGAGAAATTTTGTACAAATAACTGTCTTGCCTTAGTTTTCTCATTTGCAAAGTAAGAATAATAATTAATGCCTCAGACCTTAATTGAAAGATTGAATAAGGTAACATATAAAACACTTAACGTCAGGTAAAAAAAGGAAATGAAGGATAAAGTTCTAGGGCAGACTCATATTTAAGGGACAGGAGAAAGAGGAAAGGCAGATGGGGAAGCGGAGGCTAAAGGGGGACTTCAGAGAAACAGAAGATGAACAAAGGAAAAATAGCATCCAGGAAGCCAGATCAGAAGAAAGTTTCATGAAGTTGAGGATTAATGGCAGAATCAGGTAAATGAAGGCTGAAAATAGGCTTTTTAATACAGGCTGTTTGTCTACTTATTTTCTTGCTGAGTCAAGCTTCTGAGGAAAACAGTATTTTTATCTACCTTTTAGAGTTGTACAAACAGTATTGTTAAGTGAATTACCAAGTTATTTGGTATAACTACTAAGATATTCCAAATTATTTGAATTTTAATGAAGGCCTAACTACTTTTGAGTTTCTACATTGAGTCTAATATGTTAAAATTGTACACAACTATCATTTAAATGCCAATCTGTGACGAAAAGTTTCAAATTATGTCTCAGTGTGAAGTGTGTGCTTTCAGTCACCTCATCATAATGCTGTACAGCAGCACTTTAATAGGTGGAGGTTGTATGCTCTATAAAAGCACTGGTAGCTCAGATTCTCAGGTCATTGCTTAAGACCTATTAATTCTACTTTCTTTATGTTAAAAGTGCCTGGAGGTATATAGTTATTTTTTACCTTCAATGGGTATTTGAGACAATTGGGACGATACAATGAATGCATGTGGTGTCCTATGTCTTATTGCCCCAAATTCCAAACTTATTTTAGCAGTCGTGATATTTGCTTCAGGGCACATAGCAGTGATGAGGCTTGCGGTCCTAGATTTGAGTGGCTGTCTTCGTGCTGCATTTATTAGCTGTGTCACTTCAGGCAAATCAGTCTTTGTGACCCTCGATTTCATGAATCTGGTCAGACTATATAGCTTGTACATCTCACCTCATAAGGTTTTATTAAAACTCTGTCTGTGAAGTGCTCTTTAACTAGAGCACCAGGTAAACATAAGGTATTATTATTAATTAAGCAGATCATGTGTCCTACACTCAGTTAACATAGGAGTCAGCATGTTGTTTGATTTCTGGACCAAATCCATATTCTGTTCTCTTTTATTCAGGAAGATTCTTTCTATTTTGTTGACTTATTTTTTTTAAATAATTTCTTGTATTTTATCTTTTTCTTTTTTTTTTTTTTTTTGAGACGGAGTCTCGCTCTGTCGCCCAGGCTAGAGTGCAGTGGCCGGATCTCGGCTCACTGCAAGCTCCGCCTCCCGGGTTTACGCCATTCTCCTGCCTCAGCCTCCCGAGTAGCTGGGACTACAGGTGCCCGCCACCTTGCCCGGCTAGTTTTTTGTATTTTTTTTTTTTTTTTAGTAGAGACGGGGTTTCACCGTGTTAGCCAGGATAGTCTCGATCTCCTGACCTCGTGATCCGCCTGTCTTGGCCTCCCAAAGTGCTGGGATTACAGGCTTGAGCCATCGCGCCCGGCCAATTTCTTGTATTTTAGATTCAGGGGGTACATATGCAGGTTTGTTACACGGATGTGTTGCGTGATGCTGAGGTTTGGGATTTGATTGATCCCATCATCCAGGTAGGGAGCATAGCATCAAATAGTTTTTCCACCCTTACCCCCCTTCTGTCCTCTCTTTTCTAGTAGTTTCCAGTGTCTATTACTGCCATTTTTATGCCTTTGAGTACACAATATTTAGCTCCCATTTATAAGTGAGAACATGCGATACTTGGTTTTCTGTCCCTACATTAATTCATTTAGGATAGTGGTTTCCAGCTGCATCCATGTTGCTGCAAAAGACATGATTTCTTTTTTTTTCCCTTTTTTTTTTTTTTTTCCCTTACTGCTCTATTCTAGTTTAAAGAAAATGTAAGAATTTCCTCACAGAGGAATATGTACTATGTGTCCAGTGTTCTCTGGAAGCATCTCACCTTTTCAGTTTTGGACTTAAACTGTCATTTGGGCAGTGAAATAAAAAGACTGTAGTTTTCACACATTTTCCACATTATCAATTATATAACTGTTTTTCTTTTCTACATATGTTGCAAATAGCTTTATAAGGTAGTCTCATATTGGCTTTCTTAAATATTAGTTGAATATTAAATGGTTACGATGGAGCAATTGCAGGATTTATGTTCCTATGCTTATTTTAAATTTTTTAAATTCTTACAATCTTACTTGGTTTTAAAAAATGTATAATGCTAGAGTTTCTGAGAAGGCAAAGCTTGCTAATATTGTGGCATCCTTTACTTATATTTGCTTCCAATGGAATGGTACTATTGCCTTGATACTCTAATGGCGAAGGAAGGGACATGAATAAAGATGAGGAATAAATATATTAATCGTAGTATTTGGGGGCTGTAATCTTAATTTTTCAGGAGCACAGCCATGTATGATTCTTTTACTTCTGTACCAGAAACTGTAGGCAAGACAGTGATTATGACTTCAAACTTGTTACAGCGATGACATAAAAAGAATTTGTTTATCTCCTGGTGATAAGTCATGAGGAATTAATGAAAGAGGGAAAATCACTCTTGTTTTGGTCAAAAGATGGCACTGTTGCTGTGCTGATTGTTCTTTTCTGCATTTTTGGCTCAGCCCTTTTTAAATTCAGAAAACAGTTGAATACAGTGATCTAATTAACACTGACCCTCCCATCAGAATGCCAAATTTTCTCATCAAGCACCAAAATAATAGATCCTAGAAAGGGAATTTATATTTTTTAAAATGTGTTAGGATGTTTTAATAGCTATTTATAAAAATAACATTCTCTGTTTGAAACTCAGATATTTGCCAAAGGGAAAAAGAGGACATCCTGCATCGTGGTTTGCGTTTTGGTTACGTTTGGAAACACTCTCCTTTGGAACTTTGACAAGTGTGTTTCAAGACATTTTGGGTTTTGTTTTGTTTTGTTTTAGTTTTTCAAGGTCACTGAACTTATGCTATAATTAAGATAATACATGTTTTTCTTTAAGGCATTTCAGTCAAGTAGTAATTTTTCTTTTATCTTCCTTTCTTACTCTCCTTTAGTTAGAAGCCTGTGTAGATTAGTCTGGGAATGTAAAGGTCGTCTGTCTTGTGCTAGAGAAGCAACACATTCTCACCTGGTTTTAAGCCAGTTTCTTAAAAGGCTCTTGAGGCCTGATTCTCTGTTTTCCTCTAAGCAGACCTTTCAAGGATGGAGAACGTCAGTGAAAGGCAAATCATTAAACTTTGGGAAAGACAAAATGAATGCCTTAAAAAAATGAGTTTATTGTTGATTTTACAGAGTTTCTTTACAATACACGCAGATCAGAACACTTTTTGAGGGAATGAAAGAAGGAATCCTTGGTGTATTGGAACACAAAACAATCCAGTTTTCCTTAGAAAACTGTGGTGGACTCCTGCATATGGACTACTTATTAGTAGATATGCCTATATGATGCTTTTAAAAGTCAACGTTTAAATGGTTTACTTGCAACAAGTAATTAAATTAAGCTTTTATTGGATAACTTTGTGGTCAACTAGTTTTATCATGCTAACTAGTTTTTTCATACATGCATATTTACAGAAGATATTGTATATAGTTTTACAGTATAATTCATTTGGATCTAAAATACAAACTGAAAATCTTATTTAATGGCAGATGTGTTTCAGAATTCAGAATTTGTTTGGATTTTAAAGAAGTAATATAGTACATACTTAGTACATGGTCTAACCTCCTTTCCACAGGAGGGTCTGGAACAATACTCCGTAATCAAACATATTAATATTTTTTCAGCAAGACATATGAATAGTTATACCACATGAGATAAGTCTTGGCCATAAATAGCCTTACATGGGTTTAAGTCAGATTTTTAACCCAAATGAATCTGCCACAACTTTTTTTTTGAGACAGAGTCTCTATCACCTAGGCTGGAGTGCAGTGGCACGATCTCGGCTCACTGCAACCTCCGCCTCCTAGGTTCAAGTGATTCTCCTGCCTCAGCCTCCCGAGTAGCTGGGGTTACAGGCACACACCACCACACTCAGCTAATTTCTCATATTTTTGGTAGAGACGGGGTTTCACCATGTTGGCCAGGCTGGTCTTGAACTCCTGACCTCAAGTGCTCTGCCCCCTTTGACCTCCCAAAGTGCTGGGATTACAGGCGTGAGTCACCACACCCGGCCTCACAACTTAATTTTTAAAAACCTGTAGGTTGCAGAGCTTTTTGGATTTCACAACAGAGTATAAGAGATAGACCTGAGGTGCCACTTGAGTGTATTCTGTGAATTGTCAAAAATCTATTGAGGAGTTTCTGTTCACAAACGAGGGAAGTGTAACATTATATTCTATTTAATGGTTTCTTTTTAAAAACTGTGTATTGTTTTGTTTTTAGCAGCGTTATTAACTAGGTGGTTCAAACACAAAGTGCATTTCAGCCTGCTCCACGATACACTGAAAGACAAGCAAAGATCTGGGGAAAGTTGTATACCTGATATCTACCATATAGTAACGGGTTATCTGGTATACATTCCATGGCAAGAAGGCCATCTTTCTTTCTCTTTTAGTAGTACTTAGGCTAAAATCATTTTCTACTATATCTTTTTTTCTTTTTTTCTTACCTTCATTGTGCAGCAGGCCATTGTATTATATGCTATAAAATTAATCAAGATCAACTTTGTTTCCTACAGCAGTGTTGTGAGAGAGAGTCTTACCTCATATTTCAAGTAGAGTTTAAACCTGATCAGCACTTTTGTAGGAGACTTCTGAAGGGAATATGTGTGTTTCAGATAAATGATAGAGGGATTATATTATATCACAGTTCTGCTTCCTTTTAGAAGTACTTCCTCCAATAAAGAGAAGTTGGTTAATGGGTACAAAAATACAGTTAGATAGAAGGTATAAATTCTAGGATTCGATAGTACAGTAAGGAAATTGTAGTTAACAATAATTTATTGTGTATTTCAAAGTAGCTAGAAGAGAAGAATTGTAATGCTCCCAAGATAAAGAAAAGATAAATGTTTGTGGTGGTGGATTTCCTAATTACCCTGATTTGATCATTCTACATTGTAAACATGTATGAAAATAACACATATACCTTCAGATTATCTACAATTATGATATGTCAATTTTTTAAAAAGTACTTCCCCAGCTCTGCATTATAATTGGGCATTTTATATTAAAGAATATGGAAAACCCAAGATAATGTTTACTAGTTTCCATTTTAGAGTATTAGGTTAGCATTCTACTTAATCTGATCAAATAATGCTTTTGCTTCTACTGTTGTTAGTCATGACATTTTTCTGACTTCTACTTAAGTATGATTAGAAAGTTTACTGTTATCATTAGAATTCAATGATGAATAATATAAGTCTTAATACACCTGAGTTTGTAATAATTTCATGCATTATAGTTAGTGGTTAGCGTGAGTGAATAATATGACATTACTCAGGATCTTGTTAAACCATGATACAGGATCACTGAGGAGCTGAGGGGCCATGGCTCATTTAGAGAGGTTAATAGAGGATACTATACTATTATGCAAAAATGGATGTTGCTTGGCTGGCTGTTTAGTTTTCCTTCTTCTTATTTAAAAAATAATAATAATAATAACTTGCATGCTAAAGACATTTACACAAGCATAGAGAACGCTTTTGCCTTTTACAAGATCCCAAACCCAACCTGTCTTTTTTTTTCTTCTTTATTCTGTAATCCTGACTTGTCTTTTTATGTGGTCAGTACCACAGCTTTGCCAAAGTTTGTTAGTATTATTCAAGTATTTCTAGTTTCTAAATGTTTTGTCACCTCCAGAATTTAAAATTTGTTAGTGGGCTTGTTAAGACCTATTAAGCAATATCTTTCTTTTGAGTGAATCATTTTTCTCCCCCAAACAGCCCTTCTCACATCCTACCATCTAACTGTTGTAAAAATACACATACAGTCTTCTGTTTATGATTTGGATGAAACCTGTGATAATAATTACTTGTTTCTTGTACACTACTTCAAAATGTGTGTAAATTGTTATGGAAGCAGATGATTTATCCCAGACATTATTTTAATGGACAGGGCCCTGTATATTTAAGGTACTTACATTTTAGGAGCGTGTTAAGTTTTGCTTAGTATATTGTAAAATACATCGTTTAATTTTGATTGGAAAACAAAGACCAGAAATATTGCTTTTTAAATCATTGAATTTGTCTGATTATAAAGTTGTTATATATTCTTGCCTTAACAGAAACTATAGTGTGTAATGATAAATTGTAATTATAGAGATAGTTTTATACTTTCTGCAAAAGCAGTGGGAGGCCACAACATGGTCTGGTTCAGTTCATGAGAAAAATGGCATATATGTCTCTGGGGCAGAAAAACAGGGAGATGGTTTCAGGATTAAACTGTTCCACCTCAGATCATCAGGCCTTAGTTAGATTCCGGAGCTCAGGCGGTAATTCCCGCTCATCCACCACTCACCTCCTGCTGTGCAGCTGGGTTCCTAATAGGTCACAGACTGGGAATTGTCTGTAGGCGTAGGGATTGGGGACCCCGATCTATAATATAAGGTAATTCTCAGAGTAGAAAACTCTTAGCTATAAACCCTGGGAGTGAGTTCTTACAGATTGCCTGCCTTTCTTTATCTTTGAATACAAATTTCTGATAGTTTTAAGATACATGACTACTGAAAGCAAAAGGATTAAAATAATATTTAAACAACAAGCAGCAGTAGCAAAACAGTAAGACCAAAACAGTAAGACCATTTGACAGGAATCCCTAACATTTTCCTTATGGCTTTGAGATTAACCCAATTTGTTTTAAAAAGCCTTTGTGTTACCACATACAATTTTCTCACTTAGAAATTAATGCAGGCAGTTAAGTTACACCAACCTAATTTTAGAAAGATAAATTATGAATGTCGAAAAGAAAGCTAAGCAGAAGAATCAGTCAACATTGGCAACATTATAGAAATTAATTTAAATTTGCGTTAAGCCAGGAACATATTGTTTGTAAATTATGAGGCTTCTATGTACTTTTGTATAGCTTTAATGAGAAAGAATCATACTTACTTGATTAAGCATTGGCTTTGCTAACTGTGGAACTAAGACCAAAATAGTCATTTTAATGGGAGGTTGGAAATACCTGAATTCAAATAATGCCTATATCCACAATAATCTAACATTTTTATTGTATATTTCTTTATTTTTAATTGTTGTAAAATACATAACATAAAATGTGCTGTCTTAACCATTTGTGAGTGTACAGTTCAATAGTGTTAAGTGCATTCACACTGTCGCACTACCAATCTCCAAAACTGTTTTCATCTTTCAAAACTGGAAGTCGATATCCATTAAGCACTAACTCTTCATTCCCTTCACTTCTTAGCCCCTGGCAACCACCGTTCTACTTTCTGTCTCTATGAATTTGACTATTGTAGATACCTCATGTAAGTGGAATCATGTGATATTTGTTTATTGTGACTGGCTTGTTTCACTTAGCATAGTGTTCTCAGGGTTAACCCACGTTATAGCTTCTGTCAGAGTTCTCTTCCTTCTTCATGCTGAATAATATTTCATCATATCTATGTATCTATCTACACATTTTGCTTGGCAGTTAATCCACTGATGGACACTTGGGTTGCTTCTATCTTTTGGCCACTGTGAATAATGCTGCTTTGAGCATGGGTGTAAATATCTCTTTCAGACCCTGCTTTCATTTGTTTTGGGAATATACCCAGAAGTGGAATTGCTGGAGCACATAATAACTTTATTTTCAAGTTTTGGAGGAGCCATCATATTGTTTTCCATAGTGATTATACCCTTTTAATAATCTAACATTTTTAAAGAAAGTCTTATACGTATTGCTATAGTTAGTAGAAAATGATCCAAAATGAGTGTAGTTACAACTTTACTTAGCAAATTGGCCTTTGCCTTAGTGTGTTGCTGTAAAAACAAAAAAAAGAAAACAACGCCATCATTAGATGTGTATTACTTGTTTCCTATTGCTGCTGTAACAATTTACCACACATATAGTGGCTTCAAATAGCACAGATTTGTTACCTTTGTGCTTCTGGAGGTCAGAAGTCCAAAATGAGCCATGTGGGACTAATGTCAAGGTGCTGGCAGAGATGTGTTCCTCCTGGAGGTGCTTACCTTTTCCAGCCTTCAGAAGCAGCCCGCATACCTGGGCTCTTTGCCTAGGCCAGCAATCCTGTCAGTTCAGCCTGGACTTCGGTAGTCACATCTTCACCAGCACTCTGCCTCCTGCTTTCAATGAGAAGGACCTTTGTGATTACATCGGGCCCACTCGGATAATCCAGGATATTCTCCTCATTTCGGGATCCTTAATTTAGTCATATCTGCACATAGCGTTTTGCCATGTAAAATGGCTTGCTTACAGGTTCTGGGGATTAGGATGTGGATATCTTTGAGGGGTTATCATTCTTCTACCACAGGATATTTATTATCCCTTTAGCAGTTCACATCTCCAGCATCTAGATAGGAGCCTTTTTTGTTTCCATGGGGAATATTTAGGGGGCAGTGAATCATAAGGAGAAGAAACATAGAAAAAGTTTTTTTAGAGACTAATAACAAGCACCAAAGTGTGAGAAGACCCTCAGTGGTAGGAACCCCCAAAATATCTCTTTAATCAATAAATGAATACATGAGAGGTATAGAAATCCTGGATACCATAAAATTTTAGTTATCTGGAACCTCAGGGAATACCTTTTCTAGAGAAGTTATCCCTTAACAGTCAAAATTTTTAAAAATACATGTAACTGGCCAGGTGTGATGGCTCACGCCTGTAGTCCCAGCACTTTGGGAGGCCAAGGCAGGCGGATCACCTGAGGTCAGAAGTTCGAGACCAGCCTGGCCAACATGGTGAAACCCCATCTCTACTAAAAGTACAAAAATTAGCCGGGCGTGGTGGCGGGTGCCTGTAATCCCAGCTACTCAGGAGACTGAGGCAGGAGAATCGCTTGAACTGGAGAGGAGGAGGTTGCAGTGAGCCAAGATCGCACCACTGCACTGCAGCCTTGGCAACAAGAGCGAGACTCCATCTCAAAAAACAAAAACAAAAAAACATATGAGTGACCTCCATGGCAAAAGCTCTGATATTTATTCTTTTGTCAAATCTCTACTTTAATTTGTATTACAGAAATAAATCAAATGGATAAAAAATTAAACTACAAATGGGCTCCTAGTGAAAAGGAATGTTCCCCTGCAACTCCTTCCTCTCTTCCTCCAGTCTTACTCTTCAGAGGCAATTACTTCTGATGATTTCTGTTCCTAATTCATTTTTCAGGTCACCCCCAAATCTCTAAATAATATGTTTATTCATTTTCTAAAATTATCAAAAAATTAGACATTAACTACTGCCCTATTGCAAGGATTTATGTCACTTATACCACCCTTCCCTCCTCACACTACCCTGCACCCTGCAATCTCACGCTATACTCAGTTTCTCCCTGTTGGCTCTGAAACTTAGTACCGTACACTTAGACCTACATTTCTTATTCTATTAGTGGGGGGAAGTTCTCTTAAATACACATCACACCTTTATTATCTTTTTTTCTTTATCTTTATTCTTTAAAAAGTAATAATTAGAGGCAAATATCTTTTGGCTTTTCTTTTTATAAAATAAGAACACTTACACACCCACCCTGCCTTCCATTTCTCCCTCCCTTCTACTTCTCAGTATCTTACAGCTGTGCTTTCATATTGTCAAGGTTGATCATATTCCTTCTGAGACCTTAAAATCTATTCTGTAACATTACTAAGATTGATCTTTGCAGTAATTCTGAACATTGAAAAGACCCATATATGGTGTATATTGTTTAATTCTGTAAATATTATATACTGCATAATGGAATAATATGTTAGAATTAAAATTCCTTCTCTCTTGGTTCGATCTCATGAGCAGAATACTACTGAAACATTTTTCTGGAATCAAATAGATGAGAAAATTGATCTCTCCCTTTCCCTCCCAATTATATATACTAAATCTTCAAGTTTTTCTCAGTTTTCAGGAATTTCATCTTTTTCTTCTCTCCCTTCTCCCTTCCTTCTGGAGAGCTCCCTGTTTTTCCAGACTCCCACACAGCTCTTACTCCGAGGCTCCACTCCCTTCACTGCTCTTCTGTGTTGCATCCACTCTTTTCTGAATTACATTATCTCCTCATTTTGCTAGAATTAAAATTTCCATGTCATCAGATATCTGCAAGTTTCTGTATTGTTGCTACATACTTATTTTATGAGTTGGCTGCAAATAGGATTCACTTTAAATTGCTTTTTCCTAGGATTTGGAATGTGTTTCTCCACTGATGCCAGTCTGATTCCTGGGCTCTTAATAGGTGACCTGTTTTTCTCTTTGGAGGCATTAAACACCTTCTCTTTGTTCTTGAAATTCAAAAATTTAACAATGATGGATCTGAGTGTGGGTTTTTTTATTCATTATAAAGGTGAAGTTTTGACAGTTTTCATCAAGACCCTCTCCATCCCCTCCTCTTAACTCTGTAATCTCATCTCAGATTACCACCCCTGGCTCACCATGCCCCAGCCACACTGACGTCCTCTTTTTTTTTTTTTTTTTTTTTTTTTGAGACGGAGTCTCGCTCTGTCACCCAGGCTGGAGTGCAGTGGCCGGATCTCAGCTCACTGCAAGCTCCGCCTCCCGGGTTCACGCCATTCTCCTGCCTCAGCCTCCTGAGTAGCTGGGACTACAGGCGCCCGCCACCTCGCCTGGCTAGTTTTTTTTTGTAATTTTTTTTTTTTTTTTAGTGGAGATGGGGTTTCACCGTGTTAGCCAGGATGGTCTCGATCTCCTGACCTCGTGATCCGGCCGTCTCGGCCTGACGTCCTCTTTCCTTGAACATGCCTGAAGGTCTTTTCACTGGCTATTCCTTTGATATGGAAAGCTCTTCTCTCAGATACCTGCTTGGCTCACTCCCTTACCTCCTCAGAACTTTGTTCAAATGTCACTTTCTAAAATGGCAACCTGTTCTAACCATCCCATTTAAAATTGTAATTCCTCTCATCCAAGCACCCCTAATTCTTTTATCCTGCTTTTATTTTCTTCATAGTTATCTATCACTAAATCGCATACTAAGTAAAAAATATGTGTAAAACCGTACATATATGTGTGTATGTATGTATATGTGTATATATTTATCTTTGTATATGTGTATGTTTATGTATGTATGCATATATTTATATTAGTTTGCTAGAGTTGCCATAACAAAATACCACAGACTGTGGCTTAAACAGTAGAAGTTTATTTTCTGTTTTATTTATTTTTTTCTTTTCTTTTCTTTTCTTTCTTTTTTTTTTTTTTTTTTTGAGATAGAGTCTCGCTCTTTCACCCAGGCTGGAGTGAAGTGTTACGATCTCGGCTCACTGTAACCTCTGCCTCCTGAGTTCAAGTGATTCTCCTATCTCATCCTCCCAAGTAGGTGGGATTACAGTCATCCACTACCACACCTGGCTGGTTTCGCCATGTTGTCCAGGCTGGTCTCGAACTCCTGACCTCAGGTGATCCACCTGCCTCAGCCTCCTAAAGTGCTAGGATTACAGGCGTGAGCCACCGCACCTGGCCTAGAAGTTTATTCTATCACAGTTTTGGACGCCAGAAGTTTGAGATGAAGACATCAGCAAGATTTGTTTCGTCTGAGATTTTCTTTATGGCTGGTAGATGGCTGTCTTCTCCCGCTGTCTTCTTTATATGGTCCTTCCCTGTCATTCTGTGACCAAATGTCCTCTTCTTGAAGGATCCCAGTCATATTCCATTAGGGCCCACTTTAATGAACTACTTTTAACTTAATTACTTCTTTATAGACCCTGTCTGTAGATACAGTCACCTTCTAAGGCACTAGGGGTTAGGATTTCGACAAAGGAATTTTGCAGAGACACAGTTTAATTCAAAACATACTTAATTTTTTATACTCTATCTCCCCCAGCTAGAATGTAAGTTTCATGAGGTGAAAGATTTTTTACTGTTGTTCTGTGTATTGAGATATACTTACTACCTAGAACAGTGCTCAGCATATAATAGATGGTCAATAAATAATAATGAATATATTATCTTTCTAGTAATCCTATTGGTTGGATTTTGAACCTATGTAATTGATCCACCTTGTCTCATTTTCAGTCAGTCTGTTGTTACTGTTCTACTTTTGGTGGAGAGATTTCTTCAATCTTAACTTCCAAATACTTCTACAGAATATTCTTTATTTTGGTAACCATATATTTAGTTTCTGAGAGCTCTCTTCCTGATTCTTTTTCATGGCATTCTGTTATTTTATGGATATTGTATCTTTGCTGATCTATCTGCGTTTAATAGATCATATTTCTCTTTTTGTTCCCTGAATTTTTTGTTTCTTCCTGTGTCATTATTGTTTATTTTGTTCTTTCTCTTACATATTGCTTAAGCATTTCTGATCCTTAATTATCTAGCAATCCTTGGTTATGCATTTTTGTTTAATAATGAGACAATAAAAGTCCTAGAAGTGTATTTTAAGGATGAGACCTATTTTCTGGTGATATAACTTTCTGAAGAGCTGACTGTTCCTCTGTAGGCTCTCTTCATGGTAGAATGCAGAGATCTTTGATTTGGGTTCTTTTTTTTTTTTTTTTTTGAGGCGGAGTCTCGCTCTGTCGCCCGGACTGGAGTGCAGTGGCCGGATCTCAGCTCACTGCAAGCTCCGCCTCCCGGTTTACGCCATTCTCCTGCCTCAGCCTCCGGAGGAGCTGGGACTACAGGTGCCCGCCACCTCGCCCGGCTAGTTTTTTGTATTTTTTTTAGTAGAGACGGGGTTTCACCGTGTTAGCCAGGATGGTCTCGATCTCCTGACCTCGTGATCCGCCCGTCTCGGCCTCCCAAAGTGCTGGGATTACAGGCTTGAGCCACCGCCCCCGGCCTGATTTGGGTTCTAAAACTCACAGTGGCTGCCTTTCTTCCCAAATAGTTTATTCAGTTTTCTTAGATAAAAACCTTCCAACATTTTACCTGGTTGCCCAAATTGCAGTATATAGAAGTATGGAATCAATGACTTCTTATGTATGCTTTTGTATGTATGCTTTGTTTTTACTTTTACTCCCATCGATTTAAAGACAAACTCATTATTCTGTTCTCTACCCTCATTGTCCTACCTTTTGAATAACAAAACAATCAACCAGTCTAACCTACTCTATCTTTTCCGTGTTGATTGGTCTGATTATCATTTTCCAAGTCATTCAGCGATAAGTTAGAAGGAAATAGGTGTAAGATCAGAGGTTGGGCACAGTGACTCACGCCTGTAATCCCAAGACTTTGGGAAACCAAAGCGGACGATCACTTGAGATCAGGAGTTCAAGACCAGCCTGACCAACATGGTGAAACCCTGTCTCTACAAAAAATACAAAAATTAGCTGGGCATGGTGGCGGCCACCTGTAATCCCAGCTACTTGGGAGGCTGAGGCAGGAGAATCTCTTGAGCCTGGGAGGCGGTCATTACAATGAGCCAAGATCGTGCCATTGCACTCCAGCCTGAGTGACAAAGTTCGACTCTGTCTCAAAAAAAAAAAAAAGACTAGAAGAAAAACTAGAAAACATCCAAAGTAATTGCAGTGTAAGTCAGAGTAAAGTTACTTAGTTTTAACTATGTAATCTTTTCTCTCAGACCCCCAGGTTTCTTTCTAATACACTTAACTGATCTTTCACATTTTTCGGATTGTACACAGGTCTGCAATTAAGGCCTTACGTCCTGGAGGGATACTTGTATACTCCACATGCACACTTTCCAAGGCAGAAAATCAAGATGTGATCAGTGAAATTTTAAACTCCCACAGTAACATCATGCCTATGGACATTAAAGGAATAGCAAGGACTTGCTCCCACGACTTCACATTTGCTCCCACTGGCCAGGAATGTGGGCTCTTAGTGATTCCAGATAAGGGCAAAGCCTGGGGCCCAATGTATGTAGCCAAATTGAAGAAATCATGGAGCACAGGAAAATGGTGACATGAATTTGTAAACCGTGTTTATGTGTTATTATATTTATTTTTCTGAACTCAGTACATTTAAATAAATATTTAAATAATTATGCAATAACTTTCTCTGGGTCTGTTTGGAATCCTTTTTAGTTAATACTTTAGCATCTTAGAATCTAGGCTTGAGAATCGTTCAGGTGTATTTTTTTCCTAGAAATATATCTGCAGCAATGATTTAAGGTGGTGCAGATGGTGTTTGTTCTATATAATATAAAATCTGTCTTTGCTTGGCATTTTATATTAAATTAATCAGAATATGTGGTTTTATGCATAACATGTTTAGATCTGTATTCTCTGTACAATAGTGCTTTGAACCTGCAAAAATGCACAGTTGCCAGCACTCTGACCATTTTCCCCCGTATCAAATGTACAGATTTGTTCAAGGTTCCCCCCCCCAACTTTTGTAACTGATTGTCTCAGAACTGATTGGTATTCTGAGACTAACTTTTTAAGCAGCACTATTTCTAATTCTAGCAAAATAGGTTTTTTATTTGCAAAGTTGTTTTCTGTTAAAGACTATCTTATGTTTACTGCAAAGGTCAGTGACTCTATTGGCACCAGCTTTATTTTCCCCACTTTTTTTGCATTCACAAATAGAAATTGAAAGGGTAAATTAACGTTGAAAGGCCTTTAAAACAGCAGATTCACATGCACATGCTTGACTTTCGACATTCAGCTTATAGAATTATGGAGTCTATCCAGCAGGCTATAAAGCAAGTGCTTGAGACAAAACCAGAATGATTAATAACTGCAATAACTGAGCTATATTTGGAGGCTTTTGTTACATAATTGCAATCATAATGAGCACTACAGAATCTGATTATCTTACATTCACAATCTGGAAGGGCTTTTTATTTCACTTTGTTATAAAATGTTCTATGAGAATATGATGTCACATATTAATGCATAAGAGGGAGATGCCTAATGAGAGTGGATTATGTGATTACCAGAACCCAATGCCATTTACTAAGTGGCTCTCTATGTTTACATAAATCCTGGGAATACTGTATACATTTCTTTCTATGTACTTAGGGTTTTAGCTTTGGTTAGAATCACACGTTTTCTCCAGAAATTACTTCACTTAGAGTCCAAACATATTTTTCCAACTATTAAGAAAAAGTATGCAGCACATCTCAAAAGATAGCATCTCTTTGGAAACTGGCCTTTTTTTTAAAAAAAAAAAAAACTTCATCTGATTATAGAAATACAAAATTCTGCTAGAGCTGAGTACTTTTGAATTGTTCATTACATTCTGTGCATTTAAACTAGAGACTATTTGCTTATTATATTTTTTGTTTTGCAAGCATATGTAACCGAGTTCATATCATCAGAAAGTCTCAGGAAGAATTTTTTTTTCTGTACCTTAAATGTGTTAATCATTTGTTTTTCTTTATCCAACTGATATGTTTAAAGTAAAGCTAAAAGGCCAGGCGCGGTTGCGTACACCTGTAATCTGAGCACTTTGTCAGGCCGAGGCAGGGGGATCTCCTGAGGTCAGAAGTTCGAGACTAGCCTGCCCAACATGGTAAAACCCCGACTCTACTAAAAATACAAAAAAATTAGCCAGGAATGGTGGCTAATTACAGGCGGGCACCTGTAATCTCAGCTACTTAGGAGGCCAAGGCAGGAGAATCACTTGAACCCAGGAGGCAGAGGTTGCAGTGAGCCAAGATCTCACCATTGCACTCCAGCCTGGGCGACAAGAGTGAAACTCTGTAGCAAATAATAATAATAATAATTAAATAGAAATAAAGTAAAGCTAGAACTCTTGAACCAAATCAAGCATATTGGGGAAATACAGAAGGGCAATGATGGTGGAAATGATGTTTTCTTTTTTAAGTTGTCATTATTTGTTTTTTTATCTTCAGACACGATAGGTTTTAAAAATAGGTTTCTTTTGTGTAGGTTAATCACAGAGTAAATCTGCACACTGTACTTTGTTGGATGTCATTATTTTCCCAGTATACCCAGTATAATGCGATGAAGCTTAATCTGAATACTTGGTATGCTACTGAATTATACTTTCCTGTGATTACTGAAAAATGCATGTGTCTATGTTTGTGTGTGTGTATATATAATTTTGTTACTTAAAAGCAATTGCACCAAAACCAAAAATTGACAAGTGGGATCTAATTAAACTAAAGAGCTTCTATACAGCAAAAGAAACTATCAACAGAGTAACAGACAACTTACAGGATGGGAGAAATATTTGCAAATTGTGCATCTGCCAAAGGTCTAATATCCAGAATCTATAAGGAACTTAAATCAGCAAGCAAAAAACAAATAACCTTATTAAAAACTGAGCAAAGGACATGAACAGACATTTCTCAAAAGAAGACATCCAAATGGCCAACAAACATTTGAAAAAGTGCTCTTCATCACTAATCATCAGAGAAATGCAAATCAAAACACACTGAGATAATATTTTACACCAGTCAGAATGGCTATTATTAAAAAGTCAATAAAATAAAAAAAATAACAGATGCTGGTGAGGCTGTGGAGAGAAGAACCTGCTTATACACTGTTGGTGGAAATGTAAATTACTTCAGCCTCTATGGAAAGCAGTTTGGAGATTTCTCAAAGAACTTAAAACAGAATTGACATTTGACCGAGCAATCCCATTAGTGGGTGTATACCCACAGGAAAATAAATTGTCCTACCAAAAAAAGACATATACGCTTGTGCGTTCATCACAGTAATATTCACAATAGCAAAGATACGGAATCACCCTAACTGCCCATCAACAGTGAAATGAATAAAGGAAATGTGGTACATATACCCCGTGTAATATTACACAGTGATAAAAAAGAATGAAATCATGTCTTCTGCAACAACATGGATGCAGCTGGATGCTTTTATCCTAAGCAAATTCAGGAACAGAAAACTAAATATTAATATATGTTCTCATTTATAAATGGGAGCTAAACATCGAGTATACATGGACATAAAGAAGGGAACAGTAGACACTGGTGATACTAGAGTGGGGAGGGAAGGAGGGAGGTGTGGGCTGAAAAACTACCTATTGGGTACTGCACTCCCTACCTGGGTGACAGGATCATCTGTACCCCAAACCTCAGCACCATCCAGTATACCCATGTAACACACCTGTTCATGTATCCCCTGAATCTGAAAAGTTGAAATTATTTTTTTAAACGAGAAGATAAAAAACCGTAATAATTATAATGAAATAGATAACATTTATTGAGCATTGAATATTCTATAAATTGTTTATATATGTTGTCTTTTTTTTTTTTTTTGAGGCAGAGTCTCACTCTGTCACACAGGCTGGATGGAGGGCAGTGGCGTGATCTCAGCTCACTGCAACCTCTGCCTCCCAGGTTCAAGCAATTTTCTGCCTCAGCCTCCCAAGTAGCTGAGATTGCAGGCACCCACCACCATGCCTGGCTAATTTTTTTGTATTTTTAGTAGAGATGGGGTTTCACCATGTTGGCCAGGTTGGTCTTGAACTCCTGACCTTGTGATCCACCTACCTTGGCCTCCCAAAGTGCTGGGATTACAGTGTGAGCCACTACGCCCTCTGTATATGTTGTCTTTATTTATTTATTTATTTTTTTTTTTTTTTTGAGACGGAGTCTCGCTCTGCCACCCAGGCTGGAGTGCAGTGGCCGGATCTCAGCTCACTGCAAGCTCCGCCTCCCGGGTTTACGCCATTCTCCTGCCTCAGCCTCCTGAGTAGCTGGGACTACAGGCGCCCGCCTCGTCGCCCGGCTAGTTTTTTTTGTATTTTTAAGTAGAGACAGGGTTTCACCGTATTAGCCAGGATGGTCTCGATCTCCTGACCTCGTGATCCGCCCATCTCAGCCTCCCAAAGTGCTGGGATTACAGGCTTGAGCCACCGCGCCCGGCCAATGTTGTCTTTATTGATGTTTAAAACAAACTCAGGAATAAATATTATAACCCCTTTTTGTGAATGAGAAAACCAAAGCTCAGCTCTGTTTGCAGTTTGCCAAGTCTACACTGGTAAGTAAAGGGTACAGCCAATAGACTGTATAGATATATGAAGATAGACTGTATAGATATATGAAGATAGACTGTATAGATATATGAAGATAGACTGTGTAGATATATGAAGTGGGGGTGGGGGCCAAGGAGCTATTACTGCTGTTTGGAAATACTTGCCTCTCGTAGATCCAGCTTTAAGGTTTTTCTGACATCCTAGTAATAGCAGACCCTGCACAAAGTGGTTATCAGAGTTAATACTGTGAAGAGACAAAATGATTAGAATAGTTTTACCAAAGTTAATGAAATCTTGCATAATGTCTGCATTTTTCCATTGATTGGAATGCATCCTTAGAAAACTGAATGTAACGAAAACCCAGGACATTTTTGGAAATTGTATGCTCTCTAGGAACTTTGTGTGAATTTTTATACAAACACTGTTTTCTGAGTTATATAAAATGTTCTAAAACTAGAAAAAACATGGTCTAGTAACATGTTACTTTCTTAGAGCACTGGTTTCTCAGAACATCTTCCTGAGAACATCCCAGGGGAGAACATGAATTTTCTGGGGGATGTCGCCCTCTGGGGCGTCCGCACTCTGGCTGTCAGGGGTACAGCTCACAGACTTTCAGTTTGGCCACAGCTGAATGATTGAGAACTTACCAGATATATCTTCCAAACCCATTTCTCCACAAACCACTTCCTGGCCATGCAGTGGGAGGCTGGTTTGACCTTTTTTAACCTTTCCTGGTCAGGTGCTAGGCCAGTCCTGCAAAGCCAGAAGAGTTTCATTTTCATTTAAACCCTTTTTTTTCACTTGGGATCAAATGGAATGTAGTTCCTCCCACTGCCCCCAACCCAGCTAGAGTGCGGTGCTGTCATCATGGCTCGCCGCAGCCTCAACTTCCTGGGCTCAAGTTACCTTTTTGCCTTAGTCTCCTAAGTAGCCTGGACTACAGGTCCACACTATCATGCCTGGCTAATTTTATTATTATTATTGTAGAGATATGACCTCACCAGGCTGGTTTCAAACCCCTGGCCTCAAGCGATCCTCCTACTTCAGCCTCCCAAAGTAGTGGGATTACATGTGTGAGCCATTGTGCTTGACCTCATGCATTATTATTGGTAAAAAAGGATGCATGTTTTCCCTCACCTTCTCTTCTCTTTGGCTAATTATAAATCATTAAACTTCATATGTCATAGTTAAAGGGTAGAACCATGATCAAAACCGGTTCCAACACCCAGGCCCTTTTCCCAACACTATGCTGTCTCACAGAGTGTAGGTTATTTGAACCCTCAAGATTACTGACTGACTTTACCCCTGTTTTCCATTGTTCAGTTTCCTCCTTTTGTATAATACCCTATTCCCAGGGAATGAAAGGATTAATCAATACTTGGGGAAAAAACAACCTTTGAACTGTTTCAGGCCATAGTGTAAAGAAGTGTGTCTTGTGATTTTGATACCTGGAAATCTCCAGTGGAAGGTATTCTCTGCCTGCCTTTTCTTTGCAGATGCTGAGCTGAAGAATGGAAATTTGGAGCAGACTTACAGTGTCGGTTGTAAAGCAAAGAGTAATTGATATTCGTTTCTGTGACATTGAGTTACTTTCAAAATAGCTTTATAAAAATTTAGGTTGCTTAACAACACATTAACTTCTCCCTGCCATCCGCACGCTCAACAGCCACTAGTTTCAGAAATAGACTGTGAGTAAATGTAATGCATTGAAATGGTTTGTACTGAATTTTTCTAAGCATCAGATATTATCTGTGGTTGGAAATCAAGGTGTCCTGCAGTTCTTTACCTAATTATGTATATTCCTATAACCTTATACTTAGATTGCATATTACTCCCTTAGCAGTACTGTGAAAAATATTCTTTCATACAATGTGGGTAGGTAGAAAATAATAGCTACCTACACACCTGACTATGTGACCAAATAATCACAAATCAAATAGACCCGTATCCAAGAAGCCTTTATGCCTGGGAGATAATCTGCATAGATGAATTCAACTCATCTGGAATACAAAGAGAAAATTAGAACCAATAGCAATAATTTTATTAGATGCCAAAAAGTCATTTGATGCAATTGAATGAGACTACTTGTATTATGTGTTAGGTAAATTTGGCTTTGGGGACAAATAGAGCAGATAGCACAATTTATTTTCAATCCATTAATATGGTTTGAATCAACGGTTTACAATCTCCCTTTCCCTGCCTCATTGCTGCACGGGGGAGGGAAGTAAGGCTGATGCCCATTTCTGATGTTACTCTTCAGACTGACGTTGAAGCTAGAAAATCACACAGATCCCATTGGTAGCTGAAGAATATTCAGATGGAGGTTCACAAGTTAACTAATGTATGCTGATAATCTACTGCTTTTGCTGAAAGCTCTAACAGCATCTGTCCTGAAAACATGAAGAGTAATGTCAGAATTTGGAGTGGCTTCAGGCAAAGTCAACGGGAGAGAACCAGAAATACTATCTTGAGAGAAGAGTTTCTATTAATATTATTGTGTGATATTTAAAATAAAACAAAAATTTTAAAGGAAATGATACGGGATTCTCATTAGGGAATGATTAAACAATAGAGTAAAGAAGACATTTTAAAATTGACCTGTAAGTCAGTGCTAAGCTTTTTAAAAAATGGGTTATACTAAATCTAAGGAGGAAGAAAGTGTGGTAGAGCTTATATCTCTTTAAAATTTAATTTAACTCAAAGATTAACTACATACCTTTCTGAAACTTTTCCCAAATGAAAAAAGTAATTTCCTTAGTCACGTGAGGACATATTGTCATGTTGAAACCCAGGGAAAGCATATGCTACCTTAGGAAAGAGGATGTTTGCCCCACTGGAAGCTATTTAATGGTATACATCATGACTCAATTAAGCTTGCTATGGCTTGTCAAAAGGAATTTTCCACTGCATATTGCTGTGGAATAGCCTATTACACACAAATAACTATAAAACCTAGCAGAACCAACAGACTAAAAATGTATATAGTTCATTGAAAAATAAAACACAAAGGCATAGCATCCAGCTCCTTCTAGTTCTTAAAAGCCAGTGGAAATAGAATTGCAGATATTAACAAGAATGGACAAAGTTCAGAGAGATTGGCAATGGTGAAAGGAAAGGAGAGGGACAGAGCTTATACCAGCTTACAATTTTTAAGTTACAGAGAGAAAGATTCTCCACCTATTTATCCACACAAAGTGTTAACAACCTTTTCAAAATGGTAAACCTTTTTTCGTCAAGGTATTTACAATAATTGCTAGGGTGAGGGGCAGTGGGGAGAGAACTGGAGAACTTGTGTTGACTTGTGAATTAATGTTACTAGGGAAGGATTACTGTGGGCTCATAGCTTATAGCTGCCGACTCTCAAAAGGGAAGAGAGGTTATGATGGTGACAACTAGCTCTGATGCCACTGGAAATTGTTTTGTGTGGTATTTTTAGTCGTGAATAGCCAAGATAACTAGTTATACCACATTTTCACCTGGTAATCATTTATCTTATATTGATCATAAAAGCTTCAGGTTAAGTCCTATATTGTAATAAATGTGTTTATAAACACAAAGTTAATCTTTGAGTTAGCAAATTAAATTTTAAAGAGATATAAGCTCTACCACACTTTCTTCTTCCTTAGATTTAGTATAACCCATTTTTTAAAAAGCTTAGCACTGAATTATAGGTCAATTTTAAAATGTCTTCTTTACTCTATTGTTTACAGCAGACATAACACAAATCAAACCACCTATGTTCTTTCTTCCTTAAAAGACTGCTTTGTGATAGTAAAGATAATCTCTGTAAATCTTCTATATGAAGCTGTACCTCTGCTTCATATATAATAATAAAATAATTAATGCATTATTTTCAGCTACCTAGTCAACTTGGCCATATAGAATTAATTCAATAGATTCTTCTTACACCCAACGGTATTGGGTTGGCAGAAGCAATTTGATACAATTTTAGAAAAGGTGATTTTTGAACCACGAGAAGTTTAAGTGATATCTGTGTCAGAGCCTAGATTGAGTCAGTCAGGCATGTTTCAAGAGCAAGGGACAGTGTGGTAAGGCATGAAGGGTTTAGGATGCACCACCAGGAAGCATATTACTACTCCCAACAAAGTGTAGGTGTTCATCTATCTGGTCACATCTTCTATTAATACATCCACTGAGGACTACAGTATCTAGTTCATGTCTTCCCCATCAGAACTTTTGCCACCATCCTGGCTGAATTCATCATGTCTGTGGAAAACCTATCCAATATCCTACCTTCCTGGCTCCTTGATTGCCTCTTCTCCAACAGCTTTTGTCTCCATGTTCTTCATTCAGTAACTGACACTCCTGAGCATTTTCTAGAAGCTGGCATTGTCTAGAGTCACACTCTCCAGTGAATGTTTCCGCATTGTTTTATCTGCTCTAACACATATGGACAGTACCAGCCATATGTGCCTATTCATCACTTAAAATGTGCCTAGTGTGGCTGGGTGTGGTGGCTCACACCTGTAATCCCAACACTTTGGGAGGCTGAGGTGGGCAGATCATTTGAGCCCAGGAGTTTGGGATCAGCCTGGGCAACATGGCAAAACCCCATATCTTTAAATATATATAAGAAATATATATAATATATTATTTTATATATATTATAGAATATATATAATATATAATATAGATTTTTATATAGAGAGATATGTAATATATATCGATTATAGATTATATATAATATTAATATATAATATTATATTTTATATATTTTATAGAGAGAGAGAATTAGCTGGGAGTGGTGGCATGTGCCCCTAGTCCCAGCTACTTGGGAGGCTGAATTGGGAGGATTGCCTGAACCCGGGAGGCGGAGGTTGCAGTGAGCTGAGAATGTGCCACTGCAATCCAGCGTGACTGAGGAACAATTTTTTTGTTTGTTTGAGACAGAGTCTCACTCTGTTGCCCAGTCTGGAGTGCAGTCATGAGATCTCAGCTCACTGCAACCTCTGCCTCCCAGGTTCGAGAGATTCTTCTGCCTCAGCCTCCCAAGAAACTGAGATTACAGGCGCCTGCCACCAAGCCCGGCTAATTTTTGTATTTTTAGTAGAGACTGGATTTCACCATGTTGGCCAGGCTGGTCTTGAACTCCTGACCTCAAGTGATCCACCCACCTTGGCCTCCCAAAGTGCTGGGATTACAGGCATGAGCCACGGTGCCCAGCCCTGAAGAAGAATTTTTAAATTTTAATTAATGTAAATGTAAATAGTCACATGTGGCTCTTGGCTACCATATTGAACAACACAGATCTAAAATTTCTCCACCTAAGAGTATTTAATCTCAGTACCTCCTGTTCTTCCAGCTTTATTATTCTCTCATTTTTATTAAACTGCAATTCAATTTTCTTGATACCTATAGTTTTTAAAACTTAATTCCCTTGAAGACTATCCTTTTCCCTTCTGGTTTTCTTTCTTTATTCATCCTGGACCCTAAGGTTAATGCCTTACAACTTACAACACAGAGCTCTCATCTCCGTCATTGTCTTACATTCCCATTGCACTTGATATTGAAACTTGCAATTCTGTGTCAGTCCGTAGTCCATACCTCTACTGATAGATCCTACATTGCTGAGCATTATTTGGAAAAAAAGAAAATCATACAGTAGACAGTGCAGATTGATGTCACTACAAATTTACACAACTGTGCAGATTTATTTTACCACAAATTCATGCTCACCTAAGATTTTTACACTGCTCAAAAACTTTGACTATTCCTTGGCCGGCTTTCTTTTCTGTTTTCATTAGTGACTTTTCGAAACTTTGACTATTCTCTACGTCTCTCCCACATAAACCCTCTCCTGTTTTCTTTAGAAGATGCCCCTGCCTCCTCGTTGCTTGAGAAAATTGTGGCTATCACAGTGAATGTCCTTGACTCTAACTTTCTGGACTCATACTCCTCTTCTCCTCAGTTTATTTAGAAACACCACCAGCCAGCCGGCCTTCTAAGTTAGAAACTTGGAAGTAATGTTACATTTTTCTCTTTGTCTTTCCTCATTCTCACCTCTAGATAATAACCAAGACCTGTCTTTCTTATTATTTTTCTCTTAATACCATTGACATTGCCTTAGTTAAGATCACTGAGCTATTGAATTTTCTTCCAAACTCATCTTCTTACCTACTGCCTCATACCTCACAATCTACACTCTCTATTGCTGCCAAAGTGCTCTTCGTACAACAAAATTCCATCATGTCATTATTGTGATTAAAATATGTCAGTGACTCCCACTTAACTACATGATGAAGTCTGAGCCCTTATATTATACTAAGCTGTCTTCTTTGGAAGCTGGATCTCTCTCTCTCTCTCTCTCTCTCTCTCTCTCTGTCTCTTTCACACACACACACACAAGTTACATTCTCTTTTACTTTTTTCATAGAAATTTGAGTAATCCTATTGAGGAAACCTAATTATCACAATGGTTAAAGTGTCTCAACTCCAGCTCATTGCTTAGGATACCCTTTAAGTAATTTGCTAATTCTGCTAGGGCACCTGGTGGTATTTTTGCAGTGAACGAGAAATTTGAAAATGCTATCTTTTTGTTCTCATACTTCTATCTGGTAACAATGTATCTGTATTGTAGGCTGCAATGCTTAGTTTTTCCACAGTGAATTGAAGAAATAGTCAAACCACTTTCAAAACCTTGTGCATTGAACTGAGAGATGTAAATTAAATAGAGAATCCACTACATTACGAACATGCTGAAGCATGCATACAGTGTGGGAAAATTTCAAAATGAAATAGGCTACAATAATAAGGTTGGAATGTCAATGGATAAATCCATAATTGTCTTCTGGAGGATGCTTCCAACCTATGAGGAATATCCAAGGGCAGAACAGCAAATGAGAATATCTTAAAATAGAAAAAGAAGTTGTACTTCCCATCAAGGACAGTCAAAAAATAGATTGTTGAGGTAGCACAGAAACGAGAGAAAAATCTGAATCTTCATAATCTTGTCAGTTACTCCAGAGTATTTTTTTAATGTGAAAAATTAGTGTGTTCTGGAACTACTTCTGCCTTTAACTGAATTTGTGACATTAAATAGGCCTAAAACTTTCTAAACTTTGGCTGTCTAATTTTTAAAGTAAAAATAGGTTATCTCTAAGAAAAGTGAATATATTTTGAGCCATTACTATATTCCAGGCATTTACATGACTGGTGTTTTATTTCTTGTGTCTCTTCTCTTTGTAAAAGTCCTCTGACCTGTAACTGCAGCTGAGGCAAAGGATTAAAACTGTACACAAAAGTCAAGGGAGAAAGAAAAAAAATAGCGGAGAACCAAAATAGATCTGAGAGGAGTGATAAATACAGGAGTAAATAAAGCATGAGAAGGTGATGGGAATTACAAGGGAGAAACAGGTGAAAGAACCTCGTTGAAGAATACCACTAGCTATGTTCACATTCTTGGCAATACATTCATTTTGCTAAACTGGCATTTCTATTAAGCCAACGTGACAGAAAGCGCGGTTGTTTCTGTTTCTCTTTCACAGCAGACCAGTCTGTTTCCAAGCTTGGTGTTTTTCACTCTTCTGCATCTCAAAGTTTGGTCATGTAAGTACCATGTATAATAAAGGAGCGAAAACATTCTCTAAGACCCCAGTGTTTTATTAAAATATTTATTTTAAACGAACAAATGTAACAGTGTAAAAAATATACGTATAGTTTTATACAATTTAAAAATCCACAAAGCTCTAAAACATTGTTAACAATTGGAAACTAAAATTAAAATAAAGAGCATTAATTTAATACCTCAGATGATGCTGTTCTGTTCAAACTATATTGTCTCATGAAATCAAAGCACTGTACTTACTACTAAGCTGTAGGATTTTAGTGTTCAGTGTGTCTTAGCTATTGTATATCACATGATTTTTCAATTCTTCCACCAATTTTCTCTGTTTGAATTACCAAAAAACCTTGATTTTTTGGTAGTGTCTTATGAGGCTGTTTTCTCTCCAACTTTCCATAAATACAGAATTTATATATTAAAAACAGCTTTGGTGTTTCCAAGTTATTTCACAAATATTAAAATAGTACTGCTTGGGGTTAACTTGATAATAACAGAAACACCTTCTTAAGCACTAGAATCTCAGAGTGACCCTCCAGGTGATACAGAATATACCTATATTACATCTTTAAAAATTCAGAATAGCTTCAATATGAAACATACAATTACTCACGTTCTCACTGGGAGCTCAGTTAGCAGAGAGTCATCTGAGAATCCCCAAGTCCTTGAGCTTCAGTTTGAGAAATGGTGCTATGGTCCTTATTGATCCTGCTAAGTAGGAAAGCAAGGAATCTCCTCTGACAAGTATATCTTAGAAGATTTGCCAGGAAAAAGAAAAGCACAGGGAAGTTATAATTTAAATAAAAGAACAGAATATTTTTGGTATAGCCGTTCCCTACAAATATATCTTTCCAGGGCAGGGACATTTGCTCCTTGCTATGAAAAGGGGACCATGTAATTTATCATCCAACTAAGACATTTTTGAGAGTAGAAAAGCAAGCTATTAATAATTACACCAGGACAACTATGTGACCAGGACACCCTAAGAGAAGAGTGAGGGAGGCACTCATGCATTTGAAGAGATCAAATAGATCTCACGCTTTATGATAAATGTTTTTGAAGGCAGACATGAGCTCATGCCTTTAATCTGAGCTACTTGGATTGAGGCAGGAGGATCGCTTGAATTCGGGAGTTTTGAGACTAGCCTGGTAGGCAACGAAGCATGAGACCCAGTCTCAAAGAAAAAAGAGAGAGAGAGAGAGAGAGAGAAATGCTTTTTTTTTTTTTTCATCCTGCACACTTTCTTGTGATTCCCTTTTGCAGAAATGAGATACTTCCCCTTTCTGTGCAAATAAAACCCTCCTTAATTACAAAACAACTTCCTTTCCACTCTGCCTGAAATCTAAAGCATGAAGGTCTCCTTTTAATCAACAAATCAAAATACATTACAAGCACTCTTTAATGACTTCAATCTGATATTATTCTTAATGTAGCTTTTGACAAGAGCCCAGCTGAGATAAGTGATAGGCAAGATGAATAGTCAAAGCTAAGGCAGTGGCTTTCAGACTTTTTAGGGAATTTGAATCATATTTATAAGATGACATACCAATGTAAGCCCATAGACATACAGAAAGTTTTATTACACAATATTTATCCTTAAACTTGTTATGTATTACACATACACACACACACACATATACATGTACATATATATGTATAATTTTTTTGAAGACTATTCCACTTAACTGACCTTGACCCCCACTTAATTGATTTCATGACCCATTAATGATTTGGAATCTGCAATTTGAAAACCACTGCTAACTAGCCCCTCCCTTTTGCATTCAGTTAAGTAAAAAAGGTACATAAATGGACAATGTAAATTCATTTCCACGTGTCTTTACAAAAATTCATTTTACTAGTTTATTCTTGGTTTAAGTAAGAGTTGATTTTAGCACATTAAAAATATCCTATGTAAGGTGTTGTATGCCATGTCATTCAAAGCCTCCCTTCTGCCTTCCCCTCCAACCCTACCCCGTGTAGGCTTGTGATTATTAATTTCTCTTAGCTTTCAGTGAATGTTTTCAGATTACTTGGCCTATATTAATTATATTATTTTCCATTTTGCCTTGTGTGCTGAGAAACACAACTAAATTCTGTGATCAACTGCAGCAGTTATCTCTGTGTATCTCCCTTCACCTACCCCATTCTTCATGTGGCTTTTATTCTCTCATTATCCTTCCTCTTTAATAAAATGATCATGTTGTAGAAGATATACTGGTTAATGGTATATGTGCCAGAGTCAGTCTGCCTGAGTTTGAATTCTATGCCACTTTCTAGCTGTGTGATGTTAGGCAAGTTACTTAACCTCTTTATATCTTAGTTTCCTCAGCAGTAAAATTAGAATAACAGCAATGAAAAGAACAATGATGATACTTATATCACAGGCATTTTGTGAGATCTAAAAGAGGTAATACCTTTAGTTACTTAGCACATTGCTTAGCCCATAGTAAGCAGACAATAAATGAAGCGATTGCTAGTCTCATCATCAATTTTAGAAGTAGACATTACAATTAGTTGAGGGTTTCTTTTTCTCCTTTTTTTTTCTTTTTATTCTTTTTATTTTTTTTTATTGAGGGTTTCTTTAGTTTTTAATCTTGTGGAACTCGGAAACTCCCATTAATATAGTCTCATCGAAAATAGTTGTATAAATTGGTCTTTGCACCTTCTCTACAGAAGTCCCTTTGTCAGGTGAGTTCACAGAATGTTTTCTTTCGGAATCTTCAGGCCAGACTTACTCATTTGTGATATTTGTGTATGAGTTTGTTTTCCCACCAGTATGTAAGAACTTTGAGGGTCAGAAGCTGTTTTATGAATCTTTGAGTTCCCCTAGCTCTTCATTCCCTGCTTTCCTATAGTGCATGTTTCATAAATGTTTAATGAAATACATTAATTTAACAGGTTCTTTTGAATATCAACAAAGGAAGAAAGTTCTCAGCAGAAAGGAGTAAAAATTCAAACAGAGGTTGATGAAAGCACAAAGAGAGTTTGATATTCAGAACATTAACTGAGGCAGTAAGGCTAGAGTAGAATGGTCAACTTCCCCATCAGAGGTGGTTAAGAAAATGGACTTTGTTAGTAAGTCTGGGTATACACGTTTGTCTCTGTTACTTCCTAGTTATGCAAATGTGGGCAAATCGTGTAACCTCTTTAAACTTCATGTCTCTCAGCTCTACAATAAGGATAATTAAAAGATCCTGAAGGCCCAAGTTCTAGTGTTTCATAGCACCATGGGATGACTATAGTTAACAATAATATATATTTTTAAATAGCTAGAAGAGAGAATATTGAATATTCCCAACATAAAGAAATGATAAATGTTTGAGATGATGGCTATGCTAATTACTCTGATCTCATCACTATACATTGTACATGTTGAAACATTCCTATGTACCCCATAAATACATACAATTATTATATGTCAATTTAAACAATTTTAAAAAGATCATAGATATAAAGTGTTTAGTATACACCTGATGTATAGAAAGCAGATGATGTATTAGATTTTCCATTGCTGCATCACAAATTATAAAACTTATCAACTTAAAAGAACACAAATTTATTACCTTACAGTTCCCATGAGTCAACAGTTCAGAATATTTTAGTTGGGTTCTCTGCTCAGGATCTCAGAAGGCTAAAATCAAGGTGCAAATTGGGTATGCCCCTATCTAGAAGCTTTCCTGGAAAAAGATCTCTTTTCAAGCTCGCTCAAACTTTTGGCAAAATGAATTTCTTTGCAGGTACATGACTGAGGTTCAGTGTTCATACTAGGAACCTCTCTCGACAACTAGAAGCCACTCGCAAGTCCTTGTCACATGGCCACTCGCAAGTCCTTGTCACATGGCCACTCGCAAGTCCTTGTCACATGGCCTCATGCATAAGCCTCTCACTCTGAATCTCTTAATTTCTTCCTTCAGGGAGACCGCCAGTCCTTTTAAGTGCTCACCTGAATCAGCTATGCCAAGAACAATCTTTCTTTGAGTAACAGATGAGAGATTTTTAGCTGATGTTCCCTCACTGTACATCTTTGTTACTGTGAGCATCCTGCCGCTCTATGATTCTATCATTTACATACACATATTATTTATATAGCATGGCTCTTAACTATATAATCAGGTGCTAAGTTGGAAAAACATTTTTTTCTAGGATTAGAGGAGAAACTAGGTGTGTTGGACTTATTGACAGCTGGTGGTCTCTACTATAACACTTTTCTAAGAGGTTTTCAAAGGTAATTTTGGTTGTATGTGTGTTATTCCATTTCATGTTGCTATAAAGGAATACCTGAGGCTGGATAATTTACAAACAAAAGAGGTTTATTTGGCTCATGGTTCTGCAGGCTGTACAAGAAGTATGGCACCAGCATCTGCTTCTGGTGAGGCCTCAGGAAGCTTTCAGTCATGAGAGAAGGCAAACAGGAGCAGGTGTCACATGATGAGAAAGGAAGTAAGAGAGAGAGGAGGTGCCAGGCTCCTTTTAACCATTGGATTTGTAAATACAGAGCAAGAATTTACCCATTACTGTAGAAAGGGCACCAAATCATTCATGAGGGATGTGTTCTCATGACCTAAATGTCACCCACTAGGCCCCCCTCCAACACTGACAATCACATTTCTACATGAGACTTGGAGGGGACAAACATCCAAACTATATCAATGCACTGTTTGCCCTCTATATTGTTTCTAGAGATAACTCTAATATATTGTTTTCCTATTATTATCATGATCTAGGACACTGACAAAGAGGGAAAAATGTTTAAATAGGTATACAGTTAGGAAGACATTGGTTCTCTCTCATTCCTCCTGTCACAAGTGGTTGAAACATAAAATATGTTACAACTTTCAGTTTTATGAGTTATATTCAGCTATGAGAGGAGTACAGAGAAATATAAAATTATCTCTATCTTCAATGAATCTTCAATTCACTTGCAAAGGTAAGACATGTTTTCACATTTCACAAATGTGAAAAGTTAAATAGCACTAGAAGGCAGTATATAATTATAAGACAAATGAATAGTGAATGGAGTCAGAAAGGATGGAGTCATAATTATAAACTGGAGAGGAGAGGTCAAAGATGGCAAAAGGAAGTAGGAGTGCATAGCTAAATCCACAGAAATGGGCAAGGTATCACCAAACGAAGAGAAGAGAAGAGGATATAATAGGAGGGTGGAGTGGTTTCAGCTGAAGCACCGAAGCACGTGCAACGTAATGTATGAATGGTGCAGTGGCTAGCGTCCAGAGTTCAACTAAGTGAACAGGAAGAGATAAACTTGAAAGTGTAGATATTATTTGGAGCCTCAAATATTAATCCAAGGAGTGTGGGCTTAATCCAAAAGGCAATAATAACCCATTGAAGCTTTTTCAAAAGAGGAATGCCACATAGAGTAGATATTGAGTATTTGTGAAAAGATGAATTAATACATAATAAATATACTACTTTAAGAAGAGTAATAGTTTGGGAAAGTTTGAATAGGAGGAGGTAGGCTACTGGTTTTGGCTGTACAGTATTAAGAGTCTGAGAGAGGTTCATAGGAGCTGAGTTAGGTCACATGATAGCAGTGGGACTCCAAAAGGAGAGATTGATAGAAAGGAAGAATTAACAGGATTTGAAGACTAATTAGATATGGAGGACAGAAAGAGAGAGGAACCAAAAATGACTCTGCATTTCCAGCCTGGATAATTTATAAATAATGGTAGCAATTTACAGTTTTCCTGTATTCAAAATGAGGAAAATAACAGTCTTTCATAGTAATATGTCTCTATTATTATTCTTATTGCATAAAATGTCTAACATGGTACTTGAATGATTATTAAATTCCAATAAATAATTGTTATTTTAATATTGTTATTTTTATCATTAGTATTAATTCACAATCCTTAGATCCAAACAATTCTGAAAGTCTTTTGTTTGTTTGGTTGGTTTTTTTGTTTGTTTGGTTTTTTAGATAACACATGCAGTGATCTGACCTGAAGTCTTTTGGTAGCAAAATCTTACTCAAACTGACTGAGAATATTTACTGTGTAAATAACCATATGTTTTTCTCTCCAAATATTAACATATTTATGAAAAGATATTTGGTTCAACCTCCTGACCTATATTTGTCTATTTCTGTGTCTCAACTCCTTAGCATATTATATTTGTCAGTATGACAGTAACTCAATCAAAGGGACAAGTTTGGATGCTGACTGAGATTCTCTTGGGAGTGTTAAAAACATATGGTATATATAACATGTTACTCTTCTAATATTTGAAAACATCTAATTTCAAATTACATCCAGTTGAGAGTTTTGGATAAAAGGTGGGGGACCTGGCCGGGTGCGGTGGTTCAAGCCTGTAATCCCAGCACTTTGGGAGGTCGAAGTGGGTAGATCACGAGGTCAGGAGATGGAGACCATCCTGGCTAACACGGTGAAACCCCGTCTCTACTAAAAACACAAAAAAGCCGGGCGAGGTGGCGGCGCCTGTAGTCCCAGCTACTCGGGAGGCTGAGGCAGGAGGATGGCGGGAACCCGGGAGGCGGAGCTTGCAGTGAGCCAAGATCCGGCCACTGCACTCCAGCCTGGGCGAGACTCTGTCAAAAAAAAAAAGGTGGTGGACCGTATTACTGTTGATTGAAAAAGGAAAAGAGAACTACTTTGAGGAGACAAATAGTTGATGAGAGGTATGTTGAGTTTGAGGTTACGAGAGCACAGAAGTGAAACTATTTTCTAGGCAATTGGCGATACCTGATTGGATTTTCAAGCAAACAAGCAGGATACACACAGAAGTGAAATTTCAAGTCGTGAGTAGGAATGAAATCTAGAAAGACAACGGGAAGGCAATGGGAAGAAAGCTGTAAGGGGATTATTGAAACAAGGTATATGTATGCACCCCATGTAACGAAAAGCCCTGGCTAAGCGCTCACAACGCTGATGTTTAGTACGGTTGAAGCTGAGTCTGTAAGAATAGGTTGAGATGGAAAAGAAGCAGGAGAGTGCCATACTTGCCAAGGAAAGAACTAACTTTAAGAAGGAGCCGTCGATTACTAGAACCAAGTGCTACAGAGGTCAGAGAAAAGGAGAACAATCATAGCAGCAAACAGATTGGATTTGTTAATTTTGGAGGCTCAATGGTAATGAGATGCTCTCAGAGAGGTAAGAACAGAGGACTTAAGCGGGGAACCATAGCAGCCTAACTGGATTTCATTACTTCTTGAGTATTCTCATTCCTGGTTGATTCGAGAACACAAGAGTCAGAGAATCACAGAACTTATAGCTAAATCTAATCATATATTCTATCCCTCCTGTTTGTAGTTAAGAAGGCTGATGCCTCCAAAGTGGTTAAGATTCTGGTAATAGTCACATAATGAGTTCATGGCAGAGTTAAGACTAGAACATGAATACTGACATTCCCAATTACGTGCTGTTTCTTCTCTGTACTAGGCATCAAAGCAGTGCACTCATCTAAGGGTTCTGTTTGAATGACACCTTTAGGTATTACTGCAGCACTCCCTTAGTACAGAAGCAAAATACTCCTCCACCCGTTCAAGAATAAAAGGCTTATTAAAAAGCCTTTTCTTTACATGAATTTGCCCTTTACAACATAAATATTTTATAAGGAATTGAAAACTTTACACATCCATATATTATAACTTTCAGTAAACCCAATAAAATGTTCCTTTGTATCAATATCCATGATTCTGTCCAGAAACTCTTTCAGTAGTTTGTTTATTTATTTATTTATTAGATGGAATCTCACTTTGCCACCCAGGTTGGAGTGCAGTGGCCTGATCTCGGCTCACTGCAAGCTCTGCCTCCCGGGTTCACGCCATTCTCCTGCCTCAGCCTCCTGAGTAGCTGGGACTACAGGTGCCCACCACCACGCCCGGCTATTTTTTTGTATTTTTAGTGAAGACGGGGTTTCACCATGTTAGCCAGGATAGTCTCGATCTCCTGACCTTGTGATCCACCCGCCTCGGCCTTCCAAAGTACTGGGATTACAGGCGTGAGCCACCGCGCCCAGCCCCTTTCAGTAGTTTAATTTCTCTTAGTCTTTTTTTTTTGAGATGGAGTTTTGCTCTTGTTGCCCAGGCTGGATTGCAATGGCACAATCTCGGCTCACCACAACCTCTGCCTCCTGGGTTCAAGCAATCCTCCCGCCTCAGCCTCCTGAGTAGCTGGGATTACAGGCAAGCACCTCCACACCTGGCTAATTTTGTATTTTTCGTAGAGATGGGGTTTCTCCATGTTGGTCAGACTGGTCTAGAACTCCAGACCTCAGGTGATCCGCCCGCCTCGTTCTCCCAAAGTGCTGGGTTACAGGTGTGAACCACTGTGCCTGGCCTCTCTTAGTCTTAATCTGTATAACTTGCAGAATCTTAACAGCTCAAGCAGATCTCCACAGGATAGTAAATTCCTTATAGGCAGGGATTTTATCTTATCTTCGGATGTCTAGCACTCTAAAATGATGTCAACAACATAGTATATGTTCAATAAATGCTTGTTGAATGAACAAATAGGTGAATGAATGAATTAGTGGGATGTTCAGTAAACCTCCTTGAGGAACAGTGGTAAGATAAGGTATTTGGCTCAATCCCCTGACCTAGTTAGCTTGTGCTTGCTTTTCCCACTCATCTCCAACAGAAGTAGCCCTCAGCATATTTGCAAGCACAATAGTATCCCTCAATCAAAGGGAAAACACTTGGATTATCTCTCAGTTATTGCTAACAGGTTTTACTTATTTGGGTGCCAGTGACCCTTACTAAAGAATTGGGACTTCGGAAAGAGGTCACGGAGGTGGTAGGGGAATGTTGACCCTGGCCCTCTAATATTCTGATTATATGTTTCTTTGCTGCTCAGTCAGTTTCTTTTGGGGCTTTTTATTTTGTTTGAAATGCAGCCTAGAGGGCAAAAAGATGTACCAGAAATTCCAGCCTTATTTGGAAGGGCTCTGTAGAAAGCGGCTTAACAATCCTTAGCACTTTTCCACATGTACTACACAAGTATGCCTTATTTCAGGAAATTTGCAAAGCAGTAATCATGTATTTTACCCTGTATTATAATAATATATTTTTCTCTTTCCCGAGTGTGATGTGGTCTCAACTATTTAGCATCTAATGTCACAAATTTCCAGCACTGCCAGATTAGAATGCCTCAAAGGCCTAATGACTGCTGAGTGTCTTACCATCATCATCTCGGTATGGCTAAGCAATTCCCATGCTGCTCAGGAGTCACGTATTATGCTGGCAGGCTGCCTCGCTGGTGAGTTACCTTGAGACAGAAATGTTGTCAACAGTGGAATAGTCAGTTTTTTCCTTAAAGCCCTTTATTCACTCCTCTCCCCCAACTAGGTATAGCCGTATTTCTAGAGCAGCAATCACAAAGTACACCTAGTGATTTTATCAGGATTTCTGTCTAAATTAACTTAAACAGCTACATGAGTGGAAATATACCTCCCTGGCTTCCCTGCCAGCCTACCCTGAGAACATTCTGGCTTAATTTCTCTCTTTAACGAGACCAAGAAGACGGTCTTTTGCGTCTCCATGAGAAAAGTATTTACATATTCAGAAATCAGCTTGGCAAACCAGAGCTAAGAGTATGGGGAATAAACATTGACTCTGTTCTTTTTTTCCTCTCAAAGTTGAGAATTAAATTCTTGAATATGATAAGAGCTAAAACTTGGCAAAAGAGAGATGGCAACAGTGATGCGACATCTGTCAAAAAGTGTTGATCAGCGAAGGCCTCTCTGCCTGCCTTGTGCCCCTTGGGCTCTCAGGGCCTTGACAGGTGTTTTCCTTCTTCCCCTTCCTTTCCCTGGACTGGCTTCCTGGGCTTGCTAGGGGCAGATGCAAGCGTTCCACAGCTTGCATTGCCTTATTTAAAATGCACGGTGCGTAGAAATTAAAATTAAAATGAGTTCTTTTTTAAGCAAAAATGTCACCATTCTCTTTCAAAGATGATAACCTGAGTAATGACTCTCAAGAGAAAAGATTGGTGTCAAATTATGAGGCTGTGCTTAGTGGGCTTATGATTTATGTATAGGAATACATCGTTTTTTGACAAAGAGCAAGATGAGGTTGAAATTGTGTTTATTTGGCAAGCCAAAACTGGCTTCTTTTACTTTTAAGCCATTCCTATACATTTAGTATGTCATATGCACTTACTTAATATCGGGTAGCAAGGACATATGTGTTCATGTTCAACACTAGGCTAGGCACTCCTCTACTGGACCACGCAGGAAGTCTCCAAACTATTCTAGGAAATGAGAGCTGTCTCTTTGTGTTGTGACAGATACTCTAAGCCATTCATTTTGAGCATGATTTCTTTAGCTGTTTTATCTGTTTCTCTCTCTTTTCTATTGTTACAAAGAGAGGTCTATAACTTTTGCAAGTAGAAAAATTGGTCTAACTACCACTAGCTTTCTTTGGAAATGTATATTTGGTTTCTCCCTCTCTCTTTCTCACTGGCATGTTATTTTAGCAGTCAAGCTATTTGTGTGTCAAAAATAAGTACGGTAAATTTTCTACTCTGCCTTTACTAAGTAATAGTCATGAGTGTAATCTCACATAAAATTTTGCAATAAGGAATTCAGGATAAGTTTTATTCTTCTTACTTCTCAAGAGAGCTGATGAAGTGAAAAACATTTGATCCAAATTCATAGCTACCGCTGCCATGTTGAGCGCAGGGTGTCCTGAAGAGTATAATCCCCACCTTCCCACTAATACAGGAAGGAAAATATTGAAGTTCCATGTCTACAGTGTAATCTCTGTGTTCTGTTGCTTCTTGTCATTTTCATTATATATACAGACCCCTCAGGAGAGAACAACGGTTCTGAGTCATATTTCGCATTGTACCTTGTGAAGCATAAGAAATCTTGTTTCAAGATGTGAAGAGGAGATCTGCACAAACACTACATACCATACAACACTTACAAAATTTAAGTTTGTGGCCCCTTCTTGAGTCCCACATGTAAAAATCACAAATCATGCCTTTGTACATTTAGATATTTTACCAATGCTATTTTTCTCCCATCACATGTTCAAGAAGATCTTGGAGGAAGAGATATGCCATATGGAAAGAACAATGTCTTTGTAACGAGTCAGATGCTTAGTAAATCATTTGGCTTCTGAATACTTGTTTACTCTTCTATGGAATGGAGATGGTAATACTGTCATGGAGGCTTACTGTATGGTCTAGAAATCACAGGCGTTCAGGGAGGTAGACTCTTCCGAATCTGAGTCTACCACATTTTCCCTTGGCTGAGCATTATTCACAGTAATCCTGTTGTCCTGGATAATCCTAGTCACTATTCACATGCAGTGTCCAGTACTGTGGTTTTTGTGTGTGGCTCCTAATGTGTCCAGTCTAACAGCTACTCTCACTGGTGTTCTGAGGCCCAGAACCTCTTTGAGCCAATGTGTTCTAGGCTTTCTAAGCTACTGCTTTCAATTCATGTTTTAAGCTGTTTTGTTGTTGGTGGTGGTGAACATGTAACTTTTGAAGTTCTGTCTCCCAGAGACTCCAAAGGCAGGCCTATAATTTGTTCATTCATCCATTCAACAAATATTTAGTCCTTTAACCAACCCCATATGCCACGCCAACATTTCTAGATCCTCTTTACACTGTGCATCTTCTATTTTTTTAATGTATCATTAGCATACCATGCAACTTATTCTTTTTTATTGCCTCTTGCTCCACTATAATGCAAGCTCCATTGGGACAGGGATATTTATTCACTGATGCATCCCAAGCAAATACAGTAATTCACAACACATATCAAATATTTGTTGAATGAGTTTAGAATATATTATGTTTTAGGAACATGGGAACTGCTAAGCTATATTGCTCTTCCAGAGAACAGTTCATTCAGAAACTTTCTTGGTGTTCTTTAGAATTATTAAAGTTTCACATTGCGTATCCAGCTTCTTTCTTCTATACACTAATGCAAAGGTAACATCACATATTTTCTCTGAACTCCAGGTAAGCTGTTGATCTCCTGTGGTCTGTGCCTTCATCCTCCTCCTCCTCATCATCATCACAGTTATCATCATCATGTTAGCTAGTCTGCTAGATGGTTTCCAATGGTCTTTGCCAGTGGTCTTTACATAAGCATGTAGTCCTCTCCCATATTGAATAGGGATGATGTGTGTAACCAATAAAAGATGATTATGTGTAATTTCTAAGGCTAGGTCATAAAAAGTATTACAGCTACAGCCTTTCTCTCTTAGATTATTTCCTTTAGGGAAACCAGGCGTCATGCCATGAGGACAATAAAACAGTCCTCTGGATAGGTCCGAGGATCAGGGAACTAAGGCCTTCTGCCAAAAGTCCTATGAATGAGCCATTTTGGAAGTGGATTTTCTAGCCCTAGTCATGACTTAGATGACCGAAACCCTGGCCAACATTTTGTTTATAGTCTTGTGAGAAACTGTGAGCCAGAACCACCCAGCTAAACTGCTCCCAAGCTCCTGACACATAGGAATTGTGAACTAATAAAAGATTATTGTTGTTTGAAGCTATTAAGTTTTGATGTAACTGTTACATAGCAGTAGATAACGCATGTAATCATCACTGCACTTCTTGAGTGCCTTCATGTACAAGCAAGTATATGATTTCATTCTTAAAGCAAACGTCTATTATTGGTAGTTGTCTTAGCCCATTTTGTGCTGCCATAATAGAATAGCTGAAACTACATAATTTATAATGAACACGAATTTATTTGGCTCATGTTTCTGAAGACTGGGAAGTCCAAAAGCATGGTGCTGGCATCTGGAAAGGGTCTTTGTGCTGCATCATTCCATAGCAGAAGGTGAAAGAGCAAGTGAGCATGCAAGACAGAGAGAGGAAAGGGGCCGAACTTATGCTTTTATCATGAGCCCACTCCCAAGATAACTAACCCACTCCCATTATAATGGCATTAATCCATTTATTATTGCAGAGCCTTATGGACTAATCACCTCTTAAAAGTTCACTTCTCAATACTGTGGCATTGAGGATTAAGTTAGAACACATGAACTTTAGGGGGCACATTCAAACCACAGCAGTAGTTATATCCTCATTATACAGATGAGAAAGTGGAGGGTCAAAGGTGTTAGTTTACGCTTCCAGGGAGTGGAAGAGAGAGAATGTGATCACAGATTTCATTTTTAATGACTATGCTATTGTGAGTAGAGTAATCTTTGGAGTATAAGGCTACTTCTGGCAGAATCTTTGCATGGTACCTGAGAAACTTGGCAACCACAAATCACTTTCAATAATGTCCCTTTTCAGGTACAACATGCAAACACATAGGTACTTTGAGTTTCAGGAATTATCGAAAGCTTCTCCAAGTCCCATAAGATAAATGCACAGGTATTCTATAATGAAAATCCATGGTTCATGCTAAGTTTTTAAATAGCTAGCTTGTAAGATAGCTGGTTCCTAATGTGATGGCATTGCAAGAAAGGAGAGAGACCGCTAGGCATGGTGGCTCACACCTGTAATCTCATGGCTTTTGGAGGCTGAGATGGGAGGATCACTTGAGTCTAGAAGTTTGAGACCAGCCTAAGCAATATAGCAAAATCCCCTCTCTACAAAAAATTAAAAAATTAGTTGTATGTGTGGCATGTGCTTGTAGTCCCAGCTGCCTGGGAGGCTGGGGTGCCAGGATCACTTGAGCCCAGGAGGTTGAGACTCCAGTGAGCCATATTTGAGCCACTGCACTCCAGCCTGGGCAACAGAGAGAGAGAGAGAGAGAGAGAGATCCTGTCTCTAAAAAAGAAAAAAAAAAAAAAAAAAAGTTTAAAAAAAAAATCTTTGTCATTTCACAAATTCTTCACCAAGTCTAGCTTTCAAAGAAGGCACGTTTATTCAAGAGTAGGTGACTAATAGTGTCTTTCTCCTATTTTCTTGGGTTTGCTACATTAGTATTTTATCTATAAAATGGTTATATCACATAATGGAGGACAGAACCCAAGAAATCCATAAAAACTTAGTAAATTCCTGACCTGAACTTTATCCACTTCCACTCTCCTATTGTGTTAGAATACCTCTCAATAAGTCCTAAATAGGATTAAATGTAATTAAAGTAATTCTCCCAGCAGTACCCCATGAAAGCAATGTAGATATATATCCTGATTGCTTAAAATGTTTACATGAGAATTAGACACAAAACTTCTGTCTGCAAAACAGGTGCAAAATTAAAATCTAACTGATGTGTGCTGAAGATGACAGCTTAATTTCCCCAAATTTATAAGCCACCTTATTTGCCATTTTTGTGCTCAATACTCCCATTGTCCTTTGTGTTTTAAATTCTTTTGCTGACTTATTTCCTGTGTCAGTTTTCCACAGTCAGCATCCTTTAGAATTGGCTTAGAATTTTGCTACAGAAAATGCTGAAAAATCCCTTGCTGATTGTGTATGGCATGTACCTCACATAAAATATACCATATCTCATTTTCTTTCTGAACAATTCTTCCTATAAACATGAAATTACAATTGAGATAGCAAAACTATCTAGAGATGAACAAATGGTTGTTATGGGGTATATAATAGACTCTTTTCCATGGTCACTAGCATTATATAAGACCTTGAACCTAAATTCAAAAAAGAAGGACACCAGTATAGAGAACCGAAGATTAGGTGTCAGCACAAATAGCCAAATGGGAGATGTATTCAGCAGGAAATTTAATATACCAACAGGGTGTTGTGGCAGCCAATAAAGTTAATGGGCATTAACACAAGAATGCTATCTAGAGGAGGGTGATAGCCATACTCTGCTCAGACATTTGCTAGAATATTGCATTATAATTCTAAATAGCAAAATTTTAAAGGAATAGAAACAAATGAAGCTATATTCCGATAACAGAATTTAAGATAACAGAGTATTTAAAATCTATGTCACACGAGAAGCGTATTCAAATATTTGATGAGCTCTGTGCATTCAGGTTCACATTTTTAATTACATTTTCAGAATATAGACCTAGAACCTATGCATAGGAAAAAAATAGGTTGAATCAAAGGGAAAAATAAGGAGATAATTAGCTGCTTCAAGGGGTGTGCGTTTGCAGTTATGGGTTGTTTTCAAATATAGAAAACTACTTGAGAGGGAATGCGCATGGATGCATCATGCTTTCATGCACATTCACCTCATTCACTAATATGTTTTGCCCTATCAATGTCCAGGACTTGGATCAATCAAATTGGCAAGTTCTTATTCCTGGGGGAAGGAGTTGTCTCAATGTTGGCCGGGGCGGCGGAAACACAGAGAAGGCTGGTGGCTACATCGTCTCTCCTCCCCACAATTTGTGAATCGGATTGGAGAAGGGAGAACTGGAAAACTATTCGGCAATAAATAGTAGGATATTTAAGGATGTTCACATCATTTGACCCAACAATTTCACTTCAAGAGGTATAAAAGAAATAAATAGGTGCTGTAAGAGAACTTTACTTACAGAAATAGTCATCACAGAATTATTTATAATAGTGAAAAATAGGAGGAAACCTTTTCCCTTTAGCAAATATTTTCTGAGCATCTACTCTGTAACAGGTAATCTAGGAGGCTTGGGTACATCAATAAAAAAATAATTTTCTTGCTGTTACAGAGATTACAGTCTAGCAGGAAGTATGAATGTAAATATAAATATCACAAATAATGATGCAATGCATTATATTAGAAGGTGATAAGTGCTATGGAAGAAAATAAAAAAACAGAGCAAAGTAATAAGGATTAGGGTTGTCGACTGCAGAGGGCTAGGGTAGGGCTCATTGAGGAGGTAACATGATCAAAGACTTAGGACGTTAGCCATGCAGATATTAGCAGTATGGACATTGGTAGGAATCATTCAGTAGAAAATGAACAATTGATGAAATAGGAGTTTTTCTTCTTCTCTTCTCCTTTTTTTTTTTTTTTTTTTTTTTTTTTTTTGAGGCAGGATCTCATTCTGTCCCTGAGGCTGGAGTACAGTAGCATGGTCATAGCTCACGACAGCCTCAAATTCCTGGGCTCAGGTGATTCTCCAACTTCAGCTTTTGGAGTAGCTAGGACTACAGGTATGTACCACCATATCTAGCTAATTTTTTAATTTCTTAGTAGAGACAGGGCTTTGCTATGTTGACCAGGCTTGTCTCAAACTCTAGGCAATCCTCCCACCTCAGCCTCCCAAAGTGCTGGGATTACAGATGTGAGCTGCTGTGGCTGGCCTGATTTATCTGATTAACATAGGAAAATGCTAACAATGTATTATTCAATGAACCAACAGAATCTAAAGTCTATATAATTATAGTTTATAATTATGTACATACATATATATTCATTTATTCCATAAATATTTATTGAGCACCTATTTATTTTATAAACATTTATGTAGCACTTATATTCCAGGCACTATTCTAAGCATTTTTAAATATTAATGCCATTAAATCCTCACTAACTTTGTGAAGAAGTAGAATCTATTTTGACCTCATGAGTGGAAGAGATGTTAATTAATGATCCAAGGTCACATGATTAGTAAAAGCAGAGAATGGCTTTCTTCTGTGTTTTTCATCCCCCTGGATTCTGTCTCCTCTTTGAAGAACATTGTTAAGCTACTGGGGAGAGAAAAAAAACAGAAATGTACACCTAGAAACGGTGGCTCATGCCTGTAATCCCAGCATTTTGGGAGGCCGAGGCGAGTGGATCACAAGGTCAAAAGATCGAGACCATCCTGGCCAACATGGTGAAACCCCCGTCTGTACTAAAAATACAAAAATTAGCTGGGCGTGGTGGTGCACACCTGTAATCCAAGCTACTTGGGAGGCTGAGGCAGGAGAATCACTTGGACCTGGGAGGCAGAGGTTGCAGTGAGCTGGGATAGCCCCACTACACTCCAGCCTGGTGACAGAGTGAGACACTGTCTCAAAAAAAAAAAAAAAATTCTGAAAATAAATTTGTCAAATGTCAATATTGATTTTTTGAATGAATTATAGAGATAATATTCACTGTTTTGCATACATTTGTGCATTTTGCAATTTTTTTTTTTTTTGACATGGAATCTCCCTCTGTCCCCCAGGCTGGAGTGCAGTGGTGCGATCTCGGATCACTGCATACTCTGCCTCCTGGGTTCAAGTGATTCTCCTGCCTCAGCCTCCTGAGTAGCTGGGATTGCAGGCGCCCTCCACCACGCCTGGCTGATTTTTGTATGTTTAGTAGAGACTGGGTTTCACCATGTTGCCAGGCTGGTCTTGAACTCCTGACCTCAAGTGATCCACCCACTTCAGCCTCCCAAAGTGCTGGGATTACAGGTGTGAGCCACTGTGCCCAGCCACATTTTGAAAATTTTTAACAGTAAATATATTTAACATTGTAACTACTATCATATATATTTTTAATAGTACAGTGCCTTTTATAGTGCTTATAATAACAGAAGTATAAACTGTTAAAACTTGAAGGGAGAGCTGGAACAGGACTTAGTTTCCCTTACAGTCTTTTTTTGTCCCCTGCCTCCCACCCCTCCTCTTAGCTGTTTCTGGATACGTAGTGTATTTGATCAATACAGTGGCAAGACCGCTCTTCCAGAGCAAAGTTCCCCAGTCCTCCTTCTGACTCCAACAAACTCTGCATCTTTCAATGAACTGCTTAACTAGCCTAGCCTTCAGTTTACTCTTTTGTAAAACCAGAGAAATGGACATTTGCTATCTGGTTTCTTCTATCTCTGACTTTCCCTGATTCTGTGGAAGTTTTATTGTATTATTCTAACTAAAAGGCAAGTGATTCTGAGGTAGACAGTGGAATACCAGTTTATTAGCTTGCAACAAAAACTGAGTGACATATGGACAAAAATCCTTGAAGCCTGTGTTATTTATTCATTTTCTTAAGCCAGCCAAGCAATGAACGTACTGTTTTGTAGATTAAAAAAATAGTTAAATATTATCAATTCGTAAGGTTTAACTTAATACATGAAAAGACAATAATAATTCCTGTGTACTTTACTGGTTAATTTTGAAATTGCTATCATGTATGTAAAAATACATGACATTCAAATCATTAGAAAATTCTACAGTATGGATTGACCAGGTTTGGAGTCAAAAGTATGCTTGTTGAGTTTGGAATCAGAGTAAGAGGCATCAGCACAATCAAGCTACCTAAAGGTGTCAGAATAAGGTAGCCTGAAACATCTACATACCTACCTGGAGATTCAAAATCTGTTGCCTATAACCTCCACATGCCATTTCCACCTTAGGCATAACCTTACTGGTGGAACTAAGAATGCTTGAAATCTGTTAAGGGTGGAAGGCTCCCTCTTTTTTGCACACTGCCCAAGTTGGGCTCTGCCAAAGCTGAGAGCCCTGTGCCTCTCCTTTCTCTTTGCTTTCTGGCTGGACCCAAACTTCTTTTTTCTCTAGAAGATTGGTCCCTTTGGGTGACTCAGCATATCAATCTCCTTGTCCAGGTTCCAGTTTAATTCTCTAAAGTCCTTCTTATTTTATGATTTTCCTGGTTTTTGAAAGAGGAGAGCAATTCTCTATAACGCCCAAGAAATGATGCCACATTTTGCTCCTTTACTGCAGTACAAGATCCTTTGGGCCAGAAGAAGTAACTTTTCTTCAAAATCTCAGGCTGGGAAGAAATTAAAGTTACCTATGAAGTCACTAGCATACCCAGGCACCTCTACAAAGATGTTACCAGCTACTTTGCTGTCCAAGAAAAGAAGCACGAAATGCACCCGCAAATCAGCTTCATAATTCACAGATGGGCGTTATTGACAATGTACACCATCTGGCAGCTTCGTTTTTTTGACTAATTTGTCTTGCTAACTAGGCTCAGTTATGGTCTATGCTGCTGAGGAAGTGCCTGTGCTGTCAGCACGTATATATACACCAAGTTTTAAGATTGAACAACAACCTTAAAATCATTATTTAAAAAGTTTTCTTTCTCTGAATTTTAGTTACCCAGCCCTAGATACTGCTTTGCTTTTACATATGTATCCTCAGTTTTTACATATATGATGCTGACTGGAAAATGTTAAAGGATTTTTAAAAAATCAATGGGAAGAAATGTATATGGGGTGCTGAAATAGTAAATATTGGGAAATCACAAAAGCCCTAAATTCCAAAAACCCAGCTAAATATGCTAGCTATTGTCTGGCTTATAGTTCTAAACTCCTTATTTTATATGAATTCTGTAGACTCTCTGGGGTAGTCTGTACACCTAACATTATTCTATGGTGTTTCTATTCTGAAGATAGATATCATTAATCATACCTTTCTTCCTGCTCAATATCCTCTTTATTTTAACTAGGAAAAAGAAAATTATATTATCCCTTGATATACAGTTGCTATAGAATTGATTAAATACAGTTTCAATAACTTTCTCATTGTAGGTAGACCTTGCAGTTTTTATGAGAAACTGTCTTGCCTATTGACAGATTGTCAGATCTTTTTAAGTTATATGAGACAGAAACGTGACTTGAACTAGCCTAAGAAAAACATTAGCCTCTATTGATCTACCACCTTGTAGAAAAGAAGAGTAAATGGCACCAGGTATGACCAGATAAAGGACACAAATGGTATCTTCGGATTGCTTTCTCTCCACTGCTCAGCTATTCCTCTCATTTTGTGTTAGCCTCAATCCCCCCTATTGCTTTTGAGCTTTCTTGTACTAGCAGGCAAGATAGCTGGTCAGCTCTTTTTAAGTTACATGGGACAGAAACTTGGCTCAGACTAGCCTAAGAAAAACACTAGCCTCTATTGATCCATGACCTTGTAGAAAAGAAGAGTAAATGGCACCAGGTATGACCAGATCCAGGACACAAATGGTGTCTTCAGATTGCTTTCTCTCCACTGCTCAGCACTTCCTCTAATTTTGTGTTAACCTCAATCCCCCCTATTGCTTTTGAGCTTTCTTCTACTAGCAGGCAAGATAGCTGGTAACCACCCCATCCTGCAGGATACCAGCTTACCATCTCCAAAGAAAAGGGAGCCAGTCCTTTCCTTTCAATGTTCGTATTGCAATCCAAGGAAAGTGCTCTGTTGGGCCCTGGTTGATCACTTACCCACCAGTAAACCAATCATAGAAGCCAAAATGGGATGGTGTGTTCCCATGACTAAACCTTGGTCATTCTTTTGGCAGAGGATGGGGGATTAGGCAGTATTTGTCAACAGAAAAGGAGAAAAGGATGCTTGCATATTAGCATACAAACAGTAGCTACTGTGGCTTACTATACTATCTGAGAATAAAGGCATATACAATATTATATTTAACTTTTCATTATGGTAGCCAACCACCCTAGATTTTCTGGAGCAATCCTGATTTCAAATATGCTATCCCACTGAGTGACCACGTAATCAAAATTTTGTGTTAGAAATGAAATCACTCTGTCCTAAGGCTTGCAGTGATTGGCTTTCACATAAGCATATTTTTATAGTTTTTACATGACTTAATCTACATATTTCTTAAATTTTTAATTAAGATGTACTAGTGCATAAATTCAAGAGGAACATGATCAACAATAGGTGATAAAGAAAGTAGGAAAACAGAATTATAAAGAAAAAATAGTTTGAAGTTTTAGATGAGCCTTCAAACCTTGCCAGCAAATATTGCTAGCCATATATAAACTTGTATAACTCCCAAAGCTGACATTTAGGCTACCATTTTCCCAGCACTTTTCACAGGCTCCTTAATTATGCTTTGAAATTTTACTTTACAAACTATTACTTTTTAATGAGGGAGCTCATTATTTTCCATTGGCAGTACTTCATTGCCAAGCACTACCGTTTCATAGGAGGTGGGCAGACTTTAATTTCAGCAGCAGCACAGGGCTCCATTATGTTTTTCTGTTCATATTGGCCCAAATTCTCTGTCCTTTCCGCCTGCTGCCAGAATAAACATTTCTCCCCAATAGGCATACACTCTCAACCCTTGGAACTCAAAGCAGCTATCAGGAGGCTACAAATTAATCTGTTCCGCCTCCACTAACAGATGCCACGCTGGCGCTGGGCACTTCAGCCGAACTCTTGGGATTTACAACATTAAGAGTAAGTGCAAAAACTACAAGCATTCAAAAGACACTCATTTTATTTAACTGACAGATCTTGGCATTTTATGAAAAAAAAAAAAAATGGAAGCACAAAACCCTTTCTCATTACCCTTCTCAAGTGATTTTTCCTTTTTCCGAGCACAATGCTCTTTTCAGTAAGTCCTAAATGAGCACAACAACCAGATGTGACCAGAAAAACTGCAAGAGGCACCATAAAAATGCATTATGATAAATACCATCCAAAGCTTCAGGACCCAGGGGACTTTTCTTAAAGTCACTGCCCACCACACTCTTACAACACATGCATTGTGAGAATGGAGGGAAACCCATAGGCGGATAAGACTTGTGGATATCGTGTGCCTCGCAACATGAGTCATTCAAGAGGTGCGGCTGGTGCAAAAGCAACAGCATGTTTTGGAAAGTGGATTCAAAGCAGGAGAATATGTTTGCTATCTTAATGCCATAAAAAGAAAAAAAGTACAACACCCCAGGCTTTTAGGAACCAGGAAGGGTTGGAGTGTGCGGTGTCTGATGCAAAATCCTTTTAAAGACTGCCCATTTTTCCTTATTCTTTTATTTCCTGGTGATAGAACAGAAAGCACTCCGTGGCATGCAACTGACACATCATTTTATGCATCTAAGTGCTTTATTCGCTTAACTGTTTTTTTTTTCCAGCAATTTAAATAAATCACAGAGATGGAATTAGATTTTCCTGAAGAGCTAGAGAAAGGCAATGAGAGGCTGAGTCACAGTTAATTTCTTCTGAGTTGATAGAAATTTCACTCCCTCCATTTAGGTGAGACTCATGTAGTTTGGAAAGTAATGTCTGGCATCTTATCAACCTACTATAAAGGCTGCTTAAGCTCCTGACTAATGAGGCTCTGAAACGTTTCTAATGAATGATGGGGGGAGGAGTATATCTCTTCCTTGTAATGCTGGCTGATAGACCGACTAAAAGATTGAACACTTAAATAATTAACTCATTTAAAGTGTGAATTATATGCATGATTTGCCTGACATGCAACTTGTGAAGTGGAACACACAGTAAAATCTCTCCAGTAGAGGTGGGGAGGAGAGTAAGTTATTTTAGTTCTCGTTAATCCGGGAAGGAACATTTAGTAGGAGAATCAGACGTTAAAAGGAATGGAGAAGCAGTGGATCAGATACTCAGTTTTCTTCCTACAGAGCAGGGCTGGCAACCTTTTTCTGTAAAGTACCAGATAGCTAATATTTTAGGCTTTGCAGACTCAATGGTCTCTGTTGCCTCTACTCAGCTCTGACAGGAAAGCAACTATAGACATAGGTAACTGAATGGGTGTGGCTATGCTGCAAAAGAATGCAATTTATGGGGATTTATATTGAGTTTCATATAATGTGGATGTGTCACAAACCTTTGTCTTCTTCTGACTTTTTCAACTACTTAAAAATGTAGAAAACAGGCCGGGTGTGATGGCTCATGCCTGTAATCCCAGCACTTTGGCAGGCCGAGGCGGGGTGGATCATCTAAAGTCAGGAGTTTGAGACCAGCCTGGCCAACATGGTGAAAAACTATCTCTACTAAAAATACAAAAAGTAGCCGAGCATACTGGCACACATCTGTAATCCCAGCTACTCAGGATGCTGAGGCACGAGAATCACTTGAACCTGGTAGGTGGAGGTTGCAGTGAGCCGGGATCATGCCACTGCTGCACTCCAGCCTGGGTGACAGTGAGATTCCGTCTCAAAAAAAAAAAAAAGAAAAAAGAAAAAAAAAGTAAAAAACATTCTTAGCTCATGAGCAGGACAAAAACAGTCAGTGGACCTGTGGGTGGTAGTTTGAGATCTTGCTCTAGAAAGCTGAATATATATTTCTCCATTTAGTTATGGGATAACTATGTCCAGGACTTGAGGTTAGGATGGAGATTTACAAAATTGTAGAATGTTAGGTTGAAATGGCCTTTAGAGATTTCCCGGTCAAATATCCTTACTTTAATAATCATCACCAGCACTTTTGGTTCACTACTTATGGTAGAACATGTATGCGGTAGTCCAGTGGAAAGAACGGCATATCTTCAGTGATTTTGCTCTGTTTAGGATCTGTTTCTTAACTTTGTGAGTCCATTAATGCTTATCATTGCTTTTGTTAGGTAAGGTTGACCCATTGTGACTCAAAATTGTAACTTTTTTGAAGTCATTTTCCCCTTCATAGTCTTGTGAAGTCTGAAAATCTCTTCTCAGGATAATTTTTTAAAGGCATAAAATGCACTTGCTAGTGATTGTTTATTAAGTTAAAATACAATTAGAAAGCTATAAACAAATTGTGCTATGGTAATATATGTTTCTTTATTAACCCTGTAAGTAATAGAATCTAGGGAAATAGTGATAAATATAAATATTTTGTAAATAATGTATTATGTCACAATGTGATATGACAGTATTTGTGATTTGTTTTGTAAAAAAGTCTCAGGTACTGTGAAATTCTCATACAATAGTGAAGTATATAAACCAGGATCCTAACGTATTAATTCTCAATGAGAAATATAAATATCAAACACAAGTCATCTTCATATTATCTTTACTGCATGGTTCTTTCTGCAGATCAAATACATGGGAAGCTAGAGCATGGGGAGTTCTGTACAAGAAAGTAAGCAAAGGTGGTTGCTTACATGCTTCAAATAAGCAAATTCCTTTATCTCCACAGGTGGAGACAACTAGACACAAGATCTGCTTTGATTTTCCAGGTGTCCTCTTCACTAGGCAGTATTTGGATGGACACTGCCAGTATTTTCTGCTGTGATAGCTTTTGTTCTATTCTTTTTCGGAAGCAGCTACTCTGAGTGACACAATTTTTTTCTTTCCATAACAATTTCCCTTTGGTTCATCCACATCTATAGCAAGCCTCCCAACAGTTTCTGGAATCCTTCTGTAGGTACCTAACAGTTGCTCCCAAACAAGAGCCCCCTTCCTGTGTTACATGGCAAAAGTGACCATAAATATGTATGCACACACACGCGCACACACACACACACCTTCTATTTATGCACTATTAGTGCCCACCCCCCCACCCCTGCTCATACACATTGATTCTTTATTGGCTATGTGATTTGCTTTGGCCAATAGGACATGAACAAACATGACACAAGCAGGGCCTTACAAAGCCCTTGCATTTTGGGTTTTGCTTCCCTGTTCTTCTGGAAACCTGGGGAACCTCACATGGGCAAGTAAAAGTTTGCCTGCTGGATGATAGGAGGCATATAGCCTGTTACCATGAGACCGTCCTAAACCATGCAGCTACTGGCCAAGCCACACAATAATTGAGCCCAACAGACGTCAGCTGAACCTGCATCAAATCAGTGAGCCTCCCAACTGTTGCTCAGGCTCCAGAGTAACAGTAAATGTCTGTTGTTTTAAGCCTTTATGTTGTGTGATGGTTTGTTCTGCAGCAAAGACTAACTGCTTACAATACCACTCTCTTTATTCTCCTGATCCATGTCTTTCCAGTGATACTGCCTCCCAAGTTTATGGAGATATCATTGTGCTCTGAAGGCAGTTTCCTTAAATACAAAATTCCTTCCCAAACTTTGCCCAGCATCTCTCAGTATTACTTAAATTCCCTGACTGAGAGCCCAGAAAAGTTGCCTCAAGCGTCCCAAACCTTACACAGATATTGTGTCCAAATAACCTAGCAGCTTAATTCTAAAATGTATCTCTTCTGTTATGAGGAAGGAACGTGATAGTATAGTAAATTCCCTCTTTAGAGGCATTTGACTGTGGGAAAATGCATAGCAAAGAGAAGGTAACGCTTTGTGCTTCAGCTGCCATAATCTTACTGCTGGTCCCACTACTATGCAGGGCATTGTACTTACCAATATTTGCTAGGACTCTAGCAAGACATTGTTGGTTGCAATCCCAACAGCCATTTCTCTCCTTTTTATCTTACTGATACAGCCTGGGTTTTGTTCAGGTGCCTCCACAGAGCTACGTGTTCACTAGTGAGTTCCTGCCTTGCCCTAGCAGGGTGAGTCATGTTTATTCTGAGTCAGTGTAAGTCTAAGTCAAGCATGGTGCCTCACCTCCTTGCCAGCGATTGGTTCCCATGGTCATGTGATCCAATCCTGATGAGTGGGTGATAGAGGAATTCTGCTAGGGTGCTCCTGGGAAAGGTGTCCTCACTAATCAAAGGGAACACACAGGAGGGAAGTTCCTGTTTTTAGCTAAGCATACTCCTGTTTGCAAATGATGCCTATCCCTGTGAAACCATTTGCAACCATGAGGAATGGATTGCTGACATGCTGGAGATGGTACATTAGCACCTGGGTCCTTAATGACTTGGCTGACCTGCTGAATTAACCACAGATGAGCACTCCCTTTGGATTTTATATAATGTGAAATAAAATTTTTAAGCCACTTTTAGTCAAGTTTCTGTTCATTGAAGCTGAAAGTGTCTTAAACGGTGATGCAACACAGTACTCGGAGTTTGCAGAAAAAGTTTTGCCTGTGGGACAGACTGCCACTTCCTTAACACTTTAATCAAATGGCATAAAATATATCTCCTTTCATTTCAAGCATGGTTAAAGAAACAACAAACAACTTCTGAGACTGGAGATCTTATGAATCTACGTAATTTAGTTTCTGGGGTGAACTGCACAGCCACAGGCTTGATATTAATGAATGCAAAAAGGAACCTGCAACCTTTTGTTATACAGAAGCCATCTTTGGACACCAGGGTGAGAGACGCAGGTACCAATAAGCAGAAGACCTCTGTTTCAATAGTATGAGAAAAAGAGGAGCAACACAGAAAATTGAGAAAAGGAAGCCTTACTTGATTTAACTGAGATACACATCAGCAATGATTTAGAACAGCGTACTAAGTACCTACTCAATGGATACTTTGCTTATAGAAATAAATCAAGAAAAGACATGCCCTGATCACAGAGACTTTTTTTTTAAAAAGGAACTTGAGATATGAGAAGAAAACCATGATATTATAATTGCACATGTTTTACAATCTGCGTTTCTCTCCATGGTTCTATCCCGTCTCTGAGTAGGATGATGAAATCAAGGAGGAGTTACTAAGGGGAGGGAAGGGAAGCTAGAACACTGGATATGGGAACTAAAACACTAGAAAATAGGAAAGCTGAAGAACAAGAACGAAATAAACTAGTAGAAAGACATGAGAGAGAGAATTAAGAAGAGTGGGCCAAAAGGGAAATAATATTTATTGGCTGCCTATCCCTGGCCAGGCACTTTAACATGCTTCCTTATTTACTTTTCATAACAATCCTGAAAAGAAAATATTTTAATCTGTTTTATAGATTAAGAAACTAAGTCTCAGTTTATATGACTTGCCCATTTAAGTGATAGGAATGGAATTGAAATCCAGGTTCACTCTTTCACACTACCACAAATAAAACATCTTTGAGTATAGAAAGTGGGCTGCAAAGTCAGGAAGACAGGAGAACGATAAAATCTGTTACTAAATAAAACCTTTTTCTAGAATCCTTTAAGCTGTATGTGAAACAAGAGACCAAACCAGCAGACCGATCTGGCACAGTGAGTGCCATAAAGGTGGGAAGGGCAAGTGTCTGGCATGAGGCAAAGGGAAAGGAAGATGGGTTTTTGGGAGACGCACATGGAATACGAATGTGGTCTTGAGTAATTCAAACTCATTGGAAGGGGCTCTGCTATGAGACAGGAGACAGAAAAATGGCAGAGGCTGAAAGATGTTCTTGGATTGAGGGCATGGGAGCATCATCAGCCGCACCAGTAACTTGATGCCTGAGGTTGTCCCACATGATCAGTAGGAAGAGGGAGAGAGAAAAGTACCTGGCTGAGTGGTGCTTCTGTGAGGCACCACCATTTTTATATCCGCAACACGGACCTGTTGGATTCTCTTGGTCCCCGTCTAGAGCTGAGCTTTCTGTCCAGGGTGGAAGAAACTTCCCACAAGATAACATATCCCAAGTGCAAAGGGAGTATGCTTCTGCCCACATTTGCTGGGTTAGTTCTTTCTGGGGCAGGCAACCAGCCAAGAGGTGTTGCCATATGCTCCCGGAGCAGAAGGCAGATGGTGATGAGGAGAAACCCCAGAACCTCAGTCCCGTATGACCTCTATCTGCCAGACCATTTAGCTTGGATGTTTTGCACACACCTTACATTCAATATGTTCCAAACTGAACTCATTTTCTTTCCCCTTTTCCTGATCTCTCTTATCTTCCTATCCATAGGTAGTGACATGAAGACATGCATGCCAGAAACCATGGCATCGTCCTGGACTTGACTCTTTTCTCTCCTCTCTAACATAAGACCATTCCCTCCAAGCTTATCTCTTTAGCCGTTCTCTCATGTATTAACTCCTTCATGTTCACAGTAACTGCCCTGTGTCAGATCCTTACCATAGTTAATCTGGACCCTTCCAGCTAGTCCCTTCCTTCTAGCCTTGTACCTTTTAAGTCCACCCCACACACTGTCCAGAGTGAACTTTCTATCACACACTCTTACTTTGATCAGTAGTTCATGATCCACAGAATCAAGCTTAAGTTCATTACCTTTTCTGCATAGTACATGAGTCTCTCCAATAACTGGCCTTAAGTACTTCTTAACCCTTATCTCTTCCTACACCACTTTGCATGTTATTATTTAGCAATACCTAACAGCTTTTAGTTCTCAGAACACACCATATTGGTTAATACCTTCGTCTTTGTTGATGCCTGCATGCCTTTCTCGTCTTTCACTACCTCGCTAGCACTTTAGTCATCCTCTCCAGTATATCAGTCGTCGTCTTCAGAATTCATGAACAGGAGATGAGGCTAAGTGCTGCCCACTCTCCCTTTCTTCTATGCTAAAACCAGAACCCTCATTATCTTTCTAATGTAACATATTGAAATTATCTGCTTCTGTATTTTCTTCTCTCAGATGACTAAAGAATTCTCAATGGCAAGGACCAGGACTTACTTAGTTTGGAATTCTCAAGTACCTAAAGTAACTGGCACACATTAGGGAGATAATACGGGTTTATTAAACCAGTAATGAAAATTATCTTACACTGACCAGAGTTTTCTCTGTCTTCACTGTGAACATTTAACACGCTTCATAAATATACTTTGACCTGGAGGGATATCCCTAGGTTGGTGACCTAGACAATACTTGTTGCACCGTCCAATTAGTCTTCAACTTCTTGTTTTAAAGGAATCAGGCAAGGTATTCTTTTTACAAATTCTTTTTGTTAATTGTGCAAATAGAATCGGGGGGGCGGGGGCTAGTGTCTGAAGTCATTCCAAAAGAATATGCAGCAGTTGTTTTTTTGCTAAATTACCATCTGAAAATTGAATTCAAAATTGACCTCCAGGGAATATCATTTGAGGTCGCTCTATATCTCCTGTTTCTTTTTTTTCAGTCACATCGAAAAGCTAGTCAGAGCCTTCCCACACTGCAGACTAAGTGTGGAGTTGGCAGACTAGTCTTGAGAGCTTTAACAATCTGCAAAAATATATTTTTTTGAATTTTCAAAGGATGGATATACACTCTTTAGACCTGTTGATAAAGCACAAGAGCCCTAGGGACTGAGTTTTAGAGCTTACTAAGCAGATGCTTTCCTTGATACCAAGGAGAGTTAAAAAAATTGATGTTTTTCTCTTGCAAAAATACACTTTTGCAAAAGATGATACTGGAGGAAATGAATTTTATACAGTTTGTGCTACAGCCGTGCATGTAAGGTATTTTTTTTCCCATTTTATTTAGAGAGGTTATCTTTTTGCTGTTCTACATGTATACTTTTGACTGGTTTCTTAATAGGTGTGAAATTATAACAAATAATGACTATGCACCCAGAGCAGTGACTGCTCTGTATGTGTATGGATCTAATCAATGCTGGTGTTGGCAGTGCAGTGTTTTTACCTCTCTCATCACAGTGGGAGAAAAGTATTGAAGATAGAAGACCTCATTTCAGCCCTGACTTCTACAGCTAATAGGCTAGGTGCTCTTCGCAAAGCCAGCTGTATTCTCTGGGTTTCAGTTTTCTCCTTTGTAAAATGCAGGGATTGAATTTATGGCTGTAAAATCCTCTCTCTAGCTACATAATTGTATAATATAACAATATATTAAAGGTTTTTAATGAATGATAGATTCTTGATCACTTTATTTTTTCCTTTTCTACTTTTCTGTATTTCCAATTGTTCTTAGTATTTTTTACAGGCTTGTTCTAGGAAACAACATAATAATATATGGAATTACATTGTTTCTCTGAAAAAAATTAAATAATATATTTAAATATCTAGTATAGATGCCATTGATACCAACATCATCACATAAATTATCGTATTGAATTATCACGTCTACACTGGGAGTTGGAGAATATTATCTCACTTAGAATGAGGAACCGAAGGCAAAGAGAGCTAAAATAACTTTCTACATACAACTGGTAAGTTACAGAACCAGGGCGTTAAGCTCTACATACAAATTCCTAGCAGATCACGCTGCTTCTGCTTAAACTGTCTTAAGAAAATGACAATTCCTTATAAGTGTTTTAAAATCCAATATGAGGAACTAGGGAATACAAAGGACTTGCCTAAGGAACAATGTTAAGAGAGATCATGATTAAAATACTTTAAGGTACTTTCTGGTTTCTAGTGGTTAAATTTTAACATTTACCAATGTCATAGCTGCCTAAAAGAACTTTTGCCATCGGCTGTTAAAATCTCCATCTCCTGGCTGTCCGTTTTGAATCAAGTAGTATGTGCAGGTCTCATGATCAGTGATATATGCTGTGCTTTCTATGTGCCGCTGATCGCCATCAATCCAGATTCTCTTCTAGCTGCCGCCTAGCATCAGTAGCAGATTTCAAGTAAAACTCTGCAGACTTGGCGTACCACCAATTCATGCTGCCTGACTTTAATTGCTTCTTAATCCTTTCATTAATCTCTTGTTGATCCTCTAACACAGTCTGCACAAGAGCTATTCCAAACCTTCATTCACTTCCAATTCCTGGTCCCATCCTTCCCTCTCATTATGAAATGGATAGTTTCCTTTCTTTATCATGAAGTTGGAGACTAGAAGCTATTTTTCTTAACCTCCTCTCCTCTATATGTCCTTTTGTCTTTTTTTTTTTTTAAACAATTGATGAGTAAAAAGCATCTTTCTCTAGGGCTAATGCTTCCACTTGAGCCCCAGATGTCATGCCTTAATCACTTCTCTCTTCCCAGCATCATTAGTCTCTTTTCTATACATTCCTTGATCTGCACTCTGCTTCCCCCAGCTTCCATTAGACATTTCTCCTTTATCTTCCAAAAATTGTTGTATTTGTCCATATTTACAAATCTACAAATTTGCAACATCCATTCTTCTTTAACTTCTTACAGTATTGATTTTGATGCTTCATAGTCTATTGAAGCTACTCTCTCAAAAGACCTCAGGGACTGTTTTTCATTTTCTAATGAAATATGATGATCTTTGATAGTTCTTACTCTTTTTGACATCTCTTAAGCACTTGACTTGCTTGTTACTTTCCTTTTTCGTAACTTTTTCCCCCATTCCCAAGACATTTTCATGACTCCTCTGCTCTTTTGTGGGTTTTCTTTTCGACATCTCTATGTTCTTCTGTTATTTGATATTGCATTTTATAAGAAGCGACTCAAAGATTTCACAACAAAGTTGTGTCTTTTCTAAGTTTTAATTGTAAGTTATTAAAATGTTCTAATAGTTTCAATGCCCCAAATACACTGTATCCCAAGAAAATTTTATTTTCCCCATACGTGTTCTCTTTTCCTCATGTCTTATATTATAGAAACAGCACTACCAGGGCTCCATTTCACTAAGTTCCTCTTCATCTAAATTCAATCGAATTCAATAATATAATTTGACAATTATATTAGTGTTCTATGTTGCATAACAAATTACCACAAATTTAGCAGCTTAAAATAAAAAACTGTTATCTCATTTTTTTTTGTTTTCTCGGCCAGGATTCCAAGCATGGCTTAACTGAATCCTCTGCTTGGGGTTGCATAAGGCTGCACCAAAGATGTTGGCTGTGTGTGAAGTCTCATCTGAATGCTCCACTGGGAAAGGATCCACTTCTCAGCTCCCATAGGTTGTTCATATAATTTTTTGATTGTTTTTTAGCTTTAGAACTAATAGTGGCTTCCTTCTTCAAGGCTAGTGTGAGACTGAATCTTCTAGGAAATCTATATCTATCGATCTATCTATCTATCATCTATATGAATCAAGAAAGTGACATTCAATCACCCTTGCCATATTCCATTGGCTGGAGGCAAGTCAAAGGTCCTGCCCACTCTCAAGAGATATACAGGCATATCACCAAGTGCTATCTTAGAATTTTGCCAGCCACGTTGTTCTTTCTACAGGACTCAGGCAAGGGAAAGAAGTGCCTTTTACTCATGCTGTAGGAATGATTTTGGAGCTAAATTAAATAAACACAAACATACACAAAAGGGGCTTTAGTTTACTCTTGGGATCCTAGGGAGAGAATAACATTAAATTTGGAAAAACAGACAAGAAGGAAGAGTAGGAGGTGAGGCTGGCTCAAAGAGGAGCTGCCATCAACATTTTCCTAAAATGGCCTAACTCAGCGCTTAAACAACCTGTGGTCGTGGACCAGGATTTTCACTGTTGTTATTGTTTGTTTTTAATACATCCAATCTATCACCAACCCAAACTTTTGCAAAAGTAAAAAACGAAAAGGAGTTACTGAAATATGACATAAAAAAGAAATCAAGAGCTTACAAAATGTAAGTCTGATTTCCTTATATCAGATAAAACAGACATAAAGTTACTCTGTCCTTGTTATGAAAGTTTTCAAGTGCTTACTTTTAATACCTGTACTTACCTCATTGAGGACAGGTGACAGTTTGAGGACCAGCATTCCCTACCGGCCATACTTTGAGCAGAACTGACCTAATTCACTCCTACAGCATGAATTCTCCCAGGTATATGATAATAATTCCTTTTTCTAGATTGACGTTCAGATCCTCTTTTCTGAACTTCTTTTGTTCATTCATTCACAAATGAATTATTGAGTACTTCCTGTTGGTCAGGTACCATGTTGGATGCTGGACTAGATAAAATGCTACGTAAATTGAAGGCTTATCTTTGCACATCTTAACCTCAGTGTTCAAATGATCTCAAACACAGCCTGTCAAAGAGTGAATATATGTTTTCTCCAGCCTGCCACCCCTGCTCATCCTTTAGTTTATGTGTGGCACCTCTTACCACCAGTTGCCAAAGTCACATGTTACTTATCCATTTCTCACTTTTTTATACTTTCTTTCCAAAATATCACATTTATTTATATGCATCCCGAGGGCCACTACATTGGTTCAAACATCCACCATTTCTCACTAGGACCATGTCAGTGGTTGGATAATGTTCTCCTTGACATCATTCTTGCTTCTCTGCATTCAGCGATCATGGTACATTTGGGAGAATCTTTCTAAACGCTAACCTCATTATATCACTGCCTTGCTTAAAACTCCTCAGTGGTTCTTCATAGCTTAACCATGAACCTAACCATGTATCAAGGTATACAATTTCCTTTATGGATAAATTCCCACTTTCTTCTCTTGCCTCATGTCTCCTCAGAAGCTTTGCTCTAGCCATACTGAATTATTTACAGTTCTTAGGACTTTCCATGCTCTCTCTCTTCTCAGGGTCTTCGTGTTACTGCTTCTCCTCCTTGACACATCTTTCTCCTGATCCTTTATCTGAGTATTTCTTTTGGTTTCAGTGCTGAATCAGCTTTTTTTTCCAGAAAAACTTCTCTGCTTCATTCCTTTTTCCTTTCTGTATTCTACCCTCATCATAGCACTGCCACATTGGGTGCTACTACAAAAAGGAAATTACCGGTATGTTTCCATCACTAGACTGTGAATGCTTGAAATTAGAAACTCTATTACATTTTTGTTAATATTTTGAAAGGGAAAGATGAGGGTATTCTAGAGAATGGGTTATGATACACATTTGGGGGGCAAGCTTAGCCCACTGAATGGGGTCAAAAATGACTTTTCCTCCTTCTCTTGCTATCTCAGCCCCAGTTTAAGATCTCATCACAGTATATATCAAGTATCACTATAGCCTTCTAATTTCCCCTTGGCATCCACAAACTTCCTTAGTGTCCACTCAAATGCCTTTTCTGAGGCTTTAACTCAACATTCAGAAATAAAAAAAAAAAATTAGTTAAATGCATTTATTTTTCAACACATTTTTTGGAGCACCCACTCTATGCCAGCCATTTTTCTTGGTGCTTGGACCATACTAGCGAACAATATAGAAAAAAAATCCATGTTCTTATGAAACTTACATTTCCCCCATGCTGTATATTAGTTCCCCAGAGCTTGTTCATCTCATAACTGAACATTTGTATCCTTTGATCAAAATGTCCCTATTTCCCCACTACCAACCCCTGTCAACCACCATTCTCCTCTATGTGTCTGTGAGTTTTACTTTTTTAGATTCCACATGTAAATGAGGTCATATAGTATTTGTCTTTTTGTGTTTGGCTTATTTTACTTAGTATAACATCCTCCATTTATCCATGTTGTTGCAAATGGTATTTCTTTTATTACAATTCTGTTCATGGAATTTATTTGTTACACTGAAATGTATATACAGTAGCTCAAATTGTATAGACGCAATCATATATGGCTAGTAGACAAAGTCATACCATTGCAAATGCTATGTCCACTTTCCTAGGTCAGTTATGTATTACAAACTGATGGTTATACTGCGTAAAACCATCTAAAACTCTGTGGCTCAAACGAATAAGCTTATATTATTTATATGAGCCTATGAATCTGCTGGACAGTTTTACTAATCCAGACCATGCTTAGCTCATCTCAGCTGGACTCGCTCATGCATCTGTGGAAATCTGACATATCAATTAGAAGCTGCCTGGCCTAGAGTAAGTTGCTTATTTCTCCCTGCGTGCTGGTTACTAGTTGGGGTGATAGAGATAATTGGACCAGACATATCCCACCATCTGCCTGGGCTTGTTCACATACTGGTGGTGGATTCCAAGGGAAAGAATAGAAGAGATCAAAGCCTCTTCAGACCTAAACTCAGAACTGGCAAATTAACTCCTCTGGTGCTTTCTGTTGACCAAAGCCAAGTTACCAGGCTAGTCTGGATTTAAGGGGAAAATAATGGATTCTACCAGTGGAAAGGGAGGAGCTGGTTACATTGCAAAGGACATGAATAGAAAGTGAGGAATTGGGGGACATTTTGGCAATCGATCTACCACAAGTTCCTTCTTCGTAGCCTCAATAACTGACAGAATGCTTCTACAGAGATTTTGCTTGCCGGTCATTTGACACAATTATCTGACTTCTGTTTGTGTTTCATAACTTATTGTGATACATAAAACTAGAATGTAAACTCTTAGATTTTTGTAAGTTCCTTGAAGAAAAAGTACATACCTCATTCATCTCCTTATCTGCCACGGCACACAGTGCATTGCTCCAAATAATCTCTCAAAATATCGACTGAACCAATTATATGAACCTGCAATTAAAAGCACATGGAGTGTCATGTTTCAATGTCCCTTCCCACCTGTTTGGCTTAAGAAGAGCATGAAAACACTCTTTTAGCATACTTCCCCAATATTATTTAGGTAGCTAATATACTTCCCTATTTGATGGGGTGAAGATCTGAGACACATTAAATTTATGTGGCTTGCTAACAGTCATCTGGTGCTTCGTGGACAGAGATAAGGATTGATTTCTTCAGATAGTTAAAATGCTGGCCACAAGCAAAAAAAGCAAAACAATACAAACCAACCATGAAAGGAAGCAGAGGAGCCAGAGATCTGTCTATGCTACAGAAACACAAAACCTGTCACTCATCAAACATTTTCCTTAATTGAGCCAAGATAATGATGTGAATAAAGGGTTAAATAAGCCTTTCCACAGAAGCATGTAAATTACTTCCAGAAGTGCCTAACTATCTGGAGATAAGGTCCCTGTAAAATAAATAAATTTGTGAGACACTTAACTGCTGGAAAACTCTGATATTATTAAAGGAGCTTTTTCTCATTTTTCTCCAAGGATGTTTTATATAAATATATGCACATAGAGAATGATATTTTTACAAAAGGAAAAGAAAGAGGAAAGCTTCTTAGCTAAGGGTTGTTTGCTTTTTACATTTGCAAATGTATTTCTGTCAACTTTTAAGAGTTGGAAAGAAATGACATAGATGTATGTTTAAAAAAAGTGACTTTAGAAAAACTGGAGAGAAATAATTTTTAGTTAGATTTTAGCTCATTAAAGAATATTCTAATTTCTTTAGGAGATACTGTATTTTCTCATATGCTAGTTACAAAGGAAAACTAAAATTATTTAAATTAAATTTGAATTTTAAGACTTTGTTTTAAATGAAACCAACACCAATGTATACTGAAAAAGAAGAGTAGTATCTCTATCACGAATAACATAATTATTACAGGGTATGAATTCAATCACAATAATCCATAACATTAGTGGAATAAAATGTTAATATTGTTGTAAACTATTGTATTCATAAAAGTTATTCTTTTTAAAATAACATGGGCAGTCAGGTTTAGGTCTTATAACCCCAAATTTGTATTTTGCTTAAGCAATCCAGATCTTATTATATTAGGCAAACACTATTCAAGAGAAAAGTGGATCATGTAAATACCTTTAATATTATTCATGAATTTTACTCCACAGTAGGTTGGAAATATGCTATGGATATTCTCTTATGAATGACCTTATTTAACTTCTGATATTGCATTTCTGCATTTTTTATTATAATTTAAAAGCGTTTTAATTTACCTCCCAGCTACAGATTTTGTGTTCTTTCGTTTCTACCTTTTGTTCCAGTTTTCTTAACTGTGTTTCTCTCTTCATTTACTGTCTTATTATTTTTTTTCTCCATCCTTACAGGCCTCTTGACACCAATTCGTATCAGCAGTCAGGAATGCAGGCTAAAGTTAATAAGCTTAACTTTAGACAACACACACATTTTAATGTGTGTGTGTTTTTAATCAGCCTATAATTTATGACTACCTCACAGTGTGTTATCCACTCGCAGAAATGCAACACTAACTATTTCTGCTACAGGACAGCTTTGTTAAGCAGTGTTGCCCATATCACACGAGATCCTTTGTGTACATTGTGACCTCAGAAGAATGAAAAAAATACAACATCAAAAACTAGACAAAATTACTTTTTTCTTTTTCTGAGACGGAGTCTCGCTCTGTCACCCAGGCTGGAGTGCAGTGTTGCGATCTCACTGCAAGCTCCGCCTCCCGGCTCACTGCAAGCTCCGCCTCCCGGGTTCACGCCATTCTCCTGCCTCAGCCTCCCGAGTAGCTGGGACTAGAGGCGCTGCCACCACGCCCGGCTAGTTTTTGTGTTTTTAGTAGAGATGGGGTTTCACCATGTTGGCCAGGGTGGTCTCAATCTCTTGACCTCGTGATCCGCCCGCCTCGGCTTCTCAAAGTTCTGTGATTACAGGCGTGAGCCACCGCGCCCAGCTGACAACATTACTTTTTATACTTCATACATTAATATATTTCTTAGACCCTATAAATAATATTTCCACTTTAGTAAGATAAATTTGAGTTAAGCTGAGCAGCCCTAGGAAATTGTGTCCAGAATTAAAGATCTAAAATAAGTAATGAGGCACAGTGGCTCATGCCTGTAATCCCAGTACTTTGGGAGGCCAAGGCAGGCGGATCACTTGAGTTTAGGAGTTTGAGACCAGCCTGGGCAACATGGTGAAACCCCGTCTCTACTAAAAAATGCAAAAATTAGCCCGGCGTGGTGATGGACACCTGTAATCCCAGCTGCTCAGGAGGCTGAGGTGGGGAGAATCGCTTGATCCCAGGAGGTAGAGGCTGCAGTGAGCCAAGATTGCACCACTGCAGTCCAGCCTGAAAGACAGAGCGAGACTCCGTCAAAAAAAAAAGTAAGATAGGCCGGGCGCGGTGGCTCAAGCCTGTACTCCCAGCACTTTGGGAGGCCGAGATGGGCGGATCACGAGGTCAGGAGATCGAGACCATCCTGGCTAACACGGTGAAACCTCGTCTCTACTAAAAATACAAAAACGAGCCGGGCGAGGTGGCGGCGCCTGTAGTCCCAGCTACTCGGGAGGCTGAGGCAGGAGAATGGTGGGAACCCGGGAGGCGGAGCTTGCAGTGAACTGAGATCTGGCCACTGCACTCCAGTCCGGGCGACAGAGCGAGACTCCGCCTCAAAAAAAAAAAAAAAAAAGTAAGATAAAATAAAAAATAAAAAATAAATAAGTAAAATAAGACTAAGTAATACAATGTATTTTCTTTTATTGTTCAGCTATCCATAATCACGTTCATTCATGCCATTTGTTTATTCATTTCGTTAATAAATGTTGAGCATCTACAATGTCCCCAGGCGCTATCCCAAGCATTGGGGATAAGGCAGTGAACAAAACCAAAGTTTTGATCTGTTGGAGTTTATATTTTTAATTGGGGGAGACAGAAAAGAAATAAATAGAATATTGATCAGGTGCTGACGAATGCTAGGATGAGCAGTAAATCAGGTATAATTTTAGAGAGCTGGAACTCTGAAGGAGTGTGCTTTGAAAGACGTGTGCTTGGTGTTTCAGGAAGCGGAGGGAAACCCAGTTTGGCTAGAGAGATGAGTGAAGAGCCAGTACAGAGGAGGTGAGTTTCCATAGGTAGGTGTGGGGGTTGGTGCAGACCCTAGAGTGGAGACTGGGGGCATTCATGCTTAGCCCTGTGGGCCAAGGAAAAGGTTCAGAATGTTACTGAGTAATATGTGAAATCATTAGAGGGTTTTGAGCAGAAAAAAAGATAAGATCTGACATTTAAAAAACCCTTTTTACCATCATAATCATTTTTAAGTGTACAATTCAGTAGTGTCAACTATATGCACATTGCTGTGCTACAGCTCTCTAGCACTTCTCATCTTGCAAAACTGAAACTGTAGACTCATGGGACCACTCCCCACGTCTCCCCACTCCTACCCTCAGCCCTGGCAACCATAATTTTACTTTCTGTTTCTATGAGTTTGGCAATTTGAGGTAACTCATCTAAGCGGAATAATACGGTATTTGTCTTTTTGAGACCTGCCTTATTTCACTTTGATATTTTGGGTTTTTTTACTTCATTATATCATCTTTATGCTGTAGCTTCTGTGTGGAGGAGGTGTAAGACTAAAGGAGGGGCAAAGGTGAAAGCAGAGACCCAAAGTTTTGTGTTATCGCAATGCTACAGGCAAAAGATGACAATACCTTGAACTAGGCTGTAGCAGTTGAGGTGGTAGCAAGTGAATAGAATCTGGATAGATTTTGAAGGTAAACTTACTTAGACGGGGTGCTATTTTGGACACAAAATGTGAGACAAAGAGAAATAGGATGTGAATCATTATATAGTGAATTTCCCAAAAACTTAATCGTCAATCCCTTATTCATTATTGAGAGTAATCTTTATAAATCTGATTAAATTCTGCTTGTCTTCTAAAATAGCATGCAAATGCTAAATCAGCTATTTGATGGCTCAGGGTTACTATTTTGAACTTGAGTTTTTGTGTCTGTTTTGAATATAGGTATGAATATATTAAAAGTGTGTGAGAAATCTGACTGGCCAAGGAAATATGATAATGAACATTTTCTAGGCAGAAGAAAAGATGATCTGATTGGACAGCACAGCAGCCACATCCCACAAAATATTTTGGAAAATAATAGAGAGGGTCTGTTGTAACGTGGTTCCTCTGTCCTCCTAACAGAGTTTACTCAGCATTATCTGAATATGGGAGAAGCTAGTTGAAACCTGTGATGCAGCGAAGCTAGAGAAAGTGAGGGTGGCAGGAGGGGAAAGATCTTACTTTTATTTTTTATTCTAATGTTAGAGACAAAGGGGAAAAGACTTCTATAAACAGACTTTTCTCCCCCCCCCCCCAATCAATAGGAATACTAAATATAGCCATTGAGAAACATCATTAAGGTTTAAAAGTTATTGGCTCTTATTTCTAACTATGCAATGAAAACCTGGGTGTATGCAGCTTGAGATTTAAAAAAAAAAAAAAAATTAGGTGGTTTGCAGCATGCCACATTCCTCATGAGAGCATATGAGATGTAATGAAAGGACACCCTTCTCCTAGGCTGTGCTTCTCTTCCTGTCATTGTGTCCTGTATTTCCTTGATTGACAAGAGGAGAAGCAGCAGTGTTCACTGGGAGCTGTATGCTGGCTGTGTGTACTTTTTTTGACCATTCTTAAAGCATGTCAGGCAGAATTTTGCAATTAGCTGAAAAGGCACGCAATTCAGTTTCACTTTGCTGAACCCAATCTGTAGGATTGACAGCATGCCTTTAATAGATTCCTTCAGTAGATAATTAGACCAGTTTAACGCAAGCACTGCATGAATTAACATTTGCACTTCGGTATGAATATTCAGGGCTACTGTGATTTTGGTGGTGTGAGTTGTGTCTCCAGGATTTGCAGAAGTGCCTATTAGGTGCTTGTAATATATTGATTAGTACAGAATGGCACCAATTAGAGGGTGTAGGAATGTCTCTGGAGTCAGAGATGATACACTTATTGGTGATATTTATGCTTTTTTCTGTAAACTCTCACCCAGACAACAGATTGCCTGCTTAAACTAGTCATATGCTTTGGTTTTGACGTGAATTTTACTTTAAATTACTATGCAGAAAACTACTAAGTTTCCTGGCTTTTCCTGGAATTATGCCATCTGTTCATTTCTCCACTCTGTGAAATTTTTCATCTGTAAAATTAACCCAAAAGATCTCATGCTCTACATATTGTGAATAATTGAATAAATAAATAAACCAATCATTTGGCTATTGAAACTTATCTTTTGTAGTGTGAAAAATGACTTTGGCACAGCTTGCTAAAGCATCAAATATCAGTTCCAAATTTTATCTGCATGTATCTGGGAATTCCAAAGAATTTTATGCTATTTACAAAATAATTTCTGATAATATAAAAACTTAAATGCACACACCTTTAAAATAAACCTAGTCAGGGAACTTGGAGGAGGAGGAAGGGATTAGGTATATTGCCTGAGAGTCAATCCAGTTGATGCCTTTGTATGACGTTTAAAAGAAAAATAAAATTTAATTATCTCCCCAAACTGAAAGAGGGTGTTATCATGTGGGAGTTGACAGCATGAACTCTGGAGCCAGAATTCCTGATATGAACCCAGCCGTAATACTTACTAGCTGTGTGACCTTGGGAAAGTTAATGAACCTCTCAGTTCCCTAACCTGTAAATAGTGATGATAACAATAGCGCCTCTTTATAGGGTTGTCGTGGGGATTAAGGAAGTTTAATAGACATTAAGCATTTCGAGTGCTTGGTACTATGTAAGCATTGTGTGTTTGCTCTTCATATTTGTTCATTAATATACATCAACTGGAGACACTTCGAAATGATCTTTTCTAAAACATCTAAAACATTAAATGTAAACTTTAAAGTACCTCAAATACTTCTTACTAACAAGAAGTTACAACTATTCACAGTGGTGTAAACTTTGGGTCTCCTTCCCTTCCCCAATCTGCAAGCCCCTGAGTCTTCCCCTCTGTTCCTTTCCCTTTTTAAGACTTAACATCGCCGGGCGCGATGGCTCACGCCTGTAATCCCAGCACTTTGGGGAGGCCGAGACAGGCAGATTACCTGAGGTCGAGAGTTCGAGACCAACCTGACCAACATGGAGAAACACCATCTCTATTAAAAAAAATACAAAATTAGCCGGGTGTGGTGGCGCTTGCCTGTAATCCCAGCTACTCGGGAGGCTGAGGCAAGAGAATCGCTTGAACTCGGGAGGTAGAAATTGCAGTGAGCCGAGATCGCGCCATTGCATTCCAGCCCGGGCAACAAGAGTAAAACTCCATCACAAAATTAAAAAAAAAATGTTTTAAAAAGACTTAACATGAGTTTTGAAGGTTAATATCAGGTCTGGCTCACAGGTAGAGGTTTTATGGTCTGGAAGTCAACTAAATGATTTTAAATGTCCCTTCTCTGTGATTTTCAATGTACCAGTCTTATGTTTTAGTTATGCAGCAAGGAGGCATATATGGATTTTGTAGGAACATCAGTTTACAGTCTACGTGCTATCCCACTCAGGGCATTAGGGCATTTGGATCAAGATGTGAAAAGACTAAGAAGCTTCCTTCTGCTCTAATTGAAAATGCCCCCTAGGCCTGACTCTCAGTAGGAGGAGACTCAGGCTGCTGTCAAAAAAGTGAAGTAGAAAGTAGACTCCCTCTGTGGAGAAGTCAGCGGATTCCCTACCCAGCACGAAAGAAGGGTTGTGTTACTCCTGAGGTAATTCAGGAATAGCCTGAAGGCTATCTATTCTTTCTTTACAGATTTTCTAAGTGTTGAGTAAATAAAAGTTGTCTAAATTGAGTTGGTGAGATACCTCAGCTCTCAGAGTTCTTTTTTTTTTTTTTTTTTGAGGCGGAGTCTCGCTCTGTCGCCCGGACTGGAGTACAGTGGCCGGATCTCAGCTCACTGCAAGCTCCGCCTCCCGGGTTCACGCCATTCTCCTGCCTCAGCCTCCCGAGTAGCTGGGAGTACAGGCGCCCGCCACCTCGCCCGGCTAGTTTTTGTATTTTTAGTAGAGATGGGGTTTCACCGTGTTAGCCAGGATGGTCTCGATCTCCTGACCTCGTGATCCGCCCGTCTCAGCCTCCCAAAGTGCTGGGATTACAGGCTTGAGCCACCGCGCCCGGCCAGCTCTCAGAGTTCTAATGAACGCTGTCTGCCCATGAGAGCTTGGGCGTCTTTGTCTCTCACGTGTTGTTCTTCTAATGACAGAATTCTTATTCTTTGAAACATTACTTCTGCAGAGGCCAGGGCAAGGGAGCCGAATGAGGCTACGTTCCCAATATGTCCAAGAGAATTGAAGGATGCTTTCTGGCCAATACCAATAACGTGAAACAAAACTTGTCTGTGGCTTTTTGAGATTAATTAGATATAGTTTAATCAAACTTTTATTTTTTTCTCTTAATAGTGTGCATGACAAATGCCAGTGTCTTGTGTCTGTAGGGAAGTCGGAATATTGCCAAATGTAAAACTCCTTGGTAAAAACAATACCATACTATTCATGCGTTTGTTTATTTAGGGAGATTTCTTTTAGGGGATTGAAACAATTGATTTTATATCAGAAGTGCTTCGATTGAGATTAGCGCTGCCTTAACACAGGATGAATGCCTTGGGGGCATTTTGGAGATCTTTCTGTTAGGAAAGCAGTACCCTTTGTGAGTGTGTGTGGGTTTGGGGTGGGGGAAGGAAGACTTTTTTAGCCCAGTCTCAGATGAAAGATAACCACCCTATGTGCATCAATGTCAGGATTCTGGGAGATGCCTTTTGTCAACACATGGTTAAAACTGATTTCCCACAGCATAAATTAGAGTAAAGGTTCGTTTTTCAAATATCTATCAGATTAGATGGGAATGCCAGCATCACTCCCACTCCTAAATTTTTCTCTTTGGGTGTATATTTGCAAACAGAAAAAGAAAAAAAAGTTTTCTCTCTCCCAAGCTTAAGTCAGCTAGGAGTTTCCTAGTTTCCTTGTCTTCTGATTTTAGTTTTGTGATTTTGTAAATTTAAGTTGTGAAATAAAAAACAAGATTAGCATCCGATTTCCTACAGGAACCAGGGCACTGCACTTTTTTTTTTTTTTTTTTTGAGACGGAGTCTCGCTCTGTGGCCCAGGCTGGAGTGCAGTGGCGTGACCTCGGCTCACTGCAAGCTCCTCCTCCCGGGTTCACGCCATTCTCCTGCCTCAACCTCCTGAGTAACTGGGACTACAGGCGCCCGCCACCACGCCTAGCTAACTTTTCATATTTTTAGTAGAGATGGGGTTTCACCGTGTTAGCCAGGATGGTCTCGATCTCCTGACCTCGTGATCCGCTCGCCTCTGCCTCCCAAAGTGCTGGGACTACAGGCTGAGCCACCGCGCCCGGCCCTCTTTTTTTTTTTTTTAAATATACTTTTAAGTTCTAGGGTACATGTGCACAACATGCAGGTTTGTTACATAGGTATACATGTGCCACGTTGGTTTGCTGCACCCATTAACTCGTCATTTACATTAGGTATTTCTCGTAATGCTATCCCTCACCCAGCCCTTAACCCCCCTGACAGGCTCCAGTGTGTGATGTTCCCCACCCTGTGTCCAAGTGTTCTCATCGTTCAACTCCCACCTATGAGTGAGAACATGCAGTGTTTGGTTTTCTGTCCTTGTGATAGTTTGCTTAGAATGATGTTTCCAGCTTCATCCCTATCCCTGCAAAGGTCAGGAACTCATCCTTTTTCTTGGCTGCATAGTATTCCACAGTGTATATGGGCCATTACACATATTTCAAAAGCAGGTTGCATTGTTGGAAGAAAAGTGGGAAATATAACATTAAAATAAAGAGAACTATGAGATTTCATAATCAGCTGATTTAAAATTTGGGATTTGTCAGTTTGTGCTGCCTTACTGTAGGGGGAAAGTCTAGAAAAAAATGTTCAGAATTTTTGTATTGCTCTACTTCTTTAAAATGCCTTATTAAGGAGTAATCATTATATAGGAAACTTAACTAAAGCTATACAGTTTAACATGATACAACACTAAGTAAAATAGGGTGTAATTGTCTTTTTAAATGATGACTTTATGATTAAGTTCCGACATGAAAAACTCTATAAACATGTAGTCAACAAAAGGAATGTAAAAAGTTGGAACAGGTGAAGTTACCCGTGTATTGCTAACAAAAAACATGTGCATTTCCCTCCTGCAGCTCCACTTTCATTAACGCCAAGTATGAGAACAGATATTATAAGTGACAGCTACATCTATTACTCAAGATTGTGCCTTTCATATGGGCGTGTGGGATGTGAGTTATGCATTAGAAGTTGTCACTATTGTTCTTAAGTGCATATTCCCTGATGTACGTCGTTGCTTTCTTAGTTCTCATTTTGCCTTTTCATTTTTTATCTGCCATTTATTTCTCAGGTACATACTCATTAGTAAGTTAAACTTGTTTTTTTTTTAAATTTTAATTTAAGGCAAAAGTGTGTAGCTGAAAATATCTTTTCCTTAAGCCCATTTTAAAAGTTCTATCATTGAAACATTGAGTTTTACAGAATATAAATAATCCCTGAGTTGAAAGTTTTGTGAAAATGTTTCAAACTAGTATTCTCATTTCCTCCCTATTTGCTTTGCATATTTCCCTATAAAATATGTAAATATTCAGATATTTCTTCCAGATCTAAGACCAGGAGTGCCTTGAATTATGTGGAACTCAGCAAGGTCATGTGTTGCTAACATCGTAAATAGTTGGAAATTTGGTGAACATCCAGCCTAAATATAATGTCAGACAAATCTGCCTTCACATCTCAAGGTTATCTAGGTAACCTTGCTCAAGATACTCAACCTTTCTGAACCTTGACTGCCTTATCTGTAACATAAGAATAATAATATGTGTCTACTTCCCCAGGGTTGTTATCGAAGACTGAATGAAATGCCTCATATCAAGCAGTTTTCTTGGTGACTGGTCCATTATAGCGAGAAAATAAAAGAATTTTATCTGAAGAATTCACATCTCTTTAATGCTCAGGCCCCGAGAGACAGTAGAATGAGACAGCAATTATTTTCTGCTTCCCCCTTTGAGCTATGTATTCATCTCTTAAAATTGCTTGCTACTGTCACAAGTAGTTATACATTACCCTAATAATGCCACAGCAGACACTCTAACCCACACCCTATAGTTTAACAATGTATAGCCGATCACTAATCAATGTTATTTCTGTAAACCAGTGGGAATTACTGATATACAACTTTGTGTCAGCCTATTCCCTGTTTCCCTTATTTTGCCTTTAAGAATCCATTTGTAACTGCTGCTAATCAGAGTGTATATTCAGGGCAACTTAAATGTCTGCTTCCGGGTTGCAGTTCTCAAGCTTGGCCCAAATAAACTCTGCTTGCATTAATTTAGCTTTAGCTTCTTCCTTTTAGGCCAACGATAGGTACCCAACAAATTGTACCTCCTTCCTTCCTTTCTCCCCGGGAAAGGAATTTGAACAAGCTACTGGTATTAATGTTCTTGCTTCTCTAGCTTGTTTTCATTAATAAAAATTTTAAAAATATTTTTCATTTTGTTTTTATGATAATTAAGATACCCATTATCAATAATAAATTGGTGGGATCTTTACTATACAGTGGGTAGGAATACCTATTTGTTAAAATTTTTGCAAGATAGTCTGCTAGGTAATAAGAGCCCTAAAATCTGCATATCTTCAGCATCCTTATCCTAACTAGTTAATTGGAGAAGCATACAAATGCTTATATAGCATTATCTATAATATTGAGAAATATTATAATATTTGGAGGCAAACTAAATATATGTTATTTAGGGATTGGTTAACAAATATTTAAAACACGCTCATCATGGAATGTTTTGAAGACATTAAAAATAATGCTGTAGACACTCAAATTTATGTGAAAAAATAATTGTTATATATTATTAAGAGAAGGAAATATATAACAAAACTATATTATCCATGTTAAACATATTTTTCTAATTTAATTTGAAGAAATATGTATATATGAATATTCTCAATTGACATCTCTCACTGGGTAATGTGGTTGCTTTATGTATCTATATATTTCTTACTATTTGCTACATTTTGTTATTGTCAGAGTTTTTAAAAATGAACATTGTGTAAAAATGAGCATATTTGGGAAGATGTCCATCATTTAAAAATTTCATTAATATGTAAAATTACTAAGATAGCCCACACCGAAAATTCAAACAATATTAAATGTATAAAATATGAAATGAGACTTCATTCTACTTCCTTCATGCATTTCATTTATAAACAGTAAAAAGTAATGATTAAAAAAGTTCATTAGTAAAAATAATCACACTCTTCTACTCTAACTCACTCTTCTGACAACAAGCCACAGAAGTAAAGCACAGAATAACAAGTTTCCTCCATAAATAATTTGGTGAAAAAAGCCAAAATATTTTGAGAACCGTGACTGTCATTGTTAACTTCTTCTCCTGTGATGTTTACCATTGTAACCTCATTCGAGGCTTTACATGAATTCAGAATGAAAAACTCATTGCATTGGCAAAGATGAAAAACCTTTCCTCCTATGCAGAACACACCTGCCCAGCCATTGTGTGAAATTCTATTGGAAACTTGCTGTGCCACAATAAACAGGAATGTACACCCAATCTACCTAGACCAGACCAAACCAAGAGCTGCTATATGCAATGGGACCTGGGGAGATTTGGCTAAACAGAGGCAGGAAATCACACCTGGTTTAAATATCCACAATCACAACTAAAGTTGCTTTCTCTTCATTGACATGGAATCACTTGAAAGGTGTCTGTTATACAATTCTGCTGAGGAGCAAATGCTTCAAGGTACACATGGTGGGAAACAACGTTCATGTTCGCTGTTAGATTACATTAAGTGTGAATGGATCTCAAGGGATTTAAATCATGTAGGAGCGGAAGATTACCCTTTTTAGCAGCTTTGAGAAGTAAGGTAGCAGTCAGAAATGTCATCACTAGTTGACTTGAGCAGGATGTTATCACTATCAGTAAATGAATACTTTATCACATTATATCCTCTTAATTAGGTTTCACTCTCTTTGGGCCACCTTCCTTTTGAAGAACATGAGAAATCTGCAGTTTTCATTGTAAACTGCCTAACAAGAGAGTCTGGAGTTAGTGACCCTCCATCTCTTAACATGGGCAAGGCCAAGTGGACTGCCAAAGTCATGGGGCTTGGGATTTGCCTTTCCAGCTTGGACAAGTCTCTCTACCTCTCTGAGCCTCAGCTTCCACGTCTGTGAAATGTAAGAATTTATTTCTTTCATATTTATTGAGCCCCACTGTATACCAGACAATCTGCTGAGCATAAGGAAAGAAGATGCATACAATGAGAAATTATTTTTCCTTAAGAAATGTGACTGAGACAGACAGCAGCATGAGGTAGAGAGTATGGGGAGAAGAATTGCATCTCTTTAGTCCATCACTGAGGGTTGCTGTGAGGGGCTCAGGTGAACGGGAAAGGACTCAAGTACTCAAAGCATCAGCAATGCACAGGCTTTTCACCGCATCTTCTAATGAAATCCATAAAATAGTCAACAATATAAAATAATGCCCTGTAGATGCTCCATTGTTTCAAATATAAGGGCTTTTCATTTTTTTCTCATGAATTTTGTTATGCTTTGAGATCATAATAGAATTCTCAAGAAATGAGTCATTGGGAAAATTAACTGCTCATAATCTCGTGAGTAGTTAATAACTTGCTCTCTGCCATGTTATTCGTTTTCCTCTTGCAAAAAGGTATCTGATGTAGGTGAAGGTCAAAGAACATCAGATATAGAAATTAAAAATAAATTAAATTACTTATCTAGAAGACCTCCCTAATATATAATATTTTCCATGATTGAAAAATGCAATTGTTAGATTTTCATGAAACCCTACATTTTTATTTGGATGCCTGGGATTGCACTAGATTCTACCCGAGAATCAGTATACAGCAACGAAAGGCCCCCATAAGTAAGGGCCAAATTTTAAAGGAGTAAAGAGGTTAGTAGTTTATTTTTTTTTTTTCTTTTATGCCTAGTATTGAAAGTTGATAATGATGCTGACTTTTTAGTGCTTTGGTGAAATGTAAAGACAAATATAATTTGCATAAAATTATGCAAAATTTTGGGAATGCAAAAAACCTTGTCCTTCCTTAGGCTTTACTCTCTAGGGAGTGGGGCTGTGCATGTTGAGAGGACAGCATTTGAGGACATTGTTGCCTTTGCACCTTTTCATTCCAGCACAAAGATGCATGAAGCTTGTTCAGCATTGGGATATCTAAAAACCAATCTATGAGAAACAAAAAACAGTATAGGTATAGAAGAAATAGAGAAGCTAATCAAAGCATTTGCCAATTTTTTTAAAATGCATTTCTCTGGAGTATAACTGATTTTTCCTTGGTGGCATTTCAAAGCAAGGATGGTCTAGAGACAAAACTGTTTGACCTATCATTTCCACTTCTGCAGAGAACGTCTAAAATCAAACACAAGATGCGAAATTATTGCATGTTCATTCAGACTCTCACCTAGGTTTGATTTTTTAACTTCCCAATTCAGGATGAAAGACTAGCCTTCCATTTGCTGTAGTGACTCATACACTTTCAGCTGGCATCTCTGCATGATTTGGCTTTTTGTTTCCTGAGTGAAATTTTGTCTAATAACTAGTTGGAGTAAGAGAACCAAACAAAATATCATGTTCAGAATATTCAATTTTCATCTCTTACTGAGCAGTGAAAGATGATGCCTTGAAGTGTTCTTTCATTTTCATGATTTAGGGGATTTGTGGCTATGGATTTTTCTTACAAATTCGTGCCCTGATTTTAGTTTCTATTTTCATTTCCTGTAGTCAAAGTTACTAGGTTATTAAAGAATTTCTCCTATTACAGCTATGAGATTCAGGAAGATTGTCCTGCCAAAGCCAGGAATAAGTACTAATAAGACAGTGCACTTTTAAATTGTTTGAATTTATCATATTTATCTATAACTAATAAATATTTCCAACACATAGAAAATGTAAGAGAATGTTATATAAAATATAACAGTTTTGTTCTACTTGCTTTACAATTTTTAAAAATAGAATAAAATTTTACAAAAAGTTGAAGCTACTCTGTATACCTTCCTCTGAAACAATAACTGAGATAGGCCCAAGTTCATTTTTATCACTCCCTTGCAAGTTTTTACACTCTAAAACTGTGTGTATCTATAAAAAACACGTGGAACTGATCTGCATCTTTTCTAGCTTTACAAAAATACTATTGCACTACACATACCATTCGATTATTTACTTTTTCACACCACTCTATGGTTTTGAAATTGGTCCATGATAATACATGTAATTTTAGTTCACTTATTTTAATGGCTGTATAGTGCTTCATTGAACAAATATATCAAAACATACTTAATCAGTTCCTGCCGACCGACATTTAGGTTACAAACAATGTCGTAGCAAACATTTTATGTATATGCCTTTTTGTTCATGTGGGATAAAGTTTTTCTAGGGCTGAATATTTTTATCTTTACAAGATATTGCTAAATTCCTCTCTAAAGTGGTAGAAAGTGATTTATTCTCCTATCACTTTGTAAAAATTTTGTATTTCTCCACATCCACACCAAATATTAGTAATTTCAGGCTTCTAAAAATGTCTGCTGACTTGATAGATGTGAAATAATATCTTAGGTTTAAATTTAAATTCTCCTGATTGCTACTGAGGTTATGCATTTGTTTTATTTCTATGGGTCACTTAGGGTCCCCTTTGTGAATTGCCTCTTCATTTCCTTTACTACTTTTTTGTTGGCTTGTTTGAATTTTTTAGAGTTGTTCTGGACATTTGCGAGTCTTTTCCCAGACTGTAGCTTTTTAAAAACTTTTTTATGTTATCTCTTATTGACAGAAGTTTCCAATTTTAATGCATTAGGAATTGTCAATCTTTTCCTTTGTGATTGGCACTTACTATGTTTTGCTTAATAAGTATTTCCAGCAAATGCCAAATTGATCATTTTGATACAAAAAAGTTTTTAAGAAATTAACAAACTTAATTTTTTTAGATTCACAGCAAAATGGAGCAGAAAGTACAGAGTTCCCATATATATATCAATTTCCAGAAACTCACAACTTCCCCTAATGTTGACATCCTGTACCGTGGTGCTACATGTGCTACAACTGACGAACCTGCTTGACTAATCATTCTCGTTCGAAGTTCAAAGTGTACATTAGGGTTCACTCTTGGTGTTGTATATTCTATGGGTTTTGACAAATGCATAGTGACATGTAGCCACCATTGTAGTATTATATAGAATAATTTCGCTGTCTTAAAAATCCTCTATTCATGCCTCCCTTCCCTCAATCCTGGAAGCCACTATCTTTTTACTGTCTCTATCATTTTGTCTTTTCTATAACATACTATAGTTGAAATCAGACAGTGTGCAGCCTATCCAGGTTGGCTTCTTTCACTTGGTAATATGCATTTAAGTTGCTTCTATTCCTTCATGTCTTTTCATGGCTTGATAATTCATTTCTTCTAAGCACTGAATAATATTCCATTGTCTGGATGTACCACAGTTAATTTATCCGTTCATCTACTGAAGGAAAGCTTGGTTGCTTTCAAGTTTTAACAATCATGATAAAAGTTTCTGTAAACAACGATGTGCAGGTTTTTGTGAGGACATATGTTTTCTATTCATTTGGGTAAATACAAAGGATATCAAGCAGTGTGATTGCTGGCCTATATGGTTAGAGAATATTTACTTTTCTGAGAAATTGTCAAACAGTCCTACAAAGTAGATGTACCGTTTCGCATTCTCACCAGCAATGAATGAGCATATCTATTGCATCACATCTTCACGATATATGATGTTGTGATAGATGCGTCACATCTTCAAGATATATGATGTTAAACATCTTTTCATATGCTTGCTCACTATCTGTATGTCTTCTTTGGGAAGGTGTCTGTTCAGGTCTTTTGCTCATTTTTTAAATGAAGTTGTTCATTTTCTTATTGTTGAGTTTTAAGAGTTCTTTTTATACTTTAGATAATCTTTTATCAGTTGTATCTTTTGCAAATACTTTCTCCCAGTCTATGGCTTGTCTTCTCATTTTTTTTGACACCATGTCGTGCAGAGAATAAATTTTTAATTTTAGTGAAGTCCAGTTTATCAACTCCTTTCGTGAATTGTACATTTGGTATTGTTTCTAAAAAGTCATTGCCATAGCCAAGGCCATCAAGTTATTTTTCTGTGTTATCTTCTAAGAGTTTTATAGCTTTGTGTTTTACATTTAGGTCTATGATCCATTTTGAGTTAATTTAAATGAAGGATGGGAGGTTTGTGTCTAGATTTATCATTATTTATTGCATGATTGTTGTCCAGTGGTATGAGCACCATTTGTTGGAAAGACCATCTTTGCTCTGTTTGTCAAAGATTAGTTAATTATATTTATGTGTGTCTATTTCCAGGCCCTCTATTCTGTTTCATAGAGTTATTTTCTATTTTTTGGACAGTTCGCACTGTCTTGATTATTATAGCTTTATAGTAAGTCTTGAAGTCAGGTGGCATCAGTACTCAGACTTTTTTTCTTCTTCAATAATGAGCTGGCTATTTTGAGCCTTTTACCTCTCTTTTAAACTTTAGAATCAGCTTTTTCCCCTCACAAAATAACTTGCTGGAATTTTGACCGGGATTATGTTGATCCATAGACCAAGTTGGGAAGAACTGACATCATGACAACATTGAGTCTTTCTATCCATAAACATGGAATATCTTCCCATTTATTTAGTTCTTTTTTGATAGCTTTCATTAGTTTTATAGTTTTCCTCATAGTTCTTGAACATATTTTGTTAGATTTATACCTAAGTATTTCACTTTTGGGGGTGCTAATGTAAATGACAATGTCCTTTTAATTTCAAATTCCACTTGCTCATTGTTGGTATTAGGAAAGTGATTGACTTTTGTGCATTAACCTTGTATCCTGCAACCTTGTTAGTTCTGGGAATTTTTTGTTGATTCTTTCAGATTTTCTGCATAGATGGTCATGTCATCTGTGAACAGATAGTTTTTTTTTTTCTTCCTTCCTCATCTTTATACTTTTTATTTCTCTTTCTCACCTTATTGCATTTATTAGGACTTCCAGTATGATGCTGAAAAGCAGTAATGAGAGTGGACATCCTTGCCTTGTTCCTGATCTTCGTGAGAGAGCTTCAAGTTTCTTACTATAAGATGTGTTGGCAATTGGTTTTTTGTTGATGTTTTTTGATCAAGTTGAGGAAGTTCAACTCTATTCCTAGATTTTTTTTTTGTGAATTTGTGTCTGTGTCTATTGATTTATCATGTGAGTTTTCTTCTTTAGCCTGATGATGTGAAGGATTACATAGATGTATTTCAAATGTTAAACCAGCCTTTCAAATCTTGGATAAATCTCACTTGGTTGTGATATATAATTCCTTTTATACTTTGTTGGTTTGATTTTATAATATTTTATTTATTACATCTGCATCTGTGATTATGAGAAATATTGTTCTGTAGTTTTATTTTCTTGTAAAGTCTTGTCTGGTTTTGATATTATGATGATGCTGGCCTTATGGAATGAATTAGAAAGTGTTTCCTTTGTTTCTATTTTCTGAAAGTCTATAGAGAATTGGTATCATTTCTTTCTTAAATGTTGGTAGAATTCAACAGTGAACACATCTGGGCCAGGTGCTATCTGTGTTGGAAGATTATTAACTACTGGTTCAATTTCCTTTATAGATATAAGCCTACTCACATTGTCCATTTCCTCTTCTGTGAGTTTTGGCATGTTGTGTCTGCAAGAAATTGTTTCATTTCATCTGTTATCAAATTTGTGGAATTGGCCTGTAATTCCAGCACTTTGGGATGCCAACGTGTTTAAACACCTTGAGGCCAGGTGTTTAAGACCAGCCTGGCCAACATGAAAAAACCCTGCCTCTACTAAAAACACACAGATTAGCCAGGTGTGGTAGTGGGTGCCTGTAATCCCAGCTACTCAGGAGGCTGAGGCAGGAGAATCGCTTGAATCCAGGAGGCAGAGGTTGCAGTGAGCCAAAATCATGCCACTGCACTCCAGCCTGGGTGACAGACCAATACTCTATCTCAAAAAAAAAAAAAAAAAAAAGCAATTTGTCCTGTTCCTATGATTTCAAATTCAACCCCTAGAAACATGAGACATAATAATAACAGACTGTCGCTTTAAGCCACTATCTCTGAAGTGGTTTATTTCATAGCAATAGACAACCTCAACACAAAGATTAAGTGTTTTCAGCTGAAATTCATGAAAATGAGGGTGAAGATGAAATATTTTAAATTTGAAATCATCTTACACTTACCAAAAGTTTAAAAATATAACACAGAAAACTCTTACACACCATTCGCCTAACTTCTCCTAATATTAACATCTGGCATAACCACACTAAAATTAATGACATCAAGAAGTGACCATGGATACAATAATACTATTAACTAATATAGAGACTTTATTTGAATTTTGCCAGTTGTACCACCAATACACTTTTTCTAATCCAAGATGCAATCCATAATCCTATCTTGCCTTAAGTGTTATAGTTTGTTAGTCTTCTCCAATCTATTACAATTCCTGTTTTTGTTTGTCTTTTATGACTTTGACATTTTGAAGAGCGTGGACCATTATTCTGTAGAATGTCACTGAATTTGAGTTTGTCTGATGTTTTCCCATGATTAAATTCAAGCTATGCATTTTTGGCAAGAATTCCATGGTAGTAATATTGTGACCTTCTCCGAGCATCGCATCAGGACATACAGGATGTTGATATGTATTAATACATTATGTCTTATTACATAATTTTAACGTTGATCCCTCGGTTAAGGTGGTGTCTGCTAGGTTTCTCCACTGTAAAGTTATTATTTTTTCTTTTGTCATTAGTAAGTATCTGGAGAGGAGATAGTTTAAAGCCATGCAAATACTCTGCTTCTTCTCCTATCTTTATACTAATTTTAGCATTCATCTGTGACTCTAACCTGTAATAGTTACTATTTTTGTCCTAATGGTGATTTTCTACAGTCATCATTCCTTCTACATTTATTAGTTAGAATTTGATGCCAGCAAAATCTTATCCTTGTCATTCATTTTTAAATGTATTCAATTATTTATATCACTATGGACTATGGGTTTTAATCTAATACGTCCTTGTTTATTTTGGTTCTCAAATTAACCCTGATTTGGTCACTGAGTTTCTTTAAGTTGTTCTTCAATGTGCTCCCATCAATTTTTAGCATTTTCTTTCTTTCTTTCTTTCTTTTTTTTTTTTGAGAGGGAGTCTCGCTCTGTCCCCCAGGCTGGAGTGAGTGGCGCGATCTCGGCTCACTGCAAGCTCCGCCTCCCGGGTTCCCGCGATTCTCCTGCCTCAGCCTCCGGAGTAGCTGGGACTACAGGCGCCCGCCACCTCGCCCGGCTAATTTTTTTGTATTTTTAGTGGAGACGGGGTTTCACCGTGTTAGCCAGGATGGTCTTGATCTCCTGATCTCGTGAGCCACCCCCAAAGTCCTGGGATTACAGGTGTCAGCCACCACGCCCAGCCATCTGTATTTATTTTTATATCCACTCATATTTATATTAAAAACTTATATAGTTACCTCAGAATCCAGTTCACCACCACAGGTTTTATTCTAACTTTCTTTCATTGTTTGTAATTCCTTTCTCTACCTGTAAGAAAACTCATTCTTATTCTCCACAATGTATTTTCATATGAAAATTGACCTTTAATGGCTACCAAAGAGGCACTCTTTTTATACGGCCCATTTTGTTCTTGCTTTTAATTTCAACTGCTTTCCTTGCAGTTCAGACTTCATAAAGGTAAATTTGTCGATAGAGACAAATGGAGATTACCAGTTCTGTAGATTACGCAGTTAAATAGTGCATAGGGATCATGGTTGAAAAGCAAACACTGACATCTAATTAGTGTTTTTAAGTAACTCCATTTTACTGGGTTAATTTCATATTGCTTCAAGAAAATTAATCACTTGATGAATCTTGTTGAATGCAATGCTAACACCCTTCATCAGGATTTACAATAAAAATAGCAAATTGAGACTGAACATATCCAGTATTATATGTCAGACATGTCCTAGAAACTGAAAACAAACAAAATTAATATTATGCATTATTTTAATTTTGTAAAGGATGTTGGAACACTCTTTCTTTGAATGATGACATACAAAACTAGCTTGCCCTGTTCTAGTTGTATAGTGACGAGAATAAATGACTATCAATTAGGCATTTGCTTTTCATTTATATTAAGCTTAAGATGTTAGCTGTATCATTTGAATAATGTATGTACCTATTTTAACTAATAGTCTTATTTTTCTAGCTACTTAGTTTAGAAATGATAATTTTAGCTTTAAAGCATGTTTTGATTTGTAAATTTGTTACTCAGTCTCTTTTCCTTATAAATAGATTTCTTAACATCCATAGATTTTGAAGTTAAGTAGTTCTATTATATTCATGAAAGTCTTCATCAGTGAGGTGGATATCTCATATGATTTTTTCAAAATATAGAAATAACAATTGCCATGGGAAATGTGAGTTACAGACACAATTTCAGAAGGTTGTTTTAGGAAATATCTACACACACGTAAAGGGTGAATATTGAGCAAACTGTACCAAATTTTTGCTATCAAAGTATGCACAAGAGAGCATGAGACTTAAATTAGGGTAAACATTTTAAATTTAATTCTAAGCAACAATGTTCTTACCTGAAGGCTGTTAAACCCTCAACTATGCTCTTGAAGATGAGGTTTTAGAATTTTTTTCTCTCATGGTCTTTATAAACTAATGAATTTATAAATTAATAAATGTAGAATTTTAGGATGGGTGAGGTGTGATCTTATGAGCTCCCCAAAGGCTGCATCCTAGTCTTAAGTTTGTTTTTGGTTGTTGTTTGTTTGGCTTGTTTTTTGTTTTTTTTCGGAGACAGGGTTTGGCTCTTGCTCTTGCTCTTACTCTGTCACCCAGGCTGGAGTGCAGTGATGTGAACACAGCTCACTGCAGCCTCAACCTCCTAAGCTCGAGCAATCCTCCCACCTCAGCTTCCTGAGAAGCTGGGACAAGATTCTAAGAAAGTCATTTGCACTTAGAATTTACACTGGAATGGGATCAAGGAGTCTCACTGCTCCTACCTGTCCACAGAGAAGTGACACCTATAGAAATGATGTGACGAAGCTGAAGAACACACACCGACATGTTGGTAGATTTGGGACCAGAGTTCTTGCTGATATGCTGGTGTAGGGAAGATAAAACAGTATCTTTTCCTTCACCATGACAAAGTTTATGGCCGATACCCCTATAAGAAAAGACAGATTAACAAGAGAAAAGCGTAGCACATCTATTTACCCAAAGTTTTATGTGACATGGGAGCCTTCAAAAATGAAGAGCCAAAGACCCAGTGAAAACTATTTTGCTGCTGAGGTTCAGTTAAGAATAGCCAGTCATGTAGCAGTACGATTGGACAAAAAGGGTATGATCTAATGGTAATAAACCGGGGGAACTTAGCAAGGCCTGTTTGTTAAGATTCATTTCTGTACCTCTGTGTTTATATCTTTCCTCTTGGTATAGGGCACAACCCCTGTCATGTGAGGATCTTTAGGGAAGAAGGGAAGCCTTCTTTTTATGTTCTAGTGTGCCTGACAAATCTCCTGTTAAATTGTAATTCCCAGTGTTGAAGGTGGGGCCTGGTGGGAGGTATCTGGGTATGGGGGTGGATCTCTCATGGTTTGGTCCTGTCCTCACGATAGTGAGTTCTCACAAGACCTGGCTGTTTAAAAGTGTGTGTTACCCCTCTCCCTCACTCTCTTTCTTGCTCCTGTTTTCACCGTGTGAGTTGCTGCTGAATTCCCCTTTGCCTTCTGCCATGATTGAAAGCTTCCTGAGGCCTCATCAAAAGCCAAGCAGATGCCAGCACCATGCTTCCTGTAAAGCCTGCAGAACCATGAGCCAATTAAACCTCTGTTCTTTATAAATTACCCAGTCTCTGCCTCAGCAGGACACACTGGGGTGCTCACATAGGGCCATGGATGTCTATATAGCAAGGCAAGAATGATGTAGCACATGGCCTCAGGGAATAAATGCAGGGGAAGGTCACAGAGTGATGTTTCTATTCATGCTAAGTTGCCCTATTTTGGGGTACCATGTTTTGAGCCAAAACAGCAAAATAATAATAATAGTAAAATATTTTATATAGTATACTACATAATTTTTAGGATTTGGGGGGCCTATATTTTATGTACCCATTATATCAACTATGTGAATTAGTGAATATACTATTCTTACTGTGTCTGAGGTACAGAGATTTTAGAATACTTCTCTAAGTTTAAGAAGCAGAGTAAGGACTTGAATGTTCATTTTTCGACGTAAGCCAGTGTTCTTCCAAGTTACTTGCTGCCTTTTGTTTGAGAATATTTGGAATTAAGTGTAAATTTGATGTAAGTGGAGATTACATATGTTTAGATTCAGACAAAACTGCACTTGTTGTGGGAAAACAGGCACGGTGTTTTAGTAGACCAGTACATCTGAATTTAGACCAGCACATCTCAAAGAGTCCTCTGAGGAACATTAGCTCTATGAGACAATGGTAGGTGTTACACCTTGTTAATTGAGGTTTGACTCAGCCTTGAGTAACAGAAAAAAAAAATCACAATTACATACACACAATTGAAGATTATTTCCCTCTCACATAAAGAAGTCTAGAGCTAGGCCCTATGTGACTGGTGTGGTGGCCCACAATAAGGAGTCTGGGTCCTACTGTCTTGTGGCTTTCTTGTCTTTAGCGAGCCACTCCTCCTGGTTCAACCTGTCAGCTGAAAGGAGGAAGGAGGCAACTGAAAGATAGGAATGCCCCTTGCCTTTAAGGGTATTTCTAACTTGCCACACATATTATGTCCACTTATATCTCATTGGTCAGAACTTTGTTACTTGACCAGAGGTAGCATCAAGGGGATCTGGGCAAGAAAACTTTTTGGCTAAATGACAATGTACCCAGCTAAAACTGGAATTACTGTAAAAATGAAGAAGGGATAAATGGATCTGAGAACTGACCCTACTATGACTGCTACATGCCCATAAAAGTATGCTCCATTTGAAAAAGAATTTTTTGTGGTCAAATAAGGCTTAGAAATGCAAGAGTAAATAAAGTTAAACAAGTGTCTTTAACACCAGGCTTCTCAAAGATGCCAATGCATATTGCAAAACTTTTAAGAGTGGGATATACTATGTAAAGTTCCTATACTTATTTGACTATAGAACTCTTGACTCATGAAGTATTTGTTGGAATTAATGATCCACAGAATATACTTTGAGGAAATACTGCTATAAACTGTTGAATCCTGAATGGATAATTCCTATCTGTTCCCTGCTGCCAAGTTACTTACTGAAGAAGGCATTGAGCCTCCTCTGACTTAACATGATTTTATTCTATTTGTGAGTCAAAGATGTGGTGAAACATACATAATGTGCATGACTGTGGAGCAATTTGCAAATATAAATGACTGTAGAAATGCCAAATAATTAGACTTTAAAGAGGAAATTCATAAATTTTTGCCTAAAAATATGTTGAGCAATTTTCAGGTAGATAATTCAGCATTCTGTAATACCTCTACTAATGGAGAGAGGGCTTTTGAATAATACAATAATAATAGCTACCAGTTGTTGAGCATGCAGAGAACCCTGCCTCAGCAGACCACACTGGGGTACTCACATAGGGCTGTGGATGCTCCCATGGCCGTGGACCAGGCACTGCTAAGTTTACCCTGTTTTTTTGTATGTCTTCTTTTGAGAAATGTGTATTCAGATCCTTTGTCTCTTTTTTAATTGGGTTGTTTTCTTACTATTATTTGAGTTTCTTTTACATTTTGAATATTAATCCGTTACCAGATGTATGGTTTGTAAACACATCTTCCCATAGTGTAGGTTGTCTCTTTACTCTGTTGATTGGTTCCTTGGCTGTGAAGCTTTTTTATTTTACTATTTTTGCTTTTGTTGCCCATACTTTGGGGTTCATATTCAAGAAATGATTGCCCGGACCAGTATCATAGAACTTTTCCCTTATGTTTTTTTTTCTAGTAATTATACAGTAGAGTTTCAGGTTGTAAGTCTTCGATCCATTTTTAAATTTCATTTTATTTATATTTCAATAGTTTTACAGGAACAGGTGGTGTTTGGTTACATGGACAAGTTTTTTAGTGATGATATCTGAGGTTTTGATGCACCTGTCACCTGAGCAGTGTACACTGCACCCAATATGTAGCCTTTTATCCTTCACCCACCTTCCACCCTTTCCCCTGAGTCCCCAAAGTCCATTGTATTATTCTTATGCCTTTGCAGCCTCATAGCTTAGCTCCCACTTATGAGCGAGAACATATGATGTTTGATTTTCCATTCCTGAGTTACTTCACTTAGAATAATAGTCTCCAACTCCATCCAAGTTTCTGTGAATGCCATTATTTCATTCCTTTTATGACTGTATAGTATTCCATAGTATATATAAACCACATTTTCTTTATCCATTCATTGATCGATGAACACTTAGGCTAATTCCATATTTTTACAATTGTGAATTGTGCTTCTGTAAACATGCATGTGCAAGTATCTTTTTCATATAATCACTACTTTTCTTCTGGATAGATACCCAGTAGTGGGATTGCTACATCAATGGTAGATCTACTTTTAGTTCTTTAAGGAATTTTCATACTGTTTTCCATCGTGATTATACTATTTGACATTCCCACCAGCCGTGTGAAAGTGTTCCCTTTCATCACATCCACACCAACATCTATTATTTTTTAAATTTTTTTTATTATGGCCATTCTTTCAGGAGTAAGGTGGTATTGCATCATGATTTTGATTGGCATTTCCTGATCATTAGTGATGTTGAGCATTTTTCATACATTTTTTGGCCATTTGTATATCTTCTATTGAGAATTGTCTATTCATGTCCTTAGCCCACTTTTTGATGAGATTTTTTCCTCTTGCTAATTTGTTTGAGTTTCTTGTCGATTCTGGATATTAGTCCTTTTTCAGGTGTATAGATTGTGAAGATTTTCTCCCACTCTATGGGTTGTCTGTTTACTCTGCTGATTGTTTCTTTTGCTGTGCAGAAGCTTTTTAGTTAAATTAAGTCCCGTCTATTTATGTTTGTTTTTGTTGCATTTGTTTTTGGGTTTTTGATCATGAAATCTTTGCTTAAGCCAATGTCTGGAAGGGTCTTTCTGATGTTATCTTCCAGGATTTTTATAGTTTCAGGTTTAGATTTAAGTTCTTGACCCATCTTGAGTTGGTTTTTGTGTAAGGTGAAAGATGAGGATCCAGTTTTATTCTTCTACATGTGGCTTACAAATTATCCCAGCACCATTCATTAAATAGAATGTCCTTTCCCCACTTCATCTTTTTGTTTGCTTTGTTGAAGATCAGTTGGCTGTAAGTATTTGGGTTTATTTCTGGGTTCTCTATTCTGTTCCATTGGTCTGTGTGCCTATTTTTATATCAGTACCATGCTGTTTTGGTGACTATGGCCTTATAATATAGTTTGAAGTCAGGTAATGTGATGCCTCCAGATTTGTTCTTTTTGTTTAGTCTTGTGATTTGGCTATGTGGGTTCTTTTTTGGTTCCATCTGAATTTTAGGATGATTTTTCCTAGTTCTTTGAAGAATGATTATGGTACTTTGATGGAAATTGCACTGAATCTGTAGATGGCTTTTGGCAGGATGCTCATTTTCACAGTATTGATTCTACCCAGCCAAGAGCATGGAATGTGTTTTCATTTGTATGTGTCATCTATGATTTCTTTCAGCAGTGTTTTGTAGTTTTGCTTGTAGAAGTATTTCACCTCCTTGGTTAGGTATATTCATAAATATATATGAATATATATATATTTTTTGCAGCTATTGTAAAAGAGGTTGAGTTCTTGATTCTCAGCTTGGTTGCTGTTGATATTTAGGAGAGATACTGATTTGTATACATTAATTTTGTATCTTGAAACTTAACTGAATTCATTTGTCAGTTATAGGGGCTTTTTGGATGAGTCTTTAGGTTTTTCTAGGTATATGATTATATCATTGGAACAGCGACAATTTGACTTCCTCTTTACCAATTTAAGTGCCCTTTATTTCCTTCTCTTGTCTGATTACTCTGGCTAGGACTTCCACTATGTTGAATGAAAGTGGTGAAAGTGGACATTTTTGTCTTGTTCCAGTTCTCAAGGGGAATGCTTTCAGCTCTTCCCTGTTCAATATAATGTTGGCTGTGGGATAAAAAAAGACATAGATATCTTTTATTACCTTAAGGTTTGTCCCTTCTGTGCTGATTTGCTGAGGGTTTTAATCAAAAAGGGATGCTAGATTTTGTCAAATGCTTTTCCTGCATCTATTGAGATGATCATGTGATTTTTGTTATTAATTCTGTTTATGTGGTGTAACATATTGATTGACTTGCATATGTTAAAACATCTCTGCATTCCTGGTATGACATCTCTGCATTCCTGGTATGAAGCCCACTTGATCATGCTGGATAAATTTTGGTATGCTATTATTGGATTTGGTTAGCTAGCATTTTGTTGAGGAGTTTTGCATCTGTGTTCATCAGGGATATTGGTCTGTAGTTTTCTTTTATTGTTATGTTCTATCCTGGTTTTGCTATTAGGGAGATACTGGCTTTACAGAATGATTTAGGGAGGATTCCCGCTTTCTCTGTCTCTTGAAATAGTGTCAACAGGATTAGTACCAATTTTTCTTTGAATGTCTGATAGAATTCAGCTGTGAATCCATACGGCTCTGCACTTTTCTTTCTTGGCAATTTTTTAATTACCATTTTAATCTTACTGCTTGATATTGGTATTTTCAGGGTTTCTATTTCTTCCTGATTTTATCTAGGAGGGATGCATTATTTTCAGGAATGTATCCATCTCCTCTAGGTTTTCTAGTTTCTGTGCATAAAGGTGTTCATAGTAGCCTGGAATGATCTTTTGTATTTCAGTGGTATCTGTTGTAATATCTCCATTTCATTTCTAATTGAGCTTATTTGGATGTTCTGTCTTCTTTTCTTGGTTAATCTCACTAATGGTCTATCAGTTTTGTTTGTCTTTTCAAAGAACTAGCTTTTTGTTTCACTTATCTTTTGTATTTTTTGTTTGTTTCACTTTTATTTAGTTCTGCTCTGATCTTTGTTATTTCTTTTCTTCTGCTGCATTTGGGTTTGGTTTGTTCTTGTTTCTCTAGTTCCTTGAAGTGTGACCTTAGATTGTCTATTTGTGCTCTTTCAAACTTTTTGATACAGGCATGTAATGCTATTAACTTTCCTCTTAGCACTGCTTTTGCTGTATCTGAGAGATTTTTGTCACTATTATCGTCCAGTTCAAATAATTATTTAATTTTTAACTTGATTTCATTGTTGACCCAAGGATTACTCAGGAGAAGATTATTTAATTTCCATGTATTTGCATGATTTTGGGGGTTCCTTTTTGCAGTTGATTTTCAGTTTTATTACACCATGATCTGAGAGAGTACTTGATATAATTTTAATTTTCTTAAATGTATTGAGATTTGTTTTGTGGCCTATGATATAGACTATCTTGGAGAATGTTCCATATGCTGATGAACAGAATGTGTATTCTGCAGTTGCTGGGTAAAATGTTCTGTAAATATCTGTTAAGCACATTTATTCTAGGATATAGTTGAAATCCATTGTTTTTTGTTGATTTTTCTCTCTTTATGACCTCTCTAGTGCTGTCAGTGGGTTATTGAAATCCCCCACTATTATTGTATTGCTGTCTATCTCATTTCTTAGATCTAGTAGTCATTGTTTTATAAATTTGTGAGCTCCAGTGTTAAGTGCATATATATCTAGAATTGTGATATTTTCCTGTTGGATTAGTCCTTTTATCATTATATAGTGTCCCTCTTTGTCTTTTTTAACTATTGTTACTTTAAAGTCTGTTTTGTCTAATATAAGAGTAGCTACTCCTGCTTCCTTTTGGTGTCCATTTGCATGAAATTATCACCCTTTACGTAAGTGTATGTAAGACCTTATGTGTTAGGTAAGTCTCTTGAAGACAGCAGATGCTTGGTTGGTGAATTGTTATCTACTCTGCCATTTTGTATCTTTTAAGTGGAGCATTTAGGCCATTTACATTCAAGGTTAGTATTGAGATATTGAGATACAAGGTTCTATTCTATTCATTGTGCTGGTTGTTGCCTGAATACCTTGTTTATTTTTCATTGTGTTAACTGTTTACAGGTCCTGTGAGATTGATGCTTTAAGGATGTTCTATTTTGGTGTATTTTGAGGATTTGTTTCAAGATTTAGAGGTCCTTTTAGCAGATCTTGTAGTACTGGCTTGGTAGTGGCAATTCTCTCAGCTTTTGTTTGTCTGAAAAAGCCTGTGTCTTTCCTTCATTTGTGCAACTTAGTTTCACTGGATACAAAATTCTTGGCTGATCATTGTTTTGTTGAGGAGGCTAAATATAGGTCCCTAATCCCTTCTGTCTTGGAGGGTTTCTACTGAGAAATCTGCTGTCAATCTGATAGATTTTCCTTTATAAGTTATCTGATGTTTTTGCCTTATAACCCTTAAGATTCTTTACTTCATCTTGACTTTGGATAACCTGATGACTATGTGCCTAGGTGATAATCTTTGTGCAATGAATTTTCCAGGTGTTCTTTGAGCTTCTTGTATTTGGATGTCTAGATCTCTAACAAGGCCAGATTTTCCTCAATTTTTCCCTCAAATACGTTTTTCAAACTTTTAGATTTCTCTTCTTCCTCAAGAATACCAGTGATTCTTACATTTGGTCATTTAACATAATCCCAAACTTTTAGGAGGCTTTGTTCATTTTCTTAAAATTATTTTTTCTTTGTCTCTGTCAAATTGGGTTAATTTGAAAGCCTGTCGTCAAGCTCTGAAATTCTTTCTTCTGCGTTTTAAACTCTATTGCTGAGACTTTGCAGTGTATTTTGCATTTCTCTAAGTGTGTCCTTCATTTCCAGAAGTTGTGATTACTTTTTATTTATGCTATCTATTTCTCTGAAGTTTTTTCCATCCATATCCTATAACATATTTTTGATTACTTTAAGTTGTCATTCACCTTTCTGTGGTGCCTCCTTGAGTAGCTTAATAATTGACTTTCTGAATTCTTTTTCTGGCAATTCAGATATTTCTTCTTGGTTTGGATCCATTGCTGGTTAGCTAGTGTGATCCTTTGGGCATATTAAAGAACCTTGTTTTGTTATATTACCAGATTTTTTTTGTTTTGTTTCCTTCTCATTTGAGTAGACTATGTCAGAGGGAAGATCTAGGGCTCAAGGGCTGTTGTTCAGATTCTTTTGTCTCATGAGGTGCTCCCTTGATGTGGTGTTCTCCCCTCTTCCCCTAAGGATGGGGCTTTCTGATAGACAAACTGCAGTGATTGTTATTTCTTTTCTGTGTCTAGCCACCCAGCTCAGCTATCAGCCTCAGGGCTGGTACCAGGGAATGTCTGCAAAGGGTCCTGTGACGGTTTCATCTTTAAGACTCTCATCTGTGGGTATCAATCAGCACTTGCTCCAGTGGAGGTAGCAGGGGAGTGAAGTGGACTCTGAGAAAGTCCTTGGTTGCAGTGTTGTTTCGTGCACTGGCCTAGTGTTGGTTGGCCTCCAGGAAGGAGGAGGCACTTTCAAAAGAGCATCAGTTGCAGTGGTGTAGGGAGGATACAAGCTGGCCGTAAGGGGACTTGTCGTGGCCTCTGGGGGTTGGGGGTTGTGGTACTCAGGTTGATGGAGTTACATTCCCAGCGGGGATTATAGCTGCCTCTGCTGCATCATACAAGTTGCCATTGTAGTTGGGGAAAGTCAGCAGGGACAGGCCTCACCCGATTCCCATGCAGCCAGCAAGGTCAGTCTCACTCCCACCATGCCCCCCAGTAGCACCAAATTTATCTCCAGGCAGTCGGTGAGCAGGCTAAGATTTTGGCCCTGGCTACAAGCCTTCCTGCTAAGAAAACAAGCAGGGCTTTCAGGTTTTGTTCCTGTTTGCTTGCTGTGGCTTTTGTGTTTCTGTCTGCAATCCCAAATCACCTCCTCCCCGAGATTTGGTCCAAGAAGCTTTGCTTTGATTGAAATTGTTACAAAGTTCAGTGGAAGTTTCTTTCTTCCTGTGGTCTTTCCCTAATTCCACTAGGAGCCCTCCCCAAGGACCCTTGTGAGACAAAGTCAGAAATAGCTTCACTGGGGACCAAGAGTGCCCACAGGGCTCTTCCCACAGCTTCCTCTACTCCTATATTTTTCCCAGCTCTCTAAATTCATCTCAGCTCCCAGTAAGGTCAAATCCTCTCCCATAATTTGATCCTTCAGGTTTCCTGGTAAGATGTGTGTTTGGGGTCAGATGTTCTCCCTTTCACACTTTGAACACTCACAGCTTTTCAGCTGTCTCACGGAGCCTCAGCGGCAGGCCCTTCAATCCATTTTGAGTTCATTTTTGCATATGTTGTGAGATAAGGGTCTAATTTCAGTCTTCTACTTGTGAATATCCAGTTGTCCCAACACCATTTTTTGAAGAGACCATCTTTTCCCTTTTGTGTTCTTGACACCTTTGTCAAAATCAATTGACCAAACAAAAATGCATGGATTTATTTCTGTGCTCTCTAGTCTGCTTCATTTCTCTATGGGTCAGTTTTTATGCCAGTACTATGCTATTTTGACTCTTATAGCTTTGGCCATCAAGTATTTGAAAAAACACTCAAAATTGCCAACCATCAGAAACTGCAAATTAAAACCATAACGAGATATCTGTCATCTCACACCTGTGAAAATACCTATCAAAATGACAAAAGGAAGTGTTGCAGACAATGTGGAGAAGAGGGAATCCTTGTACATTGTTAATGGGAATGTAAATCAGTGCAGCCATTATAGAAAACAGTAAGGAATCTCCTCAAAAAATTAACAACAGAACTATCTTATGACTCAGCAATCCCACTATGGAGTATATGTCCAAAGAATATGAAACCAGTATGTTAAAGAGACACCTGCGCTCCCATGTTCATTGCAGCATTATTTGCAATAGCCAAGATAAGGAATCAACCTACATGTCCACTAGTAGATAAACCGATAAAGAAAATGTGGTATGTAGACACAGTAGAATACTATTTACTTAAAAGGGAAGAAAATGTTATCATTTGCAACAACACAGATGAACATGGAGGACATTATTTTAAGTGACGTGTCAGATAGAGAGACAGATACCATAGGATCTCATTTACATGTGGAGTATAGAAAAAGTTGAACTCATGTAAATAGAGAATAAACTAATGGTTACCACAGGCTGGGGGAAGGAGGTTGGAGATATGTTGGTCAAATAATAACAAAATTTTAGCTAGAGAGGAGGAATAAGTTCAATAGATCTATTGTACAACATGATAATCATAGTTAATAACAACGTATTCTGTTCTTGAAAACTGCTCAGAGAGTGGATCTTGTGTACTCTCACCACATAAATAACTAAATGAGGTAATGTGCATGTTAATTAGCTTGCATTAGCCATTCCACAATGTATACACATTTGAAAACAAAATGTTGTATGGAATAAACATATACAACTTTTATTTATCAATTTAAAAAGTAAATAAATACATTCCGATTAAATTTAAAAATAAATAAATAAATACATTTACCTGGCAGTGGCGCTGTTCTTCCCTGGCTTTCACTCTTTCAATCTTTTCCATGGCTGAATTACATCTTTTTTTCCCTCCTTTGTCTTCCATCTTATCCTCCTTCGTCCTCGCTTTCTGCATATGACCTGTTTGCTACTCCACGGAGTACTCAGAAGCACTCCAGAGAGAACTTCCAGACTTCTCCTCCCTTACCTGCTGACCAGCCTTTAGACCTGCATGCTTAATTTTATCAGCTGTGAAGAAGAATAACTACACACATTGGAATAGAGATTCCAATATCAGTCCCTCTCCTTGGGCACTAAATTTTATCCCTCTTGCCCACTCAAGAGCATTGCTGCCATACTTTCATCTCGCACATCGCCATGTATTTCCTCTTTACTGGTCTGTTCCTCCCATTTATACACAAACCTTCTTCTTCCCCAACCCATCTTAAAAAAAAAAAAAAAAGAAAAAAAAACCCCTACTCTTTCTCTTCACTCCGTTTTTCTCCTCCAATTTACTAGAAACGCTTTGCTGCCTCCAAGTTTTCTCCACTCTTCATCTTTAAAGCTCTCCAGTCAGGGTTTTGCCCCTACCTCTCCTCTTAAACTGTTCTTTCCAGGTCCTCAGTGATGGTCATGCTGCTAAAAGCAGTGGTCACTTCTCAGCCTCCTCCCTCATGGTACAGTAGGTTGTTCCTTTGTCATAGACTTTCATCATTTACCTTCTGGATCATTGCTTTCTCCTGGTTTTCTTTCTACCTCAGTGGGCAATTTTCTGATTAAAAAATACAGTACAGAAGTCATTTACTGTGCCAAAATAGAGTGTCAATATGAACTCTTTTTCCAGATTTGAAAAACAAAGCAGACTGTTCCAGAGCAGGTTATTTAGATTCTCTGTTAGTTGCTTCAGGTATAATGATAAGGTTTTGGACTGCATTGTCTTGAAATTATCCTGCACTGTCCTGATTCTTGGAAAGCATTATATGGTCTGAAATATGCCAAGCAAAGAGGCAAAATACTGAGTGTTCCGGTGTACAACCCATTGTATTCATACTGGGGTCTTAGGTTAATCTCATAGCTTTTCTAAGCCTTAGTCAGCTCATCTCTTACATGGGGAATAATAAAATCTTGTCAGCCTATCTAAACACAATGGCTATAAAAATAAAAACAAAGGGAATTATGTGAAATTACTACTATATGATAAGAAAGGGAATGATTACCTCAAATCTTAGAATGAAAGAGGCAAATTCACAAAACAGCAGAATATTTTACTATATGGATTTTATGATGTGATATTCATTACCTCTCTCAGTCATCTCCATTATAGAAAATGGCCACTTTGTCTTTCCTGTGGCTCCGGCTAAAACCTTGCTATAATCCATTTTGTTCTCTTGCTCTCACAGTTAACCCAATAGGAAAATATTTCCATTTCTACCTCCAAAATCTCTCTGCAATCCAACTGCTTCTCACCAATCTCACCAAAATTTTCCATCTCTGTGATACGTACCACCAGCATCCTTCATAAGGACTGTTGCCATAGCACCACAGTCTCTAGCTTATGCCTTATCACGTGTAGTCCATTCTCTACAAATCAGCCAGAGTGGTCTTGTTAATTAACATTGGTGATTATGTTACTTTTTTGCTCAACGCCTTTTAAAGGCTTTTGATTTCACTCAAACTAAAAGGTGAAATCCTCACGATGGCCTCTAAGAGCACACTCCTCTCTTTTACGCCTCTGACTCATCTATTACTGCTGTCTCCCTCCTATATGTGACTGTAGACACACTGGCCTTTCAATTCATTTCTTCTGCCAGAAATATACTTTTCTCAAATTTCCAAATGATTAACTCCCTCCATTTCTAAAAATTTTTGTTCAAGTGTCATTTTTGTAGTGAGGCTTACCCTGGCCACTCTATTTAAAATTGCAATCTGTTCCATCACTGGGACACTTCTAATCTCCTCTCCTTGGTTTATATTTTTCTTTATCATTGTCATCCTCTAACATTCTGTACCATTTATTTATTTATTTATTTATTTATTTATTGTCTCTCTCCTTTTTCCAGTGCAATGACACATAAATTTTTATCTTTTTCTTTTTCCCCACTAAGATATCTCAAGCACCCAAGAGAGTGCCTGGTACACAGAAGATGTTAAATATTTCTTAAATGTTAAAAGATTTAGTTCTGAAGGCAATACTGCCAAGTGAGTATTATGTCTATTATATCTGCTTTACAGCTACATAAACTGAGCTGTGGAGGCCAAATGACTTCTCCAACACCAGTCAGTGAGGAAGCTGCCTGGCTGGGGATCAAGTACAATCTTTGCATTGTACTATTATTGTGTCTCACTTCGTATGATGATTCCGATTGCTATGTCCAAAGTCAGAGAATGAGAATGTTTCAAAAAGTGGGGATTGCCAGTGGGCCCAAAAGCTTTTAGGAATGCCAGAAAGAAGGAAGATTGTGAAAAAAAAAGCTATGGTTCTAGGTGATAGTGACCTTTGCCAAAGATATTTCAGTAGCACTAGAGCCAAACTCAGAAAGTGGTGGATGAGGGAGTGAATGGAAAGTAAGTAAAAGAGAGTGAATAGTTGATACTCTTTAAAAATTCTGGGGATGAAAAGAAGGAGAAAAGACTTTAATTATATGTAACAGATTTACTTTGTTCCTCTAAGCTCATTTGAATTGGGTTTCTGTGTTTTGGAGAAAAGAAATACTGACTCTTAATAGGCTCAAGTATATCTAACTCAGTAGACAGTGGGGTGAGGGTGGGGGGCGCGGAATCCCAGGACAGCTTTGTGGAAAAAATCATGTGTTCACTGGGTTTAAGACATGAGTAAGAATTAGGAATTAGCTAGAGGAAGTGAGGGGATAAAGATGAGTTAGAAGAGGTAATCAGGGTAGAAGAAACAGCATGAGCAGAGGTTTTGAAAGAAGACACAGCACAGTGTGTGTGTAAAAAAATGTCAGCTGGTATTCCTGGAGTGTGCAGCACATGGCAGAGAACAGCAGATGAAAAGACTGAAGAAATAATAGGAATGAGAGAATGGAGGATGTCAATAGGCCATATGCCTTTAGGTAGAGAGGAGTTAAGCTGAGGAGTCACATGACCAGATTTCCCTATAGATAGGATAGATAGGAAGAGGGCAAGTCTTGCAATGCAACATCTTTTTCTTTCTTTTATTACTATACTTTAAGTTCTAGGGTACATGTGCACAATGTGCAGGTTTGTTACATATGTATACATGTGCCATGTGGGTGTGCTACACCCATCAACTCATAATTTACATTAGTTATATCTCCTAATGCTATCCCTTCCCCCTACCCCCTCCCCACAATAGGACCCGGTGTGTGATGTTCCCCTTCCTGTGTCCAAGTGATCTCATTGTTCAATTCCCACCTATGAGTGCGAACATGCGGTATCTGGTTTTCTGTTCTTGCGATAGTTTGCTGAGAATGATGGTTTCCAGCTGCATCCATGTCCCTACAAAGGACACGAACTCATCCTTTTTTATGGCTGCATAGTATTCCATGGTGTATATGTGCCACATTTTCTTAATCCAATCTGTCACTGATGGACATTTGGGTTGATTCCAAGTCTTTGCTATTGTGAATAGTGCGGCAATAAACATACATGTGCATAAGTCTTTATAGCAGCATGACTTGTAATCCTTTGGGTATATCCCCAGTAATGGGATGGCTGGGTCAAATGGTATTTCTAGTTCTAGATCCTTGAGGAATCGCCACACTGTTTTCCACAATGGTTGAACTAGTTTACAGTCCCACCAACAGTGTAAAAGTGTTCCTATTTCTCCACATCCTCTCCAGCACCTGTTGTTTCCTGACTTTTTAATGATTGCCATTGTAACTGGTGTGAGATGGTATCTGATTGTGGTTTTGGTTTGCATTTCTCTGATGGCGAATGATGATGAGTATTTTTTCATGTATCCGTGGACTGTAGGAATGTCTTCTTTTGAGAAGTGTCTGTTCATATTCTTTGCCTACTTTTTGATGGGGTTGTTTGTTTTTTTCTTGTAAATTTGATTGAGTTCTTTGTAGGTTCTGGATATTAGCCCTTTGTCAGATGAGTAGATTGCAAAAATTTTCTCCCATTCTGTAGGTTTCCTGTTCACTCTGATGGTAGTTTCTTTTACTGTGCAGAAGCTCTTTAGTTTAATTAGATCCCATTTGTCAATTTTGGCTTTTGTTGCCATTGCTTTTGGTGTTTTAGACATGAAGTCCTTGCCCATGCCTATGTCCTGAATGGTATTACCTAGGTTTTCTTTTAGAGTTTTTATGGTTTTAGTTGTAACATTTAAGTCTCTAATCCATCTTGAATTAATTTTTGTAGAAGGAGTAAGGAAAGGATCCAGTTTCAGCTTTCTACTTGTGGCTAGCCAATTTTTCCAGCACCATTTACTAAATAGGGAATCCCTTCCCTATTTCTTGTTTTTGTCAAGTTTGTCAACGATCAGTTGTCTGTAGATGTGTGGTATTATTTCTGAGGGCTCTGTTCTGTTCCATTGGTCTATATCTCTGTTTTGGTACCAGTATCATGCTGTTTTGGTTATTGTGGCCTTGTAGTGTAGTTTGAAGTCAGGTAGCGCGATGCCTCCAGGTTTGTTCTTTTGGCTTAGGATTGTCTTGGCAATGAGGGGTCTTTTTTGGTTCCATATGAACTTTAAAGTAGTTTTTTCCAATTCTGTGAAGAAAGTCATTGGTAGCTTAATGCGGATGGCATTGAATCTGTAAATTACCTTGGGCAGTATGGCCATTTTCACAATATTGATTCTTCCTATCCGTGAGCATGGTATGTTCTTCCATTTGTGTCCTCTTTTATTTCACTGAGCAGTGGTTTGTAGTTCTTGAAGAGGTCCTTTACATCCCTTGTAAGTTGGATTCCTAGGTATTTTATTCTCTTTGAAGCTATTGTGAATGGAAGTTCATTCATGATTTGGCTCTCTGTTTGTCTCTCTGTTTGTCTGTTACTGGTGTATAAGAATGCTTGTGATTTTTGCACTTTGATTTTGTATCCTGAGACTTTGCTGAAGTTGCTTATCAGCTTAAGGAGATTTGGGGCTGAGACATCATGTCGTCTGCAAACAGGGACAATTTGACTTCTTCTTTTCCTAACTGAATACCCTTTATTTCTTCCTCTTGTCTGATTGCCCTAGCCAGAACTTCCAACACTATGTTGAATAGGAGTGGTGAGAGAGGGCATCCCTGTCTTGTGCCAGTTTTCAAAGGGAATGCTTCCAGTTTTTGCCCATTCAGTATGATATTGGCTGTGGGTTTGTCATAAATAGCTCTTATTATTTTGAGATATGTGCCATCAATACCGAATTTATTGAGAGTTTTTAGCATGAAGGGCTGTTGAATTTTGTCAAAGGCCTTTTCTGCGTCTATTGAGATAATCATGTGGTTTTTGTCTTTGGTCCTGTTTACATGCTGGATTACGTTTATTGATTTGCATATGTTGTACCAGCCTTGCATCCCAGGGATGAATCTCACTTGATCATGGTAGATAAGCTTTTTGATGTGCTGCTGGATTCAGTTTGCCAGTATTTTATTGAGGATTTTTGCCTTGATGTTCATCAGGGATATTGGTCTAAAATTCTCTTTTTTTGTTGTATCTCTGTCAGACTTTGGTATCAGGATGATGCTGGCTTCATAAAATGAGTTAGGGAGGATTCCCTCTTTTTCTATTAATTGGAATAGTTTCAGAAGGAATAGTACTAACTCCTCCTTGTACCTCTGGTAGAATTAGGCTGTGAATCCGTCTGGTCCTGGACTTTTTTTGGTTGTTAGGCTATTAATTATCGCATCAATTTCAGAGCCTGCTATTGGTCTATTCAGGGATTCAACTTCTTCCTGGTTTAGTCTTGGGAGAGTGTAAGTGTCCAGAAAATTATCCATTTCTTCTAGGTTTTCTAGTTTATGTGCATAGAGGTGTTTATAGTATTCTCTGATGGTAGTTTGTATTTCTGTGGGGTTGGTGGTGATATCCCCTTTATCATTTTTTTATTGTGTCTATTTAATTCTTCTCTCTTTTCTTCTTTATCAGTCTTGCTAGCGGTCTATCAATTTTGTTGATCTTTTCAAAAAACCAACTCCTGGATGCATTGATTTTTTGGAGGGTTTTTTGCATCTCTATCTCCTTCAGTTCTGCTCTGATCTTAGTTATTTCTTGCCTTTTGCTAGCTTTTGAATATGTTTGCTCTTGCTTCTCTAGTTCTTTTAATCATGATGTTAGGGTGTCATTTTAGATCTTTCCTACTTTCAATTGTGGACATTTAGTGCTGTAAATTTCCCTCTTTACACTGCTTTAAATGTGTCCCAGAAATTCTGGGTATGTTGTATCTTTGTTCTCATTGGTTTCAAAGAACATCTTTATTGCTGCTTTCATTTCGTTATGTACCCAGTAGTCATTCAGGAGCAGGTTGTTCAGTTTCCATGTAGTTGAGCAGTTTTGATTGATTTTCTTAGTCCTGAGTTCTAGTTTGATTGCACTGTGGTCAGAGAGACAGTTTGTTATAATTTCTGTTCTTTTACATTTGCTGAGGAGTGCTTTACTTCCAACTATGTGGTCAATTTTGGAATAAGTGTGATGTGGTGCTGAGAAGAATGTGTATTCTGTTGATTTGGGGTGGAGAGTTCTGTAAATGTGCATTAGATCCACTTGGTGCAGAGTTGAGTTCAATTCCTGGATATCCTTGTTAACTTTCTGTCTCGTTGATCTTTCTAATGTTGACAGTGGCGTGTGAAAGTCTCCCATTATTATTGTATGGGAGTCTAAGTCTCTTTGTAAGTCTCTAAGGACATGCTTTATGAATCTGGGTGCTCCTGTATTGTGTGCATATATATTTAGGGTAGTTAGCTCTTCCTGATGAATTGATCCTTTTACCATTATGTAATGACCTTCTTTGTCTCTTTTGATCTTTGATGGTTTAAAGTCTGTTTTATCAGAGACTAGGATTGTAAACCCTGCTTTTTTTTGTTTTCTATTTGCTTGGTAGATCTTCCTCCATCCCTTTATTTTGAGCCTATGTGTGTCTCTGCATGTGAGATGGGTCTCCTACATACAGCAAACTGATGGGTCTTGACTCTTTATCCAATTTGCCAGTCTGTGTCTTTTAATTGGACCATTTAGTCCATTTACATGTAAGGTTAATATTGTTATGTGTGAACTTGATCCTGTCATTATTATATTAGCTGGTTATTTTGCTTATTAGTTGATGCAGTTTCTTCCTAGCATCGATGGACTTTACATTTTGGCATGTTTTTGCAATGGCTGGTACCTGTTGTTCCTTTCCATGTTTAGTGCTTCCCTCAGGATCTCTTGTAGGGCAGGCCTGGTGGTGACAAAATCGCTAAGCATTTGCTTGTCTGTAAAAGATTTTATTTCTCCTTCACTTATGAAACTTAGTTTGGCTGGATATGAAATTCTGGGTTGAAAATTCTTTTCTTTAAGAATGTTGAATATTGGCCTCCACTCTCTTCTGGCTTGTAGAGTTTCTGCCGAGAGATCTGCTGTTAGTCTGATGGGCTTCCCTTTGTGGGTAACCCAACCTTTCTCTCTGGCTGCCCTTAACATTTTTTCTTTTATTTCAACTTTGGTGAATCTGACAATTATGTATCTTGGAGTTGCTCTTCTCGAGGAGTATCTTTGTGGTATTCTCTGTATATCCTGAATTTGAATGTTGGCCTGCCTTACTAGGTTGGGGAAGTTCTCCTGGATGATATCCTGCAGAGTGTTTTCCAACTTGGTTCTATTTTCCCCATCACTTTCAGGCACAGCAATCAGACATAGATTTGGTCTTTTCACATAATCCCATATTTCTTGGATGCTTTGTTCACTTCTTTTTACTCTTTTTTCTCTACACTTCTCTTTTTGCTTCATTTCATTCATTTAATCTTCAATCGCTGATACTCTTTCTTCCAGTTGATCGAGTCGGTTACTGAAGCTTGTGCATTTGTCACATAGTTCTCGTTTTATGGTTTTCATCTCTATCGGTTCTTTTAAGGACTTCTCTACATTGGTTATTCTAGTTAGCCATTCGTCAAATCTTTTTTCAAGATTTTTTGTTTCTTTGCGCTGGTTACATAGTTCCTCCTTTAGCTCTGAGAAGTTTGATCAACTGAAGCCTTCTTCTCTCAACTTGTCAAAGTCATTCTCCACCCAGCTTTATTCCGTTGCTGGCGATGAGCTATGTTCCTTTGGAAGGGGAGATGCCTGCTGATTTTTTGAATTTCCAGCTTTTTTGCACTGCTTTTTCCCCATCTTTGTGGTTTTATCTGCCTTTGGTCTTTGATGATGGTGACGTTTTGATGGGGTTTTGGTGTGGGTGTCCTTTCTTTTGTTAGTTTTCCTTCTAACAGTCAGGACCCTCAGCTGCAGGTCTGTTGGAGTTTGCTTGAGGTCCACTCCAGACCCTGTTTGCCAGGTTAGCAGCAGCGGAGGCTGCAGAAGATAGAATATTGCTGAACAGCGAGTGTTGCTGTCTGATTCTTGCTCTGGAAGCTTCATCTCAGGATTGTACCCAGCCGTGTGAGATGTGAGGTGTTGGTCTGCACCTCGTGGGGGATGTCTCCCCGGTAGGCTACTCAGGGGTCAGGACCCACTTGAACAGGCAGTCTGTCTGTTCTCAGATCTCAGCCGCCATGCTGGGAGATCCACTGCTCTCTTCAAAGCTGTCAGACAGGGACATTTACCTCTGCCGAGGTTTCTGCTGCTTTTTGTTTAGCTATGAACTGTCCCCAGAGGTGGAGTCTATAGAGGCAGGCAGACCTCCTTGAGCTGTGGTGGACTCCACCCAATTCGAGCTTCCCGGTGGCTTTGTTTACCTACTTAAACCTCAGCAATGGCAGGTGCCCCTCCCCCAGCCTCGCTGCCACCTTGCAGTTAGATCCCAGACTGCTGTGCTAGCAATGAGGGAGTCTCTGTGGGCGTGGGACCCTCCGGGCCAGGTGTGGGATATAATCCTCTGGTGTGCCATTTGCTGTTTGCTAAGACCCTTGGTGAAGCGCAGTATTACAGTGGGAGTTACCCGACTTTATAGGTGTTATGTGTCTCACTTTCCTTTGGCTAGGAAAAGGAATTACCTTCCCCCTTGTGCTTCCCAGGTGAGGCGATGCCTCACCCTGCTTCAGCTCTCGCTGGTCGGGCTGCACTCGCTGACCAGCACCAGCTGTCCGACATGCCCCAGTGAGATGAACCGGGTACCTCAGTTGAAAATGCAGAAATCACCCATCTTCTGTGTTGCTCACGCTGGGAGCTGGAGGCTGGAGCTGTTCCTATTTGGACATTGCAATGTAACATCTCTAATCTCAAACCAACTTTCTGATTACCAGTTGCCCCTAAGTTTTTCACTTCTTCATTATTTACTTTTTTAAAAAAAAAAAAAAAAAAAAAAGCATTTGTGGCTTACTGTTGCTTAAAAATATTGACCTTTATCTCATGTAAAGGTTTGAAATCATATTCAACAATTTTGTTTTTGTAATTGGAAGAAGAGAATTAAACTTGGGATGAGGGGAAAGGCTGAAAAGGAAAAAAGTAAACAGGAAGGAGAAAAGGACATTTGTCTCCCATCAGTTCCTTTGAACTGGTTTTGAATCCTGTTTTGAGAGTGAAAGATGAAACAAGAGTGATGGTCCTAGAGTAGAATACATTTTATCAAAGATGATTGGGATCAGTAATTACTTAGTCAAAACATTTTATGATATATGGAATGATAATCTTAAAATAAGTATATTTATCTTATAATTTTGGTTTAACCTGTCTTAGTCCCTTTGGTGTTGCTATAAAGGAATACCTGAGGCTGAATAATTTATAAAGAAAAAGGTTTTATTTGGCTCATGATTCTAACGGCTGGAAAGTTAAGATTGGGCACCTGCATCTTGTGAGGACCTCAGGCTTTTTGCACTTGCGGTGGAAGATCAAGGGGAGCCAGTGTGTGCAAAGATCACATGGTGAGAGAGAGGAAGTAAGGGGGTAGGGGAGCTGCCAGGCACTTAAACTATTTTCAACTTTTATTTTAGATTCAGGGGGTAAATGTACAAGTTTGATATGTAGATGTATTGCCTGGTGCTGAGGTTTGGAATATGAATGATCCTGTCACCCAGGTAGCCAACAGAGTACCCCACAGTTTTTCAAACCATGGCCCTCTCTTTCCCTCCCAACTCTAGTAGCCCCCAATGTCTACTGTTGCCATCTTTATGTCCATGAGTATCCAGTGATTAGCCCCCACTTGTGAGAACATGTGGTATTTGGTTTTCTGTTTCTGCATTAATTTACTTAGGATAAAGACCTCTAGCTGCAAAGAACATGATTTTATTATTTTTATGCCAAGTAATATTCCATGGTGTATGTGTGCCATATTTTCTTTATCCAATCCACTATTGATAGGCTCCTAGGTTGATTTCATATCTTTGCTGTGGTGAATAGTTCTGTGAAGAACGTAGGAATCCAAGCAATTTTTAACAACCAGCTCTCATGAGAACTATTAATAACTGAGTAAGAAATCACTCCTGAGGGAGTGCATTAATCTATTCTTGAAGGATTTGTCTCTATGACTCACATGGTGCTCATTGGGCTCCATCTTCAACTTTTGGTGATCAAATTTCAACTGAGGTTTGGAGGGGACAAACATTCAGACCATAGAAAATCTAAATAAATATGTTTTAAATAAAACTATTGGTTAATATTTTGATTTAGGGCCAATAACTAATTAGCTGCACTGATTAGAACTATTTTTCCTTGCATCAGTGTGCCCAGGATGTAGGAGATGGAGTCAAAGGAAATTATTTTGGAGTTTTAAGATTTAGTGACTGCCCTACTGAATTTGGGACTTGTGTGGGGTCTGTAGTCTCTTTCTTTTGCTCAATTTCTCCCTTTTGGAATGGGACATTTTACCCAATGCTTGTAACCCCTTTGTATCTTGGAAGTAACTAACTTGTTTTTGGCTTTACAGGCTTATAGGCAGAAAGGATTTGCCTTTGTCTCAGATGAGACTTTGAACGTTGGACTTTAGTATTAATGCTGGAATAACTTAAGATTTTGGAAGATTATTGGAAAGGCATGATTGTATTTTGAATTGTGAGAAGGACGTGAGATTGGGAAGGGACAGGTGTGGAATGATATAGTGTAGATGTCTGTTCCCACCCAAATCTTATATTGAAATGTAATCACAAATATTGAGATGGTCTGGGTGGAAATTGATTGGATCAAGGGGGTGGATTTCTCAGGAATGGTTAAACACCATCCCCTTTGGTACTGTCCTTATGATTGTGAGTGAGCTCTCATGAGATATTTTCCTTTAAAAGTGTTTAACACCTCTTCCCTCTCTCTTTTGCTCCTGCTTTGGCCATGTGATGAGCCTATTCCCCCTTCATTTTCCATCATGATTGTAAGTTTTCTGAGGCCTCTCCAGTAGCCAAGCAGATGCCAACATCATGTTTCCAGTACAACCTGCAGAACCATGAGCTAATTAAACCTCCTTTCTGTATAAATTATCCAGTCTCAGGTATTTATTTATAGCAACGTAAGAACGAACTATTATACATACTAGCCAAAAAAAATCCCCCGAGTGGATGGATTCACAGCCAAGTTCTACTAGACATATGAAGAAAAGCTGGTTCCAGTTCTACTGAAACTTTTCCAAAAAACTGATGTGGAGGGACTCCTCCCTAACTCATTCTATGAAACCAGAATCACCCTGATACCGAAACCTGACAAAAACACAACGAAAAAAGATACTATAGGCCAATATCCCTGATTAACATAGATGTAAAAATCCTCCACAAAATCCTAGCAAACAGAATCCAGCCGCACATCAAAAAGTTAATTCACCATGATAAAGTAGGCTTAATTCCCGGGATCCAAGGTTAGTTCAACATACAGAAATCAATAAGTGTGATTCATCACATAAAAAGAATTTAAAACAAAAACCATATGATCATCTCGGTAGATGCAGAAAAAAACTTTTAGTAAAATCTAACCCTTGATAATAAAAATCTTCAACAAAGTAGGCATTGAAAGAATATATTTCAAAACAATAAGAACCATCTATGACAAACTCCTTGAGAAGTGGAATAGGACATGGATGCCCACTCTCACTGCTCCTATTCAATACAGTACTGGAAGTCCTAGCTAGAAAAATCAGGAAAGAGAAAGAAATAAGTCACACTATCTCTCTTAGCTAGCAATATGATTCTATACCTAGAAATCTAAAAACCTAAAAACTCCACCAAAAGGCTCCTGGAACTGATAAATAATTTTAACAAGGTTTCAGAAGACAAAATCAGTGTACAAAAATTAGTAGCATTTCTGCATGCCAATAATGTTCAAGCTGAGAGCAAAACCAAGGGTGCAATCTCGTTTACAATAGCCATAAAAAATAAAATACCTAGGAATACATCTAACCAAGAAGGTGAAAGATCTCTACAAGGAGAACTACAGAACACTGCTGAGAGAAATCATAGATGATACAAACAAATGAAAAAACATTCCATGCTCATGGACTGGAAGAACCAATATTGTTAAAATGGACATACTGCCCAAAGCAATCTACAGATTCAGTGTTATTCCTATCAAGCTATCAATGTCATTTTTCACAAAATTAGAAAAAAGTATTCTCAATTTCATATGGAGCCATGAAGATCCTGAATAACCAAAGCAATCTTTAGAAGAAAGAACAAAGCTGAAGGTGTCACAGTACCTGGCTTTAAACTATACTGTAAGGCTACAGTAACCAAAGCAGCATGGTACTGGTATAAAAACAGACACATAGACCAATGGAACAGAATAGAGAACACAGAAGTAAAGTCATACACCTACAGTCATTTGATCTTTGACAAAACTGACAAAAATAAGCAATGGGGAAAGACTCCCTATTCCATGAATGTTACTGGGCTAGCTGGCTAGCCACATTCAGAAGAATGAAACTGAACCCCTACCCTTAACCATATACAAAATTAACTCATGATGAACTAAATATTTAAATGTAAGACTTCAAAGTATAAAAATTCTAGAAGAAAACTTAGGAAACATCATTCTAGCCATCGGCCCTGAGAAAGAATTTATGACTAAGTCTTTAAAAGCAACTGCAAAAAAAAAAACACAAAGTTGCCAAGTGTGATCTAATTAAGCTAAAGAGCTTCTGTAAAACAAAATAATTAACAGAGTCAACAGGCAACCTACAGAATAGGGGAAAATATTCATTAACTATGCATACAAAGGTCTAATATTCACAATCTTTAAGAAACTCAAACGTTTAAACAACAACAACAACAACAAAGAAACACAAATAACTCCATTGAAAAGTGGGCAGAAGAGATGAACAAACACTTATCAAAAGAAGACATACAAGTGGCCAATAAACATGAAAAAATGCTTAACATCACTATCATCAGAGAAATGTGTATCAGAACCACAATGTGATGCCATCTCATACCAGTCAGAATGGCTATTATTAAAAAGTCAAACAACAACAACAGATGCTAGTGAGGCTATGGAGAAAAGGGAACACTTACACACTGTTGATGGGAATGTAAATTAGTTCAGCCACTGTGGAAAGCAGTTTGGAGATTACTCAGAGAACTCAAAAGGCACCTAACATTCAACCCAGCGATCTCATTACTGAGTATATATCCAAAAGAAAAGATGCTGCTATCACAGATTATAACAGACTGGGTAAATTATAGGAATAGAAATGTATTTGGCTCATGGTTCTGGAGGCTGGGAAGTGCAAGAGCATGGCATTGGCATCTGGTGAGGGCCTTTATGCTGCAACATCTTGTCACAGAAGTTGGAATGGCAAGAGAGGGCAATGCAACAACAGTTGTGAAAGCAAGACTAATTTTATTCAGGACTATCGCAATAGGGGAAAAGAGACCTCAATATTGAACTGGGCTTCATTGTGAATACAAGTGGGACAAGTGGGAATTATAGCCAAGGAACATGGCGGTTTGCAGATGAAAAATTACTAAAAGAGATATTGTCTTAGGCAATTCTGGTTAAAATGTCCTAACAGGATCCCTGCTGAATGCAGGCCAGATTGATGAGCTATCAAGAGTAGGGAGTGAGAAATTGTGATCGGATATTAAGGGTAATTAGGTATCAAGGATGGGGGATTCTTACTAAAGAGATTTAGTAGAAGTCTTATTAAAACTACATTTTACAAGGAAGTACACAGATGGGCCTAGGAGAAGGTTCAGTAGCCTGACTAAAGTTTGGTCAAACAAAGAATCTTTGCATGGATACAAAAAAAAAAATTACAGTAAGTGAAACAGATAAAAATTTCTGCATTTACATAGCATAAATTCTTATCGGGGAGAAATTATAGTGTACATGCCCATCCCCAGTCCTCTGCATTGGCATAAAACTCAGTGGAATTATGAAGGTTGTAAATAAGGAAGCCTTAGGATCATTCAGGTATAGTATCTTTGATATGGTCATTGACAAAGCATGTTCTTGTGGTAGATGAGGCAGTTTTCCCAAGTTGCACTGTGGGAAGCAGATGTAATTGAATGGGAGCTTAAGCCAGAGAGAAGGAACATGATAGGCACAACATAGTGACTCTAGCTAACTTAGTAGTTTGTAGGCACATTTTAAAAAATAAAAGCTTTGAGGTAGAAGATGAGGATCTGTTTCTGTCACATGGAAGACTATGGAAACAATAGACATTTGGGATATATTTTCTGCCTTGATTGATAGCATCACCATCTACTGTGTCCCTCAAGCAGAAAAATATTAATTTCTTGTTTGTCTCTTCTCTCTCTCTAACCCTCTATATCCAATGTGACTACCTGAGATCTCCATTTCCTCCATTTCTCTTCTATCTTTTCTTTCCATCTATACATCCAGTATAGATTATGATGATTAATGAGATTATTATGATCTCTTGCCTTGACTCTTCAGTAGCTATTTGGTAGCTTCGTTTGTTATCCAGAAATCTCAGTACCACCTTTGATTCATGATTTATATTGTTTTCTGAGTTATCTTTTAAAAATAAAAATCTGATTATGTCACACTTCTGCTTAGCATTGTTCCAGATTTAAACTGTATAGATTTGCTTACAAAATACTTCAGGATGTAACTCTGTTGTACATTTCAACACTCTATTCTGAGCACTCCCCATGGCATGGCATGCCCTTTTCTACTTGTGGCTGGCTTTCATATTTCCTAAACACCCTCTTTGTCTACACAGGCTGGTTTTTTTTTTTGTTGTTTTTTTTACCATTTGAAGTTTCTACCCCATCGTTCTATCTAACTCCAACTCATGATTCAACATTTTCCCTCACATGACTTCTCCTCTGATACCTTCTTTAAATTCTTTACATCTCAAAGTCAAAGAAAGGACTGTCTCTCCTTCCACCATGGCAGTTTTTTTACATATCTATTATAGCATTGATCACACTGACTTACAGTTATTTCTTGCTAAGCCTATCTCCACTACTATTCCTGCTATTAAGTAATATGAAAAAGCTTGGGGAATGCTTCAAAATGTTGATAGCTTCCTCTTATTCTCTCAGGAAGAAATGTTTCTCCTTGTGCTTTTCTCATTTTCTGCCTATGCATTCTCAATTTTGAGTGTTTGGATGTCCCAGCTTCTCTTGGAAGCAAAACAAGATCAAACCCAGCAGGAACTTCCCGGTTGGTGAACACATTGATGTATTCAGAGGGCGGCATACCCAGAGAGCACATGGAAATTCAGTTCCCCCAGCATCCTCCATAACTTGTCCTGTGTATCTCTCCCATCTGGCTGTTCCTAAGTTGTATTTTTTACAATACACCGGTAAGGAAAGTTTTTCCACTTAAAGTTGACAGCAAATTGAGAAGGCTATGAAAGCAAGTCTGCTTTGGTCAAGATGGTCACTCTGGGTTTCTTGTGTCATGAAGACAACTGCTTCCAGTCAAGATGGAGTAACAGAGACCTGATTTACCCCTGTCTTAGCATGTTTGTGCTACTACAACAAAATATCTGAGACTGGGTAATTTACAAAGAGCAGGAATGTATTTCTTATGGTTTTGAAGGCTTGGAAGTCCAAGATCAAGTCACTGACATCTGCTGTCTGATGAGGGCCTTCTTGCTGCATCCTCACATGGCAGAAGTGCAGAAGAGCAATTGAGCAACCTTGCTGAATACTACATGAAGGCTCTTTAAAAAGGGCCCAATTCCATTAACAAGAGAGCAGCCCTCATAGTCTAATCACCTCATAAAGGCTCTTCCTCTATCATATTGGCAAAACTTGGATTGTGGAGGAGACACCCTCAAAACATAACACCCTCCCACATTAAACAACTAAAAAACTGAACCAAATATAGGAAGAAGTGACATTCAAGACAATGATGCTGGGCAACTAAGGGCTGTGATCCCCAAGAGATGAGAAACAAATGAGAATTTTTTGTTTGTTTTCTGTGGGAACATTGATCTGAAAAACTTAGCTCACCATTACAGGGAAATACAAATCTACCCACAACCACCCCAACTCTTTGAGAAGAAAATGGAACCTACGTAAACCCACCAGAGCCTAAGAAAAACATTTAAAGGTGAAAAAAGAACTTCATTCTCCTGGAGGCCACATGGCGGGCCATTCAGAATGTGTTACAAAGGTGGGCCCAGGAGGGTATGTATGAAGTGATGACAAAGAAAGTGCAAGGCTCCTGTGAATTTCTGAGTGCAAGAGAATTTTAAGTAATGAAAATTTTATGTAAGAGCTACTATGTACTAGTATTCCATTAAATGTTTGGGACAATCAAGAGTAAATTTTTTTTTTTTAAAGAGGGATCACATCCAGCTGCACCTCAGCCCCTAAATTCCCGGGTGGCTGAGGCCTTGTGCAATGCCCCAACATGTGCCTTTGTGTCATGCAGGCCCAGAACTGATTTGCTTGGAAAAATGTCATCACTATCTTGTCTTTCTCATTCAATTCTTCTGACTTTGTGCTAAGGATGGCAACAGAAATCCCAACCGTGCCCACATCTATACTTTTGTTTTGGGGAGATTTGTGTTAATTCAGTTATCACTGTACTATGAACTCTGTCTCAGAGATCACTAGTCTTTAAAGATTCCTTGTACAAAGGACATTATTTATTGTTGTGCTTGAGATCTCTGTAAATTTGGTTGTCAGCTATATAGTGTTTTGAGGTTCTTTAACATTGGAGAAATGTGTAATGCTCTAATTTATCATCACCCTTACTGATAGCCAAGTAGATGCTATGTTGTCATGTTGATATATTCAAAACATTCAGAGTCATGCAGACCTTTACACTACTCTTCAAAATAGCTATCAGAGCTTCTTGTATTTGCCAGTGCTTTCACAGTGATACATAGATAGCAGTGGATATTGAGGTTTAAAGAAGGACAGTTAGAGTGCCCTGAGACATACTTTATGTTTTTATTAACACCTTAACTCACCCGTCTCACATTTATTTCAGGTCCCATACTATATTATTGTGAATATTATTTCTATGGCTCAATATATTATAATCACACACAGACACACACACAGAGGGTTGGTGCATATATTTCCATTGTCCTCCTGAAGAACCTCCGTTTAATGCATATTATTTCACACTTAAAACATTTAACTTCACTAAATTGAAAACAGAAGAAGCAGGGGAGGGAACAGAAGGTGACAAATGAAGAGGAGGAGGGAGAGTGGGAAGGCAATGTGTAGCAGGAGGAGGCGAGGCATATGGGAAAGCAGGGATATGTCAAGTTCATGGAAAATAGCAAGCCAATGTCTGATTGACGACATGTCTTTGTTGTGTTTCTCGTGGTGCTTCAACTTGAGGGATGCTGTTAAGTGAGAAAGGCAACTGTCTCTCAGTACCAAAGAGACCTATATCTACCTACAGTAGCCATTGAAATAAAATTACTGACTTGTAAGTGTCCTCCAGAAGACTGGAGTACCATGCTGACTTTCTTTTATGTTATCCTTTCTATTCACATTTGGGAGAAAATTCCGTCTTTTCTGTCCCAGGTTCTCTGAAGGTCAGATTCATTCATCTGTAGTTTCTAGAAGCTTCTTGATTGTAATCACTGTGGGTAAGTACAAAATTCTCATACTCAACTGATAGTAAAACAGTCCAGAGAGCAAATAGCCAGATCTCACCCAGTGCTCACATTTTTAGCACTCTTAGTGGACTTGATGCCTTTTGAATGCCAGACCATATAGTTGCATGCAATGGACAGAGGGCTTTGAAATGACACAGACCTGAATTGTAGTTCTGGTTTTGAAATAATGTGATCTTGGGGAAATTACTTAATTTTTGCATGTCTTCATATCCTCCACCAGATTATTGTTAAGGACCAACTGAAGAAAGGATGTACTGTCATTAAACCTGGCATAGCAAGTCCTGTAAATGGACGTTACTTATTTCTTTATATCTACCTTTGCTGGCCACCGTGTGGAATCTCAAACTGGACATTAACTAAATTCCTAAGATTCTGACTTCTCTAGACATATTTGAAGACTTAGGCAGACTCTGCTAGGCGTCGTAACTGGTGGTAGTGATACCTTAGGCAGGAGGCTGTCTCAGTGGAAGTGGTGGCTTCAATGACATGATAAATTTCAGAAGTAGCTCTCACAGGGAGCTATCACAAGGAAGGGAGAAAGTGGAAGGGAAAATATTAAAAAAAAAAAAACTGTGTTGCTAGAAATGAGCAGGCATTATCTATAGGCTAAAAGTAGTTGGAGAAAATTCTGAATCTACTCTGGAGATGTAGTGTCAGGGCAGACAAAATATTGTTCTGTGCTATTTATTATAGACCTGGTTTTACCACTAGCTTAAAGCAATCTAGGAGACTCTTCCTGCATAGAAAATAATTGACCCTGGTCAATTTTGCCCATCTGCTGCCTTACCCCAACGTGACTGCATATGGACTACTAATGACCTAACATCATAAAAGTCTGAAAGAAAACCAAAAGATTTCCAAATTTCCTGTTGGTTTCCTATTCCAGAAAACATGCCATAACCTTGATCAGAAAATATTTTCTAAATATGTGGATGCTCTGTTATTGTGTGGCTGGGGTGCTTAGGAATTACTAAAGTTTTGGAGTAAGAAATTCCAATGATGGTCCTAGGATGACACTTCTGAATTCTCTTTGAAAAATGAAGTCATAGCTGGGCGTGGTGGCTCATGTCTGTAATCCCAGCACTTTGGGAAGCTGAGGCAGATGGACACCTGAGGTCAGGAGTCCGAGACCAGCCTGGGCAACGTGGTGAAACCCTGTCTCTACCAAAAATACAAAACTTAGCTGGGCGTGGTGGCGGATGCCTGTAATCCCAGCTACTCGGGAGGCTAAGGCAGGAGAATCACTTGAACCCAGGAGGCGGAGGTGGCCGTGAGCTGAGATCGTGCCATTGCACTCCAGCCTGGGTGACAAGAGTGAAACTCCATCTCAAAAAACAAAACAAAACAAAACAAAGAAAAGTGAAGTCATAGGAAAGCAGGCCTTGAATTGTGGTCAAGATTTGAGTGAGGAGAGAAAAATGGGCAGGATATTCTGTGGAGAGAAATGACCAAACTCATGCCAGTGGGGATGACTATGACCTGCTCAAGGTTTAAAGACCAGGCAGTGAGATTTCATCTGGAAATGAAGGAGGCAAAAGGAATCTCTGTGAGATTTCAGTGCTAACAAATTTTTTTAGCCTCATATTCTTCATGCAGTTAAGCAATATGTGTTTTTGAATGCTGAACAGCTTACTTTATATTTGCATCCCCCAAAACAAGCAGTAAGTATTGAGATTATTTTCCATCAATCCTCCCTCATGTGAAAAGTGTAAAGACCTTAGATGCTATTATGGACTCTGTAATCTCTTATTTGTTCTCTGTTAATAACAGAATTTGTGAATTACTGAGAATCCTTTTTGAGACTGTGTATCAGAATGCAGTGGTTGGAAAAAAGGGATTTGACAGATTTCTGCTTTCATCTAACAATTATTTTTTCATTTTTTGTACTTGACACTACTTTGGAGGCATTGATGAACAGCCAAAACAGCACCTTGCAAGGATGGTGAGATATCAATTACTTTTAATTACTCCCCAGCTCTCTCCCTTAATTACCTACTATGTTAGCTGGAATTTATTGCAGAGTAATAATCGTGATGTTTTGCATTTACATAGTCCCTTTCTCCAAAGCATTTTACAGGTATTACCTCACTATTATTATGAAAATTTAAAGTGTTGAAAATACTGCCATGAATAAGGGAAGTATACAGTGGCTGTGTTCACATTTTTCAGATGGAACATTTTCTACAGAGAGTTCACAGTAATAGCCAAATCTGAGGACTTCTCATTATAACCTTTCCCCGTCGACATTTCACATGTTTTATTATACGTGGTTCCCATGTTTGCTTACTGATTAAAAATACTTTCTCAAATATAAAATGAAAATATCACAAAACGTTAAATAATAATCCCACCGGGAGTGCAATATGTTTCCCACCCAAAAATTTAAGTAATGGGCCTTACTTTTTTTTTTATGCAAGTAAGAAACCCTTGCATAGTAGCAAAATATTTTGAAAATGCCAAAGAGGTAGTAATTACATTTTTAAGTCCATTGATTGGAAAATAAATAATTAGAAAATTGACTATGAATTATGCTAGAATATTTATAATTTCACCCATTATCCTAAAAAATACTATCAGATAAGTGAGGGTAGGCTCTACTCAACCTCATTCTATAAATACAAGACGATTATACACTCAGTCTACATTCAACATGCTTATATCTATATTGCTTCAGACCTTGTAACCCTATTGCTTCTTAGAGGCCTGTTTCCCAATATTAGAAAAAACTGGTCTGAGTGTTAAAGCCAGTGTTTTCAGGAATCATTGTTCATATACAAAATAATTACGTTGAACTCAAAAAGAGGAATTGAAGAACATCATTCAGCATTCAAGAGTTCCTCAGTGGTTGGCGAGCTACCCTTCAGGGTTAAAACTACTTATACATTGAAACAATGAAATTTACATGCTTGAGAGGTTTTCTTTCCCCTTATCTTGTCTGTTAGAATTAATAAGTTCGAAGCATTCAGCTCAGAATAGAGGCTTGATTGCATGTCTTCTGCTAAGGATCTGAGACGTGAGGAGACTGCAGTTTGAGACTCTTATAGAGTAAGCACCTTTTGGATCTGAAACTGCCTTGCATTGTTTCCCTCTTTACTTCTAATTGTTTGTATTTAAATACATCCTATTGTTTACAAAGATACTGAAAGTTGTAAGGTTTTGATGTCCAGGCTAAAGATGGTAATGAAATCTAAGTACTTGGTTTCCAATTTTTGTTATTTGAGTAGTAAATTATGGCACACAAAATAAAAAAGCATTAGGATTATCTTCTTTAGAATTTTGTTTAGTGGTCTTCACTTTCTAGTTGTTATAGATAATCCCAGAAAACAAGCCAAGTTTGGAAAAAGGCAATGGAATTTTGATTATGAGGCATTTATTCTTAATTCTAGTTTAGCTTTTACCTTATATTGCTTTGAAATGCAATTAGAATTACCATAGACAACAAAAATAAATTTGTGTGGCATCTTCCTTTTAAGGAAATTTAGAGGTAAAAAGCAGTATTTTGTTTATTGAGTAGGACATTGAGAAGGAAATCCTAAATCAGTGATTGCCTCTGTATCAGTTACTTGATTGTATGAATTATCTCTTATGACTTCCCCACTTACAGAATGAGGTTAATTATAGCTACCCTCACTTATCTCATAGGATATTTTAGGAGAATGGATGGAATAATAAATATGCCAGTTCATCTAAAGTGAAGTATTTAAAATACAAATTATTTTAGCATAGAAATATACTAAATTTACTCTATATTACATAGTACTAAAATGTATAGGAATATACTATGGGAGAGGAAATTATTTAAAACTGAGAACATTTACTGTAAAAGAAAAATCCTCAGAATTGGATAGAAAGAGAGTAAGTAGATAGAGGTGGAGGGAGAAATAGGAAGGATATGATGATTCCAAGAAGAAAAAGAGTTTAAAATCTCTGCGTTGTTGTTTAATTGGAGAGAACTCTGATACTGGGTTTGGGCTTTCAGGATGACAGGAAATAGCAGATAGAGAGGTAACCAGCTTTCCGTGTGGCCTGTGGAATTCTGAAGGGAGCAGAGCAGACAGTACTGGCATTTAAAGTGAACATCTCTATAGTTGAAGCTATTGGCTGCCCCATAAATTAGCTTCTGCTCAGTTGCTTCTCCTGTCTTTCAGTGAGATGATTCTTCTATTCTTAAGGCCAGATGTGAAAGTTACAGTTATTCTCTTTTCTTCTTCCTTCACATCTAACAAGTCTTCCTATTTTATCAACATTTTTTCCCCACAATGTTGCTTCCAACTCTCTTGCCTTTTAGATAGCGAAAGTAGACAGACAAATTCCAGGCAGACAAAGGTGATTCCCCAGTAGGGCTCGACCTTCAACCTGTGGACTGAACTGCCAGTTCTGGATAGAGTCTACAACCAGAGAACTATCGCCGTCTTACCCACTTTCTCTCAGTTGGTTCCTTCTGGATGATGTTTTTTAACCATCAACTGGGGCTTTTTTCAAGACCACCCATGGACCAATCAGCACATAATCCCCCATTCTAAGCCCATAAAAACCCCAGACTCAGACTCACAGATGGCTACCCACCTTGGGTCCCCTCTCATTGTCAAGAGCTTTTCTGTTGATCAATAAAATTCTACTCTGCCTTGCTTACTCTCCAGTGTCTGCAAACCTCATTTCTCTTGGTTTCAGGACCAAAACCCGGAACTTGCCAAATGGTGGGAGTGAAAACAGCTATAACACTCTCTCTCACTGAACTGTAGGAGTGAATAAAGCCACTGGGTGCTGCTCCTTTCTGCCTGATGAACAAAAGGGCTTGTAACACTCTTTCCCACTTGCTGAACCAGGGGAGTGGAAAAGCTGCTGGACACCACTCCCTTCCACTCCCCAAACTATGGGAATAAAAAAGCAGTGACATTTTCATCCTCAATGCCACCACTATGCCTGGTGCTCCTCATCTTCTAACAGGTATCCAGGGCCCTGTGTTTTTCCTTCTTCTGATATAGACAGCATACAACAGATCAATCACTCCCCTTAAAGAATTAATTTCATGAGTTCAGCTTCTCCTCAGAAATCTTTAATGAATCCTCAGTTGCTACCAAATGATCCTTTAGTCTACTTTGCTTGAAATTGCTAAAATCTTGTCTGAAACTACTTTTTCAAATGCACCATTTCTTAATGTGTACTGTACTCTAATCAGATTGACTTCACATAATCTCCCTTATATTCTGTGCTTGATCTTTACTCAGAGGCTTTATTCCAGCTATTGTCTCCATCTGGAATTTTCTCACCTCTCTACATTATCTCCAATTCAGTCAGTCCTTCAAGTGTCTCCTTAAATTCTGACACTGGTGTGCTGGATCCTGAATCGAGTATCCCCATCTTTTCCCAACTCTATATTCAGTGACATCTCATTAGTACCTTGAAATCAGCCATGGTGGGAATATTTGCACAACAGCAATTGGCAAACAATAAAAAAATCAGTCCTTCCTCCCTGACCAGAACCAGTTTTTCAATGAGCACACCACTGCCATTCCCTCTAAATCTTCTTTGACAGTTCACACAAACTTACTTTTTATATCATGCATTTGTGTACTTCTTTGTGTACCAAAATCAATATTTTAAAAAAACATTGTCTAACCTGTTGTTTGACTTTACAACCTGATTGTCTTCTGAAGTTCACTGGCCAAGTCCTGTATTTTCTTGTTACCCTTCTCAACCTCAAGAAAAATGTTTACTGAATGAAAACTGAGATGTTCAGTATACAACTCTTTTGATTTTCTGGCTTTCAAGATTATTTGAAAATTCAGAAATGATGTCAATATTTTTTCTCTTTCTATGCATCCACTGCCTGGTGTAATGTCTCACTGATCCTATGTACCCAAAACATTTTATTTGAATCATCTCTGTATGCTTGTGGTGGGTGGTAAATAATACTAAGCTTTTTTACATGTCAGCAAAGAGCCATACTAAGGCTCTTTCGTTTTAATTTACATTTTCCTCCAAATATAAACCAAATTGAATTGACTCTTCTACTCTAAGGTCAGATGTGAGAGTTAATAATCTTAGAATTTTAACACAATATCTTTGATGTTGATTAGAATCTGTGTCCATAGATATAATTGGAATGCCAAGATGTGAGTAAAGGTTCCAACTAGCTAACATGTGTTGGGTGTTTACTATGTGCCAAACACTAAGCCTTTAAAATATATTTTTTCATTTAATCCTAATACCAACTTTCTGAGGTGGTTATCATTAATGCAGTCATTTTACAAATGAAGAAATTGGCTCTGGCACAGTTACATGTCTACACCCAATGGCACCATAGAGTGACTCCAAACCATTTTGATTCTAGAACAGTCATCTTAATGACTTTACACCTTAATTCCACATACAAGCAGCACTCTAATGTTAGGACTGTGTTACATTTTTAACGTTTGCCTATGCCATGTCAGGAAAACTAATAATTAGACTTTGAATTTTTCCAGCCAGGCTCTTAATGCCTGTTTAAATGAGTGAAGTTTCATTTTCAGGCCATTCTATCATTTCATTTTAAAGAGAGAAAATGTTGTTGATTAAGACATCATTTATGAGCTAGTAAAAATGACTGTTTAGTGAGGGCTTACTTTGTGCCTAATGCTATTCCAGATAGTCTGGGAATTAAAAGGGGATGGAGAGAAAGATTCTCTATCTTTCTTCAAAGTCCTATAAAATAGGACAAATGGCAATGAATACATATGGGACAAAGAGAAAACAATTAGATGATAATTTCTATGATACTAACTGAAAGAATTTAAAAGTTAGGAAATATCAGGAAAGGTTGAAAATCAGTACAATTTTAAGGAAGAAGTGGGAGTGGAAGATTGAAGGTTGGTTTTGAATAGGGACAGATGAGAGTTATAGTAAGGAGGAAAAACAAGTAAATGTACTGAGGCAGAAAATGACCGTGATATATTGGAGACGATCATTTCAGAGGCTCTGAAATCTCTGAATATTGGGTTTTGATCCCATCGACTCTCAATATCATTGGTACAAAGCCTAGAACTTCAAGGTCATGACTTAGTTTATCCAGAAAAAACAGCTGCCTTGCTGACAAGGAAAGTCAAATTAAATGCAGTGTTCACATTTTTATTTTGTTACACCGGAGGCACCCATCTCCTCATAACATCCATTTTCCTCTCCCTGCTCCTTGATCTTTCCATGGTGCCTGGCAACAACAGGAAGCACTGGAGCTTTCAGCTGGGAGACTGTGCTGCAGGCTTGAGAATGTTATTTTTGAACTTGTTCCTGTCCCTTTTTTTGCAAACTCAATTCATTACCTTGGGGTCTGTAATCTCACACCAGAGAGACAGTCATTGTCTCCACAATGTTTTTAGTCATTTTCCCGTGTGATTCAGCGGGCGCCTAACTGCCCTTCTGCTGTCCTCACATTTGTCTTGTTTTGCCTCTTAGACAGCTGTCCCAAGTTCATGCTCAGACTTGGGTAAAGGCAGTAAGTGCTTCTCTACCCAGCCTATGCAGTTTTTTCTCTGTTTCTGGCACATTATTGGATAAACAAATGTCCTAATCTAATTTACAGTGACAGGCTTTTATTACAGTGTTCCTCTCTTGGAGCCAAAATAGAAGCACATGCCCCAGTCAAGAAAGGGTTGCTTTCTTGTCTAGAAACTTCCCAAAAGATTTGCTTATTCAGAGACCTCCTCCTTTTTTTCCTCCTTGACCTCCTTGGCTGCCTGCAACTTTTTTTCAGATTAGTGAGTTGTCTTTCTTATTAGCACTGTGAGAGACTGGAAGAATAATGCAGCAATAATTTGTCCTCCTTCCCTTCATTTACAAGCATCTCCCTTTCCTTTCTGGTGAATTTAATTCCTCCGGTAACCCGGCCATAGCCATGGCCAGCACTCTTTCCTATGTCTCTGCTTTCCTGTCTTTCATCTTTCTCTTGGATAATAGCTGCTTATCAGCCTCTGGTTGGATTTTCTCCCAAGTTTCCAATACTGAATTTGTCTGGATAATATGTCTGAGTCAATATCTTCAAAGCTTTTATCCTAAGAGATAAGTGTATTCATGTTTTAACACACTCTCAAGATTCTTCATAATAGAGGTTTCCCCTATTTGCCAGATGTAGCAGATTCTTTTGTTCCAAGTGAGGCTTTCCAATCCTAGTTCATAGCAGCTAGATGTTGGGATAGATTTCCTTACGTGTGAAACCTGTGTCACCCCTACAAAGCTTATAGCAAACTTCGCAGTTACTGCTTTACTCATTCTTGAATAATTCTTCCCTAGACAACCACTTCCAGCATCCCTGGGAAATTAATCACATGACCTTCCATTTCTGTATGTCACAGAGACACACACAATGAGACATACAGAGGTGGGTAGAGGGGGTGTATGGATAATTGATTTTTTTGTTCTCAGCAACAAAATTAGAAACTCCCTTGTAGAATCTTTCTGCATCTGTGCTGGGTAATTACACTCAGAGAATTCGTCTTCCTTGGGAGAGAGCTTAGCAGTGAGATTGTCTGGTGGAGGTTCATGCTGATTTTACCCTTTGTTGCCTTATTTCTTGGATTTCAAGTATAGTCAAAAGTGTGTGTAGTCTCTACCTTCATCATTTCTAAACAACAGGACAAATAAGCAGGGACAGAGACACTTTTTACTTTTTCTTTCTTTTTTTTTTTTTTTGAGATGGGAGTCTTGCTAAGCCACTCAGGCCAGAGTGCAGGGGTCAATCTTGGCTCACTGCAACCACTGTCTCCCGGGTTCAAGCGGTTCTCCCATCTCAGCCTCCTGGGTAGCTGGGATTACAGGCACCCACTATCATGCCCGGCTAATTTTTCTATTTTAGTAGTGACAGGATTTCACCATGTTGGCCAGGCTGGTCTGGAACTCCTAACCTCAGGTTACCTACCTGCCCCGCCTTCCCAAAGTGCTAGTTTTACGGGCGTGAGCCACTGCGCCCGGCCACAGAGAGACCTTTTGATGACTATAAGAATACATTTGTGTGGATAAGGTATAGTTAGAGTTACTGGTTATAAAAGAGAAGTTGGAAAAATTAAGAAAAAAAAAAAGATGTGTTAGTGTTTAAAAATGTACCTGGACTGTGTGTTAATCAGGTCTTGTAAGACACGCATGACATGACTGTCATGAAAGAAGTTATTATACTCACAGATCCCCAGAAACAGGAGGTACAGCACGCCATGCAGAGCCACATGCGGAAACAGCAGGGTCAATCAGGAGGCAAAGGGAATGAGAGAAAGCCTGTGCAAGAGCCTGTTATGTGCTTTTTGTGGGAGGGAATGGAATGGCAGGGTAAGCAGATTTAGAATTGGCTAGTTTGATTACTTTTGGTAGGAAATAGGGGCCGTCCCCTTGTCTGGTACCTGGCCCTAGGGTAGGTAGCTAGTAGCCCAGAGTGTAAGAGCTAGATAAAGGAGGAAGTCGTGAGGTATGTGCTTTGGATTGATTGGTTTTTACATGAAACACGTAGTCCCAGGTGAGTCATTCTATCCTTAGGGATTAGTGAACCCTGGGAAAAGCCGTCTCTTCTAGTGTCAGCAAGGCCCCAAGATTTGGAAACATCAGAATAAGAAGATATGCTTAATGCAGCTGATAAAAGTTTTAAAAATGGCTCTTGGGAAAACAGCACCAAGGAAACACAATGCAATTTGTGGCACTTACTGAATTCCATAAGTGCTCAAGCAAAGTTTTGTACATATATACCAGGATACATTGCAAGAATATTCTGAGCAGAATTGAATCTGATATCCAAAAACTGGGAAGAAACCATGTATCTGTCAACGTTAGAGTAATAAACACATTTTGTACATTTATATGATGAAATTGTACACAGCATGTAAACAAGTGAGCAAATTACAACAATATGCAACTACATGGATAAAACATGCAAGTATAATATTGAAAAAAGAAAGCAAAGCACAAAATAATACCCTGTAATCAAAATGGACAAAACTAAACTATATTTTTAGGGATGATCATATCAGTGATGATAGTATGAAAAAAAGAGATATTATAATAAAAGTTATGGTGCTGGTTATTTCTTGCTGAGAGAGAAAGGTATGTTCAAGAAGAGACTCATATGGACATCTGCAGGGCCAGTAGTGTTCTGTGTCTTGACCTGGGTGGTAGATACATAGCCATTTACTTTATAAATATAAAACACTGAACTCTTCATTTGTGTTTCATGTATGTTTTGTGAATGCTGTATTTCATAATGAGTGGTTAAAATTACTTTAGACAGAATTTCTAAATCTATTTTTCTTTGGATGTTATAACTCAATGTATCTGTTCACTGTGAAGAATGTAAACAGAGAAAAAGGGGAACTTTATGTTCCAGGTTAATGAATTCTTTAGAATCATTAACCACCAGGTTTTTAATGATTTGTTGAATGAGATTCCTTTAAAAATGTTATGCTTATAAACAAGCCAGACTACTAAAGTGGAAAGCACAGTTTGTTTTGACACTGATTCTTGTGTGTTTTCAATAATGTTTCACTTTTAAGAGTCAGTGTGTTAATGCATACACAGGGAATACATCTCTTTGAAGTGCTTTATAGAAGGTGATAGGGTGGTATTACCTATTCTCAAGAATACACCAATACGATTATCCCATAACTGCCCTTTGTTTACGTACTGTTTGAGGAAAAAAGGATCCATTAATAAAGTAGGTACTGGAATTACTGATGCTATCTCCATGTGTTATGCTATTGAAAGAACACAAAATATATGGTCATTTGATTAAATGTATGTAGAGTAGTGGTCAAGAAAAAAATTGGTTTTCTACTCCCTTATGTTCATTCCTATGTATTAAATATTTATATTTTTTTTATCGGCTAATGTATGCATCTCTAATGCACCCTCTTTGCTGATCTCAGCATTCCTTTCTATTTATTAAAAGAAAATACAGGAAATGTACTCTTCTCAATCTTGAAATTTTTTAAAGGAAAAAGTTTTCCCTGATTTGTCAATAAGACTTAAAAGAGAACAATAAAAGTTATAATTATGAAGCTGATTTAGCTGCGCTGTATGCTGAATGGCTGAAACAATACAGCTTTCCTTATGTTTTTAACAATTCGAAATCCTCTCTTTTTGTAGTTCGTGAAAATTATATGACAGAGTCACAGATCAGTAATGGAAGGCTCTCTGGGGACAAGACAATGAATGGCGAGTCAAAGGAAGGGACTGACAAGGCTACAGAATTAACAGTTGGAGTCAACCTGGAGAAACCAGGATTCAAATACAAGGTCAAACTTCTTTTCTCAATGCAGTCACAAGTTTTCCCTTCCAAGCCAATGCCATCAATACTTGAGGATATTTTTCTAGAACACCTACTTCTTTTTTTCCTCAGGTCGCAAATCTGTCTTCTTACACTTGTCCACTAAAGTTGAATTTGCAACTATCTAATTTCAGTCTTAATCCCTTTCTCTGGATAGGGTGTGTACAAGAAATAGAGAAGAATAAGAGTTTTGGAGGCCTGAGAAATGAGTTTTCATTAGCATAAATATAAGTAACTGGGACAACAGAGGACTCAGCAGCAGATGGCTGATAAGATCCCATCTTGTTCAATATATTCAAGAACAGAATTAATTTATAATACCACATATTAGCAATCTTCTAATACTTAGGTAATCTCTTTGCAATTCTTTCCAGTAAGCACAGATGCTGCTGATGGAATAAATGGAAATAAGTCAGCCTGATCTAATAGAAAGTGTTTTTTCACCTTTTCCTGGGATAGGCATTTTGGTCTGAATTTTACTGGCATGTACTCATAAGACACTCAATAACTGTTAGCTCTATTAGGATATGGCTGAGTAGGCCGGGCGCGGTGGCTCAAGCCTGTAATCCCAGCACTTTGGGAGGCCGAGACGGGCGGATCACGAGGTCAGGAGATCGAGACCATCCTGGCTAACACGGTGAAACCCCGTCTCTACTAAAAATACAAAAAAACTAGCTGGGCGAGGTGGCGGGCGCCTGTAGTCCCAGCTACTCGGGAGGCTGAGGCAGGAGAATGGTGTAAACCCGGGAGGCGGAGCTTGCAGTGAGCTGAGATCTGGCCACTGCACTCCAGTCCAGGCGACAGAAAGACTCCGCCTCAAAAAAAAAAAAAAAAAAAGGATATGGCTGAGTGAATGGATCATGGTATAGTGGGAGAAAGTGCTGGACTGGGAGTCAGAGAAATTGAAATCTGGTTCTTGGCGTGAGTATAAATAAATCATTGACTGTCTTAGTTTCAGTTTATTCATTTGCGTAATAAACAAATAAAGGAATCTGATGATTTCTGAGATGTTTTTGGCTAGCTCTGTGTTTCTCGGACTCTGTGAATGGTGAGTACCACTTATTATCTTCAACTCTTCAGAGTGAAAAGATAGAGTCTTGCTCTGTTGCCCAGGCTGGAGTGCAATGGCGTGATCTCGGTTCACTGCAACCGCCGCCTCCCAGGTTCAAGCGATTCTCCTGCCTCAGCCTCCCTAGTAGCTGGGATTACAGGCGCCCACTACCAGGCCCAGCTATTTTTAGTGAAGCCGGGGTTTCACCATGTTGGCCAGGCTGGTCTTGAACTCCTGACCTCAGATGATCTACCCACCTCGGCCTTCCAAAGTGCTGGGATTACAGGTGTGAGCCACCACACCCAGATGAAATAACTGTATTTTAATTTAATGATTGAAATAGAGTATATTCTTCGACATCCAAAAGCCAGTTACCTGACATTTTTCTCCTACAAAATAATAACAGGCACAATTTATGGAGCCATTAGTATGTTTCAGGTGCTATATCGAGTACTCTACAAAGATGCTCTCATTTAATCCTTAATTAATTAATTATTGTCATAATGATTTTATAGATGAGAGAACTTAGGCTTTAAGAGTTTGAGTCACTTGACCAAGGCCTAGTACTTGCTTGTGATTGGTAAGATATGACTTCAAGTCTTTTCTATATTACTCCAGAAGCCATGCTCTTAACTACTGAATCTGTGTGCAATTTGATATAACACAGGATTATCAGGAGAAAATCACTGGATCAAGACAGGAGGGTCTAAAGTGGCTGCAACCTTTAAAACACTGTTTTATTTCAAAAGTAATATATAGTCATATTCTTTTTGTGCACAATTACAGCAATACATGATAAAACATGATATTTCTTCTTTCCCTCTGCTTCCACTCCCACTCCCCTTCCCAAAAGTAGAATCACCATCCATAGTATATAGGTTGGTGTTGGTGTTAGTGACTGAAGGAAAACACAAGGGGCCCTCTGAGGTGACAGCGATGTTCTGATTTTTGACCTGAGTGCTGATTATCCAGCTATGTTCATTTTGTGAAAATATATCAGGCTATTCAATCCTGGTTTGTACACTTTTCTTTTCTTTTTTTTTTTTTTTTTTTTTTTGAGACGGAGTCTCGCTCTGCCGCCCAGGCTGGAGTGCAGTGGCCGGGTCTCAGCTCACTGCAAGCTCCGCCTCCTGGGTTTACGCCATTCTCCTGCCTCAGCCTCCCAAGCAGCTGGGACTACAGGCGCCCGCCATGTCGCCCGGCTAGTTTTTTGTATTTTTTAGTAGAGACGGGGTTTCACCATGTTAGCCAGGATGGTCTCGATCTCCTGACCTCGTGATCCGCCCATCTCGGCCTCCCAAAGTGCTGGGATTACAGGCTTGAGCCACCGCGCCCGGCCTGTACACTTTTCTATATGTACCTAATATATTTTTAAAAAAGCTTATCAAAGAAAATGAATACCATGATACACAAACATATTATACTGTTAGTCATCCCAACTTTCCCAATGGAAAAAGCTATGTAAAAATTAGGTTGCAAAACCACTTTCTTTCTTTATTCTTTGAGGATTGCCAATACCACATTGTAATTTCTAGAACCCACTTGAGTTATTTATTGGAAGTCTTCTACCTATTTGGCAAGCTCTATACACTATATTTCTCCACATGAGGCTGCCCATGGTTTCAGATGAATACCTAACTCAAATTATGCTTAATGTTTAATGTCAATTGAACCAAATGTCACATTTTCACAATGGGTCTTGTCAAAGGGGAATACCTCTTCCCCATTCTGTGAAAAAGGATTTCATCTAAAGAAGCCCTATTCTCCTCCATGAAACTCTTGGTGGCAAATTTTGGTATATGTAGTCTATCTTCTACTCACATGTCTCTTAGGAGGATGACATACCTGCCAAGAGCACCTCCTCACAGTTTCTCTTGGCCATGGAGATAGTCATTATGTTTGCTCTCCAACATCACATTATCTGGGCACATGAAAGGCTAAATTTACTGGTGGGGCAAGTTTGTTCATTCTGGCCACTGGACTGGGATTGAAAGTGATGTGATTCACTTCTGGAGGAGAGCATGTGATTGCCAGAAAGAGAGACTTTCCAAAACCCCGTTTATCTTTCTGCAATGGTAACCAACCAGGTTTGAGATACGCTCCTTCAGACTGGTTCCTAGAGAGAAGGGGAAGTAGAGGAGAGTCCCAGGTGACTTATGATGGACATGTTATGTGAGTAAAGAGTAAATCTTTGTGGCATGAAGGCACTGAAATGTTGAGATCTTGCAGCACTGCAGCTGACTGCTGACAAAATGCAATGAGTTAAACTTAGCAGCTGAGGCTATGTCCACGGTCAGGAGGAGAGCTGTTCAGTGCTGCCTGGACCTAGGTGGATAAATCTAATTCCAGAGTTTAGCCTTCAAAAATTCCCTTTATTTGAAAGCAATATTCTCTAGTATAATCTTTACATGTGACATATGTAAAGATTTATTTATTATTATTATTATTATTATTATTATTATTAAGTCTCATTTACCTTGCTCTTTTGCCTAAACAGGGAGAACATGTGTAGGAAAGAGAAATATTATTTTCTGGACCTGCTCCCTTATAACTTCATCAGGTTACTGAAGGGGGTCAAATGACCTTAGAAGGAACTCGAGAGGCAGATGGGGATGAGATCATGCATAACCCTATGGACAATGTTAAAGACTTCGACTTTAATATAAATCCATTAGGAAGTCATGGAAGGCTTTCAGGGAGATGTGTGATAAGATGTACATTTTTCAAGAAGCAGACTGATTAGTGTGTGGAGAATGCATTAGAGGGATGTGAAAAGGTATATGGGAGAACAGTTAGGAGGACATGGCAGAAAGTCCTGACAGGATGATAGCTGAATAAACAAAAAGAAATTTGGGCTGAGTGTGGTGGCTCATGCCTGTAATCCCACTTTGGGAGGCTGAAGTGGGAGGATAAAGCCCAGGAGTTTGAGACCAACCTTGGCAACGTGGTGAAACCTCATCTCTACATAAAATTAAAGAAAAGAAATAGCCAGGCATGGTGGTGTGCACCTGTAGTCCCAGCTACATGGGAGGCTGTGGCAGGAGGATTGCTTTAGTCTAGGAAGTCGAGGCTGCAATGAGCCATGATCGTGCCACTGCATTCATGGGTGACAGAGTAAGACTGTCTCTCAAAACAAACCAGAAAGAAAGAAATTCTGGGATGGTTAAACTGATGAAATATATGTGTCCTTCCCTCATAATCTACCTTGATCTGGGGATACATTTTAGAACATTTAGTGGAATTGATGCATGGCATAACCTTTAGGCAATGCTTCAGAAGCATTAGGTCCATCTCTCTCTCATATATGCTTTTGATAAGGATTGTACAGAAGAGATTTTGGATTACACTTTTTGGTAACAGCTTTAAGTGCACAAATTCTGTATGTGCTTCAACAATTAATTGATACATCTTCTGACATTTAAACATTAAGGAAGACCACATCACCCTTATTCTTCCAAGAATGTCCACAGTCCATTCTATGTCACCTATTCAGAACACGGCTGTTTCACAAAGTACCCTAGCCACAGCCTTTCCTGTTTTAGGAGGAACTCGGCCACACACATTCTTCTGTCACAAGAAGCCTATGACCATGGAAAAAAAAAAATCACCCAAACAGTTCTTAGAACCAGAGATCCCTAATCACAGATAAAGTCAGTTTTCCTAAAGGGATTCCTGACTGCTTGCTCAGGCCGGGAACAGGTGTAGAAAATGGCAATTAAAAGGTACCAAATGGCTTGGGGAGGTGACGCTGCATGGACCTCTGATCTCTATTTGCAACATACAAGTCAGCAAGAAAAGGAGAATCTTCTTTTCCACATAGCACACACATCCGACGCAAAAGTCACGTGATCTCTCGCGGATGTGTGCCTGATGAGATTCTGTGCACAAGGCCAGGGTTTTCCTAGGAAGACAATTTGGTCTTAATCCAACACTTACATGGGCAATTGATGTACAAAAGTTATACATCACAGAACACGGATGTGGTGATTTCAGCCTGGAAAGATTTCAAAGGATAGTTAATAGATCTTCCATTGGGGCAATTAAAATAATTCTCAATGAGATATTTCTTAAACATCTACTTTTGAGCTATGTAAATTCCTGGAGACTTTTGATATTAACTAGATACAGAATGCATGCCAGAGGACTAAATTTTATTTTTTATATAGGAAGGCTTAGAAATCCAATAATCCCATTAGATATTGGAGAGTCTGTATCCACAAAAGGTGAATTTTATTTGGTGGCAGCTATTTAAAAAGCTAATAATGTTTGGGACCTGTGGCTCACGTCTGTAATCCCAGCACTTCAGGGGGCCGAGGCGGGTGGATCATGAGGTCAGGAGTTCAAGACCAGCCTGGCCAAGGTGGTGAAACCCTGTCTCTACTAAAAATACAAAAATTAGCCGGGCGTGGTGGCAGGTACCTGTAATCCCAGCTACTCGGGAGGCTGAGGCAGAGAATTGCTTGAACCTGGGAGGTGGAGGTTGCAGTGAGCCGAGACGGCACCACTGCACTACAGCCTGGGTGACTGAGCGAGACACCATCTCAAAAAAAAAAAGCTAATAACAGAGTGGAAACCATTGTATGTTGAAGCTGCTTTTATTATAAAAATAGGGAAGATAAAAAAAAAAGGGCTATCTATATAATGAGTTTCTTCTTTAAGGCAAGCATATGGCTCATTCAGAACTGTTACTGAGTTGTTAAGTTTCACATTAAAAAAGGGATCATGAAGTCATCTCTACTTTGCCTCCTCAAATTATGAGTGTCCAATAGATGGCGCCCTGATCTTGATGCTGATGGAGGTTTAATGCTGCAGAGTGTAAACCACAGATCTTTATTGAGTTAAAGGAAATTCACTCATGACTCGTCCATTTAATTATTTCACAAGGTCATTATTGAGTGCCCGCTATGTGTTAGGACTGTATTGTGTTTCTTTTCACGGGGTCAGAGATTACTGTAAGGCCAATAAAAGCTTCAATGTACTTCTTCACAAAACAGTGCTATATCAGTTTATATGGCTATACAACAAATCTCTTCAAGGCTCAATGGCTCAATAACAATAAGTTATTATTTCTTACCATTTGGTAGGTTGTCCAGGTGGCTTCTCTTCTGATTTCATTCTCATCTGGATTCATTCACTCACGTAGCAACATTCAGCTGGAGGGTCTCCTGGACTAGAAGGTCTGATATGGCCTAACTTACACTCTGGCGGTTGGTGTTCACTGTCCTCTGGGGCGCCTAGGTTTGCCTCCACATAGGCTAGACCACTTTCTCACATGGCTGTCTCCAAGCAGTGCTCCAAGTAGGGGAAGGCAGAGTTGTATGTAAAGCCTATTGCAACCTTCTTAGTTTTGTAAGTTACATTATGTCACTTCTGTCACCGTCTATCGGTCAAAACAAGTCCGAGACTGGCCAGATTCAACAGATAGGGAAACAGACTTCAACTTTGAATGGGAAAAGTGATCCATCACATTGCAGAAAGGCACACACACTATGATGGGAAGACCATGTGGTCATATCTTTCAATTGATAAAAAAACAAGTAGAGAAGTGAACAATAGTGGAATAGCCCTGCCTAGATTCTTTTTTTTTTTTTTTTAATTTCAAGTTCTAGGGTACGTGTATACAACGTGCAGGTTTGTTACATATGTATACATGTGCCATGTTGATTTGCTGCACCCATCAAGTCATCATTTACATTAGGTATTTCTCCTAATGCTGTCCCTTCCCCAGCCTCCCCACCCCCCCAACAGTCCCCAGTGTGTGATGTTCCCCGCCCTGTGTCCAAGTGTTCTCATTGTTCAATTCCTCTCTATGAGTGAGAATATACGGTGTTTAGTTTTCCATCCTTGTGATAGTTTGCTGAGAAAGATGGTTTCCAGCTTCATCCATGTCCCTGTGAAGGACATGAACTTATCCTTTTTTATGGCTGCATAGTATTCCATGTGCATATGTGCCACATTTTCTTAATCCAGTCTATCATTGATGGACATTTGGGTTGGTTCCAAGTCTTTGCTATTGTGAATAGTGCCACAATAAACATATGTGTGCATATGTCTTTATAGTAGCATGATTTATAATCCTTTGGGTATATACAGAGTAAAGGGGTAGCTGGGTCAAATGGTATTTCTAGATCTAGATCCTTGAGGAATCACCACACTGTCTTCCACAATGGTTGAACTAATTTACACTCCCACCAACAGTGTAAAAGTGTTCCTATTTCTCCACATCCTCTCCAGCATCTGTTGTTTCCTGACTTTTTAATGATCACCATTCTAACTGGCATGAGATGGTATCTCATTGTGGTTTTGATTTACATTTCTCTGATGACCACTGATGAGGAGCATTTTTTCATGTGTCTGTTGGATGGATAAATGTCTTCTTTTGAGAAGTGTCTTTTCATATCCTTTGCCCACTTTTTGATGTTTTTTTTTTTTTCTTGTAAATTTGTTTAAGTTGTTTGTAAATTCTGGATATTAGTCCTTTGTCAGATGAGTAGATTGCAAAAGTTTTCTCCCATTCTGTAGGTTGTCTGTTCACTCTGATGGTAGTTTCTTTTGCCGTGAAGAAGTTCTTTAGTTTAATTAGATCCCATTTGTCTATTTTGGCTTTTGTTGCCATTACTTTTGGTGTTTTAATCATGAAGTCCTTGCCCACGCCTATGTCCTGAATGGTATTGCCTAGGTTTTCTTCTAGGGTTTTTGTGGTTTTAGGTCTAGCATTTAAGTCTTTAATCCATCTTGAATTAATTTTTGTATAAGGTGTAAGGAAGGCATCCAGGTTCAGCTTTCTGCAGGTGGCTAGCCAGTTTTCCCAACACCATTTATTAAATAGGGAATCCTTTCCTCACTTCATTTATTTCAGGTTTGTCGAAGATCAGATGGTTGTAGATGTGTGGTATTATTTTTTAGGCTTCTGTTCTGTTCCATTGGTTTATGTATCTGTTTTGGTACCAGTATCATGCTGTTGTGGTTACTGTAGCCTTGTAGTATAGTTTGAAGTCAGGTGGCGTGATGCTTCCAGCTTTGTTCTTTTTGCTTAGGATTGTCTGGCTATGCGGGCTCTTTTTTGTTTCCATATGAACTTTAAAGTAGTTTTTTCCAATTCTGTGAAGAAAGTCATTGGTAGCTTGAGGGGGATGGCATTGAATCTATAAATTACCTTGGACAGTATGGCCATTATCACGATATTGATTCTTCCTATCCATGAGCATGGAATGTTCTTCCATTTGTTTGTGTCCTCTTTTATTTTGTTGAGCAGTGGTTTGTAGTTCTCCTTGAAGAGGTTCTTCACATCCCTTGTAAGTTTTATTCCTAGATATTTTATTCTCTTGTTAGCAGTTGTGAATGGGAGTTCACTCATGATTTGGCTCACTGTTTGTTTGTTATTGGTGTATAGGAATGCTTGTGATTTTTGCACATTGATTTTGCATCCTGAGACTTTGATGAAGTTGCTTATCAGCTTAAGGAGATTTTGGGCTGAGATGATGGGGTTTTCTAAATATACAATCATGTCATCTACAAACAGGGACAATTTGACTACCTCTTTTCCTAATTGAATACCTTTACTTCTTTCTCTTGCCTGATTGTCCTGGCCAGAACTTCCAACACTATGTTGAATAGGAGTAGTGAGACCACATCCTTGTCTTGTGCTGGCTCAAAGGGAATGCTTGCAGTTTTTGCCCATTCAGTATGTTATTGGCTGTGGGCTTGTCATAAATAGCTCTTATTGTTTTGAGAAACATTCCATCAATACCTAGTTTTTTGAGAGTTTTTAGCATGAAGAGCTGCTGAATTTTGTCAAAGGCCTTTTCTGCATCTATTGAGATAATCATGTGATTTTTGTCTTTGGTTCTGTTTATGTGATGGATTACTTTTATTGATTTGTGAATGTTGAACCAGCCTTGCATCCCAGGGATGAAGCCGACTTGATTGTGGCAGATAAGCTTTTTGATGTGCTGCTGCATTTGGTTTGCCCATACTTCATTGAGGATTTTCACATCAATGTTCATCATGGATGTTGGTCTTAAATTCTCTTTTTTGTTGTGTCTCTGCCAGGCTTTGGTATCAGGATGATGCTGGCCTCATAAAATGAGTTAGGGAGGATTCCCTCTTTTTCTATTGAGTGAAATAGTTTTAGAAGGAATGGTACCAGCTTCTCTTTGTACCTCTGTTAGAATTCGGCTGTGAATCCGTTTGGTCCTGAGCTTTTTTTTTGGTTGGTAAGCTATTATTGCCTCAATTTCAGAGCTTGTTGTTGGCCTACTCAGAGATTCAACTTCTACTTTAGTCTTGGGAGGGTGTATGTGTCCTGGAATTTATTCATTTCTTCTAGATTTTCTAGTTTATTTGTGTAGAGGTGTTTATAGTATTCTCTGATGGTAGTTTGTATTTCTGTGGGATCCGTGGTGATATCCCCTTTATCATTTTTTATTGCATCTATTTGATTCTTCTGTCTTCTTTATTAGTCTTGCTATTGGTCTATCAATTTTGTTGATTTTTTCAAAAAACCAGCTTCTGGATTCATTGATTTTTTGAAGGGTTTTTTTGTGTGTCCCTAACTCCATCAGTTCTGCTCTGATCTTAGTTATTTCTTGCCTTCTGCTAGCTTTTGAATGTGGTTGCTCTTGCTTCTCTAGTTCTTGTAATTGTGATATTAGGGTGTTGATTTTAGATCTTTCCTGCTTTCTCTTGTGGGCATTTAGTGCTATAAATTTCCCTCTACACACTGCTTTAAATGTGCCCCAGAGATTCTGGTGCATCGTGTTTTTGTTCTCATTGGTTTCAAAGAACATCTTTATTTCTGCCTTCATTTCATTATTTACCCAGTAGTCATTCAGGAGCAGGTTGTTCAGTTTCCATGTAGTTGTGTGGTTTTGAGTGAGTTTCTTAATCCTGAGTTCTAATTTGATTGCACTGTGGTCTGAGAAACAGTTTGTTGTGATTTCTGTTATTTTACATTTGCTGAGGAGTGCTTTACTTCCAATTATGTGGTCTATTTTAGAATAAGTGGATGTGGTGCTGAGAAGAATGTATATTCTGTTGATTTGGGGTGGAGAATTCTGTAGATATCTATTAGGTCCACTTGGTGCAGAGCTGAATTCAAGTCCTGGATATCCTTGTTAACCTTCTGTCTCGTTGATCTGTCTCATATTGACAGTGGGATGTTAAAGTCTTCCATTATTATTGTGTGGGAGTCTAAGTCTCTTTGTAGGTCTCTGAGGACGTGCTTTATGAATCCGGGTTCTCCTGTATTGGGTGCATATATATTTAGGATAATTAGTTCTTCTTGTTGAATTGATCCCTTTACCATTATGTAATGGCCTTCTTTGTCTCTTTTGATCTTTGTTGGTTTAAAGTCTATTTTATCAGAGACTAGGATTGCAACCCCTACCTTTTTTGTTTTCCATTTGCTTGGTAGATCTTCCTCCATCCCTTTATTTTGAGCCTATGTGTGTCTCTGCATCTGAGATGGGTCTCCTGAATACAGCAAACTGATGGGCCTTGACTCTTTATCCAATTTGCCTGTCTTTGCCTTTTAATTGGGGCATTTAGCCCATTTACACTTAAGGTTAACATTGTTATGTGTGAATTTGATCATGTCATGATGACGTTAGCTGGCTATTTTGCCCATTAATTGATGCAGTTTCTTCCTAGCATCTATGGACTTTACAATTTGGCATGTTTTTGCAGTGGCTGGTACTGATTGTTCCTTTCCATGTTTAAGGCTTCCTTCAGGAGCTCTTGTAAGGAGGCCTGCCTAGATTCTGCAGTCTCCCTCCCTCCCTGCCAAGATTCTTGCAAGCTTTAAAGAAGCAAAATAGTATGTGCTTAAGGCAAAATGTCTATTAGGCTAATGAGGACATTGTTTTGATGGAGAGTAAAGAGTTATATAGATTTGCATTATCTGTTACATATACTGAGTAGATTCCTTCATTATTTGCCTTTTACAGTATTCCTAGATATTTGGTTTTCTTTAGCAGTTGATGAACTTTGTAAGAGTCTGTTAATTCCTAATCAGTACTTCCCCAGAGGGTAAGATAGAAGTAATGGAATGAGATGGAATGAAGTAGTTAGCTATACTGGCAAGGCAGTGTGATGTAATTCCAGTATTTGATGGTATTATATGTGACTAGATAATTAACCTTTCCTGTAACAGCATTCAATAAGTGCAAAAACATATTTTAAAAGTTACAGGTATTTTTGGTAAATTGCTTCATTTACTAAGTCTCTACTGTGTATCAAGTCTTTTTCATATGCTATCTCTTAAACATTATAATAATCATGAAAAGTATCAGTTCCTATTTTACATATGAGAAAATGGAGGCCTATGGAAGATGAATAAGTTTTCCACAGCCAAATATTAAGTATATGACAGAATCTGAACTTCTAAGTCATATTTAATATCTACTCTCTGGTCAATGGAGCCCCAACTTTGTTGGAGACTGCCATGCATTCAGCCAAGACTACATTTCATAGATTTCTTTGCATAGGTAGTAGAAACTATCTGGCTGCTGAAATGTAGCTGAAGATTGTCACATAGGGATTCTGGGAAGGGGCCTTCAAAAGGGGACTGACTTGGCTTATATGTATTGGATCTGTTTCCTGAAACAAAGTATGATGACTGGAGCTCCAGCAACCATGATGTAAGCACAAATTCATACCCAGACTATCAAGATGGTATAGCAGAGACCTGGAAGAGGCATAGGTCCTGGAAGAAGTATAACTGCTCTATCAGCTCTTATGTGAGAGGAAACTAACACTCTCATCTTGCTTAAGTCAGAGTTATTTCTCCTGCATAGGCAGTCCTATAAGAACTGTTAAAGACAGGCACAGTAGCTCACGCCTGTAATCCCAGCACTTTGGGAGGCCGAGGCGGGTGGATCACGAGGTCAGGAGATCGAGGCCATCCTGGTCAACACGGTGAAATCCCGTCTCTACTAAAAAGTACAAAAAACTAGCCAGGAGTTGTGGCGGGCGCCTGTAGTCCCAGCTACTCGGGAGGCTGAGGCAGGAGAATGGCGGGAACCCGGGAGGCGGAGCTTGCAGTGAGCTGAGATGGGGCCACTGCACTCCTTCCAGCTCGGGCGACAGAGTGAGACTCCGTCTCAAAAAAAAAAAAAAAAAAAGAAAGAACTGTTAAAGACAACAAAACACACCCTCTCATTGCTATATTGCAGTGTGCTTTATGTTAAATGAAAATTTATAAAATTAGTCGTAAAGCAAATAAAATACCATTACAGGTCCAAGAATGTCTATGTACAGCCTCTACCTCAGCAGAAAATGGAAATAACCTTGTTTGTCTGGAGATATCTGACCTCCTTGATGATCAGCCCCAGTAAACTTGTACCTTCAAGGTTTACATCCTTCCCATTCTCTGCCTCTGAGAACAAGAGTCCCTTGCCTTGCTTGAACTTGTGGCACTAAGACGCCTGTAATGCACTGATCTTCAAATCCCACACCCTAAGTCAGTGAGTCTTCAAATTTCAGCTGCATAAGGACCATATGGGATGCCTGTGAATTTTTAAAAAATCATATTTTTAGGCCTATCATGGGGCTTCTGAATCAGTAGTTCTGTGGCAGGGCCCAGGAATTGCATTTTTAACAAATATTCTGGGCAATTCTTAGGCATATGATTCACAGGTTGGCCTTTGAGGAACCCTGTGAAATCTTTCTCCTTAACCAGTGCCTTTTGCTGCTTTATCTGACCCAGACTTGCAATGTGCAGGAAGGAGAGGAAAGTGTATTTTGGTGTCTTTTAACAGAAACTGAATGAAGTGTATACAAGATAGGAAAAACAAAACAAAAAACAAAATACAAAAACAAAAACAAAAAAACCTGCCCCTGGCTTAAACAAGATAGGGATTACAGTTCCTCTCTCCTAAACCCTGCATGGTACAAATACCAAAGATGATTCCTGAAATTTAGCAAGCTAGGTTAGGATAATATAGCTTCTTTTTCTACTTATTATAGAAATTTTCTCATAAGTGTTAAAAATGTACTAATTGGTATAATTGGCACAAATTGTACCAGATGGATAGGTAAGTCTCCTACTTTTGCAGAGTTCCAAGTTGCCTTTCCTATTCTTAATTATTAAAGATTAATTTTACTTTGCAGAAAACTCACATAGGATTGCCAATACCTTTCCTCGGAGGACATAATTTAAAACTTTGAAAGATCAAAATTTTAATAAAAGTTTGAAAACGCTGCCAATGTTTTTACAGAAGCCACTTAATGATTTTAATTCAATGGTGCATATGAAAGGTAGCAATTAAGAGGAAGTAAAACAGGCCACACATGGAAAGAAAATATGAGTCCATCTGCAATGTAGCAACATAGGCTGTCTTCTGCTTTCCGTTTTTCTTTTTCTTTTCTTTTTTTTTTGAGATGGAGTCTTGCACTGTTGCCAGGGCTGGAGTGTAATGGCTAAGCGATCTTGGCTCACTGCAACCTCCGCCTCCTGGGTTCACGCGATTCTCCTGCCTCAGGCTCCTGACTAGCTGGGATTACAGGTGAACACCACCACACCTGACTAATTTCTTGTATTTTTAGTAGAGACGGGATTTCACTATGTTGGCCAGGCTGGTCTCAAACTCCTGACCTCGTGATCCTCCCGCCTCGGCCTCTCAAAGTGCTGGGATTACAGGCATGAGCCACTGCACCCGGCTGTCTTCTGCTTTCCTAAGAGGCTGTGTTCCTTAAATGTGTGACAAAATGCAATGTGAAAATTTAAAACAATCCATTCATTCATTTATAGAGAGAACTAGATATTTTACAAAATCTGAAATTTTACCTGACTACTCAATTATCTATTACTAATATTTCATATATGTTCTTACGTTCTCTAATGTTATTCTTTTCCTTCATAGTCTTTTTTTTAGCCAGGTTTATGTTAAATCAATATCTTGTGTAATACCACCCTCTGTGCTGCTGCTGCTACTCTTACTACTACTGTTTTATCTCCAACTTTCCCCCAGCTATTTGAATAGCTTCTCAACATAGTGTCAGTTTTGCGGTGTGCTATCAATTTCACACTTTGAAAGAAACACCTCCTTGCTTCCATGTAGCTAGGTCAATCTCTAGGCCTGATTCACAATCCCTGTCTTGAGATCTCTGTTCTCCATTATCCTGAGGATTCTCTTTGTTTCTCTTTCAGGCTGGATCCTATTTTCTCCTTTAGCTTTCTTTTTTTCAGTGTATTCCTCATTTTGGTGGAACACAGTTTATAGTAGCATCCCGAAAAGGTTGCAGGGAGGTAAACTTTTCAAGGCTTTGCATGTTTGAAACTCTTAATTATACCATCATTTTTAATTGTCAGTTTGGCTGTGTCTAGAATTTGAATCTGGTAAAAATGCCTCTTTGTAATTCTGATCACAATGCTCCCCTGTCTTCTGACTTCCATTTTAGTGTCGAGAAATCCAAATTCATTCTAATTCTTGATCATTGTATGAAATATGATCTTTTGCCCTTAAAGCTTTTAAAGTTTTGTTGTGCCCAGTCATCTTAAACATCATGTAATGTATCTTGGTATAAGTCTATTTTATCTATTATGTCAGACCTTGGGTGAAATCTTTTAATCTGACAACTCATATTTTTCAGTTCTCTGAATTTGCTCTGAATTATTTATTTGATTTTTTTCTCTCTTTTCCTCTTGTATTTTTCTTTCTGGAAGTCTTATTATCTGGATGTTGAAATCTATGGATGCACTTATAATTTTATTCTATTTATGTCCTATTTTCTATCCCTTTGTCTTTTTGCTATACTTTCTGCCAGGTTTTATCAGTTTTTATCTTCCAGCTCTTACATTGATCATTTAATAACTGCTATTATATTTTTAAATTTTCCAAGAGCTGTTTTTTCCTCTGGATGGTCTTTTTCTTCTTTCTTTTTTTTTAAAAGTGTGGCACATGCTTTTTCACAACAGTGTGGCACATATATATGTTTTTTTGGTTGTCGTTGTTAAAATAGAGTTGTTGATGAAAAGTGGCTACTCAGTTTGGGGGCACATTTTCAAGCTCCTCTTGCCTTGCAAGTGGAAACTGAACAGGAATAGCATATGCATATTTTTCTAGACCGAAGCATTAGGATCTAAGTACCCCTCCTTTCCCATTCCTTTCATCGTTTGTCAGATGAAAAGATCAAACTATAAGGACCAAAGAGATAGAGAAGTCATACAATGGAGGAAACCTGCGACCCTGAACAGAGTGGAACAGAGCACCCACCCCATTTCAGTCCTAACTGAACTTCACACAGGTGGGAAATAAATACCTCTGTTGTTAAGCCACTGAAGTGCCTAGTTGTTTCTAACAATTAGTATCACCTTAATTAATGCAAATATCACTACTTGATTCATTGATGCAATATCCTTTTTCCTCTGAGAATATTAATTCTATCTTTAAATTTTCTTTTCTTCTTCCAGTGTAGACTTGTTTTCCTTCAGGTTTCTGTTACAGATATTTATTCTGGCTACTGTCTGTCATTTAGATGTTGGCCTCAAGTATCTCTGCTAGCCATTCATATTTGAGAACAGGACAACAAAAAAATTATCTTTGGAAGCTTTGTGCATGTGTGGGATGTATGTGAACAGTGAGCTTCAGAGTAATTTGACTGGTGTGTTTCCTTGGAAAAATCCTTTAAGAGAGCATTGTAAAAACTTTTCTCTTGGATTTGCAGATTTGCCCAGGAGAGGTGTTTTTGTGTCTTGGTTGGAGGGGGTAGACCTCAGAGCTGGTATTCTAGGAGTCAGGTGGGGGAAGAACCCTTGGGGCTCTCAACTTTCGTATGAATTACTTCTCCTGGTTGTGTTATGGCACCTCTGCCTGCCACTGTGCCTGGAGCTCCTCTGGTGGATAAAAATTTGTTTTACTCTTTAAGTAAGCAGTTAGTTTTCTGCCAGAGCGAGACAACAGTAGTTGTCCGGCTTCACAAAGTTGATGAGAAGCCAGAAGGTCTAATTTTTTCTTTTAAGATGACTTCCAAAGAATCCTGCTGTTTTAGTCATCATTTCCCCACCCCATTTCTTGTAGAGGTACCCGGTCTACTAAATCATGAGTCTCTGTGGGCTTCTGTCACATGTATCAGGGAACTGCTCAGCTTTTCCTACTGCTGGCTGCAAATCCAGCTTTCTCACATTTGCCAAGTAATTTGCCACTCATCCAGCTGCTTTCTAGCTTCCAAAGCTGTGTCGCTTTTGTCTCTTTTCCAACACTCTTTGTCTATGTGAGTTTATGCCTTTATTAAAAAAAATACACATCTATTGGGCTTTCAGAAGACAGCAACGACCCTTTACATACTTTCAATTTACCATTTTTTATCTGGAAACTTAACAATTTTAAAACTGAAATCAACTCAATTTTATACTTTCAAAAATAGCAGGATATCCAGTATCTTCTAAAATTTTTCTGTCTTCTAATGATTCAGCGGCTCCAGGGGATAACACAGTATAAGGTGCAAATCTTGCTTATGATGACGTCACTGGGAGAGAAAAAGAGGATTGACTGATTCACTAGTGGGACTTCTTTTTCCACTGCCACGGTTTCTGTAGCTGCTGCCCAGCGTCGCTTTTGTACATCCGTTTGGCAGAGTTCACTGTGGCATTTATGACTTTGCTGGTCCAGATCTTTGTACAGGTTCCTTTGTACAGGTGGAGATCAATCTCACTTCTTCAGCAAAGGATGGTCCAAGTTTTCCCTTAGAATTGCATCTTTTTAGTTCATGCTCACATGCTCAGCTGTTCTTTCCAGAGTGTGACCCAGTTGGCTAGAAGGAGCTTCCAACTTCAGCTACACATTTTGTGAGAACCAAGCCTCACCATATAACCTCTTAGGTAGTTGTAGTCAAGTCTGGGTCACCAATTCAGATTCCCTGGTCCTTAACCATAAGTGCTTCTTAGAGGATCCTAGAATCTTTTTCTGCCACAAGTCTTTGGTGATTGGAAGCTTTGATGCTGCTTGGAAACTTCTAGTCTCTGACACAGAGGGGAAGACAGAAATTTGTTTCACATAGAAGGTATGAGATTTGGGAGGTGAAAGAGACGCAGAAATCCATTATTGCTCCTCTTGGCAGTAGTGGTCAGAAATGTGGGCTTCAACTCCTGTCAGATTTTTCAGGGGCTTCCAGGTATGGCCCTGGGAATGATCCACCTCAGTGCTAGAGGCAGCTCTGATTGCTGTCAGTGTTTTCCTGTGGTTACTGCAAACTTCTGAATCTCTGAGAGGTAATGGCCATCACTGATGGCAGGAGTCTATATTTCCTGACCTCTATTCCCCCAGCATGTCTGACAGTTTGATAAGCAAGAATTAATACTCTTTGTATTAATTCTCCTTCTGCTTAAAATACTAGAGTGATCAACTACTAATTGCTAATGCACTTATCTTCTACTAATAAGTAAGCTGATCTGCTAGAGGGGTATTTGAGGGACATCGTTACCAAGTCATAAAAATGCATTGGTATACATTCCTCTCAAAACTTTCAGTGCCTGTTTGCTTACACTGAGACCATGGTAACTTTCAAATGGAAGCTCCTTTTCGGGGTATGGTTGTGGGCTGAAAGTTGAGCTCCAGTGTATCAAGCATCCTCCTCCACATAGAAGTGTGGGGGAAATCCAAAAGTCAAATGTAAATTATTTCAGGACTATTTTTATTCTCCAAAACCATGAAATATGGTTAAACAATCAAATTCTATAAATCAATTAAAAAATGAAAACATTTGATATTTTATCTGGAAATCAGACTTGTAGTGGTAGGGACGGTTTAAATACTATAGCAACCAGAACTGACATTCAGTGGATCCCAGCCTGTGTAACTTAAAATTATTGTTGTCCACACTTTCATCCTATGAAAACACTAGGAAACATTTTTTTGGTCTCTTTTCCTCCAAGGAAGCTTGGTGATTAAATTTCTCTACTTGTTATGAACAAATAAGTCTCTTTTACATTAAGTATGCTAACACATTTCTTAGTGACTCAGCCATTATTTTCAATTCTGCTTATTTCTATCTCACTGGAAGTTTAGACTAAAAGTCTACGAAAGAAGAAAATGCATAATTCTAAGAACATAACCTTGTCACACCAGGTCTCTTTGGCATATGCATGAATGTGTAAGTTCACTCTACATTGAAAGATACCCATCAAGGCCAGATCATTTAACCTTCAGAATATTCTTTTCAAAGCAGTTTAGCGTATTGTTTATTTCTTATTATTTTAATGGAACCTGTTTGTAGATTGTGAAACAATCCCTGATTGGCCCACATAGATTCTGCCCTCAAATCATTAAAAGGTTATTTTATAAAGGCTCATGCAAAGGCTAGTTGTTTGGAACTTGTCACACATTTTTCCATAGAAGTAGAATTTATTTTATGTAGTATTTATCTTCCACCTACTCTAGAAAAAGATTGGAAGAAGCTCATGTAATTAAGCACAAAGTGAAATAAGAAAACTTTAAAATTGGAAGGAGCAGAGGCATAGATGTCTCTGAAGACCCAGGGTTGTTTTTGTGTTTGTTTTTTGTTTGTTTGTTTATAAAAGGGAGCTAGGTCAGTATAAGTAAAAGAGAAATTAGTATCACACAGATCTGTGTTCTAATCTCTCTGCTGGAAAAAAGCTGCTCGTGTGAATTTGACCAAGCTTCTGAATCTCAGTTTTCACATCTATTAAATGGTTATAAACTGTAACTTGTTTGGCCAGTGAATATGTTTCATGACAAGTCCTTGACAGAAGATTTCTCCCTGAGAGCTCCTTTTCTATTTCCTCTGAGATCTGTGACTGGATAGAAACGAGGGTGATTCTGAAAAGTTCTGCCTGCAGAGCAGCAATCTCTCTACTCTTATTTTTGTTAGACTAGCAGGACCAGTTGCTGAGCCTCTGCCTGTGCTGGTGCTGAGCTCTTCTGTTGTGCTGACCTCCAGGACACCCGTAGACCTCTGCTATGCTGCTATCAACCTCCCTTATCTCACTGACTCTTACTAATCTTCTATTCAACTAGCCACTGGCCAGGAAATCTTCACTTGACATTTTAATTGTAAAGCTGTTACATCCCTAATGATACTGACTACCTCTTAATATTGCACCCTTCTCTTTTCCGGAGGACAGAACTTTCAGGAGGCTAAACTTAAGGAATGATCAACCCTAGCAGGATCTTCACCTGGAACTGCTAGTTCCTCCGCAATCCCCACTCTGCTGCTCCGTCTGTACCACTCTTCACTTACAGTAGGTTTTTCTCTGGATTCCAGGAGTTCTGTCTATTCTAATACAACTTTGGGGAAGTTTCAGGCCTCAGACAAGATAGTACTTCAATTGCAACACAAGTTCAAATTCACTCCCATCAATCCGTGGATCCCAACGAAGAGCAAGAATGCAGCTGAGGCTGGGCGCGGTGGCTCAAGCCTGTAATCCCAGCACTTTGGGAGGCCGAGACGGGTGGATCACGAGGTCAGGAGATCGAGACCATCCTGGCTAATACGGTGAAACCCCGTCTCTACTAAAAAATACAAAAAACTAGCCGGGCGAGGTGGCGGGCGCCTGTAGTCCCAGCTACTCGGGAGGCTGAGGCAGGAGAATGGCGTGAACCCGGGAGGCGGAGCTTGCAGTGAGCTGAGATCCGGCCACTGCAGTCCAGCCTGGGCGACAGAGCGAGACTCTGTCTCAAATAAATTAAAAAAAAAAAAAAAAAAAAAGAATGCAGCTGAGTAACAATTCCAAAGTCCGCCAATAAGACTTTGCACAGAGCAGACCACGAGGGGGCAGTGTTGCCTTACCTCACATTCCAACATAACCCTCATGGTGAATGCAGCCCCAAACCTTTCGTTGCGTTCAGGTTTGGATAAGCTGTGAAGCCTAAATGAGGTAATATAATAGCTGCAACTGTTGTTTCTTAGATGCCTTCTAGGTGACAAGTATTTTGTGTATTATTTCATTTAATTTGAATGTGTCTCAGATAATGTCTGTGGGTTTTTCTACTCCTTGAGACTTAGATGACATTGCTTCCGTGACTCTTCCCTACAAGTGTTGTTCGTTTCTCTGAGTTAAATGTTCATGGTTTCTTCTGCCCTTGGCTCCTGAAATTTTACATCATGCCTCTGTTTGCACAAATCCATTAGTTTTTTTAAAATAAGTTTCCATGGGAAACCCATTCCATTCATACTAAGTCCTTCAGGAAACTCACAAGAAGGAATCAAGTTATCTTTTTATGTCCCTCTGAGTTCTTTATTCTCCTTTAAACCTATTCCACAGAACCAAAATCCTCCATTTCTAACTCATAACAAGCCAGTGATCTGTTAGTTGTTTTAGCTTCTTCCTCACCCAAGTTACTTATTCTCAAACAATGGGAAAGAGAGAAATTTGAAAATGCAGTCTTGGTGAGTTCTTTGTCAATGAAATGTTTATGATTTAGGAACTTTGAGCATATGCAAAAAGGCTCTTATACTAATCAGAATTTCATAGGGTTGTTCTCCAGCAGTTACATGTGGAGTGGGTTAATTATGAACTAGTGCCTAAAAAAGTTTAGCACACCAAGAAGATATCAGAAATATCTCAAATGAATATTAATGTTTTGAAATGTCTATGTAATTGAAATCAATTTAAATGTAGAAATAATTTGAAGAATGCTAATGCAATGGCAAAGTCCCACAGATAAATATGTGAAAACACATTAGGATTTCTCTGAGGCTATGGGAGAAACCTGCATTGCGATCAGACTGTGGGATACACAGATTTGATTCCATTTTTTTCTGCTTTTTTGAGTTTTCTTATTTGCATCATTAGTCACAAGATTTTTGTATAAGGGCAAAGATAATTTTACTTCTCCCTTCTGAAGGTTTGAGTCTGTTGAAGAGAACTGACAATAGACAAATTAATAGGAGAAAAGGCATACACATTTATTAACACTCATAAACATGGGAGTCATACAAAACAGAAGACACAAAGAAGGACCAGATGGTTGAGGCTTAGATGCCCTCTTCGTAGGGGAGAGGAAAATGGGGGATGCAGGGAATTGTGAGGAATAGTAAATGATTTTCAGGGGAAATGAATAGGCTCAAATAGCAGACAGTAATTTGTAAATGATTCTTTTAGGAAACTGAATAGGACTAGCTAGTTATAGGAAGGTGAGGGGCTGAACTATGTCATCAACAAAGGTTATCTAATACAAATAAAGTCTTTTAGGTAATATCTCAGGGCTGCCCTCAAAAGAAGTAGAGATTTTTAATCTCGGTGTGGTAGAGATTTTTAATCTCTTCTTTTCTGATTAATTCTTCCTGGTTATTTAGTGACATTTCTATGGAGGGGATTAAGATAATTGCATTTCTTTTGAAAAGAAGTTTCTTTATTCCGATAAATAAATTCCAGAGAATACCCCTTCCTGTGCTTGAAGGGGAGAAAGAACAGAAGGTTAGCAAGTCCTTGGTTCTGAGGCAGCTTCTGAGGTCTTCCCATTTCTTTTAATTCGAAGTACTCAACGGAGCAAAGCACGATACTTTGGGGTATTGTTTTCTGAGACCCAACATTTGGCCTTGTTGATTTTTCCGGGATGCAATACTTTTTTTTTTCTTTCTTTCTTTTTTTTTAAGACAGAGTCTCGCTCTGTCGCCCAGGCTGGAGTGCAGTGGCGCAGTCTCGGCTCACTGCAAGCTCCGCCTCCCAGGTTCCCGCCATTCTCCTGCCTCAGCCTCCAGAGTAGCTGGGACTACAGGCGCCACCACCAAGACTGGCTAATTTTTTGTATTTTTAGTAGAGACGGGGTTTCACTGTGTTAGCCAGGATGGTCTAGATCTCCTGACCTGGTGATCCACCCGCCTTGGCCTCCCAAAGTGCTGGGATTACAGGCCTGAGCCACTGCGCCCAGCTGGGATGCGATACTTTTATTTTTATTTTAGCTTTGTTAAAGTTGAGTGACATACCTAAATACCTATGTTTTGGTTTGGGAATCATAAGTAAATTTCAATTTTAAAGAGATTAATAATTAAAAAATAAGTTGGCCTAAGGAATACTTCATGATTTCACTTATATGAGATCTCTAAACTAATCAAGTTCATAGAAGCAGAGAGCAGACTGGTGATTGAAAGGGGCTGGGGAGAAAAGAAAAGAGAAGTTGTGGTTGAATGAGTATAAGTCTCATTTATGCAAGATGAATAAGTTCTACAGATAAATGAACTGTATTGTGCACTTAAAAAACTTGTTAAGAGGGTAGATATCACATTAAATGTTCTTGCCACAAGATAAAAACGGAAGCAAAGGAGCATGAGGAAACTTTTGGAGGTGATACATATGCTTATACCTTCATTGTGGTGACAGTTTCATGGGTCTATATTCATAGCATTGTATACATTAAAGATATGCCATTTTTCACATATCAGTTATACCCCCAATAAGGCTGTTAAAAATATGTATGGATAAAAAAGTAAGTTGCTACGTTTTCTTACAGAACTGCTACAAAAGTCATCTGGAAAGGGCAGAGAAAGCATGACTATTCCCATTTTAGAGTTGAAGAACCAAGGCCCAGAGGCATTACGTACATTGACCCAGGCTCCGCATACACCTTTTCGGTGGTATTGTGTTTAGCTATTTTCAGAACGATTTAGTTAGAGTAGGCAGATAGCTAGCCATAAACAGAAAGGGGGAGCCCCTTAGAAAAGGAAGGTCTGGAAAAACTCTAATGCCAAAGACCACCCAAACTTACATACTAGATGTGAGCAGAGAGAAGGGGAAATATCTAAGCAGAAAGGAATACCCATTAAGATAAGATGCCCAGAGGTCATGCACTCTGCATTTAACCTGTTAGAATGTAGCTAGCTGCATGCTGATAAGGAGAAGAGGGTAAAGGGAAAATTCCTAAGAGATGCCAGGGGTAATTCCTATCCAACACTGGGTCCACACATGTGCACCAACTAATAGTAAGGGAGGGTCCCACATCCCTCGGGAGGGAACCAGGAAGGGGAAAAGGATGGGACTTAAGGCAAGAGTAGGAAAGCTAGACAAAGGAACGAAGTGGAAACTTAAGACAGAGGCTGGAACTTCAAGAAAAATCCGACATCATAAAAACCCAACTCAGAATTCTCAGGCTGCTGCTGGCTCACTCCCTTTTAGCCTGCTCTTCCTCATCTTTCAGAGTGTACTCTTTCTCTCTATAAACACTCTACTATCTATTTTCTTTCAATAAATTCTCTTTTTTTAATGTGGCTTAATCAGTCACTTGGCAGGATTCTCCAAGTAAGACTAAGAACTGAAGATTCTCACACTTCTTGGTAACAATTTTAGATACATTATCTCATTTGAGACAAATTTCTTACATTCTATGCAATGAATTATCAAGTTTTATCTCTTTTTCCTCATGTGCTTTTCTACCTGTCAAAGTTTTTTCATTCCTCAAGACTCAGAGTATATCCTCCTTTTTCTAACTTCCCACCAGAGAGGATCCACCCCACGCTGAGCCTCCAATAGCCCTTAATTGTATCAGTCAGATGACCCTTGCTACATGTTTCCTTCACTGCACTATGTTCTGTATCTGATACTTCTTGGTGAAAGATCTGAGAGATTAGTAATCTTTATATACTTACAAAGGCTACCATAATGTTTTGCCTATAGTAGTTATTCAAGAAGTGCCTATTGAAATAAATGAGAAAGATATTTCCCTTTTCTTCCCATCATCTGTCACCACTGAGCCTGTCCTTTCTGCCCACATTTTAGCTACTTGTCAATGTTACTCCTCTGCCCCGGTCAAATTGGTGACACAATGAACACTCTGTAGTTTAAAAACAAGCAAATAAAAACAAAAATAACCCCCTATAGCTTTGTTTAGATTAATTTCTTGTCTTGAGATTCTCTTAGAAGTTTTCCACAGCTATTCCGATCTAGTTTATCTTTCTCTTCTTCAATTTCTTATATTTAGCCCTTGCATGTCTATTTCTGTTTTCTGATTTTTCATGGGCAGTTAGAGGGCAAGTCAAAAATGATATCTAACTTCCAAGCTGATTATGCAAACTGAATAATATGATTGTAGAATGCTGCATTATTATTTGTTATTTTTAAAAGTGTCTCCCAGAGTGTCTAGCATAGAACTACACAAATGCTAGAAATAAGCAAACTAACAACAACAAAAAACTACAAATCTCCCCCACCCCCAAAACCTGTTGAATAGATTCACATCACTCCTTTCCTGGTGAGTCTGACTTTCAAGATTACATTATTCTCCACAGATAGCTTCTTTTATATGTTCCTCCATCTTATCACATTACAAAGCAGTTTTCATTCATTGTTCGGAATATTTAACACAGCAGTTTATTGACTTTGGTTTTATTTCCCGATCAAATTGAAACCCTTTGGAGTATAAATTGAGTTGTAAATCTGATATTAAGTTTCCTATTCCAAAAATTACATTATTCTTATGTCCTAAATAGGTTAGCTATTTCAACAATTCTAGCTGTCTTCTGAGAGATTGCTACTGTATATAATCTGAGAAATTTACTTGGTGATTCCTAACAAAAATCAGGAAAATGAATGGACTTCTCTGTGTTCTAATATGGTCTTAGTATGATAGAGTTTAATATCAACTTTCCTTATGGAAATGAAACACTGCATTACTTTTAGACATAGAGTGTTTCTGTGGTCAGGGGGAGGGCACTGTTTTGTATAATATTCTCTGCTCATATATTCCTTCTGAGTTAACGTATTCAGTGCCTTCCACTCTGTCTGACACATAGTAAGTTCCCATTAAATGCTTGTGGAATAAGTAAAATGCTATGAAGATGAAAGCTTTCATGTGTGCACCCATTTTCTGTTTACTCTGCTTGGTTCTCTGATTCATGAGTTTAACATGAACATGTAGGGAAAAGAATATACCAACATTTTTTAGCAAGATTTGCGAAACATTCATTTTATAAGAAATTCATAGGAGTTACTAAAACAAACAAACAAGGTGAAAAGGTTCATGGGAAAAAAGAAATAGGCCAGGCATGGTGGCTCACGTCTGTAATCCCAGCACTTTGGGAAGCTGAGGTGGGTGGATCATTTGAGGTCAGAAGTTTGAGATCAGTCTGGCCAACATGATTGAACCCCGTCTCTATTAAAAAAATAAAAATTAGCTGGGCATGGTGTTATGCGCCTGTAATCCCAGCTGCTCGGGAGGCTGAGGCAGGAGAATCACTTGAACCTGGGAGGTAGAGATTGCAGTGAGCCGAGATCACGCCACTGCACTGCAGCCTGGGTGACAGAGCGAGACTTTGTCTCAAAAAAAAAAAAAAAAAAAAAAAAAACAAAAGAAAATAAGAAATAGTATGACAAATGCCAACTTAAACAAAATTAAACTTTTCTCTCTGTCTCTCTCTCTTTTTTTGTTTTTTTCCAGCAGGGCTTCTTATAGCTCTAACAAGCTAATTGACCCAAGTCTTATCTGGTATAGTATGCACTATTATCCAAATTCACCTAACCCAGGTATGAATAGGACTCTTAACTTTAAGTGACAAAAACACAACTTGAAATGACTTGACTTAAAAATGAAATTCACCTGCTGAGATGACCGAAATATCCGGCTTCAGGCATGCATAACTACATAGAGGTGCTCAAATGGGGCATCAAGACGAAATGTCAGCTGGGTGGGAGGAATAAGTTCAATTGATCTATTGTACAGCATGGTAACTATAGTTTTTTGTTTGTTTGTTTGTTTTTGAGACAGAGTCTCTCTCTGTCGTCCAGGCTGGAGTGCAGTGGCTGGATCTCAGCTCACTGCAAGCTCCGCCTCCCAGGTTTAGGCCATTCTCCTACCTCAGCCTCCTGAGTAGCTGGGACTACAGGCGCCCGCCACCTCGCCCAGCTAGTTTTTTGTATGTTTTAGTAGAGACGGGGTTTCATCGCGTTAGCCAGGATGGTCTTGATCTCCTGACCTCGTGGTCCGCCCGTCTCGGCCTCCCAAAGTGCTGGGATTACAGGCTTGAGCCACCGCGCCCAGCCGGTAACTATAGTTAATAATACTGTATTACATACTTCTAAATCACCAAGAGAGTAGATTTTAAGTGTTCTCACTACAAAATATGATTAAGTATGTGAAGTAACACAGATTTCAATTAGCTCGATTTAGCCATAACATAATGTATACATATTTTAAAACATGTTATGCATCATAAATATATAACATTTTTGTCAGTTTAAAAAATAAATGCAAATGGGTCATTAGGGGATCAATGTTGTCATCTTTCCTCTGGAGTGAGCTTATTATCAAATAGAATTTTACAGAGACAAGGATGGCCACTGCCACTTTAGTCTTGCATTGAACAAGTTTATCAACCACAGCTCAAGGACAGCAGTTCTTTCCTGATAGTACTGAAAAATTCCACTTGTATATAAACTCTTCCAAAAAAGAATCTTTTTTTTGTTTGTTTTGCTTCCAAATATATTTGCAGCTGCTAGAACAGTCCCTATTTGTGGTTGGTGTTCAATAAATTGAGTCTCATTTACTTAGCTTGAGCTTGAACCAACTGCTGTGCACAGGAGGATGGAATGCTCCAAATAGCTAGACTAGACCATGTTTCTACTTACAGAGCTAAGAAGCAAAGGGGTTCGACACACCTGAACCACATGAACTCAGAGTGGAGGGGAGAAAGGAAAAGAAAGAAATGGAAAGGAAGGAAATAAGAAAGGAAGGAAGAAAAGAAAGAAAAAGAAAATCCAATAAAGAAACTTGTGCTAATATGCTAATAGATTTTTCCTTCCTTATTTTGCCAATGGTTTTCTGGGTATGTATAACATGAACAGATAATACATCTTAGTGTCAGGGTTGGAATTTGAGTTGACTGTCTTACAAGCTAATAAGTTATCCTATTAGTATTTCATGGATGCTGGCAGAAGACATGAGACTCCTTTGTCAGAGACAAAGGACTTTAATACTTATGACACAGCAAGCAGCATGACTATCAGTGTGTTTGCATCAGTTCTCCTTGCTTCAAGTTCCATGTGCTAGGGGACAGATGGATGCCTCACATGCAGTGGGTTCACATTGCATCTGAGGATCAATAACTTGGGCAATTCAATACTTTTATAGCAAGTAGTAAGCAAGCCTGCCTTTTGACTGGATAGAGGTGTTACCTCATTTCTCAAGGTTGCTCAGTGAGACACAGCCCTAATAAAAGGCCGAGTGCAAGGAGCAGTCATGGGCTTTCATTCCTGGCACACCCACCAGGATGTATAGAAGCATGAGAGATATGTGAAAGACTGACTCTCAACATTTAGCTTGAAAATATTATTTTAATTCCATTTCATCCAGGTAAGCAGGTGAAAAGAAAATTTTGGAGTTTGCAGGGCTTCGTAGCATTTCTGAAGCCATGTCATATAAGCAATTGCCTTCTTGTACCAGGTGCATATATTAAAATTTCAGAAAAAGTATACATGGAATCTGGGGACAGTGGGGTTTATGCGAAAAAGGAGACAATATCTTTACCTTTTATGATTGCAGAACATACTTTCTTTGGTATGAAGAATATGATAAATGGGATTATTAAGCTTTCAGGGAGAATACTCAGCTATGCTTTCTTTTAATACATTTGATTTCCAATTACCGAGCAATTGCACAACATGCCCTGTGAAGAGTCTTTATGAAAATGAAGAGGCCAAAAGGTCTTTGGTGGGCCTTGTTCTAAATGTGGCCTCTCTGGTTGTTTGGCAGCTTATCAAAAGCCACATTAATCCTCATAAATAGTGCTTGACTCTCAAAAGACAGCCCCCTTGTTTTAGCATTGCAGATTGAGCCATGCTTATTATTTTTCTTGACTTCTGGTGCCCAGGTGGCATGATTACCAAGTGATCTTGTGTAAACAAAAGGCTGTTCTGTGCGAATAAATGGATTCCCACTGTTGCACAAGCCCCTAGGAGTCTGCATTAAAAACAAGTTGAGATGCAGAACAGAACACAGCATTTATTTTAACAGCAGGCACTTATCATTGGTGACATTACCTGATACGGCTGATAATCTAAAGCATTATGACTTTTGAGCAAAATTTGGTTCATAAAGACATACAAGGAGATAAACCATGACTACTAATAGAAATTGCAAACAATCATTTGAATAGAACAATCTTATCTACATTCATCATCCAGCCAACTCTCTCCTCCCACTGAAATGAGACAAGGTAAATTCACAACTCCCATTAATGCAAATAGCAGCTTCAGAAGTAAATCCCTTGTTTCTCTGCAGGAGAGGACGGCTGCCCCCTCTTGTTTCAATATGTCACAAACCTGTGTCAGTCTGTGTTAATTGGTGGGAATTTGGAATACAAGCAATTTGAAACTAATCCTTTAAAATGGTGGCCAGTACGGTGGTTGGTGACAGCAGCTACTGGTAAAAAGCAATGCCATTTCTCCTAGGAGTGTTAATTCTGATCGATTGATAGTAAGTCTTCACTGTTCCTGGGCCAGGCTGATTTGTTTGTGCCCATTCCTTTTTTCTGACACTAGCCTGTCAGGACACACCTGGGTGAAGTTGGAAGGAAGGTTGCGGGCCAGGCTATCACATGAGTTTTATTGTTTTATAATAAAATGACCTCGACGACATGAAAAGTAAATGTAGCCACTCCTCTACTTTGTGATGTTGGCCAAGTAGCTTAAGACCTTGCACCCCAATTTCATCATCTATAAAATTATCTTTTCTAATATTCCGTTCAGTGTTTTTCCTGAAGGCTGAATGAGATATTGTCATTACAACAATAAGGAGTAGAATTAATAAGCATGTAGGGGCTTCTATTCAATTTTATTGAGAGACAATTGTTAGGAAAAAGCTGAACCTCCAGGAACTTGATGTCTTCTAACAAGTTCAAGTTGCCTGAAGAAAATTACTCTGCATGATAATGGATAGAGGGATTTGGATCCAGAGGATTGAGGGAGGGGAAAGAATTGTTGAATCCAGTGGCAGGAAAATGGTAAGAGATAGGGACCTCTAAGTTGACGGAGACTTAGGGAAAGGGAAATGGCTGAAAGAGGTTATCATGTGAGGCATAGATGCAGGTGACAGATGCACTAAAATCTACACTCTTCACAAGCATTTGCAAAAGTGAGTGGTCTGGAGAACACAAAGCCTTGATGCTGGGTATTGCAATTAGTTTGGTTCAAGAGGATACAAGATTCTAATTGTGACAGGATGTTTACATTGAAATTTTTGGCTATAGCGCCCAGAGAGAAAAAAACGTAGAGAATTCCTAGTGAGATGCCAGACAAAATGCAGACGTTCAAAGGGCATGATTGCATGTAGGAAGGCTCTAAGCTTGTGAGAAGGAAGTGAAGCAAAGAAAGAGGACAAGGATGTGCAAGATTCCTTTTGTGGAGAGGATCTTTTAGGACAAAGTTGTGCTATGAGCCCTTTCCTATCTTATTATGACTCCTAAGGGGGACTAAAGATGGTAGTGGTTCCCTCAGCTAGAGGCATGGTGAGGAGGCGGCACCACAAAACCAGCCAGAACCTGACATGCATTCTTTATGTCATGGTTGTGACTGATTGGGGCTGGTGTCATGGTTGGTAAAATAATTTACTGAAACAGCAGTGAGTTAAAGCAAGTTTATTAGGGAGGAAATGCATTTCAAGGGGGCAAATGGGCAGCACAGCAGAGAAGGAGTCGTCTACCAGGAGGCAGGGGCTGGAGGGAAGTTTTACAGGGTCATGTTGGAGGGGCTACCTGCAGAGGGAGGTATTTGGGAATAGGATGTTGTGCAAGCAGATTGTTTGTGGTTAACTGTCTCTCAGAACAATTGTTCTTCCCCACCTGGGGCCCCTCCCGCATTGTTGCTAACTTATCAGGACTCCACACTTTACAGATGGGGTATATTTTGCACTGGTGACTGGGTAGTCAGTGTGGTCTGTAGCAGAGTAGAGAGCCAGCTTGTGTTCACCGACAGCTGGATTTGGGAAGTAAAAACATCCCAATGACATTGGGGCAAGAAATGTGTGAACATTGTCCAGGGCCAAGGTCTGGAAGGAGAGACTTGGCCTGGAACTGTTTCAAAGGCTGCCCAAGAGAATCCTGAGGTGATAACAACAGGAGGAGGGAGCCAAATGCCTAGGCAAACAGGAGTGGATGTCCAGTGAAACCCCACCTTTGAGGCAAAAATAGCCTGGAGGCTGAAAGACTGGATTGCTGGTTTCAGATGAAACCCATGACCCAGAGTGAGAACGTCTGTTCCTGTTTGACTGCCCTTTCCTGACTGATTCTTTCTGAATACTGCCTTTTAACCAATCAAATGTTGCCTTTTCCAATACCTGCCCCTTCCCCATTCTGAGCCTATAAAAGCCCTGGACTCAGCCTTATTAGGGGGACTTTCCTGCCTTTGGGTAGGAGGACCATACCTGAGTCCCCTCTCTGCTGAAAGCTGTTCAATCACTCCGTAAAACTCCCTGCCTTGCTTACTCTTTGATCGTCAGCACATCCTCATTCTTCTTAGGTGCAGGACAAGAACTCAGGAAGCAGTGCATGAGCCGATTCGGCCTGGGTAGGTCATCTCCTGCAATAGGTAGTGTGGCCGTGTGAGGCCCAGGTGGGGCATCGCTGGCTGGAGGTCCCTGGCTTGCGAAGTGACCAAGAAGAAAATCCTGCCTCACAGGGAGGGTAAGCACATTCCCTTGGTGAGAAACTGTGAGCGAGTGGACTTAGAGAAGCAGAGGCTTAGAGAACGGCCACCAGTCAAAGAAGGGACACTGCCCTGACCACTGGGGCTTTGGTCAGACGGGTTCAGGGTGTTGGGATGCTGGAGTGGAGGGGGACACCAAAAGGACCCACAGAATGACCCAGGACAAAGAGTTGGCTTTCCACATTTGCCAGGCTTTGGATGTGCAAAGCCAGCTTAAGGCAGCGACAGGTAATAGCCAATTAAGAACTTTCTAATCTTAATTCCAGCTAGTAGCCTATGCATGAACAGTTTGCAAGTGGGGCAGGACATGAGTGGAGGGAAAGAGCAGAGGCTGGCAATACCCACTTCTCAGAAGGCAGACAGCCTACCTCAGCACTAGACTGTAATGAGAGAAGACTGGAGAGCTCTTATATTGAACTGAGATTAATGGTTTGGCCTGGATACCTTTAATATTTGTATGGAGAATGTGTTTTGTGACTTAAAGTGACTGTAGAATGTGTATAACATTAGAATAAGCAGAAAAAGCCGTGAGGCCAGCAGTGGTTCTCAAAGCCTGCTTTCTGGGGTAGCAGCAGCAGCAATACCTGGAAACACATTAGAAATGCAAATTTTCAGGTGCTACCCAGACCTCCCATATCAGAAACTCCAGGGGTGGAGCCCTGAAAGCCTTTAGGTTCTTCTGCTGTGTAGGAAATTTGAGAACCAAACTCTGAGCTAGAGAAGAGAAAACTCCAGTTTTATAGGTGCTTTTGCTATCCTGCTAGTGATAAGCTATAGGAAAAATGTAGAGGAAATGCAATCTACACTTCATGATATAATCTCTTGAGGGTTACAGGAGGAATTAAAGCAATAGTTTTTCATGATATATTTTGGCTCTCAAACATGTTTCTCTCACAGAACATCTGCTTGGATTTTCTGGGTGGCAAACAACCAAGTTGGGGTGGTCTGATCACTGCTTAGCTTGGCAGGATGTGCAACTGTACTGAAACTGGGAGCCCAAAGTAGAGGAGAAGCCCCCCATACCTGCTACGACCATTACCTGATGGGTTCCTTAAACTGATATTGGGCATTTAGGCATGAACAGCTTAACCACAAGCAATATCCTAGTGTGGTAAAGACATCCTGCTATTTTAATATCTCCATCTTGTACAGGGAACAAAACTTAAGTAAAGGGAATTTTAAGAATAGAATCTAAATACTTTTGTGAATTAAAAAAAAATAAGGACTAGCTGCTGTTGGTATGTTAAAAAATATGAATAAGTGAGGAACAGATTTTCAAGCCTGAACACTGTGCCAACCCCTTGTCATTTGCTAAATAAAAATACATGGTGCTGCTCAGAGGTATTAGCAGGTGACGCGAATTATAACATTCGTAGAAATGTGAAAACCAAAACCAAACAATCCTCAACTCTTAAAAAATGAGGTCAAGTGAAGTATTAAAGTGACTTAGAAATAAATGTCAATTCATAAGTCACCCAGAACAATAACAAATTTATTCAAAAGTACTAGTATTTTAAAGAATACTTTGAATATAAACAACATGTGGTAACCGTAATATGACAAAGTTTTGCATACTGTTCATATGTTCTCTTACAGTATACTCATCTTAGGAATTTGTTATCCAACCTCATAGTTATTAATTTGCTTCAATTTTATAAAAAATCTGAGTTTGAAGGGGTTTGTTTTATTCTTCAAGTACAGTTTTCTTTCAGAGGTCCAATGTTTTCAATTGTACCATTGCATCAGTGTGTGTGTAGAGAGGGAACGTTTAACAAAGGGATATCACTGATTTACACAAAGCTTCTTATGAGTTTTAGAAATCATTGTCTTCTTGTTGTCATTTATTGTGTTCCTTCTTTCTAGCGAGGTTGTAAGCTCCATTTTGCATTTTCCCTGTTATTTAATATGGTTCAGTAAACACAGTAAAGGCTCAATAAATGTTGATGTAATGGCTGGATAAGATAGAAAAGAAAAAAACTTCTTTTTTTGCCAATGCCATCACCTGCCTATTGAAGTTTTTCTTGTCAGACCTTCAGCAGATGATTAAATTAATTTGAATCAGATTGAATTAGGCTAGAAATAGCCCAATATCTGAAACAATTTCACCAGGAATAAAATCAGTATAAGATCATTAGAAGGCAGCAGTTGTTATTAATGTCCCCATTTTGTTTCTTTTACAATACTGGCAGGGTCTCACTGTGTTGCCCAGGCTGAGTTCAAAATCCTGGCCATATGTGATCCTCCCACCTTGGCCTCTCAAAGTGCTGTGATTATACGTGTGAGCCACCACACTTGGCCTGCCCCCATTTTTTTTTTTTTTTTTTTTTTTTTTTTTTAGTACAGCAAGGCTCTTTTCTTTCTGAGCAGTGATTTTGAAAATTACTAAAATTCTTATGTAAAAAAATTCTAAAACAAAAATTTCTGTAAGAAAATCATCGAAATATTATTTTTTGTACTGTACACTGTTCCTCTGTCAACTAGGTATCCAGTCATGTATTTGGGATTTGAATTTATCTTATGAGAGCTGGATGATACATACATTGATAGCACAGTCTTCCAGATCTAGTTAACTTCTTCAATGCAGTTGGCTTCACAGTGCTTCATTAGGAAACAATGAATAATGTCATCCCCTGGGAATGTACGGAAACAGTCCTATTGAGGTGCTGTTTGGCTTCTTCAGAGGAAAGACTCTCTGCCCATTGTGGTGGCTGCTTTTTGCCAAGCTTGTGATTTGAGAGGTTGACCTAGCAACAATCTGAATAGCAAAGCATGTTTTTTCTTGGTGACCATTTTCCTGCAAAAGCATATTTTTGATTGGACTGCAGTCAAAAGCGTAATTAAATGTTACAGAGAGTCTCAGAACTTTAAACCATTCTCTTTTTCCTTTTTAATTTGACAACACAAACAAGTCTAATGTTTCATTTTTCTGGCTCCAGATGTCCATTGTGAGTGTAAATGATGAGCCAGTAGAGCTGATGCTTCCACAGAACTGATATTCAGAATAAAAATGAATCGTTGCACATCCTGCAGGTGCCTCTGCTGAGGGAATCTTTTCGCTCTGAAGACGTTTAACAGATAGAATATGCAGCTGGTCAAAGAAAGCCCTTAGGCTATTTCAAAGTAAATAAAATGCCTCATAAAATTTGCTTGAAAGTGAAATTTTATAAAATACGATTATATACACTCTTTCATTTTTATTCCAATAATTCCAAGCTTTCTTTTTAAGGCTGAAAATACTATTTTTAAGAATAAAATAAACTCCAATATTTGGAGTTCTGATAGAAGAACTTCACATTTGGCTTGCATTTGGCACTTAATTTGGAGGTTGTATTCAAGTTAATAACAACAACAGCAAAAATACAATGATTCTTCTATATTGTCAATAATTACTGCTCACAGCTTGATTATTTTGCAATTATCAAGATCTCTGATGCCACACATATGTGCCAAAGCCTTTCAAAGGACATCTAATGAGGACTGTAGATGGAGATGGCATTGATGTCTGATTGGGGAGAGAGCTGTTCATGTACTTAGCCTTTGAACTACAATTCACCATCTAATTTTCTCAATCAAGGTCTGAGACTTGAAAGAATCTATGGCAGAGTCTAGATCATCTACTGAAGTACTTATGACTTCAGAATGTAGAGTGAGAAAATGTATCCTGAGCATGTTCCCTCTCCTGCTTCTCAGAAGCCCTGAACCATTAGACCGCATAAATCTGCCCACTTTGTCCTGTGATGATTCAACTGGCTTCCTCTTCCCTCAAAGATCCCTGCATTCTAAAATAATTTTCTCCCTTCCTAACCCTCTGCTAAGAAATCAATTCTTTTAGAACAGTTGACCACAGCAAGAAGAAAGCAAACAGATGGAGTTAATTCATACTAAGATGAAAAAGTCTGCTAGCCTCCATGGGGTATTTGCCTCATAAAAAAGATTGCTTGAGAAGTTACGTTTATCTCTAACTTGCAGAACCTAAGAAATGAAGTAAAGCATTTTAACTGTGGGGAAGAAATGTGATCTTTTGTATTTTTTGGTCAGTATTTGGGTTATAAGACATGTGAAAAGAGATATGCAAGTCATCTCATGCTGACCAAAACAAAAACAAAACAAAACAAAAAACAATGTAGATTGAACTATGATTGATGATTAATGCATCAAAGGAAAAAGGTATCATTCAGACATTGGTCATTCACTCCTGGTCATATTGATAAAGGTATAGAGGCACACTTTGGAAAAGTCTATCTTAATGTAGTTCAGAAAAGTGAGTCTTAGATTACAGTAAACTGGCAAGAAGATGCTATATGAAGACATCTATTTTACAATAGATGTTTTATTCATTTAATTAATGCTCAGTTCTGTTTCTAAGTTTTTTAACAAAACTTCTGGTTATTATTTCATTCTCAGTTAGTTCTGTCTATGGAGAAGAAGTATGCTTGTCATATGGGCTTGAAGAACTCGAGACCCATAATAGCTATCTTTTAACTAGCTTTTTTTCTTTTTTAACAGTCAGGGTAGGATCGGAGAAACAGAACCACTAAGATTTTTTTATACAGATTATACCTTATGCAATCATGGGAGATGGTTAATCAGCCTCTGCAAGGCTGTTACCTTTGCATCTTTTCTGGAGACTAAAGTCTATAAGACAGGTATTTAAGAAAAGAAGACAGATTTGGAGTGGGGAGAGCAAGGAAAACTATAACCCATTCGCTCAAGCTGCAGTCCAAGAGGATGCACTGAAATTCTGGTCTCACTCTGCCTCCAACCTCAATGGTGCTGGTGGCCTGCAGGGGAAACTGATGCCCTTTGTCACAGAGCTTAACACACACCTGGGCCAAGAAGACAGAGAACCTGAAGGGTAATTGAGGGTAGCTTGGAGCAGCTGCAGGGCTAGGTGTTGCCCCATGTTAATCCAGTGTCAGCTGAAGTGTCAATGAGCATGGGTTGGAACTGTGCCTGGTGCCCCTACACTAGCCTGAGCATGAAAGCAATATGGCCACTGCTTCAGCCTAACTTCCAAAACTCATGCAAAAGGGCTCTCCTGAACCACTGGGAAGTCAATTATGGGAAATGTAGTTGTAACTTAGCTAAATTGCTATGATTCAAATCCTTTGCATAAAAAAACACATTGCCATCCAATGTGTTATCCAATTCTGGGTTTATAAATTCCTTTTATAAACTTGCTAATAAGAATTTGGCCATGGAAGATGGATTTACTCTTGATGTCCTGACAAAATAAGGGACCTGACTGAGGGCCAGAGCCTGGAGAGAAGTTTATCCTACAAAACTAATGAGTGACACCCTATGTGTGCAGTCTCTTATTCCACAGCCTACTTCATCCCCTTGGGCATTGCCTAAGCAATCTCTCATCATTCTTCTAGCATTGGCCTGGTAATCCTCTCTTTCTTTTAGAATTTCAGTACTTGGAATGTCTGAAATTGCCACCTCAGAGGTTACCATAGTCAGTGATTTTTTGTGTGTGTGTGTCCAGAAGACAGAGAGTGAGTATAACAGTTTTTCTTTGTCTACCTTTCCATTCTTCCATCATTTACCCTTATACTATACTTCTTTTTCTATCAAACTTTTATAGTAAGCCAAATATCCAAAAATTGTATACAGATATAGCTGTAGAAACACTTTGCTAGATATGTTGACATAGATGACCTTACTAGCGTCACACAGCACTCTCTCAATCTCATATGAGGACATTGGTTTCATCTAAAGCTTCTAGACTTGGTACTCTTGTAAGAAAATTCAGATTTAACCTAAATGTAATAAGTTGAACTTGATTGTATTGACAGATTGATATTGTACCCTAGTCAGTGATTTCAAGCAGGGCATGGGATCGGGTGGAAGAGGGAAGAGTGTTGATGAACCAACACTAATCCCTCATTACCTTTTACAGATCCTCTTTTCCAGAAGTAGATTATTTAGAAAAAAAATGTGAATAACAATGTATTAGGCTAGAAATTCTTCCACATTCTCCAGCTTTCTTCCTCTGGTGGTTTTCAGTAAGCTATTAAACTTAAGAAAATGCTGGAAGGAAAATACTAGTAAAACAGCTCACTTTTAAAAGGGTGAATTGCATTGATGTAGGAGTTATTTTTCTCCTTGTAGGCAATAATTTTGGCCCATAATTGTCCAAAAGTTCTGAAGCTATGTTATCTTGTCAAATGTAGTCTACTTCAGCATTACCTGACACCTCAGGTGTTCTAACACTAGACAGTCAATGACGTCGGGTGAAGGACCATTGCCAGGGAAGATAACTTGAAGTACTGGTGAGAAGCAGGTGTCAGGATGAGGAATGAGCAGTTCATAAGCTAGACACAGCTGCTGCAGAAAGGACTCCAGCTCTTGCAAGTATGTAAGAGATGTGCAAAGAGAGAAGGCAGGGCAAGGCGATTAGGTGGAAGCCCCAGTGCAAGGGCCAAAGATGAGTTTTATTCTGAGCTGCCCCTTTGCTTTAGCCAGGAAAAGCTAAAGCTTCCTGATTAACTCAGAAACTTCTCCAGAGTGACTAGACTGGGGCATGTGGGTGGAATTAAATAGGGGATTTCCGGGCAAAATGAAAGTGGGGAGGAGAAATGAAAGGACAGCTGTTGATAGGAAACTGTAATACTAACATAGACTCAGACTTCTGGAAAGAGGAGTTAGAAGAATGCAGTGTGAATCAATCAGTGGCAACTACCAAATCAGGTAAAGGTGTCCTTTTTTCCAAATTTTTATGTAGCGTTGATGGTCTCTTTAAGGATCCCCCTGCCCTTCCCATCTAGCCTTAGGTTTCTGGGAGTTGGCAGCAGGACAGCCAAATCATAGAGAATGGGATTTGGGGGAGAGCAAATCATTGAAAAGCTTACGTGCTTATGAGGCCATACATTATGTCCTGGGATTGATGCCAGGGTGGTTTTGGAAGGGCCAATACATACTGACCTCTGAAAAAAAGGGATTTGCTATTGAACATCTTTGTATGAAATCTTAACTAATGAGGGGCATGTCAAAGCACTGTGGTTAGGCAGCTCCTGTGCACAGTTGCAACAAGGTTGGGAGGTTGGATTCTGCTGACATCTGTCGGGCAGAGACACCGCTGTTTGGAACTTCCGGCTAATCAGAAGCTTGTCCAGAGCATTTCTTGCTATAGTAGATCATCCTCTACTGAACTGTAATGCAGCTTAGGGGGGAAGGCTGCCGAAATTTAAAAGGCACTGTCAAATGTAGTGGCAGTTGTCTATGCTGTGAGTGTTTCTAAAACCGAATATGAATTTTTGAATCAAATATTGTGTTGTAATCAGAGAGATAACTGTTGAGTTGAATGGCAAATGTGCTTCTGTTCCTGGTAAATAGGCACAGACCAAGAATATTGACCTTACTTTGTTTAAAAAAAAAAAAAAAGATTACATGGTAACTATACTTGATAAAATGCCTAATTAGTGTCTATGATTAGGTGAGTTAGAAAAACCCCCAAGCAAGTAGTTACATAAAGGCAAAAACCATTAGTTAAAAATGAACTGGTCAATATTAATAAATATCTGTAGAAGCGTTTACGATGTCTAATCTCGTTTAATTAACAACATTTTGACAGAGATACGATCTCTTCGTTTTACAAAAGAGGAAAAGCAGAACTATCACATGAACACAGTGACTGTCTCGTGAACACAGTGGTTCTCGACCATCCATAGGTGATTTTGTCCTCCAGGAGACATCTGCAGTGTTTGGACACATGCCTGGTTGTCGTAGCTGGGGAAGGGGGTGCTACTTGCATTTGGTGGGTAGAGGTCAGGGATGCTGCTAAACATGCACAGCCCCCACAATAAACCACCCAGACCAAAATGTCAATATTGCCAAAGGTGAAAGCCCTTACAGTGGGGTAGCACTATTACATGGTAGTAACAGGACTAGAACACAGATTGTGTGGTCCTCAAATGTGCTCATTACAGCGTGTCACACTTCTCTCCCTACATCGGGCTTTAGAACAGGAAAAGCATTTGCAACAACAGGAAAACGTTATTATTATTATTATTTTTTTGATTTCCTTTGCCATCTAGTGCAGAAAATGTTGAAACTTGCTGTGAATTCTGGGGAGCCAGCACATCCCCATGGGGTATACAAAGGGATATGTATAGAAGTCTATGAAAGGTGGCTGGGCACGGTGGCTCACGCCTGTAATCCCAGCACTTTGGAAGGCCGAGACGGGTGGATCACCTGAGGTCAGGAGTTCAAGACAGCCTGTCACCACATGGTGAAACCTCATCTCTACCAAAAATGTAAAACATTAGCCAGGTGTGGAGATGGGCACCTGTAATCCCAGCTACTCAGGAGGCTGAGGCAGGAGAATCACTTGAACCCAGGAGGCAGAGGTTGCAGTGAACAGATTGCGCCACTGCACTACAGCCTGGGCGACAGAGCAAGACTCCATCTCCTAAATAAATAAGAATCTATGAAAGGCACCTGCCTCTGTGTCTTCTAGTGGGCCCAGGTTTGCTGCTGGCCAGAAGGTTCACCTGATGGGAAAGCAAACTCGATGTGATCAGGGAGAGCAAGCTGGAACCATCAGCACATGCATTTCTGCCTCTCACCTCATCCAACCAAGATGACCCTCATAGAGTTAATGGCTGCTGCTTCACCCCACCTTCCATGTCTCCAACAAATTCTGCTTTGGACCGTCTCTAACCAACATCATACAGGGAAAAAGCAACTTGAATATCATATAGTTTACTTATTTAATATGCTTGTTAGATATTGTGTTATAGAAAATAAGCACCTCACAGGTGAGAAATCTGCCTGGATATTGATTGATATTTATTCAATCATAAGTCCAAACCATTGAGAATAGTGACAGGCACAACAGTATGTGCCCCGTAACTATTTGTTGGAAAAAAAAAAAAAAAGAAGAAAAAAGGAGAAAAGAGAAGGAATTTAGAAAGGAAGAATTGAGTAAGAAATTATATTTATTTCTCTAAATCTTAAAATTCAGAACGTTTGGAAATTGCCTTACCTTTGCAAATGCATTGGAAGTGCATTTTTGTGCATAGAAAACACAGTAGATTGCATTTTAATAACTTGAGGAAATTCCATCTGCTTTCAGATGTTTGTGTTTTTACACAGAGACTAATGGTAAATTCCGTGGAACTCACTTTGACATTAATGAGGACTTTCAATGTGTCAAGCACTGAGCTGAATTTGTAGATATTTAAAAGTGTAAAAGCATCTTTCAAATTAGAGTTGTTCTTTCATCTATAGGTGGTTGCTATTGGTGTGATTTGTTGACAACTGAAATTTCTTGCCAGGTGAAATTTTCCACCAATTTCTTGCCTCAGAAATTTTTATCACTAGAAGTTGATTCCTTAAAATCATTTTAATAGGTATCAGTTTAAAATGTAAATACACACTATTCTCGTATATCCACGAATATTTAAAGGCAATTAGTTTATTATATTTATTCAGTAGGGAGAGAGTCTGGGAGGGAATAGGGCAAATGAAAGGTAGGTTTAAAAGGCGAAATGGGAAGGGAAAGGGAGGAGATCAGAGCAGGTGGCTCTTCTGGCAGGCAGTTAATGGTGGAAGGAATGGGCTCCGTGTCTGCATAGAAGGACTGAATACCATTCACTAGTGGGGTGTCCTGAGATTTCACCATTGGCTTTTCTCTGGTCTGGCCCCATCACATTGGGGAAAAATGAGGTTCAGCACATACTTATATGAAAGCTATATAATCCTATAGAAATATATTTTAGCATTCATTCATTCAGAAAAGTGGATCTTAAGGTGGTCTGTAGACTCCTAGGGGTCCTTAAAACACATTCAGGGAGTTTGCAAGACTAACACTGTCATTCTAACAATAGTAGAGCATTAGTTGCCTTTTTCACCCTCATTCTCACACCAGGCCACAGTAGAGATTTCCAGAGACTACATGGTATGTGATGGTATCATTACTCAGACAGCTAATGGAATACATGTTTGTGCATTCAAGTATTTTAATCACTTCTCACTTTTAATTTTGGAGAGATATATCCCACATAAATAAAATCTCTTTTAGTCTTCGATAATTAAGAATGTGAAGTGACTCTGGGACCAAAAATGTGAGAACTATTCATTGTGGACAGCTGCTTCTAAAACTGGTTGGAATAGCTCTAAGATGAGTTTCCTGGGGACTTTTTGTTTTCATTTCTGCTAGCTTCCCTTTCTCTATTTCAGAACTCATAGGATTAGATCTCACTGGAAAAGGAAGGGAACATCTTGTTAGACTATTTTATATCATTTAAAGACTTTTAAATATAAAATCAAATGAGAGGAAATGGATTTTTCCATGGCAGAATCAGCCTTTTACAACATTAATCTTCTGCATCCTTAATTAGTTTATGCTACAGAAGAGGATGAGGAACTAGCTAACAGCAACATATATTTATGTCTAACTTATAGGAAGGTTACAAGAATCCCAGTCCTCCAGCCAATCAAGGACAGAATGATTCCCCTATCTCTTGTTAAGAATTGTGCAAATTCTACAAAGCTGTGAAGACCCCTGTGGTTGAGTGTATGAACCCCAGAAACAACAGTGGTAGCCAGGAAAAGTAACTCAAAATGACCCAACTTAAAGATGTCACTGCTAAAAACTCTATATCCTGAATTATACTCCTGTTCCCCATAAAAAGATCAACAAATACTGAGCAATCATTCCAAGAATACATACACACAGACTTATCTCTATTTGGAAGGAACCACACAATTGAATTTTATGAATTAGAAAGGTAATTAAGACTCTCAGCCTATAGTTTTTGAATAATTTAAATAATAGGTTTCTCTTTGCCTTGGGAGTAACTGGGGCCTTCCATAGAGGAGAGGGCAATAATTTATTTAGGTCACTTTGGAAAGAGGTGTCTCCACAATAAATTTGCACCATAATTGTGGAAATAGTTAATGTCCACCTCTAAGAAGTGGACTCATTTTCTATCCCTCTGTTCTATCTGCATGGAACATGGAAGGCCCGCTCTATGCAATGGTAACTTTGAATTTAATTTTTGGCCAGTTTCTCACCTTTTTAAAAAAGGAGAAAACTGAAAATACATGATTATGTTATTGAATATTTGAAATGTACATTTATTGTTAAGTCACAGAAGTGAAAATGTGATGTGAAGTAGGAAAAGATGCCTTTCCTTTCTTTTTGTTCTTGGCACCCAGAATTCAAAAAAGGTAATCAGATTCCTAAGTCCTTGACTTCCTGTTACCAGGTTTTGTAAAGTCTACTTTTTGTTTGGTTTTATGGTTGTTTCCCTCTTCATCTTTGATTCTCTGTCTCTTTTTTTGAGAGTTGCCCTGGCTGGAGTGCAGCGGCACAGTCTTGGCACTCTGCAACCTCTGCCTCCCAGGCTCAAGTGATCCTCCCACCTCAGTCTCCTGAATAGCTGGGACTACAGGTACTCACCATGAAGCCTGGCTAATTTTTGTATTTTTTTGTAGAAATGGGGCTTCACCATGTTGTCCAGGCTGGTCTTGAACTCCTGGGCTCAGGGGATTTGCCTAGTTTGACCCCCAAACTGGTGGGATTACAGGCGTGAGCCACTGCGCCCAGCCTCATCTTTGATTGTCTTTCTCATTCTCCTTCTCTCAGAGTGCTATGGTTTGAATGTGTTCCCCAGAGTTAGAGATAGAAACCTAATCCCCAGTGCAAGAGTGTTGGGAGGTGACCTTTAAGAGGTGATTAAGTCATGAGAACTCTATCTTTACAAATGGGTTAATGCCATTATCTTGCTCTCTTGCCCTTCACTTTCTGCAAGAAGGCCTTTGTCAGATGTGGACCCCTTGACCTTGAACTTCTCAAGCCTCTAAAAATGTAAGAAATGTAAGCAATAAATTTGTCCTTTATAAATCAGTCTCAGATATTCTATTATAGCAGCATAAAATGGACTAAGACACATAGTAATCAACTCTAATCTGTTTGAGATGGATATGCTTAAATCCTTGTAATATATATAGTGTTGTTTTATGTGGGAGTTATTTTTAATTTTCTTTGATGGCATTATGTTTTGAAGCCTAACTTATATCTTACTCTTCTTATTCAATACCATGTTTTAAGAAACCTATCCATGTTTAAATAAAACATGTGTATTGCTTCTAACTGCTGCAGAGTATTCATAGAATGCATCTGACTCATCTCAGTTATTTGCTTCCTTAGTAATGAGCACCAAACCCCACACCATACTGGTGAATTTTTTGTCTTTTTGTATGGAATTTAGATTACATGGGGGCGAGGATTTTGTCTGTTTCCTTTACTGTTGTACCTTTGGCACTCAGACGAGTTCCTGCCACATATTAGAAGTTTGGGAAATGTTTGTTCAATCAACAAATAAATGTATTTGCATTTGGTTAATATGTGTGGAATATACAAATAAAGCTGCTTAAGTGTTAATTTCCTTACAGAGTCCTTCCCTGACTCCCTAGTCTATCTTAAGTCTTCTTGTTACATATTCACTATATCCTGGACTTTTCTATGGAAGCACCAATTGCAGTTGTCATTATCATTGTCCCACTTCATTGATTCACTGTCTTGCTTTGTTCATTTCTTGCTAAAACAGACACTTAACTTTACTATGCATTTACTCTGTCATTTGGCAATCTCTGTCACAGATTTTCAGTGACATATGATTCTCAGAGTTGGGTGGTAGAGGTGTCAATAGCAGTGGTTTTGACCAATGGAGAGTCCTGAAATCTCCATTGGTTATCAGTCGAGTCAATTAAAACATCAACCTCAAGACTGCCCAAATACGTACTTAATGGCTATATAAATACAGCCTTAAGGCAAATCCTCTAGTCCGTCTTCAACTGCCCTTTTCCCACCATCTTGCTTACTCTGTTTCTATATAGAAATTCTGAAGCCTCTGACTGAGGGTGAGAAACATTGATCCTGAAGTCTTCAGATGCCTTTATGCATAGCATCATGCTTTCCTCCATCCTGTAGACCACAATTTTGAGTCTTTCTTACCTTAGGAAGACTGTTCAAACAGAAGGAAATTGAGTGAGGAAAGGAGGGTGAAATCAGAAAAAAAAAAGTGAATAAGAGGTTTACAAGAAAGAGTTCAATGAGGATTTCAAGTATCAAAATTATTAAACTACACAGTCTTGTTTCACTAACATGGAGATACTCTTGAGAAATGCATCATTGGGTGATTTTGTCATTGAGTGAACATCATAGAGTGTATTTACACAAACTTAGATGGTATAACCTACTACACACCTAGGCTATACAGTGTAACTTATTGCTCCTGGGCTATGAACCTGTACAGTATGTTACTGTACTGAATTCTGTAGGAAATTGTAACACAAAGGCAAATATGTGGGTATCTAAACACAGAAAATGTATAGCAAAAGTAGAGTATACACGATAAAGAATGGTGCACCTGTATAGGTCACTTATCATAAATGGAGCTTGTAGGATTGGAAGTTGCTCTTGATGGGCCAGTGGGTGAATATGAAGGCTGAGGACATTCCTGTACACTATTGTGGACTTTAAAAACACTGCACATTTAGGCTACACTACATTTATTCAGATTTTTTTATTTAATAATAAATTAGCCTTTGCTTACTGGAACTTTTTTTTTTTTTTTTTTTTGAGACGGAGTCTTGCTTTGTTGCCCAGGCTGGAGTCTCTGCTCACTGCAAGCTCTGCCTCCCGGGTTCACGCCATTCTCCTGCCTCAGCCTCCCGAGTAGCTGGGACTACAGGCGCCGCCACCACTCTTGGCTAATTTTTTATATTTTTAGTAGAGACGGGGTTTCACCATGTTAGCCAGGATGGTCTCGATCTCCTGACTTTGTGATCCGCCTGCCTCGGCCTCCCAAAGTGCTGGGATTACAGGCGTGAGCCACTGCGCCCGGCCTGGAACTTTTTTACCTTACATCTTTTTTTTTTTTTTTCAAGACGGAGTCTCGCTCTGTCACCAGGCTGGAGTGCAGTGCAGTGGTGCGATCTCGGCTCACAACTAGCTCCGCCTCCCAGGTTCAAGCAATTATCCTGCCTCAGCCTCCCGAGTAGCTGGGACTACAGGCGTGTGCCACCATGCCCAGCTAATTTTTGTGTTTTTTTTTTTTAGCAAAGATGAGGTTTCACTATGTTGGCCAGGAAGGTCTTGATTTCCTGATCTCGTGATCCGCCCGCCTCTGCCTCCCGAAGTGCTGGGATTACAGGCATGAGCGACCACATCCGGCCTTACCTTACAAATTTTTTAGTGTTTTTAACCTTTTGGCTCTTTTGTAATAACACTTAGCTTAAGACACAAATGCATTGTACAGCTGTACAAAATATGTTTCTTTCTCTGTACTCTTATCCTAAAAACCTTTTTCTATTTTTAAAGATAAAAAGTGTAGTATAGTAAATATATAAACCAGTAATGTAGTCATTTATTATCATTTCAAGTATAATGTGCTATACATAATTGTTTAATATACTGTACATAATTCTATGTGCTATACTTTTATATGACTGGCAGTGCAGTAGGTTTGTTTAAACCAGCATCACCGCAACATCAGTAGGTGATAGGAATTTTTCAGTTCCATTATAATCATATGGGATCGCTGTCATATATGTGGTCCATTGTTGATCAAAAAGTCATCACGTGGCACATGACTGTACTACAAAGATTATATTTGGAAAGAATTGTCAGTTAAATTATAGCTCTTGGTTGCTATAGAAAAATATATGGATTTACACAGTGAGAGAATCTGGCTCATTTGATAGCAATAACCTGATCAATGAAATCAAGTATTCTACAAGGCTGAATATAATCTTTACTTATCTCACTAACCTGTAATTTATTAAAAATAAATTCAAGATCCATATTGCTAATCATTACCCAGCATTGCAGGGTTAATTATGTAAACTTGAAAACCTGGCAGAATCTTTATAGATAACTTCGTAGCTGGCATAAAATCTAGTGGTAGAAGAAATATCCTCACGGGCTGACAATTTCTAGTAGTCAAGTGTACATGGAAAATGTAGTTTAAACATTCATCCTCTAGTTTAAACACTAATTGCTTCGTAGTTTGATCACAGATGTTGATATTGTTGACCTCATTAACTTCATTGTATCTTGATGTGTTAAAAAATGCAGAGGAAAAGTAAGTGCATAAAACAGAAGTCAGGCTTTGAAAACGTTCTGTTTCTTGAAAGCTCAATTAAGAATGAAATGTCAATTTTGTGGTGTGAGCTTTTTAGGAACTGGTTTTGCAGCAGTCTGTCATCCACTTTCAACTAGAAATCATGTAGTATCTGACAGTAGTTTTCACATGGTTCTCTTTTAAATGTTATCAAGTCTGTTTTCTTTCTTCCTTTCTTTTGTTCTTCATTTTTTTGATTTTTGTTTTTTGGCTAGGCTTGAAGGGCCAGGTAGAAATGTACTCTAAATTGCTATTGCTTAGAAAGTGTGAGTGTGTGTGTGTGTGTGTGTGTGTGTTACTATTAAAATTTGTGGTATTCAAAACTTTTTATTTTTTATTTTTTTGAGACGGAGTCTTGCTCTGCCACCTGGGCTGGAGTGCAGTGGTGCGATATTGGTTCACTGCAACTGCCGCTTCCCGGGTTCAAGGGACTTTCCTGCCTCAGCCTCCCCTGTATCTGGGATTATAGGCGCCCGCCACCATGCCCAGCTAATTTTTTTATTTAGTAGAGATAGGGTTTTGCTATGTTTGCTTGGCTGGTCTCAAACTCCTGATCTCAGGTGATCCGCCCTCCTTGACCTCCCAAAGTGCTGGGATTACAGGCTTGAGCCACCGCGTCCAGCCAAAATTCTGAAATATGATTCAGACATTAACTAAATATAATGTTGGGAAGTGACTGTTCAGCATTCATCATACTTATTCCCTGCTTTGTACCTAGAAGGTAAGGATGACAAAAATCTTGATCTCTCTCTGTGCACCCTGTTTTTCACGCATCACAAATGCTGTCTCACCGAAACTGTAATCATTTCAGAATTCTTTAAAAAACATTTAAGGATACATCAAACATTACAAGCATAGGTAAATCCTTTTTGTTTCCCTGGCTAAGATATTAGAACAATTCCTAGAAAGGATGCTTAACTTCCTAGTCTATACCAGGTTTAGAAAATATTAGCACTCAAATAGATCTTGGGGCTTGATAGTACAAATCTTTATTTCTTCCTAGCACAAAGGTTATAAATATTTAGAAGTATAAGTATCTGGGCTTGCAAAGAAGAATTGCTTATTTGGAATATTTTAATCTCATCTAGTTCTCAAGTTTGACCAGGTTTAGTCACCTCTCCCATAATCTATATTAACACATATTAATGGGGAATTTAGGTGTCTCATGTTTTGTTCTTCATAATTTGTATTTTTCTCTTCTTCCTGGAGTGAGTCAGAAGGCATATGTTACTGTACCTTTGCTCATTCTTGCCATCAGCATATAAACTGAAGCAGAACATTCTTGTATATGTAGACTATGAAAATTCTTCAATTTTATTATCTTATTATTTTCACTTCCTTTTGAATGTGGTTTTAATGGACTTATCCTAACAATATTGTATCATTGTAGAAGAGGATATGCACAGAATCAGCAACATATACCATTCTAGGGGCTTCTTAAAAAGTTATTTTAAATACGGTTGTTTGGTTGTTATAACACATGGCATGCACTGCCCACAAAAGGGAACTCTAGTTTGTGAAAGGAGCCTGTCATTTTTTAAAAGGTGAAGAGAATAGTTGTTAAAGTGTCATAAGGTTGACAATTTCATCTTAATAATTTTGATAAATAGCAAATATTTCATCCATGTTACAAAGACACAGTACATTTTAAACACCTTACCATTGTTTTGCCTGTTTTCTCTCTAAAAAATCTATCAGGACCTCTTGTTTCAGAGAAAACCTTTAAGGTCACTTAGCTGATATCTCCTCATGTATGAAATATATCCATTGCATAGCTAACTGATGAATTGATCTAATTTTGTCAGCAGAATTAACTGTTTTCTTTGATCTAGGTTGGTGTTTTAAAGATACCTGTGATTGCCTGAACCAGGGAGGCAGAAAGCTGCAGTGAACCGAGATCGCACCACTTCACTCCAGCCTGGGTGACAGAGCGAGACTCCATCTCAAAAAGAAAAAAGATTCCTGTGTAAAAATCTCAGCTAATTAGTATTCTCCATAATAGTATGTTTTCTTAGATGATTATTTTCAATTTAATTCCCGCTTGGAGAGCCATATATATATGTGTGTGTGTGTATATATATATAATATATAACATACAACATATAATATATATTATATATATATTGCTTTCTTAGAGAAAATCATTATGTTTAAAATATTTGAGAAAGATAAGCAAGATCGCCAAGTGGTAACAGAGAGTGTTAAATTAGCCACATAATTTAAGAAAATAAAAAAAACACTATTGTACTAGAGTCTTAACCTTTAAAGACTTGTATACCACTTATTCTCACTTTTTTGTTTGACAAGAAGCTGACAGGAGGTAGAGCTAAGACAGAAGTCAGGTCTCAGAGTCATTTTTGCATGACTTGTACTGTATCTGTAGATGTGCGCTATCTGTATAGTCAGATATTTTGGGGTCAGATATTTGCAGAACAAATGGTCTATTAACATCTTGTCCTGGTTTTGTTTGCATGCAACGCAAAGCAGTAGAGTTTGGCGTTTAAATCCCTAAAATGTCAACTGGTGATTAAGATTGGACCACAAAAGATAGCTCATGCAGTTATAACCTGAAAGGCTTAGCCCCTCTCTGAGTAAGTGCTGACCCTTACTTAGAGGAAATCCAGGGAAAATGTGATCCAGAGCCCTGTCCAAGTTCTGATTGATTGTATTTCAATTAAAAAAAATGTTTTCAAACATTTTAGGGCTTGAAGGACCCTAAAGGAAAAAGAAAGCTGGAAAAAAATGTGTGAGTTGGGAGATCACTGCAGGTGACTTGCAGGACAGGACTAGCGAGTGGCGGTTTGAATACAAATCGAATTAAAAATTAACAATGTTGCTGAAACTTAGATTTTTTTTTTTTAATTACAGTTTGTGTGGGAAGTTTTGGGAGAGGACTGACAGAGAGACAGGAAAGGGAATTAAGGGGACAATGGTGGTCATTAAGCATCTGTGCCACCTTAGGAGTCACTTGGGGTGTAATCTCCCTTGTAAGTTAGGAATAGTAAGAATAGTAATGGTTAGTGAATGGTTATTATGAGCCAGGCCCTGTTCTAAATTGGTTTGCCTGTATTCACTCATTTAATCTTCATAAAAACCCATGAAGTCATTATTGTTATAAGCCCTCCCCTCATTTAAGTTTCCTAAATGAGGAAACTTAAGTGACAGAAAGGTTAGAGCATTTACCTAAGGTGTCACAGTGACTTAGGGGCAGAGCAGAGATGGAAGCCCAAATGGCCTAGCTTCAGAGGCTACGTTAAACACTGTTAGCATTGTGCTTGCTGTGCTTAAGACATCCACTAAAATGGGGCTATTGGAACATTCTTATGTTAGGTACACCTCATGTAAATCAACCTTACAACAGAAAGTTCTTCACTGTTCCCATACCAGAATCTAGTTTGGATCTAAAAATTTTGAATTCTGTTCACTGAACTCTTTTATGCTCCCTATGACATGTTTATGCCTTGAACAGTCAAATGGCACCATTTCAATCCCCGTCATCTCCAGGCAGGACTTTCTCCATAATGGATTGATGTTTGGCTCCATTTATTTGGCCTTTAAGAATCTTTCAAATACCGTTTTTGACTTTTTTAAAGAACTCATCTGTCTTTCAGATAAGGAATATTTCTTGTATATACAATCTCCTCCTAAAAACATTCATAAAAGTTCTACACTGGTTTTGGAAGATCTATCTGTTAACAGCAGTTTGTAGTCATGATGCCTTTGAGGATGATGAGGAAGGCACATTTTCAACTTTTACAAGGACTCTCACTTTTCTAATTTCCCTAATGCTTTTCATTCTGCAGGTATATGGGTCTAGGTTTATGGTTTGTCTGCCTTCAAGGCACGTGATTCAAATTCTGTGTGCATCGCTCATGATAAATTCAGCAGGTATCTGAGTAAATGTCATGCTGCATGTAAAGTGACAAGAATTTCACTGTAATCTGGCATGAGATGGAGCATCAATTAAGGAGCAAACATACAAATGAGTTGAGGGAAAACATTTTGCTTTGGGTGGTTTTGAAAATGACCATAATGAACATGGTTGGCATTTTTGTGATCTATAAAGGCTATGTGAAGGCTATATGAAGGTTTGCCAAAAAATCTAGTGAGGTCAGCAGCAGCAAAGCATTAACTAATAGGTAAGTACACTGCTGGCAAAATGAATCACATTAAAGCTTCAAAGAATAAATCACTATTTACTGATGCAGAATGAATTACATGATTATTGCAAGTCACAGCATATGAGAATATAATATCATTCTTTTTTTTTTTTTTTTTTTTGAGATGGAGTCTCGCTGTCACCCAGGCTGGAGTGCAGTGGCTGGATCTCAGCTCACTGCAAGCTCCGCCTCCCAGGTTCACGCCATTCTCCTGCCTCAGCCTCCCGAGTAGCTGGGACTACAGGCGCCCGCCACCTCGCCCGGCTAGTTTTTTGTATTTTTTAGTAGAGACGGGGTTTCACCATGTTAGCCAGGATGGTCTCGATCTCCTGACCTTGTGATCCGCCCGTCTCAGCCTCCCAAAGTGCTGGGATTACAGGCTTGAGCCACCGCGCCCAGCAAGAATATAATATCATTCTTATAGTGCTAAATAAAATAGATGTATTTACTTCAAGTTGTTAATTTTTATGTATGTTCTTTTCTAATTAGTAGAACAAATGATAATGGCAAAAAGCCTGGATGCTCAGTTGAGAAAAAAATATCCATTCTGCAGAGAGCTAAACTGGGGATTCGAAGCATTAAAAATTTTATTACCCCTCCTCCCAGAAAAAAGTTAGTATCCTTTAAAATGTGACAATCTAATGCTCTTTGACTGTTCTTGCCAAAACTTCTGAGACTTTGATTTTAATGAATTATTTTCAGGAGAATATCCAAAGGGAAATGAAGTGGGCTAATTCCACTGGGTTGACTAATGCCTCCTCAATTAGTCTTTGCCTTGCTCTTAAGCATAAGCTGTCCTTGGAGGATCACATCATATTCCTTCCTCACTTTTGCGTCTTCAGCATCAGTACATTCTCAAAAATATAAACTGGAGAAATTTTAGTACCTGTTCCATGTTCCATGAATTTTCTTTCTTCTAACCTTGTCACTGATTTTTTTCCCTTAGGCTTAGCAGTGTGGTGCTTTGGTTTCTGTCTCTACATCCATCCAGACTTGGCAGGTTAACCCTCACATATAGGTTCAACTGCTCCTTATACTTTAGAACCAGTCTTGATTTTAGGAGTGATTTAAGAGTGGAAGGGATGCTTGACGGTGAAACATTACTATGGTCTTCTCTGTAGCAACCTAGTTTTCTTCTTGAAAATTCTTCCTAATTTCCATTCTTCTAGAGGCAGCAATTTTATCTTCTGTTTCTTTTGTTTGTTTGCTTTTGAGACAGAGTTTCACTCTTGTCGCCCAGGCTGGAGTGCAGTGGCGTGATCTCGGCTCACTGCAACCTGCGCCTCCCAGGTTCAAGCGATTCTCCTGCCTAGCCTCCCGAGTAGCTGGATTTACAGGCATGTGCCACTATGCCCGGCTAATTTTTGTATTTTTAGTAGAGACATGGTTTCTCCATGTTGGTCAGGCTGGTCTCAAACTCCTGACCTCAGATGATTCTCCCTCCTCGGCCTCCAAAGTGCTAGTATTACAGGCGTGAGCCACCGCGCCCTGCCTTATCTTCTGTTTCTGTCACTAGGTATCAAGGCCTTGAATCCAGTTGTCTCAGTAGGCTAGATCATAATACTGAGTATATGTTCACATCTCTTTGCTAGTATTAATCTCTATCCTATTTTGAGCAGAGTGGTTTCCTTGCTTTATTTTTTTTTTCCTGTCTAGTCTATAAACTCTTTCTAAGAGTTTGCCTACAACAGTTGCATAGGCTCCACTGAACTGGGACATATAGGCCAGAACCATTTCCTCTACCTGGGTGCATAACTAAACTATACTTCCCAGGTCTTCACATCTAGAAGAGTGACACAGTCAGTGGTACATAAGTCCTAGTTCCAGCTGATAAAATGTAAGAAAAGTTAGGTGCCATTTTCAGTTTGAGGCAATTAAGAGCAGGATGTGCGTTCTCTAGATGCTCTCTTTCTCTTTCTCTCCACCCAGGCTGAATGATGCTATATGGATTGCGAAAACATATGTTGAAGAGAGTGAAACCAAAACTTTATTTAGTACTATATATATATATATTTTTCCCCCGAGATGGAGTCTTGCTCTGTCACCCAGGCTGGAGTGGAGTGACGTGATCTCGGCTCATTGCAACTTCCACCTCCCGGGTTCAAGCGATTCTCCTGTCTTAGCCTCCCGAGTAGCTGGGATTACAGGCATGTGCCACCGTGCCCAGCTAATTTTTGTATTCTTAGTAGAGATGGGATTTCACCATGTTGGCCAGGCTGGTCTCGAACTCTTGATCTCATGATTTGCCCGCCTCAGTCTTCCAAAGTGCTGGGATTACAGGTATGAACCACTGTGCCCGGTAACAAGGTTCTTTTCATTCCAGAATGACTGCATGCAGTAGAAACCCTGTTGTCAGTCTGCACTGGATTATGATATACTAAGCCTCTGAGACTCTGAGTGTTTTTTTTTTTTTTTTTTTTCCAAAAGCAGCTAGTATTCCTTAATTTATTTACGAGTGGGCTGTGGCTTTAATACAAATCTGAAATACATGGGAGTGGGTTAGCATTTGGCTGTCAGAGTTCAAGGAAACAGATATTGGAGGCTGGAAATATGGCAATCTGTATAATGCACTGATGACACAATTGGTAAAGCTATAACCTGCCATATTGGGAGGTAGACCGTATGCCTGCTCAGCTGACAGGCCTAAGGGAGTCAAGTGAGAGAATAAAACTGTTAACACATGTTGGCTAATATTAATTGGGATTGTTAAAGATAAAGGTGGCTTCAGGAAGGAATTGACCAACTTGAAAGCAAAATGCATAGGAATAGATGAATCTAGAAAATTGGTCTTTGAAGAGTTGAAAAAGTTAGTTGTTTCTAGCTCTGAAATGATTAGAAATAAGATTTGATACCAAATATGACTGAGAAAACTTGTGAACAGAAGTTAATGTTTAATAATATAATAATATTTTAATATTATTAAACATATTGTGTATAATAATTGTAATAATATTTTAATATATTTTTAAAACCTTTCTAGTTAATCCTGTTTCCTCAAGGAATTCTGATTCCTGAAGAAAGCAGCCATTAATTTTGGAATGATCTGTTGACAAAAATAAAAGAAATAAATTAGATTTGGGAACTATGGTCATGAAAGAACTTTGAGTATGCTTGCTGTACATCACACTAATTGGAAACAAATAATTTAGAAGCCTAAAAAATGTAGTAAACCTGGAGTAAAACACTCCTACTAAACCCTAAAACAATTATTGGAACTTCAGCCTTCGATGAGCAGAAAGTAGGTTCCCAAAGCTTTTCTGCCTCCAGAGAGGGCACAATTTCCAAAAATTTATTGTAACTGTGCCCATGGAGAATTTTGGCATGGAAGAACAAACTCCCTCAACTGAGAAGGGCAGGATCCAAAGGAGTAATGAATAGATGGTGTCCTTTCCAAAGCACAAAATCAGGTTTGTAATATGTGTCCCACAGGATTCCAGAATTGCTATGTACCAATAACTACTTTGTGTTTTCCATTCTTCCCCTTTTTGAATGGGAATGGTTATTGTAGTTTTACTGTTCCTTCTCCACCATTGTGTAGTCAGTGTTAGAGGGAGGCAGATAATTTCTCTTTCTGGTTCATTAGTCACCAGACCATGGGAAGCAACAGGAGGCAAGTTAAAAAGGACTTTATATCATCAGGAGTTTTTGACCTTTCAACCGACTGCAGTGAATGCTTGGGACTTAGAGTTTTCCTTGAGGTATGGATGAGTGTGTTCCACATGTGGGATGAGAAGTGAAATGAACATTTCCTCCACAAAAGAGTAATGTGGCAGAGACAGTGATATACATCTGCCAAATTCACTTCTTTTTCCTTTGAGGAATATTGGTGGACTAAACTTCTTAGCCAACTTGAGATAGATAAGGTCGTGACAGGATTCTTGTGCATGAAATGTGGGCAGAAGTGTTCTACACAGCCTCTAGGTCTAGTCGGTAAAAATCACCCATTAACGATCATTTATTCCCTTCCTCTTTTGGGGCATCCTTCGAGTTTCTGTGTTTAAGATGATGGCCACATAAAATGGAAGAAGCCAAGTTTATGAAGCAGAGCCCTCCTGACCCCGTCGCCATATTATTAGATTATGACATAAACAACCAATCTTTTTTAGTACGTGACTGAAAATTTATTTATTTTTTTCTGCAACAGTTAGCTTACCGCGACTACTACATTCAATGTGTGCAAGTTTTATTTTTTCATGAAGACAGTGCTTTTGAGTTTATTTTGTTTTGTTTTGTTTTGATACCTCTACCTTTTCTATTTGATCTAAGCTTCACTTGATAATCCATTCTGGCTTCCTTCTATTGATTTCATAAATTACTGAATTGAATTCTTGGTTCATTTGTTTTTATTCTGTTTATTTGTTTATAGTGAAAACATTTAAACCTATTAGCTTTACTCTGAATATATTTTACTCCGGTTCTCTGAGTATAGCTGTGGCCACATCCCATAAATTTTGACATATTATTTTATCTTATTATGGTGTCTTCGTTATTATTTTCCAAAGGGTTCCCAGTGAAGTTTTTATTGTTTCATTGATGTAAGAGTTTGTGGGGATGGTTGTATATTTCCATGTGTTTCAATATACTGGTTTTAAATAGTGTTCCTCTGCTTATAGCCGAGAAATTTTGAATGTTTCTTAACTTTTTGGAATTTCTCTTATATATTTTATGTAATTATTGAAGGTAATAAATGAGAAATTGTAGGCAAAATGCTTAACACCATGCTGAATCGTAATCACTCAGTAAATATTAGTGAATGATATTGTTTTTATTGGTAATATCCTGCTAAACTCTAATGACAGTAACAGTGCATATAAAGGAAGAACAGTCCAATTTTGCAGTTGAAACTGTTTTTCTGAGTGGTGAGACAAGCAGAGAGAGAAGAACACAATATTTCCAATTCCAAGTTAACAACAAAAGGATCACTTTCATTCATGTGAAAAAGTGTGTATCAGGGTCTTTTGGTTATCTATCGGTGTGTAACAAACCACCCCAAAATTTAGTGGCTTAAAACAACAACATTTATTTTCCTTACAAATCTGCAATTTGGATAAGTCGCATTTAGGTAGCTCATTTCTGCTCCACTCAGCACCAGCTGGGACATCTCAAAGTCTGAGAGCTGGAATCATCAGAAGTCCTCCTCATTTACACATCTAGTGGTTACTATTACATTGCCAGCAGTCCTGGCTGCTGTTTTAGACCTTAGCTGGGATTGTTGGCTAGAAAACCTAATAGTGGCCTTTCTGTGTGGCTTGGGTTTCCCTATATACAGTGGCTGAATACCAAGGGCAAGGTACAGAGAGAGAGAGACAGAGAGGTGGAAGTAGTACTGACTTTTCTAACCTAGCCATGGAAGTCACACAGTGATTTCCTCTGTGTTTTGTTAATAGTGCATAACTAAGGAGGCCTATGTTCATGAAAGAGTGTCAGTGTTGTAAGATCACATGGGATGGGATATGTTGGAATGACTGTCTTTAGAACATGTATCTGTCACTCTGAATTTCTAAGGGCTTTTTATTTTCGTTTATATCCCCTACTCTGATGCAGAGTAAAAATTCTTAGCTTCTGATTTGAGGAATGGCTGTAAGTTTTTATGTTTCTTATTATTTGTTCTCACAGAATCTTCTTATGTATTTTAGTGGGAACATTAGAGATGCTGGATATTATACTCTTAGCGATGATTTAGACCATGGTGGGCCACTTTTGAATCCTTTTCCTAATGCCAAAACACAGATCTCATCAGGAAATACTACCAAATCCACTTAGATTGACCTAAACTTGGTGAAATAATTAAAATATACTTCCTTGTAGATAATTTCGTCCCCATTTTAATTTCGCAGTATATCACTGCTTTGGTTTGTGGCAATAACTTTTAAGGATGGTAGAATCTTGGCCGTGGGCTGGAAATGTTAGGAAGATTGGAGTGGTGATCTATGCTTTGAACAGCCAAATCTAAATCAACCTTTGAAATATTACTTGGGTTGGCAAGATGCAGCCTGAACTAAGGACGTTATTGCAAACCAAAAACTTTTTGGAACAGTAGATAAAGCTCTGACATTCATACCAGCTGTGATTTTGATTAAATCACTCTTCCTACATTCTTAAATATGTGCCTTAACTTTATGGCCAGACCTGCTCATCCCCACTGTAGAGCAGAAGAGATAGAACTGAAAAAGCAAGTTATTACTTACTACATTTACTAAAAACTAAGTAGCACCAAATGATGAGCCGGCACAACCTGAATCAGCTATAGATTCTAGAGCATGTTCAACCCTGTAAATAAAGCCCAATAAAGAAGCAAAAGGTTAAGTCTGTATCTGTAAGTAATAATACTTAATAATTATTCAATGCTTAGTGTGCGCCAGGCACTATACTGAGCTCTCCTTGTTTATAATCACACACGATTTTCTCAAGCAAGTAAAGAAATAAGTATCATTATGATCCTCATTTTAAAGATATTGAAACTAAGGCTCAAGAAGTTAAATAACTTATTCAAGTTCATACAGCTAAGTGACAGAGTAGGAATTCAAACTGGAGTCTCTCTGACTGTAAACTCTACACATGCAAACACTTTCCTACATTGCAGATATGATGGAGCTGTAGTTCAGCCCCACTAATTTTATGATGAAGTAGTTTAGGCTCAGATGTCATATGACCTTTCCAAGGTCACAAAGCTATTTAGTTAGTCAGGCCTTTAGGTTCTATGTTGAATGACTATAATTCTCTACACATCATAGTGCTGCATAGATTTTTAATTCCACTTAGAGGCCCTACATCCCAAATAATTAACAAGCCATAATCTAGATAGTAAAATATTAGAGATATATTTCTGAATTTATGTTTAGTCAATACTTGAGTTCTTATGACATTATTGTGTGGTAAAAATTTCTCTGTAACAGATAATTGCAATATCTCCACTTGTTTATTTCACTGAGATGTTTTTCAGGATCAAGGAAATATTGTCTGTAAGGTACACAACATGAAACACTAAGCATTATTTAGTAAACTGCAAGATACCCAAGTGACTGTTGTATTTGTGACTGAGATCACTTCTTGCTATCAGCCCACAGTGCAGAAGTCCAACAACCACAAAACACTCCCTTTCACCCACTCAAAGTGGTTCTTTCCTTCTCTAGTTAAGCAGTGAGTAGCACAGACTGTTGTGGTTGGTGCATTTCTACACGGTGGGTAGCAGAGAGTAAAGAAATTATCATAGCCACAAATTCAGCAATGGAGCAAGCTTTACTGGCACATTTAATTACTTCCTGTGAGATGCACAAAGTGCCATCTTGCTTTTCCCTAAGGTCCAACCACAAGTACACTAATGCATAATGAAAATTACCAGGATACACCTAACACAGTGCTATCTGGTGGTTTCTATTAACACAGTGCTATCTGGTGGTTTCTATCTAATAAGATAAATATACAGGCAAACCTCATTTTATTGTGCTTCACAGATAATGTGTTTCTTACAAATGGAAGGTTTGTGGCAACCCTGCATCAAGCAACAGTATGCGCTCACTTTGTGTAAGTGTCACATTTTGGTAATTCTTGCAATATTTGAAACTTTTATATTATCATGTGAATTAGGGTGATCCGTGATTAGCCACCTTTGATGTTACTATTGTAATTGTTTTGGAGTGCCACAGACTATGCCCAAAGAACACTGCAAACCTAATTGATAAATAGCCTGACTCCTTCACTGGCCAGTCATTTCCTCATCTCGCTACCTCTCCTCAGGCCTTCCCATTCCCTGAGACACACAATATTGAAATTAGTCCAGTTGATAACCCTGCAATATAGCCTCTAAGTGTTTAAGTGAAAGGAAGAGTTGCAGGTCTCTCACTTCAAATCAAAAGCTAGAAATGATTAAGCTTAGTGAGGAAGGCATGTGGAAAGTTGAGATAGGCCAAGAGCCAGGCCTTTTGTACCACAAACGTTTAGCCAAGTTGTGATTGCAAAGGAAAAGTTCTTGAAGGAAATTGAAAGTGCTACTCCAGTGAACAAATGAATAATAAGAAAACAAAACATCTTTATCATTTATGTGGAGACAGTGGTCTGGATAGAAGATCACACCAACCATAACATTCCCTTTAGCTAAAGCCTAATCCAGAGCAAACCCTTAGCTCTCTTCATGTTCTATGAGGTTCTGTGAAGATTGAGAGAAGCAAGGAAGCTGCAGAAGAAAAGTCTGAAGCTGGCAGAGGTTGTTGCATGAGGTTGAAGGAAAGAAGCCTTCTCTATAACATAAAAGTACAAGACTATGTGGCAAATCCTGATGCAGAAGCTGCAGCAAGTTATTCCAGAAATCTGGTTTAGATAATTGATGAAGTTGTCTATACTACACAACAGATTTTTAATGTAGACAAAATAGCCTTACATTGGATGAAGATCCCATCTTAGACTATCATAGCTAGAAAAAAAGTCAATGCCTAGCTTTAAGCTTCAAAGGGCAGGCTGATTCTCTTGTTAGGGAGCTAATGCAGCTAGTGGCTTTAAGTTGAAGCCAATGCTTATTTACCATTCTGAAAATCCTAGGGTCCTTAAGAATTATGCTGAATCTACTTGGCCTGTGCTGTATAAATGGAACAACAAAGCTTAGATGAGAGCACTTAAGTTTATAATATGGTTAACCGGGTATTTGAAACCCACTGTTGAGACCTACTGCTTAGAAAAAAAGATTTCTTTCAAAATATTACTGTTCATTGATAATACACCTTGTCACCCGAGAGCTCTGATAAAGATGTACAAGATTAATGTTATTTTCATGACTGTATAATTCAATAACCATTCTGCAGCCATGGATTAAAGAGGAATTTTGACTTTTAAGTATTATTATTTAAGAAATGAATTTTTAAGGCTATAGTTGCCATAGATGGTGATTCCTCTGATGGATCTGGGAAAAGTAAATCAAAAGGCTTCTGAAAAAGATTCACCATTCTAGATTCCAATAAGAACATCTGTGATTCATGGAAGGAGGTCAAAATATCAACATTAAAAGGAGCTTGGAAGAAGTTGATTCCAGCCTTCATGGATGACTTTGAGGGATTCAAGACTTCAGAGGAGGAAGTAACTGAAGCTATGGTGGAAACAGTGCGAGAATTAAAGTGGAGCAGGAAGATGAGACTGAATTGCTATAATCTCACAATAAAACTTGAATGGATGAGGAATTATTTCTTATAAGTGAGCAAAGAAAATGGTTTCTTGAGATGAAATGTACTCCTGGTGAGGATGCTGTGAACATTGGTGAAATAACAACAAAGGATTTTGAATATTACTTAAACGTAACCAAGAAAGCAGTGGCAGGGTTCGAGGGGATCAACTCCAGTCTAAAAAACTTCTACTGTAAGTAAAATGCTATCAAACTGCATCACATGTTACAGATAAATTCTTCATGAAACGAAGAGTCAATGAATGTGGCAAACTTCACTGTTCTCTTATTTTAGGAAATTGCCACAGCCATCCCAGCCTTCAGCAACCATCACCCTGATCTGTCATTCAGCCATTAACATTGAGGCAAGACCACCTGGCCAACAAAAAGACTTATTACTTGCTGAAGACTCAGATGATTGTTATTATTTTTTAGCAGTAAAGTATTTTTAATCAAGGAATGTGCATTGCTTCTTAGACATAATGCAATTACATACTTAATAGAGTACAGTATAATGTAAGCATAACTTTTATATGCACTGAGAAACCAAAAAATTTGTGTGATTTGCTTTATTGTGATGTTTGCTTTACTTCAGGGTTTGGAACCCAACCCACAATATCTCCAAGGTATGCGTGTATAAACCCTTTCTCATCCCAATTTAACCTCTTTTCTTGTTGACTATGGAAAGCCAGCTTAATAGTTGCTCTTAATTAAAAAGTACTGTATGTTACAAAAAATTTCAATGTAGTTGGCTGTTTCAGAGTAAAAAAATTGCCAAGTTTTTTTTTTTGTCTTGAAATAATCAGTATGCATTTTATCTGGGGAGCACTTTTAGAGTAGGGAAGAGGAAAGGAGTTCTTAGCTGTACTAGATGAGTATCATATGCATGCATGAGTGTCTTCTCATACATGATCTTCCCAGGAGATCAGTGTCAGGGACTAAATCAATCCTGGTGTGTGTCCTTTTTCTAGAGGAGAATTTATTTAATATAAGACCAGCAGATTAACACTTTTCTGAAAAGAAAACATTGATGCTTATTAATGTGAAACAACTGATAACAATAATTCAGTGATTGGTATGTTGTCATTGCTTTCCCTAAAACATCAAAGTCTAGATTTTGAGACTGGCTAGCGAAACACTGCTCACAGGGCATATGTGATGATGTGGGCATGATCCTTAATGTTCCTATAATTCTAGTCACACTTGCCCCGAATCCCAGGGGTGACAGCCAACTTAGTCAGTTCTTGCTTCCTGACAATCCTGAAATCCATACACTGCTTGCCAAATATCATTCTGATTTTAGAAAAGGAAAGACAGGAATTATTACCTTCTCTCGTACTCACCTTTTCTTTATTTGTGCAAAACAATTGTTTTTCTTATCATCTTTTTTCCCCCTCTTTCTCTATACAACATGATTGTCCTTGTTTTTGGCTTTTTTTCCCTACCCAATGGGCATTTCTTGTCACATTTGGCTATTTCTTCCACCCCACTGGCAAGTTCTCTCTCATGCTCTAGCATAATCAGTTCTGGGCTTGTTTCAATTTACAGTTGCATCCAATATCCAATTGTATTTAATTAATTAATTTATTTATTTTAATAATTTCCATTTTTATTTTTGATCCAGGGGTACATGTGCAGATTTCTTACACGGGTATATTCCATGATGCTGAGGTTTGGAATGCAAATGATTCCATCACCCAGGTAGGGAGCATAGTACCTATTAGTTTATCAACTCTTACACCCCCTCCCATCTTCCCTGCTTTAGTGGTCTCCAGGGTCTGTTGTTGCTATCTTTATGTCCTTGAGCATACAGTTTGTAGCTCCCACTTATAAGTGAGAATATATATGGTATTTGGTTTTCTGTTCCTGCATTAATTTGCTTAGCATAATGGCCTCCAGCTACATTCATGTTGCTGCAGAGGACGTGACTTTGTTCCTTTTTATGGCTGCATAGTATTCTATAGGAGATATATATCTCATATTTTCTTTATCCAATCCACTGTTGATGGGCACCTAGATTGAATGATGTCTTTGCTATTGTGAATAGTGCTGTAATAAACATACAAGTACAGGTGTCTTTTTGGTAGAACAATGTATTTTCTCTCAACATACCCAGTTTTGAACTTCTATTTCAGCTCTAAATTATGTAACATCAAAAGAATTTTAACTACTTAAAACCCAGGAACAGGAATAGGTAATATATTGTTTATCTATATTCTCTTGTGATTTAAACTACTTCTCAAAGGCTGAACACCTTTGGAAGACTCATTAGTCATCTCTTGTCTATAAGGCTATATAATGATTCTTACAGTCAATTATTACCTTAAATGTTGTAAAAAGTTGGTATGTTTAAATTTATGGTAGTTTTACTGATCTACACATGGGTCAAAATTTTTAAAAAGGTTAAAAAAAGTCAAAAGAGGTATTCTTCTTAATAGCTACTCTCTACTTTTGCCTAAAATATAACCCTTTATAAAACCTCAAAATAAGCTTATTTTATGATGAAAGAAAATGAAGGAAAATGAGTTAAGGATTACATTTAAAAATGTCAGGTAGAAAGAAAACTTCTCAAATTCCAGTTTGAGATGGGCCTAGACCTATGGAGGTAAAGGATGTTATGGGGGTGTGAGGAGAGGATACTTCCTACTCCCTGGTTGGCGTCCCTGGGTTTTATAAATTTTTACTTTAAGTTTCCTTTAATTCTTATATCTTATCTTCTTCTGTTTCGGAGCTCAGCCTCCTGGCCCAGGGACTTGAAACTGAAGTATTCCTACTCTGATGGGAAATATGCCCCTGCCATTCCAAGTTGACATGCTGAATGCATTTTCTCACAGGAATATTATAACATGCATTTATTGTTCACAAAACTCTCAGGACAGAACTTTGTTCCTGCCACTTTAGCTATCTGGTTGTGTATCAGAAAAATGCAAATTGAGTTTTGATAAACTTGCAACCTGAACTCTTGGAACACGTCCACGTGGAAGTTAGAGGGTACCTTTATGCTTAGAAATACCAAAGAAATCTTTGTTGGTTTCTCTCCAAGCTCTCCTGAAAATCACGAACATTCTAACAACCCCAGCAAAAGTCAGCAGGAAGCCTAAACGCATATGCTATTGAACTTTTGAACTCTGAAACAGCATCTATTTTCTTAGTTCTGTTTGTTGACTCTTCTTTGATCTCATCTTATTAGAAAGATAATACCCTAACATTTTAGCATATTTAAAATAAACTGCTTTAACAATCCTCCAGGGAGCTCAGCTTAACTTCAGCCTTTTCCCAATCTCTAAAGCTCTTTACTGCAGTGTGTACTCACCTTCATGGAAATTGTCTGCTAAGTAATTTTCCCTAACAGGGAGTTTACTTTTCTGAATACACTCTAGGCAGAAATATTTATATTTCATTTGAGCATTTGAATGTGAACCCTATTTCTAATTTAGTGACTATCTTTGAGAGCTTGCTAATAAAACTAGAAGATCCAAAGAAGTGGAAACTGTGTCTATAGTTAGAGTGGTGGTGGTTGTGGTGGTGAGAGCTGCCTAGTGGGGTTATTTGGCCAAAGCTTTACATTTAGAAAAGGTCTCAAATTTAGACTTCCTATAATCTTAAAATAAGAAACTAACATGCAGATACATACATAATGTATTGAAAGATGATCATTGTACAATTCAAACTTGCTGTTCCCAAACCACATCAAAATAACACACTATGAATTGATAGAGACATCAATTAGTTTATTGATATCTTTTAATTAGTTTATTAATTTATTGATATGTATTTTAAAATATATATTCTATATGTATCTGGCAAATAGCAAAAGAGTAGCATTACAATTTTTGCTTAAAATATGTAATTTTTAAAGGTAAATATTGAAAATGTAACCACAGTTGTAGATAGCTTTAGTAGCATTTCTGGAATTCATTTTCTGCCTTCCCACTTCCAAAAAAATTGTCTTTCAGCTTTATTCCTCTCTCATCTGTTCACGCTGCCTTCAATACAGAATGGTTCTGGTTTTCTTGACAGCATGTTGCATTTTTGTAGCCACAACCACTGGTTAAGGGATAGATGTGACTTCTGTGGTATAGCTTGGTTGAGTTCCAGGACTCTTTCTTGGAAAGCTGTTATATTTCTTCTCTCAATAGATTTGAACGAAGAAATGTGGACTTTATACTAGGAGAAGAATGAACCTTATGACGACAGAGAGGAAGAATTGGGTCCCTCCATTATACTGTGAAAGTTGTTCATACTAATTAGGTCATTCTTGTCATACCCAGCTAAATCAGAGTCAAGGAGCCAGGGGGAAAAAGCACTTGAGATACATAACATTGCTCTAGAAATATAATTCTCTGCAGGTCCAGCTGCCGAACTTGCCGAGTTCAGCAAATATTACTCAGATTTTCTTTTTGCTCTATTCATCTCTCATGTATTCACTGTACCTTCAATACAGAATGATTCTGGTTTTCTTGACAGTCAACATGTTTCATTTTTGTAGCCACAATAAACCTGAGGCCAAATACACAATTGTAACCTGAGATCAGTTTTATCTATAGCTCCTGCTGAGATAACTTGCTGCAAGTCTAGGACTAATGTTACCCACTGATATCACCCACTATTGAAGCTTACCAGCTCCCCAAAGCTTTACTAATGCCAATGAATTTTTTCTCAAGACCACACATAACATTCCTCTTTTTTTTTTAATAAAACCCCCAACTTTCTCTTTGTTTTAGGACATACTGAAGACCATTTAATCTACATATATGCCTTGAATTACAATTCTTGCTTCCCAAATAAAATGTTAAGTTTAGAGATTCAACTCTACATTTTAATTTTAACTTTGAAATACATGGTGTCAGAAGTGGGCTCCAAAGCTGATTGACCTTGAGGAGCATCACTGGCCCTTGGGATTATTATGTGAGGTACCTAAAATGGAGATCTTTGAGTGCCCGTTTTCCCCCTGATGAATCTCTCTTGGACAGAACTCCTGAATTTGGTTTGAGTTCCATTTTATTTGGGATTTGGTTGGGAGAGGTCTTTCTCCTTCCTGTTTGAAGAGAAGTCTGTCTCTCTCTTGTCTGGGATATCCTTTGTTGAAGAGGGTTATTTTCCTCCTGTTGACCTCAGCTGTGAGGTTTTGACCTCCAGATTTGGATGAGGGGATTTTTCCCTTCATTTGGAGAAGGCTTACTGTCCTTCCTAGTATAACTTTATCTTCCCTTGGTGCTTGCATTTTAATTTGGCCTTTGGGAACTGGAGCTTGCATTGCATTGGCTTTTGTGTATTCGCCATTAAACTGGATCACAATGGGTTCTTACAATTTAAAATTCTTATGACATGCCAAAACAACTCCCCACTGGGCACTCAATAGAAGCTGGATATACATTTAAGCATTATGGTCCATCTTCACACGTTTTCTTGTCTTGATGGGCCAAGTATACTAAAGATGACCTGGAATTACAATGGCCTACCTGAGGTTCTTTTGACTTCTCTAACCTAGTTTGTCTCAGGAATAAACTAGAAAGTAAGGCTCTAAAACTAAGCAATCTTAATGAAATGTATACCTTAATTGGTACATTGAGTCATCTAAATGCAATTGGGAATCAAAATTTTTCTTGCTCCAAAATATTATCAAAGAAAAATAAAAAATTAAAAGAAGAAAAAAAGACTTTAAAAGTCCAAAATCCTTCTGTCTCTCAGGTGCCATCTACTGCCTCTCCTCTCAATCTTTCACTTTCCAAACTTTCTTCCTTTTTAATACATCTTCCTGTGCTAACGCCCTACCTCTTGCTTTTCAGTCTCAACCTATGAAAACTTGTTCTTTTAAGATCAGGCTCTCTAACAATCCTAAGTTCCCTAGATTTCTTATGACCCTTGGACTAAATTTGAACTTCATGCTATAGCCAAAGATTTTCCTAGTTACTGAAGACTCCCATTATTTTGCCCATGAATTTTACATTACAGTTCAGGCTTAAAAGAGCTTGGCTTCTCTGGCCTTTACTGACTTGTTTGTGTGCTTGTAGAAAGTCAGGCCCATCACCAAATGCAAAAGCGGATTGGACACATCTCCAAAAGGATTTAGTGAGACCTGTCCCTACTTCCTCAGCATATGGTCTGCAATATTGGGAACAGGCTCAGCAACTTGCAGGAAATGTACATGGGGCCATTAGCAAAGCATTTCCCAAAGCCACAGACTGGAATAAAATTCAAGCTTGTACCCAACAGCCAAATGAATCAGTTCACAACTATTATATCAGGTTCCAAGCTATACTTAGAGAAAATTCCAGTTTTCCCATGGATTTTGACTCCACTAGAGTCACCTTTAATTCTATGTTTGCTAATGATTTTTCCTAAGAACTTCCTCAACTAATAAAAGGAGCCTGCCTAAAATAGGAGACCATATAAAGTACTAATCTTGTTAATTTGGCAAATTAATGGCCTGGAACCTTAGATAATACCAACAAAAAGAAGGCCACTAAAATTTTAAATGTCCAACTACACAGATGAATGCTTCCAGAAAAAGCAATTGGGGCTTGGGTGCCGTGACTCATGTCTGTAATCCCAGCAATGTGGGAGGCCAAGGCAGTTGGATCACTTGAGCCCAACAGGTCGAGACCAGCCTGGAGAACATGGCAAAATCCCATCTCTACCAAAAAAAATACAAAAATCAACAGAATGTGGTAGTGCATGCCTGTAGCCCAGCTACCTGGGAAGCTGAGGTGGGAGGATCACCTGAGCCTGGCAGGTCAAGTCTGCAGTGAGCCATGATGGCACCACTGCACTCCAGCCTGGGTAACAGAGTGAGACTCTGTTTCAAAAACAAAACAAACAAACAACAAACAGACAAACGAAAAACCCCATAATTGAGACCCTAAATGATACAACTTGAATCCACAAGGGCTATTTCCTGGTAATTGTCACTATTGTAAATAGCCAAACCATTGGAATAAGAACTATCCTAAGCTTAAATGAATTAGACATCCTTCTTCAAGTGAACTTCCATTATCTCCCCCGCAATGTAGGGGATGTGAGGACTCAGTGTTTTATTTTCTTCAATCCGCCCTCTTAATCACTGTGAGGAGATTACTCTTCAAATTGACAAACAGATTCTAACAGTTCTCAGAGACGCAGGAGCAACCCTATCAGTTCAACCCCATCAACCTCAGTCAGCCCCTACCTCAGAGTGATAAAACATTCAAAGGGTGGGAGCCTCTAATAAGCCACTGATAGCCTTTCTGTCCCAGTCTATTACTTTCTGCTTGAGATTTTTACAGGATACTCATCTTTTCTTACTGGTGGAGTCTGCTCCAGCTTATTTACTGGGATAAGATTTTTTAAAGAAAAAAACCATGATGGCATCTCCTTCTCCCAAAAGAGGGAAATTATTCTAGAATTTGATGATCCCAATAGTTCACTGGACTGCCAAAAAAATGAAAACCTAAAAAAAATATGTTTTTTAAGTGACCCAAGATTGCTTCAGTTTGGACATGTGGGTAATAAAAACTAGGCCTATAAACTAAAGTTAATCTCTCACTCACAATGATGAGGTCTGTCAAATATTTACTGACATGTACTGATTACCACCTTTCCTATCAGATAAAGCACAAAGACAGGATAAAGGCAGTTATCTCTCTCCAGACCTTAAGACTTCTATATACTAGTTAACATTTTACTCTGTATATGTTAACCACCTACTTGCTTTGTCTTATATATAAGGTCACTGAGCATTAATCAGAACTGTAAGAATGTCACCTTTGCTTTACTGTCCCCCTTCTTTCATTTTCTAGATAACAAAATGTATAAATTTTGAGCTGATATAGCCCACTCTGGGACACATTCTTGGTTTGTGCTAATTCTGCATTTCTGGATTGCAATCCTCAAATTTGGCTCAAAATAAAATTAAGTTCATAGTTTAAGTTTATAGCCTCTTATTTTAGCCTCCAGTCAACAGGACTTCTACTAATGATGTTTCAGTTATTTGTTACGCTGTCTCATGTGCAAAAGACATCTCTGTTGCCTTCCAAAATTCCTTATTGGAACAGATACCTGTGCCTTTATGGGCCATATCATCAACAGAGTACACTCCTAATAAAAATCCAAATTGATCCCCTTGCCAAATATCAAACAGTATCTCTTTAGTCAATTTGCCTGACAATGCATAAAATCCATAACTGAAAAATACAAGACTCAAAGTTTAATAATTCCTTGTACTAATCTCTGTAAAACTCGTAATCTCCCAATAAGAAAACCTAAGAGCCAAGGATGAAGATGTGTTCAAGATAAATAATATCATCATATCCCATCATCCCATAGTTCCAAATTTGCACACTTTGCTGACATGAATACCAACTGATAGTACATTCTTTCACTGTAATTAACCTCTGCAGTTCCTTCTTTAGCTTCTTGTTGATTAAGGCCATCAATGCATATTTGCTTTCACCTGGGTGAAACTATAATATATCTGGGTGGTCATGCCTTAGGGATATACTGAAAATCCTTTTTACATCTCCCAAGTTCTGAATGCTGACTTAGGAGATGTGGCTTTTTTCCTAAAACTTGTCTTCATTACATTATGTAGCTGAGTTATTTCCTTGTTCTTCCTCATAGGCAAGACTGCAAGGAAGACAGTCACCTCCAAAGGTGACATGGTTTCTAAAGAAAAACTACAACTAGTTAAGTCCCAAGTTAAATATCTGGGTCATCTGATTTCAGAAACAGAGCTGCATTTGGATCCTGAACAACTACAAGGTGTTCTACAATTCTGTAAGCCCAACATAAAATAACAACTTTGAGGGCTTTTTGGATTCACTGGATGGGATACTGCCATTAACTGGATACCAAACTTCTCTTTGACTGTCTGATCCCTGCATGTCCTACTTAAAACCTCTCGACCTGATACCATTATATGGAAAAAATCTGAAGATACTGGTTTTTTAAACTTAAATGAAGGGCTTTTAAATACCCCTGCCCTAGACACCCTAATTATCAACTTTTTTTTTCCTTTTTGTTTATGAATAGAAAGGAAATGCCTTGGACATCCTAACCCAGAAACGTGAATTTCAGCACCACCCCATTGGAGATTACAGCCAGCAACTACAGCCAGTAGGAGCTTGAGAATTACTCTCTTATTTGCAAGCAATTCCAGCTACCACCCTATTAATTAACTTCCACTAAATAAATTATCATGGAATCTCCCTTAAGCATTTTTGTTCCCCACACTAAGGAATCTCTTCTAAATTCACATCACACCCAGCATTTCTCTGCCAGTCACCTTCTGTCTTATGAACTGCTTTTACAAGCTTCTCCTCACATGACTCTTTTTCAATGTAATAATCTCAACCCTGCTACCCTTTTGCCTCCTCCTTTTGGTGAGAGCCCCAACTGCTACCCCATGACTATTGGACACTTTCTGACTCCTCAGAAAGATTTAGAAGAAACTCCACTAGATAATTCTGAACTATTATGGTTTACAGATGAACGATATTTAAAAGATGACAGTGGTAAATACTGTGCAGGTTATGCAGTACTACTTCCTTTGAAGTCATTGAAGATGCTCCCTTACCTGTGGCTACTTCTGCCCAACAGACAGAACTTTTTGCCGTTGCTCAGCTTTGCCTCCTTGCTAAAAGAAAATGTGCATATATATATGATAAATATATAAAATATATATTATATATATAATATATGTACACACACATATATAATATATACATACAGAGAGAGAGAGACAGCAGATAGGTTTTGGGGGTTGCTCGGGATTGTGGAATGCTCTGGAAACAAAGGAGTTTCCTCACTTCCACTAGGGATCAAATTAAAAATGGATTCTATGTACAGGACTTCCTGAATACCATCCAGGTCCCAGACGCCTGGGCTATTACCAGAACTCCAGACATTCCAGGTTAGACTCTATGGAAGCTAGAAGAAACAACCTTGTTAATAATGCTGTAAAGAATGATGCTATTAAAGTTTGGTTTAATCAAATCTCTATTGTGGCCCCACTAAAAGAGCCCTCAAAAGATGACTGAAAAATAATTACGAAAGACTCACAGAATGGGCACCAGAAGCTGAAAAGGAAAGATCATTGCTGCTGGTTTAATGACAAAAAAGAACTGTGGTTTGAACCTGACAGTAAATTAGTTTTCCCAAATTTAGTAAAATATTCATTGTTAACCAAAGAACATAATTTGACTCACTAGGCAATTAACAAATTAATTTCTTTCAAAAAACAGTATTGGTGGGGTGACATTTAAAAAGCTGCAAAACATGCCTATTTGCCTTGCACCACCTACACTAAGTTTAATCTAGGAAAACCCATATGTACCAATTCTGGACATTTTAGTTGACCTAATGGGCCTTTCAAGGTTTGGCAAATGGATTTCACCCAACTACCTCTTCCCACGGGTATATATTTATATACACTAGTAATGGCTTGTGTGTTCTCCCATTGGGTAGAGGCTTTTTCCTGTAGATAAGCCACTGCTTCAGTTATGGCCAAAATTCCTCCGGAACAAATTATTCCACCCAGGGAACTCCTCTTGAACTACCAAGTGATTGGGGATCCTGTTTTCCTGGCCATGTAATAAAACAAGTGTGTTCAGTTTGGACAACTTCATAGCATTTCCATTGTGCCTACTATCCCCAATCTTCTGGCCCAGTAGAATAAACAAATGGAACTCTACAAACCCAGTTGGAATGATTTATGGAAATTCTACACCTTCCTTGGCCTAAAGTTCTTTCTTTGGTATTGTTAAATCTAAAGGCCACTTTTTGGGGGGGCTCATAAACTTTCACCTTTTTAAACTGTCACAGGCCATCCTATGCACTTGGTTCATTCTGCTTTTGACAATCAATGAAAGGAGACATACTTCAGTATTGTAAAGGCATTATTAAAGTAATGAATGCCAATCATACTTTGGTAGAACCTCTTTCCATAGCACAGTCCCAGGAAACAAAGACCTCAAATAGCAGGATCTGCAACCTGGCAACTTGGTCTCCTGGAAAAGACATCTACATAAGAATTCTCTCCAGTCTCACCGGAAGGCCCATAACCAGTCCTTCTCACCAATCTCTGTGCTGCCAAACTAAAGGACATTGACTCCTAGATCCACATCTCTCATTTTAAAAGATTTCTACTTCTCACCGAACCATCACCCAAACAGGGAATTTAAAACTAAATTCCCTTCATCAATGAGATAAAGCAGATTATATCTGTAGTGGACTGTGGACTAGGTGAGTATACCACTTAAAAAAAATGTTTGGTCTCTTCTTACATGCCTACGTTTTCCTGGAAAGATAATGCCCTAGTGCACATTTTCTAGTCTAATGCCAAAGGTGGAAATGTAACTGTTGGATCTGTCACTCAAAACTCTGATCTGTTCATGATGCAAGTGAACTTTTAGTTTACCACATAACAGATTTCACTCATGTTACTAATGTAACTGTTTGTTCAAGTTGTGCATCTGGTCCTTTTTATAAAGTCAAACATTCAGACTCACATGTTCAGATTCCCTATTTCACCCTAACAGAGCTGTCTGTAGAAAATACTTTGAAAATAGATTTAAAAATTATAAAAGTTAGAACTTAAAAACTTGTAAAAATATTTATGATCCAAATTCTTTAATTGTTCCTGGTTTCCAACAATGTAATAACATGATAGTAAGACCTTAAATAACTATTGCTGATACTTCTCTATGAATTCTCTACATGGGATTGCCTGTTGTGCCTCAATAGGATATGTTTTTCTTTATGGGGGATTTGGTAATCAATCGTATGCGCAGGCAACATCACACCTCAATAAATGGAAAGGAGAAGGCCAATGTGTCTTCGGGTATTTCTGGATTCAAATTAAGTTAACAAATTTTGACACTTATTACCTTATGCTTTAATATTAACAGAGATACCCTCCTAGAAAGCATACATCCAGTCTGATGGGTCATAACATTGCTCTAGAAATATAATTCTCCACAAGTGCTATGCAAGTCTGGCTGCTGAAACTGCCTGTTGTAACCTGAGACCAGTTTGATCTACAGCTGCTGAGATAACTTGCTGCAACTCTAGAACTAGTTTTGTCCACTGCCATCGCCCACCCAGCAGATCTTGCCAGCTCCCCAAAACTTTAATAATACAAAAGAACCTTCTCTCAGCCGCGCACATAACATTCTTCTTTTGTATAAAATCCCCAACCTTCTCTTCGTACTTCAGACCTACTGAAGACCACCTGGTCTGCCTGTATGTCCAAATTGCAACTATTTCTTCCCAAATAAAATGTTAAATTTAGAAAATCATCTCTACATTTTTATGTTGACTCCAACAATAGCATTATAGATCTGCCAATTCTGACATCTGATGTAGCTGAGGAACTTTCATGTTTATGATAAAAAATTCTCCCCTCTTTTGAAATCACGTTTGAATTAAATTTTTGATTATTTATCACATAAGCAGCCTTAATGTTTTTTCTATTATCCTGATATGTATTTTTTTACCTTTTTAATATCCAGAGGTCCTCAGAATCTTGAAGGCCAGAGGCCTCTCTCAGTCTTTGAGTGCCCTGATTCAATCTAATGATTGCCACCCACTGCAGCTCGATCCAGTCCAAATTTCCTGGTGAGTCAGAGGTCTGAGCTCAGTAGAGTGGTCCCCAGTTCTTAGGAATGGTTTAATGGGCTTAAGAGGCTGTGATACTGAGGATCCGATATCTTGGATAAGACCAATCCTCTGCTTTTCATTCTTAGTTTCATCACAAAAATCAGGGTGAAACTCAAAAAGATCTAGGAATGACTGTTCTAGGGAATGACTGTTCTAGGGAATGACTGTTCTAGGGAAACGCATTAGGTCCCAGTGGCTTTAGCTGTAGAGTCAACTGTAGAGCCAGTCATTTAGGATAGGTTTCTAACTATTGTTTCTAAGTGATTGGCTGAACAATATATGACCCAGACATAAAAATACGCTGGGTAAAATCTGTTGTCCATTTTGTTTCTTTTGGGAAGTTCATCCTAAGTACTCAAGTTAACTTCAGATCAATGATTCACTCATGGCCAACTGTGTCCTGGGGGGACACTTGGCAGTGTCCGGAGGAAGCTGTTTTTTGGTTGTCACAACTAGGGGGAGATGTTACTGGTATTTAGTGGGTAGAGGCTGAGATGCTACTAAATAACCTATTAGGTTGGTGCAAAAGGTATTGCGGTTTTTACCATTACATTCAAGAGCAAAATCACAATTACTGTTGCACCAACATAATACAATACACAGGACAACCCATAACAATAAATTTTCTAGCCCTAAATGTTAATAATATCAACCTTAAATAAGGTAGTAAAACACCGGTGGTCTAGCTGCAATCATGTGTTACACTCCCTCTCAGTCTTCTATTTTCTCTCATGTGTGCTGGGTAAGCTGAGTGTTTACAATTATTTCTACTACTTCCTAGTTAAGGTTTTCATTTTTCTTTGTTATTGGGAGAAACAGATAAGTTTTAAAATTGGCATGATAATTTTTCTCTGGTGCAGTTAGGTAATTTAAAAGGACTATTACCTAAGCAAGTGGGAGCAGGTTTTACTTAGCTGCTTCCCGACTCCTTTTAAAGTAAGTTTCTAAGTACTGCAATTAATGTTTACAAGGTGCTGCTCAGTTATTTATTATTATTTTTTAAAGATTCAACACTGTGTACGATTTTTGCTGCTTTACAGGAGCTCACAATCTAGTAGCGGAATTGGGAAAAACATTCAAATTACTTTAGTACAAGGGAGCACCTCTCATGTATAATAAGTTACTGCTGGGGCCCAGAAAGATAATACCCCCCACATATGCTGCTTTGTACTTCAAACTGAGAGCATCTGGGCAGCATCGCATGTAGGAGAGGGCTTTCTCTGAAGTTGCTCTACCTGCCTTAAAGGCTGGGTCCTCCAGAAGCTCAATTGTTGTGAATCCCTTTCCCAGAGAGCTCATCAACCAGGAGGGAGGATGACACATGTGACAGGAAGAAAGAGCAGAGTTGACGCCACACCAGAGCCCAGATAGACTTTGTCCCATGCTGTGGTTGGTTCTTTGGGCCCATTCATCTCCCTTAAAAAGTATTTATTCTTCCTCTACAATTGCCTTCATTTCCCACTTCCTTTTCCCCTATGAAGAAGGCATACAAGCTTCGAAATCTCATGGGGTTATTGGGTCCTCACTCTCCTGAGTTGCTCCCATGCGTGTAATGTATTTATATGCCTTTTCTCCTGTTAATCTGTCTGTTGTCTGTTTATTTCTCAAGTACTGAACCCCCATAGAGGAAGGAATTCTCTTGCCCTAATGTCACCTACTCCTGGGGTGAATGAACACTGCTGGACAGACATAACTACTCTCCAGGGCCACTCCCAGCTTGCCGTTTTCCTCTGGTGGCATCTCTAGGACCACAGACTTCTTCAGGGCTTTTAGAAGCTAACAGGCAACTGCCTGCGGTGAGGCTGCCAGGTTTAATCATTCACCTTCCCCTGTGCAAAGACAGCGAGGAGAAAAACGCAGCTCAGCAAGGCTGAGAGGGCATGAAATTGTGTTAAGCAACATTCATGACAATGACTGGATTTGCTGTTTTAAAGTAAGTGACTAAATGTTTTTTTTTTTTTTTTGAAATTGTAATTTTCCTGTGCTGCTAAGTGTAAAGGTGACCGCTCTGTGGTGTGCTCTCGGCAGTTTGTACTCGACAGCTAATCAGGTTGATTCATTTGGTGAGGTGGGCAGTAAGCTCAGTGATAAAGCGGAATTGAGTTCTTACCTCACTGAGATATCACACTACACAGTTTTTTTCTTTCTGCTTTTTGAAGGAAAGAAATAGTCATGCAGACTTTTCAGAAGGACGTTGTGAAGACACAACGAGGTTTTATATGTGTAGCAGGAAACATAATCATCCGTGGAACGAAACTGGCTCCCTTATTGAGTTTGCTAGCAGCCTTTCAATAAATGATTTAGGCAGCTATCACTAATGGGAGCTGGAGGTTTTGGTAGGGACCATCCTGGGCTTATTTTAGCTCAATCTCAGGGCTTCTGAAGTGTAAAATGCACATTTACTGCTGCTAATTACATCAGAGCTGACCAGAGGCAAGTTAGCAATGGCTCAGTATTACCCAATTTCCCCACAGGATGGCATCCACCAGTTAAAAACAAAATTTATAGTGTTAGCAGAATTCATAAAAATAGAGATGGATTAAATTTTCTATTAGGCTTTACAATGTTTAGGGTTTATTTTGATACACACTCTAACTTGATCCTAGTGAGCTAGGGTGGTGTGAGTGCTTGCCAGGAGCTGGCACAGACGCAGAGATGGAATTTGTGGTATGTGCAAAGGGAGAAAAGGACTCATGCTAAGAATGGAGTTGCTACAAATAAAGCTTAGCTTCTAAGATCCCCCGATCACCAGAGGGCCATTTACAGAACTAATTTTTTTTCCTCCATCAGAAGATTAGCAAGTTTCAAGAGATCAAATCAGAACAAGCAGAGCCTCATGCCAAATTAAGGAAAAACACAAGAAGATTTTGGGTTCTGGTTTGATGAAAACAGTGTTCTAATATTTCTAATATTTTATAGCTGGAGAATAATAACAAATATAGTGTTTTAGCTACATGAACATAGAAATCACGTAGGCCAATCCTGAATGTTGCAAAAAAAGTTCCAAAGAGAATGAATAATTTTTCCAAGCCAGGACCAGAACAAAAGCAGTAGTTGCTCCGTTATTCCTATTTAGGGAGGAGTTAGCCAGTGGGAAGGTGAATGAAGAAGCTTGATTTGTGTGCCTAGCAAAAATATTTTCAAAATTATCTTTATGTTGCAGACCCATATAAATAGCAAAGTTTTCTAAAGATAATTTATTACTCTGAAAGATGGAGAAATGTCAATTGTTCACATTAAAGGATGTTGTTATTATTAAAAACACTTTAGGCAGTTTAACAGGGTGGTAGAAATTGGGTAGAGGCACTAATACTCCCTCAGGCTGCGCTGGGAATAGAAGGATCTCAATCTTCTGACCCTTCCTGAGATCCCACCCAACTGTGGGATGTTTCCCTGCACCGTTTCATGTCCCGTCCAGGGAAGAACTGCTGTATTCTCTGGAGATTATCTCCCTTTGTCCACCTTTTGAGACTCTTTCTGTGAGCCTTCTGTACTTCTGTCCATCAAATCTTGGAGGCCTTTTAATGGCTAAGCCTGTCAAGCACACTTCCACATTACCTTGGAAAGGACACTTAAGTACTCTTGGGGGAATTCGTCCCTCATTAGGGAAAGTAAAATCACAGTTCGTTTTTTTCCACTACCAACTGCCAATTCTTTTCAGTTACAGTGTCTGCGAGTTTCACTATTGCATGTGGGCAAATGCACCTTACTTTGTGTTCATGTACGTTAGAGGCACCTACTATAAAGCTTCTAGAAGGCGAGGATGCTGTTTGCTCACGTAGGTCTTGCAAGTGTAGGCAATTTATTTTTAAAAATGCAAAACAAACAAACAAACAGAAAGAAACTCCTAATTATAACATCTTGCATCTGAAGAATCCTTAGGCACTACTTAGATACAGCAGACTGCATCTGGCTTATTAAGGAAGACACTTCTGGGGGACTTGCTTAAAATAGTGATAACTGTAACCCATCCATGGGAATGCTGATGTACACTGGGCCTGAGAATCTGCATTTTATCCTGTCCCTCTCTGAACTCGGTAATTTTGAAAGGTGTAGGTCAACTGAATCTTAAACCAATCCAGGAACCCTCTGTGCATCTGCAACCACATTGACTGTGACAACATTTAAATGTACCTATCCTATTTTGACTGGAAACAGTCATCATCTTTCTATACATGCATGTCTGTCCTATTTGTGCATTTCAGTAGTGGCCAAAGGAATCTGTGAACATAGTGTGTTTTCAATCACTCTGGAGTCCAGTGTTGAAGAATGTTGAAAAATACTATTATGTGTTGCAAAAGCACAGAAACCCCAAATCTTTTCAGCTGCCAACATTTGTGTATTTTTAAAAGAGCATGTCTACCCATGTTTTGAAAGTGGCATATGCCACATCCAAGCAGACCCTGGACATGTCTTAGGTGTGATTATTGACAAAGAGTAAAATCTCCTCAGGCCGTGGTGGCAATGCCTTCATCTTCCAGAGTCCGGGAGTTCTTTGATGACATTCTGTTTGACAACGAAGCAGGGGGAAACGGCGTCCCAGTCTTTTTTCTTTTGCTTTTTTCTTTGATATGATCAGTATGTAAAACCCTAGGCTGGAAAAGGACTTTGACATCTTTGTTAGTAAACAAACAGAGTGGTTATAATTCTTTTGACAAGAGGGTAGGGAGGACTGTGCTCTGGCAGGCTTTCTCCTTTTCTCCCGCTTCTCCTCCTCTAACTTGACAAGCGGATTGCAGAGGCCAGTGAAAACACTCGTGTCTCTTTCAGGTTGAGAGCATTTGTTAGGCATCGGTGAGGGTTGCTTTCTTGCTGTTGGGGGTCAAGTCACGCAATGCGAAAAGAAGGCGTCTTTGACTGCTCAGCTATTGCTTTCCTGTGAAAGGAGCACTGACGAGCTAGCCAGTGGCTCAATTAAAAACTGAAGAAAGCATTCACCATGGGGGACACCAGCTTACTGTACTGACTGTGCTGTTATTAGTGAGACTGACAGGGGCAGCCGGGAGGGGTTGCAGTGGCTGAGAGGAAAGGGAGGCAGAGTTCTTGTTTCCTCTTGTTTTCTCACTGTTGCTGGCAAGTTGTTGATCTCGAAAATGAGCAACCTCCTCACAGCCTATTTTCCAGACTTTGTTAATATTTAAAATTATTTTGAGAGAAATGCATGAAATGAAACATGTCATAATATGTAAAGTCATACAAATTTCACAACTTACCTCCAGCCTACGCATTTTCATTGTTCTAGTCAGGGTTTACTGCTCAAAACCCCCAGGTCCTTAAACTTCTGCAACTGTTGCCTTTGGTTATTTCTTGGTGTTCTCAGGAAGTACCTTACACGTGCTCATTAACAGATTCCATCACAGCTGAACACCACGGTGCCCACCTTTCCTGCAGAGCCTTTGCCTCCTTAGTGGGACATCAGTGTCAGCCTCGTATTCTGTCACTGCTTCCAGGCATTGACATTGACTTACTCATGGGTCTGTCCTATCCAAAGTCAGGAGAATGTCTTTTTCTCCTTATGTTGAACCATACTTTTGTGCTGGGGACACAGTGGGCAGTTTGGCCCACGTTTCACAACGCCCCTGTTGAAACCAGATTTGTCATCATTTCCCTTGGGACAGAGGCTCCTGATTCTTCCAAGACCCCTCTTGGCTTTGCCCAATGGGGTTTTGGGCCACAGCAGTTGAGACTTGACAGAAAAAAATATGAAATTCCAGGCCATGAAAACCCAAATGAAAGGAGATCCAGAATCTTCTAGTACAGGCGGAACTCATTATTATGACTTGTCAATGTTACAAAGACATTATTAATAGTTGTCTTTGTAACATTTGAGGTTTCAGGATGGCAGAAGAGAACTGTAAATCTTGTCCTCTCAACCTAGGTCTGTTAGCCACTGCCTTGTAGTTTCTGGCCTCCTGACAATTCAGACTTGAGAGAAGAGACCAGTGGTGACAAACATACATTTCCTTAGTTCACAGGAAATAGATACAAGACTGTTTAAAGAACATAGACAATCGGTAGCTTCCATGAGTCTGTTAGCTTTTGCTGCATAGCAAGCCAGCCTGAAATTAATGTCTTAAATAAAAAAGTATCTACTTATGGTTTTTTTGCAGGTCAACAACTTGGGTTGGCTCAGCAGGGAGGTTCTTCTCATCTTAGCTGGGTACACAGAGGTGTGTGTGATCTGCTGCTGGGTTATCTGGGGACTGACTCATCTAGGATAACTGCTGCTGCTATGGCTCATTTCTGCTCCAGGTGGTCTCTCATTCCCCAATGAGCTTACCAGTGTTTTTTTTTTCTCCCACGGTATCTGGTTAGGATTCTAAGAGAAACTGAGGAAGCATGCAAGACTTCTTGAGCCCTAGGCCTGGAATTGACACATCATTACTTCTGCTGCATGCTATCGGCCAAAGCAGATCCATAGTCTGGTACAAACACAAGAGGAGGAGAAACTGGTTCCATTCTTTTTATTTTATTATTATTATTACTTTTTGGTGCAGTCTTGCTCGGTTGCCCAGGCTGGAGTGCAGTGGTGTGATCTCAGCTCACCGCAACCTCCATCTTCTGAGTTCAAGTGACCCTCCTGCCTCAGCCTCCCAAGTGGCTGGGATTACAGACTAATTGTTTTGTATTTTTAGTAGAAACCAGGTTTCACCATGTTGGCCAGGCTGGTGTCAAACTACTGACCTCAAGAGATCCACCCACCTCGGCCTCCCAAAGTGCTGGGATTACAGGTGTGAGCCACCACGTCCGGCTGGTCCCATTCTTGATGGAAGAAAGTGCAAATTCAATCACAAAGCATGTGGATTCAGAGTGGAGTGAAAGATTATGTCATTTTTGCATTTTACCCCAAGATATATCTAAATACAGATCCATATAATATTTCTATGGATTTTTTGTTGTTGTTGTTACAACAAATGATTCTCAAATTTTGTTGTTGTTTTATTTTATAAGTGTAGACCTGGTGCACTTCTTCTCTCCAAAAGCCCAGAGGATAATTTTACCTAGACCTCATCTTCCAATTTACTGTGTTATAGAGTGTGGAGATTATAGAGATAGGTTCAAAAATAAATAAGAGTATAAACAATGAGCAAAAGAGAGGGATGTGAGGAAAAGTATTACATATAAAAGTAAAAGTTATGGAATTTTCATGTCTTACCTGGGCAAAACAAGGAGGGGAGGAGAGTGCTCTCTTAAATTTGAAAAGGACGGCTCTGGAGAGCCTATTGAATTATACAGATATGAGGCCACTGAGATGTTTAATATTAGAATAATGTAAGAAAATGTGGTGTTATACATATATTGATTTTCATGCACAGTTCCTGGTTCATAACTCTCATAACCCTTGTTACAGTCTTTTGTTATAAAGTTGGGTGTGGTAGGTTTCAGGAGAAGGCCTCAGGAAATAGAATTTCTCTGACCTTCTCCTACCCTCCTTTCACCTGCCTCAAGGAATCAAAGCTTCCCCACCTTTCTGATCGAAGGTGTTAAGACCAAGAGAGGGCCCTGCCCTATACCCTGGTGGAAGCAATGCTGATGTCATGGAGCTTCCATAAAAACCAGTGACGACTGGGTTCAGGAAATTTCCAGATAGCTGACCACACTGGAGGTTCCTGGAAGGTGGTGTGGCCAGGGAGAGTATGGAAGTTCCACCCCCATCCCTCCATACCTTGTCCTACACATCTCTTCATCTGTAGCCTTTGCAATATCCTTTGTAATAAAACGATAGACATAAGTGTTTCCCTGAGTTCTGGGAGCCATTCCAGCAAATCAAACCCCAAAGATGGGGTTATGAGAATCCCAACTTGAAACTGGTTGGTCAGGAGTTCCGGAGGCCTGGACTTGTGACTGGTGTGTGTGTGTAGGGAGGCAGCCGTGGGGACTAAGTCCTCAACCTGTGGTATCTGGCCTATCTCCTGGCAGACAGTGATGGACTTAAATTGGAGGCCACCCAGCTGGTGTCCATTGCATACTGTGTGGGGAAAACCTCCCACACATTTGGTCGCAGATGTCTTCATCTGTGTTGATTGTAGTTGTCATGGTGTGAACACAGAGGAAAAAATGCTTTGAGAGTTTTCTGAAACAAAATATGAAGTTTTTTTTTTTTCATTCTATCATTGAAGGTATAATTGTAAAATTTTAAAAAGTCATATTGGTTGTCCATATATGGAGGAAGGCGCCTAGGACTTGGGGGAGAAGAGAAGAAAAAAAGTCTTATTATTTTGTGTGTTTGTCTATGAATTATTTCAAATATTCATTCATCCATTCGATAGGTATTTATAGTGCCTCTCCTGTATGCCAGGCACTGTGTTCAGTTCTGAGGTTATAATAAGGTTCAATCCCCCAGATATGATCCACTCCTTCTTAGACTCTTTAGTTTTACCTCTATCCATGCTTGGGGGTGAAAAAAATTAGAGAACAGGTCATAGAAAGTTCAGTGTTTCAGAGAGAATCCCATGAGACCCTCGTGGGATAGAAGCCAGGGCAGGCTGTCACTCTAAAAGATAAACAGTGCCAGTCAGAAATAAACTGTAAAGTTCATCAGATTCGTCAACATCATAAACAACAAAATTGAATGCACATGGATTGGATAATGACTCGGACTATTATAATTTGTATATTAAAGGAAAAGTGATGCAGAAAACTGGTAGTTATTCATTTACTTATTTACCTGTTTCTTTCCTCTTTACTGCCCCTCCCATCCAATTAGGAGACTTGGGACAATGTCTTTCAATTCTTTTGCTACACTATTCTAACGGTTAGCACATTGCATGGACAAAGGCTGTGTTAAAAATTGTTTTCTCTGGGAACAAATAAATAAAAGAATTTAAAATCACCTAGGCTAAAGCTTTTGTTTAGCTACTGGATGTCTTTGGATATCAAGGGGTTTTGGGAATTCAGAGAAGAACACATGGTGAATTTGATCATTTGAAAACTGGGCAAGAATTTGAATATTGCAGTGAGAGGGATGCACACATAGTGGGGTTTTTTGAATATGCAGAGAAACTTCGTAGGCCATACACTTTTCCTAGAAAAATCTCTCTCTAACAACAACAGCTAGCATTTATTGAGCATTTACATCGCAGAAGCCACTATCCTAAATATTTTACCTGAATTAACTCATTTAATCCTCCTGCGCATCACAGCCTGGGTTTTGTTCCATTATTATTCCCATTTCATAGATGAGAAGACTGAGGTATGGGAAGTAATATAGCTCGTTGACTATAACACAGTTAGCATGCACCACAGCTGAGGTTAGTGTGAAGAGCCCACACTCTCAACCACCACATGTTGCTGCCTCCTCACAATACAGTGTGAGCCACAGAGGACAAAGTTTCTCATATCGTATCATAGAGCACAAGAAGTCACAAATACTTCTTGAGGAAGGAAGAGTCCAAGGAGGTAGATCCTCTTAACCCTGAAAATCCTTTTCATAATTATTCTAGTGTATGGCCTGAAGGTTTGTGTCCCTCTAAAATTCATATGTTGAAATTCTAACACCCAAGGTGATGGTATTAAGAGGTGGGAAATTTGGGAGGCTATTAGGTCCTGGGGGCAGAGTCTTCATGAATGGGTTTAGTGCTCTTATAAAAGAGAGCCCAGAGAGCTACCTTTTCTTTCCCACCATGTGAGGACCTAATGAGAAGGTGCTGTCTATGAGCAAGCAAGCCCTCACCAGACCCACCAAATGCCAAATCTGCTGGTTTATTGATCTTGGACTTCTCAGGCTCCAGAATTGTGAGAAATAAATTTCTACTGTTTATAAGTTACCCAGTTCATGGTATCTTGTTATAGCAATCCAAGCTGCCTAAGACATAGAGAAAAACAGATTTGATTTTGCAAAGATTGACTAGGAGGAATCAAAATATAAATTGACACTACACTGTAAAGACTAGAATTTATAGAATTCTTGGTGGAATCCAGATATTGATTTAAAAGTTGGCCGGGCGCGGTGGCTCAAGCCTGTAATCCCAGCACTTTGGGAGGCCGAGACGGGTGGATCACGAGGTCAGGAGATAGAGACCAACCTGGCTAACACGGTGAAACCCTGTCTCTACTAAAAAATACAAAAAAACTAGCCGGGCGAGGTGGCGGGCGCCTGTAGTCCCAGCTACTTCGGAGGCTGAGGCAGGAGAATGGTGTAAACCCGGGAGGCGGAGCTTGCAGTGAGCTGAGATCCGGCCACTGCACTCCAGCCCGGGCGACAGAGCAAGACTCCGTCTCAAAAAAAAAAAAAAAAAAGTTGTACCCTGTTTCCTTGGGGAAGAAGGAATGAGAGGAAAAGAAATAAGAAGGGATGTTCAGTGGCCTCTGGTTTGAAATAAGGAATTAGTTTATTATTCCTGTTGGGTTACTCCAGGTCTCTTTGCATCCGATGGTCCCACATAGCTCCCATGCATATGCTAGGGAATCTGCATTTGGGCATTCATGTGCATTTTTAGAGTGACGGAGGCTATATTTATTTCTATTTTTAGTTATTTATTTTTTCCTAAGAAGTAGATGGTACACATTATGTTTTTTTTTTTTTTTTCCCTCTGGATTTTATGACTTTGGGCTGATACATCAGTTCAGATGTTATCTTCAAAACATAAGCCCTAAGATGATGAATCATGATGTCATATTACAAGGTAGCAATAATTTGATCAACTGTTTACAGTTGATTTCTCAGAAGGTGGCCTCTTTGCCTCTCAAGAAAATGGCAAAGCTTTGGATGAGGTTTCATTTCAGGGGCTTGGAGGTAACTTGGAGTCTAACGCGAAGTGGCAGGAATGTTTTAAGCTAAGGCTCAAGTAAGAGATTCCCCTGAGGCAGATGCTGATGCTTTGTTTAACAAAGCAAACTATGAGTCCAAATTATTCATTACCATATTCATAAGTAATCTATTTAGTAAGACGGTCTGAAGATAATAATAAAAACAAATATTGAATAAAGCTCTTTCCATGTCAACCTTTCCAGCACAAACAGTATGTCTCAGCTCATTGTTAGTCTGGAATAAACGATTTAAAATTAATGAGTATATCTCCTTATTGCTAGGTGAGATGCTAAGTAATTGGAAATATGTAGCCAGACTTCCCATGAAAGCTGTCTTACAAAAAAAATGCTGGGTAAAGAAAAAGAGTTTATATTGATTTTTAATGGATTTGAGTATTCAAAATTTATTGTATGTGGTTCTCTTACTTAAATGTAACAATAATTTGTATTTAAATGAAAGGAATTATCAACAATATTTGCCAGTATTTTTCTAATCCTTTCTTACTTCTTTCCATTCTTTGTAGTTTATATCTGCCTTTGTTAATGATATTGCAACTAGAGTCTGAAGGCAAGTTGCAAACAGTAATCTGGTTGCACTTGCTTTTATATTCTCTTGATTTTATACCCTCCTTTGTGTTTCAGATTATTTGAGTAATTATTGTGCATAGCCTACTGCCATTTATAGCTATTCAAGAAGAAGTATAAATCTGTTCCATTTTTGTATCCTGATTACTAACAGTATTTTAACAAGGTAGTAAAGTTCTTGATCCTGACATGTTAACACAGTGAAAGGCTATTTGCTCGCCTTGTAATCATCTCAGAAAAAGCTGAACTTGTATCTCCTTGGGAAGGAATGAATAGAAACATTTGATTTATTCTTCTCTTATGATCTTCATTTTATAAAATTGGGAGAAAATGATGATGTGATAAGGAGGGAATCTCTGCAGTCATAAGAGCAAATCTTTATGAGGAAAAGTGAATTGTTGTCTTTGCTTTTGAAAGTACAAAGTGGAAAGGGGTTCAGTAGGCTGCTGAAAGAGGGCCAAGAAACCTCTGTTGGGGAAAGAGAAAAGTCTGCGAAGTAAATTAAGTTCTGTTGGAAAAGCAAAGCATTCTTAATTCTTCAAAGAGGGTACAACTACAATCAAGGCAGAGGAAAACTACTTTTCCTTGATTATAGAGTGAGGAACAGAGAGAAGCAGGCGTCCCATGAAGATAATGATGCTCTGGGGAGGGACACTAGCAATGCATTTTCATAGACACGTGCCTTTTTATTCTTATTCTTAAGAGAGGGCTCTTTAAATTGTATAAAGCATATAAAACTGGGATCTGCCTTTAGATTCAGTGTTTGAATGACCAATGTTCTTAAAAAACACGAGCAAACAAGAGTTGACTCTGGATGAGGAGGCCAGACAAACTAGCGGCAAGTTCTAAGTACTGAATATATGCAGAGTACATTTACCAAATTTTGAAGTTCTTGTTTCATTAAAATTTACTTTATCTGTAAATGAATTATTTAAATATGCTCAGAAAGCTTCCCTCTGAAGTAATTTAAATTTTTAAATGTTGTGAATTTGATTAGTCAATCCTTTTATTTTTAGAGCTGTCAAGGAAAAGATTTCTTCTAAGTGCCAAGAATCTGAGCCTATGGAATCTGTATTAAAGGCTGTTTTAACACACTTTCAAAATGTATCTTTAGTTTAGTTTTTTCTTTCACTTATATATTCATAGTTATGAAGTACATGACAGAGTTCTGCTGAAGATCATATATTTACATCACACATGCATTAAATCCTAATATAACAAGTTCTTATCAGTGACAAGGTTATTATATGTGAGCTTTAGTGCTAGTTGAGCCTTTGGAGTTTTAAATGGATTTGTTCTATAGGTTGGACAAAAACACATAAAATTGAGTCTTCTGTTAAGTTTTACTTCTTTCTTATTGCAATTCATTGCATTTTCAGTTTTTTCTTTTCTTTTTTTTTTTTTTTGAGATGGAGTCTTGCTCTGTCACCCAGATTGGAATACAGTGGTGTGATCTCAGCTCACTGCAACCTCTGCCTCCTGGGTTCAAGTGATTCTCCTGCCTCAGCCTCCCAGGTAGCTGAGATTACAGGCGCCAACCACTATGCCCAGCTAGTTTTTGTGTTTTTAGTAGAGACAGGGTTTTGCCATGTTGGCCATACTGGTCTCGAACTCCTGACCTCAAGTCATCCACCCACCTTGACCTCCCAAAGTGCTGGGATTACAGGTGTGAGCCACCGTGTCCGGCCTACATTTTCAAATTTTTAATTAGGAAATAGTATATGTTTATTATATAAAAGTTTGATCACTATATAAATATGTATTAAAGAAAGTTCCTATAATCTCATCCCCAGAAATAACCATTTTTAAACAGTGCACAGTTTTCAGGTTTTCTATAATTTTTAAATATTATTTTATAAAAAATTAAATCATGGTATAAATACTAATTTGTAACTTGATTTTTACTTATATCCTATTTAAGCATAGTTGTTTGTACAGATTAACTTTAATTTTCTAATGGCTATATATGTATATGTATATACCTCTGTTTAACCAATCTTCTGTTGTTGGTATTTCCCTAATTTTTCTGTATTACATTTTTCTAGTGAATATCATATGCATACACCTTCACTCACTTGTGGGAATATCTCAGTTTTATAGAATTCCCTAAGCGAAGCTGATGAGTCAAATGATATGAACCATCATACATTTTTTGGTAGATAATGCAAAATTGCCCTTCAAAATGGTTTTGTTTTACGCTTTTAAAAACAATGTATGATAGTGGGTATGAGTATTTTGTTTTCCCCATTTCAGTGACTGACAATTGGTTAGATTTTTAAAAACTCATTGTTTTGATTTGATATTTGTGTATTTTTTGAGAGATATATATTTATACATAATTTAATTAGGCTATTGGTTTATTTAATTGAATTGCCTCTTTACAATTTGACACATTTTTTCATTACTGTGTTTGATTTGTAGAAGCTCTGTGTCTCTCTCTACAAATATATGTATATTTACATGTATGCATATATGAAATTATTAATGGTGCATATTGCAGTTATTTTTATACTTTTTCATTTGCCTTTTAAATTAATTTGAATTATATTTTAGCGATCTAAGTTTCAAATACTTATGAAACTAAATTTATAAATTCATTTTTAAAGATCTCTTCACAGTTGCAGAGTTAAAAAAAATTTTGATTTTTTTAGATTAAAAAATCAAAATCAGATTGATATTTTTATATTGAGACATAATATTTTTGTGGTTTTTATTTTATCTTTTGCATTAAGACTTTTTATTCATCTCTAATTCAATTTGTATATGAATTTTCAAGACTAGGCACTGTTTATCTTAAATAATTTTTGAACATTTGCGTTTACAAAATAAATAGAGATTTAACAAGATTTTTTTCAGTTTAAAACTCTAATAGTATGTCTAAAGTATAATTTACCAAAGTCCAAGTTATACTTAACTTCTAAGAACTGCATATATTGCGTAATTCAAGGTATAAAGAAACTCCTATAGTTTCTAGTTTTACTGCTGTTTTTTATCCTTCCTTTTTGACACTGGCACTTTTTCATTAAAGACATAGGGCTATTTCACATATTTCAAAAGGTATTTTGCATTTATAAGTTTCAGCAAGAAGGTGGAAATTCGAGATAAGTGAGGGTAGAAGATGGAAGAATAAAATATAACCATGAAAAGCTCATTAACCCAAAGAATTGCTGAGAACCAGCCAGGCAGCCAACCACATTACCAGTATCTGTCACTGCCTGGTATCCAAATGACAATAGTATTGTGTACAGCTTCTACTAAGAGTGAAAGGTTTACTTTTTAAAAACAATTCTATAAATTCACTAGAAATAAACAAGAGCAAATTATCTTGCTGCCTATTACCATCAAAAAAGCATCAACTTCCTGTTGAAAGGGCTTGTTTAGGTCATTTTTTCCCCTATAGCTAGTATAAGAAGCTGGGCACATTAAACACCCATTGTATTTGGAAACTTGCAAAAAAATGCTTGTCTTCACAACATTCTATTTCAATTCTCTTCATTGTTCAGCATAATTAAAATACACACAAACACATACAGCTTGTCAAACACTTCTGGAAGTTTCTCCTGACTCAGGTCTTCAGTGGCAAGAACACATTATAAACACTATAGGCACTCTTCATTTCAAGAAATGTGTGCTACAGGAAAGTAAAGTTTAGAGAATCTTTGAATAAATTGAGTAATGCTTTTCCGTTGACTTTGCATTTTCCAAGAGAAAATATTTAGGACACCTATGAAATACTGTCGTTTTAATAATGGTGATGAGTATGATGATAATGTTAATAATAAAGTTGTTGGTAATTATAATATTATTCCAATATATTTGAGGAGTTCCGACATTACAAGACCTATCATTTATCAAAAATTCTGGTTACAGTGCTGTGTAATATATAACTTCAGTATTTAATGGTGTAAAACAACCGTTTATTATGTTTATGGATGTTCTGGATCAGGAATTTCAAAAGGGCACAGTAGAGATGACTTTTCTCTGTTTTGTAATGTCTGGGGTCTCAACTGGAAGACTCCAAGGCTGAGAGGTGGTATGATCTGAAGACTTGTTCACTCACATATCTGGTGGTTAATGATGGCTGTAACTAAGGCCTTAGCGCTTTCCGCTGGAACACTATTTTAGACCATTCAGACATCATCTGAGGTTAGGAGTTTGAGTTCAGCCTGGCCAACATGGCAAAAACCCAACTCTATTAAAAATACAAAAATTAGCCAGGCGTGGTGGTGCACGCCTGTAATCCCAGCTACTTGGGAGGCTGAGGTGGGAGACTCACTGGAACCTGGGAAGTGAGTTTAGTGAGGTTGTAGAGAGCCGAGATTGTGCCATTGCACTCTGGTCTGGGCAACAGAGCAAGACTCCGTCTCAAAAAAAAAAAGGAAATGTATTGCTCACAGTTTTGGAGGCTGGAAAGTCTGATGTGAGTTGGTAACAGCATAGAGGTAGACAGAATCACAATAGATATGACAGAAAGTGATTAGTCAAAAGCAGCACCTTATAGACAGCACCTGTTGCTGTGTCCTGACATGGCAGAAGGGGTAGAAAAGCTCCTTCATGCATCTTTTATAAGGGAACAAATCCCATTTTGTTTTATGGGTTCTGCCCTCATAACCTAGGCATGTTGCAAATGCCCCACCTCTTAATACCAACACATTGAAGAGTAGATTTCATCACAAATATTTTTGAGGAACATAAACATTTAGATCACAGTCAACACCTATACGTTGGCTCTCCAAGTGGCCTAAGCTTTTCCACAACATGGTGTCTGGGTTCAAAAGGTGAGAGTTTCAAGTGTGTAAAAAGCTGTCAGAAGCCATATTGTGTTTTATGATTTTTATTATTATTATTATTATTAGTATTATTATTGAGACAGAGTCTGGCTCTGTCTCCCAGGCTGGAGTGCAGTGGCTGGATCTCAGCTCACTGCAAGCTCTGCCTCCCGGGTTTCCACCATTCTCCTGCCTCAGCCTCCAGAGTAGCTGGGACTACAGGCGCCCACCACCTCGCCCGGTTAATTTTTTGTATTTTTAGTAGAGATGGGGTTTCACCGTGTTAGCCAGGATGGTAGCCAGGATGGTCTCGATCTCCTGACTTCGTGATCCGCCCGTCTCGGCCTCCCAAAGTGCTGGGATTACAGGCTTGAGCCACCGAGCCCGGCCTATGATTTTTATTATTTTATTTTATATTAAGCCCCTTCCATTTTAGTCTTTATGATCTTGACAGAAGTCAAGTAGTGTCACTATTACATTCATTGGGTTAAGGCAGTTACAAAAATTTCCTCAGTTTCAAGGGGAAGTCGAATCAACCCTTTGATAGAGGAATATCAACTATAAGAACTATAAGAAGACATTGTGGTGTGAAACTTTATATATAATATACATATTCTAGTCACTTTTAGAAGATATATATAGCCTATCCATCTTTAGAAAATATAATTTTCTACAATATTATATTCTACACTGAACAGCTAACTATCTTTTGTTAAATACTATAAATGCAAAATTTTGTTTAAACTTTACAACTATGACACTTGCCTCATCTCCAGTTTACAGATAAGAAACCTGAAGATCAGAGAGGTTAAGTAACTTAGAAAAAGTCACAAGCATAAATAGAAAAGCTGTAATTTGGATTCAAGACATCCTATTTCAAAGGTAATGTGCCCATTTACTACATTAAAAGTAGTTTGGTTTTAATGGTTTGTTACAAACAAATAGTTTGGTTTGTTGATAAGTTTTTTAAAATAATTATCTAAATGAGGATTTAAGGAGTTAGGTGTCAGGAATCCAGACATGCTTGGAAAATTTTGGGTAATAAGTCGTAGGAAAGATGTACTGGAAAATAAGAAAGAATAGGAACCAGGCTCTACGGTTTTAGAACTAGTATTCTGGATAAATAGATTCTTTTTCAGTCCACAATAATAGTTAGAATGGCCCAAAGGCAGCTCTAGAAGACTGTCCTGCTTTGGACTAATCACTTTCTTCCATATCTACTGTGATTCTGGCTACCTCTATGCTGTTACCAACAACAGCTGATTCAGTGACTTGTGTACTTTATTGTCTGAATTCCTGTTTGTCTCTCACATACAAACTCTAAAAGAGGCTCTGATTTGACGTAGTAGTAAAAAACCCCACAACGAGTGTCTTTGTTGGTCAGCCTCTAAGGACCGGCACCCACTTCTGGTCTATTCAGTGGTTGCCAGTATTTCAGATCACATGAGAAAATCATGACCATCACTTCCAAAGGACCAGCCCTTAGCGCCGTTCTCAGATGGTGGCTTTGGTGGGGTTAGCTGTCAAACATCGTGGAGTATTTAGTACTGAAACTTTAAATAGACAGATTTAAACTGTACTATATCCTTCTAACCTCTAAGGATGCAAAAAAGTTATTATGTTGTTTATTTTCTGGACATACTAATTTGTGGACATTTTTTGCCAAGAAGTTCTGGGTAGTAGTCTTCTTTACTGGAGTGACTTATTGTAGCTGCCTACAATAGACTCTACACATTGTTTCTGGGTATCACTGAGAGAAATCATTGTAAACCTGAACTAAGACCAGTCCCAGGTGGCACTACAATCACCCAGATTCTCTGCTAAAGGTCCTGCAAAAGTCCTTACAAAATTACCTACTTGTGGATACCAAAAAGGAACTCCTATAGGAAGTAGCTGGATTGTGACGCTTGAGGGTCACCAATCTCCTCTGATATCCCAGTGTAATTTTTTTTGTTTTTTTTTTGAGACAGGGTTTTTCCTCTGTCACCTAGGATAGAGTGCAGTGGTGCAGTCACAGCTCACTGCAGCCTTGATCTCCTGGGTTCAAGCAATCCTCCCATCTGAGCCTCCTGAGTAGCTGGGACTATAGGAACACTCCACTATGCCTGGCTTATTTTCTTATTTTTTGTAGAGACAGGGTTTTGCCATGCTGCCCAGTCCAACGGTATGAGTTACTTTTATTAGCATGAAAAAGGAAAAAAGCTCCCCCAGGAATTCTTTCAAGATTCTCTCATTGCAGGTATGACTAGCTCCCTATTAGGAAAGCTAATAAGTTATTCAGATATTTTGGGATGAGGATAAGGCAGACATTGAAACTAAATCCTATTTCATCTGTTAGAGTGTCTGTGGAGTGCACAATTCTGGAAAGAGTTAATAAAATTTTGAGTAATGGAGGATATATAAACTAAAGCCAAATCAATGCAGAAGCTGGAAATATTGGGAATGGGTTACTTAACAATAAATTGATTCTGTTGTTATTTTTAATTGATCAGGCTTGAAACCTCACTTCTTATGAATATTTCTTAAAAAGTTACAAGAAGAAAATAGAATAAAATCAATATTCAATTCGCTTGTCACACATAACTTTACTGCCTTCAGTTGCTAATCCCATTTATCTCAAAGAGGTAAGCAGACGTCGCTGAAAGCTCCCATTTACCAGTGACACAAGACAGCCATAAAGCTGACTTTTCTATTTGTGGTTCGAGTCCAAATTGCTAAAATAGACTATAAGAAAACGTGTTTTGTTCCTAGAAAACTACAGCTTGTGTGACTCTTTACGCACTACACACACACACACACACACACACACATGTATATATTTTCTTTTTCCTTCTCCCTTCAGGGATTTTTCTCAAACTTAATTCTCAGCTACCTAATACTGAATAAATCTCAGTAAATTATACCACGTGGTAGCTGGTTAGTGAGTTCAGAAAACTGGGATTCATAGTTGACATATTTTTTCACCACATTTTCCATATTGTATTTGCCACTAAGTACTCCTAATTTACTTCCAAAATGTACCTTAAACCATACCTTTTATATCCATCTTTGCTGCCACCTTTCTAATGCAAACCAAAATCATCTTTTATCTGAACCATTGTAATAACCTCCAAATTCATCTTCTCATTTTCTCTCTTGACTCTTTCAAATCTATTTTCTACAGAACAGCCGCAGAATTATGTTTAAATTATCAATTGAATCCAATGTTATTTCCCAGCTTAAAAACTTCAAGTGTTTTTCATGATGTTTAGAATGACGTCTAAACTTGTAATTTTTGGCTACAAGGCCTCAGTGGAAATGTTTTCCCTACTAAGACTATGTATGATGAACAATTTTGATTTGCATCTGCTGATCCAGAAATCTAGGAGTAGAGCCATTTCAGGGCATTACCCACTCAATTCTCTTTCGACAGTTGGTTGCCCTAGCTTCTTTTGGGTGGACAACTAGTAACTTCACATTATCATACTACTCACTCTCCTTTAGTCCCAGGAACAATAATAGTTTCCAGCTGTTGCTAGCTCTGGAGTTACTAAATCTTCATTTATCTTTTCCTTGCACTTCATGCCTGCTTCTTCTTAAGTAGTCTTTTATTAAACTTTTCACAAATTAGCCAGATTGCATGTGTAATCTCTTTTCTGCAAGGAAATTGACTAATAAAGTATCTGGTGGTAGGAGTGACCTAAGAAATGGTTTCTTGAATTGAATAGCTCCACACATTTGAGGAACACATAGATAGTCTTCTCAGAAGTAGGGATAGGACACTAGTAACCCAGAACTTATAGAGTTTTTATAATTCCTCACATTTTCACTTGTGAGGCACAGGGTAAAGAGCAGTTAGAAGGCGAGACCCTGGAAAATCCAGTGCTGTGGCATTTGGTTCTATAGTAACAATATTGATTATAATGATTGTAGATCACCTGGCTATTTCCATAGGCTCCAGAGACCATACATGGTAAAAGGGACAAGTTTTAGGTAATGAAAATACAACCCAGAACACAAAGAGGAAATCAGAAATGTTCAAGGGCTTCTTTGAATATGCCTCTCATTTCCTGTAGTCACAGGACAGACATGGCTGAAAGCCATGCCTAGGATCTGATTGTAAGGGTTGCAGAGTTACAGTATCAATTCAAAGCTTAATCTCCTGGGCATAGAAGAATCTTACCTCCTAACCTCAGACGAGTGAATAAGAATTCCCTTGAATTAAACTTTTAATGACAGCTATTGGTGTGAATTGTCTCACAGAGAAATGCCAATTCTCTTTGTTACCCACCTTCACTACCCTTCATGGCTCTCATGCCCATAATGGGAGTTGGATCTCAACATGGCGCAGATGGAGACATTCAAGGTCTACTCTGGAAAAATATAGGTTGTATGAGCAAAGGCTTGTAGGACCGCCCCAGTTTGTGTTAGCAGGAACCAGGAACATGTATAAGATTGGATTCTATGGGTGTTAGACCGAGGAGGATGAAAAACATTGTTTGATTGGACAATGTTGGATAAAATGATTGATATGCCCAAAAAGATCACAGAATTTAATGTGCTGGCTTATGCACCTACAAATGATTTAATCAATTAGGTTGTCTAATTATAGGTGAGTCATTGGTGGCCTACCATCAATAAGGTAGAAATACTGCAACTTCCATGGCATAGTGTGGAAGGAGTTAAAAGGTCCGGGGAGATAGCCATGTTGAATTCATTTAATATTTCAAACTGTTCAGATACTCTAACCATACCTGTCCAGAGGGAGAGAGAAACTCTCTTAAGTAGGTGTTTAAAAATACCTTGGTGAAGGGTCATTAGTGTCCTTGAACAGCTCTGTGGTAGGTACCCTCTGTAGGCTGGAGATCATGGTGCCAATGCCCATTAGCTCATTCTAATTAACTAGATAAATCCCAACTTTGTACTTTGTGGATTTCAATATTAGTTAACCATTAATACTCTGAATGGGAGATTTAAAGAGCAGAGATTAAAATCCCACTTCCAATATGCAACATCCTTGTAGTACTCACTCTCATTTGACAGAAGGTTGTGAGTCAAAAGCCTTGAAAATAAAAAAAAAAATCATTGATTTTAAACAATTTGGTGATTTTTTCTTGTGTCTTTTCAGTCATAATAATTCAAAATTTTGTTTGTTTGCTTTTTGCTTTTGAGCTTTTAAAACCTTTCTTAAAAACAAAGTGTATACACACACACACACGAGTGAATATTCTTAGTGTATATATATAAATTGCAAAGTATACATATGTATATAAAGTGTGTATATATATGTGTGTGTGTCTGTGTGTATACACTATGAAACATTCACATATACAAAGGGATACTCAATCTTTTCATACACACACACACACACACACATATACACACACACACACATATACACACACACACATACACACACACACATACACACACATATACACACACACACATACACACACACACATATACACACACACACATATACACACACACACATACACACACACACACACATATACACACACACACATACACACACATATACACACACACACATACACACACACACATATACACACACACACATATACACACACACACATACACACACACACACACACAAAGATTGAGTATTCCTTATCTGAAATGCTTGGGACCAGAAATGTTTCAGATTTTGAGTTTTTTTCAGATTTTGGAATATTTATATGTACATAATGAGATATCTTGTGGATGGGACCCAAGTCTAAACACAAAATTTATGTTTTATATAATCCTTATGCAAATAGCCTGAAGGCAATTATATAAAATATTTTAAATATTTTTGTGCATAAAACAAAGTTTGCCTACATCTAACCATCAGAAAACAAAGGTGTCACTATCTACGGCACTCATGTGAACAATCTGGTTGTTTGGCATCACCCTCATTCCTGACTCTGAATTTATATGTAAGTGATAAGCAATCCTTTTCTTACACTTACACTTAAGTACATAAGGGTAAAAATATGACACACCATTAACACAATGAAAAAATAATATGTTCAAGGCAACTAAGCAACACAGTAGCATCTCCCGAATGCCTGTATCAGCTGTGAAACAACAGCAACAAGAAACAACAGCAGGCTTTCAGTCTCCATATATGATGCTGCATTTTGATTAAAGGGTTACTGGACACTGTATTCTATTTTTTTACATGACAAGAAACATCAGAAAAGTTAAGAGATCAGGAAGTGGGTCTTCTAGGGATGAGGAGGCATTCTGCTGGATGGCTTTTTAAGTGTTTCCTCCAGAGTCCTTCACCTCATTAACAATATTTCTTTCTTAGAAGTCTCTTTGATTTTATAAACGGACATAATTTCTTATTGTATTATGAAAGACATTGCTCCAGTCCTTCAATAAGCCCATCATACGTTTCCACATGTTGTCTGTAGTCACATTTTTTGCAGTGTTAACAATGTTATCTTCATCATCACTATTATTATGGTCACTTTGATTCGTTGGCTATTTCACCATCAGTCAATGAATGAAAAATGGGAGCCTCAATATCTATGTTAAAAATTTCTTCAAGATTAACTTCTTCCAGCTTACTGATGGACTCTGAAAGTAGATTTTTTTGTGTGTATGTAAGGAGGTCGCACATTATGATTTTTTAATTTAACGTATAGGATCCTTCAAAGTCACCATCTTGTTCATCATCATCACTGAATATAGTTGCAGGCCAGAGGTTGTGCTGGCCACATACAACTGTGTCTTTAGTGATTTTATTCCAAGTGTTGGCTTAAGCATATATTGCATTCTTCATGCAAAGCTCCTTTTGAAAACCTCCCATACCTTTGGCTCTGTTCACTGCTGCTAGCATACTGTTCAAAAAAATGTTTTTGTATATACTCTTCATTGGTCATATAGCTGAATGAATGAAGTTACTTTGGGGGGAAGGTATCTGGAATAAACATTATTTTTGGTGAGCATTTCAGAAGGGGGATGAGTTAAGAAATAACAAAATCTTGCAGTGATCACCCAGTCCAGCTTTCCTGCAGTAAGCAGGAGTCACTGGTACAAAATATTTGTAAAACAATCAGAAAAGATGTCTCTGGTGGTCCTTGCTTTTTCGTTAGCATAGTAATGGACTTGTGAGAAATTCACTCCTTGAAAAGAGTGAGGACACAGCTTTTGCCTATCAAAAGTTTACACTTATGTATTCTTGCTGCATTAGCATATGTCAGTACAGTTATTCCATCCTTGGGATCCTTAATTCCTGTAGGGATACCTCATTAGCTTTAATCAGTGTCTTTCTTTTGCAATAATGCCCAAACATTGATTTTTTAAATCAGAATTATAGACTGGTTTTGGAATCAACTTTTTATCAGTGATGACCTTGGCAATCTTGTTAATGAATTTCTTTCTCTCTCTCCTTCCTTTCTCCCTCCCTCCCTCCCTCCCTCCTTCCTTCCTTCCTTCCTTCCTTCCCTCCCTTCCTCCCTCCCTCCCTGCCTCCCTCTTTTCCTTCCTTCCTTCCCTCCCTCCCTCCTCTCTCTCTTTTCTTTCTTTCCTTCTTTCCTTCCTTCCTTCTTTCTCTCTCTTTTTTTCTTTCCTTCTTTCTCTTTTCTTTCTTTCCTTCTTCCTTCCTTCCTTCCTCCTTCCTTCCTTCCTTCTTTCTCTTTTCTTTCTTTCTTTCTTTCTTTCTTCTTTCCTTCCTTCCTTCTTTCTCTCTCTCTTTTCTTTCTTTCCTTCCTTCTTTCTCTCTCTCTCTTTTCTTTCCTTCTTTCCTCCTTCTTTCTCTCTCTCTTTTCTTTCTTTCCTTCTTTCCTTCCTTCTCTCTCTCTTTTCTTTCTTTCCTTCTTTCCTTCCTTCTCTCTCTCTTTTCTTTCTTTCCTTCTTTCCTTCCTTCTCTCTCTCTTTTCTTTCTTTCCTTCTTTCCTTCCTTCTTTCTCTCTCTCTTTTCTTTCTTTCCTTCCTTCTCTCTCTCTTTTCTTTCTTTCCTTCTTTCCTTCCTTCTCTGTCTCTTTTCTTTCTTTCCTTCCTTCTCTCTCTCTCTTTTCTTTCTTTCCTTCTTTCCTTCCTTCTCTCTCTCTTCTTTCTTTCCTTCTTTCCTTCCTTCTCTCTCTCTTTTCTTTCTTTCCTTCTTTCCTTCCTTCTCTCTCTTTCTTTCTTTCCTTCTTTCCTTCCTTCTCTCTCTCTCTTTTCTTTCTTTCCTTCTTTCCTTCCTTCTCTCTCTCTTTTCTTTCTTTCCTTCTTTCCTTTCTCTCTCTCTCTCTCTCTCCCCACCCCCTTCTTTCTTTCTCTTGCTCTGTCCCCCAGGCTGGAGCGCAGTGGCATGATCTTGGCTCACTGCAAGCTCCGCCTCCTGGGATCCTGCCATTCTCTTGCCGCAGCCTCCTGAGTAGCTGGGACTACAGGCGCCCGCCACCACGACCGGCTAATTTTTTTGTGCTTTTTAGTAGAGACAGGGTTTCACTGTGTTAGCCAGGATGATCTCGATCTCCTGACCTCGTGATTCACCCGCCTTGGCCTCCCAAAGTGCTGGGATTACAGGCTTGAGCCACCGCGCCCGGCCGTTAATGAATTTCTTAATTGAATTTCTCTATGATCAGCAGATGCATTATTACCACAAATCTTTAAAAACTTAATCTCGTGTCCTTTTTAAAATTTCCAAACCAGACTGTTGAATAGTCCCAGTTTCTTTCCATTTTCAGTTCATCATGATCGTTGCTGTTTCATGGTCAGCATATCATTAAGTGGCATGTGTTCATTGCAAAGCTGATAGATCAACCCTTTGGATACACAATCAAGATCTCAATTTTTAGCTTCATGTGATGTTTTTCTACTTTTTATTAACTTCTGTTCATCACCTTCAACATAGAACTTCAGCAATTTGTCCTTCTGTTTCTTCAGGGGATTTAGGCTGGTCATTCTGACATTACGCTCTTCTGTAATATGTTTCACATTTACACCAGTGTCTAGTTTCTCCAACAGCTTGACTTTCCGTGCTTCCTCTTTTTCTTATCACTGTTACCCATAGGGGTATCTACGGGTCTTTTTGAAATTTTCAATAATACTTTTACACCACAGAACAGAGAACAAGCAAAGAAACACGGTGAGTATTGCTGTAGGTGTTGGCCTTATATGCGGTACCTTGGGGAAGCTGCTGTTGGCACATCCCACCTGCACATATGCCATATTATTACCCTTTGTGGGTGTGCTTGTGTAGGGGAATCTGTGCATGCACAAAAAAGATATATCACAGCTGAAGAGGGCTGGAATGGTCTTTTTTTCCCTTAGAGATGCTGAACAAACTTTGTTGTGGGTCTTCATTTTGACTGCGACTCTTCACATGAGGTCAGACATGGAAATTCCACTTGTGATATCATGTCAGCACTCAAACAGTTCGGGATTTTGGAGCATTTCAGATATCTAATTTTTGGATTAGGGATACTCAACGTGTGAGTGTGTGTGTGTATATATATATATATATATATATGTATATATAATTTAATGAAAGTTAAAAGAGAAATGTGAATAAGCATGAGGAAAAAATTAAGGCACATGATTGGTCAAAATGATTGGCTTATTACTTTTAGAATTGCCCTTAATCATTCAGAAAGAAAGGTGATGAGTTATTACTATCAGAGGCACCATAAATAATATTTAGTGGCTCAGTAATTGCTTTAGTCAATTCCTTAACTACCTTGAGATACGTGTTATCAAGATCTGATAATTGGTAGGTGTTGATAAAAGAAAGTTGCTTTTTAAAGTATCCTATTTTTCTTTTGCTAAAAGCCTAGTAAAAGTGGATTTAAAATTCATAATTTTTTTCATTTCTGAGAAGAAAGAACATGCATATTAAGAAAAGCACTTAATACTATGATATCATAAATATAGATTAATAAAATTTACCAAACTTGGGAGTGATGGTTTTCTCAGGACAATAGATTTAAGATCACAGGAAAATCTTCACCACCTTGCTGGAAATCAAGTGTTCAGAGGTAAACATAACAGCAATAACAACAAAAAGATGACTAACATTTGCTGAGAATTATACACAAAGTCCTGTGCATTAAGTACTTTATGTGGATAATCTTTTGAAATCCTTAGATCAAATTACTATCCATGTGGTATGATGCAACTTCACAAATGGGGGAACCTGGCTTACAGAAGTTAAGGAATCTTCCCATGGTCACACAGGTAGTAAAAGTGACTAAGACAGGATTGAAACCAAGGCAATGTTCTCCAAATCCAGTCTGTGTTAAACTGTTTCCCACTTTTGGTGCTTTAAGGGAATTATAATTATGGTACTGGGTGGGGATAGCAAAACTAGGAGACATTTGGGGGTTAATACTCTGAAAGAAGTATAAAATTCGAGGTGAAAGAAAATTTAGAAACCATCTAGTTAAACCATCTCCTTTTACTGATAAAGAACATGAGGCCCAAAGAATATGATATGGAACTCAGATTGCCTGGGTTCAGCTCTTACAAACTGTGAAAATTTGGGCCTCTTGATTCTTCTGTTTTCTCATCTGTAAAACAGGGATGGTAATACAACCTACTTCACAGAGTCATTCCAGGATTCCATGTCATCTATAATACACGTATCCAGCTTCACCCTTTCTAATGTTTGTATGTAGGAACAAAAGAATTCATTAAGTATAAGAGTTAGGAGGAATGACTAAATAAAAGATTACTTACACATGTCACTTTATTTTCTAATTCTTAGGGATATTAGAATAGAGAATCAGGAAGCATCTGGCCAGGAGCATACATAGCAAAATCAAAAATCAAACTCAAATAATCAGCAGGAGTATGGGTTATATTTTCTTTTGGTTTCTTAGGACTAATTTGTAGACACAAAGTTTATTATCTATCAGAGTACACCACTTAAAAAGTGACAGAAAACCCTACCAACATTTGACTGTCCAAACTAAACAGTTATTACCTTGGTTGAGAAGAAATACTTAATAAGCAGTTGTTTGGCATTGGTTTATCTATTTAATCATGCCAAGGTCGCTGTCTCTGAAATTTTATTGCCCTTTCTCTCATGGTCTCAAGATGGTTACTGGAGGTTCAGAAATTATGACCTCAGTCAAGGCAGGAAGAAGCAGGAAGGGAATGGTGTTAACCTCTTCTGTCCCTTTTATCATGAAAAGCAAAAGCATTTCTAGAAAACCTCAGCGGACATGTGCGAATATCTCATTTGCCAGATCCAGGGTCACCATGTTGTCCAAGTGGCTTTCTAGGGTAGACAGGCAATGGAGAGCAGAGTTGTAAATGGATTTTGGCTAGTCAACAGTATTATTTTGTTTGATGCTTATTATATTTAGGCCACATTTATACAGAAGCTAGGGTATATATGACTGGAAATGGGTAAAGAAACTGCCACTTGCAGAGGAACTATTAACTTTAACACTGTATGTTAGGCATTTTCCAGTCATTATTTTGTTTATTCCCCAAAATACCCTTTGAGAAAATAAATAAACTGAGATTCAGGAAGATGAAGCCTCTTACAAAGATTTTATACATAATATTATTTGAACTGAAGTCTGACCAACTTGAAAGTCTGTGTTTAAATTGAAACATAAACCAATGAAGAAAGCTGTAGAATAATAGCCACCAGTTAGTGAATGCTTACTAAATGTCAGGCATCACAAAAGCTAACACACTTAGAATCAAATTGCCACATTTATCCTTCCAACAATAATCCTGTGAGGTATTTTTATCCCCATTTTACAGACAGATACATGGACTCAATTTTCCACTTCTCATCTATACCTAGGAGAGTGTTGTCTAACCTGCCATCTTAACATGATGATTCTAAAAGTATACAAAATATAATCATGTAGGTGTTGGAAATGTCCACTTGGATGTTTCCCCACTTAATTGCTATATATGTCAGGATAAAGTCCCAGGCAAATGGTCTCAGGAGAAGGAAAATGGATGTACGTAATTCCAGGGAAGTCTGGCATAGGTACTCTATCTTACTGATGATCTGGAATAGCCTTGAGGTTAGAAAAGACAGTTAAACAGAGGAAGCTGTGATGAAAAAACTTGTTCTACTCCTATATAGACCATCATATATACTTCATATAAAGCTTTTTTAAAATTATACTTTAAGTTCTGGGATACATGTGCAGAACATGCAGGTTTGTTACATAGGTATACACGTGCCGTGATGGTTTGCTGCACCCATCAACCCGTCATCTACATTAGGTATTTCTCCTAATGCTGTCCCTCCCCTAGCCCTCCCCCGACTGACAGGCCCGAGTGTGTGATGTTCCCCTCCCTATGTCCATGTGTTATCATTGTTCAACTCCCACTTATGAGTGAGAACATGCGGTGTTTGGTTTTCTGTTCCTGTGTTAGTTTGCTGAGAATGATGCTTTCCAGCTCCATCCATGTCCCTCCAAAGGACATGAACCCATCAGTTTTTCTTGCTGCATAGTATTCCACGGTGTATATGTGCCACATTTTCTTTATCCAGTCTATCATTGATGGACATTTGGGTTGGTTCCAAGTCTTTGCTATTGTGAAGAGTGCTGCAATAAACGTATGTGTGCATGTGTCTTTATAGTAGAATGATTATAATCCTTTGGGTATATACCCAGTAATAGGATTGCCGGGTCAAATGGTATTTTTGGTTCTAGATCCTTGAGGAATCGCCACACTGTCTTCCACAATGGTTGAACTAATTTACACTCCCACCAACAGCATAAAAGCATTCCTATTTCTCCACATCCTCTCCAGCATCTGTTGTTTCCTGACTTTTTAATGATTGCCATTCTAACTGGTGTGAGATGGTATTTCATTGTGGTTTTGATTTGCATTTCTCTAATGACCAGTGATAATGAGCTTTTCTTCATATGTTTTTTGGCCACATAAATGTCTTCTTTTGAGAAGTGTCTGTTCATATCTTTTGCACACTTTTTGATGGGGTTGTTTTTTCTTGTAAATTTGTTTAAGTTTTTTGTAGATTATGGATATTAGCCCTTTGTCAGATGGATAGATTGCAAAATTTTTCTACCATTCTATAGGTTGCCTGTTCACTCTGATGACAGTTTTCATTTAGAGCTTTTTAAATACAAATAAGACAGTAGGAAAAAAACACACACACACAAAGTCCCCCTAGCACCTTAATATCAATGTTTCTCAAAAGGTCAAACTTACATTCTCTTTGGTGTGTTAGAACATTCCAGTACTAGCAGCTATACTGAAATGAGAAAAGGCAAGTATGAGACATTGCCTTTGCTGACGATGAGATAATAGTTGTATATACTTATCAGGATGTTTACAATGGTCACTCTGTGGAGGTGAAAGGATAAAAATGACATTTTTTTTCCCACATAAATTAACTTTATTTATTTATTTATTTTGAGATAAGGCCTCTGTCTGTCACCTAGGATGGATGTCAGTGACACAATCGCAACTCATGGCAGTCTCAACCTCCCAGGTTCAAGCCATCCTCCCACCTCAGCCTCCTGAGTAGCTGGGGCCACAGGCACCTGCCACCATACCCGGATAATTTTTTAATTTTTTTTTGGAGCAAGGGGGTCTCCCTGTGTTGCCCAGTCTGGTCGTGTACTCCTGGACTCAGGGATGCTCCTGCCTTGGCCTCCAAAGTGCTGAGATTACAGGCATGAGCTACTATGTCCACCTGTACATTGACTTTATTTAAATATCTTTGAAGCCCTAAACTCCTTTAGAGGCAGTCATAAAGGACTTCCAAAATAAATGTTTCAACATAGTCCACTGCGCAGAATAAAAACATTTGCCCTGAGGGCATCAAATACATGGAAAAAAGAGCACCTACAATAGCTGACCACAACTTCCAAAGGAAAAACAAAAAATAAAACAAAAACAAGAATGAGATTTTATTGCCAGCACAACTATGGTGAGTTTACAAAATACATTCTCTGCCATAGATATCCAGCCTAAACATCTGAATAACCTCATATCTCAAGGTGTCTGTCCATTGATCTGATTGTTATTGATTTGGTCAGTCCTTATGGGTGAACTGTCCCCTCTAATGATCAGGAAAAGTGACTTGATGCAACACTAATCCCAAAGAGGAGGTGATTAGGCATTTTGAGTCCCTCTGGTTCCCTTCATTTAACAACCATTCCTTTCTGTAGATTGAAGCTATAAATGCATAACATTACATTGCAATGTAACAGTTTTTTTCCCTTGTTACTACCAGGCAAACACATAGATGTTGAATCTTTGTGGTTTTCAGAATAATTCAAATATATAGAACTTCACTCTGAGATTCTAACAATAATACTTTCAGTAATCGTGTGGCCTCTTTAGTCTAATGATAATAATTACAAATAGTAGTCATAACTAACATTTATTGAGTTATTGTTAAGTACTGGACTCTAAATATTTTATTAGCCTTGGAAGGCCAAGGCAGGTGGATCATGAGGTCAGGAGTTCAAGACCAGCCTGGCCAAGATGGTGAAACCTTGTCTCTACTAAAAAAAAAAAAAAATTACAAAAATTAGCCGGCTGCAGTGGCAGGCACCTGTAATCCCAGCTACTTGGGAGGCTGAGGCAGGAGAATCGCTTGAAACCGGGGAGCAGAGGTTGCAGTGAGCCAAGATTGTGCCATTACAATCCAACCTGGGCAACAGAGCAAGACTCCATCTCCAAAAAAAAGTATTAGCCTAACTTTACTTAATCTTCTCAGCAACCTTATAGAATATGTGCTTTTATTATTTTTATTTCATAGATGAACAAATGACTCCCAGAGAGATAAATAGCTTGTCGAGGATTGCACAGCTTCTCAGTGGAAAACTCACCTGAGTCCAGAGACTCAACATGTAATAACGATGCTAGAGATTGTGCAGCTGACCTAGAATTTGGAACCTTAATTTTACAATTATCAAATGACATTTAATGATCATAATTTTCTGATGAGAAAGTGGGAGTCATCATGGCCATTGCTTCTCAATTCATTGCAATGCCTTTTACTTAGCTGGTGCTCCAATAAATGTTTGATGAATGAAGAAATGAACCAATGATAAAATACAGAGGAAGTGCTCATGCTTGAGTCATTTAGAATAATTGTATTTCCTTATTGTCTTCAGTTATATTAAAGCATTACCATGCGAATATTTGCTTATACTATGGAGTCTGATTTTAATGATTTGCTTTGTTGCCTATTAGTATATGGATCTTCCATGTTCCATGTCATTTTTTTCTATTAAAAACGTGTTTGTGCCACCTTTGGTTTCATCCACGTCCTCTTGACAGATAAACTAGTTAAGGGGCATGGGATCAAAGACCTGAGCTGGCTGAGCAGAAACAAACATTTACCTGGGGGCAGGATAACTCCTTCAAGAGGCAGTCATCTTCTCTGTTTGCTCTCTGGAAGAGCAACTTTAGAACCTGCTGTCATGGCATTTTTTTTCCTTAGGAAATCAGGTCGTGGTCCCAATTCAACAGTGTGTCTTTTACAAGGATTTGGGACCAGTGCTCCCAGGTTTTACAAATAATGATAATATATATTTTTCCTTTACGATAATCAATGAAAATAATGGCTGTGAAAAATTAAATTGCTTTCTCTTTGAGATTTGGAGAAAGTGAATTTACAAAACTTTAGTATATAGTATCATATTCTTTGAAGAAAATGAATACAAGACTGATTACCATACCTGTTTCTCATTGTCTAAATTCCAAACACCTTGGCTTGGTATTCAAGGCTTCCAAGCTCTAGCCTCAATATTATTCTGAGCCTTAAGTCCACCTTCTTCTATATGTATGTTATGCAAGACCAAAATGGATTGTACATTGATTCCTGGATATTTGCTATATTTTCAGTTCTTCAACTCTGCTTGTAGAAATCCTACTTATTCTTCTAAGATGCAACCTCCTTTATGAAGTACTGATTGATGACTCCAAATAAAGACGATCTGTTCTTCTTCTGAATCCCTTAATACTTTGTGCTTCTCTTATAATACTAAGTTCAAGATAAACCAAGGTCTATTTTTACTGTAAATATTTATATATTTGCCATTCGTAAGTTCCTTGAGGGCAAGAGAAATAGCATATCCTTCTGGAAGGAGACTACGCTGGGGAGTATGAAATTGATCTGTTTTGGAATTGTGGCATTAGGTCTGATGAACAAGAATAAGAGAACAGAGGGTTCAGTAGGAGAATAATTGGTATTTTAGAAAGGCTAATTAAAGTTAATTCGATTTAAAGGAAGACTAAACTTTCATAAGTAAATGTTATTAAAAATTTGGTTATCTTTGGATGTGAAAGTAAGTTTATTTTTTCTTACATTTAATATAATTTACATTTGACTATGCTCATTATTAGAAGGAACAAAAAGTTATTCAAATAATTTTCCTCTTAACTTTGCAAAACTATTCATCAATTTTCCTAAACATTCTCTAAATCCCTCGATATTCAGATTATTCCTTTTAAAATTGCAAATAGTATTATTACTCTTGATGACATCTCATCTGCAGCTGTTGAATGTCTAGACTTGGCCATTTCCTAATTTTTTAGTGATTGTTCTTGTTATTCAAGTAATCGCCAATGTCATTCTCATTATTTCATAACATTTTAAATATTTTACTAGAAATTTAATATCTTTTTAAAGTTCTTAGTATTACATTTGCATTTTAGGCTAATACTCATTGAGAGACTGGTAGGCAAAAGTGTTGAACTAAAGATCTATGGTAGATAATGATCAACGGGGAAAAATGTCTGAGTAGAGACTAAATATAAATGATCAGTTTACTGTGTATACCTTTAAGCTATTCTCCCTGCTAGAGCATTGGACAACGAACACGCAGATGAGACTCATCTCCGTTATATGTTTGAATTGACTTTTTCTTCCTATTTTTTTCCTTGACATTCTACTCAGGATCATTGCATATGAATGTGCAGTTTGTGTCTGTAGAAGGTACCGAACGGAGGGTAACTGGGCAAATGCACAGATGCCTCTTGGAGAAGAGATACCTTTTTCTTTGCACAATTCCATGTTCACTTGTGGCAAACCTTTAAAATATATAACAAAGGCACCACATAGGCCAAAAGCTGGCGCTGGTTCCATAATTCTCTTCCTCATTCCACTTCAGCCAGTCATGTCATTTTGCAGGTCCTGCTACATTCCATGCAAACTACCTCCACGTGGCCTTCAGACTTACTGTTATGTTCCCCCCACCCCTCCCCACTGCCTTTTTTTTCTAAAACATTTGAAAGTAAGTTGCAGACATCATGCTATTTTACCCTAAATGCTTCAGCACATGTCATATAAGAACAGCCTCATCCTTCCACGGGAACATTCGTTTTCATATCTAAGAAACTGAATATTAATAATATTATTTAATATGCAGTTCAATTCAAAGTTCTCCAATTGTTTCATGTGTTTCCCCTATAAGTTGTGTGAATGTGGTTTTTAATATTTTTACTTTTTAGAATCTAACCAGGGATCACAATTTGCATTTGGTTATCATGTGTTCTTAGTTTGCTTTAAGCTATAATCATCTCTTGGGTTTTGTTTGTTAATTTGTTTGGTCTTTCATATCTTGACAGTTTTGACAAATTCAGGGTAAACTGTTCTGGAAAATCTTTCACAGTTTGGAACACATCAGGTTAAATATTTTGTACAGGAATATGACAGTAAGGTGGTATTGTGGCTTCCCATTGTATCATATCAGGAGGTACATAACGATAATTTGTCCCATTATTGGTGATGCTTACTTTGATCCCCGGGACAAGATGTTCTCACTATTGCAAACTTTCCCTTTTTTTCCTTCATAATCCATAATAATCGGTTAGGTGAAATGCTGACAATGTGGAGGTCATTTTACTCCACATTTTAAAGTAATATTTGGTGATTGTTGCCGAAATCAATTCTGAAGTTGTTTGCAAAATAGTTATTTTCTAATTGTATCATTTCTTCTACTTACAGTAGTTGGCATGCTTTTTTTTAAGGGTTTTTTTTTCTTTTTTCCTGCTTACCCTCTACATTTTGTTGACTTAAAATGCAATGTGTTATGATTTTTTCTTTTCTTTTTTTTTTAGTGCTCAAATTGTCTCAGATTTGGTCAGCTGGATCTGTCAAGCTTGTCCTTAGGCCTTTTTGTTATGTCCCCATTAATCATTGAGGACCTTCTTGTTTTTTGACATTATAAGAATATTTAAATTCGCCAGTGATTTTTTCTTGCCCTCAGCCGTTTCTCCAAGGAGCTCAAGTTCCCTTATGGGAGGATGGTATTTAGATGTTGGCACCAGATGAGCACACCAGTGTTAGGGTGGGCGTGACCAATTTCCACTTCTACTATATCTAGTCCATTTCCATTCCTCTTCCTCTTGTTCCCACTTACCTAATTTTGGATTTCATTCAATTAAAGCATTCCCTCCTTTGTATTTTCTGTAGCTAAGCAGTTAATTTCATATGTGTCTACCTAAAATTCTATGTGATTCCTAATGTTTGGCAAGTGGTGAGAATCCCTCCATCTTCATCTGACAATGAGAAAACTCTAAAATTCCACACGTTATGCAAGTCTTTTGTTTGTCTTTCACCTGATTTTTACAGATGTTCTAAAGTTCCCAAAATAAATAGAGGTAATCAGTGAATCACAATATCTGGAAGATAAAGCAAATGCTTACCTGTTTGCTATGCCATCTGCTCCATTTTAGATTGGATCACTACATATTCAGTCTCCCCAAACAGCATGCACTTCTCAAATACCCATGGTGACTGGCTCCAATTCCATCTGGTTGTTTCTGATTATTTCATTACAGTTGTTCAGATTTATAAACCCAGCAATTAAAAGAACTTAGACATATTAATACTTATGTAGCCCTTAACCACAATGCCTCAAAAGACAAATTGGGAAAGGTTTTACAAGACATTGTTTCATTGAAGGGACTGTTACTACTTTAATGAAACATGCTACGCATGCACATTATTTTTAAAGATTTCTTTCTTTCTTTTTAGAGTCGTCAAGCCTTCATTTACAAATAGAAGATTAACTATACTTTATTTTAATTGTTCCAAATTTGACAGTGGTGAAAAGCAACAATACAAATCCCAGCTTTTTCTTCCCCCCCAGCAGTGTTTCTATGGGAAGATTAAGAGAGTCTGCAACTTGTTCTAGAGTAATAATTTCAATTGGCTCAAGTCCATTAACTGCAGGGAAAAACACCTGGCAAGGCGGTTGGTAGCAGCCCATTCTTGTTAACCTTTCAGCCTTCACAATAACTATCAGCAGGCACTGAGTCAGGGCCTCTAATAAACTGGCATTAAAGCTGCTGACAGCTAATAACTTTTTATGGGTTTCCAGAACTAAATAAAAGAAAATTCTGATTAATTAGAATCAAAGAATTTTCAAATTCCATAACCCCAGAATTAAGAAATTTTAGACATATAAAATAAATATTAATGTGGCCTTTCAGAAGATATTTTTAGCATAAACAAAATAGATTTTAAAGTACATTATTTTAGCTGTTTCACTCCAGTTTAACTTTCAGCCACCATGCTCTTTTTTTTTTTTTTTTAGTAAAAGAGAAAATAGCTAAGGAATTGAAAACTTAGCATACCAACTATAGAAATAGTTTTAACTGAATTATTTCAACATGTCAAATAATTTACGCTAGTGAATTATAGAAACCCTTTAATCTTCAATAATTGTGGAAGAGTAGAACTCAGGGGAGTCATTTTAAGGAGAGTATTTAAAAACTTCACACACATCGATTTTCTTCTTTTTGCCTTTCCTATAGGAAAACCAATCTGCAGGTGGACTGTACCTGTAACCTGTTCACCACTGGTTGGGTGGAAACTAAGGTGGTCTTGAGGAGTTGCAGGAGGAAGCCAGAGTCAAAAAGTTACTGAAACACTATGGTTCTGTAAGAAACTAGACAGAATTTATTTTCTTTCTTGAGCCAGAGAACTGATGTTCAGTTGTTGGGCACAACTCTGGTAGAAAGAAGGCATGCGTAGAGATTGAGTCAGTTTATATCACTGACGACTTTAGACAAAAACAATTGAGAACCATCATTGTACCAGAATGTGAGGTTTCTCAGGGGCTAGATTCAGGTTACTATGGTAATAGAAGGATAGAGAAGCTCTACTTATACCCATGGCTCACTCAGCTCCTGTAGATGGAAGGAAATAAGGTTGTTTCTGAGAATGAAGAGACATCTGAGACAGTAAGTGAAGACACAATACAGTGAGGTGAAAACTTCTCCTAACTTCCAAGCTTACAACACAATCTTCTAGCGGGTGATGAAAACCACAGATGCTATGATTTGAATGCCCCCTTCCAAACTCATGTTGAAATTTAATTGCCATAGTAACAGTATTAAATGATGGGACTTTTAAAAGGTGATTAGGCTATGAAGGCTCTACCATAAAGAATGGATTCATGCTGTTATCATGGAAGCAGGTTCATTATTATGCAAGTAGATTCTTTATAAAACTACAGTTTTATCCCCCTTTTCTATCTCTCATCCTCTTTTTGTCCTTCTCTTATGGTATGACACAGCAAGAAGTCCCTCACCAGATGCTGGTGCTTTGATCTTAGACTTCTCAGGCTCCAGAATTATGAGTAATAAATTTCTGTTTATTATAAATTAACCAGTCTGTGATATTTTCTTATAACAGCACATGACAGGCTAAGACAGTACCCATGGCTGTTTGAATGCAGGAGTTAAGATTCTGTAGAAACAAATTCAAGTAAACCTTCACCTTCTTAGCATGGAGGGAGCTTTGGAATAAGAGTTTTTGTTGAAGAATGCAAGTATTTGCCAGTGGGAGAAATGTAGTAGGATAATACTTTGAGATACGGATTGTAGTTCTTTATAATCTTTCTTTTAGAGAAGGTAGCTAAAATATTCCACAGTTACGTTTAATGGAATAAATATGACCAGAATCAGAAACAGAGAGAGAGAGAGAGAGAGGAAAAAAACAAAACAAACAAAAAAAAACAACTTTTGAAAGGCCATTTGAAAAGACTTTTAAAACTCCTAGTTGGGTGAAAGAACTTTGGAATTTCTAAAGCTTAAAGTTAAAGTAAACAAACAATCAAGTTGGAAAAACACATGATCAGAGAGAATTAGTATTTCCCATCCCTAGTGATGCAGTAAAATTTGCTTGTACTGAGAACAAAGAAGTAATCAGAAGATAAGCAAGAACGTTTATGTATGGTAGAGCTGCTGTGTTCTGCCTCTCCATATTTGCTTGAAAACTGGAGAGGCACAGACAAATCCCAGATTTGAAAGCAAGATCCATTCTCTCCTTCCCAGTGAATAACCAAGAAAATTCCAAGACCAGATCTCCCCCTGGTGCCCAGTATCATGTAAGAGCAAAAGGAAGGCTTCAGTGTCATGTCTGAAATGAGAGAGCCTAGAGCAGCCTCACAGAATTTCTCACAACTTACAGTGGCAAGGGAAAGTAGCTGGTTGTTTTCTGTCCCTCTGAGATGTTGAAAACATCAGAGACAGAGAGAGAGAGAGAAAGAGAGACAGAGAGTGCACCACACCTGGAGAGTTCTACAGGAGGAAGCAAGGGAAAACCTGATCAGTATATTGGTCAGTAACTATTAGGTCCTAACATGTTTATCTCAGAGGATGCAGCAGGAGGAGCTCTTGAATAAAGAACAATACCATCTCCCCATTCCCTTGTATTGAGGCATCACCTAAGCACCCTACATTTATGACAAAACCCCTGGAACAAAGGTGATTATCTTAAGATTTCATTTTTATCAAATGGGAACCAAAAATACAAAATTAACTTGAGATATAGGAAAACAAACAAATTAACATTTTTTGCCCACCTGAGTTTTGTGGAATGACAGTCATACCCATTACAGTTTATATCTTGGTCCATTTTCTGCTGCTATAACAGAATACCACACACTCAGTAATTTATAAATAAAGGAGACTTATTTGGCTTATGGTTTTTGGGACTGGGAAGTCCAAGATCAAGGGGCTGCATCTTGTGAGGGCCTTCTTGCTGTTTCACAACATGATGAAAGACATCACATGGTGAGAAAGGGCTAGAGAGGCAAAAGTACTTGAGACAGAGGAAAATGGGGGCAAACTTCTGAGATAATGGCATTAATCCATTTATAAGGGCAGAGGTTTCATGATCTAATCACTCCCTAAAAGTTCCACCTATTAATACCATCATGATGGCAATTAAATTTCAGCGTTGGGTTTGGAGGAGACATTTAAGTCATATCAATTTGTATTTAAGTTATTTGTGTGCCAGCTTTAATAAATCCTGTTAGATGGTGAGTTTCCATAGGACAGTGGTTGCCTCTCTTTTTCTGATTTCCAGGCATCTTAAAAATAGTAGGAACTTAATATATATTTGTTCAATTTTATTGAATAGCTTAATCCAAAACATTCCCACTAGTAAATTGTCTTGGTAACCAGCTTGTTCATATATTCATATATTCATTATTAGCCCTGGTGCTCAAGTACATTTACTCATTCAGTAAGTCATCTGATACAAGCAACTACAATGAACATCAGCTAATACAAAGAAGACATAATAGAGAAGCAAACCATAAGGTCATCATGACTTGAGCACATGGAGAACCAGTCTCAACAACTATTATCACTACTTCTTGAAGTACTATCTTCACTTGATTTCTAAAACACTCTATTCATCTAGTTTTCCTCCTATTTGTCTAGTCCTACTCAATCTCTTTGCTGACATCTCCTTCCTTGATCTTATTCAATTGTTAGGATATAAAATTCTTCTGTACGCTAATGACTCATACATTTGTATACACATCTATCTGCTCCACACCTCTCTCTAGCTCCAGCTGCCTACTTGACCTCTGTATCTAGGTGTCTAATAGGCTTTTAAAACTTAACATGTTCAAACTTGAGCTCCATATTCTCCCCAAAGCCAAGGCCTTTATCAGTTTTTTCCCATATTAGTAAATGACAATTGTCTATTTCCAGTATCTTAGGCCAAAATCCCTGTTGTCATCCTGGACTACTAATTTTTTCTTGGACCTCACATCCAAGTCCGCAGGGAAACCTAGCAGCTGAACCTTTAACAATATCTGAGATCTGATCATTCTCATTACGTCTACTGCTGTCACCCAGGTCTAAGCCACCATCATCTCTTGCCTCCTATCTGACCTCTGTTTTTATCATTGCCCTTCTATAGCCTTGCAATGGACTCAATGTTTATGTTCTCCCAACATTCACATGTTGAAATTCTTACCCATAGGGGATGGTATTAGCAAATGAGGCCTCTGGTAGATGATTAGGTCACAAGAGTGAATCTGCTTTTTATTGATGCCTTTGTAAAAGAGATCCAAGAAAGCTTGTTTGCTGCTTTCACCATGTGAGGAAACAAGAAGAAAGTACCATCTATGAACCAGAAAGTAGGCCCTCACTAGAAGCTGAATCTTCTGGTATGGACTTGATCTTGAACTTCCTAGCCACCGGAGTAGTAAAAAAGATTTTGTTATAGCAGCCTGAGAGATTACGACAAGGCCGTATTAATACAGTGGCCAGAGTGAGCCTTTTAAATTATAATCAGATTAGGTCTGTCTTCTGGACAACTAGTTCCACAGCTTTAAAACTCAGAGTAAAAGTCAAGATCCACACTATAACCTCTCTGCGTGTGATCTGGCCTTCTGTTACCTCTCAACCCTCATTTCTTCCTCTGAGGACCTCAGCAACTCTGTCTTCTTACTGTTTCCCCCACCTATCCAACATACAAGACAAGGTCTCTGTACTTGCTGCTCTCAAAGAACAGCCAATAGAATGTTCTTCTCCATTATATTGTCATGGTTATTAATAGTTACTTCCCTCACTTTCTTCAGATTTTTATTCCAAAGTTTTGTGGGGTTTTATGTTTATTTGTGTTGTTTGTTTGAGACAGGGTCTCACTCTGTCACCCAGGCTGAAGTGCAGTGGCTTGATCACAGTTCACTGCAGCCTTGATCTCTTGAGCTCAAGTGGTTCTCCAACCTCAGTTTCTGAGTAGCTGGGGCTATAGATGTGCCCAACTAATGTTTTATTATTTGTAGCGACGGAATCACTATGTTGCTGAGGCTGGTCTCAAACTCCCTGGCTCAAGGGATCCTCCCACCTCAGCTTCAAAATGGTGGGATTACAGGTGCGAGACACCACACCCAACCCAAAGTTATATTTTTGTAGGGACTTTTCTGTCCATTCTATCTAACATTTCAATACCTAAGTTCACATTTCACAGAGCTCTTTCCTGTTTGATAATTTGTTCTTTTATAAGCACACATCACTTATTTACATGTTATATATTTTCCTTATTTATTTTGCTTATTGTCTGTATGGTGCTTGACAGTGTCTTGTTCACCATATTATATCTGGTCCTACAATAGCGGTTGACATATGGTAAGTCCTCGACAAATATTTATTGAATGGTCATTGAGTAAGTAAATAAGTATTTACTAAACTATCAGCAGATTCTTTTCTAGTTTTATTTAATAACTTATGCTCATATGAAATAAAACTATTTCATTAACAAAATTTTTAGAATGTATTCTATTCTTTCTCAGTACCAAATCTAGTATTTCTCATCCATCATCCTGCAGATGGAAAAAAATCCATTATTAAATTGCTTCTGTAATACAAGTTTGCATACAATAAAAGTATAAAATATTTCTCAACCCAGAGTACAAGATAAAGTACTATTCTCCTAGTAAATACACTTTCTAAACACAATGCTATCTGTAAAAAGTCCTGTTAGTAATTAGCATAAAGCTTATTTTGCCTCACTGTAAATGGTTTCTGAACCAAATTACAGAATATATAAGCATTATGCTTTTGAGTGAAAGCAATGTGTCTGTAGACAATCTTATGTTTGCTTTCTTCTTTGGTTATAATGTTCTTCTTCACTAGAATTTTTAACCTCCTCATTTCTGCCCATGAAAGCCCTATATATTAGCTCACTCATTTTCAGGTTATAGCTAGGAAAATTACTACACCTTATATATTAAGGGTGTAGTAATTTTAATACTTACTAAAGTATTTGCTTATCAGTTAACTGATTTTTCTCCGCAAGCTTTCCATAATTTTGTCATCAAGAAAGGGAAAATGACAATGCTCTCCCTGAAGAAAGGAGAATATGATGTTGGGGAATACTGTAATAGAATTTGTAATCTACCTTCTAACGTTTCAAAGCCCCAGAGTGAGGAGGAAGTTCATTGCACATGTAGACAGAAAACTAAGGCAGAGGGCCTGCAGCCTTGCTCAGCATTTGGTTCTCCAGTAGGAAAGTGATGTTCAGAGCTTGTCTGGCCAACATGCAGCAGCCGACCCGCACAATTAAGAGACCGACGGGTTTGGTCTGACGGAGAGTGGATCTCATTTACATCTGCATGTTTCCTTCAATTCCATAGTACATGGACATTAGTTTAAGGACACTTAAACTAATGGTGGGAACAACCTGAGTATGAACATGAGATGGAAGATGTGGCAGAGACTCAGGGGTCTGCAGAAGCAGGGAGCAGAGAGGAAGCTGCATTGGCTTGGAGGGGTAAGGGGATGGACCAAGCCGAGAAATTTTGGATCACAAGGTACGACTACACAATAAATAGGCTAACAATGGCTGAATGGTCACCAGCTAACACACCCAAAGATTACCTTGAAGCTACAGAGTCTCCGTCTTGCAGGTCCCAAGATCATTCAAATATCCACACCAAGAACACGATATACCCAGGGGTCAGCAAATTGTAGTCCACAAGCTGGATAGTGCCTGCTGCCTCTTTTTGTGTGTCTTAGAAGCTAAAATGTGTGGTTTAATTTTTTTAAAATTTTTTTAAATGATTGAAAATCAAAATATTTTGTAACACTTGAATGTTGTGTGAAAATCAAACTATATATGAGGTACCATAAATAAAGTTTTATTAAATCATAGCCACAATCATTCATTTACATCTTACCTATGATTGTTTTCCTGCTTCAATGGCAGAATTGAATAGTTACAATAGAGACCATATGGCCAATTAAGACTGAAATACAATATCTGAGTATTTATAGAAAAAGTTTGCCCACTCTTTTAAGACACATGTTAGAAAGTAGCCTAGGGAGAAACAGAGGAATTTGAAGAACGGAGCTATAACCTGAAAATGAGTGAGTTAACCACAAAGAGACCCTTAAATTATTGAATCCACTGAATTTAATAGATTAGACAAAAATTAGGGTTAGCAAGAAATTGCAGATGATGCCAATTCTGCCTTATGTTCCTAAGTGACTCAATGGAACATCCCCAGTTATTTGGTATCTCAGATGGTGGGCATCTCTTGGCCCTCAATAGACACACAAATATTTACTCACACCTTATGTGAATAAAATATTTTACAGCAAGTTTCAGCACATAAAGATTTTACTACAGCCCAAACTTATGAAACCTCTAGGCAAAAGTGTAATATAGCATATATATATATAAAGAATATATATATTCTTTTTTTCTACTTACATGTCTGTTGGCAGCCCTATTTCCAGGCTTGCTAAAGTACCAACCTCACTCAGGCTGTTTTATCGATGTCTTGTGTCACTCTGGGCTGTACTCCCTTGTTCTCCACAAGACAGTGGAAACGCCTCATTTGTTTACATTGAAATATGAGGGTTTGATAGTTATGGATGTGTTGTGTCTCATATTTTGAAAACAATGATTTATTAATGCAAGAGATACATTCCTAGTGGAAGAACTGGAGCTATAATATTTAGTTGTATGCTTTTAGAATTAAAGCTGTAGATTCATGCTAACACAATAGGTCAATTTGTAAGGAAGCACATGTATATAAGTGCTATTTTGCTTTATTTTTTGAAATTTGCATTCCATACTTCAATTTTAAAGGAGAGGAAGTAGAAATACATAGAAATGTGTTTTTATGTTTTATGTCATTGCTAAACTGGGCCATTTAACCTTAAGCTATAACTTAAAAAAACATGTATTTTATGCTAATTGAAGACACATCTGGATTTATAAGACAACTGGGAAGGAATATGGACATAATCACCTATTCTTTAAACTTAATCTTCAACTTAAACTTTAAAATTATTTAGAGGTTGTCATTTCTCTTATTAGTTAAATAACAACCATACCATACATAAAAACTACCCTCCCTCATTTGTTATTTTTAGTGTTAAGTATAGCTTTTTATTTTACTCTATTCCCCCAAATAATTCCGTGAATAGATATTACAATCTCAATTTACAGGTGAGGGTAGCTGTACTAGTGAATTTAATCATTCACCCACCTCAAAATTATATCACTTGTAAACAACAAAACCAGGATTGAAGCACAAGCTTGTATCACTTCAAAGCCTGTGCTCTTAAGAATAAGTTTAAAATCCTAACCACTACTTGACCCTACTTTCTGTGTTTGAAATACATTTTTTTTGCAAACCATTTAGGTTTTGTTTTATAATTGCTGAGTTTCCTACACATGTGTCTTTAAAGACATTTGTAGCCTATTCCTTTGTTTCTCTAACCCTCAAGGTTAAATGGCCCAGTTTCGCTATGACAGCATTCTTCTTGGTAAAGGAGATATGGCAAGGTAGCAACTGATTGTGCAGAGTTAACCTTGAAGTTGTTTGATGTTAAATCAGTTTTACTTAGGGATATTTTTTCACCCCTAAGCTCTCTTTTATTCTGTCATACAATTTGCTGTCAAACTAAATGATGCATTTAAATTGAATGACCAAAGATAATGACTGTAACAAGGGAGAGACCCATACAATTGCTGCTGTAATGTCATTCTGATCTGAATGACCCTGTTAGGTTGGAGTCATGATACAGTGGATGTCAAGCCATGATAACCTACTACTGTTTCTCGGCCAAATAATGGAAGTTTCTTGTGGGGTGGCATTAAAAATAAAGTTGCCCAAAGGGTATTTGTTATTAGAGAGGTTCAGAAATTATGGCAACACTAACTGGAAGTAGAATGTAAGAGCAATGTACTCAATTTGATTATCAAATTGAATGACACTAAGATTTGTTTCTTACTAGAGTTATATAGTATGGTAAAATAATCAGAACAGTTGTGGCCAACAAATTGGCTTGGCTACACTGTGAAATAGAAAGATAAATTGGCAAAATGTCTTTTTCAAAGACAATTGGGTTCACAAGTTAGACTTTCTGTAGTGGAAAAAAAAGCAATTGCACAGCTTCTAGACTATATGACAGTCTAGCAGAATAATATGCCCTCACTCTCTCCCTCCTCCCTTCCCTCCCTCTTGCCTCCCTCCCACCCTTCCTTCCTTTGCTACAGCATGAATAACATAGAGACTAGTATTATTTGGCTTAATTGCACAAAGAGGGCTCTATGATTTTACTTTTATCTTTCAAGTTTCAGTCATTTATATTTAGGACTTATATATACTTGATGTATTTAATCTTCAAAAGAAATAGAGTATATTCCACAACTCCTTTCTGTCACTTTTTTTCATGCGTTGTTGCCCATATTTTTTCATTCCATAAGCCACGAGAGAGACCAGAAAGTTTTGTTTCTTAAAAATTTTCTCAATGACCATCTATGCATTTTCTCAATTATTTTGAAGTAGAAAGTCTCATAATCTTCTTCATAACTCTTCTTTTTCCCCCATTTAACATATGATATAATCTTAATGCTCTAGTTCATGGATTTCACCTCATGAATAGGGAGTATAATGAGACTAGATTTTGATTTTGTGATCCTTATATGGCCTTGGACATTTTTCCTTTATAACAAGAATAATGTTTTTGTTTTATAACCAAAAGACACATTTAAAGTATATCTTTTTCTCTATCAAAACTCATTAGATAACCTAAATGGTGCTGGGAAAACTGGCTAGCCATATTCAGAAAACTGAAACTGGACCCCTTACTTACACTTTATATAAAAATTAACTCAACTTAAATGTAAAACCCAAAACCATAAAAACCCCTAGGAGAAAATCTAGGCAATACCATTTGGGAAATAGGCATGGGCAAAGACTTTATGATGAAATCACCAAAAGCAATTGCAACAAAAGCTAAAATTGACAAACAGGATCTAATCGAACTAAAGAGTTTCTGCACAGCAGAAGAAACTATCGTCAGAGTGAACAGGCAGCCTACACACAGAATGGGAGAAAATATTTGCAAACTACCCATCTGACAAAGAGCTAATATCCAGAATTTACAAGGAACTTAAACAAATTTACAAGAAAAAAAATCTCATAAAAAAGTGGGCAAGGGACATGAATAGACACTTCTCAAAAGGATATATCTACGTGGCCAACAAACATGACAGAAAAGTTCAACATCCCTGATCATTAGAAAAACGCAAATCAAAACCACAATGAGATAACATCTCATAGCAGTCAGAATAGTGATTATTAAAAAGCTGAAAACCAACATATGCTGGTGAGACTGCGGAGAAGTGGAAACGCTTTTACACTGTTGGTGGGAATGTACATTAGTTCAACCACTGTGGAAGACAGTGTAGCAATTCCTCAAGGATCTAGAACCAGAAATACCATTTGATCCAGCATTCCCATAACTGGGAATATACTCAAAGGATTATAAATCATCCTATTATAAAGATACACACACTGATGTTTACTGTAGCACTGGTTCACAATAGCAAAGACATAGAACCAACCCAAATGCCCGTCAAGGATAGACTGAATAAAGAAAATGGGTACATATACACCACAGAATACTATGAAGCCATAAAAAGGAATGAGATCTTGCCTTTTTGTTATGGGTGGGTCTTTGTCCTTAGAGCTCCCAAGATGGTGGTGGCCACTTCCAAGATGGCAGCAAGCTTTTTGTTCTCTGACCTGGGGTTCTTGGCCTCAAGGATTCCAAGAAATGGAACGCTGGGCCATGTGGTGAGTGTTATAGCTCTGTTGGAAGCCTTGGGTCATGGAAGAGACCTGTGGAACCCAGTGACTAGTGTTCAGCTCGATTAGGATGAACCTGGGCACTTAGCCATGCAGGAACAATGGCGAGCCTTTAGCCCCATCAGGAATCCAACGGGTGCTTCACTGGATCAGAAGCACAGCAGACACCCTGACGGATCCGGAGGGGTGGAAGTCAGCAGCCGGTCTGCAATGGCAGTGAACAGCAGTGGTGGACAGTTAGTGAAAGCTCAGCTTGAGCAGGAAAAGCATGGACCAGAAGAGTGTGCAGTTGCAAGATTTAATAGAGTGAAAACAGAGCTCCCGTACAATGGAAGGAGACCCAAATGGGGTTGCCCACTCCCGGCTTGAATGCTTGGGGTTTATATCCCAAACATTGTCCCTCGCCCTATGCTCTCAGTTGATATATGATTGACTATTTCTTTACCTCCTGCCTTTAGCTTAATTGGTGTTTTAGTGAGCCCTCTTTACTATCTGATTGGTCGGGTGTGAGCTGAGTTACAAGCCCTGTGTTTAAAATGGGTGTGGTCACCTTCTCCAGCGAGGCTTAGGAATTCTTAGTTGGTCTAGGAAATCCAGCTAGTCATGTCTCTCACATTGCAGGGACATAGATGAAGTTGGAAGCCAGCATCCTCAACAAACTAACACAGGAATATAAAACCAAACACTGCATGTTCTCACTCATAAGGGGGAGCTTAACAATAAAAACACATGGACACAGGCACAGGAAGGGGAATAACACACATTGGGGCCTGTCGGGGAGGTGGGAGGAGGAAGAGCATCAGGACAAATAGCTAATGAATGCATATGGGGCTTAATACCTAGGTGATGGCTTGATAGGTGCAGCAAACCACCATGGCACGCATTTACCTATGTAACAAACCTGCACATTCTGCCCATGTACTCCAGAACCTAAAACAAAATTAAATTAAATTAAAAAAAACTGTGATTATAAGGAGGAAATCTATTGAAAAAAATACATACTGCCAATAAAAATATAGACATCTTTCTGATCATTAGGGAAATGAAAATTAAAGCACCAATTAAGAAATATTTTTTCAGCTATCATATTGGCAAAAATTAGAAAATTGATAAGATTGAGGAGTGTCAAGTATATGGGGAAATTCATGTCCTGTCAGTGAGAACAGAAAAGCTCGCCACAACCTTTTTGGAAAGTAATCTAACAATACCTATTAAAATAAAAACGTATAATCCATTTGTCCTAACATTCCCAATTAATGGATTCTAGAAACAAACAAACAGAAAACTCATTTAGTAAACACTTTACGTGTCCTTTGGTCAATTATATATCTTTTTCTCAACAATGGATTATGTAATTTGTTGCTACTTATCTGTAATATTTATCACAACTTTTCTTTTAGTTTTGATATTTATAACTGTTATTTTTTTATAATTAAAAGGAAAGTAACTTTGAAGTATTATCAAGAAAACTTAAAAACAATTTTTAAGAAAAATATCCTATATATATAGGAAAGAGGGCTTAAATATTTAATAGTAACTAGTGAATTGCAACTAAATGTCAGAAAAACAAACAAGAAAACATGTATCTCTTCTATTTGGTGACTTCTTCTCTGAATTGATGGTATTCCCAATCTTGCTTAAAGAATTAAAGTAAAATTTAGCATAGCTCCTCCTAATTTTGGCACAATTGATCTTTTCTACTTTCTGAAAAGTGAGTAGAGTAAAAAAAGTAATTCCCACTCCTTCCTTAGAGCTCAGTGTTCTTGATTCTCTTCCCGTCTCTTTGGGCTCTTCTTTGTCTTTGTCTTTCCCTTCTGCATGCATAACAATCATAATAGGATTCCTATTTAAATCACTACACATTTTTTATCAGATTGAGGGCAGTCCTCTTAAAGTGAAGTCTCTTACTGAGGAACCCAAGAATACACCTTGTAGCAAATTTTCTCTGAGTGAGTCTTATGCCCAGTAAAGTTTGAGATTTGTTACCTGAGATGGTGAGCTACTTCAGGATTCCTGCATACATCTGTTTCAGACACACCAAATTTATCCCTGCTGTTGAAAAGGGCATTGAACTTCTTCTGGCCTCTATATTCTGAGTCAGTTCCAATCTCACTCCTGACTCTCAGACTTTTATCTCCCCTTGGAGGACTCACAAATACCTCAAAGCCCCTTGAGCCTACTCTTCCTCCTGACTTTCTTCTTTCTGTGATTGGCATTGCACCTGACAGCTGCCAGAACCAGAAACTGGGAGGTAACCCTGATTTCTGTTCTTTCCCACTGTATTCACTCACTTATGAGCTCCTGGTTATTCTGCCTTCTAAATATCCATGTTTCACTCAATTCTCAATAGTACCACTGTCACTAGCCTTAGTCTGGCCCACATCATCTCTCATTGAAATGATTACAACTGTAATGTTCATGTTTCCCCTGTTTCTATTAAAGTCCCATTGTAACTGAGTACCCCTATTTTTCTAAGAGGAAGAGAGTGAGTTATTTTTTAATTTCTTCTTCTCTCTCTCCTTGTTCTCCCCTGTTTTCCACTTCCCACTTAGCTCTTTAGAAATGCAATTATAATCTTTACTTTCCCTTCACCAGACACTGGCTACATGGCAAGCTTACCTAACTATGGGCTTACTTAGAAGCTCCAGAGCTTCTAAGGAGATTGCCTCAGTTGACACCAGTCAATTTACATCCTCAAGGATGACAATGATAGAACTCAGTCCCACCATCTCAGATTACGGACACTTTAAAACCTAGCACTACCTGTTGTGATGCCAGCTGAACCTCCTGGTACATAAGGCACTGAAGTGAGTCACACAGACCCTGCACCTGCTTGCTTCCTCCCCTGCATGCCATTCATGCCAAGTTCCCCCTTAAAAGTTGCTGCATTCTGCCCCCAAAACGAAGTGGTACCCTTAAAGGCAGGAGCCTGTACTATTTTCCCTAAGCTAAGCTTTGGAATAAAGTCATTTATACCAGACCTCACTCTTGTTAATGGGACCCTGCAAGTGGTGAGTGACTGAACCTGCCTTTTGGTTATACCATGCATTCTTCTTCTAAGGTGCTAATTTAATTCTGTCACCTTAATTACAAGCTTTCCATAGCTCTTGTTTGCTTTTAGTTTAAAATATAAATCCCTTACTGTGGCTTAGAGTGTCCTGCACAATCAAACTGAGAGGTGAAGCCAGCTGAGCTTCTGGGTAGGGTGGGGACTTGGAGAACTTTTGTGTCTAGCTAAGGGATTGTAAACGCACCAATCACCACTCTGTAAAAACGCACCAATCAGCACTCTGTGCCTAGCTAAAGGATTGTAAATGCACCAATGAGCACTCTGTAAAATGGACCAATCAGCATTCTGTAAAATGAACCAATCCACAGGACGTGGATGGGGCCAAGTAAGGGACTAAAAGCTGGTCACCCAAGCCAGCAGCCGCAACCCACTGGGGTCCCCTTCCATGCTGTGGAAGCTTTGTTCTTTTGCTCTTCATAATAAATCTTGCTGCTTCTCACTCTTTGGGTCCGCACTACGTTTATGCTCTGCAACACTCACCGCGAGGGTCTGTGGCTTCATTCCTCAAGTCAGTGAGACCATGAACCCACCAGGAGGAACAAACAACTCCGGGCACTCCACCTTTAAGAGCTGTAACACTGACTGCGAAGGTCTGCAGCTTCACTTCTGAAGTCAGCGACACCACCAACCCACTGGAAGGAAGAGAACTCTGGACACATCTGAACATCTGAAGGAACGAACTCTGGACACACCATCTTTAAGAGTTGTACCACTCACCTCTAGGGTCCGCAGCTTCATTCTTCAAGTCAGAGAGACCAAGAACCCACTGGAAGGAATAAACTCCAGACACACAATCATTGTCTATCTCTCTAATTTGTTTCTTACCACTCTTAAGTCTCATACTTTGTAATGGTCCTATTAAATGTTTTATAAGTTTCCATGCTGTTTCTTGCCTGGGTTTTTATGTAGAGTACTTTCACTTCTTGGAGCCTAATTACCATCCTCTTTAACCTGATCATTTGTATTCTATATTTAGGTCTTACTTCCTCTGGAATGCACAGCATCACAGCAGTGTCCCAAACAAGAAGGAAGAAGGGGTGGTGTCAGCCAACACTATTCTAACATATTATTTCTTTCACAGTGTTTTTAAGAATTGGGGGCAAATAGCCACCCGTAGAGGCAAGGGAGGTTAGGAATAAAAGCATGTTTCAAAGGAAATGAGATATCAACATCAGTTCAAACAGATCATGATTCATCACTCAGACCAAACCAATTGTGGTTGAGAACATAGCTGGGATCCTGCTATCAAGAAAGAAGGGAAAACGGCCTAAGGGGAGGCAATCAACAGTATTTACCAGGCTTTCCCTTGCCGATTGACAGCATAGGGAGTTGCCTAGCTGGCCTGCTCCTTCATCCAGCTCTAGTTGTGCATACACCCCCTCCCCAACCTCAGGGCTGTTTCCAAAGTTAGAAGTAAATGCCCTCAGGGGTCTCCCAGTGAAGGGTAATGTCTAGGCATCTTGTGTTTGTTGCCTGTTAAGGGAGCCTCTTGCTACTTTGCATTCTACTTGTTTCTGGAGCTGAAGAAACACTGCTTAAAAGGATTAATTTGGCTGGCGCTCCAGAGAATTTGGAAGGTAAACAAGTTTCTTTTTTGTCAATATGGCAATTAAGAACGTTGAGATTAAAGAAAGAAAAGTAAATGCAGCTTTTATTTCTACAGTAGACTGATAGGCTAGTGAGTCACTGAATAGGTAATAAGCACTAGAAGTGTTTTGGCTTAACAAATCTAGTTCAGGGATACAATTCTCTCTTCCCTCGACTATCTTGCATCCCAGAATATCTGAACACACAGAAGAAAGCTTGACAGTTTAGAATTTGGATTTTGTGTTCCTTTGATTGTGGTGTAAAATGTTTTATGCTAGAGACACAAATCTGCATGACAATTTGGTTTCAAATAAAGCTGATTATTATTATTTTTTTCTGTAGCCAGAAGTGTTACTTTTTATTTTATGGTGACGAAGGAAAATATTAATATATGTATGCATGTTATTAGTGTAAATGATCCAATGGAAGTTATCAGTGGGTGATACAAAATCATATTCTCACTGAGAGAATACTAGATTCAGCTCACAATTTACCTATCAGTGACCTTGGAAAATTGCTTAATCTTTCTGAGACTGTTTCTCCCTTCTTTAAGCAGCAATGATAATGCCTCCATCTCCACTGGGCTGTTGGGGATTTTTTCTTATACTTCATTGTACCCATTATGACCAACTTAGTGCCAGACATGTGATAGATACTCAGTAAATACTGATTTAGTAAAATATAGAATTAAAAATCAAATGAAATAAGTATGTAAACGTATTGTGGATTACTACACAAATACAAGCATTATTATTGTCACAGAAAAAAATTTCAATAAATTGAGTTTTAAAGCTCCAGTTGGTTTTTATTAGCAATTCATGAACCAGGTAGTATTTTTCAGTCCACAAAGTAGAAGCAGCTCTGCCAGGAGTGGCAGAAGGATTGACTTTTGTAAGGCAGATTTAGCAGAAAACAAACAAACACAAACAAATGAAAAACAGAATAGGGTGGAAAGTGGATTGGTTGTCCTCAGGTACTTTCCTTGTATGAGTTAAAGCTGAGAGGACTTCCCTATTTTGCCTGCTCAGATTTACTGATCCCATTTTGTTTGGTTGGTGTGAATCTCCTATTATTTTTTCTTTGAAAGCAACAGTGTTTGGGGATTTGGTTCTCATCTTTCTCCTAATTTCTCAGAAGATCAGATTTGTACAAACAATTTAGTTCTTGGGTAGGTAATATGGAACTTTAGCATGAGTGACTCCATTTTGAGCCTACTATCTTTTTATTAACCTTGTTATTCTCTTCCATGATATGGAAACACATTTTGTCTCTAAACTCTAGATCATTTAAAAAGCAACTTTATCATGACAGCTTTCTTCAAAGACCACTCCACTGGGTAGGAGTAGCATTTGATGTACTGTGGTTTTTATTATCAGTCATTAGCTAAATCAAACAAAAACGAAACTTGCTAAAAGGCCATGAAGAAGAGAACTCATTTATTGAAACCTAATTTCAGAGCAAGATTAGGATGGCGTTTTTCTCAACTATTTCAGTTTCTGAAAGACTTGGGATAACATAGCCCTTGAGGCATGATGGGAAGTACCACCGAGAAAAAAGTGTCATTGCACTTGCTGTCTCTTCAGCTGAGAATTACAGAACATCCACTTACCATTACCCATCTAGTCTTGCATATCAGTAATCTTACATGGTTAAACCTATAGGAAAACTGGGGTAAAGGTGATAGTGTTGGGGGAACTCAAAGAGGAAAAAGGGACTTTTTTTTCCAGGGGATTTTATGCTCTATAATTCCTTTCAAAACATCAGTAGAAAAGAGAGAACCTGAAAATGCAAGCTTTATTTTAGCAGTAACTGTTACTTGTCTTAGTTGCTCTTGCAGAGCAAAACAGCCAAATTTAATTGACAACAAGTGTAAAGATACTGTAATGAGGATTCTAAATTACTATGAAGAGGTCTGATAATAACCAAATGTTTAATTTTTAACCATTAATAACTAATTAATTTTCACAAGAGAGTTATAGTCAGCATTGTAAACAAGGATAATGCTATCATCCAGAGAAAATGACTTGTATATAGAAATAAAAATGGATAACATTTTGAAATACTATCTACTTTGGTTTTCCTTCTTGATAATTGTCATTTAACTCTGCAGCCTTCATGATTAAACTGGAAAATGAATGTGAAATCTATTGCCCTGGGGTGGGGAGGGGGTAACAAAACAAAAATGAAAACAAAAAAGAACTCCAAAGAGTCAAATTCTTGACTTTATAGCTTCTAAGTAGGCTTTTATAATATTCTCTTTGAGATATTAGTTTGAAAGCTGAAAAATATTTAAATAGTAAAAGCTAGACACTATTGAGACATAAGAGGCTTGTAATGGAATGGCAGAAGTTGGTCTTGAATATTCTCACTCAAAATAGAATTTATACCAAGAACCAAAGGGTTGGGAGGAAATAAATAGTGAACTATTTTCTTTACCCTGAGGAAAATAAAAGTACAGCTAGTTGAACTGAGGGAGATAATTGAATTTGATGTGACTGGGATTTAGATGCTGATGGAACCCTGAAAGTGACCATTGCCACATGTCCCTAAGTAATTGAAAGTTATTCTGATAGACCTATAAGTACTAGCTTTGGTTTTTGTTTTTATTATAATATTGGCCTTAAAAAAATCACTATTATCAAAACAAAACAAAAAAACACTCAAAATTCTACCCAATAATACATATTTCAGTGCTTATTCTACTAGTCATTTTATCGATGCATGTTAATTTCTGTTTCTGTATCTGTAGATGTATCCACATTTTTACCTACACCTGAAATTCTATTTTGCATCTGTAGCTACATCTGTAGCTATAGCTGTACTTATATCTGTATTGAAAAGTAGTATGTCCTAGGAAATTCTAGGAATATAGTGACAGCCAGAAAACAAAAATAAAAAAATCTATGAAGTTAATATTTATAGTGAAACTAGGTCACAAAGTATTTATTCAAGCGTCAAAATATAAGCAGATAGAAATATGTCACCAATAGCCATAAACTTTGCATTATACCAGTATCTTCATTAGAGAAAACAAGAAGGACACAACGAATGACTAAAGGACTTGAGAATACAGACTTCGAAATTAGCCAACATGAAACTGTCAGAGAACAACAGCCACAAAGGAGGAGAGTTCTTACCTATTTACATGATGAGTGAATGTGAGGCTTACATTCAGGTGTAAGGAGCTGGAGCTGTCTAGACTTTATAAACTCTTGAAACTGATCAACCTTCCAAGATAGAGCACCAAACTGCCAAGAATAAAATCATAACTGATCAGGTTGGGGACAATAGCAAGGAAGGAAACACAGTGTCCCAGTAAAATTGAAACAACCAGAAAAGCTCAATAAGAAGCATTATATACTTTAATGCTACATAGAAATACTAGAAGAAGGAGCTCTGTGCAGTTAAACAAAAAGTCATTTGAATCAAGATCCCTTCTAAAAATTCAAGAATACAATTTCACATAAAAATAAACAACAAAAAGTGTTGAGGTTAAATCCCATTAAAACCAATATACAAAGAGAGTAAGGAGCAGAATAACATCTGTACTGACAATGAAAGTATGCCATAAAGATATGCCTGAAAACAGATCAAAATTATAACCTGCTATTTCAAAGCAACTTTAACATCATTCAAACATGATACAAAGTATAAATGAATAACACACATCAGAATTAGGAAAAATCAGAAATTAAATGACAGAGCTCGAGAAAGAATTAGATATAAGGAACAATCATATTAAAAAGAGAGAAAATAAACATAGTTAATAATATCTTAAGAAAAACGAAAGGTTAAAAATTAAAGTCAAAGGAAAAAAAATGGAACATTGAAGATAAACAGAAAAGATATGCAACACAGATAATAGAATTCTCTGAAGAAGAAAACTAAAGCCAGAAAAAAGAACAAATGCTCAAAACCATAATTCAAGAAAGCTTATGGGGTTAAAAAAAGACTTGAAACTTATTGAAAGAACACAGCATATACTCATATGCTCAAGAATGTCAACCCAGGAAGACTAATGTTAAGATACATTAGAGAAACTCCTGAGCTTGAAAGAAAAAACATAAACTTTGAGTGTCTGGGTGAAAAAAGTTATCACTTATAGGGATGAACTGTATTATCTTCATAGTTTTCAGCAGTAATGCTTCATGCCAGAAAAAGAATGAAGAGATATGTTTGATACATCAAGGAGAGAAATCATAAAATGAGAAACTTACATGTAGCAAAATTATCAGTAAAAGAGTTACAAACTCTTAAATATACAGGAACTCAGAGAAAACTGCTCTTGAGAGCGCGTCTCAGAGCAATCTGCTTGAGAGCAAACTTCAGATGACTACCATGACGTTACAGGTGGAATGGTGATGAGAACATGTACTTATAAAACTAGAAATAAGGCCGGGCGCGGTGGCTCAAGCCTGTAATCCCAAAACTTTGGGAGGCCGAGACGGGCGGATCACGAGGTCAGGAGATCGAGACCATCCTGGCGTACACGGTGAAACCCCGTCTCTACTAAAAAATACAAAAAAACTAACCAGGCGAGGTGGCGAGCGCCTGTAGTCCCAGCTACTCGGGAGGCTGAGGCAGGAGAATGGCGTGAACCCGGGAGGCGGAGCTTGCAGTGAGCTGAGATCCGGCCACTGCACTCCAGCCTGGGCGACAGAGCGAGACTCCGTCTCACACACACACAAAAAACAAACAAACAAACAAAAAAACTAGAAAAATAAAAACTAAAAAAACTAGGAGAAAATAGATCTGGAGTATAAGCTTAGAAATGAAGAAGGAAGAAGGGATTAGCCTATGTAAAAATGTAAAATCTTGTTTCTAATAATTATTGCTGGTGGTAGCTTTGTTAGTATTACTATTCTAGGATCATTCTGTGTATAAAGTGAGATAAAGCAAGGGTATCTTCTCTATATTTGAAAACCAAGATTCATAGTGTGGAAGAGAGAAGATACAAATATAATAGAGAAGAGGTCACATAATATCAATGTGGTTATAAATATATGCATATATTTACACATTATATATTTTTATATATAATTAAAGCTAATTATTTATATGGATATACTGAGTATATCCACTGAAAGTGGCTGGAAACAATGACTAACCCAGGAACAGTGCATGTTTCTGGTGACCAAATTGCCTTGAAAAACCGAGGGCTTCATGGAGAAATGGCTGATTCTACATAGAAGGGTAGAAATGAACAGGATAAGTTTGCAAAATCTTGTCACACTGGGTAACAAGACAGCGAACAGAGACTCCGTAGGATGATGTCAAAAAGAATTATGTGCTATCTTGAAGTATCTCCAGCTGACCAAATGTAGGACAATTTGAAAGTCAACAGAATAAGAGATACAATGTTTTGAAACCCATACAGTATGTTTAAATTCATGAGTTTAAAATGATGCGAAAATTAGTCACCTTTTGAAAATGTAAGGGGATGAATACATATTTTGAAAAATAGTATGCAAAGGGAAAGAAGAGGCATTTATGTTGTCTTCCTGTATAAACTGTACCCTTGGGTGACCAGATGGTGGATAAGAGAAATATCTGTATATAATGTTATTTCAGCTAATTAAAAAATATAATATTAGAATATCAGCATTTTATATCATAAAACATGGTCCAGCATGAATGATTTTTACCCAGAATGTGAAGTGAACTGGCAGCTTCTCTCACACCTTACCAAACAGGACTCTCTCCTCTCTCTGTCTGTCTGCATGTATGAGATATATACATGCTGGAATAAGACTCTGATACTGTCTTCTCGTCTTTAAAAAAAAAATTAGTGTATCATGAACATTTTCCCTCTTTCAGCATCCATTAGCAGACATTATAACAGTTAAAATGACTGTATAATAGTCTAGTGTATGAGTATATAACATCAGGTTCATAATTTAAATAACGTGCTGTTTTTATTCAAAATTTCCTTTGTTGTCTTATGTATTTATTTTCTATTATGTATATGGCTTTCACAGCTCCTTTTGTAGTAAATTTTTTTTGTAGCCATAGTTTTTTTTTTTAGCAAAGTATAATTATTAGTTAAGCATATTTTTAACAATTTGGACACAAATTGTCAAATTGTCCTTCAGAAAAGTTTATTAGCTTACGTGTCTATTGGTATAGTGCAGTCCTCCATATGCCTGCTGTTTCTTTAAGTACAACTGGCCCTGTGCATTTGTGGGTTCCAAAGTGGGTTCAGCTAACCACATATTGAAAATATTACACACACACACACGCACACACACACACACGCACACACACGCACACACATTCAAGAACTGAGTTAAAGATGAAATATTAGAACAAAAGATCCCCCTAGTGCCCTTATCTACGAGGGTTTAGGAGCTCTTATCTGAGGACCTGTGGGAGAGAGATCAATATATATGTTTCTTATTACATCAGAATATCACACTTTTATTATCTCTGTAAGTCTTTAGTGTTTGTGTTTGTATGCCTTTAATGAAACTTTAATGAAAGTTTCCACTATTTTAAATACTGCAAAAGCTGGTAAAACAAAAACTTAAAAAATGAATGTGGAATTAAAATACATAATCTTATCTAGCCTCATTTATTTGCTAAAAATAATTTATCAATCACTAAGGAAAATCAGCTATTTCCAATTTTCCTATGAATGGGACAGATGCTGCATTTAAAAAAAATCTATAAGATTAACCAGCTATACATTTATTCTGATGAACTGGTCCAATTAGCCTCTTTATCTGCTTGTGCTATTAAGAGGTAGAAATTAAGAAAAAAAAATCCAGCGTAGGCTTAATATTTTTCTGAAAATGACTGAAAACATTTGAGAATAAATAGCAGATTGCTCCCTTGATATATACTTCAAGTGGATTTTGTAACGTGCTGTGGGATGGGAGATTTCTAAAATGCAGCCCTTGATATCAAGGTCTCTTATTATGGCTCTGGTGGCACTGGGATTGGACAACAATTCATCTTCCTGGCAGAGATTCATTTAAGTGACTCCTAAGTACCTGAGTGTTGAATTTACCCCAGCCTGTCAGGAGCAAGGGGATCTTGAAGGACCTAGCTGTGTGTATTTATTTTTTTAAAAAGGATTAAATACCAATTTTTAACAGAGGCTGAGATCCGATAGTCTTTTTTTAACCTTTGCAGGGTATTCCCTAGTAGAAGAGCTCTATTTTTGCCTAATATTTTTCTTAAAACAACAGTCCTTGCTATTTGAATCTGTCACTCCCCAGAGCAAAAGAGCATGGCTGAGCATCCGAGGTTACATTTCCTGTCTCTTATCATATATCTGAAGCTCCTCTTCAATATAGTATTTTGAACCTAATACAACTTTCTTTCTGTGTATGGGAGGCCTGTCGTTCTTCATATTCTTCTCTTTTATCTTCCTGTTTTCATTTCTTTCATCAGGTCCAGCATTATATATTAAACAAGCTAATCAGTTAAAAGGCATTTCAGGAATATATTAGAACATGTGGAAAGTGAGGAAGGTGCATTGGAGATTTATTCAGCACCTACAGTTTATGTGAAGGAACAGAGACTGGAGATCAGTGAAGTTAGGACTTTTCAAGGTTCACAAAGCAAGTTCACAGCTGATATTTTTTGTAACTCTACTCAGATTGTGGATTAGTTTACATTGTAATTCTTGTGACAACAATGAAAATAATTCCCTGGTTTATTAATGGCTTCAAAAAGGTAAGTTAGCAATACAAATCCTCTAATGTTGTATGCAGAAAATACATATTGTTGTTTGCATAATTGGTTTTCTAGAAGCATGGATATAATGCTAAATAAATTGAAACATATTTCAATATTGTTGCATTGATACTTATTCTATAATACACTCAGGTTTGCTTTACACTACTCATATTGCATGTACTTAGAAATCCTTGAAAAACAGAGTTTAGAGAGAACTTTAATTAAAATAGTAATGAGCACTTGATTACCAAAATTGATTTTAATCATAAGAAAATATCATCCTTCTTCCTGATCTCTTGGCACCCTTGCTGTGCTCAGTTTCTTTCTTGGAAAGGTGGACTTTTCTTGTCTTGTCTTTTTTTTTTTTTTTTCAGACGGAGTTTCGCCCTTGTTGCCCGGGCTGGAGTACAATGGCGCAATCTCAGCTCACCACAACCTCTGCCTCCCGGGTTCAAGCTATTCTCCTGCCTCAGCCTCCCAAGTAACTGGGATTACAGGCATGTGCCACCACACCCAGCTAATTTTGCATTTTTTAGTAGAGACGGGGTTTCTCCATGTTGGTCAGGCTGGTCTCAAACTCCCGACCTCAGGTGATCTTCCTGCCTCAGCTTCTCAGTGCTGGGATTCCAGTCATGAGTCACTGTGCCCGGCCAACTTTCCTTGTCTGGAGCTTATGCTGCTATGGTTTTCCCCAAATATCCTGTGGGACTTTTGTTCTGTCCCCTTTGTTCCCTCCTATTTTGCTTTTATCTCTTAAATTTAGCAGACTCCAAGTGTTTTTCCTGGTGTCTTTTAATTTCTATTCCCATACTCTGTTTTGTCCAATATTTTCACAACAGTCGTCTCTGTTTACATGATTTCAAGTACTATGCTTTCAGCTTCTACATTTTTCCAACAACTGATACTGCCTGTTAAACATCTTCATTTTGATGTTTGCTGGTATGGCAAGTTCAATATGGCCATATGGGGACTCATTATCTACTTTTCTACAATTTACTTGCCCTCCTTATTCTCTTTCTGTGTAATGCCACATTTCTCTCAGCTACTTCTCTTTAGTTGCTCAATCTCGACACCAGGAATAATTTTTCCCTATATCAATTCCTTATCGCTGACCTTCAAAGAATTGTTTTTATGGTCTGAATGTTTATGTCCCACCAAATTCCTATATTGAAACCTAATCTCCAAGGTGATGGTATTAAGAGGTGATGCTTTGGGAGGTGATTATTTCATGAAGGTGAATTCCTTACGAATGGGAGTAGTGCCCTTATGGAAAAAAAAAAAAAAAAGACGGAGGAGCTGGTTTCCACCATGTGAGGATACATAGAGGGTGCCACCTATGAGAAACAGGCCCTCGCCAGATATGAAACCTGCCAACACCTCGATCCCGGACTTCCCAGCCTCCAGAACTGTGAGCAATAGATTTCTGTTGTTTACAAATTACTTACTCAAAGGTAGGTTATTGTAACAGACTGCACGGACTAAGACAGTTTTCATCTTGGCAGATTTTACTACTGAAATGTTCTCTCATTTATTCTGAGTCTTCCATTGCTCTCTTAAATCTTCATTTATGTCTTCATTAACTCTTTACAGACTTCCAAAAGAGTTACCTATTGGTTTCTCTGCTTTTGAAAGTCTTAGCAAATTACCCTATAAACATATGTGATGTTAATCTGCTTAAAACATAGCCTCAGATCACATGCTCAAAGGCTTCCAATGGTCCCTACTGACTTATAAAGGTCTTCATTAAAACGTAGTAGTTTTTCGGGAAATGGCGTCATACTACATTGCCATTGTTCTTTCTTTCACTTTTCAACCAATGCTTTACATAAGTGCTTCTCAGATTTAAGGTGCATACAAATCAAGTGTAGGTCATTCACTGTCCTTGGAAAGTTTTATGTGCTTTTTTGATTCTGTGCTGTTCACTGTCTGGAATACCTTGCTGTCACATATCCCTTTATTATAAACCAAAACACATCTCACAGTCAACCTATCCATCAAATCTCATTTGCTTGAATTTTATATTTTCCAAATTCCCAAACGTCTATAGGTATATTCTTTGTGGCACTTAACTATATTACCTGGCATGATAGTTTCGCAAATAGAATGCAACAATTTTGAAGATAAGAACTATACTTCATTTCACTCTGTATCCCCCATAGATCTTGTACAACACTTTGCATGCAGTAGGTGGGTGCTTAATAACTATTGTTTAAATTATTCTACATGGTTGAACCACACTGATAAAACAAACCACTAGTAAACAGATTTCAGTTCATAATTAATGTTTATGATATTTCCTGTAAATTGGAAAAGCTGAGATTCTCTTTAGCAGTGGCCTTTTCAGAATTGTTTGTGTAAATTCCAAATATCAGACTCTGCTCTATTGTGAAAACTATTTCAGATGTCAAGTCAACTTAGCGTTTGAAACTAAAGAGGAAAATGCTAAGTATTAATGAATATAAAGAAGGTTAAATATTTTTACTTTTTATTTTTTTTTTTAACAGGAAAACCTAAATTGGTAAAAATAAGTAGGAGGAGGATGTTACTGCAGTGAACTGGGTTCTTTTACCAATTTGTTCTACATATTGTTTGAGAAGGGCCATGTGTTCTCAATGAAGTGAGATCACCACATGTTGTCTCAGCGTGTCACCACTCAAGCAGAAGGAGAATTGTATCCATTGTTAAGAAGTGGGAATTGCCAGAGATGAAAACTTAAAAGAAAAAATGCCCCTGGAGTTCTCATTCAGCTATTCACATTTCTTGTGCTGTTAATACATACCAAGCAATATGTTTTGGATTCAGAACTGAAAGGCATCATCTTTTTCCTATAATCAGCTAAAAAATCTAGGGGGAGAGACATAAAAATAAACAGTCACTAATAAAGCATGTGACAAGTAGTGGTTAATTAGGGAAACTACAGAGTCTAAAAGAATACAAAGGATATGTTTGGTAGAACAGGTGGGAGAAGACATTTCAAACTGAGCAGTGTTTCTGAGAAAAGTAGTCTCTCTTTCTTCCTTTCTTTCTTCCTTCCTTCCTTCCTTCCTTCCTTCCTTCCTTCCTTCTTTCTTTCTTTCTCTCTTTCTTTTCCTTCCTTCCTTCTTCCTTCCTTCCTTCCTTCCTTCCTTCCTTCCTTCCTTCCTTCCTTCCTTCCTCCCTCCCTCCCTCCCTCCCTCCCTCCCTCTCTCTCTCTTTCTTTCTTTCTGATTAACCCCCTAAGGAACCTTTTCAGAGCCTTGTTCTAAACACTAGTACTTGCTCCCAATAAAATGTCAATACCACAGACATACTGAATGTTCCTTTTTATATGGTGGTCTGTTGAAGAGCTACAAACCTCTGTAATATCTACAGTTCTTTTCATCCTCTAACAACCAATTTTTATGTGTTTGTGGCAATAGGACTCCCGCTGAGAATGCCTGGCATCGTAGTGCTAGCATGCCTAGATCTTGTCAACTAATTTCATTCTGCTCGGGTCAATGTCGGCAACCTTTTTGTGCCGGCGTGGCCTCACGTTGTTTTCCTTTCCTTGATTTCAGCTATTTTTAAAAAAATCTGATTATGGCTTAAAGATTGCAACTAACTGGCACTTGGGGTTATCCCTCTGCATTTAGTAGGCTCAGATACATCTGCAAGTAAGAGAAAAGTAACAATAGTGGTTTACACAAGAGTTTGTTGCTCCCTCTGGGAGTAGGACTCTGTTCAGTGCTGTCTTGAAGCAGTGTAACTGAAAGTAATCCCAAACTGCTTTCATTTACACTGCTTCGCCAGCTCTAGGAAGTGGCCCTTGTCCAAGTTGGCTTCTACAGCCTATGCAGTGGGAGGAAGGAGCATAGAAATAGGGAGATGGTCATGTGACAGCTGCCTCTTAATGGACATATCTAGAAAGCTGCCACATTGCACTCTGACTCATAACACATTGGCCAGGGTTTAGTCACATGCCCACTCCAGGCTACACAGGAGATTAGGTATTGTCATCTGCAGTCAGATATAATTGTTTCTTTTTCAGTTTGTGTTATAAGTAGTATTCTAGGTTGTTATATAATCCTCATAATTTTAAGTGCTTTAGAGATGCTGCAGTAAACATTTTCGTGTATATTAACTTTTCCTTGTTTAGGATAATTTTCCTAATCTGTGTGTCTACCAAAAGTAAGGTAATTGGGTCAAAGGTTATAATCATTTTACATGTCTTGAAACACAAGAATACATATATATTAAATATTATCTTACTAACTTTAATTCCAATTACTCATATACTTTCTCCAAATGTTAGTATTTTAAATACCAATTTGCACAAGCTTTCTATACAATATAGGTATGGTCTTTGGAATGTAAATTTTCTGCAGATATGTGTCTAAATTTGTTTTCTAGTTATTATAAAATCATTATTATTATCATTCCACTGATCTTTCTTCCCTCATATTCTCTGTCAAAATGCATTCTTCAGGAAATAAAAAATTAAAGGACTAGTCAAAATACATGTCAAACACCAGTGAAAAACAAATGTCAGCTCAAACATTGCTTAGCCAAGGAAACGTTTATTTTAATAAATTTTCCTCTCTGATTAGTTTTCTCTTGAGCACAGGTAAAATAAACGCACACACACAGAATCAACGTTCAGGATTTTCTAACTATTTGCTGTAATTGTGTGGTTTAATCCATTTGAAACTAGAAGAACATAGTGCTGTTCACACTCCGCTGGAGGAAACACAATTTCACAGTTTGGTTCCCAGCGCTGCCTTGCAGGGCTGCTATGGTAATATCTTTCTGGCTCTGGACATGCAAGCACAAGTCTCTCACTTTGGCTTCTCAGTGGGGAAGGAGAGAAACACTAGAGGAAACATCAATTAGATCAATATATAATAATACAAAAGCTATAGAATTATTCCCCATCCTCATATGTATGTTACTGAAGTAGTATGACTCTTTCCCACTCAAACAATGATTTATTTTTTCAAGAAGACTGGTTCAGATTTGTACAAGTTGAAACACAGGAAGCAGCCTGAGAAACTAAGGAGCTGAACATTCTGTATGTAGGGCATTATTAGCTGGGTTTTTTGTTTGTTTGTTTTTAACTAGAAGAAAAGAAACGACCAAATCCAAGAATTTAATCAGTCATGAGATTTTTGCTGAAAAATTTTTTTACCGATAAGATTAAAAAAATCTGTTACTAAAATTTGTTATGAAAATAAACCAGTTTAAGGGACAGAATCTCATTACATGCAGTGTAGTGGGCATTATTATTTATGTTTTTGTGATTCTGTTTTTTTTTTTTTTTTTTTTAAAATCCCTGTCACTAAGCAACCAGAAGAGTCTAACATTGCTTGAGCAAGTGCTACTCCAGTGCTGTGGAGACACATGACACCAGACTTCTCACTGACACTGCCTTCTATCAGAGACAACATGATATATGAGAAAATGACCTGGCTTTGAGCTCAGCTAAATCTGGGGACACATTGCAGCTCATTCACTCCCTTCTTTGTCCCTGGGTAAGTTTACTAACCTTTCTGTCTCTCTTTATTGTAAGATTTCTAAAAAGTGATATAGATACCTTGCAAGGTAGGTGTGAAGATCTTTGATAATGTATATAGAATATCCACTGTAATGGCTATAATGAAATGGGAATTAAATAACTGATAGTTACTACTCTTCTCTCTAATCCAATTTTCCTACATTTTTTTTCCTGGAAATGTATGGCAAATATTTCTTAATTTTGTTTGCACCTCCATGGCCATTTTTTTTCTATGCCCATGGAAGACACAGTTAATTGATTATGGTGCTGTATTCTACCGTGTTTAGATAGTCTTTAAATCTAATTATCTTATACATTTGCTGAGGAAGATACTACATTATGTATTTTATTTTTTTGTATGTATTATAATTTCCAGTATACATTGCATACAAGAAAAGACACATTCATTGCATGATTTCTCCATTTTGGCATTTGAATCATACTATAGTTTAATTTTATACAATACTGGAAAAATGAAAGAAGTAGAAATTAATTTGTGCCATAATATTGAAAAATATATATATATTTCCCCAGGTTAGTCTTGAACTCCTGACCTCAAACGATCCTCCTGCCTCAGCCTTCCTAGTAGCTGGGATTACAGGTGTCTGCTACCAAAAGTAAAATGAGCTTTGTTTTGAGAGCTGATACTGAGTAGAATTGGGTTCTATTATAAATAGATTCATAACTCTAGCCTGGCTAGGTTAACTCTCACCTGATTAATCTCTGCTAGTTTCAGGAAGAGATCCAGAATTTTAAAAGGCAAAGAGTCCCTAGCACTTCTTTGTTTCCTTTCTGTGATGGCGCTGAATGCTCTGAGAATGTCCAGAAGCAAGTGAGCGTATGGAAATCATACCATTAGGGAATGGTGAAAGTACTGCCTCAAGCACTAGGCCTGTGCTGCCCAAAAGTGGGACAGCAGTTGGTGGCAATCTGAAGCAAAAGTTCCCCAAGACTATTTCTTCAAGGAAGTTGGGGAGAGTTGTTATAGAGAGTGCTATGGTTTAAATGTGTCCCGCCAAAAGCATGTGTTGGAAACTTAATCCTCAATGCAACAGCGTTGCTTAGGGAAGTGTTTAGGCCATGAAGTCTCCACTCTCGTGAATGGATTAATGCTAATTATAAGAGGGTTTGAGGCTGCGAGTGTCATCTCTTGCTCACTTCCTCTCACTTGCACTTTTACCTTGTGTCATGGGATGATGCAGCAAGAAGATCCTCATCAGACATGGCCTTGGACATGATCTTGGACCTCCTAGCCTCCAGGACCATGAGTCAACTAAGTTGCTTTTCTTTATAAATTATCCAGTGTCTGGTATTCTGTCATCGAAATGCAAAATGGACTGAGAGAGTTTTAATAATTGTCTTCTTTTCTGTTATCCTTTATTTGAGAGATGGAACCCACATATTGAGTGAATAGTAAACAAATCTCCCTTTAGGAATGAAAAGAAAAACATGTAAATTCAGGACAATCTCTCTATGGATATGGTAGGCAGAATTCTGAAATGACCCTCAAAATTCCCCCATACCCTAGAGTACATGTCCTGTATTATTCACTCCTCTTGAGTGATAATAGAATGAACCTCACTCCTGTGATTAGGTTCCATTAGATGAGAAAGGTGAGGAAATTTTGCTGGTAGAATTAAGCCTGTAAATAAGGTGATTTTGAGATAATCACATGAAAATTATCCTGGTAGGCTTGATCTAATCAGTCAAGCCATTAGAAGACACTGGGGTCTTCCTGATGTTGGAGAGATTTGAAGCAACAGTGATGTTCTCTTCTTGGCCTTAAAGAAGCAAATCGTCATTGTGTGGAGAGGGCACTATGGAAGGAAGAGTAGGTGGCTTCTAGAAGCTAGAATAATACATGGCTGACAGCCGGCAATAAAGCAGCAATCTCAGTTTTACAGCTGCAAGGAAATGAATTTTGACAATAACCAGTGAGCTTGAGAGAGGACCTTGAGTCTCAGATAAGAACATAGTCCCAGCCAACACTTTGACTTCACTCAGTTAGACCCTGAGATGATGATGCCAGTAACCAGTGTCCAGATTCATCAGATCTGTGAGATAATACATTTGCACGATTCTGAAGCTCTATCTTTGTAATGATTTGTTATACAGCAATGGAAAACTAATACTCTTGGCTAAGAAAAAAAAAATGAATCCCTTATTTTTTTTCCTCCCATAAAGGAAAACATTACTTGTATTTCTTAAAGCCAATTATTTCACTTAGGGGTGTCTTTAAAATTTAATTTTACTATTTATTTATTTATTTTAAATGGAATCAGAATCTTTATTACACATGCCCTTTAAGAACACAGGAAGAAAAGAGAGCCATGTACAAAGGGTTTTTTATTTTTCAAATATAAACATATTTTATTTTATTTTGAAGTTCTGGGATACATGTGCAGGACATGGAGGCTTGGTACATAAGTAAACATGTGCCATGGTGATTTGCTGCAGCTATCAACCCCTCACCTAGGTATTAAGCCCTGAATGCATTAGCTATTTATCCTGATGCTTTCCCTCCTCCAATCCCCAACACTGAAAGGCCCCAGTGTGTGATTTTCCCCTCCTTATGTCCATGTGTTCTCATTTTTCAGGTACCACTTATAAGTGAGAACATGTGGTGTTCGGTTTTCTGTTTCTGCATTAGTTTGCTGAGGATAATGACTTCCAGCTCCATCCATGTCCCAGCAAAGGACCTGATCTCATTCCTTTTTATGGCTGCATAGTATTCCATGGTATATATGTACCACATTTTCTTTATTTAGTCTATCGTTGATGGACATTTGGGTTGATCCCATGCCATTGCCATTGTGAATAGTGCTGCAAATAAACATATGTGTGCATGTATCTTTATAATAGAATTATTCATATTTCTGTGGATATATACCCAGTAATGAGATTGCTGGGTCAAATGGTATTACTTGTTCTAAGTCTTTTAGGAATCGCCACACTGTCTTCCACAATGGTTGATCTAATTTACATTCCCACCAACAGTGTAAAAGTGTTCCTATTTGTCCATAGTCATGCCAGCATCTATTGTTTCTTGACTTTTTAATAATCATCATTCTGACTGGCATGAGATGGTATCCTATTGTAGTTTTGATTTGCATTTCTCTAATGATCAGTGATGTTGAGCTTTTTAAAAAATATGTTGTTGGCTACATAAATGTCTTTTTTTGAAAAGTGTCTGTTACTATCATTTGCCTATTTTTTAATGTAGTTGTTTGTTTTATTCCTGTAAATTTATTTACATTTATTGTAGATTCTGGATATTACACCTGTGTTAGATGGATAGATTGAAAAAATTATCTCTCATTCTGCAAGTTGTCTTTTCACTCTGATGATCGTTTCTTTTGCTGTGCAGAAGTTCTTTATTTCAATTAGATTCCATTTGTCAGTTTTTGCTTTTGTTGCCATTGCTTTTGGCAGTTGTGTCATGAAATGTCTGCCCCTGCCTATGTCCTGAATGGTATTTCCTATATTTTCTTCCAGGGTTTTTATAGTTTGGGGTTTTACATTTGTCTTTAATCCATCTTGAGTTAATTTTTGTATAAGGTGTAAGAAAGACATCGAGTTTCAATTTTCTGCATATGGCTAGCCAGTTTTTCCAGCACCATTTCTTAATTAGGGAAAATTTTCCCCATTGCTTGTTTTTATCAAGATTGTCGAAGATTTAAAGATGTGCAGCCTTATTTCTAGGTTATTTACTCTGTTCCATTGGTCTATGTGTCTGTTTTGTACCAGAACCATGTGGTTTTGGTTACTGTAGCCTTATGTATGATTTCATATCTGGTAGTGTGATGCCTTTAGTTTTGCTCTTTTTGCTTAGGATTGCCCTGGCTATTAGGGCTTGTTTTTGGTTCCATATGAATTTTAAAGTAAGTTTTTTCTAATTCTGTGAAGAAATTCAATGCTAGTTTAATGGGAATAGCAATGAATCTATAAATTACTTTGGGCAATGTGGCCATTTTCATGATATTGATTCTTCCCATCCATGAGCATGAAATGTTTTTCTATTTGTTTGTGTCCTCTCTGATTTCCTTGAGCAATGGTTCGTAGTTCTCCTTGAAGAGGTTCTTCACTTCCCTTGTTTGCTGTATTCCTAGGTATTTTATTCTCTTTGTAGTAATTTTGAATGAGAGTTTATTCATTATTTGACTCTCTGTTTGTCTATTGTTGATGTATAGGAATGCTTGTGATTTTTGCATTGATTTTTCTATCCTGAGACTTTGCTGAAGTTGCTTACCAGCTTAAGAAGCTTCTGGGCTATGGGGTTTTCTAGATATAAATTCATGTCATCTGCAAATACGGGGAGTTTGACTTCCTATCTTTCTATTTGGATGCCCTTTATTTTTTTTTCTTGCCTGATTGCACAGGCCAGGACTTTCAATGCTATGTTAAATAGGAAGGTTAAAATAGTATATCCTTCTCCTGCACCAGTTTTCAAGGGGAATGTCCAGCTTTTGTTCATTTAGTATGATGTTGGCTGTGGATTTATCATAGATGGCTCTCATTATTTTGAGATATGTTTCTTCAATAACTAGTTTATTAAGAGTTTTTCATATGAAAGGATGTTAAATATTATTGAAAGCTTTGATCTGCATCTATTGAGTAATCAGGTGATTTTGTCTTTAGTTCTGTTTATGCACTGAATCACATTTATTGATTTGCATATGTTGGACCAACCTTACATCTCAGAAATAAAGTCTACTTGATCGAGGTAGATAAGCTTTTTGATGTGCTCCTGAATTCAGTGTGCTGGTATTTTTTAGGGATTTTTGCATTGAGGTATATCAAGGATATTGGCCTAAAATGTTCTTGTTTTGTTGTATCTCTGCCAGGTTTTGGCATTAGGATGATGCTGGACTTATAGAATGAGTAAGAGTACCTCATCCTCAATTTTTTGAAATACTTTAAACAGGAATGGTACCAATTCTTATTTGTACATCTGGCAGAATTCAGCTGTGAACCCATCTGGTCCCGGGGTTTTTTTGGATGGGAGGCTATTTATTACTAACTCAATTTCAGAGCTTGTTATTGGTCTGTTCAGGAATTCAGTTTCTTCCTGGTTTAGTCTTGGGAGGGTGCATATCTTCAGAAATTTATCCATTTTTTCTGGATTTTCTAGTTTATGTGCATTGAAGTGTTCATAATAGTCTCTGATGGTTGTTTGTATTCATATGGGGTCACTGGTAACATTCTCCTTGTTATTTCTGATTGTATTTATTTGAATCTTCTCTTTCTTCCTTTTTATTAGTCTAGCTAGTAGTCTATTTTATTAATTTTTTTCAAAAAAACCAGTTCCTGAATACATTGATCTTTTGAATAGTTTTTTTGTGTCTTGATTTCCTTCAGTTTAGCTCTGAGTTTGGTTATTTCTTGTCTTCTGCTAGGGTGGATATTTGTTTCTTATTGAAAGCTTTTATCTGTATCTGTTGAGGAATCAGGAGGTTTTTGTCTGTAGTTCTGTTTACTTCCATTTCTCTAGTTCTTTTAGTTGCGTGGTTAGGTTGTTAACTTGAGGTCTTTCTAGCTTTTTGATGTGGGCATTTCGTGCTATAAATTTTGTTCTTATTACTGCCTTAGATGTCTCCCAGAGATTCTTGTATGTTGTATCATTGTCCTTACTCATTTCGAAGAACTTCCTGATTTCTGCCTGAATTTCATTATTTACCCAAAAGTCATTCAGGAGCAGATTATTCAATTTTCATGTGATTATAGGGTTTTGAGTGAATTTCTTGGTCTTGATTTCTAATTTGACTGTGCTGTGCTCCCAGAGATTATTTGTTATGATTTTAGTTACTTTGCATTTTCTGAAGAATGTTTTACTTGCTATTATGTGATCAATTTTAGAGTGTGTGCCATGTGGTGATGAGAAGAATGTGTATTCTGTTGTTATTGGGTGGAAAGTTCTGTAGATAACTATGAGGTCCATTTGGTCCAGTTCGGAGTGAAGATTCTGAATATCATCATTAATTTTCTGTCTCAATGATCTGTCCAATATTGTCAGTGAGTGTTAAAGTCTCCCGCTATTATTGTCTCTTTGAAGGTCTCTAAGGACTTGTTTTATAAATCTGGGTGCTTCTGTGTTAGGCGCATACATATTTAGGATAGTTAGATCTCCTTGTTAAATTAAACCATTTACCATTCTGTAATGCCCTTCTTTGTCTTTTTTTAACTTTGTTGGTTTAAAGTCTGTTTTGTCCGAAACTAGGAATGTAAGCCTTAATTTTTTTTTCTGTTTTCCATATGCTTAGTTGATTTTCCCCTATCCATTTATTTTGAGTCTATGTGTATCATTGTATGTGAGTTGGGTCTATTGAAAACAGCATAGCAATTGGGACTTTGTTCTTTATGCAGTTTGCCATTTTATATTTTTTAATTGGAGCATTTAGCTCCTTTACATTTAAGGTTAGTATTAATATGTGTGGATTTGATCCTGTCATCATGATGATAGCTGGTTATTTTGCAGACTTGTTTATGTGGTTGCTTTCTAGTGTCACTGGTCTTTGCACTTCAGTGTGTTTTTGTAATGATGGGTAATGGTCATTCTTTTCGTATTTAGTGCTTCTTTCAGACCTTGTAAGGCAGATCTGGTCATAATGAATTCCTTCAGCATTTGCTTGTCTGAAAAAGATCTTATTTCTTCTTTGCTTATGGAGCTTAGTTTAGAAGGATATGAAATTCTGGGTTGGAATTTATTTTCTTCGAGAATGTTGAATCTTGGCCCCAAATTTCTTCTGGTTTGTAAGGTTTCAGCTATTAGTCTGATGGGCTTCCCTTTGTAGGTTACCTGCCCTTTTTGTCTAGCTGTTTTAAATATTTTTTCTTTCATTTTAACATTGGAGAATCTAATGGTTATGTGTCTTGGGGATAATCTTCTTGTGAAGTATCTTACTGGGGTTCACTTCATTTTCTGAATTTGAATATTGGCCTCTCTAACTAGTTTGGGGAAGTTCTCATGGATGATATCCTGAAATATGTTTTTCAAGTTGGTTCCATTCTTCCCATCTCTTTCAGGGACATCAGTGAGTCACAGATTTGGTCCCTTTACATAATCCCGTGTTTCCTGGAGATTTTGTTCATTCCTTTTCTTTTTTCTCTATTCTTGGCTGCCTGTCTTATTTCAGAAAGCCAATCTTTAAGCTCTGAGATTTTTCCTCTCTTAGTCTATTCTGCTTTTAGTACTTGTGATTGCATCGTGAAATTCTTATAGTATGGTTTTCAGCTCTGTCAGGTTGGTTACATTCTTTTCTATACTGACTATTTTGTCTGTCAGCTCATGAATTGTTTTATCATGATTTTTAGCTTCCTTGCACTGGGCTTCAGTGTACTCCTGTGGCTCAATAATTTGTGTTCCTATGCATATTATGAATTCTGTTTCTGTCATTTCAGCCATCTCAGCTTGGTTCATAACCTTTGCTGGAGAGGTGATGCAGTCATTTGAAGGAATGATGCTACTCTGCTTTTTGAGTTTTTATTGTTCTTGCACTGATTCTTTCTCATCTTTGTGGGCTTATGTACTTTCAGTCTTTGAGGTTGTTGACCTTTGGAAGGTTTTTTTTTTTTTTTCTTGTATCCTGTTTGATGACCTTGAGGGTTTGATTGTGCTATTAGATGGGTTTAGCTGACTGGCTTTATTTCTGGGAGATTTTAGTGGCCAACATTCAGCTACAAAGTCTAACTCTGGGAGACTTGTATTGGGCCTCAACTTTGTTCTCTGATTACTTGAGGTTTGGAATCTCCTGTGCTGGGTGTCCAAGATACTGCAGCTGTGGCAGAGTGCTAGTGCGTGCCGGGGGGCCTGCCTTCCTGTGAGCATTCACCACAGTGGCAGAGGAGAGAAGCTGTGGAGGAGTGAGCAGGGGGCCCCTTCTGGAGACTGTACATGGTCATGCTAGAGATGGTATTGGTTCAGGGGCTGGGTGCTGGCTGGCTCAGGTCTGGATGCCTTCTCTGTTCCCTGCAAGCAGGAGTGATTGCTCAAAGAGGGGGAGGATCTCCTATTCTCTATGTAGTGTTAGTGCAAGGGCAGGTCACTAGGAAAGTCAGAATTTGCTGGCTCTGTGCCCAGCAAGGCTCAGTCTGCAATGGTGGTCACAGAAGTGGAGGTGTGGCTGGACTTCACTTGTGTGCACTGTTGGACTAGGTAAGCAAAACCTGCCAGTGCAGATAATCACCAGCAAAGTGATGTGTGCTGGGAGGGAGTGGGTGGTCTGGTGCTCACCAGCAGGGGCTACCTCACTGGAGTTCTCCACCAGTCAGGCATGATCTGCCAGCACCGGAGCTATCTTTATGTTCAGTTTATATATGTGCTTCACAGTTGATTCCTCCATATTAACTTAAGTCTACATTTATGTTAGCTAAAGAAAGTAGATAATGAAAACAATTATTTAGATGAGCAAAGCAGAGAAAGTGATCATCTGAGGCAAAATATTTTATATTTGAATTGAAATGGAAAACAGTTATGCATATATATTACTTTTCAATTTTGTGTCATTTTTGGAAAAATAGTATATTTTTTAGTCATTTAAACTATAACCCCCAGAGTCAGTTTTGAGTTGCCTCTACGATAGCCCCTGCTTATCTCTCTACTAAACTTTCCATGTAACCCATTACCAAGCTCTATAATTTCTATCTCCTCAATATCTATACATCTAATTCTTTCTTTTCTTTGTCTGTTTTTTTCTCCAAGACAGCCCTTCATAGCAATATCTTAACAAGTCTTCTCTTCAATTAAAAACCCCACATATAAAGATTCATTGTGCATTTTACTTCAAAACATTAAAATATTTTTCATTGTTGATTCATGAAAGGGTCCTCTGCTTACTGAAGTGCTTCTGCAACGTGACTTCTTACCATGTGCTTGGCAACATCTCAACTTCTTCTTTCCATGAACCCAAAACGAACTCAAATCCACAATACAGCCAAACACATCCCTTCTTTTTTGACCTTTGTCTTTTTGTTGTAGCTTCTACTAGATCTTCATTTTCAAATTCATTCTTTCAAAATCTTACACAAATGTTAGGATCCTATTCATCAAGCATCAGAGTCCATTCATCAAGGATGAGGGTCCCATTCACAAAGCATTTACTTCAGGAAGCATTCCTTGATCTCCTCTACCTGATGACGTCACTCCTCTGGGCCTTGTTAGCATTCTCTATCCCCCTATATCACTTATATCCTGATTATTAATATACATATTTGTAGGGTTATCTTATTAACAACCTTGTACTCTCCTGACACTGTGACACTGTGACTATCATCTTAAGAATAAAGTTTCTTATTTATAATTGCATTCTCCACATTGCCTAATTTTGCATCTTACAATGCTATTTACTAGTTTTTCATATGTATATGAGAACTAAATTGAATTTTTATTTTTTGACATATGATAAAAAAGCATTTCATTTGTAAAAGGAAGCATATAGTTGAAATAAGTAGAAGTGAAAGAGGTATTTAGTTATGATCAAATATATTGGAAAATTTGCTGTTCTAGTTTTTCATACACCAGAGTTCTATTTTAGTTAGATTATTTTTCTCTTTTCAGCCTTTTCTCCCTTATGTTCTTTCATTTTTGCTGTATATGTATGCACATAGACACAGTGCGACTGCTTCTCTTCCCTGATATCAGAGAACTTTTTCTCTATTTGAGTTTTCCCTAGGGTTAGGCAGAGTGATTTAGAGTCAACCAAATTTGACACGAATCCTTACACAGTTCTACAAATGTCAAAGTTTTAAATTGCATAACTCTGTATAGAATTTATGAAATCTTGACTTACTCTTGGATTCTGCTTTAAGCAACAAAACATACCGTGCTTAAAATTGAGTTCATCTGGAGAACACAAAGCAATATCAAAAAATACTCCTCAGAATATCACTTCCTGAGAAATATCTCAGTATACTCAACATACCTATCTAGAAAACAGCAAACTTCTAAGCTGTGGAAGTGAATAAAACTGACGTTAGTCAGTGACTTCCCTGTGGGAAGAAGGGTGGCAGTGCAAATGCAGAGTAGAGGCTGTATGAAGTCTGTATATGTTTGGGGGTATTTTCAGCAGCTGTTCTTTCAAAAGTCGTTTCATTTATGGCTTTTTTGGTGATTTTGCACAAAATAAGTTGGATACATTTAATCTTTACATTTTCAGAAGAAACCTGCTCAGTTTGGAGTATGATCACTTCTTTTGAAATGTTGATGTCGAAAGCTGCATGTAGATCTTTTGAGAGGCCACATGCTTGAGATTCTATTTTTAAATTTTCATGACAGCTTTTACACTCTCCTGAGCATGCTGCATCTAAGTTTCTACTGAAGCATGTAATTACCAGCAATGACTTAGCATCTGCCATGTGGTGCCAAGTAATGGTAAATGGAAGCAATGTCAGAAAGAGAAGATTGGCAAGTTGGAAATAGTGAGATGACTCAGAAACTCGCATACTCCGGCAAACACTCTCACCATTGCTAGTAGCACAAGAGAACTTTATTTACAGGGAATGCTTATGTAGTATTTAAAGTGCCCTACATCAGATAAAATAAAAGGGCTGCTTTGTTGTTATTGTTGTTTGGAACAAAGACATAACATCATTGATTGAATGCCCTACCCTTCCCCGCTATTTCTTACCTAACTTGTCATTTTATTTTACTACCTCCACTATTTGGCTGGCTCCTTTGGATGAAAATATTATCTATAGAAGGTAACTCTCAAAACACATAGCTATAAGATGAAAGAACTAGGGAAGGGGTTGAAGATGAAAGTGTAATTTAGCTTTTGGGTTATATAGGAATAACCTGTAGAGACTATTAAAACTACCAGTTCCTGGACCCAGCCTTCAGAGACTCAAATTCAGTAGGTTTGGAATTAAGCTGAGCAATCTTCATTTTTCTGAAGCACTGAGACCTTGGATCAGATGGGAAAGATATCCCTCTAACTTGAAAAAAACGATCTTTTAGCCTCTGCCTTAGTCCATTGGTGTTGTTATAAAGGAATACTTGAGACAGAGTAACTTATAAGAAAAGAGGTTTACTTGTCTCAGGGTTCTGTAGGTTGTATAAGAAGCATGGCACCAGCATCTGCTATTATTCTGGGCTTTAGTCTGTTTCCACTCACAGCAAAAGGTTAAGGGGAGTTGGTGTGTGCAGAGATCACACGGCAAGAGAGGAAGCAAAAGAGAACTGGGGTTGGGGGAAACATTAGGCTCTTTTTAACAGCCAGATCTCACAGGGACTAAGGAACTAATAGAGCTACAGTGAGAATTCACTTCCTAAATACCATAACAGCACCAAGCCATTCATGAGGGATCTACCTTCATGACCCAAACACCTCCCCATTGCACCACCTCCAACACTGGGAATCAAATTTCAACATGAGATTTAAGGGGTCAAGCAAACCAAACTATAGCAACCTCTTTCTACTCCCAATGTAAACTGTGGACAAGCAGAATTCCAGAGTCTCCCAGGAGCATGACAGAACTGCAAAATCACAGATTCACCCCATCTGCAGAATCAGAATTTGCATTTTGGCAAGATCTGCAAGTGATTCCTATACACATTAGAATGTGAGAAGCACCACTTCAGCGAACACATAGGATTCAATTCCTGCTGTGTAATTAGATTAGCTGTTACATTGACTAGAGAAGGCAGAGTAGGAGGTAGAAGAGTAAGTTTGGATGGAAAGGTGAGCATTAGTTTGCAAGATGGTGGAAAGCTTGAGGCAGTTTGGTGGAAACAATATGGGAACAGAACTGGCAATTAAGCCTTGCCAGGCAGATTTCACAATGATTCCAGGGGCCCTGCAGCCCCGTGTTAAAAAGTGCTATCCTGTATTTCTTGTCTTTAGTTTAAAAATATTTTATTTAGGCCAGGTGTGGCTCAAACCTATAATTCCAGCACTTTGGGAGGCCAAGGCAGGTGGATCACTTGAGCTCAGGAGTTCAAGACCAGCCTGGGTAACATAACAAATCCCTGTTTCTATGAAAACTCCAAAAAAATTAGCTGGACATAGTGCCATGCACCTGTGGTCCCAGCTACTCAGGGGGCTGAGGCAGGAGAATCACTTGAGCCTGGAAGGTGGAGGTTGCAGTGAGCTGAGATTGCGCCATTGCACAACCTTGGGCAACAGAAGAGAAACCCCATCTCAAACAACAACAACAACAACAACAACAACAACAACAAACCCACAAATACTCTATTTAAAGTCCTAGTATATGATAGTACAGTAGAGTGAACATAGTTAATAATAATTTATTGCATATTTCAAGATACCTAGAAAAGGATAATTAGAATATTTCCAACATACAAATGATAAATGCTTGAGGTGATAGATATCTTAATTACCCTGATTTGGCCATTACATGTTGTATACAGATATTTATTAAATATTTCATGTTTCTCCCAAATATTGAAACTATTATATATCAATAAACTTAAAGTACATAACAATATTATATATATGTAATTCATTTCTACTTTGGATTCTGCATGAAGCAGTTTTGATAAATGACTATTATGGTTTGTTCATTGTGCTCTACTATTTGACTGCTTGAACAGATAGACAATTTTAAACCCTCCCTGTTTTGAAAATGTGTACAGATTGACACAGTCATAGTCATTGAATAATTCAAGGGGAAACTATCTGATATTCCTCAGGGAGCCACGATCTTTAAGCCTGGCTACAGATGTATTTTTTCCGGAACCAAATGATCTCAATTAAGATTAAAGTTTCAAGCGAAACATAGGAGCTGTATTCTCTGACTGAGTACTAAATGTGGTGAAATGAATTCAGCTATTTTGAACATCTACCATGCAGAATAAATTTTATGATAATAAATTAAATCACATAACCTAATGAATATATTTCTTGTCACTTAGCAAGATAACTGACACCAGCTAAATACTAAAAGCTGTGTATTTAATTGATAAAAGCACATTTATTACATTAGAAATACATAAAGTTACCCTGTAATGTGACTACCACACAGAGTTCTGTCTCATTAATTCCAGAGAGACACTGTGCAAGTTTTATGGTAATTCTGACAAATTAAATTTCTTAGTGTTTTTAATTTGGATTTCATAATCTTTCTTGCCAAATAATTATTTAACTTCACAAATGCTAGCTTTGTAATAATTAATTGGTATTTAATTATCATATAGCCAATAAGATTATAATCTGTATATGAAGTTTCATTTCATTTAAAATAAATGCTCATTTTAATGTAAATTTTTTTTTCAGATTAGTATCAGTGATAGTTTTTCATATGAGATAGTAAACTTGGTTTACTCTCTGAGCAAGTAAGTAATCATCTTTCAAGATCAGCAAGGAATTTAGGTTTTTTTCTTTCTGAAAATTGCCCTGAAGTTGTACTGTCATTTTAAAACATAAGTCCATGTCAACATATGTTGGTTCCTTGAAACTCTGACTCTAATAATTTTTTGGTTTAGGACATTACAATTACTGGGAAAAAGATAAAAATAATGGAAAACTAAGAGGTGTAATTCTGGGTTCAGTGCACTAATCTAGACAGTATTCTTGTCCCTTAATAAAATGTGGCAAGAATCACAGGCATTTATTTTTTATGTGTTACTCTTCTCTAAATTCCCACAATGAAAAGAATCACCGTAGGTACTTGTTAAAAATACAACTTCCTGTGGCTTTCTCTGAAGCTTCTAATTTACTGGGATTCAAATGAAGCCTTGGAATTTGTATTTTTTTTCAAGGACCTAAATAATTTAAATCATCAAGGGAGGTTAGAAAATACTGTTCTCGTGTTAAGACCTAGAAAAAGGAAATTTAGAAACACTTGTGCCTGAACAAAGATATATAGATCAGTTCTCTCAACTTTGATTGCATTTTAAAAATTTGGCTGGCCAAGGCACACCTAGACCAATTAAGTCATAATTTCAAAAGTGGAATTCAAGTGTCAGAATGAGTAATTGGGAAACTGCCTCACAGAAGGGTGTGACGGTCAACCAAGTGGTTTCAGAGAATATGAACAGATTTGAAAGTGAAAGACCGGGAAAATAAACATAAGATTAAAAATGCATATTTTTCAAGGTGATAAAATTACCATAGTCAGGGCTACTGCTTGCTCACATAGTCCAGAGATTTATTGAATTAGGAATCTAAGACAGTGGTTTTAAAACTTGACTATGCATCAGAATTATGTGGAGGGCTGGTTAAAACAGTTTGGTTGGTTCCAGCCCCAGAGTTTGTAATCAGTAGGTCCGGGATGAGTCCCAAGATTTAAATTTGTAAGAAGTTTCAGGTGAAGCTGATGTTGCTGGTTCAGATATCACATTTAGAGAACAAACGTTCTAAGGGAAGGTACAGTGAAGATGAGATATACGGAATGGGCATGGTGGGACCATATTAGATAGAGTCTAGGACTGGGCAAGATGTTATTCTGATAGAACACCTCTTGCCTAGGATTACAATAAATATAACCAATCCTTATCAAGTGCCTACTATGTGTCAGGACTTGTTCTAAGCATTCTATATATATTGAGTCATTTAATCTTTACAATAATCCTACATGACAGATATGCTATATTGCTTGTATTTTATAGCTGCGTAAGGTGAAGCACAGGGAAGTTAAGTAATTTGTTCAAGGCAATGCAGATAGCAAATTGTGGAGCTGAAGTCTGAGGGGTCTGACTTCCAGTCCATACAGTTAACCACCGTCATACTAAAGAAGGTGAAGATGAATAAGATTTGTTCAAATAATAGATGTTCTAGGTTTGCTTGTAGTACCTACCTTTAGTAGCTGTTTTCAGTCATCTCCTGCCCTCCAATAATTCTTCAGCTTGCATGCTGTGCCAAAGCATAAAGCAAACAGTAACAGCGGATTTGCCAATGTTATTCCTTCACTCCATTTCCAGGAAGAGATGATAGAATTTTTAAAGTAAAGGGTCACAGATTATCTTTACAGTTTACCTTGGTTACATTCACATGCAACCCTATGGCATGTGAACCCTATTGGTTCTATGGCATAAAGTTATAATCCACTCCCAAAGTACTTTTAGAAATATACTTAAAGTTAATGGGTAATTAACTTTAATTCATTGTCGTAATACTGCAATGAATTGTAAAGTGGGAAACTATCCAAGTCTAAATGTATTTTAAATGAAGAAAATAATACAGATTAATTTCTTTGATTGCAATGGAATTAAATTGGAAATAATTAAAAATAAAATAGGAACCCTCCAAATATGTGGAAATTACCCAGGAATTCTCCAAATATTTGAAAATTAAAATACACAAGAAACCCCCAAACATTTGAAAATTAAAATACCTAATATCAACAACATGTGTGATAGCTGAATCAGCACTGGCATCCATGTGCCAGGAGTTCTGCAGGATTTTTGTAGCATTCCATAACTAGGAAAGGATGGAATATGGAAGCCCATCTTTATAATTAAAACAACCTGCTAACTTCTATTTCTGGCTGAGTTTGAATAATTGTACCATACTGGCTTTCCACCATAAACAACTAGAAAATCAGACAAAATATGTAAAACAGGTGTTTCAGACATTGGACAGATGGCAGCACACTACTGTTACCCCAAAAAAGAAAAATAAGACAAACTCTATGATTTCCCCATCTTTCCGTCTGAAGGCACTTTCTGGAAAGTGCTGTGTGTGTGTGGGTGTGGGTGGGTGTGTGGGTGTGTGTGTGTGTGGGTGGGTGGTTGGGGCTGGGGGTTGTGAGACCAAAGCAGAATATAGTGCACTTACTGAGAAGATACAGATGGAGTTCGGATGACTGAGTCGACAAGAATTTGCAGGACGGCGTATTGGAAAGGAAGGAGCTATGTGAAGAAGATTCTCCTTGCTGCTATTGCAAAATGCTAATCTGTACTAATCTTGAAATGCCTAAGTAAAATGGTATGAGGCCAAGCAAAAACTACTGGGGAGTTGCCACTTGAATATTCCCCAGATTTACACAGGACTGAGAGATGTTCTGGTTCTGACCAGCCAGATTGGTAACACCTAAATGAACATATGGATTGTTCAATAAAGACCCTTCAAGAGTCAAGCTCACTCATAGTGATAAAATCTGGAGTAAAAGGATATACTAAACTTGTCCCAACAAAGATTAAAAACAAGCCTCAGAAGGATAAAGCTGAACCACAGGTTATCTGACTGCCTACCTACAAAGTTCAACACTTAGAATGAAGACATCGAGGTTGGGCGTCATGGCTCACACCTATAATCCCAGCACTTCGGGAGGCTGAGGTGGGTGGATCACAAGATTAGGAGTTTGAGATCAGCCTGGTCAATATGGTGAAACCCCGTCTCCACTAAAGGTACAAAAATTGGCTGGGGGTGGTGGCAGGTGCCTGTAGTCTCAGCTACTCGGGAGGCTGAGGCAGGAAGGAGTATCACTTGAACCTGGCAGGTGGAGGTTGCAGTGAGCTGAGATCATGCCAGTACACTCCAGCCTGGGCAACAGAGTGAGACTTCAATTAAAAAAAAAAAAAAAAAAGACATCGAAACCAAGAATAAAGATAAGAATTATCAACTTTTCATCAGAAACAATGCAAGTCAGAAAGCAATAGAATAACATTTAAAAAGTACTGGGCGGAGCAGGTAGGGGACCAACAAAGCACTGCCAATTTAGAAATCTATATCTAGTGAAAATATCCATAATAAATGATATCCATAATAAATGAAAGCAAAATGGAAATGTTTTAAGTCAAGCAAAAGGTTAGCTAGTAGCTAACCTTTTTACCAGAAGACCAGCACAACAAGAAATGTTAGGGAGATTCCTCAGGGAAAAGCAAAATGATGCCAGAGGGATAACTCAGATTTATACAAAGGAATGAAGAGTGCCAGTAATTGTAAATATGTAGGTAAATATATGAAACATATTTTTTCACTGTAAAACAATTCTTGAAAAGATAATTTGCTTTTAATAAAATAATGGAATTAACAATAGCTGAAGGCAGCTGCAGAGTCAATGTAAAAACTTGCTATACCCATATCCAACAAAACACATTCTAGGAGGTTTTAGGAGGTTTTAATTTCTTTGATGCTTTACAATTTGAATTGTAATTTCTCTGGAGGTGTATGGTAAGATAGAGGGGTTTATAATCAAATATGGGGATCTCTCTGTTCTTGGTATTTTTATTACTTCTCTTTAAGTATTTGTTTAATCCAGAGTTTGCCTTTGTTTTTTCCTGTAATGGGCCAGATAACAGTATTTTAGGATTAGAGGAGAATGCATTCTTTGTCACATCTACTGAAATCTGTCATTTCAGGCTGGGCGCAGTGGCCCACGCCTGTAATCCCAGCACTTTAGGAGGCCGAGGCAGGCGGATCACTTGAGGCCAGGAGTTTGAGACCAGCCTGAGCAAAAAGGTGAAACCCCATCTCTACTAAAAATACAAAAATTGGCTAGGCATGGTGGTGCATGCCTGTAATCCCAGCTACTTGGGAAGCTGAGACATGAGAATTGCTTGAGGCCGGGAGGTGGAGGTTGCAATGAGCCAAGGCCACGTCATTGCATTTCAGCCTGGGTGACAGAGTGAGACTCTGCTAAAAAACAACAACTAAATTTTAAAAAAGTGTGTGTGTGTGTATATATATATATATACACACACACATATATATGTCATTTTCATGAAGTCGTAGACGATATGTAGATAAATGGGCACAGTCAGATTTGGTTTATGTGGCTGTAGTTTGCCAATCTCTGAACCTCATTATAAATACTGTGATGTATTTTATTAGGTAAAAAGAGGAGATTAATTTCAGAGGAGATTAATATTCTTTAAAGATTCCATAGGAGGTTATTTTACATTCTGTATCTTATATTTAAAATTTCTGATGTCACTGGAGAAATCTAAAGCTGTTTTTCATGGTTTCTTCGGACTTTTACACATGGTAGCCTCTTATGTACTTGGTAAGTTTTGATTGTGAGATCTACTGAATACATAGTCATCTGGGGATCTAGATTGAAGGTATTATGTTAATTACATTATATTAATATATTTTCAATGACAGTTTGCATTTTCTTCTGCTGGGCACCAGGGCGTGCAAAGAATCTGAGACCATTTTATTTTTGTTAGTTTGAGTTTTTACCAGCTTTGGTGTTGGTAAACCCTAGGGAGGGTAGGTTTATGATGGCAAACACCCAGAGGAGATTTTATCATTACTATTTTTACTGTTATCATCATCATCACAAGTCTTTTCCATCTAGAGCCCTGGAAAGTGCATTACTTACCTTTTCTCTTTACTGTTAGATGAAATTTTTCCATCCACTCCTTCGATAAGTGAAATCAAGTTCCAGAGCATCATTTTGCACAGTCTCAAAGCCTAGACCTCTGATTCTCATGTGACTACTAACCTTCTCATTCTCCAGACAACTTTATCAGTAATAATTTGGGAGTGTCGATTTACCTGACTCTTTCGTGTGTCTCTCTGTTGGTGCTGAACATACGCACACATGGAATACTAGTGTAATTTATTAGGTCTTCTTAAACTCTGATACTATTAAAATGATAAACCCTCCTACAAAAAATATTCATATGTCATATATATACAATTGCGTAAAATCACAGATGGTATATAGGTTTTCTGAAGATAATATCTGAACTCTTTAGAGTCATGTTTTGAGCACTTAATTATTAGATAATTTGAAGTTCAAGTGAGCTATTTTGGTTAAAATAAATTTCAAAATTAAAATTCAGTACAAGAATTGTAATTTATGAGTATTGTGGCATAGAAGACTATAGTAGTTCCTTAAGGTATAGATGGGATTTTGTGGCTATGTTGGTATGAGAGGAATATAAATAGTGATTAGAGGTTTTCCACTTATAACTGGAAGTGGCATTACTGGCAATAAGCAAAATATGCTTTGGTTGCCTTGCTAATTATGTGGTATTTCCTGGTCTAGATAAATTGATGGTTTGAAAGAATAGTGATCAAGGAAAAGTTTATGCAATGTGGTTCCTTTATCCATTTTTTCCTGTATTGATGTCTTTGTGAACTGTTTCTTTTTAAAGTTGCCTAGTTGGGATTATGTAGAGGTGAAGTATGGTTTTGTATAAGCATCTTAAGTCAAAAGAGAAATATTTCAATGGAATCAAAATAAGTCCAATAAAATATTTAACACTGTGTATTATATGTTTGAATAATTTACAAGCATTTTCTCTATTAAACATTTTCTTGAGGTCCCTGTCAATGTAAATATTTTAAGTGCCATTAATTAGATGAGCATTTCAAAATGTCTTGACGATACAGATTTGGAGGCAAGATGACTGACTAGACATGGAAAGGAAGAGCTTCTCCCATGGACAGATCAGACCATCAAGAAGACTGGCACACTCCAAGCAGATCTTTGGAAAGAAGGTATTGAGAGTGAGTAGAAAGGGGACACAGAACCGACGTTGAAAGGAGAGGAAGCTAGAAACCCTCCAGAAGATTGCTGAGCATCAGGCTCACTCCTGCCTCCTAGCGGTTTCTGGGGAAGGAATGCGTGAAAGAGGTATGCAGTAGCCCATTCTCATCATGGACCTCCGGAATCCTAGCTGCAGGAGACTGCATGACCCCCATAGACATTTGAGTTGACAGGGAGAAATGCATAGAGAGTTGGCAGAGACAGAACTCCAGCCTGCATGGAGCCCAGAGGGTTTGGCACAGGGAATGGCTGCAGTAGATCACAGTCATAAGTGCTCAAGCCCCAAGACTCACTATACTTCTCTTGTTGGCTTTAGCCTTTTTTTGGTTGCCAGAACTGGACAAAGCAGGGGTATTTTTCACGTGGGACAGGGCCAATCTGATCTGAGTAGCCCTCTGTCTGCTGGCTTTTCCCAGAGTCTCTGCCGGGCCACAAGAATTTGCAGCATGGCATTGGCTGCTAAGCTGAGTCACTTGCCAGCAGCCACTGCCATAGCCTTTTGGCGGGCAGACCCTGCCTATCAGAGAGCTTTCGCAGGGTCCCTCCCTCGTGCACCTGCCCACAGCCCTTCCCCTACTGCTTTGTGGCACATGCTCACTCACGGCCTCGCCCCACTGCTCTATTGATGCATGCTTGCCCACAGCCTCCTCCTGCTCTTTGCTAACATATGCACACACTGACTCCATCACTGTTCCACTGCTGCTGCACACATGTGCATGGGAACCCCAACTGCTCCACTGCCACCCGCTGAAGTGTGTTTGCCAGCCCCCCCATCGGAGTGTTGTGGCCAGCAGACTGGGAACACCTTGTCCCCTCCAGCATGGCAGATGCTTAATCTCATGGGGCAAAACAAAAACTAAAACAAAAAACAAACCAAAAACAAACAAAAAACCTGTAAGCCTAGTCCTAGTCCCCAGAGTTAGAGTACTCAGCTTACCAGCACAGGAGTGTTGAGCTGAGCCTTCAGAGTTGAGATCTGAAATCATCCAGAAATAAAGCCAATCAACTAAACTCAACGTTATAACATAGTAAAATCCTCAAGGGCACCAAAGCATATAAAATTTAAAAACCCTATCCAAAGGACAGCAATTTGAAACCTCACAGGAACATCAGTTCACATAGACAAGGAAGAACCAGCACAATAACTCTTCAACTCTAAAAGCTAGTGTCTTGTTACCTCCAAATGACTGCAATATCTCCCCAAGAATAGTTCTTAACCAGACTGAAATGGCTGAAATGACAGAAATATAATTCAGAATCTGGATGGCAACAAAGATCACAAAGATTCAAGAGAAAGTTGCAACCAATCAGGGGAATTTAAGAAATCCAGTAAAATTATACAAGAACTGAAAGACAAAAATAGTCATTTTAAGAAAGAGCCAAACTGATCTTCTAAAGTTGAAAAACTCACAGCAAGAATTTCATAATCCACCATGATCAAGTCAGCTTCATCCCTAGGATGTAAGGCTGGTTCAACATATGCAAATCAATAAACGTAATCCATCACATAAACAGAACCAATGAAAAAAACCACATGATTATCTCAATAGATGCAGAAAACACCTTTGATAAAATTCAACAGCCTTTCTTGCTAAACACTCTCAATAAGCTAGGCATGGATGGAACATATCTAAATATAAATATAGCTATTTATGACAAACCCATAGCCAATATCATATTGAATGGGCAAAAACTGGAGGCATTACCCTTGAAAACTGGCACAGGACAAGGATACCCTCTCTCACCACTCATTCAACATAGTGTTGGAAGTTCTAGCCAGGGCAATCAGGCAAGAGAAAGAAATAAAGGGTATTCAGTTAGGAAAAGAGGAAGTCAAATTGTCTCTGTTTGCAGATGACATGACTGTACATTTAGAAAACCCTATCATCTCAGCCCCAAATCTCCTTAAGCTGATAGGCAACTTTGGCTAAGTCTCAGGATACAAAATCAATGTGCAAGAATCACAGGCATTCCTATATACCAACAACAGACAAACAGAGAGCCAAATCATGAGTGAACTCCCATTCACAACTGCTAACAAGAGAATAAAATATCTAGGAATCCGACTTACAAGGAATGTGAAGGACCTCTTCAAGGAGAACTACAAACCACTGCTCAAGGAAATAAGAGAGAACACAAACAAATGGAAAAACATTCCATGCTCATGGATAGGAAGAATCAATATCGTGAAAATGGTCATACTGCCTAAAGTAATTTATAGATTCAGTGCTATCCCCATCAAGCAATCATTGACTTTCTTCACAGAATTGAAAAAAAAAAAAAAAAAACACTTTAAATTTCATATTGAACCAAAAAACAGCCCACATAGCCAAGACAATCCTAAGCAAAAAGAACAAAGCTGGAGACATCACGCTACTTGAATTCAATCTATACTACCAGGGTACAGTAACCAAAACAGCAAGGTACTGGTACCAAAACAGATAAGTAGACCAATGGAACAGAACAGAGGCCTCAGAAATAACACCACACATCTACAACCAACTGATCTTTGACAAACCTGACAAAAATAAGCAATGGGGAAAGGATTCCCTATTTAATAAACGGTGTTGGGAAAACTGGCTAGCCATATGCAGAAAGCTGAAACTGGATCCCTTCCTTACACCTTATACAAAAATTAACTGAAGATAGATTAAAGACTTAAACATAAGGCCTAAAATCTTAAAAAACTCTAGATGAAAACCTAGGCAGTACCACTCAGGACATAGGCATGGGCAAAGACTTCATAACTAAAACACCAAAAGCAATGGCAACAAAAGCCAAAATTGACAAATGGGGTCTGATTAAACTAAAGAGCTTCTGCACAGCAAAAGAAACTACCATCAGAGTGAACAGGCAACCTACAAATGGGAGAAAAGTTTTGTAATCTATCCATCTGACAAAGGGCTAATATCCAGAATATACAAAGAACTTAAACAAATTTACAAGAAAAAACAAACAACCCCATCAAAAAGTGGACAAAGGATATGAACAGACACTTCTCAAAATAAGCCATTTATGCAGCCAACAAACATATGACAAAATGTTTATTATTACTGGTCATTAGAGAAATGCAAATCCAAACCACAATGAGATACCATCTCACACCAATTAGAATGGCGATCATTAAAAAGTCAGAAAACAACAGATGTTGGAGAGGCTTTGGAGAAATAGGAACACTTTTACAGTGTTGGTGGGAGTGTAAATCAGTTCAACCATTGTGGAAGACAGTGTTGCAATTCCACAAGGATCTAGAACCAGAAATACCATTTGATCCAGCAATCCCATTACTGGGTATATACCCAAAGAATTACAAATCACTCTACTATAAAGACACATGCACAGGTATGTTTGTTGTGGCACTGTTCACAGTAGTAAAGACTTGGAACCTACCCAAATGTCCATCAATGATAGACTGGATGAAGAAAATATGGCACATATACACCATGGAATACTATGCAGCCATAAAAATTGATGAGTTCATATCCTTTGCAGGGACATGTATGAAGCTGGAAATCAACATTCTCAGCAAACTAACACAAGAACAGAAAACAAAACATCGCATGTTCTTACTCATAAGTGGGAGTTGATCAACGTTGATCAATGAGAACACATGGACACAGGGAGGGGAACATCACATACTGGGTCCTGCCGTGAGGTGGGGGGTAGGGGAGGGATAGCATTAGGAGAAATACCTAATGTAGATGACAAGTTGATGGGTGTAGCAAGCCATCATGGCACGTGTATACCTATGTAGCAAACCTGCTTGTTCTGCACATGTATCCCATAACTTAAAGTATAATAATAATAAAAAGAAATGAAAATCCTAACTTGCTAAAAAATAATAATAGTAATTTCATAATACAATCAGAAGCATCAACAGCAGAATAGATCAAGCTGAGGAAAGAATCTCAGGACTTGAAGACTGGTTCGTTGAATCAACTCAGACAAAAATAAAGAAAAAAGAATTAAAAAATGATGAAAACCTCCAAGAAATATGGTATTATGTAAAGAGACTAAACCTATAAGGCATTTGTGTCCCAGAAAGAGAGAGAGAGTAAGCAACTTGAAAAACGTATTTGAGTATATTGTCCATGAAAATTTCACCAAACTTGCTAGAGAGGTTGACATGAAAATTCAGGAAATTCAGAGAACCCCATTAAGATAATATAAAAGATGAACATATCCAAGACACACAGTCGTCAGATTCTTCAAGGTCAACATGAAATGAAAAATATTAAAGACAGCTTGAGAGAAGGTGCAGGTCATGTACAAAAGGAACCCCATCAGACTAACAGTGGACTTTTCAGCAGAAACTTTACAGGTCAGAAGTTGTTGGGGACCTATGTTCAGCATCCTTAGAGAAAAGAAATTCTAACCAAGAATTCCATATTCAGCCAAATTAAGCTTCATAAATAAAGGAGAAATAAAGATCTTTTTCAGATAAGAAATGGTAATGCAAATTATTACCAGCAGCCCTCCCTTACAAGAGGTCCTTAAGGGAGTGAGTGTTAAACATGAAAACAAAAAACCATTACCTGACACCACAAAAACACACGTAAGTACATAGCCCACTGACATAATAAAGAAACTATACAATCAAGTCTTCTTTACAACTAGTCGAAAACACAATGTCATGATAAAACCCTCACATATCAGTATTAACCTTGAATGTAAATCAGATAATGCCCCAATTAAAAGGCACAGAGTGGCAAGTTGGATAAAGAAGCAAGATCCACCTGTAGGCTGTCTTCAAGAGACCCATAGGCTCAAAGTTAAGGAATAAAAAAGATCTATTAAGCAAACAGAGAAAAAGAGCCAGGGTTGCTATTCTAATTTCAGGCAAAACAAACTAAACCAACAATAATTAAAAAGGACAAAGAAGGGCCTTACACAATAATAAAGGGTTCAGTTCAACAAGAAGACTTAACTATGTTAAATACATATACACTCAACACTGAAGCACCTAAATTCATAAAACAAATTCTTAGATACCTATGAAAGAAACTTAGATAGCCACACAATATTACTACCACTAATAATAGATACCCACACAATATTACTACCACTAATAATAGATAACCACACACAGTAGACTTCAACACCACATGAAGAGTGTTAGAGAGCTCATTAAGGCAGAAAACTCACAAAGCTATTCAGAATCTAAACTCAACACTTGACCAAGTGGACCTAACAGGCATCTGCAGAACACTCCACCCAAAAAATATATATTTTCCTCATCTGCACATGTACATACTCTAAGATCAAACACATGCTTAGCAATAAAGCAATTCACAACAAATTAAAAAAAACTCAAATCATACCAACCACACTCTTGGACCACAGTGCAATGGAAATAGAAATCAATACCAAGAAGATTTCTAAAAACCATACAATTACGTGGAAAATAAATAACTTGCTCTTTAATGACTTCTGGGTAAATAATGAAATTAAGGCAGAAAACAAGAAGTTCTTTGAAATGAATGAAAACAGAGATACAACATGCCAGAGTCTCTGGGACAGAGCTAAAGCAGTGTCAAGAGGAAAGTTTATAATGGTAAAAACTCACATCAAAAAGTTACCAAGATCTCCAATTAACGATTTAACATCGCACCTACCAGACTGAGCAACATGGTGAAACCCTGTCTCTACAAAAAGTACAAAAATTAGCTAGGTGTGGTGGTATGCGCTTGTGTCCCAGCTACTTTGGAGGCTGAGGCAGAAGAACTGCTTGAACCCAAGAGGCGGAGGTTGCAGTGAGCCAAGATCATGACATTGCACTCCAGCATGGGTGATGAGAGTAAAACTCTGTCTCAAAAAGAGAAAAGAAAAGGAAAAAAAAGGAGAAAATATTCGAATAAACACAAGGAAAAATTACAAAAATGATTACACCAACCCTACAAAAATACAAGAAACGCACTGAAACTATTACAAACACCTCTATGCACACAAGCTAGAAAACCTACAAGAAACAGATAAATTCCTTGAAACATACAACCTCCCAACATTGAACCAGAAAGAAATTAAATTCCCAAACATACTAATAATGAGTTCTGAAATCGAAGCAGTAATAAAAATATCTACCAACCAGTAAAAGCCTTGAACCACACAGATTTACAGCCAAATTCTAGGGGACATATAAATAAGAGTTGCTACCAATCCTATGGAATGTATTTCAAGAAAACTCCTCTCCAACTCATCCTCTAAGACGAGCATTATTCTAACACCAACACTTGGCAGAGACGCAACAACAACAAAAAACATCAGACCAATATCTCTGATAAATATAGAGAAAACAATACTCAACAAAATACTAGAAAATCAAATCCAGCAGCACATCAAAAAGCTAATGTACCATGATCAAGTGGGTTTATTCCTGTGATGCAAGGTTTGTTCAACATACAAAATTAATAAATGTGATTCGGAACTAAAAACACAAGCCACACGATCATTTCAATCGATGCAGTAAAGACTTTTGACAAAATTCAAGATTCCTTCAGTTAAAAATCCTCAAAAAACTAGGAATCAAAAGAACCTCAAAATAATATGTCATCTATAACAAATCCACAGCCAACATCATACTCAATGAACTAATTTTGGAAACATTCTTCTTGAGAACCAAAACAAGACAAGGATGCTCACTTTCACTACTCCTGTTCAACATAGTACTAGAAGTCCTAGTCAGCAGAATCAGGCAAGAGAAAGAAATAAAAGGCATTTAAACAGGAAAAGAAAAAGTCAAATTATCTCTCTTAACAGATGGTATAATTTCCTATCGAGAAAACCCCATAGTCTCTGCCCAAAGGCTCCTAGAACTGATAGATGACTTCCATGAAGTTTCAGGATACAAAATCAATGTACAAAAATTAGTAGCATTTCTATAGACTAGGAACATCCAGGTTGGGGGTGGTGGCTCATATCTGTAATCCTAGCACATTGTGAGACTGAGGCAAGTGGATCACCTGAGGTCAGGAGTTCAAGACCAGCATAGCCAACATGGTGAAACCCTGTCTCTACTAAAAATACAAAAATTAGCCAGGCATGGTGGTGGGCACCTATAATCCCAGCTACTTGGAAGGCTGAGGCAGGAGAATTGCTTGAACTTGGAGGGCAGAGGTTGAAGTGAGCCTATGCCACTTCACTCTAGCCTGAGCAAAAGAGTGAAACTCCATCTCACAAAAAAAAAAAAAAAAAAAGTAAAATATCTAAGAATACAGCTAACCAGGGAGGTGAAAGATCTCTACAATAAGGATTAGAAAACTCTGCTGAAAGAAATCAGAGACAAAGCAAATGGAAAAACATTTCATGCTCATGGATATGAAGAATTAAGATTGTCAAAATGGTCATACTGCCCAAAGAAATTTACAGAATCATTGCTATTCCTATCAAAATACTAATGTCATTTTTTCATAGAATTAGAAACAAGCATTCTAAAATTCATATGGAAACAAAAAAGAGCCCGAATAACTGAAGCAATCCTTAGTAAAAAGAACAAAGCCAGAGCCATCACATTACCTGACTTCAAACTATACTAAAAGGCTACAGTAACAAAAACAGCCTGGTTCTGGTACAAAAACAGATACATAGACAACTGGAATGGGTTAGAGAACCCAGAAATTAAGCTGCACACCTACAACCGTCTGTTCTTCAACAAAGTCGACAGTAACAAGGCTTTCTATTTGATAAACGGTGCTGGGATAACTGGCTGGCCATATGCGGAAGATTGAAACTAGACCCCCTCCTTTGATCGTATACAAAAATCAACTTAAGACAGATTAAAGACTTAAATGTAAAACCGAAAACTATAAAAATCCTCTAAGAAAACCTAGGAAATACCATTCTGGGCATAGGCTTTGGCAAAGATTTCACGAAGACTGCAAAAGCAATTGCGATGAAAAAAAAAAAAAATTGACAAGTGGAACCGGATTAGGCAAAAGAGCTTCTGAACAGCAAAAGAAACTAGCGGTGGAGAAAACAGACAACCTGCAGAATGGGAGAAAAGATTTGAAAACTATGCACCCACTAGAGGTGTAATATGCAGAATCTATAAAGAACTTAAACAAATAACAAGCAAAAACCAAACAACCCCGTTGAAAAATGGGCAAAGGATATGAACAGACACTTCTCAAAAGAAGACATACATGCAGCAAAGAAGACATACATGCAGCCAACAAGCACATTAAAAATGCCCAACATTACTAATCATTAGAGAAATGCAACTCAAAACCACGTGAGATACCATCTCAGATCAGTCAGAACGTCCATTATTAAAAAGTGAGAAAACAACAGATGCCTGGCAAGGCTGTGGAGAAAAGGGAACACTTATACACTGCTTGTGGGAATGTAAATTAGTTCAGCCAGTGTAGAAAGCAGTGTGGAGATTACTCAAAGAACTTTAAACAGAGCTACCATTCAACCTGGCAATCTCATTTTTGGGTACATACCTGAAGAAATATGAATCATTCCACTAGAAAGATACATGTGCATTTCTGTTCACTGTAGTACTTTTTTTTTACAATGTCAAAGACATGGAATCAACCCAGATGCTAACCGATGGTGAACTGGATAAAGAATATTTGGTACATATACACCACAGAATACTATGCAGCCACAAAAAAGAATGAAATCATGTGCTTTACAGCAAGATGGATGCAACTGGAGGCCATTATCCTAAGTGAGTTAATCCAGGAACACAAAACCAAATACTGTGTGTTCTTGCTTATAAATGGGAGCAAAATACTGAGTTTACATGAACACAAAGAGGGGAAGAGTGGACAGCAGGACTTACTTGAGGATGGTGGGTGGGAGGAAGGTGATTATTAAAAAACCACCTATTGGGTCTATGCTCACTACCTGGATGATGAAATTGTATACCAAACCTGAGTGACACATAGTTTAACCACACAACAAATCTGCACAAGTACCCTCTTAACCTAAAATAAAAGTTGGAAGAACAAAATATATTTTACTGGTAGGTATGGACGGTCAAGAAACTTTCTATAACTGTGGTCAGGAGACAGCAAAGTTTTTCTTAAAGAGCTAGAGAGTAAATATTTTAGGCTTTGCTGGCCATGAGTTCTCTGTTGCAACTACTTAACTCTGCCATTGTAGTGTGGAAGCAGTGATAGACAATATGTAAATAAGTAAACATGATTGTGTTCCAATAAAACTTTATTTACACAAACTGGCAGTGGATTGGATTGGCCTGATGGTTGTAGTTTGCTGACCCCTGGTCTAAGCAATTACATGAGTAGTAACAATAGAGTTTAATAATTAGGGCAAGTACAGAGTGCTGTGAAACACAGATCACTTTTGTTAGAAGGGTGATCAGAGAGGAGACAACTGAGGAAGTTAAAAAAAAAAAAACACGAAATGTCTTGATGATAGATTTTTAAAAGAGATGGAGTTTTATGGTTAAATGAATTGGCAATTTATTTGGTTAGACTGGGTGAAATAGGTTTCCTGACAGCATGATTTTTCAAAAAGTCTAAAATGCAAATATATTATTATATTTCTAAAAGACCATATAGCAAACTGCATTTTCTAGTAATTTAAACAACACATCTTTTTCTCTTGGTGCTTCTTGTTGGACCGTAGGTTTAGAACATGTCTGTGTCTCCTTGTACTACTTTTATCTCTATTTAAGTGTGAAATAAATTTAATGTATATGTAGGCCATAAACATTTATTTTTTTCTCATCATTGAATGTATAGTGATTTAAATAATTAGTGGTTAAAATAGAAACTATATACACAGAGTAAAAGCAGAATAAGTTAACTTTTATTATAAATCTAGATTATCACAACGGTTACTATAATAAGGAAATATTGTCATCCTGTACCTGCTCTTTGCTGTTCATCATAAAAGTCCCGAAACAAATTTGTACGTGACAGACACTGGGACCAAAATGCTCAGTGCCAAATTCCAAAATTTGGAATTAAAACCTACAGATAAATGTGAACAACGTGTTTTCCTTCATGGGTTGGATTGGATAGTGAAAACTGAAGTTTGAGATGCTAATTATCCCCGTTAATACAATGTCTTCTTCGGTAATAATGTGTCATTTATTATTTGTGAAAGAATTATAATAAGGTTTAATAAAACTCAACAATTAAAATTAAATGATATTAAATATTTTAATATACATTGCAAAAACCTTTGAAAAAACTGTGACCTTTATGCTGACTTTTGCAGTCATCCAGTGGTGGCCTTTTGAATATCTTAATTGGTTTAGTATATGGCACTGTGTGTATTAGTGTTTGGAACATTTCAACCAACTTTCCACTACTGAGAGTACTTATCTAGAATCTTGCACAGATGAGTATGTTTATGGCTGTAATATTACATCTTGTAAATAATAAATTAAATTTGAAAGCAAAAATAAAGCACTTCAGTAGTGACTGGTATAGAGGGCTGACACTTTCCGCCCCCCTGTCTGTTTCTGGGCTGAAGAGGAAGGTTGTCTTTCTGTTTGCAGCCTTCTGTAACTGTCTCCTTGCTCAAAGCTCCATCAAGCCTCCTTTGGTCTTCATAAATTATACTCTTTTGAGATTCATGGGTGTTATTTAGCACATTACTGCAGTTTGCTTGCCTTTCTTATTTACTGGAAAACTATGAGTTACAAACATGGTAGGTATTGCAGCTTTAATGAAGAGAAAATGGAAATAATCCAGGAATATTTATCTCTGCAAAATCACTTTTTTGGCTTAATTTCAGTTTACTCTATGATTTTATCTATGGATTTTTGCTAGGAAGAAAGTCTGTAATGTTTTTACCCATGGAAGAATACCAGCTAACTAGTTACCTTCAGAACTCTGACACTGGTAAGGCTTATGTCCTCCGGACAGCACCTAATCCCAGGTCCGGCAGCTCTGACTGTAACTGTCAGTTTGCCGCTTCATTCCTGCCTCATATATAATCCAGAATACACACATGCATGCCAAATACATCCTGTAGTTTTACCTTAAGTTTTAAAATAAAATTGTCTAATGAAGAGCCTTTGTAAAGTTACAAAGTTAGGACTCCAATGTAGACAATGGGCTGGAAATCCCACTTAAAACTATTTTAGCATACATATTGAATACATATTATATAAGTTATAATCATATCTCAAATTATTTTTCTCCTACATTTTCTAGTATCCAAATACATAGAAAGAAAAGAGTGTAGTATGATATTAGGGATTATTTTCTTATTTAGCATGTTCACTTAAAAATATATAACCAAAAGAGCTAAAACAAAAGGCTATATGTACCTTTTCTATTAATTTTTTTTGCTTTATTACAAATAAAAAGAGAATACTTGTTTTTTTTTGTTATTTTCCTACTACAGTGGTATTCCCCAAGTCCATGAGTAGCTCCTCGTAAAGATGGTTTGCCTCCCAGTGACTTCACATTAATAGCTAACAAAATTGTCATTCAATTTTCCCTCACAACTATGAAATAAAGGTATAAAAATACAATTTAAATTATTTCTTACAGTAATGTACTGTGTGTATCTTTTGAAAATGAAGGCTCTGTCTAGAACTGCCTGTAAATACGTAACACTCCACAACCATCAAAAATGCATTGTTTGTAGAAAACTATTATTAAATTAAATTGTTCCAACTATTATTTTCAATAAATGCTACTTAACTAAAACTCCACCTCACTGACTGAGATCGCATCAGTGGTAATGGAAGGGAAGAGTTGTAAACTACATCATCAGCATCAACCCCCAGGAAGGTCAAGAGCCCAACCTTGGATTAACAGGAGGAGGCCTTCATAACTTACGAGACTCAAGAAAACATGCAAGTTGCCTGACGGTCCTAACTGATGAAAATCATCTACTGAAGTGGGTATTATTGTAAATCTTTGTCTACATGACAGATTTACATCTCCTTACCTCCATAAAATTCACCGTTAATGGCACAACACCTATTAAGCTGAGATATTTCTAGGTGTAGTACGTCATGGTATTTTCCTGTACAGTTTACATTATTCTTGGCATTTCACTGCGTGTCTCATGAGATGGCCAAGAAGGAAAATATAGTAACTTGCACTCACTTCTCAAGGACAAAATGCCACATCTTACCAGAGGAAACATTCAGAAAGTGAAAAGCAAACATTGAGAATCATAAGTTGGAAAAATGTGTTGTGTGAGAAATCTGGGGGCTCAGGGGAAAAACATTTTGTTTCATGGAATGCAATTTTAATACATTACCAACTTTCCAGTTTTTAGGTTTTTCAAGAAGGGACAAATAAACATTAACAAAAGGCTCATTCTTAGAGCTGGGTATATATAGGAGAGAAAATAGGATCTTTAACATAAACTCAGTCTTAGAGTTTGCATTTCTACTGTGCTTGTATAGGAAAACTCTGGGGCCTCCAAAACATTTGGGTAGCACTTTCTGACAACACAAGCTGAGCGGGCTTTGTGTACCCAAGGCAACTAAAATGTCCCGGCAATCCCCTGAGATAGTCAGCACATTGAGAACCTGGCATACTGAATAACTTCCTTCTTATTCACATAAAGCCGGAGAGAAAAATAATTTTATCTCTTATTGTACACTCTATTTTCTCTCTTAAGAGAAACAAATCCACAGTTACAAGCATATATTAAAATTTTTGACTCCTTGTTGCAATGTTTTTGGCCATATTGCATGGTAGTAGATTCTATAAGCTAATGTCATTGCACCTTATGTGGGCTAAAAACACATTTAGAAAGCCATATTGTAGCATTCCACATCTGAAAGAGGTAGGTGATATTTTTCTTACTCAAAGTTCATCAGAGAGAGAACTGCCAAATGACTAACCCAAGGTCATATTGTTAGCTAATGGTAGAACTGGGACTGAAGAAACAGGTGTTCTTTTTGTACTCCAGAGAAACTTCTCCTGAGCCCAGATAAAGTACAACCATATTTTTTCCTCATGGAGCTAGTTGTGGGTAATATCATGAAGCAAAAAACATTGCTTCTTAGCTTTTGCTCCTTTTCACTTCGGCAAAAAGAAGCAGAGAATATGAATTATTAAAGTTTGAAGCGAATTTTTAGAAAGAGAAGTTATATTTCTTTTGTATGTAGTGTATATTGCTGCTTGATCCATTTCTTTACTTGCAGCAACATCCCTTTCATATTATGTTAGCAATAAAGGGCTCTGTGGGAAAGCCTCATGTGCAGCAATAGGGTCATTACACAACGCTTTGGATGTATGGTGTTTATTGATGCTACAAACTATTGCAAATAGCCATATAGATCTAGTGGAAGAGCCCTCTTTAAATGGCTGGTAATGGTTTCACATAATAGAGGCTCTGCAAATATTTGTTATTTGATCTGCTTCTTTTGTAGATAATTTTTGTGAACCTATATCTAAGATAATCCAGTCTGGAACATGAATAGCCTGAAAAAAAATAACATACTGAAATGTTCAACGCGCATCATTTGTTTATAGGTTTTTCTACACAAGGATTTTTCTTGAGGCTGTGCTGCATGGTTTTACTATCACTGAAAAGCAGAGCAGAAAAGTTCCTATAATCTTAACTATTAGCAAGTAGTGTGTGCTTCTTTTGACTTACCAGGAAGGTACAAGAGCTTTCTGGTTAGACCATTGTCCATGAGGTAACTTCCCAGCTGTCAGCTAAGTCATATTAAACCCACTAATGCAGAGACTCTTTGGCTTTGCTGGGAAGCATATATTGTTGTTATGGACTGAATGTTTGCATACTCCCAAATTCATATACTGAAAGCTCAACTCTCAATATGACTGTATTTGAAGACAATTATGAAGGTAATCAAGGTTAAATGAGTTCATAAGGGTGGGCCCTGATCCAACAGAATTAGCATCCTTATAAGAAGAGAATACTATTTAGTCATAAAAAGGAATAAAATTATGTTTTTTGCAGCAATGTGGATGGAACTGGAGGCCATGATCTTAAGTAAAACAACTCAGACATAGATTAAAACAAAAACGCACTTCATGTTCTCACTTATATGTGGTAGTTCAATAATGTGTACACGTGGATGCAGAGTGTGGGATAATGGACAATGAAGACCCAGAAGGATGAGGGAGTGGGAAAGGGATGGATGATTAGAAATTATTTAACAAGTACAATGTCCATTATCTGGGTGATTGATACTCTTAAAGCCCTGACTTCCCCACTGTGCAATTGTGCATGTAACAAAATTATGCTTGTACCATATACATTTATACAAATATATATATTTATACATATATATTTTTTTAAAGAAGAGATACCAGAGAGTTCACTTTCTGTCTTCACCATATGAAGACCACCACAAGAAACCAATCCTGCCAGACTTTGATCTTGGACTCCAGCTTCCAGAATTATAAAAAAATAAGTATCTATGGTTTCAGCCAGCCACCCAGTCTGTGGCGTTTTGTTATGTCAGACAACTAACTGATACAATTACCATTTAAAACAAAGTCATGATAAATCAATAAACAAACATTTTTTGAAAACAACTATTTGCTTAAAGCTTTTAAAAAATTAAACTGTTTTCTCTTTAATATAAGAATATTCTTTGGAAATAAAAAAATAACTCATGCAAACTATAAAAATTAATGCGTGATACTCTTTCCACTAGCCCAATTCCTTGGTAGAACAACTGAAAAAAAATTACAAGTTTAAATAGAGTTAATTATTTGAGGACTGATCAGGTCATGTTAGTTCTGTTATGCTCACTCAGCTTTCTTTTAGTTTTGCCCTTTGGACCAGGCACATCCTTGCAAAAGGCCTCACTACTCAGCTACTGCTTCCACAAGAGCCTTTCAGAGTCAGTAATGTTGAGTTTCTCCAAGATGTGAAATTATGTTTTCATAGCAGAAAACACTAATTTAAGTTGAAATATGTTGGAAAATGTCATTTCCTTTGCAAACCAAACAAATTAAGAGGAAGAAAAATATCACTTAGTGGAATTCAGAGCTTGTTGTGAAATTTTGAAAGAGTTCTAGAAATTTGGCAAAACCTAAAGTATTGCTTGGCGTTTACACCCTGGTATGAGTATTTTAGGCGTCCAAATTAAACTTGTTGATAGATATATACTGAGAATGTGTTAACTTGGTGATATTTCTATTTCTTGCTATAAATACTGTCTTACAAGCTAAAGATTTGTCTCATATATAACCTATTCAAGTTACTGTGTCAGGCAGATGAAAGGTTTATATTTACTACATATTAAAACAATCATGGTCATATGCCCATGGGATTCAGTATACCCAAGTTTTTATAAAATTAAACATAGAAAACCAAAATTTGCTTGTGTGATAGATTTCAAGGTTACCACTATGCTACATTACATCTACTGATTGAAGAAAAAATGGCAGGTCATGAAAGTTAAAACGCAGGAAGGCTACTAAAAAGTTATTTGTTCGTTGTGTAGAGGATAAGTGTGTTTAAATGCTATATGTAGTTACTTGAGTCACTACTATATTTACTTATACATCTGTATTTTATATAGGTTGGGCTACTGGCTTCTGTTAATATCTCAATTTTTATATAAGATATTGGAAAAGTCAATTTGCAGTTTAGACAAGATGGAATAGAAAGAAACATGACAGTCTTTATGGAGATCTTATGGAGGTAGAAACCATTATTACTGAGATGGTATAATCTATCTTTTGAAGCCAAAGTTCTAAATTTAAAACGTTTTTATTACTGGTATTTGAATTCGAATCCTATAGAATAATCTTCAGCTACTATAATTCCTGAAGATTTCTCCTCTCTATATTTGCTAAATAAAATAAAATAAAATATGTATAGTATCTAGTATAGTACTTGCAAAAATGTTATTTCCTTTTCCTCTCTTCTTAACAGAGGACTAGGAGTGGGGAAAGGTAACACTTATACCTGCTTTGGCTGCAGTGTGGCCACTGATCACCTCTTAAATTTGGTGGTTATACGGAATTGAAAGCAATGGAAAGAAGGCAGGCTAGGACTAGTATCTCTGATCTGGGAGAAAGAGCACCTGATTTCAGAATCTTTTGGATAACAACTTTGAAATCAAAACAATTCCTAGCATGCAGTAGAAATAGATAATGATTTGTCGAATAAACAAACTGGTAGATAAATAAGGATAATAAGTGTCAAGATAAGCTTAGTGTTGACTAAGTAAGCCAGAAACAGAAGACAAAGAGTGTATTATTAGGCTGCCATAACACAATGCCACAGACTGGGTGGCTTAAATTACAGAAATTTATTTTCTCACAGTTCTGGATACTGAAAGTCCAAGATCAAGGTGCCGTTGGCATTGGTTTCGGTGAGGCCTCTCTTTCTGGCTTGCAGGCAGATGCCTTCTTGCTGTGTCCTAATATGGCCTTCCCTCTGTGTGCACATGGAAGGAGACCAATCACTAGGTCTCTTTCTCTTCTTATAAGGATACCAGTCCTCTCAGATTAGGGCCCAACCCCACATCATTTACCCATAATCACTTTCTTAAAGGCCCTGTCTACAAATACTCACATTGGGGGTTAGGGCTTCAACATGTGTGTTTTGGTGGTACACAATTCAGTCCATAGTATGGAAAAACACTGAGATTATAAGGAATGTGAAGTATATATCCTTTGGGCAGCTGTTGTCTAGTAACCACTTTAATTATCTTTATATCCTTCACTTTGAAGACTAGTTTTAGAACCACAGGTCTGCTCCAATCTAATAACTGCAGTGTGAAGATACAAGGAATTTTAAGTCATTCAATGTATGTATAATATGTTTCAAGCTTTCAAATTTGAGAATAAAAATAAAAATTCTCTTTAGGGTGGACTACAGATTTTGCTTTAGTTAAATTCCTTCACAGTATTTCCTCAAAACAACAACACACAAGCCAAAAACACACTTGCCTAAATTCAGTGTTTGATTAAGTAAAACCTATCTCATTGTCTGTCTGAACTTTACTTGAATATGGTTGATTCAAAGGAGAACTGAGTAGCTGTGAATTTTATATTCCCAGCTATTTAGCAACATTTATTGATCAATTAAAAGGTTGTAAAATTTAATACAAATTCAATTTTATGTGACTGATGCAGCAAAATTATAAGGCATTACACAGTGACTTTGCTATATTATTTACATTTTTCTCTGTAATCTTCACTTTTATTTTTAAATTAAAAGAACATCATGGCTACAGTGTGCTTAACTTTGTGTTCTAAAAAATTCCCTGGGCCACTTAGTTCTGTTATTATTCACAAAACATATATTATTGATGTAAAATAATACATCTTGAACACTTCAGATTATGTTAAACTCCAAAGTCCTATCTGGTAAAGATGCTTACCAGTGTTATATAAAAATATTACAATTAGCATTTCAGGATGATTTGAAAACATGTGATTGCTTGAAGTAATTTGTTGAATAAATTTAGAAGAAATAGCAATGTCAATTCATATGTGGTTTTGTTTTCATATTTTCTTCTGAATGTACTTTGTTGAATTATAATTTTACCTATAAATCTTGCAGATAATTTATTGTTGTTTTTAGACTATTCAGGTATCTCGATTATTTCTAATCCAATATTGTTTGCTTTACATGAGGTATATATTTTTATAAAAGCATATGTATTTTGTTGTCACACATGACAACAGTAACAGGGCATGGGATTATTACCTAAAGTATTAAAAAGAAGTTTCTCTTTCTTCAACATTGTAATCTATTTAATTTCTTGTATTTCTTTTTTCTCTTTCCTCTTTTCCTTTTTTTTCTTCCACTCACCTTTCTAATAGTGGTTTCTTATTTCCCATTCCTCACGTATCTCTCCATCAAGCATCTAAAGTGCATGTATTTCCCTGAATCATTCGCAAATCATTTGCTTTTAAGTGTTCTTTTGTGTCTCCTCTTGCACACAAATACAAAGGAATATGTAGAAATAGCTAGGTACTTACTTTCAGGCCATTTTCAAGCAAATTTTAAATAATAGCAGAAGATTGCTATTTGACACTGAATAGCATGTGAGTTGATTTTCTTCTGTCTTCATGAATAGGAGGATGATGTTAGCTGAACATGAACTCTCACAGTTCTCTGACATGCATAAATCTTTTCATCTGTAGTTAGTGTAACCTCCTCCCCATTGCTACCTTTTGATTAACCACTGAGCTATGGTGTTTTTGCAAGGCTGTCAGAATTACAGTTTTTGAAATAGAAATGCTGGGATATACACTACTTGGATGTATGTGTTTGAGATCAGAGGAGAGTTTCTACTGCTTTTCCTTTCATTGTAGTTTGGTGGTTTCCCAGGAGATTAAATGACAACACAAGAGCATATGGTTTCAGAGGAGATGCTGTATTTTACTTTTAAATTTTTATTTTATTGCTTTATTTAATTTTACTTTTACTGTGCATAGGCCATTCTGGGAAGTAGTAGTTGGTCACAGCCATGGCGTTATGTTCACCTTTGTGAACTTTGTTCTATGAGCTCAATTATAATGATAGGAGCCCAGTGATTACAACTTCAGAGTTTCTAGAAAGCTGAATTTGTGGGGCATGTTGCACGACAGCATCCAGAATATATAACTATTATTCAGTTTCCTTTAAGTGCTCTGATAATTTTGCTTGATGATGCTCAAAGCTAAGACCACTATAATTGTAGAATTTTAGATTCACTAGAATTATAGGACTTTTATACCTGGAAAAAATTTGAAAACATTTATGTCAAAATTGTTCAACTAGTGTTCTATGGAAAGCCATACCCATGAGATGTTGTAGTCATTAAGATATTTTACATAATAATGGACAGAAATCTAAGTCAAGAAAAGAAAGAATTGATTGAAAGAAAAATTATATAACTTACAAAGGAAGGGAGGGCTGCTTTGCAGATCTCAGACACTGGAACTGGAGACTCAGTACTGGCAAGATTAAGAAGCAATCTTAGTTGTACCTTTCTGTGGGTGTAGGCTCCAGTCTTTTAGATTCTTCAACATGAAAACATTTTTCCAAAGAGCAAGAGATAAAAGGAATTTTCACCAAAATCTCCACATAGAAAAATACTGAGGAAAGTCTCTTACTGGACTAGTTATAGTCATGTGATCATCAGGAATAATCTTTGGGCCAGAAGGATGAGGTGCCAAGATCAGTCATGAGTGGATTATGTATTTGTGTCTGTGGTCAGAAAGGTAGGCCATGATATTTGGCAGTCCAATGAGAAAGGCAAAGTTCTAGTCACTAAGGGGAGGGAGGTGGTTATAGGTAGCAAAAACGTCAAATGTCTACAAGAGTCCACCTGTGAATGTAAAGTACCTACATCTATTTTTCCATGTGTATAATTTTTTGTTGTTGTTCTACAGTAATTCTAATTAATTCTTTTTTTATTTTTATTATTTTTGATTGACAAATCATATTGCTTATATTTATGGGGTATAACTTGATGTTTTGATGTATGTATGCAATGTGGGTTGATTAAATCAAGCTAGCTTATCCATCAGCTTGCTTACCCATCATTTTTAAGATGAGACATTTGAAATACACTCTTTTAGTTATTTTGAAATATATAATAGATTATTATTAACTGTAGTCACCCTGCTGAACAATAGATCTTAAAGTCTATTCCTCTTGTCTACCTAAAACTTTGTACACTTTAATCAACAACTCCCCATTCTTTTCCTCTCTACCTACCCAGCCTCTGGTAGTCATTATTGTATTCTCTACTTCTATGAGTTCAAGTTTTTTAGATTTTACATATAAGTGAAGTCATGTTGTATTTGTCTTTCTGTGCCTGGCGTATTTCACTTAGCATGATGTCATCCAGGTTCATCCATGTTGTCACATATGATAAGATATCCCTCCTTTTTAAGGCTGAAGAGTATTCCATTGTGTATATATGCACTACATCTTCTTTATCCATTCTTCTCCTAATGAACATTTTGATCAATTCTATATCTTGATTATTGTGAATAATGCTGTAATAAAAAGGGAAGTGCAGATATCAGTTTAACACATTGATTTCAATCTTTATGGATATATATCCAGAAGTAGAATTACTAAATCATATGGTTATGCTATTTTTAGTTTTTTGAGGACCCTCCGTACCTTTTCTCATAATGGCTACTAATTTACATTCTGACTAACAAATGCACAAGAGTTACTTTCTGCTTTACCCTCAACAACATTTATCTTTCATTTTTATTTTGATAAAAGTCATTCTAAAAGCTGTAAAGAAATATCTCATTGTAAGTTTAAGTTTTGTTTCCCTATTGATTAGTTACGATGAGCATTTTTTAATGTACCTACTGGCCATTTCTATGTCTTATTTTGAGCAATGTCTGTTCAGTTCCTTTTTCCATTTTTTAAAATGTGTTGTTTCCTTGTCATTGAGTTGTTTAAGTTTCTTATGTATTCTGCATATTAATCTCTTACTAGATGTATGGCTGGCAACTATTTTTTCCCATTCTCTGGGTTGTTTCTTCACTTTGTTAGTTGTTTGCTTTGCTGGGCAGAAACTTTTTAGTTTAATGCCATCTCATTTGTCTCTTTTTGCTTTTGTTACCTGTACCTTTGGAGTCTTTTCCAAAAAGTCATTGCCCAGACCAATGTTTTAGAGTTTTTCTCCTATATCTTATTGTATACTTTCAGGTTCATTTTAATGTTTACATTTTAATCCATGCTGAAGTGATTTTTATATATGGTGTGAGATAAGAATTCAATTTCTTCCTTTTGCAGGTGTATATCCAGTCTTCCCAATGGCATTTGTTGAACAGACTATTCTTTTCCCATTGCATGATCTTGGCATCTTTGTCAGAAATCAGTAGTCTATTAATGCATGAATTTATTCCTGGGCCTTTTATACTGTTCCATTGGTCATGTGGGTCTGTTTTTATGCCAGTACCATGCTCTTTTATAATATGTTTTGAAACAGGAAGAGAGATGTCTTCAGCTTTGTTCTTTCCGGTAAATATTTTTATGACTATTCAGAATTTTTGTGGTTCCATACAATTTGATTATTTTATTATATTTCTCTGAAAAATCACATTAGGACGTTGAATCTGTAGATCATTTTGAGGAGCATGAATATTTTCATGATACTAAATCTCCCACTCCATGAACATGGACTATCTTTCCATTTATTTGTGTTTTGTTTAACTTCTTTCATCAGTGTTTTATAGTTTTCAATATATAGGTCTTTTATCTTCTTAATTAAATTTACAACTAAGCATTTAATTTTTTTGTTGCCATTATAAAAGAAATTGTTTTATTAATTTTGTTTTTGGGTAGTTCATTATTAGTATATAGAAACAGTATTGATTTTTGCATGTCACTTTCATATCCTGCAACTTAATCCATTTATCCATTCTAAAAGCATTTTTTCTCATTTTTAGTGAAGACTTTAGGGTTTTCTACATATAAGATCTTGTCATCAGCAAATAGAGACAATTTTACTTCTTACTTTCTTATTAGGATGCATTTTGTTTCTCTCTCGCCTAATTTTTCCTGCTAGGACTTCTAGTAGTATGGTGAAAAGAAGTGGAGAGAAAGCATTCTTGTTTTGTCCCTGATGGAAAAATGTTCAGCTTTTCACTATTGAGAATGAAATTAGTTATGAATTTGTAACGATGGCCTTTGTCGTGTTGAGGCTCATTCCCTCTATACCTAATCTGTTGAGAGTTTTTATCATGAAAGGGTGTGGAATTCTGTCAAATATTTTTGCTGCATTTACTGAGATGATGATATAATTTTGATCCTTTATTTTGTTACTGTGGTGTATCAGTTCTTCCTGTAAGGGGCCACACAATTGTGGGGAAGCTGAATGTCTACTTTCAACTTACTTCTCCCACTGTAAAAACTGGAGGTCCAGGGGAATTATCTGTGTGGCACTGTGCTGGCTTGAAGGAGGGATAGCATGGTGAAAGACAACTATTTATTTTACTCTTTGAACATGGCTTTTCTCAAATTTCTGTAGTTCAAGGCAGTGTGTCTCAGCCTCCCTCCCTAATTCTGAGATATTCACAAAGGTATCATTTGTCTGTAAGTAGTTGCTGGTTTGAGGGCAGTGAAGCCATAGTACTCCTATTCCACCATTTTTCTGACACCACTCTCCACATGTATAATTTCAAAAGGACTCCTTTGTTATATTCAGTTGCTTTATGTGTAATCACAGACCCTTCTTCCATTTCCCATATAGGCAACAAGCGAAAAAGAGAATCCAATTTTACATCTAGAATGTCTGGGCAATGCAGTATTTCCTCACCCAAGTTTAGATGTGGTTAGCTAACTCATGTATAGAGTGGTAGTTTTGACCACCCAATACTCACAATGTACAATGAAGAGCCAAAATTTTTTTCCAGGCAAGGCAGGGACTTCTCACAGTGGCCCTATTGATGTTTCGGGTTGATTAATTATTTCTTCTTGGGGATTTTCCTGTGTATTTTAGGATGTTTTGTAGCATCCCTTGCCTTTATCCATTGAATGTCGGTAGCACCCTTCCACCAACCTCGTGACATAAACAATGTCTCCAAACATTGCCAAATATCTTCTGAGGGGCAAAATCTCCCACAACCAAGAACCACTGAAATAAGGAGAAAATGTGAAGAATTATGGAGCTGTGAAGAGTCCAAAACCACTACATAATTATTAGAGTGGAGCTGTTACAGTGGCTGGTCCTGGAGTCAAATTCTTTGGGTTTGGAGTCTTACCCTTACGAATTTTCTAACTGTGAGCAATGCACTTAACTTTTGTAAGCATGTTTTCTTTTCTTCAAACCAACATAGTGATAGGAACTATCTCATGAGTTGTTTTGAGGATTCAATGAGCACTTAGTACAATGCCTGCATACAATGAGTGCATATTCCATTAATGTTAGCTTTCATTATTATCAAACTAGGCTGGGACACTGATGAGTATCCACATATTTACTCACTTTCCTGAAAGTGGTATGATTTATTTGGTCAGAAATTTTGGTGTCCTGGTTATACCCAAGTGGAATTTTGAAAAAATTCAATTTCCCAAGGTTCTTTATAGACATATCTGCAGGGGTATTTATGAGACTTGACCAGCTGTGGGATGGTCTATCTCTGGAGGAAAATTCTGTGACAACCATGCAGATTGCCTCTGCAGTTAAATAATAAAGCACCATTGTTTACCAAGCCTGGGGTTTCTTTTGTAGTACATCTTTCCTCCCTCTTTCTCCCTTCTTTCCTTCCTTCCTTCCTTCCTTCCTTCCTTCCTTCCTTCTTCCTTCCTTATTAAGGATTCTCAGAATCAACCTTCTTTCCTTCCTTCCTTTCTTCCTTCCTTCCTTCCTTCCTTCCTTCCTTCCTTCCTTCCTTCCCTCCTTATTTTCTCTTCTCCTCCTCTTCCTTGTATATCTCTCCTTTTTTTTTTCTTCCTCTCGCTTTCTTAAGCTCTATGTATACTTGCCTGTAAGTTTCATTTGATGAGAATTCTTCAGCAATAAATAAAATTAAGAATTGTGAATTTGAGATCTTTGTATATGGATCTCTCCTTTGCACTTTCTGTTTCTTAGTAACAGGTCCCACACCCTCTCAATGTGTCAGGTCTCAGCAAAGTGCCTTTGGTTTAAGCCACTGCCCCAACAGAATAAAGCATTAGGTCAGAGTGGTAAGGCAGAGCTTCTTAAATGCTTAAAGCCTAGAGTCTACATTTTCTTTTCTGATGCTTTTAGAGAAAAGTTAACACCTTTGCCAGATAGGGAGTTCAAAACAACAAATGGAAAGTTCTAAAGCAGCCTGATAGAAGACACTATCCCATTATATTGGTTCTTTTTGGGTTCCAGTCTTAGCTAGTGCAGTTTTTCTCCCTTCCTAACCTTTGCAAACACAAATTTTGATGTAAGGTAGAGAACTTTTGAAATTCTCTAGTATGCATTAGTTATAGAGTTTAGAAGTCACAGCTTAATGGCCACAGGTAGAAAATGCATCTTTTAAAAAGCATTTAGGCTTGTAATGGCCTTTCTCTTTTCAGATGGACAAACTTAGATTAAAGATTGTATCTCTCCTATAGGAACTTACTGAATCCTGGGAAACAAAGGCAACATTCCAATACTCCAATATTTTTCTCCCATTGAAGATTGAATTTAGGCAGGCACATATTAAAGACTATCATTTGCTTAATAAACTGCTTCCCTGACTTAGAACAATTATATTTCCAGCATTGGATGGAAGGATCGTCACTGTCCCCTAGTCCAACTTGAACAAGCTACTTCTACATTTTAGGGCTTGTAACTTTTTTCCTTCCTTTTTTGGTATTGTTTTTGTATTTATTGAATAATTTCTAAATGTCAATTAAAGCTAATTGACATTAGTTTAAATGAAGACAAAATTTAAACTAATGTCAGCACAAAGATATATATGTCATATATATAAAAGTATAAATATATATGAAAATATAAAAAGCATATATATATGTGTATATATATGTTAAGAGATGACTGCTGGGATAGCTATAGGAAGCAGGGAATCTTCTAGGATCTTAACAACTGAAATCAGAAACTTGATGTATTCATTTAACAAACTTCTATTTAGAACCTGCTGTAGCATGTGCCAAACTCTGAGGTCAACATGGAGCAAAAACAGTCACTTACTGATTTCCTAAAACTTAAAGTCTGTATTAACAAGATTGTCTGTTTCCAATTCTTACTATGGCTTCTTTACTGGTTAGTGGATTCGTTTTCTTAGATTTCTTTATGTGGCAGTATGCACAATTCCTAACGCTTCCTAGGTTACATCTTTTGAATTTCTCAACTTGAAGAAAGGGTAGTTTTTCTCTGGTCGTTCTATCAAGAAAATCTTGGAGGGAGGCTCTCCTGGATTAATCACATTAGGATGGGGTAAAACTTCTGCTCTTTACTGGGGTTGAGGAGGGGCAATAACCTGTTTTTATCTCTTTCAGTAACTCTGCTATCAAAGATAACCAGTGCCTTTAATTCCTAAAACTTGACCCCACTACCCGTTGTAGATTTAGCTTTCGGGTCCGTCAAATTGTTTTCCAATTCCCAAAATGCTACTGCTGTTGTGCCTCAATTTCTTTGTCCTCGAGCACAATGCTTTTAAATTAATTTTTTAAAAAAGCAGTTTCCTCTCATTTTATTGCACATTTAGAGATTTATTGCATTTCTCATACATGTGTAAACTGATATGTTATCTGTACATTTCATGTAGGTGTACTTTATATGAAGCCTCAATTGACTATTGCTAGTCAAAATACCTACCATTGATACAGCCCCATCTCAATTTTATGCAGTTGCTTTGATGAAATCCCACTTTGTTAGATATTCACTTAATCAGTGTTGTTCTTGGGATCAAAAACTATGTACTTTTCAGATGTACAGATTTGATTGAAGTCAGACAGAAGACAATTATTTCCTTATAAGTTGTCAGTTATCATGAGAAATCTATTGATAATTTCATGTCATCATCACTTTGTAGTCATATGAATACCTAGACTACTGATTTATAATGGGATTGGCTAGATTCTTCTCTACTTTTTTCTAGTGTCACTAACTTCGGAGGTGGAGAATCTTATCACTGAAAGGACCATGTTACTTCACACAATAAGATGTTATATCTTTTAATATTGGAGAATGTGTCAAAATTTTGACAATGCTAACAAAGGTTTTAGTGAGAAGAAAGAAAAAATATTTTAATTCATGCTGAAATGCAGCAAGGAAAATTTGAATCCAGGAGTTTGTACTGTCAAACACTGATGTATACTGGCAGAGGTTGCCTTGTATTTTCTGAATAAGACATACCTAATTAACTACACTAACAAATACTAAACATACCAGGTGATGGCTTTAATGAGTATCTAACTTCTCTGCTTCTATTTCTCCCTCATTGCGTAGGTGTTTTTTTTTTTTTTTTTTTTTTTTTTTTTTTTTTTTTTTGTGGTTCACAGCCGCCTCAACGTCCCTGGACTCAAGTGATCCTCCCACATTAGACTCCTGAGTAGCTGAGCTGTAGGCACACAGCACCACTCCTGGCTAATTTTTTTTTTTTTTTTTTTTTTAGAGATGGGATTTTTCCACATTGTCCAGTGTAGTCTTGAACTCCTGGGCTCAAACAATTCACCTGCCTCAGCCTCCCAAAGTGCTAACCATTGCGCCCGCCCTCAAAGCTTAACTTTCAATTATGCCTGTATCTCAGTGTTTACATATTGGAATTATTAGGTTGGTGCAAAAGTAATTGTGGTTTTTGCCAAAAACTAGCAATCTAGTATTTGTGGGCTTTTATAAACTATTGAGGCTCTGACCCCAATGCAGAAAAATTAAATCTATATTTCTAGGAATAGCATCTGGACAGTAGTACTTTATTAAGCTCTACAGGTGATTATAACATGGAGGCAGGATTGAAAACTACTGATCTCTCTTTATGTCATATAGGAACATGAAAATGAATATATATTTCTGCCTCTTTATGGCATATTTGGTTTTGACTTCCTGCTGTAAGTTAACCTCAGGATATGTGAGAGCCATAGGTTCTAAATAGTAATTATTATTTTGCTTAGAGACCTAATGCCAGAGAATCTTAACATTTAAGCATGTTGAGTTCTAAAATATGAAGAGGATTTTAAAGAATTTCATTGTTGTCTAGTACTTAAAATATAAAACGTGTTTTGGGCTTTCTCTGCAAGCAAGCCAGAAGATTGTATGGAGACTTAGTTCCTCAAAGCTGGATTATTTTGAATAAATGTATAACCACTCTTTTATTTTCCAGGTAAGTGCTTTACAATACTATATGTCATATCTTGTATTTTTCTCTCTACTGTATTGATTTTGGCCTCTCCAGATAAGACTATTTTTTCTTATCTAACATACGCTGTATGTTTTTTTGTGAATGTCAGGGCAGTAAAAGTGAGATTGAGGATACTAAGTCATGAAAAGTTGAAGGTTTTGGAATCTGGATCAATTTTGGGGAGTATTAAATGGCATGGAATGTCAAAAAAGATAGAGATCTCTAAAAGAAGGACTTTCTTGATGAAAGCTGTTCTTATGGAATGTTGGTTGTTATAGTGATAGAAGAAACAGAAACCATTTATCCAATACTCAATTATTTATTTAAAAAATCAATTTGTGCCTATATGTGGCAGAGAGCATCTTAGACATTTTATTGGGGAGCCAGATTGAAAGAGATGATATGTTAATAAGTATAGAAGTATGTATGCATTAATTTGTATATGAAAAATATTTGAACATACAACATTAACGCTGAAGAAGAGATAAGATACAATCTAATAATATTTCCTTATAAGATGGTTTTAAAAAATGTCCTAGGATTCTTAAAGCCAGAATGGTTTCTGTCTTTTCTATATTATCTGGGTCCTCAAGATGATTAAAAAATGGGTAGAAAGAGAATGGCTCTGGCAATCACTTAGTCTTTGAATTCCTAAGAATCACTGTTCTTTAACCTTTGCTTTTGAATCCTCCAGTAACTTCCACTTTTGAATTGTTCCTGAATCCTAAACTTTGCCTTGTTTTTCTTGGTTGAAACTGTGTTTCTTTCACTATTTATTTTCCACATTTCTTGGATGATTCAAACCTTTTCCTTTCATTTTTTTTTAGTGTGGATCGTAAGTCGAAAACCAGGAGTGATATCTTTATATGTTATGATCAATTTTGAAATCATTGTGAAATGATTTTTATCTCTATTGACCTTATGATTCTTATAACCCTTCAGCTATTGCAGTAATTTCTACAGATTTTGAAGCCATTTCATAATTTTACTTCAGAAGCAGCTTGCTCATTCTTTTCACAAATGATTATTTATATATTAAAAACTAATAATAGGTAGAAATTTGTTATATAATATTATTATGCGGTAGATTAATATTAAAATTATTCTTTAAGAAAGTAGTTCTCAGGCGGGGCGCGGTGGCTCAAGCCTGTAATCCCAGCACTTTGGGAGCCCGAGACGGGCGGATCACGAGGTCAGGAGATCAAGACCATCCTGGCTAACACGGTGAAACCACGTCTCTACTAAAAAAAATACAAAAAACTAGCCGGGCGAGGTGGCGGGCGCCTGTAGTCCCAGCTACTCGGGAGGCTGAGGCAGGAGAATGGCGGGAACCCGGGAGGCGGAGCTTGCAGTGAGCTGAGATCCGGCCACTGCACTCCAGCCCGGGTGACAGAGCGAGACTCCGTCTCTAAAAAAAAAAAAAAAAAGAAAGTAGTTCTCAATCAGGAGAAATTTTGCCCCACAGGGGATGTTTGGCAATGTTTGGAGACTTTTATTTATTGTCATGACTAGGAAGTGCTACTGGCATCTAGTGGGTAGAAGGTAGGGATGCTGTTAAATATTCTATAATGCATCATACAGCCTAAAACAAAGAATTATTTCCAGTCTGAAATATCAATAGTGCTGTACTTGATAAACCTCATCCTAAAATAATTCCAAGAACAAAACCATGTTGTTGAATTTTTAATGTCTGCTTGAAAGTCATGGTACTGTAATTTTCATCTAGGGAAAAGATAATTTAAAAGCATTTATGCTTTGGGTCTTCTTTCCTTTACACATTAATGTATTCCTTCTAAAGCTCTAAATTTGAGTAGGTTAAGTGATTTTCCTTCTAAAATGTTCAACTACCTATAACCACGAGTGCTTTCTCTTAAGTGCAAGTGCAAGCTGTCTTGTTAGCAAGTTATGCCAGATTCAGTTATTAAGAAAATGAATACCCTGTAGATAAAATATGTTCCCATTTCAAAGTAAATTACCCATTTAAGGAATACTGCAGCAATTTAAAAAATATGTTTTTTTGGCACAAATCAGAATTCTATTTCTATGTTCACCATATAGTTTCACGTCTAATATCTAAGCTTGATTGCTGAATTTGTAAAGGAATGTCAGTGAATGTGAGTAGACATGCTCTCTAGAGTGCTAAATGTTAAAGTTGATATATATGTATCTGTATATTTACATAGAATTTACAAACATATTGCTTCTAGATTTCACTGGTACCTAACATAATGCCTTTCAAGGAATATTGTGATATTGTGAGATGTACTTAGTCATATCTATATTTTTGTAAGGAAAATATTTTGTTGTTGAGTATATTCGTATACATATTGTGATTATATGTCATATAGCCTTAATTTCTGTTCATAAAAATAATAAAAGAAAGCAAAGACATTTCTTCTAGAAGACTTCTCTGATTCCTACAGTCTTGAGTACATCCACAGCATCCCAGGTACGTCACTATTAATCTACTACTAGATTGTTTCAAAATGTCTATGTGCTATCTCCTGCAAGACTAGAAATTTTTATTTTGACCCTGGATCTGTCATATTGCCTGGCATAAAGTAAAACATTCGTGTTTTTTTTATTTTTTTTTATTTTGAGACGGAGTCTCACTCTGTCGCCCAGGCTGGAGTGCAGTGGCCGGATCTCAGCTCACTGCAAGCTCCGCCTCCCGGGTTCCCGCCATTCTCCTGCCTCAGCCTCCGGAGTAGCTGGGACTACAGGCGCCCGCCACCTCGCCCGGCTAGTTTTTTGTATTTTTTAGTAGAGACGTGGTTTCGCCGTGTTAACCAGGATGGTCTCGATCTCCTGACCTCGTGATCCACCCGTCTCGGCCTCCCAAAGTGCTGGGATTACAGGCTTGAGCCACCGCACCCGGCCAACATTCGTGTTTTATGTGATGTTTTGATGTGATAGTTTCTGAAACAGGTAAGTTCCATGTTAATGGCAAACCCAGTTTGTTGTTTTCTTATTTTTTAAAAGTCAGTCTTGTTCCAGAGCTATGTAAAGATTTCATCATATGAATTAGAGATACACATTTTGCTTATCTATATTTATCTTTTCTCTGTATTCCCAAAAGCATCCCATTTTTGTTCAGATAGCCATGCATCTTCCCACAGCCCATATGACTCAAATGAAATGGCCACTTTTGTAGTTACAGGGCCTGTGTAGTTTAGGAGGTCAGCATTGGGAAATCCACCCTCCTTTCCAGAAAATGCTTTAGGAATTCATGATTAAACTCCAAGCACTTGGGATTTGGGGGAATTAATTATTAATAAGCAGAAATATTCCCCATTGTTAGGAGACAGGATATTTTTCTTCTCTTCTTCACTGTACATGAACAAGCAGTCTGTTGCTTCAGTAGCTTCTGGCAGCCATCTTACTGCTGTGGAGAGTCTAATCAACACAGAGAAGGGGAGAGCTGAGGCAACAGCAGAGGGGCACAGCTGGATGTGACTATCTCACTTGGAGCTTATCCTACTTTTTGATTTAGGTTATGTGAGAAAGCATCTTTGTATATTTTGTAAGCTTTTTATTACTTGTAGCCTAAGCAACATAATGTTAGAAATTCCCAATCATCTCCTTTTATTAAAAAATCATTTGTATCTGTTGACTTTTTTCTATAATTCAGGCTATAATCACCCATCACACATTCAGCTATTTTCTCTTCTCTCTACTCTGTCTTTCTGCACCTCAAAATTTCTGTTCACTTCTTTTCTTTTATCCTGAGGCCTGCTGACAACTGCTTTTACATTCTCAACATTCCCCAGGTGAATTAGCAAGATGTCATTACAACAAATACATTTCCTCTCTAAGAGAAATTCCAGCACTGGCTTTTAAGACATTAAAATTTTTACATTTTTTCAATCTTTCTGTTGTAAAATATTAAAGAATACTAAAGGAGGTATAATATAGTGGTTAGCAGCTCATATCTGTAGTTAGTCTGTTTTCAAATTTTGGCCTCACTAGTTAGTGACTTGCACAAGTCATTTAACCTTACTAAACACCAGTTTCATCATCTAGAACAGCAGTAGCAAACAATGGTCCACAGACAAAATCTAGTATACTATCTTTTTAAAAATTTTTATTGTAATACAATCACACTTACTTGGTTATGGATTGCGTATGCAGCTTTTGAGCCACAATGGCAGCTGAGTAGCTCTGGCTGACTGACTGTTAGGTTAGCAAAGCCTAGAGTATTTGTTATTTGGCTCTTTCCCTAAAACATTTGCTAACTCCTGATCTAGAAATTTGGCTAAAGAACAGTCTCATAGGACTGTTGTGAGGCTTAAATGAGATAATACACATAGGTAGTTAACATGGCAGCCAGAATGTATAAACCTGCAATAAATGTTAGCTGCCATTATTGTTGTTAATAATAGTAATGCTCAGGGAAAGATCAGTGTTGGCAGATCAAAAGTTATGTGAACCAATACCCTCACCATTTTTTGCAGTTGAGGAAAATGACTGCCATGAGGACACATGATGTAGTTTTATTGAAAAATATTTATTAGCAAGGGGAAGAAAACAATATTTATTTTTGGAGTCAGTCCCCCAGGTGAGGTGTAAATATAATTATGAGACTGCATAGATATATTTTTACCACCCTGGTGAGACTAGGATACTTTAAGTCTTATTTTTCATCCAGGGGAAATAAATGTTGTTTTAAAAATCATAACTCATTGCTACTGTTAATTCAATAATAACAATTGTATATGGAGCTGCATTAGGGGAGAGTATATCACTAGTGTTTGGCCAGACAGCGGAACAATTAATAGAATCCCCATTTCCCCTAAGAGGTTTATTTGTCATGTCAAAGTTACTCTGGTCTGGTGCAACACAGATGGTGTTGTGACAGCACAAAATGATGAGTGCCACATTGTTCTTTCTAATGATCTTCTTCTGCTCGATTCATCTTGTTTTGCAGCCTTGAATCTCTGCTACATGCCTGTTTTTAAAATAGGGGACATCCGGTAGAGGAAGTCAAAGAGGATGCTGCTTCTTTTGCTATTTTTCTGATTGTTAAGTGGGTCCAGAAAGTCCTAAAACATACTATGAATAAGAAAATGAAAAAATATCACCAGCTTTATCACATAAATGAAAAAATAGTAAACTTTTCTCAAAAACAGTTGACTATATCCTAGTTTTATACAAAATGAATTCTGCTAAACTAGCTTAATTATCTCTATGATATGGTTCTGGGTATGATAATAAAGGAAAACATACATATTAAAAAGGACACAGTTAAATGATTATTCTCTTTCTTAATTCACTGTTGACAAGATACACAACAGGTTAGAGAATCAATAAAAGGATCAATAAAAATAGTGTAAATGTCAATAGAGAAAACAAGGTAGTTCATATAATGAGGAATCTCAAATTCAGAAACTGATATTGTAGTAATGTACTATTAAAATATACTTTGATTAAAATGGATGGATCTGTCAATTGAGTTGACAATTCAGGAATACATTCAAATTTGCACTGCTCTGAAATTCATTGTATAAGTTTTCACTTTTTTGCACTTCCATAGTTTCTGCTTGTTTAGATGTTGAGGTGAATGCTAAATATTAAGAGAAGTTTCCTTCATCCTGTAAATCTTCTCCAAACAGTGTCCTGTGAATAATAGCTATAAAATATAGAATAGTTTTTGTCAACTTTTAGAACCTGTGAAACTCTTAACAACATTCAGCATACATGTAAACCATCAATTTTAAATTATTTATGTTTTAAAATGTTTGTAATAATATTTTAAATTGGCAATTATACCAACTCCCTATTTGTGAGGAGGAGAATGTCATTTGTAACCAATGTATCAATATTAAACTTGATAAGCATTACCTTGAGTCATAAATTACAATCCTCATCCAGCCAAAGTTTTTCTTTTCCTTTTTCTTTTTTTTTTTTCTTTTTTTGAGACAAGGTCTTGGTCTTATTTTGACCAGGCAGGCATGTGCAATGGTACAATAACAGCTCACTGCAGCCTCAAACACCTGGGCTTAAGGTATCCTTCTGCCTCGGCCTGCCGAGTAGCTAGGACTATAGGCACATGCCACTATGCACAGCTAATGAGACTGAGGCGGGTGGATCATGAGGTCAGGAGATTGAGACCATCCTGGCTAACATGGTGAAACCGTGTCTCTACTAAAAATACAAAAAGAAAAAAATTAGCCAGGTGTGGTGGCGCACACCTGTAGTCCCAGCTACTCGGGAAGCTGAAGCAGGAGAATGGTGTGAATCCAGGAGGCAGAGCTTGCAGTGAGCCGAGATCGTGCCACTGCACTCCAGCCTGGGCAACTGAGTGAGACTCCCTCTCAAAAAAAAAAAAGTTTTTTTTTTTTTTTGAAGAGATGAGGTCTCACAATGTTTGCCAGGCTGGCCTGGAACCCCTGGCCTCAAGTGATCCTCTTGCCTTGATCTTCCACAGCCAAGTTTTTAATTCTGTTTTTAACTAAAGCAGAAAATCTTGTCACAATAATACTTTGTAAATGGCTTTAATTGTATATCATTCTGGGTATTTAAATCAAACTTCCTTCTAAGTCAATGAGGCAGTTTGTTCCAGACTCCAGATTCATTAATTCCTGATTCACTTTTTACTTTCCACTCTGAATTCTGCTCTATTGCAGCATTTTCATGTTGTTTGTAAATCTGTCTGATGATATATATTTTTAAACCTATTTTTTCCTCCAAAAAATGAGAAAACATTCAAATGCTAGGGAAAACTCTCAGTAATCTCATAGTAATACTTTCGATATACTTTTGTCTTCAGTGATAAAAATTAGACTATTTTGATGCTGAAATGATGGCTTTAGGCTCTGCAAGATACTAAATGTATTCCTGAAATGTTCCACTAAAACAAGCTGCGTGTAATCATTCAAATGGTCTTTTCTGGTAATACTGGTGTCATAAAGGAATGTCTTTCATCTCACTCCCTATTTTAATTTCACCTTCTCCTTTTACTTGACAGCATACTTCACTGTGGAAAACTAGTCACCCACTTATTGCCAGGTTTTTCACCAACATGCTGAAAGATGTATATATTCACTAGATGAAATGTGATTGCAATGAAAGATTTCACCATGTTCTTCAATACCGAATCAATAATATAGATGTATATTATTGACTACCAACTAAACTCTACATACAACAATGTGCAGGATTGACATGCAGGTAAAACCTGTTTTTATTTGTTTTATTTACTTGTTTTCATTGTAGAGTGGTGTTTTTCCTTGTTAGACACAGAAGTGCTGTTCTGTTAAGATTAATTTCAGTACATGTTTTCTAGTGTACACTACAAAAGAAAAATATTACCCCCATAGCACATTTTTCAATAATAAACTGCACAAAAAGACATCATGCACTTCTCCCTTCCACTGCACAAGCAAAAAGCTTGCTTGCATATGCATGGTCTTGTCTACTGAAAAATGAAATATGCTCATCATGTTTTAGTAATTGTTCTTCCACATTATATGTCATGGATATGTGTGTGCAAATTCTGGATTGTGCCTTAAAAGAAGGCGTTCCCTTCTCTTTGTCTGGGAAATGTTGAGAATAAGAACAGATTTCATGGACCTAGAGATAAAATGATGTGCTGAGGAGGGTAGAGGCCTCCTTCTAGCCTTAAATTATATGTGACTGAGAAATAAAATTTGATCTGTTAATCAGTTTTATTTATTTATCTGTGTTATAGGAGCTAAGTTGAGCTCTAATATAAACTAATCTCCTACATTAGAAAAAGATTACGTTCATGTTAATAAATCTGGTTGTGTCTATATCTATAGTTATTAGAGAAACTGCTTAATATTTCTGAACTTCAGCTTTTGAAGCTGTAAAACACAGAGGAAAACACCTACCCTACATAGCTGTTGTAAGGATTAAATGATAGGAAATATGTGAAGTGCTTTAATAGAGTTTCTAGTGTTATGCTTAAATACTCAGTAGAGTTTAACTGTTATTATTGAATTTTATATTTTGGTGCTTTGGAATATAACTAAATTATTAAATTATTTTCTGTGTGAATAGAGATTATATTTAATTAAGTCCTGTTACTTTAACTCACTTGATGTTGGGATACATTAGCCTGATTCTAGATCTATCTAGTAGATATACCACCAGCCAGACAACTCATTCTTTTTAGCCAGTGATCATGGTTCCCTTAGCTGATTTCTGGTTTGAATATGCTTATGCATTAAACAAAAGAATGGTTATAAATTGATTGGCATGTTGTAACATGTTGTAATTCCTTGATAATTGAAGACTATTATTATTTGATTTTTTTTTTTCTGTTAGCTGTTACATATTCTTCAATTAATGGTAAGGAAAAAATGATCCAAAGATTTAAAGTGATTTCTTTAAAATTCTTCTTCTAGGATTTGGAGCCAAGATGGCTGACTAGCAGTAGCCAGGAAGAAAAATCTCCCACCAAGAGACCAGGCCATGGAGAAAACTGGCACACTCTAAGCAGATCTTCAGAAAGAGGGCATTGAGAGTGGACAGAGGAAGGACAGAGACCTTGGGATGAAGGGGTTGGAAGTTGGGACCATGCATGGGGCTATGGGGCTGCTGAGCACCAGGACTTGTCCCTGTCCCCCTCCCCCGGTGGCTCCCAGGGAACTGATGAGTTAAACTGGCCAGGAGTGGCCTGCTGTCACCAGGGACCTCCAGAATCCTAGCTGCAAGAGACCCCACAAGCTCCACGACACTTGGGATGGCAGGGAGGGAAGTGTGGAGAGGGAGCAGGGTCAGGACTGTAGCTTGTGAGGAGCGCAGAAGGTTTGGCATGGGAAGGGCTGCAGTGGAGCATGGCCAGGAATGCCTATTTGCCAAAGCTTGCCAAGCTCTTCTAGGTGCCTTTGGCCTTTGGTAACTGCCAGACCTGGACAGAGAAGGGTAGTCTTGCCTATGGGATGGGAGCAGTATTATCTGAGCATCCGCCTGTCTGCTGGCCTCTCCTAGGGCCCCAGCCTTCTCACCCCAACTTGCATCTCAGCCCTCAGCCTTGGTTGCCCAAGCAGGGTGCTTCCTGGGATCCATCATTATAGTTCCTTCACTGGAAGACCACACCTAGCAGACCATGCCTAGGTGTAAAAAACCATTGTAGAGTTCCAGCAGACTGCCCCCCACCAATGTGCAGCCACCCATTTACAGCCTCCCTTGACTGAACCTCACCCGATCGCTTTGCCATCATGCACTTTTCCATGAGTCCAGCGCTTCCCTATGAACCACTTTGTTGGCACATGTGCATAAGCAGACCTCCCCTCCCCTCATCTCCTGTCATGTGCACATGCACCGTGTTGCCCCACTGCTGCTGGCACAAGTGTGCACACACTGACACTGCTGCTTCTTTTCTGACAATGCATGAAGGCCAACATACTGCCCCCACTGGTGCCCTGGCCCTGCCAACATGTGGACACTCCACTGCACCATCACTCTTATTGATGTGTGTGCAGGTGTGAGTCCTGCTGCCATCATCCTGAAGGACTGTGGCTGGTACCCCACATTAGAGGGTTGTTGCCAGGGTACCAGAAACATTTTAGCCTCCACCCAGCCCTGCAGGTGTCTAACTTCAAGGGTCCAAAGAATAAAGCCAGGAACCCAGTACCAGCCCCTCAGGACTAGAGCACACAGTTTAGAAGTGAGGAGCTCTCTTACCCCCACCCCCCAAAATCTTCCAAGATGAAGCCAGTTGATTGAATCCACCTTACATCACAATTAAACCCTCAAGGGAATCAAAGATAAAAGCAAAACACAAATCCAAAACCCATCCAAAAGACAGCAACTTCAAATATTAAAGGACAATCAGCCCACACAACTAAAACAGCACCAGTACAAGAACTCTGGCAACTCAAAGAGCCACAGTGCCTTCTTACCTCCAAATAACCACACTAGTTAACCAGCAATGGTTATTAACAACATTGAAATGGCTAAAATGACAGACATATACTTCAGAATCTGGATAGAAATGAAGATCACTGAGAGTCAGGGGAAAATTGAAACCCAATCCAAGGAGTCTAAGGAATCTAGTAAAACAATATAAGAAATATAAAACAGAATACGCATTTTAAGGAAGAACTACGCTGAGCTGATAGCGCTGAAGAACTCACTACAAGAATTTCATAATACAGTTGCTAGTATTGACAGCAAAATAGACCAACCTGAGGAAAGAATTCCAGAGGTCGAAGACAGGTTCTTCGAATCAACCGAATCAGACAAAAATAAAGATAAAATAAGACAAATAATGAACAAAACCTCCAATAAATATAAAATTATTATAGAGACCAAACCTACGACTCATTGGCATCTCTGAAAGAGAGAGAGAGAAAGAAAGCAACTTGGAAAACATATTGGAAGGTATTGTTCATGAAAACTTCCTCAACCTCCCAAGAGAGGCCAACATGCAAATTCAGGAAATGCAGAGAACCCCATTGAGATGCTATACGAGATGACCATCCCTAAGACACATAGTCATTAGTTTCTCCAGGCTCAATGTGAAAGAAAAAACATAAAAAGCAGCCAGAAATTAGGAGCAGGTCATGTGCAAAGGGAACCATCAGGCTAATAGCGGACCTTTCAGCAGAAACCTTACAAACCAGGAGACTGGGGACCTATATTCAGCATTTATAAGAAAATAATTTTCAACCAAGAATTTCACATTCAGCCAAACTAAACTTCATAGGCAAAGGAGAAATAAGATTCTTTACACAAAATCAAATGTTAATGGAACTCCTTACCATCAGACTGGTATTACTGTAGGTCCTTAAGGGTGTGCTAAACATGGAAACAAAAGATTATTACCTACCACCACAAAAACACACTTAGGTTCGAGGCCCACTGACACTATAAAGGAACTATACAATCAAGTCTATGTAACAGCCAACAGACAATATGATGACAAGTTCAAATCCTCACATATTGATATTAACCTTGAGTGTAAATGAGGTAACATCCCCCTTAAAAGGCAAATTGGATAAAGAAGCAAGACCCAATTGTAGGCTGTCTTCAAGAAACCCACCTCACATGAAACACCCAGAAGCTCTAAGTAAGGGGATAGAGAAAAATCTACCAAGAAAATGGAAAACAAACAAACAAACAAAAAACAGGGGTTGCTATTCTAATTTCAAACAAAACAGACTTTAAACCAACAAACATAGAACAAAGACAAAGGGCATTTCATAATGGTAAAGGGTTCAATTCAACCAGAAAACTTAACTATTCTAAATATATATGAACCCAACACTGAGGTACCCAGATTCATAAAGCAAATTCTTAGAGATCTATGTGAGACTTATATAATTACATGATAATAGTGGGAGACTTCAACACTCCACTGACAGTATTAGATACATCATGAAGCAGAAAACCAAGAAAGACATTCTCAGCACCTGAACTCAACACTTGACCAAATGGACCTTGCAGACATCTACAAAACTCTCCTCCCAACAACAGAATATACATTCTTCTCATCTGCACATGGAACATAATCTGAAATTGACCACATGATCAACCAAATAGAATTCTAAGCAAATTCAAAAAAGCCAGAATTATACTAGCCACACTCTTAGATCACAGCACAATAAAAACAGAAATCAATACCAAGAGGATGACTCAAAACCATTCAATTACATGGAAATTAAACAACGTGCTTCTTTGTGACCTTTGGGTAAAGAATGAAATTAAGGCAGGAATCAAGAAATTCTTTGAAATGAATGAAAACAAAGATAAAATATGCCAGAATTGCTGGAACACAGCTAAAGCAATGTTAAGACGAAAGTTTACACCGCTAAAAAGTTAGAAAGATATCAGATTAATAATCTAATAATCTAACATCACGCCTAGATGAACTAGAAAAACAAAAGCAAACCAACACCAAAACTAGCAGAAAACAAGAAATAACTACAATCCAATTTGAACTGAAGGAAACTGAGGTGGGAAAAACAATAAAAGTATCCACAAAACAAGAGGTTTGGTTTTAGAAAAAATAAATATGATTGAAAGATAGCTAGACTAAAAAAGAAAAAAGAGACAAGGTCTAAATAAACACAATCAGAAATGACAAGACATTACCCTAATTCCACAGAAATACAAGAAAGCCTCAGAAACTATTATGAACAAACACCTCTTCACACACAAACTGGAAAACCTAAAAGAAATGGATAAATTCCTGGAAACATACAACCTCCCAAGATTGAACTAGGAAGAAATTGAAACCACGTACAGAACAATAACAAGCTCTGAAATTGAGTCAGTAATAAAAGGCCTACCAACCAATAAAAGCCCTATACTACAGACATTTACAGCTGAATTTTACCAGATGTATAAAAAAGAGCTGGTACCATTCCTACTGAAATGATTCCAAAACACTGAGGAGGAGGAGGTACTGCCCCCTAACTCATTGTGTGAGGCCAGCATCCTAACACCAAAACCTAGCACAGATACAAAAAAAAAAAAAAAACCAAGAACGTTTCAGGTTAATGTCCTTGATGAATATAGACATGAAAATCCTCACCAAAACAGTAATTAACTGAATCCAGCAGCACGTCAATAAACTAATCCTTCAAGATCAAGGAGGCTTTATCCCTGAGATGTAAAGTTAGTTCAATATACACAAATCAATAAGTGTGATTCATCACATAAACAGAACTAAAAGTAAAAGCCATATGATCATCTCAATACAGGCAGAAAAGGCTTTTGATACAATTCAATATATCTTCTTGTTAAAAACTCTCAATAAATTAGGTATTAAAGGAAATATCTCAAAATAATAAGAGCCATCTGTGGCAAACCCATACCCAACATCATACTGAGGGGCAAAAGCTGGAAATATTTCCATTGAGAATTGGACAAGACAAGAATACCCACTCCCACCACTCCTATTCAACGTAGCACTGGAAGTCCTAGCCAGAGCAATCAGGCAAGAGAAAGAAATAAAAGGCTTCTAAATAAGAAAAGAGGAAATCCTACAGTCTCTGTTTATAGATAATATGATATTATACATAGAAAACCCTGTAGTATCTACACGGAAGTCCCTATATCAGATTAACAACTTCAGAAAAGTTTCAGAATACAATATCAATGTACAAAAATCAGTAGCATTTCTATACAATAAGAATGTCTGTGCTAAGAGCTATATTAAGAATGCAATCCCATTCATAGCCATAAAAAATAAAATGCCTGGAAATACAACTAACCAGGGAGGTGAGCAATCTCTAAAACAAGAATTACAAAATACTATTGAAATAAATAGGAGATGACACAAAAATGGAAAAATATTTCATGCTCATGGAAAGAAAGAATCAATATTGTCAAAATGGCAATATTTCCCAATGGAATTTACAGATTCAATCCATCACTATCAAACTGTCAAAGACAGTTTTCACAGAGTTAGAAAAAAATTAGTCTAAAATTCATATGGAACCTAAAAAAGGCCTAAATAGCCAAAGCAACCCTAAGCAAAATCAACAAAACTGGAAGCATCGTGCTACTTCGCGGTAACCCAGACAGCATGTTACTAGTACAAAAACAGACAGATGGACTGAAAGAACAGGTTAGAGGATCCAGAAATAAAGCCACACACCTACAATCATCTGATCTGCAACAAAGTTGACAAAAATAAGCAATGGAGAAAGATTCCCTATTCAATAAATGGTGCTGGGCTAACTGGATAGCCATATGCAGAAGATTAAAACTGGACCCCTTTCTTACATCATATACAAAAAACAATTCAAGGTGAATGAAAAACTTAAGTATAAGAGTTAAAACTATAAAACCCCCAAAGAAATCTAGGATATACCATTCTGGGTGTAAGCCCTGGCAAAGATTTTGTGACAAAGATGTCAAAAGCGATTGCAATGTCAACAAAAAATTGACAAATGGGACCTAATTAAACTAGAGTTTCTGCACAGCAAAGGAAACTATCAACAAAATAAGCAACAGCCTACAGAATGGGAGAAAAATTTTGCAAGCTATGTATTCAACGAAGGTCTAATATGAAGAATCTGTAAGAAACTTAAACAAATCAGTAAGCAAAAAACAACCTCATTAAAAAGTGGGCAAAGTACATGAACGAACACTTTTCAAAAGAAGACAGACATGCAGTCAACAAGCATAATAATAAAAAAGTTCAACATCACTAGTTATTAGAGAAATACAAATCAAAACCACAATGAAATACCATCTTGTGTAAGTCAGAAATTCCATTATTAGAAAGCAAAAAATCAACAGATGTTGGCCAGGCTATGGAGAAAAGGGAATACTTATACACTGCTGGTGGGAGTGTAAATTAGTTCAGCCACTGTGGAAAGCAGTTACGTAATTTCTCAAAGAACTTAAAACAGAACTGCCATTTGACCCAGCAATCCCATTTTTGAGTATACATGCAAAGGAATACAAATCATTCTACTAGAAAGATACATGCACTCATATGTTCATAGCAGCACTATTCACAATAGCAAAGACATGGAATCAACCTAAATTCTCACCAATGGTAGACAGGATAAAGAAAATGTGGTACATCTACAACATGGAATACTATGTAGCTATAACAAAGAATGAGATCATGTTTTTTTGTAACAACATGGGTGGATCCGGAGGCCATTATCTTAAGCAAACTTCCTGAAGAATAGAAAACCAAATACTGCATATTCTCATTTTTAGGTGGGAGCTAAACAATGAGTACCCATGGACACAAAGAAGGGGACAACAGATTCTGGGAATTTCTGGAAGACAGAGGGTGGGAGGAGGATAAGGATCAAAAAGCTACCTATCAGGTACTATGCTTATTGAACCTGGGCAACAAAATAATCTGTACACCAAACCCCTGTGTGTGTGTGACACTCAATTTACCTGTGTAACAAACCTGCACAAGTACCCTTGAAGCTAAAAAAAAAAAGCCTAAAAAAAAAAAGACAAAGTTATTTCTCAAGACTATGTATTTCCACTTTTGAGAAAAGTAGATAAAATCAAACTAAAGAAAGATTTTTGTTTAAAAGAATCTGTGGTAGCTAACAGTGTCAAAGACAAAGCTGACCACTCAGTTTATGTGTGTACGTGCTTCTTGGCGCCTGCAGTGTGGAATGTTTTTTCAAGCAATTAACTTTTTCTGTATTTCATCTTTTAAAGCATTTCACTATATTATTTGAAGATACAGATAACTATATAGATTTACTGCAACCAATTATAATTGAAAATATTAGGAGTTCATGTCCTTTGCAGGGACATGGATGAAGCTGGAAACCATCATTCTGAGCAAACTATTGCAAGGACAGAAAACCAAACACCGCATGTTCTCACTCATAGGTGGGAATTGATCAATGAGAACACCTGGACGCAGGGTGGGGAACATCACACACTGGGGCCTGTCATGGGGAGAGGGGTTGGGGGAGGGATAGCATTAGGAGAAATATCTAATATAAATGACAAGTTGATGGGTGTAGCAAACCAACATGGCACATATATATCTATGTAACAAACCTGCACGTTGTACACATGTACCCTAGAACTTAAAGTATAATAAAAAATACATAATTCAGATTTTAAATTTTTTTGGGAAAGACCTTAACATTTTCATATAAGAGTTTCATTAATAATTCATATTATAGTAGGCATAGTGGTTAGAAGCTGGACTCTAGAACTAGATACCAGTGTTTGAATCTTGATTTTGCCACATATTAGATTTGGGACTGCAGAATATTAAATTCTCTGAGCAAAAGTTTTCCAACTTAAAATCAGAATACTAAGAATACCTCTCTTGTAGAGTTATTGTGAGCATTAAGTGAACTAATATATGCAATGTACACAGAAGAGAGACTAATGTTATTACTGTTATTACAAAATTATTAAAAATACTTTTGTCTTGAGAATGTAAAATATTTTAATTATCAAGAAAATTGATTTAATATTATTTAATATAAAGCTTAGTATCTTTTGTAATTTTTTGAAAATATTTAGTTTAATCTTTCAAATATAGCTCTTTGTGTTCTAATTGCGCAGAGCGTTTAAGCCATACCTCATATTTCTATTATGTCCTTTTTGTATATTCTATCTTTTTCTCTTTATACATTAATGGAGATATTTTCAACTAATCTCTAAGTTTGCTAATCTTCATTTCAGCTATGGCTAATATGAATTAAATATATTTGTTGTCCCCAATTTCAGTTATTGAAATTGTAGTTTTATAATTTTCATTTTATTCTTTTATATAGATTCTAAAATTATGCTGCTTCACCCAACTTATATTTAATTTTCCTAGATATATTAATAATACAATTTTAAATTCCATATTTGATAATTTTAATATAAGATTCCTTTTGTGGGCATTTATCTACTATCTATTTTTCTTTACTTTTTAGTATTCTGTTCTTATTGCCCGATATGATAGGTAATTTTTGATTGAATGCTGAACATTGGTAAAATAAATTTGGGTGATACTTGACATTCTGAATGCAATTGTCTTCCTCAGGGAGGCCTTCCTGTTGCTTCTGGCAGACTATTAGGGAAGATTCAGATAATCTTAATTTGGTTTTTGTAAAGACAGGACTACATGTGATTAGCTCTTCTTTCTGCAATATAGTAATATAGGAATCCCAACAGGAAGCTTGACATGTTTATCAAGTGATCCTCCTTGATAGTTCCTGACCTTCAATGCTATGCACCCTCCCATAAGATTACTCCAAGTCTGCTTGACTTCTCAGACACTGCTTTCTGTATCTCTGCAGCTTGGATCTAGACACAATTTCTCATAAAGCAGCAAATGCTATAGCTAAAATGGGCCAATGTACACCTCAGGCTGTTGCTTCAGAGACTGCAAGCCCCAAACATTGGCAGCTTCTACATGGTGTTTGGCCTATGGATACACAGAAGTCAAGAACTGAGGTTTGGGAACCTTTACCGAGATTTCAGGGGATGTATGGAATGCCTGGATGTCCAGGCAGAAGTCTGCTGCAGGGGCAGAGCCCTCATGGAGAGCCTCTACTAGTTCAGTACAGAGGGGAAATGTGGGGTTGGAGACCCCACACAGAGTCCCCACTGGGGCATTGCGTAGTGGAGCTGTGAGAAGAGGGCCACCATCCTCCAGATGCCAGAATGGTAGACACACTGACAGCTTGCACTGTGCATCTGGAAAAGCCACAGACACTCAACACTGGCCACTGAAGGCAGCCAGGAGAGAAGCTGTACCCTGCAAAGCCACAGGGGTGGAGCTGCCCAAGGCTGTGAGAGTCTGTCTCTTGTGTCAATGTGCCCTGGATGTGAGACATGAAGTCAAAGGAGATCATTTTGGAACTTGTAGGTTTGACTGTCCTATTGGATTCTAGACTTGCCTAGGGCCTGTAGCCCCTTTGCTTTGGCCAATGTCTCCCATTTGGAACTGATATATTCACTCAATGCCTGTACTCCCATTGTATATAAGAAGTAAGTAACTTGCTTTTGATTTTACAGGCTCACAGGTGAAAGGGACTTGTCTTATCTCAGGTGAGACATTGGACTTGGACTTTTGAGTTAATGCTGGAATGAGTTAAGACTTTGGGGGACTGACTGTTGGAAGGGCATGATTGTGTTTTAATATGTGAGGACATGAGATTTGGGAGGGGCCAGGGGAAGAATGAAATGGTTTGGCCACGTCCCCACCCAAATCTCATCTTGAATTGTAGCTCTCATAATCCCACGTGGGTTGGAAAGGACCCAGTGGGAAGTAATTGAATCATGGGGGTGGGTTTTTCCCATGCTGTTCTCATGATAGTCAATAAGTCTCATGATATCTGAAGGTTTTATATAGGCAGTTCTCCTGCACACATGTAAGATCTTGTCTGCCACCATGTAAGATGTGGCTTTGCTCCTCTTTCACCTTCCGCGATGATTGTGAGGCCTCCCCAGCCATGTGGAAATGTGAGTCCATTAAAGTTTTTCTTTATCAATTACCCAGTCTTGGGTGTTTCTTCCTAGAAGAATGAAAATGGGCCAGTAAAGGGGAAAAAAGTGCTAAATACCAGGCTTATTTCTATGTTTCTTTTTTGGGGGGATTTTGCTCTCTAAATTCTTCTGCTATGGAAGCTCCTCAATACCTTCAAACAAAAATTTAAAAACATTGTATTTCGCTTCTCTGAATGTTCACAGGGGGATGGTTCATATAAAAATGCCAGTCATCATACCTATGTACAGAGAAGTTAGTATGTTCATTCTAGAAGAATCCATTGTCACACTGCCAAAGTCCTCTATCTTTCACTTGCAAAAGCTGAGTTCATTTTACTTCAAACATTTCTCTCTTATACACACACATAGATTTTCGCCTGTTTTATTTTTTCTAGTCCTTAATGTTAGCTCCCAAATTTTGGTTACTTTTTCAGGAAAATCATCTCCAGTTACTATTTTATATGGGAGTTATAATGTCCCCAGTTCAAATTAAGAGAAAATATAGTGCTAGTTTTACAAATACACTAATAAAAAGGAAAGCTGTAAGTCTTGATATGTAATTCAATATCAAAATGAATCATTATTCCTACCATATAAAGCCTCTTTAAAATTCCATAATGTACTCAATATGGATCTCCACAAAACAAATGCCTTGCTTATCCTCCTTTTCCCAATTTACACTGCAGAAACACAATTTTTAAAATAAAACATTTTGATGTTTATTTAAATATCAAAATTAAGCACTAATGATACAATTATAAGAATAACTATTTATTGAATAAAATATTGTTTGAATATAATACTGTTTTCTGTATGGGATCCAAATATTATTATATCTTTCTATTCTTCCCTGCTCCTGATTATTTAGCTGCATACTTTTGCCACAATTAGCAGGATCTAATACATACTTTTTGAAGCTTTCCTGTTTTCAATTTTCTAAATAAAAAAGGTACTTAGTCAAAAGAGGTCAATGCTGCTTTGAAATGCCAAGTGATCCTTTGCTTTTAACATAATTGAAACTTAAGCATCATAGATAAACACAATCTTGTGCATTCTGTGATGAAAAACTTGCTGGTTCAAATCTCTTTTACCAAGATATTGTTTTTAAAAATTCACCACTGTATCAGGAGGATGGAATCACTTTGCTCTATCTTAGCGGGTGCTGAGCCTGGATCACTGGTCCTGATTCACCCTTTGCTTCTGGTCCTGATTCACCCTTTGCTTCTGGTCCTGATTCACCCTTTGCTTCTGTTGTGTTTCATTTGTCTCTTTCTGCATTTCTTTTTCCTGCAGTAGTTCTGCTTGAGACCATATCAATACATTGGCACCTCTATTAAATTGGAAGTTAGGGTTAGAGATGTAATCCCTCTTTTCATTAAAGTCTCCTTGACACCTATATAAATTTACCCATTCTTCCCTTACAAACTTAATCTGAATCAAGATTTTGCAAGATGCAAACTTTTCCAGGCCACACAAGCTCTTGTTTTAACTTCCTCTGGGGAAACAGCAGCTTGAATAATTGACTGCTTAATATACAGACTAATTATGTGTTTAAGAATCAAAAAGATCTTCTCTAAGGCGATTTTTGTGTTCATCTTCTGTGTAACTAATTAGCAATTTTTCTGAATCAAAAAGTATTTTTCAATTGTTACCTGACCTAAAATATTTTAAGATATTTTATTGTAGAAGGAGAGATGACATGTAGACAGATAACAATAAGTCTCCATGGGAAAAGTACTCTAAAATTCATAAAACAAAAATGCTTTAGAAATTTAGAGGATAAAATGGTTACTCTTTACAATTCTCCCCGCCCCCCACTCCCCCCCCAAAAAATAGCAAAAGGGAATATCTGACTTGGCAATTAGGCTTTTGTGAGTCACTTTGGAATGTGATCCTCTTGTATGTAGAAGAAACATATTAATGAATCCAAATCATTGATGCACAAATAGGTTTAGATCCCAATTCCTCTTAAATAAGGGGCTGTTTATCTTTCTGCTGCTTTTTTGCCCCTTCTGTATTTTGGGTGGAAAAGTATTTAAAGTAAATTTAATAAATGTAAGAGAATTTGGCACTTTGAAGAGGACAAAAAAGCTTTTACTATGAGTTACTTGATTTGGTGTATAATTATAAAAGTAAAGGTTTTACTTAATTTACACAGAAGCATTCAGGAATTCATCTGTGGGGGAAGGTGTGGTATACCTACTTTCTGCTACAGATAAGAGTTAGATGTATTACAACACATGCATTCCTGCTGTGGTTCTTTCTTCCTTTTCTTTCAAGTATTAATGAAAGGAGTTTCTGATCCAGAATGGCTATTTGTCATGGACCACATTTATTTCTCTCTCTTAGTTCTTATTATGGAGAACATCATTGGAAAGACATCATACTTTCATAGATGACTAATCTATGATTAAGACAGATCACTCATTGCTTCATAAGTAACATCTGGCATCAAAGATAATTCCATTGACTTGAAATCTCATAAAACGTAACATCATTAGGTTGAAGAAAAGACTGTCATTATTTCTAGTTATAATGAAAGATTTCTACCAGAAAGTCACATAAAGATACTTTATAATTTTCCCCAAAGATCTATAAAGTGTCAAACACATTTTTTGAAGTTATCCTAGAAGTTTGCTTCCCCATGACAGCAGATCCTTGAACAGTGAGGAAAAAGGTGTAATGCTCAGGTACAGAACATGCTTTGCAGAGTGGCCTCCAATTTGCTAACACTTGTTTTACTGATGTATAACCACAGATACTAAAAGAAGAGAAAATTGATTTCTAATGAAAAATATGTTTCCATAGCCAATATTGTTCATAAACATTACTGCTTTCCCTCCAGATAATAAATTTTAGTGAAAAAATTCTGCACAGAATTACATCATTGATAGGTTTGAATTGTTGAGAAAGGTTTACTGTTTTCTGGGAATAAATCAAGAATTCTTTTATTTGTTTCCCAATCTATAATGATGTCAAATCAATGCTGGGAACTCTCCTCAGTTTGTATTGGGTAACTGTTTCTTTAACAAAGAAAATAACAAAAATCACAGTTAGTAATAATATGCTCCTAAATTATTATACAATAATAATAAAGACTCAGAGAATAATAAAACAAGGAAGAATTTGTTTAAAGAAACTCCTATCTGGAGCTTTAATTCAGAAATTAAATATTTTCGAGATTTTCTTTACTCTAATTCTGATTGCTTGATTGTTTTTGAAAAGTTTTGCTCATCTATCTTTCCTAGGGTACAATGAAAAAATTCCATATATACTATTCTTTGAAAACAATGTAATTTTAAAATAATTAAAATAATATGTACTTAAGGTGAAAAGGAATATGAGTTGATGGGTATCATATACTTTCCATTTATAGTATATATAAAATAAAGTATTTATAAATTGAAAAATCTATAGATGCTATGCCATATTAAAACATACATACACACAGTTTTTCGAAGCATTCTGTTTTTAATTTGCATACTTTTAATTGATAACTTTTCCTCCTCTAAGAAACAGGTGGGATAGAATCAGAAAGCAGAAGGGGGCTGAATTTATGGTACATACAAAGTTGTTTCTGTGAACACTACCTTGAATTCTAATTATATTATCATAAAAAATTTTCTATATTTTAAATAAATAATTTCAGAAAAGCTATCCCCATTAATATATATTTTCCTTTGCCAAATATTAAGCTTCCTTTAAATCTTGGTTACCCTGTTTGTAAAAGAAAACCAAAACCAAAATTCCAAAAAAAAAACAAAAAACAAAAAACAAAAAAACCATGAACACAAAAACTGCCAAATAAACTATGGTGTTCAAATTATCATAAATGACAGTCTTAAGAAAGACTAAAAATGTATTTACGAAATAAATTGTCTTGAAGCTTTGTATGTTAATGCGTATGTGTATGTGAATTTAAAATACAAAAGCATTTATGGAATATGTGGTTTGCTTTTTAAAAACTTGATGATAATCTTTGAAGAAAAGGGAATTAATATTTTTAAAGTACTAATTGCCTGGTACTCTGCCAGTTGCTCTACATTTATATTTTTAAATCTTTTGCATAACTCTATAATACATTTTTACTCATTAGGCCGTTGAAGCTCAGAAAAGTTAAGTAAAACATTCAGGGTTAAACAGCTATTGCATGCTGGAAATACGTTTCAAATACATAAATACCTGACTTTAAAAGACCACGTTCTTTCCATTACGTCTCTCCAGGGACGCCATTGTTTGTTCAATTATCACAGTCTTAGAGAAGTCTACTTGTGAAAATACTGATCAGCTGTCAGCAACAGTTAGACCTACAGTTAGCTTTCAGTTAAGTAGATTTTCTACATGAGGAAAAGCTATCTGAACTGAAAACATTGCTGTTAAATGGGAGAAGCAAGGCCCATTTAAAAGTAAGAAAAAAGTGTAAAGGGTCTGTTATTTTACTCTGTTTGCAAAGTAATAAGTGAGTCTGCGGTTTCTCTCGCATACACACACAAACACAGACACACACACACACACACACACCACTCAAGAACATAATATTTCTGGGTCAGAGAAATCTTTTTTTTGCTCATGGCCAAAAGCAGTCGTTAGAGCAATAACTTGCCACAGCCTCTCATGTTCCAGTTCTCACAGGGTGAGATGAGAAATGCTAGATATTTATCTGCCTGTGCAATGTGTTGCTTCACAGGAGAAGAACCCCAAACTTAGGAGACTGTGGACTTTTATTGGGGTAGTCTGGAGACAGATTACTCATATTACCTTGGAATATAAGCAAATCTCTAGGATAGTAGAGGAAGGCATTTCTAGATTTATTACTCTGGAATGGGAGGAAAAAGTCTCTGGGTGGCAGTGAGGGAGGAAAAGCTGTTAGCTTTATTATTGTGGAACGTCTCTAAATCTTTCTGGAGGAATACACTATCACTAGCTTCCATATTCAAACATATCCATTGCTCAAAAGGCCTAGAATATGATGGAATTCAAGCTATTCATGGAAACTTGTCTCTCAACAAAGCTGTGGCATCAATAATTCCCCTGTTTTGCTGGACCACTTCTATAACCTCTGGTTTGAACTGTTGCTTATATATTTAATGAAGGATTCTTCATTTTTATTTCTTTCCTTTCTATAGTTTGGTGAGATTATTAGCCCCAGAAAACAAAGCACGAAACAGCAGCTTAAGTCCAAGTAGTCTAATTGAAAGCATGATGTTTGGCAGCAGGAGCAAGAGATACAGTGAGTGAAACAGGGAAGGAAAGAGGAAAAGCCAGTACAAGCTTATACTTTCAAATTTCCTCCTTGTGGTCCTTTGGATATTCCATGTTCTGAGGGCAGGTGCCCTTCTGTCTCCTGGTAGCTCATGATGAATGGTAGCTGGTACGGAATGGTATTACATCACATCGGTCACACATGTTGTTGCTTTAATTTCTTTCTCTCACCTCCTGTTCTTGCTTCCATGCTCCCACATCAAGCATTTTCCCCTTTACCTTGGCTTCAGGCTCTGCTTTCCAGAGGATTTGGCCAAGACAAGTGTTTTTAAGTTTAAGAAACACTTCCACAAACGTCATCTTACATATATCATTCAAAAATTAAGATATTTAAAAATCAAAATGATATCATGAACATAGTTGAACTATTAAATTGTTTAAAGTTCTTACATAGAAAAAGAGCAATCTCCTGCCCTACTGCCTCCCTGCTCTGCCAATTCAATACCAAGAGGTGCTATTTTCAACTTTTGAACAGTTAACTTTCATTTACTTAAGTGTCCTTTTTATATGTGTATGAAGTTTCAAAAAATATCAAGTTTAGGGAGTATCTCTTTACTGCTTTATAGATAGCTGAGGGATTATCACCTTTACAGTGATTAGGCTTATTCCTTCTGCTCATCCCGTTCACCTATTTGCTTTTCCTTTGATTAATAATTGCCTTATTTTTCAATTTGCTGTTTTATACTTACTTGTAATCAATTTTTCCCCAACTTTTTCTAACACAGTCTACTAAATACAATAATCCTATTTCCAAGCACTCCAATATTAAATAACATTTCGGTTTTATTTCATTTTATTAGAAATCTCCTCTCCCATATCTCTATCCATTTGCTGTAATCTGGAATATTTAATCTCTAGGACTAATGTATAAATGTTACCCTGGCATTTATTCTTAGTTTCTCTCCTCTGTTAGATACCTTTTTTCATGAATCATTTCTTCCATTTTCTTGGTTTACATTTTCATTTTGCTGGCGCACATTCTTTAGCTTTCTTTAAAAGATCAATATTTTGAGGCCTGTTGAACTAGGCCAGTTTATAGGGCTCATCTAGGTTCAAAGTTGGAGAGAAAGACCACTCAGATTCGGCTCAGATTATTTTTACTTTGATTTATACCAAACTAGAAGACAATGTTAGAAAATATATGGGATTTATATATGGGGTATAAATGTGTAAGTGTGTACAGCCCAGACTCTACTCAAAGTTTTGTGAGCAATGCGGCCTGTACATAGTACACAAACCTCAAGATCCTAAGTACTGTGGACTGCATGCTTGCTGCTTTTCAGTCTATTAGCTTGGCAGGAGGGGTCATGTCAGCATTCAAGGGTCTGGCTAATGCTTTGCTGTCTTGTAAGTTACTGTAGCAATTGGCCAGGAGCAGAACTCTTTGTTCATGTGAAAATGTTTTTATTTTCCTGAAATTCTTGATTTGTAGTTTGGCTAGAGAGAATATTCTGAAATGAAAATCATTTTTCCCCCAATTTTGGATGCATGGCCTAACTTTCTTTTAACCTCCAATATTGCTCTTAAGTAATCAAATGTCATCCTCACTTTTATTCAATTCATCGTGTCATTTTTTTCCTCCACTCTTACAAATTTGGAGTCTTCCCTATAACCCATTAAGTTACTTCACTCACGAGCCTTCTCCAGCCTCCTGCCCACCTCCACAACATTGGTAGCAGTTGCAGGAGTAGAAAGGCAGGGAACTTTCTGGTTAGATGCAAATTTATTACCTACCTTTGGCTCTCTTCAGGAACTTTAATAAATATATTTTATTTTTAAGTGACAAATCATAATTATATCTATTTATGGGGCACTTTTCATAGTTCAATAAAGTGTCTTTAGGTTTCACTCTCTTCTATTGTTTCATATCACCAGGACTGCACAATTCAAGAAAGATCTATATTGATCAAAAGAATATATCTGATATGTCTGACAATGAAATCCAGAGATGAATCATAGTCGGGAGTTCAGGGGTGATGGACTGATGCTCGGCACTGAGCTTGTTTAAATAGAACAACTTATGCTAAGTAAAAATGAAAATTATGGTTAAAGAACTGAATGCAAGTTTATAAACATTGATCATGTGGAAATAATCAACAAAAATCAATAAGTCATGAGAAGTTTAATAATTACTTTTGAAACTAGTGAATATATACCTACTTTTGAAACTAGTGAATAATAAATGAGCAGTATTTTAGTCTAGTAATTACAGAAATAATGGTTTGCTTATGTCCTAAAATTACAAATGTAATCTACTTCAAAACTGATTTAATAATTAGCAATCATCCCCTGTAAGAACTCGATTATGATATTCTCAATTATGGATGAAAAAGTTATCAAATTATTAATGTTTCTTCTCATGTTCCCCTCCTTTTAAGGAAGAAGTATTCATTTCTTGTTATATTTGCTGCTGTAACTGTTTTGAATAAATAAGTTATTCAAAACAGAGACATTGAAGAGACATTGCAGTTGAGAGGATAGGCATGGCAGGTGCTAAGTATCACTTGATATAGATAGAAGAATAAGGACATCGTGAAACATTACATGTATTAATTTACTTTTAGAGACCAATACATATTCTAATTGCTTTTAAATTGTTTTAAATTATTATAGCTTTGTTATTGATGTTTTCTGAATAGAACTTCATGCTGTGATTGGGTCACAAGGGAGCTTAACTTTAGGTGGTACACCTTTGCAAATACCAGCCTAGGTATTTTGTAAGATTTACACTTACCAGTTTACATATATTCAGTGTTTTAAGAGAAAGAAAAGTGTAAGCAAAATGCTTTATTAACCTCTTTAATTGAAAAATAAAATAATAATGGTAGCCACAAATAAGTTAACTATCATTATTTCTTTGTTTTCCCATATGGCATTCCTAGATCTTAGTTAAAACAATTTATCTGTGCTATAATTCCAGGTCTATTTATTTCTTGTACAATTGCAGGATAGAATTAATCAAGCTTTAAAGTTGTAAGGGACCTAGAAGTTTAAGTTCCCTCAGGCAGTTAATAGCAGAGAACGACTTAGAATTCAGGTTTTTGGGCTGATGATTTTCTTTGCACGATAGTATGCTGTCTCTAAAGCTGTGAATCTCAAATTTGATGCATAATATTCATTAGGAACCACTAGACAATCTCTCAGAAGTGGGGTCAAATGCAGAAATAAGCATTCTTAAGAAGTACTCCAGTTGTCATAGTCCACACTTTGGGTACACATTGTCTTAACGTTGCTTCTTTTAAAGCTGTTAGTGGTCACTTGTTTTCACAAAATATTTATATCGAATTGTTTTCATGCCTGATTAATGATAGTGGAGTAAATTTTGTTTTCATCCTTCCAGAAAGAAATCAGATAAAATCTGACCTTATTGTGTGTTACTGTAAACTTTTCAAAAGTTGAAAACCGGTTATTATCGAAATAATTTTACAAAGTAGTTTCACATCATGGTTGACTTGGATTAACCTCTTTGATATCTGTACAAATCTTTAGCAGTTTAAATCATTTAAATCTCAGCCCTAGATACTTATTTCAAATTTCTTTTCTATAGGCAGTAACAACTTTTAGGGGAATAGAATTTCTGTGTATCTGATCTTCAGCATTATTTCATGTTTTTCTTCATCTGCATTATAAAACTTTATGAACCTGGGCTGTAATACAACAATGTAGTTTTCAGTCCATTGGTGTTGCTGCAATCAGTCTTCTGAGACGGCTTTGTGGACATGATTCTGCAGGTAATGGGCTGTTTCAGTTCTGCTTGAGCTTTCATTGCTATCTCCACCCCAGCAACAGCTGTGTTTTACTGTTGTCCTTTGGAATACATAAATAAAGGGGAGAACATGGGTATTCCTTTTAATATTACTTCCCAATCAATACTTGTTGTAACTAAATAGAGTGTTTGGTTGCTTTGAGAGAAAGACATTATGAAAATTCATGGCAACTTAACATATTTTCATAAATTATATATATATATATATACACACATACACACAAATGGAACATACATGAATTATACATAAGTTATATATATATTTAATTATATAAAGTATCTACATGGAACATTCTCTATGACAGTTCTGAATCACATTCTGAAAGTTTTCTGTCTAATTCTAGTAAGCCTTATTTTTGAAAAATTAACTGTTTTAGTGAAACAGTGTTCTTTCATAAGAAAATGGAAAATAAAACAACATAAATAAAGTTATTTAGTTTGGAAGAAGTTACAGAATTATCCAATTCAGAGGTTGACAAACTATGACTTGTGTCCAATCTGGTCCCCTGCATGTTATTATAGGTAATGTTTTATTGGTACACAACCACTACCATTCATTTATCTATTGTCTATACATACCCAGGTTATAACAGTGGAGTTCAGCTGTTGTGAGAGATGCCATATGACCTATAAAGCCTAAATTATTTACTATTTGACCCTTTATAGAACAAGTTTGCTGAACCCTCATCTAAAGCAATTGTTTGAAGCCTTTACAGAATTCTTGGAAAGCTTTTGAAAAAATACAGAACCCCTCCTCCTCCAAAGGAATGCAGCTCCTTGCCAGCAATAGAACAAAGCTGGATGGAGAATGACTTTGACAAGTTGAGAGAAGAAAGCTTCAGACGATCAAACTTCTCTGAGCTAAAGGAGGAAGTTTGAACCCATTGCAAAGAAGCTAAAAACCTTGAAAAAAGATTTGATGAATGGCTAACTAGAATAACCAATGTAGAGAAGTCCTTAAATGACCTGATAGAGCTGAAAACCATGACAGAAAAACTACGTGACAAATGCACAAGCTTCAGTAACTGACTCGATCAACTGGAAAAAAGGGTATCAGTGATTGAAGATCAAATGAATGAAATGAAGTGAGAAGAGACGTTTAGAGAAAAAAGAGTAAACAGAAATGAACAAAGTCTCCAAGAAATATGGGACTATGTGAGAAGACCAAATCTACGTCTGATTGGTGTACCTGAAAGTGACGGGGAGAATGGAACCAAGTTGGAAAACACTCTGCAGGATATTAACCTAGTAAGACAGGCCAACATTCAAATTCAGGAAATACAGAGAATGCCACAAAGATACTCCTCGAGAAGAGCAACTCTAAGACACATAATTGTCAGATTCACCAAAGTTGAAATGAAGGAAAAAATGTTAAGGGCAGCCAGAGAGAAAGGTCAAGTTACCCACAAAGGGAAGCCCATCAGACTAACAGCAGATGTCTCAGCAGAAACTCTACAAGCCAGAAGAGAGTAGGGGCCAATATTTAACATTCTTAAAGGAAAGAATTTTCAGCCCAGAATTTCATATCCAGCCAAACTAAGTTTCATAAGTGAAAGAGAAATAAAATCCTTTACAGACAAGCAAATGCTGAGAGATTTTGTCACCACCAGGTCTGCCCTACAAGACCTCCTGAAGGAAGCACTAAACATGGAAAGGAACAACCAGTACCAACTACTGCAAAAATCTGCCAAAATGTAAAGACCATCAATGCTAGGAAGAAACTGCATCAACAAATGAGCAAAATAACCAGCTAACATCATAATGACAGGATCAAGTTCACACATAACAATATTAACCTTAATTGTAAATGGGCTAATTGGTTGAATTAAAAGACACAGACTGGCAAATTGGATAAAGAGTCAAGACCCATCAGTATGCTGTATTCAGGAGACCCACATGCAGAGACACACATAGGCTCAAAATAGAGGGATGGAGGAAGATCTACCAAGCAAATGGAAAACAAAAAAAGGCAGGGGTTGCAATCCTCGTCTCTGATAAAACAGACTTTAAGCCAACAAAGATCAAAACAGACAAAGAAGGCCATTACATAATGGTAAAGGGATCAATTCAACAAGAAGAACTAACTATTCTAAATATATATGCAAACAATACAGAAGCACCCATATTCATAAAGCAAGTCCTTAGTGACTTACAAAGAGACTTAAACTCCCACACAATAATAATGGGAGACTTTAACACCCCACTGTCAACATTAGACAGATCAATGAGACAGAAAGTTAACAAGGATTTCCAGGAATTGATCTCAACTCTGCACCAAGCAGACCTAATAGACATCTACAGAACTTTCCACCCCAAATCAACAGAATATACATTCTTCTCAGCACCACATCGCACTTATTCCAAAATTGACCACATAGTTGGAAGTAAAGCACTCCTCAGCAAATGTCAAAGAACAGAAATTATAACAAACTGTCTCTCAGACCACAGTGCAATCAAACTAGAACTCAGGATTAAGAAACTCATTAAAAACTGCTCAACTATATGGAAACTGAAAAACCTGCTCCTGAATGACTACTGGGTACATAACGAAATGAAGGCAGAAATAAAGATGTTCTTTGAAACCAATGAGAACAAAGATACAACATACCAGAATCTCTGGGACACATTTAAAGCAGTGTATAGAGGGAAATTTATAGCACTAAATGCCCACAAGAGAAAGCTGGAAAGATCTAAAATTGATACCCTAACATCACAATTAAAAGAACTAGAGAAGCAAGAACAAACACATTCAAAAGCTAGCAGAAGGCAAGAAATAACTAAGATCAGAGCAGAACTGAAGGAGATAAAGACACAAAAAACCCTTCAAAAAATCAATGAATCCAGGAGCTGGTTTTTTGAAAAGATCAACAAAATTGATAGACCACTAACATGACTAATAAAGAAGAAAAGAGAGAAGAATCAAATAGACACAATAAAAAATGATAAAGGGGATATCACCAGCAACCCCACAGAACTACAAACTACCATCAGAGAATACTATAAACACCTCTATGCAAATAAACTAGAAAACCTAGAAGAAATGGATAAATTCCTGGACACTTACACTCTCCTGAGACTAAACCAGGATGAAGTTGAATCCCTGAATAGACCAATAGCAGGCTCTGAAATTGAGGCAATAATTAATAGCTTACCAACCAAAAAAAGTCCAGGACCAGACAGATTCACAGCTGAATTCTACCAAAAGTACAAGGAGGTGCTGGTACCATCCCTTCTGAAAATCTTCCAATCAATAGAAAAAGAAGGAATCCTCTCTAACTCATTTTATGAGGCCAGCATCATCCTGATACCAAAGCCTGGCAGAGACACAACAAAAAAAGACAATTTTAGACCAATATCCCTGACGAATATTGATGCAAAAGTTCTCAGTAAAATACTGGCAAACTGAATCAAGCAGCACATCAAAAACCTTATCCACCATGATCAAGTGGGATTCATCCCTGGGATGCAAGGCTGGTTCAATATATGCAAAACAATAAACGTAATCCAGCATATAAACAAAACCAAAGACAAAAATCACATGATTATCTCAATAGATGCAGAAAAGGCCTTTGACAAAATTCAACAGCCCTTCATGCTAAAAACTCAATAAATTCAATATTGATGTAACATATCTCAAAATAATGAGAGTTATTTATGACAAACCCACAGTCAATATCATATTGAACTGGCAAAAAATGAAAGCATTCCATTTGAAAACTGGCACAAGACAGGGATGCCCTTTCTCACCACTCCTATTCAACATAGTGTTGGAAGTTCTGGCCAGGGCAATCACGCAAGAGAAAGAAATAAAGGGTATTCAATTAGGAAAAGAGGAAGTCAAATTGTCCCTGTTTGCAGATGACATGATTCTATATTTAGAAAACCCCACCATCACAGCCCAAAATCTCCTTAAGCTTATAAGCAACTTCAGCAAAGTCTCAAGATACAAAATCAATGTGCAAAAATCACAAGTATTCATATACACCAGTAGCAAACAGAGAGCCAAATCATAAGTGAACTCCCATTCACAATTGCTTCAAAGAGAATAAAATACCTAGGAATCCAACTTACAAAGGATGTGAAGGACCTCTTCAAGGAGAACTACAAACCACTGCTCAGTAAAATAAAAGAGGACACAAACAAATGGAAAAACATTCCAAGCTCATGGATAGGAAGAATCAATATCATCAAAATGGCCATACTGTCCAAGGTAATTTATAGATTCAATGCCATCCTCATTAAGCTACCAATGACTTTCTTCACAGAATTGGAAAAAACGACTTTAAAGTTCACATGGAACCAAAAAAGATCCCGCATTGCCAAGACAATCCTAAGTCAAAAGAACAAAGCTAGAGGCATCATGCTACCTGACTTCAAACTATACTACAAGGCTACAGTAACCAAAAGAGCATGGTACCAGTACCAAAACAGAGATATAGACCAATGGAACAGAAGAGAACCCTCAGAAATAACACCACACATCTACAACCATCTGATCTTTGACAAACCTGACAGAAACAAGAAATGGGGAAAGGATTCCCTATTTAATAAATGGTGCTGGGAAAACTGGTTAGTCATAAGTAGAAAGCTGAAACTGGATCCCTTCCTTATACCTTATACAAAAATTAATACAAGATTGATTAGAGACTTAAATGTTAGACCTAAAACCATAAAAACCCTAGAAGAAAACCTAGGCAATACCATTCAGGACATAGACATGGGCAAGGACTTCATGTCTAAAACACTAAAAGCAATGGTAACAAAAGCCAAAATTGACAAATGGGATCTAATTAAACTAAAGAGCTTCCGCACAGCAAAAGAAACTACCATCAGAGTGAACAGGCAACCTACAGAATGGGGGAAAGTTTTTGCAATCTACTCATCTGACAAAGGGCTAATATCCAGAACCTACAAAGAACTCATACAAATTTACAAGAAAAAAAATCAAACAACCTCATCAAAAAGTGGGCAAAGGATATGAACAGACACTTCTCAAAAGAAGAAATTTATGCAGCCAACAGACACATGAAAAAATGCTCATCATCACTAGCCATCAGAGAAATGCAAATCAAAACCACAATGAGATACCATCTCACACCAGTTAGAATGGTGATCATTAAAAAGTCAGAGAACAACAGGTGCTGGAGAGGATGTGGAGAAATAGGAACACTTTTACACTGTTGGTGGGACTGTAAACTAGTTCAACCATTGTGGAAGACAGTGCGGCGATTCCTCAAGGATCTAGAACTAGAAATGCCATTTGATCCAGTTATCCCATTACTGGGTATATACCCAAAGGATTATAAGTCATGCTGCTGTAAAGACACATGCACTCGTATGTTTACGGCGGCACTATTCACAATAGCCAATACTTGGAGCCATCCCAAATGTCCATCAATGACAGACTGGATTAAAAAAATATGGCACGTATACACCATGGAATACTATGCAGCCATAAAAAAGGATGAGTTCATGTCCTTCGTAGGGACATGGATGCAGCTGGGAACCATCATTCTCAGGAAACTGTCACAAGAACAGAAAACCATACACCGCATGTTCTCACTCATAGGTGGGAATTGAACAATGAGAACACTTGGACACAGGAAGGGGAACATCACACACTGGGGCCTGTTGTAGAGTCGGGGGAGGGAGTAGGGATAGCATTAGGAGATATACCTCATGTAAATGACAAGTTAATGGGTGCAGAACACCAATATGGCACATGTATACATGTGTAACAAACCTGCACGTTGTGCACATGTACCCTAGAACATAAAGTATAAAAAGAAAAAAGAAAAGAAAAAATACAGAAGTCTGGATCCCTTACTTAAGGATTGATATGGTTTGGCTCTGTGTCTCCAGCCAAATCTCATGTCAAATTATGTTTCCCATATGCTGAAAGTGGGGCCTGGTGAAAGGTGATTGGATCATGGGGGCAGTTTCTAATGATTTAGCATCATCTCCCAAATGCTGTCTTGTGGTAGAGTTCCCACAAAATCTGATGGCTTAAAAGTGTGTGGCAATTCCCTGCTCTGTCTCTTTCCTGCTGCCATGTAAGATGAGCCTTGCTTTCCCTTCGCCTTCCACCATGATTGTAAGATTCCTGAGGCCTCCCCAGTCATGTGGAACTGTGGGCCAATTAAAAATATTTTCTTTATGAATTATCCAGTCTCAGGGAATTCTTTATAGCAGTGTAAAAGTGGACTAATAGAAGTATTTAAATTTACTAGATTTGGGAAGGTGCTTAGAGCTTCCTACCTAATTCAAACGTGTGGTTAAAATTAAAAACCACCTACTGACTTCTTCAATAAATTACATTATTCACAAAGTACATTGCATTTTTCTGAAAGGATAGGAGACCAACCAGAGAGACTCAGGCTTATTAATTATGGGCTCAGATAAAAACAAAGACTTGTTAGTTATGGGCTCAGATTTAACTAAGATGACTTTCATTTTTTTATTGATTGACCAAATAGATTTTTCATGAATGACCTGGCATGACTTGAGATGGTCCTAGAGAAAGTGAGCACCATGTAAAATAAATCATTGTTCAGAGGAAGGAAATATTACTTTGAGTTGAAGTGTCAGAGACAACATCACAAATAAATATTTTTAACTGTGCCTACAAGCTTCAAATACTGGTAGGATTCAATGCTGCAGACATGGGTACTGTAGATATTATCTTCATTGCCTATTTTTTTCTTCTCTGCAAGTCTGCCCTAAAGGCCCAGGAATCAGAGTTTTTGCATTGTGGTTTACCTTGCCCATTCAATTCAACAAAATGTTAATCCAGGCACTCAGTGCTATGAAGTGTTGAGCGCATCACAGTGAACAAGACAGATGTGGAACTTGCTCCATAGAAGATCTCCATACAGTAGCAACATAGCATAATAAATGCTCTGGTACAGGGTAGTACAGAGAAGTACAGGGTAGCTTCAGGTCACATAGTACAGTTACCTTACTTAGCCTTGCATACTCTGAGAAATCTTTTTAAACTAAATTCTAAGTTGGAACATTTTGAAAGATTGGTATGGAATAGGGTGAGATAGGGACTGGTCAAAGGTAGAAGGATGGGAAGAACAAAGCAAGAAAGGGTAATAATTTGGCCGGGCGCAGTGACCCATGCCTATAATCCCAGCACTTTGGGTGGCCGAGGTGGGTGGATCATAAGGTCAGGAGATCGAGACCATCCTGGCTAACACGGTGAAACCCCATCTCTACTAAAAAAAATACCAAAACCTCAGCCAGGCATGGTGGCGGGCACCTGTGATCCCAGCTCTCGGGAGACTGAGGCAGGAGAATAGTGTAAACCCAGGAGGCGGAGCTTGCAGTGAGCCGAGATCACACCAATGCACTCCAGCCTGGGCAACAGAGCAAGACTCCGTCTCAAAAAAAGAGAAATGGTAATAATTTGGGAGTGATTAGCAGAGTACAAGACGGGTGATATTGTGGACATGTGTTTGAAGAGTAAGTAAAATTCAGATTTTAAGGGCTTTTATTTGTTTATTTTAAATTAATAAAAATATTTTATTGAATTTCATGAACTCGGTATTTTTTTAAGATTTCAAATCTTTGCACACAACTTTCCACTATAATTTCTAAAATAGTGGAAGTTAGGACATCAAGAATGTCACTTATCTTCTTGTGTCACATAGCACAGACATCTCAACACTTCCCGTTGACTCCCTTTCTGGTGAACCAAAGAAGAACACAAAAGGGAAACTCAAGTATGATCCAAATTATGTAGTGCATTCCGAAGTGTATGTGGCATGATTTGGGGGTTGATTTTCCTCTCACTTCAGTATAGCATGCTCATAGACAGGTGATCTCCTTAAATATTCTATCCCTTTCCATCATTGTCCTCTGCTACAATAATAGAGTAGTTGGTAGTCATGAAGGGCTTTTTAAACGCCATGTTGAGGAGTGTGGAGTTTCTACAGAACAACAGGAAAACCTAAAAGAGTTTTGAATTGTGGAATGACATCATCAGAGAGCGAATGTGTTATTATGCTGATATAGGTGGGAAAGATTTAAGTAGGAGCAGGTCTTGAGATAAGAAATTCAATTATGTGTTTGATACAGTATTTCAAGACCCAGAAGCTGGTCCAATGAGGCACAGTGGTGACAACAGTGAAGGAGATAAGCAGATGAGTTTCAAAGATAATCTGGAGGTGCAGTAGATACAGGATATGGAGATTGTTTATGTTTTGGATATAAAGAGGGAATCATCAGGGATGACAGAAGATCTGGCTCCATCTTTGCCCAGAAAAATAATTTGGAGTGTGTAGTATTGACCTATGGAATATACTGCTTCAGTAATTGTATCTCTCTTGCCTCCAACTCTGCTACTAAAATAACCATGAAAAAAACCCACTGGCTCTCCTGAGACCACCAATACGAAGTCAATTTGCTTCATGACCCTTGAGGAGAGGGTTGATTTGGAGGATTACATTTTGTAACTCACTGGGGGCTCATGTTGAAATGAACTGTGACATATTCGCAACTATCTTAATATTGCAAAATGTAGAAGGCAAGAATATTTGCATACCTCTGTCTGCCAACCTTGGACAAGAAACCCCTTTCACCTTAAAAATCCATTCAGCCTTCCAAATGGTCCCATTTCATGTATGACTCATATTCATTCAACTGCTGTACTTGAAACATTTAAAGGATCCATGGGCCATTTACTTCTTTTCGAGATTGTTAGTAATGGTATCTTGGGGATTTATGCTTCCTTTACCATGTTTCGTGAACTGTGAGGTGGGTCTTTGCTATCATTTATCCTAGTCCTGGAAAAGCCATAGCAAGAATAAGAGAAAAATAGTGAGGGAGGCAATGTTTGTATTTATTGTTTGTACACTGAGCATTGGCAAAACAGTATTCTGCATTCAAATGATAAATATTCAGCAAAGGATGTATCAGGCATAGAATTACCGAGTGAAATGAATAGGTTTTATCTGGATTCTTACTGATTCCAGGTTAGTCATTCATCAACTTTATTTAAAATAGCACATGACTTGCTATGAAAGCAATGTGTTCCTGCATTCCCTTTCTAACTCACTGCACTTTGACTCCATGCATTGTAAAGTTTTCTCTCTCACTTTTATAGTCAAACATTAAATGTAAGTAGTTGTGGAGACTGGAACTAGCTGAAATTAGCTATCCTATTTTTAAAATGTAATTTATTCTTTCCTTTGCAGTCTTTTCCTACTAGACTATAAAGTCCTCTGTAATATCACAAATTACTTCCTCTCCGTATGCTAATTTCTTACCCAGTTCCCAACCATAGTAGTTATTTGATCTGTACTTAAAAATTTTATTAAATTCCCTTTTCTACCCACTCTTTACACTGAACTCTCTTAAAGGTTTTCTGTGTCTTTAGGTGTCTTATGTTAACTATAAGCCATTTTTCTTTCTCTTTAAAATGTCGCTTCTCTTATCACCTAATCTGAAGCTTTTTCAGAATTATTACACTTCCGGAAGGTTTTGATCTACCTGCGTTTGAAGTGTTGCTACCACTAACACATCTGTACTTGGCATTTCCAAAAGCAGTAAAACATTTCAGTAATTTTTGTGTATAATTTCAGATTGTAGGAAAAAAATTATCTGAAGGAAAGGTAGGTGGAATTCTCTAGTCAACATTTCTTTATTGACTGCTCTGTGTCTTCTGATCCTAGAAGCCCAGCCTCTATGGCTCTGTGACTAGCAGGTATTAGTAGATCAATGGCTAAGACACCAGGACCTGCTAAATGCCTAGAAATAACTTACAGAAATTGCTGTCTTCTCCTGCCTGTCTAAACTTTAAAAAGTCAGCAAAGAATGTGATCTTTCAGGATGGGAGGGCAAGACGGCCAACTAAATGCAGAGAAGTGAAACAGCTCCCACAGAGGGACTGAGACAACTGGCATGCTTTCTACGGATCTTCACAGGGAAGGCACTGAGAGGGGGTGGAGGGAAGACATGGAAGCTGGGCTGAAGAGGAAGTCTCCAGCAGGGGCCCCTTGCTCACTAACCCCCAGCTGCCTTGCCACCCCCCGCTTTGGTGAATGCCTTCAAGGAGGCAGGCAGCCCTGCATCTGCTAGCATGCTGTTGCAGCTGCTGCATATCAGCTCCCCCAGCGCAGGGAACCCTAAACCTTGAGGAGCCAGAGGACAAAGTTAGGGCCCAATAAAAATCTCCCAGAGTTAGAGCACACAGTCAAGGAGTTGGGAACTAAGTATTGACCCTCTAAAATCTCCCAGAAACAAAGCCAGTTGGCTGAATCCACCTTATACCACAACCAAACCCTCAAGGTCATCAAATAGGATTAAAAAAACACCCATCTAAAGGTCAGCAGTCTCAAAGATTAAAAATGGATAAGCCCACAAAGTGAAGAAGAGTCAGCATAAGAATGCTGAAAACTCAAAAGGCCTGAGTGCCTTCTTTCCTCCAGATAACCTCATCACCTCCCCACCAAGGGTTCGGAACCAGGCTGAAGCTGAGATGGCTAAAATGCAGAAGTAGAATACAGAATATAGATAAAAGTGAAGATCATTGAGCTACAGGAGCATGTTGAAACCCAATGGAAGGAAGGTAAAAATCATAATGTTAATAAAACATTGCAGAAGCTGACAGATAAAGTAGCCAGTATAGAGAAGAACGTAACTGACTTGATAGAGCTGAAAAACACACTACAAGAATTTCACAGTGCAAACACAGGTATTATTAGCAGAATAGATAAAACAGAGGAAAGAATCTCTGAGTTTTAAGACTGGCTTTCTGAAATAAAAAAGGCAGAAAAGAATGAGAAAGAATGAACAAAACTTCTGAGAAGTATCAGATTACATAAAGAGATTCAATCTATGACTGATTTGTATACACGAAAAAGATACGAAAAATGGAACCAACTGGGAAAGCACATTTCAGGATATCATCCATAGAACGTTCCCCAACCTAACTAGAGAGGCCAATGTTCAAATTCAGGAAATGCAGAGAACTCCAGTCAGATACTTTACAAAGATCATCCCCAAAACACATAATCATCAGATTCTCCAAGATCAAAATGAAAGAAAAAATGTTATGGGCAGCTAGCAAGAAAGCTTAGGTCACCTACATAAGGAAGCCCTTCAGACAAACAGTGGACCTCTTAGCCAAAATCCTACAAGCCAGAAGAGATTGGAAGCCAGTATTCAACATTCTTAAAGAAAATAAATTCCATACCAGAATTTCATATCTGGACAAACTAAGCTTCATAAGCAAATGAGAAATAAGAGCCTTTTCAGACAAGCAAATGCTGAGGGAATTCTTATCTACCAGATCTGCCTTACAAGAACTCCTGAAGGAAGCACTAAGTATTGGAGAGGAAGGTCCATTACCAGCCACTACAAAAACACACTAAAGTACACAGACTAGTGACACTATAAAGCAACCACATAACAAGTCTTCAAATTAACCAGCTAATACGTGATGACAGGATCAAATCCACACATATCAACACTTACCTTAAATATAAATGGTCTAGATGCCCCAATTAAAAGATACAGAGTGGCAAGCTGGATAAAGAACAAAGACTCATTGGTAGGCTGTCTTCAAGAGACCCATCTCACATGCAATGCACATGGGCTTAAAATAACACTGGGACCTGTTGTGGGGTGGGGGGAAGGGGGAGGTATAGCATTAGGAGATATACCTAGTGTAAATGACGAGTTAATGGGTGCAGCATATCAACATGGCACATGTATGCATATGTAACAAACCTGCATGTTGTGCACTTGTACCCTAGAACTGAAAGTATAATAATAAAAATAAATAAATAAAAGGATGGAGAAAAATCTACCAAGAATATGGAAAACAGAAAAAATCAGGGGTTGCAATCTTAGTTTCTGACAAAACAGACTTTAAATCAACAAAGATCATAAAAGGCAAAGAAGGGCATTATGTAATCACAAATTATTCAATTCAACAAGATCTAACCACCTAAATATATATGCACCCAAACAGGAGCATCCAGCTTCATATAGCAGGTTCACATAGACCTTCAAAAGACTTAGACTCTCACACAATAATAATGGGAGACTGTAACATGCCATTGACAATATTCGACAGATCACTGAGACAGAAAATTAACAAAGATATTCAGGACCTTAAATCAGCACTGGATGAAATAGATCTCCTAGATGCCTACAGAACTCTCCACCCACAAACAACAGAATATACATTCTCATCACCACATGGCACATACTCTAAAGAGATCACATAATCAAAAGTAAAACAGTCCTCAGGAAATGCAAAAGAATTGAAATCATAACAAACAGTCTTTTGGAACACTGAACAATGAAATTAGAATTCTAGACTAAAAGATTCACACAAAATCCTACAATTACATGGAAATTGAATAACATGCTCCTGAATGACTTTGGGATAAATAAGGAAATTAAGGCAGAAATCAAGAAATTATTTGAAACTAATGAGAAAAAAGATTCAACTTACCAGAGTCTCTGAGATATGGCTAAGTCAGTTTTAAAAGGAAAATTTATAGCACGAAATGCCACATTAAAAAGTTAGAAAGATCTCGAGTTAACAACCGAACATCACAACTAAAAGAACTAGAGAATCAAGAGCAAACAAACCCCAAAGTTGGCAGAAGAACAAGAAATAACCAAAATCAGAGCTGAATTGAAGGAGATAGAGACAAAAAATTCAAAAGAGCAATGAATCCAGAGGCTGGTTTTTTGAAAAAAGTTAATAGAATAGACCACTAGATAGACTAATAAAGAAGAAAAGAGAGACGATTCAAATAAACACCATCAGAAACAACAAGGGGATATTACCACTGACCCACAGAAATGCAAACAACCATCAGAGAATATTACGATTACTTCTATGTACCTAAACTAGAAAATCTAAAGGAAATAACTGAATGCCTGAACACATACACCCTCTCAAGACTGAACCAGAAAGAAATTGAATCCCTGAACAAACCAGTAATGAGTTCTGAAATTGGGGCAGTAATGAATTGTCTATCAGCAACAACAACAAAAGGTCAGGACCACAGATTCACAGATGAATACTACCAGATGTACAAAGAAGAGCTGGAGCCATTTCTACTGAAACCATTCCAAAATATTTAAGGATAAGGCACTCCTTCTTAACTCATTCTATGAGGCCAGCATCATCCTGATACCAAAACCTGACAGAGACACAACAAAGGAAAAATAATTAGGCCAATATCCTTGATGAACATCAATTCAAATACTCTCAACAAAATACTGGTAAACTGAATCAAGCAGCACATCAAAAAGCTTATCTACCACGATCAAGTAGGCTCTATTCCTGGGATGCAAGATTGGTTCAACATACCCAAATTAATAAATGTAAACAAAAGTAAACATAAACAAAAGTAAAGACAAAAACCACATGATTATCTCAACAGATGCAGAAAAAATCAATATCCATTCATGTTAAAAAACTCTCAATAAACTAGATTTTATAGGAACATACCTCAAAATAATAAGAAATATCATGACAAACCCACAGTCAGCATTATACTGAATAGGCAAAAGCTGGAAGCGCTCCCCTTGAAAACTGGTGCACGGGAAGGATATACTCGCTTATCCTTCCTATTTAACATAGCATTTAAAATCCTGGCCAGGGCAATCAGGCAAGAAAAAAGAATAAAAGGCATCCAAATAGAAAGATAGGGAGTCAAACTATCTCTGTTTGCAGATGACATGATCCTATATCTAGAAAACCCCATAGTCTCAGCTCAAAACCTTAAGCTGATAACCAACATCAGCAAAGTCTCAGGATAGAAAATCAATGTGCAAAAATGACTAGCATTCCTATACACCAACAACACGCAAGCTGGGAGCCCAATTAGGAATTTATTCTCATTCGTAATTGCCATAAAAAGAATAAAATACCTAGGAATACAGCTAACTAGGGAGGTGAAAGATCTCCATGAGGAGAACTATAAAACACTGCTAAAAGAAACAAGAAATCAAACAAACAAATGGAAAAACATTCCATGCTCATGGATAAGACAAATCAATATTGTAAAAATGTCCACACTGCGCAAAGCACTTTATAGATTCAGTGTTATTCCTATTAAACTACCATTGAGATTCTTCACAGAACTAGAAAAACCTATTTTATAACTTATATGCAATCAAAAATGAGCCCTAATAGCCAAGAAAATCCTAAGCAAAAAGAACAAAGCTGGAGACATCATGCTACCTAACTTCAAACTATTTTACAAGGCTACAGTAACCAAAACCACATGATACTGGTACAAAAACAGACACATACACCAACGAAACAGAATAGAGAACCCAAAAATAAGACTGCACACCTACAACTATCTGATCTTCAAGAAACCTAACAAAAACAAAAAATGGGGAAATAATTCCCTTATTCAATAAATGGTGCTAAGATCACTGGCTAGCCTTATGCAGATTTAAACTGAACCCCTTCCTAACACCATGCACAAAAATCAACTCAAGATGAATTAAAAGACTTAAATGTAAAACTCAAAACCATAAACACTCCAAAAGACAATCTAGGCAATATCATTCAGGACATAGGAGCAAGCAAAGATTTAATGAGGAAGAAGCCAAAGGCAATTGCAATGAAAGCAAATGGCATCTAATTAAACTAATGAGCTTCTGCACAGAAAAAAAAAAAAAAAAATCAACAAAGTAAACAGACTAGAGAATGGGAGAAACTTTTTGCAAAGTACACATCCAACAAGGTTTAATATCCACGATCCATAAGAAACGTAAATAAATTTACAAGACAAACACCACTCTACTAAAAAGTGGACAAAGGACATGAACAGACGTTTTACAATAGAAGACATGTGTGCAGTTGATAATCATAGAAACAAAGCTCAACATCACTGATCATTAGAAAAATGCAAATCAAAAGCACAATGAGATACCATCACACACCAGTCAGAATGGCTATTATTAAGAAGTCAAAACGTAGGCCAGGCGCAGTGGCTCATGCGTGTATTCTCAGCAGTTTGGGAGGTCAAGGTGGGCAGATCACCTGAGGTTGGGAGTTCGGGACCAGCCTGACCAACATGGAGAAATTCAGTCTCTATTAAAAATACAAAAAACTTGGCCGGGCGCGGTGGCTCAAGCCTGTAATCCCAGCACTTTGGGAGGCCGAGACGGGCGGATCACGAGGTCAGGAGATCGAGACCATCCTGGCTAACATGGTGAAACCCCATCTCTACTAAAAAATACAAAAAAACTAGCCGGGCGAGGTGGCGGGCGCCTGTAGTCCCAGCTACTCGGGAGGCTGAGGCAGGAGAATGGCGTAAACCTGGGAGGCGGAGCTTGCAGTGAGCTGAGATCCGGCCACTGCACTCCAGCCTGGGCCACAGAGTGAGACTCCGTCTCAAAAAAATAAAAAAATAAAATAAATAAAATAAAATAAAAATACAAAAAACTTATCCAGGTATGGTGGCACATGCCTGTAATCCCAGCTACTCAGGAGGCTGAGACAGGAGAATCACTTGAACCTGGAGAGAAAGGAATGCTCATACACTCTTGGTGGGAATATACATTAGTTCAACGATTGTGGAAGACAGTGTGGCAGTTCCTCAAAGTCCTAAAGACAGAATAATGCTCAACCCAGCAATCCCATTAATGGGTGTAGGCCCAAAGGAATATAAATCGTTCTATTATAAAGACACATGCACATTTATGTTCATTGGAGCACTATTCACAATAGCAAAGATATAGAATCAACCAAATGCCCACCAATGATAGACTGGATAAAGAAAATGTGGTACATAACACCATGGAATACTAAAAGAGAATGCAATCATGTCCTTTGCAGGAACATGGATGAAGCTAGAGGACTTATCTGTAGGAAACTAATGCAGGAACGGAAAACTAAATACTGCATGTTCTCACTTATAAGTAGAAGCTAAATAATGAGAATATATGGACACACAGAGGGGAAGAACATACACTGGGGCCTATTGGAGGCTGTGAGATGGGAGGAAGGAGAGGATCAGGAAAAATAACTAATAGATAATAGGCTTAATGCTGGGTGATGAAATAATATGTACAAGAAGCCCCCATAGCACAAGTTTACTTATGTAACATACCTGCACATGTATTCTGAACTGTAAATGAAAGTTTTTTTAAAAAAAATATTTCTTCATTGCTTTCTATAGGAAAGAATCAATCTCTGTCTTCAGAAGCTTTTCAGGGAAAAATCCAGGAAGCTTCTCATTTACAGCATAATTAAATGGCAAACATGATAGTGCTAATTATCGGCACAGCAATAGGTATTTGGAAATGGAGGAGAGTCCTAGGAATGAGGGTTATTGTTAATGCTTGGTATCAAAGATGGAGCTTGAGCAGGGAAATGAGGGATGAATAAAACCGGAATAGGCAAAGGGATGAAAAGAGTGGAAGTGGTGAGGAAGGGTAGGAAGACAGTAGCTACTTGAAATAGAGAAACTGGCCTAAACAAACAGATTAGCTGGGATCAGGTTATGGTGGAAACCCCACATGGTGCAATCATGTATGTGTGTCCCTCCCTACTTTCTGATTGGTGTCTGCCTTTCTGGATCTGAGTATAGGTTTAGTTTTCACCTCTCTGCAATTGATCTTGATTTGGTAAACTAGAGCTGTATTTCCTCTGTTCCTAATTTTAATTTTAATTTGCTTTGCTCACTTCATCCAAGGTTCTGGGCTCTCGGTGCTAAACCAGATCTAGTTTTTATTTTGTGTCTCTCCTTCATGCAACTTGCTGCTTTCTTCGGTTGATTTATAAATTTATATCATGCCCTGATCTTTAATGATGTAGCCGAAGGGGTAAGCTGAAAATAATGATTTACTTTCAGTTACTAAATATTTCTTGTACTTGACTATTTATTTTCTCAGATATATATGGCCTCCCAATAACCTATTTTTATTTCTGTTTATTGCAAATGTCCAAAAGAAAGATAATAAATGGATAAAGTATAGTATATATAAACAGTGGAATACTAGTTAGCCTTAAAAAAGAAGGAAATTCTGTCATTTGCAACAACATGGATGAACCTGAAGGTCATTTTGCTAAGTGAAATAAACCAGGTACAGAAAGAAAATTACTGCATGATCTAACTTATATATGAAATCTAAAAATGTCCAACTCATGAAGCAGAGTAGAATGTTTTTATCAGGGACTGGAGAAGGAGGGTGGATTTGAGAATTGTTGGTGAAAGGATAGTTAGCCAAGAGGAATATGTTCAAGAGATCTAACGTACACTATGGTAATTATAGTTAATAACAAATGTATACTTGAAAATTGCTTAGGGAGTAGTTTCTAAGTTCCCATAGCACACACAAAAATCTTAAGTAGGTGAGGTATGTTAATAAGCTTGATTTAGTCATTCCACAATGTATACATATTTCAAAACGTCTTGCTGTATGCCAGGAATCTATGATTTTTACTTATACATTAAAAAAAGAAGAAAAGAAAGATACTAGGAAACTACCTATGTTGTTTGTCGAGGCTTCTAGAACCTTTAGTTATCGGAAGACAGCAGCAAATTGAATCATCTTCCCAAGTATGACCTTGATATTATCAGTCAGTTGATAAACATGTGTCATGCATGTTTCTAGGTTTTGATTATATAGAAACAAACTTTGTTTTGAGGGAGCTTACATGTTAGTGTCAGAAAGAAGAAAACACAGATACAAAAATGAGATAATTTAATTTCATATGCCTACTGAGTTTGAATAGTGCAAGAGAGGGTGTTACTTTCACTAAGATGTTTAGTAAAAGTATCTTTGAGGAAGTGATGAAGATGGGTTATGACATTTCAGTTGAGACAAGGCAGATAAAAAGAATCAGTCAGACAAATAATTGAGAAAGAATATAAGCAGACACAGCAAATGTAAAGACTCTTAATTGGGAATAAGCTATTTTGCTCAAGGAACAAAATTAAGGCCATCATGTTTTGAATATTGCGGGTATCAAGATATAAACAAACTTTGAACATAGGGGAAATAAAGATAAAAATGAGAAATGCATATGCTTATATTTTAGACTTCTATATAAGTAGGCATTTTTCCAATATATCGTATCTGGTCTGGTTTGTATAACACACTTTGATGTGTTGTGGCCTTCCTACTTAATTTGGGGCTTATTTTTGTAAGTTAACTGAAGGTCAGATATTTTGAAAGAGTAACTCAATCAATTTCTAATCCTGTGGCAGGATTTTGGCTTGCAGCTAATTCATCACTTATCAAAAATCAAAGTAAATTTTTCTTCCTTTTTAATATTTAAAATGTGATAAAACTTCTCTTCGTTATTACATTTTCCAGCAGGCTCAAAGTTTATGATGTTATATATAGGCAATGCTAAATGAAGAAAATGCTAATAAAATTTAACCACTGGTTCATTTTATATGAGTACAAAATGGATGTGAGCTTGACTTTGTCTTCAGCAGGAATTGATGAATATTGCACCTTTTAGATGTGAGTTTGAATCCTAGACATTTTCCTTATTGGTGATGTCAAACCAAACAATAAATCTCCCAGCGTCATTTCTCTTATCTGTAAAATGGAGGATCATTTTATGAGAGTTTTTTATGAAGATTAAATGAAGAGATAGAGTATATAAAGCACCTACCTTGGTGCTTAGCCCATCTCATATTGCCTAGTAAATGCTTGAGTTTGTGAATATGAATGTGGGTGCAGTACTCACCCCTCATAATTTTTTAATGTTCTTTGCCTCCTAAAGGTCAAGAACTCATTTACCACAGAATAATTTGTCTCTGAACAAACATTGTGTTGAACAACACCAAAGGATATATAAATATTTGGATCAGAAAACAGTTTGGGGGAAAACCTCTTTGCTGGCCGATTAAGTTACACATGTTGTTGCCCTTTCCTACTGTTTTATGATGACTTAGCCAGCCGCTCTCTGGAAGAAGAGGCTTGGCTACTTGATAGAAAGCTTAGTTTTCTTTCAGGGCACCTAAGGAAGTTCTTTCTATTCAGGGTTCACATTTGCAAATACTCTCTGAAATACCTTTTCCCATGAACTGTAGAAAATATCCAAGACCTCAGTGGTGAAATCCTCATCTGACTTCTCTTTATCTTGTCTGTTCTGTGTTTCAGAATCTTCATTTAGCAACCATTTTTTTTTGCTCTCCATGGGCTTCCATGTACTTGACTGTGAAGAACATAATTGGTTTCTTAAACTGACGCTTGACGAACAAAGATACTCGTTAGCTTTGTTCCCACTAGACAACCTGCATTCCAGGGACCTTTGTTCCTGCTGGTAGGAGAAAAAACTAGGGAAACTTCAACTCTGCTGATTGTTTTCAACTAATTTTTACTTTAGGATATAGCATGGTACCATGAATTCCTTTTCTACTGGCAAAGTAAGCAGGAAAAGTTGCTGAAATTAAAGGGAAACCAGAGAAGACTGAACAGCGTTGTGATGTGATTCCCAAATCACAAAAAGAGACTATTTTTAAAGGATTTGTTTTAAATTAATCTTACAAGGTCTACACTTTGAATTAAGTAACTTCAAATACACAACATTGTTTTCAGCTAAAAATATTATAAATTCTTTCTCTGTATTTGTTGTGTTCCAAGCGAAGAAAGAAGAGTGGGAAGTGTTTTGATTCATATCAGCATCATCAAAGTATTTATTAAACACTCGATCTCAAATGGTGTCTCGCTTGCTTTAACAAATGATGTAAGCTGTCTCAGCCTTTTAAATATTTACCACTGAAGCAATCTTCATGCCATTTTTGGGATGCCCTTGGTAGTGTCTCTTTTTCTCCTGCCCTTGTCTTAACTTTGTTTTTCTCCTGTCTCTCACTCCAAGTGTTTTAGGTGGGGAAATGTGATATATTAAAACAACAAATATAGTAAAACATAGTAAGTGACTTGATAGAGGCATATATAAAGTGCAGCGAGAACGTAGAGGACAGAATAACTAGGCTTCTTTCTCTAGAGCTCAGAGAAGTGTTGAAGGTCAGATTGAGCTTAAAAGTATGTGGAGGGGTCTGTGAAGTAGACAGGGGAGATGGGAATGCTAAGAGGTAATGTTGGATGACAATCAAAAGGTCTAAAAAATAGGCATTTGGAAAGCTGCCAGTAGTTCATTGTGACTACAGAACTTTGAAAATTTAATTATCCAAATATATTAATTATCTTTCTGAAAATTCTCCCTAATCTGCACATCTCTTATTCAGTCAGGGAGTTGCTACAGATGCAGGAGTCCTTCATCCTCTAAGTCAGCAGTCCCCAGCATTTTTGGCACCATGGGACAGTTTCATGAAACACAATTTTTCCACAGACTTGGGAGAAGGCGATGGTTTCAGGATTAAACTGTTTCACCTCAGATCAGACCATCAGGCATCAGATTCTCACAAGCAGAGTGCAACCTAGGTCTCATGCACGCACAATTCACAATAGGGTTCGCACTCCTGATAGCAACAGGAGACAGACAAATTCCTAGGCAGACAGGGACAGGTCCTCTATGAAATGCAACCTTCAAACCAAGGACAGCTGAAAGCCTGAACACCAAGCTGCCAGTTCCGGATAGAGTCCACGACTGGAGTAAGAACTTCTATTTTTATCTTACCCACTGGTTCCTTCTGAATGATGCCTTTTAACCAATCAGATGGTGCTTTTTCCAAGACCACCCATGGACCGATTAGCACACACTCCCCAATTCTAAACCCATAAAACCTCCAGACTCAGACTTCTAGACAGCAGCCTGTTTTCAGGGTTCCCTCTCACAGCTGAGAGCTTTCCTTCTGTCACTCGATAAAATTATTCTCTGCCTTACTCTCCAATATCTGCATACTTGATTCCTCTTGGTCACAGGACAAGAACCTGGAACTCACTGAGCTGAGGGTGGTGGGAGTAAAAGAGCTGTAACCCTCCCTCCCACTCGTTGAACTGCAGGAGTGAAAGCACTATGATGCTCTTGGCTGGTTTGCTGAGCTGCAGGTGGTGGCAGTAAAAGAGCTGTTAACCCTCTCTCCCACTCTCCAAACAACAAGAGAGAAGAAGCTGTTGGGTGCCACTCCCTCCCACTTGCCGAACTACTGGAGCAAAAACACCACAACCCTGCTATGAGAATCCAATACTGCCGCTGATCTGACATGAGGGATAGCTCAGGTGGTAATGCTTGTACACTTGCCACTCATCTCCTGTCGTGCGGCCCAGTTCCTGAGAGGCCATAGGCTGGCAGTTGGGAATCCCTGCTCTAAGTGACCTGCCTTGTTAGTAGGTTGTACCTCCCGTCTCTTTGTTAGTTTGGTGAAATTAAGGGAGATCAGAAGTTGACTATGAATGTACCAAAGTATTTTTAAACTTTCAGGTTGATTATACATTGGATGAGAAATCCTCTTTCATTTATGGCTAGGTGGAAACTTTATGTGGAAATGTGTAAACAGAGTTTCTTACATTTTTCAGCACAGCTCATCTTCTCTGGAGAAAAAAAGAGCATACAATTTGAGAGCTCGATGTAGAAAGAAGAGTCATCTGCTTCATGTTTATTAGCCTGTAATCATCCAGTTGCCTGAAGTTCTTGTGAAACATTTAGATTACTCCTAAGGCTCAACTTCGGATAATCCTTATCCCCCCGAAAAATTCACAAAAATTATCCGACACCTTCTAGCCCTCCTTTAAGAGATGAGTCTATAGTCATCTCCAAAAAAGTAAATTGTTTCTCTTAAGTTCACAGATTGAATGGATGGTAGAGCCCAACATGACAGAAAATTACTACATTTATTATGTTACCAATTTCTCTAACAGTTGATAATATTTAAGACTAAGACAATGATTCTTAACTAACTCCAAAGAATATTAGCAAAACCAGAAAGTTACACGTCACTAGATAGTCACAATGAAGAATTTGTCACTCAGAAATACCAGTCTTCGGTGCTCCAGAAGGCAGTTAGCTTTCCTTTCTCCGTGTCTTCCCTTTTCTGCCATCCTAGCCTGTCATATTTTTAAGTGGAATTAGATCAGTTTCTAGATCCTTGTTTGATGGAATTTCTGTTTTGACTCTTCAATAAATCCTGTAGCACCTGAAAACCAAGTCTCCCAGCTCAATTGCATTGTAAAATAAAATGAGATATCTGTAGGTATAAATAAAATACTTATACTGCTACCTTTTGTTCAGAATCATGCACATAAGTGGTCATCACCAATTACTATTCATATTTCTTTTGATAACCTTTTTCTCTGTTCATTGTCACCATCACTTTCTCTATTTATTGCTCTGTCTCTCTGTCCATTGCTCCACCTATCATCCATCAAAATGTTTTTTCATTATCCAGTCATACACTCATTGTCTTCTGTCATCTTCAAATAGTTAATTGTGTTCTGTACTAAACGATCTTTTGGAATGCAGAAAATAATAATTGGTAATCACTATTACAATAAAATAAAAATATAATACATAATAGAAATAAAAATAGAATAAAAGGTAATCACTGTCATCTTGACATAAAAGTCTGTGTTCAATAAAAAATCATTTTATGTAATTTATTTTATTTTTTTAAATGTAAAATGACAAAAGATCATTGAAGAAATTTCAGAGATATATAAAGAGGTATACTTAATACCAATTATTCATCATCTTACCATCTTGAAATGAGCATTGTTGTGATTTTTGTAATTCTCTAAAAATTTTTTTTCCCTCTGGATAAGCTCAGAGTATGTTTTGGAGACCTTCCATATTAAAAGCTGTGAGATGATTCTTACATTTTGTTGAGTGATTGTTAAAATATAGATTCCTGGGCAGCTTCTTCCTTGTACTACTGTATTACTATCTCTGAGGTGATTATTATGTATATTAAAGAATTACTAGTACAATTATATTGATGATTTGAGAATCACTAATACAATTATATTGATGTTTTGATAGTATCATCTCATTCTTATTATATATTTTTTTCTATCCTAGTGTGTTCTCCTGCCAAAGTCTCAACTAATAGTTCACCTGTGGAGAATTGGCTTCAGATGTTTTCACTCATTACATTAAGGTTATACGTGTTTTGGCTCCTGCCAGCTCCGCCTCCCGGGTTCCCGCCATTCTCCTGCCTCAGCCTCCCGAGTAGCTGGGACTACAGGCGCCGCCACAAAGCCCGGCTAATTTTTTGTATTTTTAGTAGAGACGGGGTTTCACCGTGTTAGCCAGGATGGTCTCGATCTCCTGACCTTGTGATCCGCCCGTCTCGGCCTCCCAAAGTGCTGGGATTACAGGCGTGAGCCACCTCACCCGGCCTATATGTGGTTTTTAATCAAAGTGTAACAGAAAGCACCATAAAATAGCACTTTACCATTGCTAATGCTTGCTCCAAATCTCTAGAAAATATTATTAAGACCACACATATTACAGAAGACTTCGGTATCCTGCTGTAAAAACCACAGCCACATTTGCCCGGTAAGAACCCGGAACGATGAGAGAGCATTGTAAGCCCTCCTTCACCTCTTCAAAGGGAAGTGCTTGGTCCTGGAGCTTTGCCTCAAAGCATATTGCAGTCCAACTTGGAAACAGATGAGATAATGCAAATGACAGATGATAACTATCAACAGGCTTCATAAGAAACGAAATATTTAAGGGAAATGTGATATTTGTTGACTGTTTGAAAATTTCCTCAGTTCACGCTAATGACATGACTTTCTGGAAACCATTCTTTCCTATCAAAGTAAAGCAGACAATACCTTCCTGTGTCTGCTGCAGTATTTTGTGGAAAGCTGGAGGAGTAGTAAAATCAGCTGACTGCTTCTATTTGGTAACAGAGAGTTCACTTTTTTCTTTTGGCAGAAAAAGCAGAACTAAATGTTTATTTGGGTGTCATTCATATATAGCTTTCTTTCTATCTTTGTGTACCAGTATTACCCAGGATTTCAAAGAATTGCTTTTCTGGCTCTGAGCAATGAAATGCCTAATTTTAAGAAAAGGAGGGGAAAAAAACAGTTTGAACCCAGGTAGACCAGTGTAGAATTTTATTGTAGCAACGTGTAAACCCCATGCCAAATATTGAGCTAGGAGCATCAGATATTTTTTCAAATTACAGTGTGATTACTGAGTCTAATCTCCTGATTAAATTGTTTACTTACATTTGTCTACTTATTTATTGTTTTCCTCCACCATTAGACTATCCTTATTTTATCCCCAATACCTAGTTTGTCTGCCACATGAAGATGCATAGAATACATCCTAGGCCCAATCTTCCAGGAGTCACACAGAATTGTTATAGGAGCAGTGGTTGGTTCTATACTCCTTCTGAAGGCAACCCCAATTGCTCCATTTACTTTCCTATCAACTAAACTCTATAGTCCAAAGCATATTACGTAAAGCCCTCCAGAGATCAGATTCAAACGCCCTTACCTTGTCTTATCTCTCACGATTTTCTCACTTCTGGGCCTTTGCATTTTCATTTTCCTTATTTGAGTGCTCCTCATTGTTCTTGAAATGCTACTTAGACTGCATGCCCAATTCTTTTTTTAAGCATTCTTCTCTGATTTCCCTGGATGGAAGGAGCCTTCTCTCCTTTGAAATGTCAACAGCTTTTGTAAATGCTTCAGGACTCTTACGTATTGCCTTACATCATTTGATTGCTGTCTGTTCCTCATATGTGAACATATTCTCTGATACTAGATGATTAACATGAGAGAAGTAGCCTTGCTCCTCATTCACCAAATTCAAAATAAGTGTTGCATATTTATTTGTTGAAAAATAACTGGATATATGGAATAAAAAACTTAGATTTTATTATATTGAACCAGAAAAGTATTAATACTTTACAGAATAGCATACTAATGCAGAGCGATCTTCTTGTGCATTTTATGTGATGACTCAGTGTGTATTTTTTAGCAGGTTAGGAGTTAGATATTATATGTATGTACCTGAAATACGAATAATTCTGAAAGATTCAGTGACTTGAATAAGATTAATATAGGCGAAGTAAGTGTGTATTTCCAGTACTTAAATTATTTTAAAGAAAGTTTTATATCTCGTTATGCAGGTTAATTCAGTATTCCTAGAATTACTTGATTGTTGCTATCAAAATTGGTGGCTTTTGAAATTCATCTTTCTTATTATAAAATACAATCCAGTTTAGTAATTGTACAACCATCAATGTTGAAAAAAATATTTTCTGAACTCAGAGGGTATGCTGAATGGTTATGAATATAGATGGAATATATGTACTGGAAAATTTTATGAAGAGAGTTATGTAATTCTGAAATGTGTACCATCTAAATCTTCTCCAAATTAGAGATAAATTGCATAAGCATATTTAGTAAATAAAATAACCTATGGTTGATCCTGAAAATAAAGTATTAAGAAATGGTTTGATAACTGCATGGGCAATTGGGCCAAAAATGGGCTATTACATAGTATGCTAGAAATGCTTATTATGCCATGTCAATATTTTGAGACTGATGTAAAGACTAAGAACAACATTCTCCTGTAGATTATCTGTGATCACTGCTGAAGATAGAATCTAGCCTACAATGGATTGCACTGTCCGATTCAGACAGAATTTCCTCATTAAAAATTATTTATAAAGACATTTTTATTAAGCACCTTACTTATACCAGCCTTTAGGTGCTTTTATTATGCACCTTACTTGTAACTTGCCTTTAGGGAAATGGAACTGAATAATACATTGGGTTTGACTTCTAGATGCCTATAGTACAGATGAAACTAGCACGAGGTGACTCATTATTTCTTTAACAGAGATTCTAGGTTCATGATTTTATCAATGCTCTGACTTTGCTTTTTCATTTCATTTACTACTGTGTAGAAAAAGCACCATAAAAGTGACAGATTCATATTTCAAGCTTATAAGCACACAGGATCTCCCAAATACTCATATTAAATATATGTAACATTTTGTTTTTGTTTTCCCATTGGGTGCCACATAGGATCCAAATAAATAGGTTCTAGAAATAAATGTTTATGAGAATCTGGGTTCTTTCTTTTCCTTTCACTTTTTCTTTTTCTGTTTTTTCTTTCTTTTCTTTTTAAGTGACTAACATGTCTGATATACCTAGGCATTTAAAGCACACATCCCACAGGGTATCTGCATAGTTACAGTGAGGGGTGGTGTTCAGATGTTGTGACTGATCGACATTAATAAAGAGCATGATCCCTTTGGAACAAATTTCTTTCCAACCCCTGGATGTGCCTCCCAGGAGTTCAACACCAGCCTGACAGACAGATGTCAACTGTGAATAGACATGTGTAACTGAAAACTCAGTAAAGAAAGAAGGTGTCTGCAATTCTGACTCAGAGGACAGGGAAAAGAAGAGAGAGAATTGTGTCAGTTTCACAGTATCATCCACTGTAAGCAGGTGGACAGAAAATGTGGTTTCTGAAAAGGATTCCATGAAAAGATCTTTTTCACTGCATGTGATTTAGAGTTTTTACCTATGTGTCAATCCTTTCAATATGTCACTAGTGAAAAGCTTCAGTTGTAATTACCTTGAGCTATATATTTTTTTGAATTAAACTCAAATAGAGGTGTAAGTGACTGATAACTGATTTTCTCTTGGGAGAAACTTTCAGCCAAAGGGAGGGTAGACAAGACGTAAGAGAAACAGGAATTTGAGAGTTGAGGGAAATGCACAGCACAGTGAGAAGGCAGAAAAGAGACTCTGGTATGTCCAAAGACAAGCCCTACCTGCTTAAATTTTCTCAGGGTCACAGGGCTCCATTTACATATGTTATCATGAAATTACAGGAGATGAATCAAAGCAACTGAGGGGAGTGTGTGATTCAAGTGCTCTGAGTGAGTCTTTGGAGGGGGATGGCATTTTATTTGCACATCCTTGGACTAGACAACAGAGCAAAGGAGAGGGCAATTGAAGAACAGTGTAAGAAAAGAGGATAAAGAAAACATGGAAGTGGTGTGAGCAGAAAACAAAGGAGATATCTTAACGGAGACGTTGGGAATTTTGAGAATGAGCCAGCAGGCGCTTATTTGGAATTAGGTGGCAGTAGATTAGCATGTAAGACTCATAGCACTGGCTTTAAGGTGAGAAGACTTAATGATTCCCCCTCTTTTTTTCCTGTTGACTATAAATAGATATCATTATGACAGTAATTTAGTCAGTATTCATCTGGAGACAATTCTAGGACTAGCCAGATCTTTTGTGAAAGTGAAATTAGTGGCTAGTTGTATTTCTCTCCTGTCTCATTTTTCCCTGTGCACAGTTTTTGCAATGTGGAAAATTCTGTTATTTTATTGCTAGGCACTAGTAATTTATTTTTTCTTCCGGTGTATATAACTTACAAAGTAGCACACTTAGTTACTGAGTTCTCATATTTGACACTGAAAATTAAAAAGATGTCTTAGTTTCAACAGCAAACATGAGAACAGTAGAAATCTCTGCAAGTATGGATTTGGTTGCGGTCTGGTTGGCTTAATATCAACTGATAACAGACATTAACAAAAGAATCTCTTATGGTAACTACTCTTGCAGCTATGTAATATCATATTATAAATTTTATATTTTACATGGTTCATTACAGAAATGAACATCTGACAAAGTCTGCTTCAACGAATTCTGTAAATGAGAGAATAATGATTTTTCCTCAAATGGCTGATTGTAAAAGCCCACTCTTCAGTTATCCTACAGGTACCTGGTCCATGGAGCTTCCCAGGCAGGTGTGTAGTCATTATTAATTAGTCCATCTCTCAAAAGTATTAGGATTTTTGCAGTAGCATCAACTCTGATACATACTTCTCCATTAGTATTTATTATAAACTTATTAATTAAAATTCTTTCTTATTTTAAGTGCTTACAAGCTGACAAGTTGAAGCAGTCAAAATTTTCCCACCAAGGATATTATAGCTTATCACACACGCTCTCTGTAAATGATACTAACTGAAGTGCAATACCCTCAAACAATGACCCAATCCTTTGGCAGGATCTCAGCATTTAGAGAGGTGCATGAAAGTCTCTGTATGTCAAGTAACAGTGAGCCATTGTGTATGCTGTTATCCTGATGGGTGGGAGTGCCTGTAGGGTTGAATTTGAACAATCTGCTAGGCAGGGTTCCTTGCTGTTCTCTAAATGTACCATGCTCATGACTGTGGAATGAGCATAGGGAGTGGAGAGAGTCTACAGATCTTTCAAGACCCCTGTTGATGTTCCTCCTCCATTGTTAACGTTTCTCTGTTGATTTCATCCTTCTGGTCGCTCCATGTTGTGAATGCCTGTAATGCTTATCATTCTCTCATTATGGTTTTTAATCGTGTTGCTGTCTCTAACATTTTGTACGTATTTCTGGTGTTCTGTGCTATAATTGCTTACTCTGAGTAGGAGGAGATTGTCCATTTAACTTCTTTTGTCTCTTCTATAAGGTCTACCTAAAGACTATTCTATTACTTAAATACATTCTGGCCTTGTTTAACATATGCGTTATAACCACTATTAAATATTTAAGTAGTTTAAAATTAAAGTTTTGCCTTAATGAGCAAAAGAAGTTGGTAAATCAGTAAAATGGACTGATTACTACTAAGCGTCTGTTGGAATAGATAGTGAGTCGCAATGAAGGTAGCATTTTGAACTTCAAGAGCATCTGAATCAATACATATTGCTAAAATACAATGACTTCTGTCAGAATTACTAGGAAGAGATGGTGTTAAATGATACTTGTCTTCTTTAGTTCTTTTTCTTCAGCGTGTTTGAAAACAATGACTGTCTGCCTTCCGCTCAGTGCACTAGGGAATGCTGTAAGTTGAGGGATGCAATGCCTTGAGGAGTGATGGACTACTTGTACTTCCACAATGATTTTTTCTTATTTGCACAGGAGACCTAAACCAATTTAAAATCACAGAGGAGTGGAATTGCAGTTTTAGCTAATAGAAGACAAGTGAAGCATAAAATATTGTGTCAATAGGAACACATCACAATGTGTCACCTTTTAACTGGAAAACTGGAACAGGAATTTTCTAAGCACATATCAGCCATCCTGTAGTCTTAGGATAAAGCAACACATGCAGAGAGACTCTATCTCTGGCATGTAATCTTAGGAACTTTGTCTGGATACTTAAACATTTTCAGCTTCAAAATCGAGTCAATGCTTCCTATTTTATATTTATTCATTGACTAAAAATATTTTCAGGGCCCACTATGTGTTGGGACCTTTTGTAGGAACTAGGAGGTCCAGAAGGAGACAAAAGAGAGAGTTTTTGCTCTTATACATCTTATAGTCAGCTGTATTGTGCATGTGAGTTTGTGTGTGCATGTTGGGGGACAGGTTAGATCAATTAAGGTGTGCAAAATGTGTAGAATATAGATATTCAATAACAAAAGCTGGTATTACTACTATGCACTGAGAATTTTACATCTCTTATTTCTTGTAATAGTGCGTATTTTAAGTAAGAGAAAATTTGATTTGACAACAATTGATTTGGCAAGAATTATTTGAAGCTGACAAATGATATCCAAGAACCCTCAAGTGACACAACCTGGATTAAATATCCACTCTTAGGCCGGGCGCGGTGGCTCAAGCCTGTAATCCCAGCTCTTTGGGAGGCCGAGACGGGCGGATCACGAGGTCAGGAGATCGAGACCATCCTGGCTAACACAGTGAAACCCCGTCTCTACTAAAAAAAAATGCAAAAAACTAGCCGGGCGTGGTGGCGGCGCCTGTAGTCCCAGCTACTCCGGAGGCTGAGGCAGGAGAAAGGCGTAAACCCGGGAGGCGGAGCTTGCAGTGAGCTGAGATCCGGCCACTGTACTCCAGCCTGGGCGACAGAGCAAGACTCCGTCTCAAAAAATAAATAAATAAATAAATAAATAAATAAATAAATATCCACTCTTACTGAATATTATTTACATTACCTTTTTCTTGGCACTGACCTTTATGACATGCCATGCCATCAAGCTACACCATGTGTAGGTATTTTAAGAATTATTATCCAAAGTGTACCAAATATGATTTTTTGGTCATAGTGAGCTATAGTAAGTGCATGCCTCCATTTTGGCAGAGACCATGCATAAATTGAATCATTGTATCCTCTGCCTCCTGAAATAATTTCTTAAACTCAAAATTATTTGATGGATGAATGAATGAATGTATATGCTAGGTTATATGAAGATCCTTTTATCTTACTGTTTACTTTTTATTATCCAAGGTGTATTATTGTCAATTCATATCTCTCTTGCTGAATTAGTCTTTTAGGAGAAAAGGTTTATGCCTTGGCAGAAATGAGTTCTTCATTGCACAAGTCTTGTAAAAGACATGTTTTACTGCGCTAAGCTCAAGTGATACATTTTCAGCAGAGATACGAGCGGACTTCAGACTGGTAGCGGTTCACTGAGCATGACTGGCTCCCTTGTTTCCTTAAGGGAGATGTACTCAGATGGGTAATGGCATTCAGCCTGGATTGGAGAAGGTCCTACCACGTCTCCAAAGCCTCCAAGGAGGGTCTTTCCACATTTCTTTTTCCAATAGCACATTATCTTGAAACGTCTTACATTACTGCAAAAAATACTTCCTGTTTCTCTGATCATCTAGCTCCAAGTGTAATTTGTTTCTGACACCAACACTTTCTTGCCACGTTATCCATGGGCCAAGCGATAATGAAGCTCCACCAGCATTGCAGGTACAAAAGTCTGACCAGTCTGCATACACGTGCTGTCAGCTAATTTTCTCCTGTTGTATGAAGTCCATCAACCCGGAGAAGACCTCTAACACAATAAACTTTACTTTGTTTACTGCTAAAAGAACCCCACACGTCATCATCAATTGCCTAATTGACAGTCTGAGGAAGAACAGGCAAAATCATGTGTTCAAATAAAGTTGATGCACTAAGGTACTCCTATTTGCAATGTGTTTTGTTAGGCGCTTACTGCATGGAGGTGGGATTAAGGCACAAACGCTTGAAAAGTTAATAAGAGGTTTAGATCTAATGCCCTATGCTCTATGGAGCAGGAACTTGCTCTTTTTCTCTTCTGTAGGTGTTGTAGATCTTTGAACAGAGCACATGATAAAGTTTTGATACATTTTTTAAAATGAATAAAGCATAGCATTAGAGTTCAAATCTGTGAATTTTGAATGAATAAATGAATACTAATGATCAGTCCTTTAGAAGTTTAGATAAAGGAGTGATACATTTAGGCCTAGAAAAGCCTTAAATATATGCTCTATGTATCTATCAATCTATTTATCTAATTTACATTTGAAGCTTGGAAAATGTTTCATATTTATTGCTTCATTTTACTTCTATTAACACTCATGTGGTAGGGCAGGTATTATTACTCATTTTACAGATTAAATCGCAACAAGAGTTCAATGTAACTTTTCTAAATACCATAGCCATTACATGGACTTGGTCTCAGTTCTTATCATTCCTGGCCCAGGGCTCCTTCCAGCATAGTGCGGTGTCACCCTCGACTTTTTCATCTGCAGTCATGTTTCACTAAATTGGTGTAGATGCTTCTAGAGGCAAATTGCCTTTATTGTTATTCTAGAATGTGAAGGAAAATACTTGCAGTCATTCTTCCAGTCTTTCAGGTGGTATCTCTAAACACTGAATGTTTATGCCTCCAAGAAAATCTATGCTAATCAATGACAATGATTTAAGAATCCCGATGAGTCTTTCTAAACGCTATTGTGGATTATACATGAAATTGGAATTAGGTGGGGATTGAAAGAAAGAGCATGCATAAGAACACAAGAACAGACAAGACAGCATGCGAATACCACAGCCATTCATTCATAGGCGCTTCTTGGGCAGTGACTGGATAAGCTACACAGAGACACATGAAGTCTGCCCTAGTTAGCCTGCTGACAAAAGTTGTCTCTTTAGTGTGTTTTAGTCCACATGGTAGAGCACATTTCTGGCACGAGCGCATTCTAAATAGCAGACTTCTTTTAGGGGACTGGAACAGATTTTACAGATGGTAACCTGCCTGTGCCCAGGGGCAGATGTATTACTCTGCAACAAGAAGTTGATGCTTAACCTCTGCCTGGCCTCAGAAGCCATTTCGGTGGTAGGAGTCAAGCAATTTCAGATACTTCAACCTAATGTTCCTTTAAGCCTCAAGGCTGCCTTGCTCCATCTCTTGAATATCATCTCTTTTGTGCATAATCAAGCCCCTTCACAGTCTGGTAAATATGTTTTAAGGAAGTGGACTAATAGGAGTCTGATGTTCTTTGCCTGGGAATCAGGCTGCTCCCTCACAAGCTGTCTAGGTGAGACTGAGAATTGTTCATGTCGTCAGCTCAGACCAGCCCTAGAATAATTGTCCTGATTACCTTGTGGTGCTTGCAGGTTGTTCCTGCTCATCTGACAAAGCAATAGGGATTTAAACCCCATTTCTGTAGATATGACTTGGCCCTGCAGACTTGGAGTTTGAGACAAGAAAGATAATGATTTGAAGGTGATATTGGGTACCTTTTTCTTTGTATTTGACTCAAACATCTGTTTAAGAAAAATAAGTGAAATGCTTTGAAATATATATATGTGTATAATGTATATTTATAGAAATAAAAAACACATATTTTTTGTTCTCTCTTACTTTTGCCTCATATATATATTCAAATAATTTCAAACAAGTATTTTGAAAGTAATTTGCCTTTTCTGGTTTCAAAGATATATCTCAACATTCCTGACATGGTAGCTCTGGATCTCTGGAAACCACCAAAATGTTGCATTATTAGTCTATTAGTGTTTTGTTTCTTAAATATTATCCTCTGAGGCAATGAAATGTGTATCTTTCTGTGCACCAGCCTTCAGTATCCTCTTGGTGTCATGTTGCATGCCTTAGTGGGAAAGCCTCTCTTCTGTTTATCATTCCTATTAAAATATCACTTGCATTTTCAATACAGCTTTTTCCTGACATTTCAAGTCCTCACTGTTCTTACACTGTATCATCCAATTTAGCATTTCATACACATCATGGTCTTCCATTTCATATACATGGGCATGAGGTCTACCTTTCAAGCTAGAATATCGGTTATGCTTGCAGGACTCATGCTGGCTTTTTTTTTTTTGTTTTTCATGGAAGAGGAACAGATCCATAAAATGTTAGAGCTGGTTGTCTGATGCAGGCCTTTTCCTTTATGATTGAGAAAAGGGAAGCCCATTGAATGTTAATGCCTTATTCAAAGTATTTTACTGAGTTGGTGGCAGAAGCTAAACCATGGAAGCAGTTATTGAGCCTTCTATCAGTCTTCTATTCTTTTCACCAACTTAGGCATCGTAAGTGTTCAACAAGTGCTTGATGTGAATGTGTTGAGTTGCCCAGTGCTTATTCAGTGACTGAAGCAGCTCCTTTGGGTTTGTCAACACTGGTGGTGTGTGAGTAAAGCTCTAATAGCTATACGTAGTATAGTAAATACAAAATTTGGAGATTTATGACACTGAAGAACGATATTCAATGATTTAGTCCTAATGCATTTTAGCACAATGTCACTTTTCTCTCCTGTTATAATTGTGAGGAATTACTAAAATGACAAGGTTTGCTAAGAAAATATCATGGAGAGTGGCCATGTTAATCAATATTAAATGTTATTAAAGTCAAAATTTATATTGGGGGTTTAAAGGAGTAATAAAATCATTATATCTGATAATTTTTGCTTTAGTTGGTAAACTTCAATGAAACATGTCAGAGACACAGATTGTTTGGGAGATGTGGGTAGGACTCTTGGGTCATTGTTTATATGGGACCTTAAACTAGTAAGATTGATTGGGGCTTAGAACTCTCATTCTGTACTTTGTTCACCAGGGACTCTGGTGAAGCTTTTGTGGTTGGTCGATTGTTCATTTGTTTTAACTTTTAAACTGTCTTTATTTAGGATAATACAACACTTCAAAACTGGTGAGAGACTTTTCCAGTTAACTATTAGAGTTTTCTGTTTAGCTATATCCACACTGTAACATAGATAACTTGGAACAGATTATTCCTGTGTTTAATAATTCTATTCACAGTTCTATTTATATTTTCACTTGCTGTAAAATCTTTTTCTGACTTGTATTGTGCAGATTTACAGGATGATTCTGAGAAAAATGTCAGAGACTCATATATATTTTAGCGATCATTTTCTTACTGGCGAATGTGGGTAACATACCACAAGCGACTGAGTTCATATTGCTTTAGGTGTTGAGAATGTGCATGCATACAATACCTCCATTAAGGCCTTACACATGCCTACTTAAAGGTGGATGCTGAATGTTCTCATTAATCAAGACAAAATATTCCAGAATTTTTGCATAACCCAATCTCTTCATATTTAGGTCAATTTAGTGCTTCAAAATAAAGAATCCCACTTTACCCACCTCTATCAAAATGTTTGGACCCCTATCTTCACCTTTAGGATTGTGAACTAATTTGGGGATGCAGGGTGTAATTCTCTAGTAAGTTGCTATGCTTACAGTTTTCCTAGAAACCTGGGACCTATTGATACTAATATTTTCAGTGGAATTCTGACAAATCTGCATCGAACTAAAACTCTTCCTTATTCATCTGTCATAGGTAAATTCTAGAATTTGATCTCCACTTAGGAGAATGGTGTAATGCTGAATTACAGCTTGAGAATTTAGAGCAACAGTAGGCCCTTTGATCTTGACATTTGAATGGAGTTACATTCTCTGGAAGCCTATGCTGAGATGGAGTTTGTGGTGTGAGTGATTATTATCAACACACATGAAAGAAAGTGGAAGGGTGCTGTAATCCCAGCACTTTGGGAGGCCGAGGCGGGCGGATCATGAGATCAGGAGATCGAGTCCATCCTGGCTAACATGGTGAAACCCCGTCTCTACTAAAAAATACAAAAAACTAGCCGGGCGATGTGGCGGGCGCCTGTAGTCCCAGCTACGTGGGAGGCTGAGGCAGGAGAATGGCGTGAACCCAGGAGGCGGAGCTTGCAGTGAGCTGAGATCCGGCCACTGCACTCCAGCCTGGGCGACAGAGCGAGACTCCGTCTCAAAAAAAAAAAAAAAAAAAAAAAGAAAGTGGAAGGGTGGAACAGGATGGAAAGAAGGACAAAGTTGAACTTTGAGGTAGGACTAACAAAACTCCACCCCATATAGTGGGGAGATCTGGTGTGAATACTGCTCAACAGTGTCCATACTAGGACACTTCTTCTTCTACCTTCTTCAGTTCTGGATGTGGGCTTCCCTAGGAAGACTACCATCTTGGTTCTGCACAGCTGAGAGAGACCTAAGTTCTGGAGCCTAGAAGAAGCTGTCAACTGGAGGTTGCTTGCTGACTACACTCTCTGTGGCTGGGCAGCAAGAATAATATCTCTACATCAACCAGTCTTTGATCTAAACTTCCACAAAAGAGATCTGCTCAATTTTTGGAAGTTCTGCCAATTTTGTGCTCTGCCTTTCAGAGCTCAGAGTGCTTTACTACTTAGAGATTGAGGAGCTGACAATTCAGATCATAAACTGTAGTGTTTTAGAAGCAGAGTTATTTTGATTTACCTTTTAGTATAACCTTCTAGTTTTATAGATGATGAGAATGAGATCCAGAGAGATTGCACGGCTTAATCAACATGAAATAAACATTTTTTAACACAGGAAAAAAGATTCGATTCAAGAAGCCTTAGATTATAATTCAAACTGTACTCTGCTCAGATACAGCTGTATTTTAAAACTATCTGCCCTTACAATTTTTTGTCTTAATGTTTTGATCATAATTGTGAGCAAGAATTATTGTAATAGGAAGGGATGCCCTTGGGTAGTACCCCAATTGCTGTTCATTTCAATAACAGAGGAAGTGGTGACATCTAGAAAAGTAACAAAAAGCTTGAAATACTCATTTAAGGTGTTTCTCACATAAAGAATATCCTCGTAAATAAAAAGCTCTTTTAATAATTAGCACTCCAATGTATAAAGTGACACCATTAACAAAGGGAAGTTACAAAATAAATTAACATATCAAAATACCACAAAGTGTTCCTTAAAAAGCACAACCCTTGGGGAAGTCATAAATAATTATAGCAATAATTAATTAGCAATAAGGTCACTCTTAGTTCAACGGTGTGTTTGGATTACAAGTTTGAGGCTTTAAAAAATACATTTGTCAGGACCAAGTAAAGCAATCTTAGTCAAATAGAAAAGAAGTAGTTTCCATCATTAAACACTGCTTTTCAGTCTCAGACAATATCCATTTTCTACATGAATCAAGCCCTAAGTAACAACTAGTTCTGAGAAAATGCCTCATTTCAGTGTACACTACTGCTTTCTAGCTTATTTGGGAGGGGGACAGTCCCCCTTTTTAATAAACTGATCCTTTTGTTATTGACAGTCTGCTGGAAATTCAATCTCACGTTTTACAATCTGAGTGAAGAGAGGCTCAAAGCAGCTCAGAAGTTAAAGTTAGAGTAATTGGGTTACTGAAATAATGGAAGTTCTGAATTAAAAGGTGTTCAGGCTTAGGGTCTAGGATTCTAGGTGAACTTAAGTGTCAGGAACTTTTTAACAAAACTTTCGTGGACTGATATTGGAAGGGTTTAATCATGTATCATGTGATCAAATATGTCTTATATTGGATTTTAAGAGCATACTGTTCATGATAATTGGTAAATAAAAGTGGCATTTTTTTATTTGTCTTTTTTTTTTTTTTTTTTTACTTTTGGTGTTAAACTGAACATAGCTTTCAATGTAACGAAGTTTGTTGTAGTTTTATGAACTAAATCAGTATACATTTGAATCACTTTTTGTAACTTCATGCTTCCTGCGTCATTACAATAGTTTTTCTTTTTATAGTACAATTGAAGCAGGATATTTCCCTGACCACTTCATGGCCCATGTGAGAAGGACACCTTGCTTCCTCAACCCGCCACGCTCAGTCACTTGTGGGAGGGGGAGCATGCAGGTGAGTGGGTGCAGGAGCCAGGGCAAGTGCTTTTGGGTGCTGGCAGGAATGAACTCTGCACCAGCCCCATGGCAGCGTCTAGGAGGGTGACTGTAACTCCTGCAGCCCCAGAGGGAGTATTTTGGTCAGTGCTCTTTTAGCTTTGCAGGCCATGGATGGCTTAAGTGTCAACAGCTCAGTAGAAGGTCAGTGTGATAGCCTCTGGCACCAGCCATGGCTCTGAGCTCTTGTCCAGCATCCAGGAAAAATGAGATCACACAAATGAGTCAAAGATAGTATATACAGGGGTTTTACTGCAGATGAAAGTGGCTCTCAGTGGGGTGGGAAGCTGAAAAGGGGATGGGACAGGGAGGCAATCATCCCCCAAAGTCCAGCCATCCCGGATCATAGTTTGGCCAAACCCCTGTGCAGAGGGCTATGAGGCATTTTTCCTCCAGAGTTTGAGGATCAAAACATGATTCAGGATACACTCCAGAAGAGTATAGACTACAGATGGTGAAGATAACAGGTTGTCCATTCGGAAAGACAGGAAAATAGGCGTCCCTCATTTCTCTTCTTTCTTTCAGTGAAAACTCAGGGTGTGAGGGAGAGAGAAAATGACCATCTCTTTTTTCTGTTCTGTCTTTTTATCCCAGAGACCCAGTGCACTTAGATGGACACCCCTCATGGGTGCCATTGCGGCCTGCACTCATGAAACAGGGAGGGCCTAGAGAATAGGGATTGTTCTCACTCACCTATGCCTCCATCTCTGCTACTGTCAGCAACCTTTGCATTCCCTGAGCATCATCTATTCCATGGAGCATGGTCTCCTTTCATGAAACAGGAGCATAATCAGCAGGAATTGTTCCTGCCTATTTATACTGTGCCTGTTGCCTGGTTTTGGATCACTCAGATCTGGTTTTTCTTTCTAGGGCCTCATCCCAAACTTTAGAATTGAGTTTGGGATAACAAGGTGTCTCAGGGGTGTCCATGGATTCATTCAGATTATGCCCCAGATGGGCCTTGCCAATTTTGCAGTTATTAGCTGGTGGGGGTCACTCCTCTGTTGCCTCCCTCTCAAAAGCAGAGCAGTGAGGTAGTAAAAGGACCCTCTCACATAAAAAAGGGAAAAAAAGAACAGCTGAAAGGGGTGGAAGAATATCTTCCTCTATGCAAATCAGTTCCTTTAATCACTGTATCCCTTCCCCAGTTCAGACTGAGTTTGAACTCCTCTGCCAGGAGAGGAAAGACTCTATGAGAATGTGGTGGGAGGCGACGGTGAGTGGAAAACCTTGACCAGCTGGCCGCCTGTAGTCACTGGCACCCAAGACTGCCCTGGGGCCCTGGTGGCAACCACAGTTCTCTCCTGCCCTGTTTGGCTATTGGGTGTGGCACGTGCATGCTGTGGACACACCCAAATGCCCCAGCCAGGGGGGGAGGGGTCAAGAGGGGAGCCACTGAGTCCTGTGTGCACCTGTGGCTTTTGGGGTGGGGGTGGGGATGACACCTCTAAGAACAAATGAAAATCACATTGTTCTGAATTGCATATCTTGTTGCTGGGCCAGGCTCTCATTCTACTTAGTAATGTTTCTGCAGTTTTCAGCAAAACCCTTAACATTACAAAACAAGAGATAAGGGCCATTTTGAACTGTAAAAGAAGAAAGGTAAGATACCATAGAAATGTCTGTGGCTGACACCTTAATGGGTGATCTGGGACTGGGTGAGTGTCTTGGGGCCTTCTGGCAACAGCAAGGAGTGGCCTTGGCCAGGTGCCTTCAGTTGTCCCAGGATTTTAATCCAGTCCCACATGATGGTTAGACCTTTGTGAAGAAAAATAAAACCAACATTCCTCTTCCCTGAAACAAAGAGAAATGGCATGGTTACATCCTGTCGCCTGCACATGGCATATCTCAGAGGAAAGTCTGAGGACAAGAAGCTTTGGGGGAAAAGTGAAGGAACACATTTGCCAGATCCACATTTGTTCACTCTGCTGATGTATCCCGGGTGGGCCCCCAAATGAAGCAGGATATTTTCCTGACCCCTTCATGGGGATTGTAACAGGGGTGCCTTGCTTACTCAGCCCACAGCCCTCAACCCTTCATGGGAGGGAGAGCATGCAGGTGAGCAGATGCAGGAGCTAGGGCAAGCACTTTTGGGCTCTGGCAGGAACAACGTCTGTACTGGCCACATGGCAGTGTCTAGGGGGTCTGCCACAACCCCAAAGCCCCAGGGAGAGTGTTACAGTCAGTCCTCTTTTAGCGTTGCCTTCCGTGGATGGCTTAAGTGTTAACAGTTCAGTGGAGGGTCAGTGTGATGGTCTTTTGCACCTGAATTGATGGCTCTGAGCTCTTGTCTGGCATCCAGGAAAAGTGAGGTTGCACGAATGAATTACCGACGGTAAGTGTGGACGATTTTATTGCTGATGGAAGTGGCTCTCCGTGAGATGGGGAGTTGAAAGAGGGATAGGACAGAAAGGCAATCATGCCCTGAAACTGTGCTATTAAGCTGTGCCTCTGATGTCAAGCTGCTTCTCTCCAATGTCCAACTGTAGTCCCAAAATTCAGCTGCTTCTCTACTCCTCTGGCTGAGCCTGGGGTTTTTACGGGCTCAGAATGGGGAACAATGCAGGCCATCAGTGGTTTTGGAAAAGGCAGACGAACAGAGATGTAAGTTCTCACTTTGGGCCTCATTTCCAGGCTTCAGGGTGGGGCCCTTGCTGGGGACCCACTCTCTTCTGCCCAGAATTTCCCTGCCTCTTGTCCCTATCATAATCACTTACTTATAGGTCATTTCTCACAAGGAATACCAGGAATTTCCTATGTTTCTCTTCCCAGGTACTTGTAGCAAGCATTCTATAAAGTTTGTAAGCATAAATGTTCTAAGAACATTTTAGAAAGCTTACCTGCTCCACTATGTTGTCCTGGCAGTTTCTTGCTACCTAAGCCATCTGCCGTATCTGGACCCTGCTTCGACCATAACTATGGTTTGTGGCTCACTCAGCTATCAATACTCTTCCATGTGGTGCTTCATCCCAAGAATAGATCTAGACTAGTCTCTTAATTCCCAACAAGGAAAGAAGAGTCTTAAATTTAAAAAAAAAAAATTCATTAAGAATACGTGGATTCTGGAAAAAATTACAATAGATTGGTTTACACTACTTAAGGCCAAATTCAGGCCCATTATTGGGGTATTTGTGAAATGTGCTTTCCTTTTTGCTTTTGTCCTAATATCATGTACAGGGACTAGCTGATCTTTTTCCCTCTAATAGGCGTTTACTTTTCCATATCCATATTACTTTGACTTCAGACTTCTACAAGCCTCCAGAATGAAAAAAAAAAAAAAAAAAAAAATGAAGCTCTGCTATTACTTTCGACTAAAAGATCCATCTCCCAAATCCTTATTTAATTCCGTGTGTTGACATTTTCCAAGAAATATTTATCATGATACTTGCTCTGATTTAAAGGATGTGTTGTGACTCTGCCCTGTGGCCCTAAAACAAAATAACTCTGCCTTAATCCATCTTGAGTTAATCAGTCTTAGATAACATTTCACTCTGGATGATAATCCAACTCATGTTCCACTGTCAAATTCAATTCAATACAAATACATTTTTATATGTATATTTGTCAAAATGCTTACTGACAAAAGCATTATTTTTCGCAATTAAGCAACATAGTTTTCAGAATCAATACCCAAATAAAATGACCAGCCACATGACTAAATTTCTTAGTATGAAATATCTGCATTCAGATTGCATCATTCAGGTCTTCTCCATAAGCAGAGAAATAAAACCAAATCAACATCACTTGCAGCTCTTAAATGATAACTTTTGCCATCTGTAAATCAAATGTTCGTGAAAGTCTATTTCCAGAATGTCTCACTGCTCTGTCTACTCAGAGAACCCTAAAAATATATATTAATTTTTTGATGGTTAAAGCTTTTTTTGAAGCTTATATAACTATATCACTCCTAAAATTATTCATTTTTTAAAATATAGACAATCATGAGTCACATTCCAGCAGAACATAGTATTTTGTCTTTTTAACAACATGAGATGGGGGAAATATTTTTACATTTTCATGGGATCCACAAGGTTCCATTTGCATTAAAATAGTGACAATTTTATAGTGTTTTGCAGTTTATAGAGCTTCTCACAAGCAGATTGGTGTACAAACATTAAGAAATTCATAAAAAGTAATATGTAAGATTTTTAATGGGAATACATTTCAATATTGCATATTTTTATTTTGTTACATATGTGTTCAGAGAAATAATTTGTTGTTGAAACTAATTTCATAGTATGATTAGTTAACTTTTGCTTTGTAATAAAATATCTTAAAATTTTGTGGCTTAAAGCATAGCAATTTGCTTAGCTTATGATTTCATTGGCCAGCAATTTGTTCTGGCCACACCTGGATGGTTCTGCCAATGTGGTCTGGTTCAACTGCTGTCTGCTTGGTTTGCTTGTGTTATCTGCAGTCAACTTTTGGATTAACTGGTGGATTACCTGTTATTGGACAGCTTAGCTGGAACATCTTATCTTTAGTCTATGTGGTTCTTCCATTATCCAGCAGGCAACCCTGGTCTTATTCACATACATAGTAATTGTAATAGGCTTTCCAAAAGCAGCCAAAGAGAACAACTCCCAATTCAGAAGCACTTTAAAAGCTTCTCCTTGCATCACATTTGCTAACATTCCATTGGCCAAAATAAATCATGTGATCAAGCTCACACTGAGTGTGACAAGGCATTTAAAGTTATATGACAAGTTGTCATAAATAGAGAAATGAGAATTTTTGTAATCAATCTATTGCTCTGTAAAACGGTTTATTGTTTCAAATATAAAGTTATACTCATTGTCTGAAATAATCATTAAGTATTATCCCTATTAAGGTGCTAAATATATCATTAAGCCTCTGTGCTTCAAAGTATTTGTTTTTTTTTTAGTCAACGTTGGTGATTGAAACCCAATCTAAAATTATAATTTTATACTATGTACTTCTAGGAAATAACAGGAAAATCCTGTATCTGCAAGCCCATACACATAATCAACTCTTTGTTGCTATATTTTTAACTTAAAAACTGGTAAAAGAACAAAGCGGGAGGCATCACACTACCTGACTTCAAACTATATTACAAAGCTAAAGTAACCAAAACAACATGGCACTGGTACCAAAACAGATATAGAGACTAATGGAACAGAACAGAGGCCTCAGAAACAACACCACACATCTACAACCATCTGATCTTTGAAAAACCTGACAAAAACAAGCAATGGGGAAAGGACTCCCTATTCAATAAATGATGCTGGGAAAACTGGCTTGCCATATGCAGAACACTGAAACTGAAACCCTTCCTTACACCTTATACAAAAATTAGCTCAAGATAGATTAATGACTTCAATGTAAAACCAAAAACCATAAAAACCCTAGAAGAAAACCTAGGCAATACCATTCAGGACATAGGCAAGGGCAAAGATTTCATGACTAAAACACCAAAAACAATTGCAACAAAAATCAAAGTTGACAAATGGGATGTAATTAAATTAAAGAACTTCTGCATAGCAAAAGAAACTATCATCAGAGCGAACAGACAACCTACAGAATGGGAGAAAATATGTACAATCTATCTATCTGACAAAGTTCTAATATCCGGAATCTACAAGGAACTTAAACAAATTTACAAGATAAAAATAAAAAAAAAAACCCACCAAAAAGTGGGCAAAGGATATGAACAGATACTTCTCAAAAGAAGACATTTATGTGGCCAAGAAACATAGGAAAAAAAGCTCATAACCAATGGTCATTAAAAAAATGCAAATCCAAACCACAATGAGACACCATCTCATGCCAGTTAGAATGGCGATCATCAAAAAGTCAGGAAACAACAGATGCTGGAGAGGATGTGGAGAAATAGAAACACTTTTACACTGTTGGTGGGAGTGTAAATTAGTTCAACCATTGTGGAAGACATTGCAGTGATTCCTCAAGGATCTGAAAGCAGAAATACCATTTGACCCAGGAATCCTGTTACTGGGTATATACCCAAAGGATTATAAATCATTCTATTATAAAGACATATGCAAATGTATGTTTATTGCCGCACTATTCGTAGTAGCAAAGATTTGGAACCAACCCAAATGTCCATCAACGGTAGACTGGATTACGAAAATGTGGCACATATACACCATGGAATACTATGCAGCCATAAAAAAAGAGTAAGTTCTTTGCAGGGACTTGGATGAAACTGTAAACCATTATTCTCGGCAAACTAACACAAGAACAGAAAACCAAACACCCCATGTTCTCACTCATAAGTGGGAGCTGAACAACGGGAACACATGGATGCAGGGAGAGGAACATCACATACTGAGGCCTTTTGGGAGGCGAGGGGCAAGGGGAAGAGAGCATTAGGGCAAATACCTAATGCATGCATGGCTTAAATCCTAGATGACGGGTTGATGGGTGCAGCAAACCACCATGGCAGGTGTATACCTAAGTAACAAACCCCCACATTCTGCACATGTATCCCAGAACTTAAAGTATAATTTAAAAAGAAGAAAAACGAAAAAGCAAAACTGGTAAAAGGATGACTAAAACACTGCTACCTTAAAATAAATATTCACTCCCTATATTGGCAAGAAAGAGCAGCTGGAGAGAATTCTCCTTCGTGATGATAATGATAATTTCAAAGTGTATAACCTTCTAATTAAACTATTTGATAGTTTAACACCTTTGTATTTCTTCCTTTGCAGAATTGCCAACAATTTTGATAGATGTTCTTTGAACTCAAACTATTTCTCTCATCAATATTTTTAGCTTGGCAAGATTTTACATCATCTATATTCTTTTGCTAAATTAGTGTTGATTTCTTAGTCTTGAGAGGTTATTTGGAAGTACAACATGATGATATGTTTCTAGGAGGATTTAATCTTCACATAAAAATGAAAAATAATAACCTCACTTGTGAAAGTGGTTTCCAGATATTCTGATAATTAAAGAAATTGCAGCAGCCATGTAAGAAGATTTTCAGTAAGAAGAAACTTGATCCCTGTGACAAGACAACTTTATATTGCTACTAAAACTTGTTTAAATCAGTTATAATATGCTGTAGTTTTATATGCTTTGGTTTTAATCTGGAAAAGATTATACAAGATCAAAGTACGTTTTTGTTATAACTTTTATTAAAATTGGTTCTTACCATTCACTAATAAAACTAACTGAATGAAAATTATATATGTATATATATATATACACCAGTGTGCATATATATGTATGTGTGTGAATGCCTATCTATTTTCAGCAAGATTGGATGGAAAGGCATATTGACCACTTTCTCAGAGTATTCTTTTATTTTCACATGGACTATATTAATATGTGAAGGCTATTTACAGAATGTAATCTAGTGAAGATTCATTCTATTTGCAAGAAGCAGCATTATAATTCCCAGGAAAATATGAGGAAATCCATATGCCTAAAATAATGGAAAATACTAAATTTCCAGGCATGGTTGTACTAGAATGATGATTTATCATTCATTTATTTATTCCCTCATTCATTAAACATGGATTCTGTGTACTGAACACTGTCTTAAGTATTGAGCAATCACAGAAGAATAAGGCCCAATGCTTGCCCAGTGGCATGCAAATGATGAGATGGGATCTCCAATCCACTCTGCCTGCCTCCTTTAGAAGGCAACTCAAGACCCTGTAATAATCACTAGCTAGTTCTTGGCAAAGTGTGATTTTTATTGAGAATTGCATATATCTATTTCCTAACTTTAAACATTTTACAACTTTAGGAATATATATTACCTGTATTAATGTATGCACACTAAAGGATTACAAAATCAAAGAGGAAAATGAGGTATTGGAGGATTTTTTTAATAGGTTCTTTTGTAATTTAGGTATGTTTCTTTCTCGTTTATGGACTAGGGCTCATTTTTCCACTCTTCAAAGTTAAAATAGTTTCATTTTACCTTGCAATACAGTCCTAAATACTAACCAGTCTGCAAGAATTTTCTTTGATGTAAACTCATGTTGCAGGAAGTCAGGGACCCCGAACAGAGGGACCAGCTGAAGCCACGGCAGAAGAACATAAATTGTGAAGATTTCATGGACATTTATTAGTCCCCCAAATTAATAATTTTATAATTTCTTACACCTGTCTTTACTGCAATCTCTGAACATAAATTGTGAAGATTTCATGGACATTTATCACTTCCCCAATCAATACTCTTGTGATTTCTTATACCTGTCTTTACTTTAATCTCTTAATCCCATCATCTTCGTAAGTGGAGGGTGTATGTCACCTCAGGACTTGTTATGATTGCATTAACTGCACAAATTGTTCATAAAGCATGTGTGTTTAAACAATATGAAATCTGGGCACCTTGAAAAAAGAACAGGATAACAGCGATGTTCAGGGAACAAGAGAGGTAACCATTAGATCTGACTGCCTGAGAGTCAGGTGGACTCTTCTTAGAAAAGTGAATGGGAGAAATATCGCTGAATTCTTTTTCTCAGCAAGGAACAGCCCTGAGAAAGAGAATGTGTTCCTAGTGGGAGGTCTCTAAAATGGCCACTCTAGGAATATCTGTCTTACGTGGATTCAGATAAGGGATGAAATAAGCCCTGGTCTCCCGTAGCGCTCCCAGGCCTATTAGGATGAGGGAATTCCTACCTAGTAAATTTTAGTCAGACCAGTTGTCTGCTCTCAAACCCTGTCTCCGGATAAGATGTTATCAATGACAATGCGTGCCCAGTGGGACAAGAAACTTCATCAGCAATTTTAATTTCACTGCAATCCTGTGATCTCACTCTGCCCCCATTTGCCTTGTGATATTTTATTGCCTTGTGAAGCATGTGATCTCTGTGACCCACACCCTACTTGTACACGTCCTCCCCTTTGAAAATCACTAATAAAAACTTGCTGGCTTTGCGGCTTGAGGAGCATCACAGAAACTGCCAACATGTGATGTCTCCCCTGGACACCCAGCTTTAAAATTTCTCTCTTTTGTACTCGTTCGCTTTAATTCTCAAACTGGCCAACACTTAGGGAAAATAGAAAATAACCTATGCTGAAATATCGGGGGCTGGTTCCCCCGATAATCTCAAACTTTTCACTGTCTTCTACTACATTGTTTCATAAATTCTGAAAATATCTTTATTTATATTTTTTCCTGCCTATTATATGTTTTTATCATTCTTTAATTCATCTGTTTTCTGCTCTCAACCTTGAATCCCTTTATTCTTATTTTCCAATTGTCAATCTCTTTTTCTGTTTAAAAACATAATTCAAATATTATCTGTTTAAAATTTTTTGCTTTGCCTGATTTACCTGTCTCAAGAGTTTCCTGCATATAGTAGGTGTTCATTAAATATTTGTTGAATAAACTGATCCTGTCAAGTATTTTGTTTAGTAATTTAATTTCATATTATATTATAGATGATGATGTATCTTTCTCTTACCATTAATTTATTAGTTCTATGAGAGAGAGTACCCTATACAGTCAGTTTTCTATGCCTATGCATTCCACATCCATGAATTCAAGGAATTTTATAGAACAAAAATATTTGAAAAAATGGATGGTTGTGTCTGTACTGAATGTGTACAGACTTTTTTCTTATTATTTTTCCCTAAACAGTATGGTATAACAACTATTTAGGTGGCATTTACATTGTATTTACTGGAAGTAATCTAGAGATGACTTAAAGTACATGGGAGGATAAGTGTAGGTTATATGTAAATACTATGCCTTTAATATAAGGGATCTGAGCATTCCTGAATTTTGCTATCTGCAGTGATCCTGGAACCAATTTCCCATAAACACTGAGGAACAACTGTATTAATATTTTTGGCAGGAACTAGCACAGTATCTTCTGCTCAACAGAAAGGTAAAAACTAAATTGAATCAGGGTGGTTTCTAAAACTGGGGAGTTGATCAATTACTTTCATGTGACTAGGTAAAGGAAAAGGGGCTTTTGAGTATCAGTGATGATTTCATAGGCAGAAGATATTCCATTCTATTAAGACAAGTTTACCTTTCTTTTGGTAGGAAATACACTTCTAAGATGACCTAAACTACCTTCTGCTTTGGGTCCCTGTTGAATATTCCTTTATCTATGCAATGAACTTGAAACAAGAAGACCCACAAACTAAGTGAAGGCTCATCTCTAACTCATTTTTTTGATCATAGTCAAGGTATTTAAAATGCCATAGATATCCTCATCTGTAAATGAGTCTGATAATATTTGTTTTGATGCTCTCATAGGTTTGCTTTGAGAATATAATAAAATATTTGCATATGTTTGGAAATACAAACTAAGCTGTATTATTCTAAATTTCCTTAGAACTGGGTTTTAGCTTCCTCAGGGCCTTAGCAGGGAACCTGGGTTTTGATATACTACAGAAAGTTAATAATTCTGGGGGGAGAGAAGAGATGTCTTTATGGAGGACTCTCTTCATCTACTTACCTGGTTGGTTTCCTGCCTCTCCCAATTAACTCTTTGTGATGGCATCCTTCCTTTTTCTTCACTAAGATAATCAAGATTTGCAATAATAGATTTTCTTGTTTCATTTTTCATTTTATGTTTTACAAATCCATAGGTTTGATGAGGGTATAAACTGTACCTGTGAAACAATGTCTATGTGCTAAAGTGCAAGTGTAAGATTAAAAAACAGTAACCTAGGATCAATGGTTCTCTAATTTTAATGTGAATCGTAATTGCAGAACTTGTTAGAAAATACAGACTCTGAATGCCAATGTGGGAGATTTTGATTTCATGGCCTAGTCACCCCAGATGTTTCTGATGTGAATGGTCAACAGATCTTCCTGTGATAAATAAAGACAGGGTGATGCATTTCATGCATTTTGTGTGGGAATCACCACTGTCCTCCGTGATTTAGGAAGAATTAGAGCCATCTTCTTGACACACCCGGAAATGAACCCCTCTGGAAATATACACTGTGAGGAGGCAGATTAGCCCTTCATTTGTCTCGGAACACAGCAATTACAATTCAGATTTTTGAAGGGATAGAAAATGAGGCTTCCTAAGGATGCAGCTTGGCAGACTGCAGCAATGCTGTGTCTTTGGGCATTGGATGCCTGCCAGAAGCACTTGCCCAGCACTAATTGCAGAGCACCTGAACTTTTTATCCATCATCTGTTCTGCTGCACAAAAACTTGAACAGTCCGATGAACGGTTTGTATTCTTCCCAGCAGCTCCAGGACAGGAGGAAAATCCTTTCATTTAATTAGCCTATTATTTTCCATTTTGAGGCTTCAATAGAGACTCAGAAACAGGTGCCAGTTTCTCTTCAGCCTCTAGGCCTAAAGAAATAAGAATAACTGCTACTGAGAAACGAAAGCAGATAAGGCCTCCGTAGAAATGCCATTAACTTGCCTCTACCTATGTAGTCCAGAAACAGATGTTAATTACCAATGTGCAGTCCCAAAGTAGAACAGCTTAATCATTGGTTGGGCTTTGGTTTATTGCTTTTTAATGCTTTCTGCCAGTTTCTCAATGTCTGGAAATCTCTCATTCTCTTCCTCTCTGTCTCTGTCTTCTGTAGATCCATTTTAATAATTGGGGTTTGTGTTCATTCTTTTAAATTACCAACATTACCTCATGTCATAGTCTGTCTGGGCTGCTATGACAATAATACCATAAATCAGGTAACTTAAAAACAACAAAAATCTGTTTCTCATAGATTTGAAAGCTGGAAAATCTGACATCAAGACTTGATTTGGTGCCTAAGAAGGTCTGCCCTCTAGTTCATAGATGGTGCCTTCTACCTGTATCCTCATATGATAGAAAGAACAAGGCAGCTCTTTGAGGTCTCCTTTGTAAGAGCAATAATTCCATTCATGAAGGCCCCACTTTCTTGATTTAATCACCTCACAAGACCCTTCCTCCTAATTCTATCACATTGAGGAATTTGAGGGACTCAACCCTTCAGAACGTAGCACCTTGTTATAGATGATGCTGCTCAAGATGTTTTGCTTTCCCGAGGCTGCAGTCAGCAGTGGAGGTGCTTGCAACCATTCACATTGCATTTGTGAGGCTTGTTCATTTCCTGATGCAAGACACGTCCTCATACTCCCAATTCCCACAAAGGTTCACAAGATTACTTTTACCAAGTAATCTTGGTAAGGCAAAACAAAAATTAAAAATAAATAGGCATTTACCTCAATAGTTCACTTTAAAATTCATTTTATTAAACAATAGGAAGCTTTTTATTTTTAAAAGGTATTTGGACTGCCGTCTTCAGATGAGGAAACCATGAGCGGAAACTAGGAACTGCAAATTGGATACAGAAATAAGATATTTTGTGGGACCAGAAACATATCACTATCCGCAATAGATGGTTTTGGATGTGGACTTTGGGAAGGAGTGGATGGGTTAACAAGCCATAAGTCATTCAACTGCTAGGGGTAGAAATAACCTGAAATTGAGAAATACTATTTAAAGTACATGAGAAGTATAGGGCTGAGACTGACATCTTTGTCGAAAGGGCAACTCAAAAGCCATAAAGGGCCATTTTGTGAGATGACTCAAAGGCCAGTGAAAGGACAGTTGGATTGACTTTCTCAGTGAGTAAATTCTTTGAGAGAAAATAAACTGGAAATTGATATATTATCACGCTCCCTCAGGCCAACGGAAGCAGAGTCAACAGTTTTCTTTTGGCTCAAATAATTCATTTTGACTGTCTCAAATCACAGGAAGTAAACTGAAATTCCCATGAGGACCAGGAGTGTAACATAAATAGGTAAAGTGGCCCGGATATTAGGAACATTTCTGGATGCATTTTCCCTTTTTGACTAAGTTTTATTTTCTTATTTTTGTTAGAAATTTGGATGCAATAAATTTCACTTTGTTATAATTTCACTATAAGAAAAATAAAGTCTTACTAAAATAATGAGAATGGGGCACACTGCCCCAGGACAGGGAGTGCCAGGAGGGGGAGGTGAACATTACATCTCAAATGCCCCTTCTATTGTGGGCAGTCACTATACTGTCTGATGAGGGGCTGCCCTGTGAGAGTATGAACCCAGTCCGGCAAGTTACTTTATTTTCTTCAAGAGAAGCTAGAGAACCAAATTTTTATACAGAAACTGGCTTTTAAATTGTGTCTGCTAATTCAACTTCTATGCAGTCTTTTTGCTAGTATAGACTGAATTCAACAGTTCAATTCAATGGTTATGTAACTATGTCAATATGCTTTGTTCTTAGCCCAGAGCACATTTCCCAGAGGCAGAGAGTAGGGTGTGATTTATGTTGCCCTTAGCCTTGGAAAATAATTTCCCAGTGAGTTGATAAACAACTCTTTTTTTCTTCTACCTAGAGCTTAACTGATTATTTTTCCTTTGCATTGGCCTTTGAAAATTTCCCTTCTATGTGCCATCAGAGGAATGTAGGAAGTATAAGAATATGGCTTATGATAAAACAAATCTCAATATCCACTTGCCAAATGGTTCCCCAAACATAACATATATGTGACAATAAATGACCACTAGACATGCCCAACCATACGATTTACAAGAGGGTTCTACTTCAGTGATAGGTGTTTCAGGAATATTTGTAACATGTTCAACACCATAATCATGGAGAAAAATAGGAATTATAAGGATGATCATCTTTAACCAACTCATAATTTATAGAAATGAAGGGAACTTTAATAAACAAAACAAACAAACAAAAAAGCAAGCACTTCACAAATTTTCTTAACAGAAAGTTTAGACAGTGATGGGGTGAATGAAGGTTGCTATTTTTGTAAGAATCTTTCAGGTGTAGTAATCAAGGGTTATATGTTATTATAAAAATTGTGTGTTCTTAAGGAAACCTCGGCATTAAAGCAATCATACAGAATGGATATTATAGGAAACTCTCAGGCAGATTTAGCTTCTATTCTGGGATTTAAGAAATACTTTAAAATGTTGACAGCTTCTTTCACGGAGAGTAAGTTTTTATATTTTTGGGTCACTTTCCTGTGTTCAAGACATAATTTTTTTCTACCATTAAGATAAGAATATTCAATGATAGCGCAGCATTTTTAGAGTATGAATCTTTTTTTAATGTCACATCCTGAACTTAGGTTAATATGTAGCCTTCCTAAGAGGCTGATGCTTTCAGGAATCATTAAAATTCACACTTTATCCTCTGAGCTAAAAAATATGATTGTTATCTGCTTTAGTGGAACATTGAATCATTTTTCTCTTCCCCTATCATCTCTCCATCTAATCAAATGAAGTAGTCCCACCGCTATTCATCACACATGTGGAATCTTTCTATAAATCTGATCATGAATCCCCCATATTCCAATTATCTAGGGCTGCATACAAACCACCTCAAACCTAGTGGCTTAAAACAAGAATGATCATTTATTTTTCATTAAATATGAAATTGTTTATGGCTCTGAAGAGGTAGCTCATCTCTGCTTCATATGGGCTCCACTGTGGGTCTTACAAAGGGATGAGGATTCACTTTCAAGTGGCTCCTTCTGATGGTCGGCAACTTGATGCTGGTTGTTGGCTGGGAGCTCAACCTGGGCTGGCAGCTGAAGTAAATGGTTTCTCCCTACAGGGTTGTTTGAGTTTTCTCACAGCGTGATGGTTGTGTTCTAGGAGCAAGTAGAATCAGGAAAAGCAAGCTGCCAACCTCTTAAAGACTAGTCCTAGAAAACATCACTTACATGGTATTTTATTGGTCACATAGTCACAGAGTCCATCCAGATTCAATTGGAGGGGACATAGAAACCACCTTTCAATGGGGGGAGTGCCCAAGGGACAAATATATATATATTTACCTACCTTTTAAATTTCATCTCCTACCACTACCATTCCTTACCGTCTCTACTTCCCCATCCCTGCCTCCAACCATTTCACCTGTCTAAATTCCAACCACATCAAATTTCTGTTGTCCTTTGCATTAGTCCATTCTCCTACTGTTACTAAAGACATATCTGAGACTGGGTAATTTCTAAAAGAAAGAGATTTAATTGACTCATAATTCAGCTAAGCTAAGGAGGCCTCAGGAAACTTACAATCATGGCGGAAAGGGTAGCAAACATGTCCTTCTTCACATGGCAGCAGGAGGAAGCATGAAGCAAAAGAGGGAAAAGCCCCTTATAAAACCATTAGATTTTGTGAGAACTCACTCACTATCATGAACACAGCAGAAGAGGGGTAAATGCCCCCATAATTCAATTCTCTCTCACTGGGTCCCTTCCAGAACCTGTGGGGATTATGGGAACTATAATACAAGATAAAATTTGGGTGGGGACACAGCTAAATCATATCACCCTTCATTTTTGTTGTTGTTGTTGTTGTTTGGCCATGGAATATTATCCTCCCAGACTCTCAGCATACCATCCACCTAGTAAAACTTTAATCATCTTTCATGACTAGGTAAAAATATCCTTTCTTTTTTGAAGTCTTTCCTAACTCTCCTCAGTAAGTAACTAGGGTTGAGGACATTTCTTATCTGTGTTTACCTACTTTATTGTCTTTAAGTGGACTGTTTCTTGGTTGCTTTTAGCATAATGGCTAATGCACAGTGAGAATTTTAAAATTCTCTGTTGAATGAATTATTTCTTGGAAATTGGAGAGTCATTCACTGAGACATTTAATCTGTAGTAACCCTGGAGATTATTTCTGCCTCCATTCTCCAGTATCTGTGTCAAAGATTAGGGCAAGTCACCTAATCTATTGTAGCTTCCCTTAGCCTAGGTTTCTTCATTTGTCAAAAGAGGTAACATTGTCTGTCCTGCAGATCTCACTGAGACATATGAAGGTAAATAAAAAATGTTAGTAAAAGCACCTTACATATTTAGAATGCCACTAAAATATTATATTTCAAAATTATTATTAGTTGGAAACAAATTCACTATTTATAAAATGCTTTAATAGACAAAAGTGTGCTGACCTGACCAGAAGCACTATTCAAAGAGAAATATCTTTATATTATTTTATTTCCCATTTTACTAAAGTTACAGATTTTTCTAAAATTTCCTTAAGGAAGAAACCTTTGGACATTTGACGAAAATCCAGATTCTTAGAAATGTGCCCTGCTGTGCAGTTACCTTAAGAAAGCAGGGTATTCTGTGCTTTCATAACACCTGCAGTGGGTTGCCAACATTTATTTTTAAAAATAAGTTTCGCCAGTTGTATTAGCCCGTTTTCATGATGCTGATAAAGACATACCCGAGACTAGGAAATTTACCAAAAAAAAAAAAAAAAAAGAGAGAGAGATTTCACAGACTTACAGTTCCGCGTGGCTGGGGAGGCCTCAAAATCATGGTGGAAGGGGAAAGACATGTCTCATATGGTCGCAGACAAGAACAGAGAGCTTTTGCAGGGAGACTCCCATTTATTAAAATCATCAGATTTTGTGAGGCTTGTTCACTATAATGAGAATAGCACGGGAAAGACCTGCCCCCATGATTCAATGATCTCCCACCAGGTCCCTTCCACACCATGTGGGAATTACGGGAGCTACAAGATGAGATTTGAGTGGGGACGCAGAGCCAAACCACATCACCAGTTCTGTAAGATCCATAGAAATAAATTTATTTTAAATGTATCATGTAGTTTGAAACAGAATACTTGAAAATATCTCTTCCTTGAGTGATGGTCTTCCTGGCGACAGAGCACAGAAAAGCCAGTTTTCTTGCTCTAAAATGGTGCTGCCTCATTTGAAAGTAAGTAGCTCCTTTTATTATGTGGAAAAAAGAGTGAGGACAGTATTTTCAGCGAAATTAAAGACCTGAATGAGCAGGTTGTAGGGAAGACTATGGAAGGAGCTGGTAGGGGGCGGTGACAGAATAGATGGGGTAGCCTGACACAAGCCTTTTGAGGTGGATGGCCTAAAAGATTCTCTTGGTACCAAGGCAGGCAAAATCCATAAAGAAAAAGCTGCGAGTTCAGAATGCATAAGAGCAACATAAACGGGCAAAATTTAATTCTGTAAGAGTGGGTCTAAGTGAGAGAGACAGAATGCGTGTGTTATAGTGAGTATGGGGGAAGCTTTTGTAATAGAGCAAAGCAGTTCTAGAGATCGTTACGTGCAGACTTGATGTATATTGTGGTATAACTTTGCTGGAGAAAAGGAAAGATTTTTCTATAAGAAGCTGTAATCAGGGCTTTAAGGATCTAGCTTTGAAACAAAGGAGGATTGCATAAATTCAAAAAGCATAAATAAATCCTCAGCAACACACACCCCCAAAAAAGACAGTAAAGGAAAGAGTACATAAATGATGGATACTATGGTCCTCTGACATGGTCTTCTTTTTCCTTTTATCTTTTTATTTTTTTGCTATGTACTTTACTAACATATTTATGAAGGGAAGATTGGTATAAATTATTTTGAGTATCTTTTACATCCTTGGCAATTCATGCAGGCCTAGGATGTTTGTTATATTAAAGTCTGATTTAAACATTATTGTGTTTGTGAAATTTTAAAATTATTTTTGTTAAGCATTTACTAACTCAGTAGATCCATAATGTATGATTAATGTTATTAAAGGATTTTAAATACCTTTTCAGTTATGTTTATGTATATCCAAATCTTGTTGGTTCTGATTAATACCAAGGCAGGAAGTGGCAGTGCCTGAGTTTACTTTTCTGCATCCCTACATAGCTGATAGAGAGAAGTGGTAAATTAAAGAATTGCTAACCCCCAAATATATTGTTGCTTTTATGTACTAACTGATGTCATTTCTCCAATTACATATTTGAGAACAAAAAATACATTTAAAGGGCTGATCCCTGGCAGAGTTCAGAGCTCCTCTTACCCCTTCTCACTTTAATCCAGAACTATTTAATCCCTAAATCTTCTGTGGTAGTGCCTAGACTCTTTTTACATATGTATTTATTTTATTTCACCTAGAAAGCATCTCCTCTCATAGATGAAGATCAAGAGGAGGAAAGCAAAGATGATATGAAAGACAGCAGTGAGAAACCACCTGCTCTCAGTGTACACATGAAAGCCAAGGCCCTTAGCTCAAATTGATCTCTCAGACTGGCACCAGGAAAGAAACTAAAGGCAGAGTTGCATAAGAGGATGCATAGCTCTAACTTTCACAAGCCTTGCCTGCTGTACATCACTGTTTTATAGGACTGGTGACATTTAACCAGGTCCTCCCAGAAGCTTATTTTGCATTTCTCTGAGCCTCAATTTCCTCAGCACCAAATGGTCCTAAAATGTTCTTGAAGTGAAGGACTATCTGCAGATGAGTGCCATCCTCAACAATGTTTAATAATTTTTCAAAAAGAATCCCATAGAGAAATGGGGAAAATATAAAATGTTTCAAGGCTGATTCAACTCTTTTTTAAGACAAATAAGAGGAGAGCTTCACAGCTGGTTTATTTTTTCTTATACATTTTATACACACTGAGAAGTAAAAATCATTTCATATTTCTGATTTGACTATAGGATCTTATACTGATTTTACCTGTGGTAAGTGATGTTCAAATACATATGTGCATGCTTATGAAGCATCTTATAAAATAGAAAGGATTTTGAAATTTTTTCTTAGAGAGGAAATATCATACTTAAAGTTTCCTTGAATTGTACTCGGTATTTATATTTGATATTGCTTGAAATGTCCTATTTTATTTAAAAAAACTTCTCTGGTAAAAGAAGACAGCCTTAGCAAATCATTACCAAAGTCAATTGAAGGCTAATTAGAAATTTATTAATTACTTCCTTCATTATTTGAATAAGTCTGTTATTGATCAAATTATTTTCTACGTTAATTGATTCATGCAAATAGACTTAGATTCCTATGTCCTTGAAAAGTAAATGGAACTAAATCTCTAGCACAGTGCTCTCTAAAGTCATAAACAGCATGATGCATTGGCATGTGAGTGAAGTTATTAGAAATTACACTCGTGTAAATCATTTCTGTAATTCTCTTAAAAATGTGTATGTTTAACAATATGCATAATATATAAACACAATAATAATACAATATACAATTATATAGACTAGACCTACAGAATAAATTTATTCTATATTTATGTAGAATATACAAATGCACACCTATAGGTAGAGCATATAAGTTTAGGCATTCATGTTATATAAACCATACATCATAGAGCTATACCATCCAACAGGGCAGCCATTACCCATAGATGTGTGGAACACTTGAAATGTAGCTAATATGACACATTGAAATAATAATATTTTGGATATATTCAGTTAAATTAAATACACTATTAAAATTAATTTCACTTGTTTGTTTTTACTTTTTAAAAATGTGTGCCAGATAACTTAAAATTACACACATGGCTCACATATTTCTATTGGAAAGAGCTTATCTAAAGAATATATTGCCTCAATAATAAAGATACTCTGCATATTACAATATATAATATACTCACTGAAAAATGGCTTTCAAAAACTTTTATGAATAGGTCTAGACAGTCAAATCACTGTTCTATAGTACTGTAAAACTTAGCCCATTTAAAACAGTAAATGAAGCATACAATTAGACTCTATTAATTTATTTACATTTTCGTGGTTATTGTAGTGGACCTTTTGTATTCTCAACAAACTCCTATTTATTGAATTTACCCTGTCTAACTCTCAGTTCTACAAATGTGGTTTTATGGAAGCTTCCCTGTTAATTTCTCTCTAGCCACAAAGGATGGCGTCTTATTCAAATCAAGTTGGTCAGAATCTTACTGAATTCTGACTTGAGTCAGAGAATCATATTCCATCTAGAGGTACAACATTGTTAGATGAGAAGCTCAAGAGTACATAGTTCATGTATTCTGTTCTGTGGAGAAAGCCAGGCATCTGTAAAAGACAATAACGAAGAATAAACGAAGCAGATGAGAGACACATAGAAAAGTTTTTTCTATACGATTCTATGGACTACCTACATTTCCCACTCATTAAGTTTGATAATATCTCAGGGCTCTTATAACACATTTGAGTTTCTGTCATTTGAAATACAATTGTTTTAATTAATGCAGTCACCAGGAGCACAGAACATCATTATTTTATTAATGTTTTATCTCTTAGTGATTAGATCTTGTGGGAACAAAGCTTCAGTCTACTTCCTAATTGTAGAAAAAGCAGAACCCCAAAATTTGATTTTAATCTTTGTAAAAATATATTTTTTTCTGAATTATATAAAAATACATGTTTATTAGAGAAAGATTTATAATGTACAGGGAAATATAAAGACATAAATAAAAATAAAAATAACTCGATTCCCCATTATTACAAAAGGCCTTGTTAACAGTATTTTATCCCTGATTTCTGTACATTAACAATCTATGGGTTTATTTTTGTTTTTATTTTCAAAATGTGTGAAGTACTGGCTATTCAATATTCTGTTCAGTATTTTTTCTGTTTGACATTATACTATAACCCTATAATGTCAGCACTTTGGGAGGCCGAGGCAGGCGGATCACTTGAGGTCAGGAGTTTGAGACCAGCCTGGATAACATGGTGAAACCATATCTCTACCAAAAAAAAAAAAAAAAAAATTAGCTGGGCATGGTGGCGCCAGTGCCTGCAATCCCAGCTACTTGGGAGGCAGAGGCAGGAGAATCACTTGAGCCCTGGAGGCGGAGGTTGCAGTGAGTTGAGATTGTGCTGCTGCACTGCAGCCTAGGTGAAAGAGTGAGACTTAGTCTCAAAAAAAAACATTATATCTAAATATATTTTTTAATCTATAGTATAGACACATTATATTGTATTTACCAATCCTATAAGTTCATTAAGTATTTTTAAATGTTCTGCTAGTATAAGTACTGCTGCAGGGAATACATATTCCCATCCCATATGCTTTTGACTGTATCTCTGAATATCATCACAGGATAGATAGTAAAATACATAATGGATCAGAAGGAGGTGACCATTCAAGCATACTGATCTGTGTTGCAAATTTCCTCATACAAAAGGTTGTAGAAAATTTATGTTCTCATCAGCATCATTTGATGTCCATCTTAGTAAAATTTCACCTATATAGAATATAATTTAAAAGTTATATAAATATTACTTCCTATTTTATTATCATTAAATATACAATTCAATACATTTATACAGGTAGCAATACATTTAAATTAAATATTTTTGAAACAACATATATTTACAAAATCAAATAACTTAGTGAGATTTCAGAAAATGTGCAAAACATAAGCTCAGAAAATCTAATAGTGATAAACTGAAAATATAACAATGATATGGAAATGAAGTTAATTCAAACTGTAAAGATGAGTTCACAAAGAATTATAGAATGATATGCAAATCCAAATAAGAAATGTAAGTATACCCAGGCAACTGAGAACTACAGTATCAGAAAGAAAAGATGTATTTAAAAAGAGGAAAAATAATCAAAGAAGAAGAAAATGAGCATCCATAAAAGTTTTGAAATATTGGCTGTAGATGAAGAGGTACATGTTGGAAGAAGGTGGAATAATTGAAATTGAGAATAAGCCAAATACTGTTGAATTCTTAGGTTAAAAAAATGCAGGTTTCTCTGTACTTCATACTGTCCCAAATTTCTTTGATAATTGCCTTCAACTTGTCTTTACCTTTGGAAACACATTCAAAAAGAATCTTTCAAGGTCAGAGAGGTGATGGATAATAGGTGAAGTAATAGGCAGTCACAAAGAGTAAACAGAGAGTTTTTGCTTCATAGACAACTGCTCTCTTGAGAAGCAGATTTCATTATTTGAAAACAACTCATCTATTTTTCCCCTTTGATGTGCTGTTACAGAAAGTTGTACAAATTATTTAAGATACTGCTTCTCTTCCAATACTCCCAAACTTTGCTGAGGCAGAGAAAATGCCCCAAGGTTAATAAGTTAATCCTTTATCATATGGAACTTCATATATATTCTAACTGTGACCAAGTTCCAAAGTGTGCCTTAAAACACTTCATTAGTAATAGCTGATGTCTTTAGATTTTAAGGTAGGTCAATTATATTTGATGTGATGGCTGAATTTCATTAAAAGGTAGAAAACATTAATCTCACATAATTTTTTTTTTCTGCTTTTAAGGAAGGCTTATGGGAATTTGAAAAACATGAAAATATAGCAATTTAATTTAAAAGGAAATGTCCCTAACTATATTTTTTGTTAAGTATGTGTGCTTAGAATATAAGCTCTCAAAAGTAAATGGGCAGTAGATGCCACAGCCCAGATTCCTCAAAAGCAGTGCCGAGAGGAAGTTTTGCATGCAGGTAGTTTTTTTGGGAAAAGGATTTCACAGAGCAGGAATGACAGATAGAGGTACACAGTGTGACTAAACTAAACAGCTAAAGAAGACTAAAACGCGTGTTTTGGAATTCTTTGACTAGTGTGTTTAGAACTCTGATCATACTCATTGATTAAGCATGACACCATGGGCAACACCTCATTCATATTTCTAGGCTACACATGCATGAGTGCTCAATGAGTTCCCATGAACATCCTGCACTGTAGCATTAGAGAAACCCTTGTGTAAGAAGTGGGAGGTGTATTTCATGGGTCTGCAGTGAAGTGCTTGTAAGTTGCATTTGTGTGCAGCTGGTTCAGCATCCACAGACCTGGTTACATTGCTGGAGCAAAAGGTGAGACTGGCAGGATTTGAAATTGGGCACTAGAGATGAATGTAAACACAGTGCGACTCTTGAACCACTCAGAGGTTTTCCTACTCTGTTAAATCCATAGGATTATTTGAACAAGGTATGGTTCCCCAAGGCTCAGCGTGTCCTGAGGCCATCATTGTTGTTCATTATCTACCTTCTCAAGCACTCATTCTAGGTTTGCTTTACCCTCAGCCCTAAGCCAGAATTTCAACTAATCTAGGTTGCTTGCCTAGTGAAATGATGCACAAATTTAGCCCTGAAGAATCTGAATTTTTAATGGAATTGTTTTAACGTACCAGGGTTGTCATTGCTTGTTCATAGCTCTTAGAAAGCACAGAGGACCACAAAATGCCCTCATGCACCTTTTTTTCTCCCCAGACATACTTCTCACTGCCCCATTGTGTAGTGGCAGTCCTAGCTGTTTATGGTGGTCATGGTCAATAGTGTCCTAGTATACTAACTTTTCTTTTCTTTTTTCTTTCTTCTTCTTCTTCATTTTTTTTTTTTTTGCCTTTTGTTCCTATGACATGAAGATCCCAAAATAATAGCTGCAGTTTCAAGTTCAGTGGAACCCTTACCATATGTTTTTGTAAAAGAAGCCCTACCCTACTTTCTCTCCCCAAATCAGGACTCTAATCTGAGAGAATCTAGTGTCATAGGAATAGGTACCACACATTCCACATATGCATTCATGGATATATCAACATAAGGGCCGATTATATTTCAAACCCTTGTTTCATAGACCTGTGTATGCTAGTTATTGGGACACAGCATGTGCTTTTGGTTTTGGTTTAGCATACTAACACATTGTAGAAGAAAGGACGCCAACTCCACAGGATATTCTTATGACAGTGACTTACCTGAGACTTTAACATAATATAGCCTGTTTCTATCAGGTTGGATGCTCTGGGAGGCAAGGATGATAATAACACTGGAGGAGACATTGTCGTATTCCTATTGCTGCAACAGTTTTGTCATAAATGAGGCCTTACTCTCACACACTATCGTGTAACACGATTGTGGAAAAGTCATTGTGAGAAGAAAAAGCATTTACGTTTTAGAGTAGATATTGAGTCTGTAAAAATGTATTACTTACCCTCCAACATATTAAAGATCAGATATAGTCAAAGTCACAAAACATGGATAGTTATTCCCCTGCCTTCTTGAAGGCTCATCACCATTTCTGCTGCTGGTAGACTGGTTATTCAGCAGCACCGGTAGTCTGACTGACCGTGGTGAGAGGAAACCCACACTGTTGGATCCATGCAGAGCCTCCTTACCTTCATCCCTGGCTCATTTCTCCAGGATTGGGTTGGCTGAGGAGAAAGACTTCTGACATTCCTGGGAAAAATAATCCTACCCTCATCACTATTTAGTGCTTATTCTGCAGTGAATACTTTCTTGTGAGTCTTAATGCGAGACATGAAAATCTGCATGTAAAGGAAATGACCAAATGTACTGCTGACAGCTCTGCTATTAGCAGGTTTCCCTCCACTGTTGTCCTTTAGAGCCACTCCTGAATGGAAGCATAATACAGCAATAGACAATCTATGGCCAGTACCACTGCCAACCCAACTGAAAAGTAGATCCAAGTATTTTCCTTCCTGTTTAGTGAGTTTTAGGGCACTTCTGCTCAGCCACTGTCCTGAATGTGTCATTCTGTCACACAGTTACTTGCTATCTGCCATGTGACGTGATGGGAAGCTCCAATACACAGTTTCTTGGTATCCCACGGTAAGGCCTTCAGTTTCTGTTAGGCCCATTAGCACAATGGAAGCTATTTTTCAAGGCCTGGTAGTTCTATGACCCAGAAAGCATGGTTTGGCTCCACAGTCCTCAGTGTGTGCGGTGACTCCCCTACTTTGACTTGCCAGAGATGCCACAAAGCCCTTTTATCTACCATGATTACTTCTAGCATCATCAGATCTGCTAGGTCATATATAACCTGAGCCAGGACAGCTTGCACCCAGCTGAGACTTTCTGCAACAACTTCTCTTGCTCCGGGCACTATGCAAAACTGTCAGTTTTGTAAGAAACTTCATAAATAGGTCAAAATAGAATTTCCAATTGTTCTCCCAATGTCAAAAGATCACCTGGCGATGTATTTCTTTTTTTTTCATGGGGTTTCAAAATGCAGGAATTTGTATCTTAAACAGAATGTCTCAGTGTTCTTCTGACCACTGGATACCCATGCACTTCACAACAGAGCATGCCTGACCCTAATCTTCATGGCATTTATTCTTCTGCCCCTGGCAACTATGTCTTATCAGATTCCTTACTGCTCTCTAGGTCCAATTAACTTTTTTTTTCTTATTTTAAGAAAAGAGCAAATAATGCTCTTCTGCACAATATCAAGATGATGAAATTTCCTGTGAAACAGTATTGTTTCCTGACAACAGACAATGAAATAGTTAATGCAGCCTTGGGGAAAGATAGGAATGTGTACTGCTGTATCTCCCATGTAAAAGAAAATTTCTTTCTAGCTTCCTTACTGATAGGGATGGAACACGGTGTAAACGGTGTATTCAACAGATCATAGCACAGGCCATGTTGATGTGTTTCAGTGAAGAATTACTTTCATCCCAGCACTTTGGGAGGCCGAGACGGGCAGATCACGAGGTCAGGAGATCGAGACCATCCTGGCTAACCTGGTGAAACCCCGTCTCTACTAAAAAATACAAAAAATCTAGCCGGGTGAGGTGGCGGGCGCCTGTAGTCCCAGCTACTCGGGAGGCTGAGGCAGAAGAATGGGGTAAACCTGGGAGGCGGAGCTTGCAGTAAGCTGAGATCCAGCCACTGCACTCCAGCCTGGGCAACAGAGCGAGACTCTGTCTCAAAAGAGAAAGAATTACTTTCAGCAAGAAGCTGCTATAAGTAAGGCTACCACTTGATTAAGTTTATAATTGTTATTGTTTGTTATGATCCATCTGGTTTTATAGAGCAGAAACAGGTGAATCAAAAAAGTGTATTTTCGGAACAACCAGTCTTGCATAACTTATTTCTGAGGGTAGTAATAATCTCTAAAAATCCTCCTGACTTGAAATATTGCTTCTTCACAATCTTGACAGAGTTCAGTGGCAGGTTAAAGTGCTTCCACTTACCTTTTCTACCATATGGCTCTTCTGTTGCAAGTCAGAGAACTAAAGTGAGAGCATGCCAGCTACTTGAAATCTATTCAATTACATACTTAGAGACTAAGAAATTAACTACTGAGCCATTCAGTGGGAAGTGGAGACCACAGTGATATGAACTTGGGGAGAAGTTATCTTTCTTACCTTGTCTTTATAACCCCCTCATCCTATGGTGGGATTTCAGATCCTATGGTATCAGCATCCTTGAGAGTTTGGGCACTCTCCATTCCCTAATACAGGCTCCAAGGTCTCTTTAGGGAGGTATTAAAAGAACGTTTATTACATACGCTTTTGGAGGCCCTTCCTCAAGGGAATGTAACTTCCTCCATATTATGGGCTGAATTGTGTTCCCTCAAAATTCATACATGGAAGTCTTGATCCACAGTGCCTCAGAATGTGACTGTTTTTGGAGATAGGGCCCTTAAGGAGGTAATTAAGTAAAAATGAGGTCATTAGGGAGGTTCCTAACCCAGTGAATTGTGTCCTTGTGATATGGTTTGAATTTGTGTCCCTTCCCAAATCTCACGTTGAATTGTAATCTCAGTGTTGGAGGAGTGACCTGGTGGGAAGTGATTGAATCACAGGGACTAATTTCCCCCAGCTCTTCTCATGATAGTGAGTTCTTGTGAGATCTTGCTGTTTAAAACTGTGTAACACCTCTCCCTTCACTCTCTTCCTTCTGCTCTAACCATGTAAGACAAGCTGATTCCCCTTTGCCTTCCATCATTATTATACATTTCCTGAGGCTTCCCCAGCCATGCTTCCTGCACAGCATGCAGAACCATGAGCCAATTAAACCTCTTTTCTTTATAAATTACCCAGTCTCAGACCGTTCTTTATAGCAATGTGAGAATGGACTAATACACCTTATAAAACAGCGAAATTTGGATAGGGGCAGGTACAGAAGGAAGACCATGTGAAGACACAGGAAGAAGATGGCCATTTCCAAGTCGATAAGGAAGGCCTCAGAATCAACCTGCTGATACCTTGATATCAAATATCTATCCCCTCAGAATTATGGGAAAATAAATTTTTATTGTAGGATCCACCCAGTCTGTGGTACTTTATTGTAGCAGTCCTAGCAAACTAATATACTCTTTAGTTAATGTACTCTGTATATATGAACTGACTTAGATGTGAAAATTGGGTGAGAGATTGTAATTTTGCAATATGGCGATTCACCTTAGCCTTATGACTTTCAGATGCTGATTACTCTGTTTCTAGTTTCGTGGAGTAAAATGACATCATAATCACCTCTGAATCTATATTACATCTTGAAGCACCATAGTCTATTAGACAAACGTTCTCACTAGTCTCTGTGGGTTAAGACACTCTACCACTTTAGCTTACTCGGATATTTAAGTGCTGCAGTTGGCCTCTGCTATTCTAGAATTATAGAATTCCTATTGAAACTAAAGAGCCCAGTAGGAAGCATCTCCTACTGCCACCCCCTACCTGCAAAGGGCATATTCACTGGAATTTTCAAAGATTCTGGTGCTTCCTTCACTAGTTTGTTTCTTATGATCTTTGTGAAGATATGTCCTCTGGGTCCTCCTAGGGAGTATAATCAGGAGGGGATTTTCAGTCTCTCATAGTAAATTCATTTAGCTATTTTCATTTCCCTAAGTCTGCTGGCACATTCTCAATACTTATTTTTTTGGATGATATGGTTTGGATTTGTGTCCCCTCCTAAATGTCATGTTGAATTGGAGGAGCCTATTGGGAGGTGATTGGGTCATTAGGCAGATTTCCCCCTTGCTGTTCTCCTGATAGTGAATGAGTTCTCACAAGATCTGATGGTTTAAAAGTATGTGGTGTTTCTGCCTTCACTCTCTCTCTCCACCATAGTAAGATGTGCTGCCTGCTTTCCCTTTGGCTTCCGCCATGATTGTAAGTTAGCTGAGTCCTCTCAGTCATGCTTCTTGTACAGCCTGTGGAACTGTGAGTAAATTAAACTTCTTTTCTTTATAAATTTACCCAGCCTCAGGTAGTTCTTTATAGCAGCATGAAAATGGACACATACAGAAAACTGGTACCAGAAGAGTGGGGCGCTGGTATAAAGATACTGAAAATGTAAAAGCAACTTTGGAACAGGGTAAGGTGCAGAAGTTGGAATAGTTTGGAGGGCTCAGAAGACAGGAAGATGTGAGAAAGTTTGGAACTTCCTAGAGACTTGTTGAATGGTTTTGACCAAAATGCTGATAGTGATATGAACAGTGAAGTCCAGGCTGAGGTGGTCTCTGATGGAGGTGAGAAACTTGTTTGGAACTGGGGTAAAGGTCACTTTTGCTATACTTCAGCAAAGACTGGCAGCATTTTGTTCTTGCCATAGAGATCTGTGGAACTTTGAACTTGTGAGAGATGATTTAGGGTGTCTGGCGAAAGAAATTTCTAATCAGCAAAGCATTCAAGATGCAACCTGGCTGTTGCTAAATATGTTTACTTGTATGTATGAACAAAGAGATTATCTGAAACTGAAACATACTCAAAAGAGAAGCAGAGCATAAAATGTTGGAAAAACTTGCAGCCCCGCCATGTGGTAGAAAAACTCATTTTCTGGGGAGGAATTCAAGCTGGCTGCAGAAATTTGCATAAGAAGAGACAAATGTTAATAGCCAAGACAATGGGGAAAATGTCTCAAGGGAACTTCAGAGACCTTCAGGAAATCCCTCCCATCACAGGCCCAGAAAATTGTTTCATAGGCCCGTCCCGGGGCCCAGCTCTTCAGTGCAGCCTTGAGACATGGTGCCCTGTGTCCTAGCTGCTCTAGCTCCAACTGTGGCTAAAAGGGGCCATGGTATAGCTCAGACAGTGGCTTCCGAGGATGCAAGCTCCAAGCCTTGGCAGCTTCCACGTGGTGTTGGGCCTGCAGGTGCACAGTAGGTAAGAGTTGAAGTTTGAGAACTTCCACCTAGATTTCAGAAGATGTATGGAAATGCCTGGATATCCAGGCAGAAATCTGCTGCAGGGGCAGAGCCCTCATGGAGAACCTCTACTAGGGCAGTGCAGAGGGGAAATGCGGCGTTGGAGCCCCCATGCAGAGTCCCCATTGGAGCACTGCCTAGTGGAGCTGTGAGAACTAGGTCATGATCCTCTAGATGCAAGAGTGGTAGATCTATTGACAGCTTGCATTGTGCACCTGGAAAAGCTGCAGGTACTCAACACCAGCCCGTGAAAGCAGCCACAGGGGCTATGCCCTGCAGAGCCACAGTGTCGAAGCTGCCAAGGCTTTTGGAGCGGACCCTTTGCATCAGTGTGCCCTGGATGTGAGACATGGAGTAAAAGGAGATTATTTAGGAGCTATAAGTTTTAATGACTGTCCTCCTGGGCATCAGACTTGCATGGGGCTTGTAGCCCCTTTGTTTTGGCCAGTTTCTCCCATTTGTAATGGGATCGTGTACCCAATGCCTGTATCCACATTGTATCTTGGAAGTAACTAACTTACTTTTGATTTTACAGACTCATAGGCAGAAGGGATTTACCTTTTCTTAGATGAGATTTTGGACTGTGAACTCTTGAGTTATTGCTAAAATGAGTTAAGACTGGGGGACTGTTGAGAAGGGATAGATGATTGTATTTTGCAATGTGAGAAGGACATAAGATTTGACAGGGTACAGGGTTGGGATAATATGGTTTGCATTTGTGTTCCTGTCCAAATCTCATGTTGAATTGGAGGAGGGGCCTGGTGGGAGGCGACTGGATCATGGGAGCGGATTTCCCCCTTGATGTTCTCCTGATAGTGAATGAGTTCTTACAAGTTAGTTTAAAAGTTTGTGACACTTGTCCCTTCTCTCTCTCCTGCTCTGCCCTAGTAAGACATGCTTGCTTCCCCTTCACTTTCTGCCATGACTGCAAGTTTCTTGAGGCTTCCCCACCATGCTTCCTGGGTTACTTATTTCAGTAACCCAATGTATTAGTCCGTTTTCATAATATAAACCCAATTGTGGGTCTACATTAAACTTCTAAGGAAGTTTCATAGACTGGCTTATTTAATGTGGAACCATGATTGGATCCAGGCTTCAAAGAGCTACCCCTATAGCGTATAAGGAAGAGATTCAAGTTTCCAAGTCAATACATTATTCCCTATTTAGGCTTATATTCTGCCTCATCTTCCCCCGACCATCACCCAGTGTATTCTCCTCTAGAACACCCATTCGCACATATATTCCTCTGATTTCTGCTGATACATATTAGCAGTCCTTGTCCTTCAACATGTAAGAAATTGCATTTTCCTGTTTGGGCTGTACAGAGATATAACCTGAGTTTTTGTCTTGAAAGCGATGAGGAGAAACCAGAGTCTGAGATCAAAGATTACATGCAGAGAATAGGAGTGAGGGATGAGGATAAAACAGAAAAGAAAGAAAAGCTACAAAAAGCATACGTTATTAAGTTGGCAATCAGTATGAGAAACTGCAGCTTGATTCTGCTGCACTTTATGAAGTGTTTTATGAAACGTGTCTTAGAATGATCTGCCTAGGGGATGAAAGGAGTAAGCATTTATCTACTGGTTTTCATCTTGCATTTGTTAAGGATGCCTCCTGGGCGTTAACTCTCCCATACTTCCAGATTGGTCATGCTTAAGTGCTGACCAGGTGTCTGCAGACATCCCACACTGTTTGTGACATTAGAAAAATCCTGAAGGCAAGAGATATGAAGCAATGACCTAACCTGCAATTATATGAAGCTTATCAAAGCTAATCACAAGATGAGTAACTGGAGCAGCAGCTGGAATAAGAGGTGGGCCAGCAGCATTCTAAGTGGGGGCACCAGAAGTTTCCAATTTGATTTGTAGTCTAACAACTGGCTTAAATGGTAAATGCTATGCATTCAAAATTGTTTTGTAATTATTATATGCTTGTGAGAAACTCATACAATTGGACTTTTGACAATAATGTAGATTGATTTTTAGTTCTTGATTATAAATGACAGAAAGAACTGATAAAAATACAGAATACTGCAGTTTTCCCTGTTTGCAAATCATGTCAATGAATTCCTAGTTTGTTGGATAAATCTCATCATAATTCTTTGTTTCCTTCCAGTATTTGTAGTTCCATTTGCTTATCACTATATTCATCAATGATTTGTATCTAGTGAATTTTACACAACAGAGTGGTGCTGCCACTGATCAAATATGTTGTACTTTTTAGCTCATAAGTATTTGCTTGAGTTGAAGTAAGGCTCATTAACAACATATAAAAGGTGTTTTTTTTTTTTTTTGGCGGGGGCGGGGGGGGTTGGTTATCAGCTTCTTTTAGAAAAACAAAAAATGTTAAAATGGAAGTTGAATATTTTTTCCCCTTAGTAATTTTTGGGGCTGGCATATGTGGAAAGACAAATACCACATTTTCTCACTCATAAGTGGGAGCTGAATAATGTGTATACATGGACAAAGAGTATAGAATGATGGACAATGGAGGCTCAGAAGGGTGAGGTAGTAGAAGGGGGATAGATGATGAGAAATTGCTTAATGAATACATTAAGCATGTACATTATCAAGTGATGAATACTTTAAAAGCTCTGACTTTACCACTACATAATCTGTGCATGTAACAAAATTATACTTGTATCCCATACACCTACACAAATAAAAATAAAAAAATGCAAAAATTACAATTTGGGCAACTAGATTTACAAATGGCCAAGTATATAATGGAGAATCCTAAATGATCAAGGATAATGATGGTAACTTGTGACTTATTTTTCATTATTGTTGCTAATGTCTCTGTCACTTGCAGAGCCTCAAAAAATGAATGTCCAGCTAAGCTTATCATTTTCATTTCCATGGCTTTACTCTTCAGTTTTATAATCCTATGATCTCTTACCAGAATGTCATTTTTATAGAATGCAATCTATAAAATAAAACTGAGATTTGAGGCATTCAGATATGCCTCATATTGTATAAAATGAGTATAAATAAACTAATTTTATTTTTTCTTCAGATCTGTTGCTATTCTATCCTTTCCCTGTGATTTCTCATTGCCAATTGGCTTTGGTTAATTTTCCTTAAACTAACTTTTTTTCCCTGTGGTAAAAACTATTTCTGTCTAGTTTTTATAATTATGAACCAATTAATTTCCCTTCTTAAAGTCAGTTTAAATTTGGCTTTTTGTTTCTTGCAGCTAAAAGCATTCTTTTTGATACAGCTCCATTTCTCTTAGACTTTTTTATTGGCCTATTGTGATATTATTCTTTACTACCATTTTCTAACAGTTTCAGTGAAGTATAATTTACATATTATAGATCACACATATTTCAAGTGTACAAACTGAAGTTTTACTATCATGAAACCATCACCATAATCAAGACATTGAACATACACCTCACCTCCAAAATCTTTCTTTTGCTGCTTTTAAGGTTTTGTTTTTTTATTTTCCCACTCCTCCCCGACCACCCAGGCAACCACTAAGCAGCTTTCTGTCACTCACATAAGCTCACATTTCTTAGAATTTTATGTAAATAGAATCATATATTCAGAATTGGTTTTGTTTGACTTCTTTTACTTAGGATAATTATTTTGAGAATCATCCATGTGGTAGCATGTATCAATAGTTTGTTTTTTTAGTGCTAAGTGGCATTCAGTTTTATGGTTATACTATAATGTGTTTATCCACTCACCTGTTGGTGAACAATTGAGTTGTTTCCAGCTTTTGGTTATTACATATAAAGCTGTTATATAATATTTATGTAAAATTCTTTGCATGGATATTTTATTTTGCATATTCCCAAAAGCTAATGGTATTGTTATGCTTTGTATTTAGACATTTGACAGACTTGAGTTAGTTTTTATAGATATTGTAAGATCTGAATTCAAGTTAATCATTTTTTGTCATATGGATTTCCAATTATTCCACACTATTATTTTTGTAAATATACCTTCACCACCCAATTGCTTTTGTTTCTTTTAAAAATGAATTTGTCCACATACATGTAGGTCACACACATTCAGGTCACATTGATGCAAGAGGTGGGCTCCCATGGCCTTGGGAAGCTCTACCCCTGTGGCTTTGCAGGGTACAGCCCTTTTCCCAACTGCTTTCACAGGATAATGTTGAGGGTCTGTGGCTTTTGCAGGTGCACAATGCAAGCTGTCCATGGATCTACTATTCTGGAGTCTAGAGGATGGTGGCCCTCTTCTCACAGCTTCACTAGGCAGTGCCCCAGTGGGGACTCTATTTGGGGGTTCCAACACCTCATATTTTCCTTCTGCACTGCCGTAGTGGAGGTTCTCCATGAGGGCTCTGCCTCTGCAGTAGACTTCTGCTTGGACATCCAGATGTTTCCATACATCCTTTGAAATCTAGGTGGAGATTCCCAAACCTCAAGTCTTGTCTTCTGAGTACCCACAGGCCCAAGACCATGTGCAAGCTGCCAAGGCTTGGGGCTTGCACACTCTGAAGGCACAGCCCAAACTGCACTTTGGGCCCTTTTAGCCATGGCTTAGATGCAAGTCACCAAGTTCTGAGACTGCACAAAACAGCAAGGTCTTGGGTCTGGCCCACAAAACAGTATTTTCCTTCTAAGCCTATGGGCCTGTGATGGGAGGGGCTGCTGTGAAGACTTCTGACATACCCGAGAAACATTTTCTTCATTGTCTTGGTGTTAATATTTGGCTTCTTTTTACTTATATAAATTTCTGCAGCTGGCTTGACTTTTTCCTCAGGAAATGGGTTTTTCTTTTCTATCACATCATCTGGCTGCAAATTTTCCAAAATTTAATCTTCTGCTTCTTTTTTAAACATAAATTCCAATTCCAAATTATATCTTTGTGAATACATAAAACTGAATGCTTTAACAACACCTAAGCCACCTTTTGAACACTTCGCTGTTTAGAAATTTCTTCTGCCAGATACCCTAAATCATCTCTCTCAAGTTCAAAGTTCCACAGATCTCTAGGGCAGGGGCAAAATGCCACCAGTCTCTTTGCTAAAACATAACAAGAATCACCTTGACTCCACTTTCCAAAAAGTTCTTCCCCTCTATCTGAAACCACCTCAGCCGGACTTCATAGTCTATATCACTATCAGCATTTTGGCCAAAAATATTCAGCAAGTCTCTAGTAAGTTCCAAACTTCCCCACTTCTTCCTGTCTTCTTCTGAGCCCTCCAAACTATTCCAACTTCTGCCTGTTACCCAGTTCCAAAGTCACTTCCACACTTTTGGGTATCTTTAGAGCAGTACCCCTCTCTACTGGTACCAATGTACTGTATTGGTCCATTTTCACGCTGCTAATACAGACATACCTGAGACTGAGTAATTTAAAAAGGAAAGAGGTTTAACTGACTCACATTGCAGCATGGCTGGGGAGGCCTCAGGAAACTTACAATCATGGTAGAAGGAGAAGAAAACATGTCCTTCTTCAAATGGCAGCAGCAAGGAGAAGAATGAGAGGCAAGTGAAGGGTGAAGTCCCTGATAAAACCATCAGATTTCACAAGAACTTACTTACTATCATAAGAATAGCGTGGGGGAAACAGCCCCTATGACTCAATTACCTTTTACTGGGTTCTTTCCACCACACATTGGGATTATGGGAACTACAATTCAAGATAAAGTTTGAGTGGAAACACAGCCAAATAATATCATATGGATTTCTCACAGAATTTGCAATTATGTTTGGATGAGGAAGTTGTTGATATTCTATTCTTGTAATTTTTTTGTCTAATTTTACTATCAGGGTAATTCTGTCTTCATATAATAAAGTTGGTGTGTATACCATCTTCTTAAAGTTTCTGTTTTAATTTCTTCCTTGAAAGTTTGCTAGAATTAATCAGTAAAGCAAAATAGAACTGAAGATTTATTTGTTTAAAGCTTTTAAGTATCAATTCAATTTATTTAGTAGGTACAGTAAGTCCTCACTCAATGTCATTAGGAGGTTCTTGGAAATGCAATTTAAGCAAAAAGACATAACAAAAACAATTTTTTTCTTCACGAATGTTATAACAAAATAACATTGAATAAAAAGACATTATTTGAGGACCTGCTGTACATCATTTTGCTTGAAGTCACAGTTTTCAAGAACCTGTCAATGACATTAAGTGAATATTTACTCTTTAGGACTATTTATATAATCTATTTCTTCTTAAGTGAGCTTTGGTATTTTGTGCCTTTTAAGGAATTCATCCACTTGCTCTAAATTTTAAAAATAATTGGCCTAAAGGCTTCATATTATTCTCTGTTCATTTGTATAGTATTTGTAGAATTTGTAGTGATGCCACTTCTCTCATTCTTGTTACTGTTAGTTTTGTCATTTATTTTAATCAGTCTGGCTAGAAACTTAACAATTTTATCCAATTTTTTAAATAACCAACTTTTGGTAAATTTATTTTCTCTGTTTCACTGACTTATTCTCTTATCTTTATTATTTCCTTTCTTCTAGTTTAGGTTTAGTTTTTCAATTCTTAAGATGGAAGCTGAATTCCATGATTTGCCACCTTTATTCATTTATAATTTAATTGTTTAATGCTATTAGTTTATTCTCACCAAGTGTCCAATAAAACAAAAAATTTCAACTACCTTATTGCAAATAAGTATAATGTAAAGGCATTCAATATTGCAAAACAGATTTATTAGTGAGTGATTATCTTTATTATAGAAAAATAATGATTCAATACAGGCTACTAAAAATTTCTACAGATTGACAATTTGTGTTAAATAAAAATTGGTTCTAAATCAATAAATTGTTTCATTTTCTTTTGTTTCATTCATGCTCTTTCTGTTGTTTCATTCATGCTCTTTAAAAATTCAAAATAAATGGAGTGGCCATTATTAAAAGGTAAAAATATAACAGGTGCTAGCATGTTGTGGAGGAAAAGCAACTCTTATGCACTGTTGGTAAGAGTATAAACTAGTTCAATCATTGTAGAAAACAGCGTGGTGATTTTTCAAAGACCTAAAAACAGAACTATCATTCAACCCAGCAATCCCATTATGGGTTATATATCCAAAGGGATATAAGTTATTCTATCATAAAGATACATGCATGTGTGTGTTTGCTGCAGCACTATTCATAATAGCAAAGACATGAAATCAATCTAAATGCTTATCCATGGTAGACTGGAAAAAGAAAATGTGGTACGTATACACCAGAGGATACTATGTAGCCATAAAAAAGAACTAGGTCATGTCCTTTTCAGGAACATGAATGGAACTGGAGGCTATTATCCTTAGCAAACTAATGCAGGAACAGAAAACCAAATACCATATATTCTCACTCATGAGTGGGAGCTAAATGATGACAACACATAGACACATAGAGTGGACTAGAACACAATAGGGCCTACCAGTGGAGGGTGGAGGGTTGAGGGTGAGAGAAAAAGAGGATCAGGAAAAATAACTAATGGGTACTCGGCTTAGTACTTTGGTCATGAAATAACCTGTATAACCAACCCCCATGACACAAGTAACAAACATGCAAATGTACCTTAAACTTAAAATAAAAGTTAGAAAACAAACAAAAAAATAAGAAAATGCCAAAAACAACTAAACAAACTAGATAAACATGACTCCTTATTATGACAACTATGTGATTTTGTAATTGACACTTGAATTTCTCTGCCGTTTTTCTGCATTCTTTCTTTACAAATATTCCCTCATTTCTCTTTCAGAGTCTAAATTGTGTAAGAAAGATGTTTTTAAAACTGTCTCAATATGTGAAATATAGTATATGACCTAAGTCATAGCAGGACATTTTATTCACCAGGACTAGTACAGATGTCTAAGTATATACCACTCATACTGAATCTCAGATTCTTTCTAGAATTACTAAGAAAAAGATTTTTTTTCCTTTCTTGGTTAATGTGTGAAGATATATAACTTGAAACATCTTAAATCATGTTTCCATGAAGAAAGACAGCCTACCAATGACTCTAGGAGAAAGAGAATGGAGGAGTCAAGACATTTGCAGCAAAATATAACTGGATCTCTGACCAAATTGTATCTAAAACCTGTTTTCTGAACTTTTGGCATATTATGAGTTTATAAAGACACTATATTGTTTAAACTAGTAAAGTCTCAGTTTTCTGTTATTTGCAACTAAAGCATGAGGAAGGAGTTATAAGATTTGCATAAGCATGTTTTATTTTATGGAAATATATGTATGACAAGAAAACTTTGTATACATTTTGTGCAGTGAATAAAGTGGATGTCAGTAAATATTTGGCATATTGTGGGCCACCTAGCTCTCAGTTAGAGGTTAGAGGTTGTCATGCATTGTATGTGTTTGAATGGCCACTACATAAACGGAAGGCTAGATCCTTTCTTTTCCTGTTCCATGGCTATAGTGGGTTGAATAATGGCCACCCAACAATATCAAGCTCTAATCTCAGTAAATTATAAATGTTACTTTACTTGTATGTTACTTTACAGATATAATTAAATTAAGGGTCTTGAAATGAGAAGATGGCCTTGGGTTACTGAGATGGGCCCTAAATGCCATCGCAAGTGTCTTTATGAGAGACACAAAGGCCATTTTATGAGACACATAGAAGAGTAGAAAGCAATGTGAAGATGGAGGCAAAGATGGGTGTGATGCTGCCTCAAGCTAAGGGATGCCTGCAGCCACCTGAAACTGGAAGAAACCAAGAAAAGAATCTCCTCTAGAGCTTCTGGAAGGAGTGCAACCCTACTGACACCTTGATTTTGAATGCCTGACCTTTAAGACTGTAAGACAATACACTTCTGTTCTTTTAAACCTCCACATTTGTAGTAATTTGTTACAGCAGTCTCAGGTAACTAAATCAATGGCTTTTTGTCCTCCCAAACATGGCATGGGATGATGAATTAGATACTTCAATCCAGAACTTTGACGCTTTCATGAGTGATACAAAGACAAAAAGTAGAATGAATTCATGGAGGTGGAATAGAATGTCCACTGCTATAGCCGTTTCAGTAGGTGGTGGTCATACGTACTACAGAAGCTTGAGTGTCATGCAATGCTGACATCCTGGCCATTGTGCTCTTCCAGTTGTGCTTTATATATTTTGCATGTGAGGAGTCACCTTAGCATCTATTTTCCAAGCCTGTTTTTCCAGATTTTCTATTTTGGGGGGCCCCATTTTTTCAAACAAATTCCCTGAAACTGTAGTTTATTTTATTCATTGCAATTATAGGTTTGTAACTGATTCAGCAAAAATAATAACAATAATAATAATGCTCTGCAGCTTTAAATAGAGAAAAAATAGTTTTCCTAGTACTCAAGTCTGTTTTTTTCTTTTGAATAATAACTAAACTTACACAATTTTTAAAAGTTAGTAGTTCCTGGGCATTTGTTGTCTCTTACTTTTCTCAGAAGTCCAAATTTAATAGAAACAACTTTTTAATTTTGCTCCAATATAATCTCCTAACCTTACAATAAGCTAAATCAACACCCAGGTTCCCATTGGAGTAATGCTTTGAGTTCAATTGTCAGATGAATCTCATAATCATATTTTACTCTTTAATATTCTTTTCTCCTCCAGTGATTTTTCTTCCTCGTTGGCCCACTTCCCTCTGCACTCGAAAGACCAGTCCTCTGTTGTTGAGTGTTACCAATAAAACAGATTTTGGGCCACATTCACAGATGCCATCATTTCCCTCCATGTTCTCAATAGCCAATATGTTTATTGAAATTTAATATGCCTTTGGGAAGCCGTGAACTTTGCAGCGATTAACTGAAAAAGTTTTAGATTTACACAGGACATTTTTTCAAAGAATTTTATATATTCATGAGATGTTTGGAGACTCAATCCATAGTACGTAGATATTTGTATTACTGGAACCCAGACAACCTTAGACTTAACGTTCTTAATTTTCTGTTTAGTGTGTTTAGTTTCTCTTATGTTCAGTCTACACAATACCATATAAACAAGTCTTTTTCTGCTGGAAAAATCAGTAAAAAATATTAGGTAATTGATAGCAAAAATTGTTACATGATTAATTATTTTTCACCAGTTGGTTTATAGTTTTATATAGAAATAACCTCAGGGCCAAGTATTAGTTTATTTCTCTCTCCTATCAAATGGAAATCACAGATAATTAATTATAATTCCCTATGCCTTTTATACTTCTACTCATGTGCGCTGCACTTGAACAATAAAAGAGAACTAAATAATTATCCAGGAGAGTAAATACATGACAATCTGGGACACTGAGACCAAAATTATATACTTTGCCTTTATTGTTACAATCCTGTATGGCCTTCGTTGCTGATCAAGAGAAAAATATTACGTGTCATGTGGCCTCAGTACTTAGAATGATTGAAGTCAATGTAATATTCAAGATTTACTTATTGCACTAAACACTAAACATGATGAAAAATATATGAGAACCACGAGAGGTCACCGCAATTTACTGGAGAGATGAACTGCTCACGCAGAGATGATTAGCATCACAGAGCTTTTTAAGGGGATACTTGGAACACCTGAGCTCACTGCAATTGCGGTAATTAGGCGGCTATGAACTTATTACAGTACTATAGGACATACCAGCATTAGTTTTATGCAGTTATAACTTAATACTGCATCTTTACATTTGTTTACATTTCTCTAAACTGAATGGTACAATATATGATCTGTAAGTGTGTCTGTAAGTTTTCCTAAATTTTAACGTTTACTTATTTTTATTTATACAGAGACAGGGTTTCACTAAGTTGCCCAGGCTGGTCTTTAATGCCTAAACTCAAGAGATCCCTCTGCTTCAATCTCCCAAAGTCCTGGGATTACAAGTGTGGGCCACCATGCCCAACACATTTTAACTTTTAATTACAGATATGTGTATACTTTTTGATAGTAAATAATAACATGGAAAAAATTAACATTATTGTTATCTCCTTGTAAAGCAGGACACCTGTCACTATGGGATGTTGGGCTGGCACCTCATCAGCTAGTAGTATTTCAAAGCACAATATGTTTGTAATGCCATTGCTCTCTAAGGACAAACTTTAATATTTTTAGTGCAGCTACATTGTTTTAATGTTAATAAACCCTTTCTTGAAGTTGTTAGGGTATATCACGCTGATAGCAACCTTGAAAAAAATTAATAGAATTTTGATTATTAATTCAGTTTCTGTATATATTTGCCTCTTCCAAAGAAAGACATGTAGATGAATATCCCATAATACTATTCTAAAATGAGTATATGATCATAATACAGATGAATGATGGGGCTATATTTTGCACTTTTAAAGAATGTTTACTTTTCCAGAATAATATAATTAAAGGGACTTTAAAAATGTTTTTTAAAAATTAACCACCGTAGTTTTCAGAATAAAAAGTTTGAGTCAGAAAGTGATGATATGCTGAAAATGATGCAATTTATGGCAGAAGTGATACTAGCATGTAAGTCTTCTGTTGCCTCCTTTTATGCCTTTTCTGTGATATGAGACTTTACAAAGGGGACACAGCAGAATCTTTTTAAACAGAAAATGTATTTAGTTTATATAAATAGCAATATATTTACAAACATTGCATTTAACAATATTTTTCTGAGCTAATGCTATAGACTCAATGTTTATTTCCCCCACATTAATATGCTGAAATCCTATTCCCCAATATGATGGTATTAGGAGGTGGGGCCTTTGCTGTGTGATTAGATTATGAGGTTGGAGACTTATTGATGGGATTAATGCCCTTATAAGAAGAGACACTGAGGACTTATTTCTTCTCTCTGTTTGCCATGTGAAGATACAACCAGAGGACAGTGGTCTATGCGCCCGACAGCATCCCTCATCAGACACCGGATCTGAGGGTGCCCCAATTTTGGACTTTTCTAGCCTCCAGAACTTTTAGAAATAAATATCTCTTATTTAAACTACTCAGTCTATGATATTCTGTTATAGCCTCCCAAACTAAGACACTCACACTTACTTAAAGTCAAAATAATTTCATGGAAACGGGCCTTGGTTGTCAGACCTGCCCTGGTTGTTACTGGTTACAGGATGTAGGGTAGTAAGTCACTTTGGCCTCAGATTCTTTATCTTATGATAAGATTATGTGACCTTCAAAGTCTCCTCCAGCCCTTAACTCTTATTCTGCAAAACAAATTTATGCCATTTACTATGTCATTCCACATCTATGTGGGAAATTTGCCATTGTAGATGAATTGATGGCTGAAATCTTGATGATGGTTCAGTTCCTTATCTTTTTTCACAGTAGAGCCGGAATCAGCTGTCTCTGCTCAGGTTCACATGTGCTTCCTGCCAAACCCTGATCAAGACCTCTCCCTGTAATACTGCCCGGCAGGTCACAGACAGGTAGGCCTAGCTTGTCCTTCCAGGGAGCAAACCTTGATGAAGTGCCAAGATCGTTACTGAGGGACCATAAATACTTATTTGCTTCGGGCATTTTCTGAGGATGAATAAATACATATTCCATAAACATGTATAACTATACATGCAGCTATATTTTAAATATATGAAAGTGCTGTTGTGAATAAGAAAAAGATCTATTTTAAGGCACTAGTGTATTCAGAGTAAATTTTTGCCTACTTTCTGAGATTCCAATATTATCTAATCTACTACATGTATAATAAAAACTGTCATACAGAGATTTGGCAATTGTTTGACCTTAATGGAAGTCATCATAGGGAAGAAAGTTTGGGGCCTGGACTTTGACATTTCCTCATTACCATTAACTTTTTCTAAGAAATCAGAAGACCTGTGGTCTCAGGGATAATCAGATAAACCAAAACGTATTGAGAGATTTACGGTTGACAGTGGTTTAGTGAATAATATTTTCATGGAAAATATTTTTAATTTTTATTAAACGCTTAAAGTCTCAGCAAGTCACAGTGAGAAATTCCAAGTGCTATGACAAGTTTCTAGAGAATACATTTTAAGGCAAAAGGATTTTCATCGCCTCTCCAATCACACCTGCTCTGATTTTGGGTATTACCCACTCTGCAAACTCATTTTCGTCCTCAAGTTCCTTTGATTATTAGGAATCTTCATGCTTGAAAAGCCAGCTCTGCTACTCCTCCACAGAGTGAGGGAGGGAAACAGCACATTTTTGCAAATTTCAGTGCTTTTGAAAGGAATAATGAAAAGGAGGTGGTGCTGCTTGAGAAGGCGGGCTACAGATGGAACAAAAGGTTAACTCAAATTTCTGCTGAAAATAGCAAGTAAAAATAGTAATGATGATCTATACAAGAGCAGAAAACACAGCAAAGTGAAGTTATTCATTTTGAATCAGCAGCTTCTTTTAAATCATCCTCTGGTTGTTCAAAGGGTTTTATTTTACAAATTGGCATTCAGTAGGCACGTCTGACAACTGGTTCATTGTGTCTCTTCTACCAATTGTCAGCAATAGTCTTCCTTTGGTTCAAACGAGGAACTTCAGTGTTCTGAGGTAGTTTCTTTGAGGACAAATGATCCAACTTTTTCCCCATGTTTGCTTAAAAGGAATTCAAAGTTTAACTGTGCACTCTGGTTATTCTCCACTGCATCTATAACTGCTTTCCACTTCTCCCATCGCTAGAAATGGGAGTTTCCTCGCTTTTAGATATCAGTCTTTTGTCTGTCTGGTACCTCACCCCATAAAAAAGGTAACCCAGCTTCACAAAGGTTGCATTACTGTTAAAAAGAAACTGCTTTATTAGAGATTTCTTAGAAATGTACAAGTGGTGTGTGTATAGGACTGTGACTGAAATACAGGAATCCCTCCTGGGCATTTTATATGTGTGGCTTTGAATAGGAGCAGAACAATCTGACAAGACTGGCTTTAGTTATTTCTTGTCAAATTTAACCCCAGCCTGCATTCACTCTTGAATAGCTTCAGATCTTCTTGAATTAGGGAAAGAAAATCCTCCTTGCTAAATTGAAAGAGGCTGATGCTTTCTCAAACAAATACAAGTGGAAAAAGAGGTATGTTAAACCTAGTAATTAATACTTAATAGAGTCTTTTCTGTGTTATAAACATAATCTTTAAAACTATGTTGAAAAATTAATTCTTTATATCTGCAATGCCATCACCTGATGATGAGAGCCCGAGTAGCCAGTGTACACACTAAAAATGACATGAAAGATTTAAGATATTGCTTAAATGTGCTCTTTTCCCATGCATTTTATCACTTTATTATTAATGCAATATCCTATTTGAATATTTTCCTATTCATGGACTCTTACAAGTAAATAATATCATAGGTCTACCTGGCACTTAAATGTAAATACATTATTTTACATGTGACAGATACTTACAAATAGAACATGCCATCATCAATAGATTTTGATAATAGAGATATCAAAACATCTGTGATAATCAATTTGTTGTTGAGGAAGGTAATTCCATTTGCATAAGATGATTGTGGCAGAGACTGCTAGTGTTTTCAAAGAACATATTCCTCAATTTTTTATTTTGTACATGATAATGAATAAAGACTATACTTCTCAACTTGCTTTGTAACTATGGCAAAGTTTTGGCCAGTACATTATAAGTAAACATATTCATGTACAGTTTCCAAGAAGTATCTTCAAAGGTCAAGACATGACCTTGTTTTCTCTGTTTTCTTTTTCTGGTTGGCTCTAATGGAGATGTGATAGTAAGAGTTTGAGCAGGCAGTGTACACATTGATGATAGCATTGCAGAATAAGATAGGGGAAACTTACATTTGATAAGTTTACCTTTACATGAGAGAATAAATATTTTGTGAGTTTATGTCAGATTATCTTTTTTAACAGCTATAAGATACAATAAAAATAAGAAAATTGGAATTTAATACTATATTACCTAAATCAAATCCAGGTATTCTTTCTGTTGAAAACTGTACAATTTCAGTATATCTGCGATGTGTCAGTATTGTAGGTCTTTGTACTCTGTCTGGGATCTAGCCTGTTTAATTAAGATTTCTTCAACACTGTCAAATAACTATTGTTTTACTACATTTTATGTTATAATAGATGATATTATTTTATGAATTCATGTTAAATGCTTGAAGTACTAAGGATTTAAAAGTACTTTTCAAGCATTAATTTTTATGTAAGTAAAAAGGTTCACACTATAACACTTTATAGAGATGTGAATGAAGATATAAAAATCTTCTTCAAAAGTCACTGGAACTTGTAAGAAAAATAGGGAGTTAGAATAAGAAATAGAGTGGTTAGACCTGATTTCCTCTCCTATCATCAATCTGTCTTATTCACTTCCTTCCAATGGATTCTTTTAGTAAAACTCCTATTTCCTTCAAACAGCTGGTAGGAGTCTTATCTCCTAATGATATTCACCACATTAAAAAATGCTACTAATCTAAAAATTCTACTCTGTGAAGATAAGCATATGGTTTAGAAGATGAAAAATGCTGACTATATGATTACATCCCTGTCTACTTGTATAATACGTGATCATTAAGCCATTCATCATTCTTTCTTTGGACTTAATTTTGGGGCTGGGAAAAGGGAAGATGAGGGAAGCAGAGAATCGATTAACTCTCACTTGACAGACAATGGTTTTTGCCCCCTGATGTCCTACATGTTCTTTATTTTAAAGTTGACTATAGAGAACCTTAGTGACTTGCCAGTTAGTCATGGAGTCATAGCTTATCTCTGGGATTTAAAAGACTTTTAACTTTAGAGATCTTTCTACCACTTTAAGCTGTTTCTTTTAACCTTGATACAATCTTTGGAAAAAAAGAAGAACTGATCTAGCATTCCATACATTCTCCTTATTAACAATGTGATATGAGGCAATTTTCTGAAATTCTCTATTAAAATAATCTAGTAATAGTCTCTGTATTAAGAGGCAGTCATGATAAGTGCATAAAATAGTGCATGTGAAGTACTTTGCACAGATCATGACACATGGTAAGTGCTCTATAATTTATTTCTTCACAAACATCTTAAATCAACAATAGCAAATATAAAAATAATAGATAAGTGGAAATACTTGGTAAGGTTAAGAATCAAAACAAAACAAAATACTTCTAATTGTCCAATCAAAGGAGAAAAAATTTTGGGAAGGAAAATGTCTACATGTAGGTAAATGAGGGATTCTAAGTCTATTTCACAGAAGTGCAAACTTAACTCATAATTTAATTTGGGAAGCACAGCAAGTAATAGTACAAAATTCTGATATGCCATAAATAGGGTAAAGTAAGCAACAGAATTTTAAATAGTAATAAAGTTCACATTTATTTTCAAAATAAATGTCTAATTTTGTCCTCTTGAGTGATTCAAACCTGTGAAGCTCTCTTGAATTCACACATTGCTTCTGTGGTTATTTGTTGAATATGTGAAGCAATGAGTGTCCATAATATGGTTAGAGGTAGTCAATTCCTTCATTTTTCTAAGAAATTCAAGGTTTGTCTTTTTAAAAACAAACAAACAAACAAACAAACCCCACAATTAAAACCCAAACAAACAACTAACCAATGACTAGTTTAAGTTGAAGAGCTGAAGATTAAAAACAGAAAGGAATTTTCTGAAATCTTATTGATGGGGTTACTGATTTCAATTTCATTTTTCACTTAACAATCACAGTAATTCTACTAATATTTATTGAGAGCTTTCAGAAGTCAGGCACTTTACAAAGCACTTTTACAATGTTGAGGAGAACTAAATATGAATTTTCTATGTTTGGAGCTTATACTTTAGAGAGGGAGATAGATATTAATTAATAACAATAATGTAAAACAATCTCTAACCACTATGCACAAAGGAGAGATTTATGGTGCTATGAGACATTATGCATAGAGAATTTGACCTAAAAACGGAGGTCAGGGAAGTGACAGTTATGCTGAGATCTGAAGGGGTTAACCTGATGAAGCACAACCAACTTTTACAAAGACATACGGTAACAGGAAGCACAGCCAGTATGCCTAAAGTAGACAGAGGGGGAGCATAGCGAGAGATCAGGCTGAACAATACCTAGGGAAGGACTATGTAGAGGGCTGAAAACTCTGACAAAAACTTCTGTGTTCATAGCTAAGTGGATTGAAAATCAATGAAATATTTCATGTCTTTAGTACGGGGGGTGGTGTGCAGGGGAGGCGGATTACATAATCAGATAGATCACTCTGAATACACTGTGAAAAACGAACATGCCAGAGTGCTCTTCCAGTAATTCTAGTGGGAGATCATGACGTCTCCTTCTTTCCCCAGATGGTTGTTAACTTCCGTTAAATTAACTTAAAATGGAGATTGCGCCTGAAGATTACCAAGCTGACAAAGCCAGTTAGGTCTCATAAGTGATCTAAACCTTGCTTGATTTGCAAACATAAGTGAAACTTAAGTTGAGCTATTTTTTTGTAAATGCCTATATTAAAGAAAAACAGAACTTAAGCTCATCTAATAAAAAACAATGAACACATTTATGATTAAATAAAGAGGGATTTTCCAACAAGATAGACCAAATAAGGAAACTAATTGTAACCAATCAATTTGTTTTTTAATGCTTCATTTCTGTGTTCATCCTATAACATCTTTCTTCTTGCGTCCCCTTGTTGAAGCTTCTGAAAACATTGTGGTTTGGAGATACCTGATTAATGAATCTCTATTTGCCCAAATAAACACTTTAAAATATTATTGTACCTTAGTTTATCTACTTAATACTTCTTGTGGGCAAAGATTTCATTTATTACTTCTTGTGTTTTATAGTGCTAAAGTCAAATTATATAGTAAGGTAATATTTGCAGATTAAATGAAAGAAAAGTAGACTTATCAATTATTTAGATAACAGAATAATTAAACTGATTACTTATTACCATTTTTTTAGCTATATGAACAATCCAAGCAGATTGGATAATTTGTTATCGATATTGTGCTCTGTTTTAAACTCTTAATATAATATAAAGGTAGTAAACTGTGGGTTATGGAGTTGTCCTTTCATCTCAGTCATTTTGCCTGCAAATCATACTAGGAGACAGTTGCTGAGTTGTCCATTTTTAGTGTTTCTTACCATTGTTCTATATCAGACCTAAATATTCTCATAACCTTTTTCTTTCTGAAAAAAAAAAAAAAAAACATGACCAATCTAATAAACAGATTGTACCTCCCACTCTCCCACTTGGGATATTTTATTTTCTGCAACTTTATCAGCTCATTTTGGGTTTTGAATTCAAAACAAAGTAGTCAATGTATTTTATTTGCCTTAGAAATAGTCTTGCATGCTATATTCTCCAAACTGTCTTTTCACAAACAAACTTGACTAGGAGTTAACATATAAGAAGAAATAATCATATACAAATATTAAGTGACTATCTGTTGAGAGTTTATATCCTCAGAGCATTTTTCAGATGAGATCGGGTGTATTCAGCATGGTATGGCTGTAGACTCTCACAGCATCTTTCAAAGGATGAGAAAAGATGTTAGATAGTGCCTACATGCTGATAACCGGACCATTCCAAACAGGTACGCCAAAATGGCCCTTGAGTATGCACATTTTAAACATAATATCAGAAATATTTTAAAATAATATTTTTTGAATTCTATAGACTCATATCTTAAATTTGCCTTTCAAATTGACTTCAAAGTTGCACAATGATATTTAATTACTATAAGAGTATGCGTTGATTTTTTTTCTTCCTAAACTTACTGGCTTTCTTATTCCATCAAGATGTGAAAACTATGTCAATTAGTGTAATACATATACACAATCATTCAGAAAAGTTCAAGAGAAAATAAAATTTCAGTAAAATTGGACATAATGTGAACATCGTAGCTCTGACAAAAATTACAGGTAGAACACAAATTTATTGTAAGACACTTAAGATAGTCTTTGAGATATTTTCTTTAATAACTGAAAAGTAAAGAAAGACAACTCAATTAGTTTCCACCTTATTGGTGGCTTGTTAATTCTGCTCAACTAATCAGATAACGGTTCCAAGGTTTTCAAACATTCTAAATTGTTTTCGGAATTCGGTAACGATCTTTTAAGGCATTGATCTAAAAAAAAGGCTGAGAATAAACAGGTTCTACATGAAGTTCTTAGTAATCTTCTGCAAAGTTCCTCTCTGGTTCTTTTTGAGTGTTAATCTCTCTTTAAGATTCTCTTCTATCTTATTCTAGAGTCTAGAGACTCTGCTTTAGTCTCCTCCCAATATTCCCTTTTGTTTTATTTTCTCTATCTTTCTTAATCTATCTATTCTTCATTTCTCTATCTCTTTCTGTAGCAAGCTGTACTAGAATATCGTAGTTCTGTGACTATCTCCATGTACTATGTGTAAATCTCATTACCCAAATATTCATGAACAAATTTGGTATAACTACATATATTAATGTCATAAAATCCAGTTTTTCTTTGGGAAGTTCTTCAAATTATTTTCAAAAGCCCTTTCTTTCTTTCTTTTTATTATGTGGAATAAAAATTAGAGTTCAAAGGGGAGTAGTTCCCTTGTTTCTTGTTTACATTAAAAAATATACAGTGAAATGTTATTGAATTTCTCTTTGTCAGAGGCAATAAAGAAGTGAAAAGTGAATATGAGAGAGTTAAATATTGTAATAAAAGAATTTACAGCTTTACGAGTTCTGTTCTGTTTAACTTCCTGTTTTGTTAATATATTTGGTAGGATATAGGGTAAGTTAGTACCCACCAAAGACCCCGAATTATGAACTCTGAAAAGATAGACCTTTGTCTCTTGCTTGTATCACCAAGGAGAGACAAGCAGTAAGGGCTGGTTGTATAACTCTGCTCACTTTAGAATGTAACATCCATCTCTATTTCAGTTCTCACTATATCTTAGCCAGCTACAAGAGGGAAAGAGCCAAGATAGCAATATGTATTCTATTTTAGGACCTAGAATTGGCACAGATATCCTTTTCCTGTGTCCTATTAGCCAGCACTTAGTTACAAGATCTGAAGGAGTTACTCTTACGAACCAGAGGGAAGATGGACATTGTTCAGCCACTAGCAGTTTCTGTCACAATTCAAAAGTTGTAATTGAAGACAAATTATTTTACCAAAATTCTCTCCACTTCTGAAATGTGTTTTAAAATCTGGTTTATTTCAGCTTAATTAGTGATTGATTGTTAATATTCAGTAATTTTATTTCATGTTGAAGTTTATCCATGAACCTTTTTGTGTACTATCAAATACATATTATTATAGGGTGTTTAGGAAACAGCTGGTGATTAAAATATACCTCCAGACATAATAACGGGTTGAATCATGTGCTATTTTACTCTGTGTTCATGAAAAAGTCATTACGATAGTTTTCAGGACTTTATTAGACCTGGGTTTCTGTAACATGTCTATGTCTATCTCTCATTTCTCTCTTCCTCGCTAAGGACACGCCAACCACACTGTCATTCTTGATTTTTCTTCAGTGTCAGACACTCACTCTCTCACCTCTGAGCCTTTGTCCTTCATGTTCCTCCTCCTAGGATGTCCGTGCCTCTATGATTTCTGTCAGGTTTGCCCCTTTGTCTCCTTCAGGTCTTTGTTTAAATGTCATCTTCTCAGTAAAACTTACCTTCTCCTTGCTTTTTAAAATTTCAAATCTAACCAAAGTATTTTGTCTTCTTCTTTTATGCATTATCTATCAAGTTGAAGTTATTAGCATTCAAGATTCTGTATATTTTGCCTATTTATTTTGTTTATTGACCATCTCCCACCAACCAACTGGAATGGAAGCTGAGGGCACTGATTTTTGTTAATTTTTTGTTTGTTTCCTATGACTACGGTAGTGCCTGGAACATAATATGATCATTAGTAAATATTCAGTGACTAAATGAATGAATGAACAAATGAACGAGTAATTGAGTAAATGAATCAGAAAAGCTGCGATAGTTTTAACTCTATTTGCCAATTTGGGAAAATTTGATTTGTGCATTGATGCGCTTCAATATTCTCTGTCTTTACTTAGTCCTTGATAGTATGTTTCATGCTATTAAAATAACCCAGTGATTTTTAAAAATTAGTTTTATGTACTTGAAATAGCTGAGAAAAATAAAACCTTCTTTTGGAAAGAATATTTTATAAAATTATGAATGCTAAGATTAAAACCATACCTGGGCTTAAAAATGTCCAAGCATTAATTTTAATCAATTAATTCACTTTAAAATAGATTTACACATCACAAAATTGCATTTATTGTAGTATTACTCTAATAATAAAACATTTTTAAATAGTGTTCTTACATCATGAAGAGAATTCTTAAGGCTAATACCAAAGCTTTATATTTCATGACTTCTTATAAGCTTATTTTTAATGAGGTGAAAATAGTTCAAGTGATAGTTTCAATCGTTAGTGACATTCTGTATTGCGACATAAGCCATAGGAGCTAGTTATTTAACATAAATTATTTTTATATTAAATTGTGCCATGCAATGTTCTTCAATATATATTTCTTGAGTACCAATTCATACCCAAGTGGTAGTTAAGCACCCAGATTAATGTTTTCATTCACCACATGAAGTGATTCTGAAAATCCATGTGGAGGTAATTGTAAACATGTTTTAGGTACAAATGCACTAATTTAGTTACATAGTCAGCAGAGTCAAGTCTAAAGGTAGCCTAAAACAAGGTGTGGTTGAGCAAATTATTCTACGCATAATTGTCAACAATGGTTCAAAGTGATAATTAGGATAATAATACATGATATCCCCAAGGGAGTGATTTATCAGGTAGCATATAATAAAATCAGAACTTTATTGCATAATTTAAGTATTTAGTTGATATTTAAAACAGCCTCCCATAAAAGAAAAATGACATTCAAAAACTTTTTGGTGACCATGTACTTATACATTTCACTAAATCTATGTAAATGAGAAATATCTATTACACACTGCCAAATGGCATTTTCTAGAATAGAAAATTAAAAAAAAAAAATCTTGGTAAACTAGTTGGGGGAAATGTGCTATGCCAGAGTATTTCCCCTGCAGAGGGAAGCGTGCTGCTGCAGCATAGTTACAATGGAGGTCCACTCACCTGCCACCCTCATACAGGATCTTGCATTTAAACTTTCAGAGACAGGAGATAAAATTTCTGGTCTTACAGTGGCAACTCAAGCTAATAACAATAATAACATTAGCAATAATCACCATAATGAAAATCAACGTTCATTAAACACTTAATGCGCGTCAGACAATGTGTTAATCGATTTCAATACATAATTTAGTTTTCACACCAATGATGGAACGTGGGATTGTTATATTCATTTGACAAATGAGAAAATGAGTCAAAATTAGCAAATAAGAGAGAGTGGATTAAAACTTAAGTATGTCTTTTAGGATTCTTGATCTTAACTACAACATTACACTGATAAAATGAAGGTAGGGTTGATATCCCTTGTTGGCATTAGTATTGTACACTATTTCCGGAATTTTCTCAATCATATACTTCACATTTCTACAGATGCATGTTGAGTCTGCTGTGGCCCATAAAGGGATTTCCCTAAATGTTGATCCTTACTTTTAACCATTTTGCATTTTCTGTACTTGATTCAAGGATGATGGAATACTGCTCTGCTTAGGAATCAAGCTGTTAACCGAGTGCTCTTTAAAACATCTCTTACATAGCTAGTATCTTGTAATCTATGATGAGAGTTTATTGGCCTGTTACCACGCTTGAAATGCTTTCGTAACTTTTTACTGGGACATTGACATTTCTAAATATTTTTGGGAAATTATATTACCATTGTGCATCCAATTTTTGTCCTCTCTAAAATGGGTACAGTACGACATATTTCCCATTGCTATGTTGATGATTAAATGAGAAAGTTTATTTCAAGGTTGCGGTGCAGTGCTGGGTAGGCCTGTGCCACAGGGACAGTTACCTAAGATATTTTCTTTTTTACATAATAGGTACTCAATGAAATGGGCTCTATTGAATCAAGTGTTATTTATAAAGGGCAATATTTACACTGGGACAAGCACAATAACAGTATTAGGAACTGACATAAGAGTGAATAAAATAGACTTATTTCCTGAAGTTTTGGGAATAAATAAGTAGGAAATGTCAACACATGTCCAAGAAGGACAAGGCCAGCAGACAATGAGATATAGTGATTGGCTTGGGGACTGCATAATTGAGGAAGGCCTTTAAGGAGGGTTATGTTTATGATGAGACCCATCATTGAGAAGGAGCCAGCTGGATGAAAAGCACTGAAGACAAAAAGAACTATTTATGAAAAAGCTGTTGTACAGTGAAGAGGGTGGAAAATTGGAGGAACCGAGAGAGCATGGCGAAGTGCAGGCACTGGGTGCCATGGATGGGAATGAGAGAAGTATGTGGACAGATGGTGTGGTTTAGGATATCGGGGATGAGGGGCCTGAATAGGAGCACAAAGGTGCCAAAAGCAGTGGGAATGACACTGAAAGACAGGCCTGGGAAAACTCTCAGTTTGTTTCACGTGTGGTGCCTGTGGGGCCACCTGTGGCCCAGGAGTACCTGTGGCACCTGGAGGAGATGAGCCCATACCTTGCGATCACCACCCCCTCCCTCTCCAGTCCATCGTATTCCCAAAGAGCCCTGTGCAAACATTCTAATCACACATTACTGTAGAAGAAACCAAGGAAACAGCTTTGTGAAGTGTGCTCTGTCGGGACCATTTCCCTTAAAGGCTGCTGCGGCTTGACGAGCTTATCTTTTTTTGCGGCCTTGCAGCCCTGCGAGATGGCTTTGTTCAGTCGGGTTTGCTTTTAATCTTTTAAAATGGATCATTCAGGTCAACGGAAGGTCATATTTGCAGTCTTTGTTGTTTAAAGGTGAAAGTAAACACACTGAGAGCTGCAGAAAGAACATTTTAAGCTGCGTTTTGAACTATGCAATGACTTGAAAGAACTTGGAAAATTAAGGTAATTAGGTAGAGCAGGATGAAGGCCCCTAGTAAAAAGCCCACAGATTTGATTATGTCATCCTTCTGACCTCTGCTAGTGACAGAATTTAAAATATTTGTTATTCTTTTTTGCCTGGGTAATGAAGTACCATGACCCAGATATGTACTGTGGCTCCTTGTTTATTTTCTGACGGAGATGGGGTTTGAGGTGAGAGAGGGAAAAAATAGCATGAATAAATGTGAGACTTGGGTATATTAAAAGAGATCAAACTGGTTCAACAAATGACTGTTGTGGCTATTTCCTAAAAAGGTTGATGGCCCTTTACCTGTAACCAAGCTGAATGTCAGAAACTTATGTTAAACACATGACATTAATTAGAAAGATATCTAGCTGCCCTCTATTAAAAATGAAATGGTGCTGACTTACTGTGTTTTCAATAACTGACACTGGAAGATACATTGGGCTGGAAGTTCTGTGCCAACATGATGAGAAAAAATGTCTGAACTGTGGCACTGTGCCTGTATTCGTTCCCATAGCTCCTAGAAGTGTTGTATATGTATTCAGCCAAGTGGCCGCCTGCTTTGTAAAATCATAGGCACACCAGTTGCCTCAGACGTACCACACAGCACTGAGTTGTTTCATGTGCTGTTGTCTGCGGCCACAAGAGGTGTAATCTGTCCAGGAATGCCACAGGGGGATTCAGCCCAAAATTCATTGTGTGCGAGGAGTTTCAAAGCCCTGTGTTTTAATACTCCAACCAAGTGAGTCAGGAGAGTGAAAATCCCTGCAGAATCCCTTAACCAGACTTCTCTTTCTCTGATGTGATATTCAGATCTGACAGATGGAAAAAAAACAATTGCCTATCAGAATGGCTGAGCATGGTAAAGTATGACTGTTTTATAAAAGACAGTCAAAGCCTCCATATATTCAGATGGCTGGAAAAATTGAAGTACTAGTGACCGAGGGAGCTTACTGAAGATATTTCAAACCCTCCTTGGAGAGAGGGCAGCATTAACTGCTACTTGTTAGCATCTTAACAGACAACAGAATCACCACCATACTTACTACTGTAGCATTTCAATGGAATTTTCAGCATATTGGATAACAGTGAAGATACACAGGAGTAGGCTTTCTGTTTATAAGTCAAGGAATCCTGCTACTATGTTTAAAGCTGCTTGTATTTACAGAATTCTGCTGGCTACCATGAGCCTCACATTTCTGAAAACAAAAATAAATGTCGCTTTCCCAAACTGTACCTTTTTTTCTCTCTCTTATTTTTCTCATTTTTTCTCTGTCTACCTCAAATCATTATTCCTAGTGCTTTCTTGGCCCCTGCATCCGTGCCCCTGAATGAGGCTGGAGAAAAACACAGTAGTGTTGGTTGCTTTGGCTTTAAATTCATGGCACTTCTCTTTTGGGCCCTTCATGCTGCAGCATAACCTATGACATATCTCATCTGTTCACTCGCCACTTTCTAAGAAGGTTGTTGAATACATTTTCTTTTCTCCTCAAATCTGCAACAAACTTTTTGACCATTTTTACTCTCGATGGATGTTCAAGCTTGCTTATTTATTTAAAAAGTAGAAACAGCTAGCAAACAGCTTCCACAAGCTCCCATCACAATATCCATTTGCTTTCTTTTTTGCCTACTGACTCTGACTTCACTTGCTTTACTTTAGATGAATGTCCATGGTTTCAAGGCCGACCTTTCTGCTTGAGCTCTGTGTCACTCTACTGATACCAAACTCTTCTACATTATCAATTTCCCCCTCTTTTATTGAACTATATCCTCAACATACAAACATCTTTAAATGTCTTGCAATAGGTGAATAATTAAATAAACTATGATACATCTATACCATGGATATATGTATTTATTTAGAAACAAAATGAAAGAAACTACTGATACACTCAACAGCTAGGATGGATCTCAAGGGTACAATGCTAAGGGGGGGGGAACCAATATCCAAAGGCCACATACTGTATGATTCCGTTTATAGCATAAAATGAAACTAAGTGGTTAACTTGGAGTCATGCCTTTGATCTTCCTTAGTAGGGAGCTTTTCATGGAATCAGTGCTATTTCATTTTATAATATTACAAAAAAAGCAAACCCTTTATTTTTCTTCACTGATGCCCTTTTTTTAAAAATTTATTGTAAGATTTCATAGTTATCTTTATTTAGAAGACTGTGAATAAATTGTTCAGCAGTTTGGATTTTCATTTGGAAGAAATACATCTTTGGCTTCTGTGCCATATTGCCCTGTTTATAAAAACTTAGTCTACTTAAAGAGAAAGGTTAAAAACTAAAAAAAAAGGAATAGCAACTGCAATTTGGATATGACTTCTTCTGACCTCTTCCTCAGCAGCTGGATCCCATAATAACACTTTTAATTGAAATAAATGTGCTAAAAACAATCAAGGTCACTCTGTTGCAATGGAGAGAACATGCAGTCACCCCTCACATGATAGAACTGGAACATCCTTAAGAGCACTGGTTACCAAGAGGAAAATAGTTACTATTTTTTTGTTTAAATTTGTTGTTTTGATTTTTTAATGCTTGTTTTCTAGTTAAGCTTCTTTCATCTTCTTTTTGAGTTTAAAAAGAAAACACGCAGAGCACACAGTTCGTAAACTGACTATTATGGCCACAAATTTTATTAAGAACTTTTGCTGTAGTGGTTTCTTAAGGGAGTTTTCTTTCTGCAAGAAAATAATATTTTGCTGTGAAAAATTCTTGGCCCAGTATTAATGGTACTTTGAGCACTAAATCTGAAGGCAATTTTTCTGGGATATCTTCCTATTGTTAAGGTTGGTTTGGCTAATCTTATAGGTCTAAGGGAGATTCCTTCTATCTTAACTATTCCATGGATACATATAGTTTACCTAGCAGGGTATTTGTTGTTGTTGTTGTTTTTAATTTTCCAGATACATATAGGATAATCTGTGGGTGTTAACTGCAAGAGCTCTGGCTGCTAGAACCAGAGTTGTAAAACATCAGCCTACTCTTGCAGTTGCTAAGAGATAAATCCAGTTAATAACTCACAAGGCCATAGAAAGAAACTGTTAGCAGCATGGTTATTGCATGAAAAACACAAATCCAAGCTTCCTTACCCAGAATATGAAAGATGTTTTCTCAAATATTTTAAATATAAACACATCTCAATAGCTGCCCGAGGCAATGGACCTGTATATTCCTGCAACATAATTATGAGAACTGGTTGACAGCACACACATGGCAGGTGTGATAAGCAACGTGATAAGTAAAGAGAAAGAGGACACATTTGCATTGCTTGACAGTGTAGTTTGCTTTTGATGCCTCATTGTTTCAACCAAGTGGAAAAACGACGCCAGACATGGCTATTAAAAAAAGCGTTTCAGGTAGCCTGACATGATGGACTTTTAAACTGGCTCTGCCTGAAGAGATGCTTAATTTGGTGAAAGTGGTTGACCACATGAAATAGCAATCCTTATTGGTCTATTTGACATTGAAACAGTGAATGTAAGTGATGGATTCCTATCTTACTAGCGTAATCTGCATTCTGCATAGGTGTAAGAAAGGCAAAGAGAATTGTAGTTCAAGGACAAATATTTTGTTGTGTTCCAATTCAGTGTACAAATTTTACCTCACAATTTATGGAAAACAATATTGAGGCATCAATTGCAAGCAGTTATATCATCTGCAATGAATTTGCATTTATTATATTGCTATCAACCTTATCTTTGCTTTTGGAGAAATAACTGAGCAATTCTTAGCCTATCTACCTGAGTACAAGAACTTACAAGGAAGGAATAGAAACAAACACAGTCTAATGTAGTCTACCCCATTTTTGTGTTTGCATTGTGGCTACAATATTTTTAGGAGGCAGAAAGAGGCATGAACCAGGCCAGGCCTTTAATGTTCTGTATTACTTCTGCTTCCCAAACTCTTCATATGCTTCTTATTGTCCTACTCTCTACAGTAATGATGATTATTGGTGACATCCAAACTACTTCCAAGTATCCTTACAGGTTTTATTCATCGGAGGATGATGTTAATAATTTTACAGTCTTTTTTTGGTGGGGAAGATCTATAATTTTCCAAAGACAGTAAAACCAGGTTTATTGTCTTAACATAACAGTTCAACTTCTAGTTCCATCATGGAGCAGGGATTTTCTTGTACGGAGGGAAGATGTTTTCTATTTTTTCTGTATCATAAAGAACCATGAGGGAAGTGACTGGGTTATTTTCATTTTTGTGTTCCTAGAGCCTGGCAAAAAAGGTGTTGATATTGCTTATTGATTGAAAGGAAGAAAAAAAAAAAGAAGGATGTTACTTGTTTTATTATTGGCTTCTAACATCAAGTTGGCTACTTTATGTAAAATAGCCCTCAGGTCATAAATTTGCGTACTACTCTCCACTTTTTGTTGAAAGTATAAATAATATATCTTAGAGCAAATCTTTGGACAATGGCAATCCTTTTATTTCCCCACAACATTCACTAAAAAAGAACTGTGTGGTATACCTATATGCTACTCACCTATATTTCTGATCACCATGTGATGTGTTTGGCCAGTGAGATGTGATCATAATGGCCTGAATTATGTCTGGTAAAATTGTCTTCTTCTGGTTTTTCCTCTATAGCTTTTCTATCATGGTATCCAGTGATGTGCCATATGATGTATCCCAGGTCTTTAAATTAGAGTAACATGGAGCTGAGAACCTCACCGACCTATCAGGGACATACAGCAAGGAATAATTCTTTGTATTTTACCACTCAACATGATTTTTGTTATCAATATAGTTAAGACTCTAATAATTGCTGCCATTTAACTCATTATATCTGTCATAAGTTTTGCAAGTATAGTTTTACATCTAATACTTTAGGATTTTTCCTGTGGCAAAAAATGTATTACTATATTTCTTATGATTTACAAGTAATGCATGTTTATTGACAAAAATTTAGAACGTACCTAGAAACACTCCCTCAAAATTTATAATCCCAGTTTTCTAAGGCAACTACCATTAAAATTTGTATATTTATTTTTAAGCCTTATTTCTAAAAGCAGTGCTAAATAATGATTATTATAGGTATATGCCTACATGTTTTCCCATACAAAATAATTTTAAGTATATATTAAAAGCTAATGGAACAATTAGTCTCAATTATTAAATTATAATTTTAAGGAGTTTCTTTTCCTCTCAGAAAAACATCAGGCTTCTGTGTTGAATGATAACTATATCCTATTTTTAGAAAGAATGATGTGAGACGACACTGTGTTTTATTTTGCATTTACCATATTTTGTTTACTTCACACTGGCATATCCATAAAATAAAAACTTTTACTGATAAAGAACTTCATATTGTCACTGTGCTTTCTCATTTTCTTTCAGTTAAACCCTTTAATCTATCCGTGTAATAGACAGGGCTGGCACTCTTTCTACTGCACGTATGTGAAGGTGTGATTTGGCAACGTCTGAGAGCTGGTGCTAATTGAAAGTCCAACGCTCTTGTATTCATTTTACTTGTCCTGACAGTGCAGAGGTTTCCTGAAAAGAAGCTAATGATTTTCACTTGTCTTGGTAGAGAATGATAGACACGCAAATCTGTATATCATATATTGCAACATTTTGCAAAGAGAGACACTTGTACATCCCTAAAGTTCCAGTTGAATGCATACTGTTAATGCAAAAGCCATTGGATTTGGTGAACAAGCAATGGATTAGGAACCAGAAGATTTGTTTTCCCAATCCACTGAGCTCTTAATTAATCTTTAGGCAGTCATTTAATCTTCATTTCTCCAAGGTCTCATGTATTGAAATGTGTAGAATGGGGATAATAATAATGTCTTGTCAAGTTTTTGTCAGAACATACACACACACACACAACACACACGCATGCACACACACACGCAGAGGTAAGGTACAGTGATGGATAAACAGTCTGTATTTGATATATGGTAGATATCATTTGTAAGCAAGAATTCCATTTTAAAATCACATGCAGTTCTTTTATTTCCCTCTAGTGTTGGAAGATTAAGTTCAGGTATGGGACAGACTGCTCCTTTGTTTTGGAAAAAATCACATTATGCTCAAAGATAAAACAAAGATCATACTTTTAAAAATGGAGATAGTCACTGCTCTGCAATAATAGCACAAAGGTTTATTGTTATGGGCAGACTTCAATATCTACAGATTGTTTCTTCTAGGAAAAAATATTTCTTTTCTGTATAGGTGTTTAGGCTGCATCTTCCCGGAAAATTCTCTTCTAAATCAGTTTCAGAATAATGTTGATCTTAGGGTTCTTCAGAGGGACAGAATCAGTAGGAGATGCATACATATACGCACATACATATATATGTGTGTACACACATACACATATATACACACACTTGTATATGTGTATATGTGTGTTGTATTAGTACGTTCTCATTCTGCTATGAAGAAATATCAGAGACTGGGTAATTCATAAAGAAAAGAGATTTATTTGACTCACAGATCCACATGGCTGGGGAGGTCTTGGGAAACTTACAGTAATGATGCTAAGCACTTCCTCACAGGGTGGCAGGAGAGAGAATGAGTGCTGAGTGAAGGGGGGAGCCCCTTATAAAACCATCAGATCTCCTGAGAACGTACTCACTATCACAAGAACAGCATGATGGAAACTGCCCCCACGATTCAGTTATCTCCACCTGTTCTCACCTTTGATACGTGGGAATTATCACAATTTATGGTGAAATTTGGGTGGGGCAGAGAGCCAAACCATATCATATGTGTATATGTATGTATGTATGTATATATGAAGAGGGGATTTATTAGGAAAATTGGCTCATTATGAAGGCTGAGAAGTCTCACGATAGGCTGTGTGCAAGCTAGAGAACCGGGGATGCTAGTAGCAGGGCTCAGTTCAAGTCCAAACATCTGGAAACCTGGAGGGGCACTGAAGTAAGGACTGGAGTCCACATACCAGAGAGCCTGATGTCCAAGGGCAGGGGAAGAGTATACCCCAGCTTCAAGAGAGAGAGTGACTAATTCACCTTTCCTCTTTTTGTTCTATCTGGCCCCCAGTCGATTGGATAGTGCTTGATCATGTTAAGGGTTGATCTTCCCCATTGAATCTACTCAGACCATTCACACACCAATCTCCTCTGAAAACACTGTCACAGACACACCCACAATAATGCTTTACCAGTTCTCTAGGTATTTTTTAATCCAGTCAACTTGATACTTAATCACCACAGCATTGAAGAGGGAAATCTCTGATTCTACCTTGACATGAATCCCAGATTCATGGATCACTAGTTACTAGAACTTGGACAAGATACATAACCTATCTTTGTCTATAAGTATAATAACCATACCCATTTCATGGAGTTGTCAGAGCAGAGACCTAAAGACAGCAGTCAGGATGTGGAGGCAGGTATTTACATCACGTAATTAGAAACCACAATTAAGGGCACAGTTGGAGATTCTGCAGTTTATGCTGGGCTGCTGAAGTCATTTCTGAGACAGTATTTAAGAATGAATTACCCTGGCTTGAGAAATAATGTTAGATTTAATGAATTGTCCTAATGGAAACTTTAGGCAAGACTGATCCATGTAGTTTGAGGATTGTGAAACATATGCATTCATGTTGTCAAGCATCCATAAAAGAAGTTAATCCAAAAAAAAAAAAAAAAAAAAACAAGTAATCCTAGCACTGACATAAGATGCATGACAGACAAGCTTTAGACTGAAGTGATGGGGAAATGTTTTTCTTTTTCCAGGACTCAGGTAATTGAGCACTTACTCTAGAGAAGATATTAATGCAAATAATGGTGTCAAGTAGTAGAGGGAGTACCACTTAGGAGCAAATGCCCAATGGAGTGGCCTAAGCCTGTTGACCTGAGGATGCTATAGCTAGGGTCCAGGTTCAAGTCCTCGGTTTTGTAATTACTTTGTGTTATTACCAAGTCTCTGAAAAATACCTGTATGGGTTGTGCCTGGTCATCTGTCACTTAGAATGCAAGAAAATTGTCAGCACCAGTGAGAGGGACAGTGTGATACAGAGAAAGCAGCATTGGTCTGTAGGGCCCCAGTCTCAAGAAAGTAGGAGGTGACCTGTGGAAAGCAGTGCTGGTGGTCACATCTGGCTGAGATGCTGGCAAAATAAGAGAGTAAATCTGAGGAATGTGCAAGGATTTCTTAGGTAGCCTCAAGAAGTCTTAGGGATTGGAATCTAGCAGAAGACTAGGAATCTGTTAGATTAGGTTATAATGATTTGAACATTAAAGGGAAGTGTGAGCTTAGACATTGTTAAAGTATGGAATATTTGTTTAACAGCCCTACCACTATCATCATCATGATCATTAGTGTAACCTGGCTGCAGAAATCTGTTTCCTTTTTAGATTTTTAAACCTCATTTGTATGTTTATATTAAATTATATCAGTGCAAGCACCAGAATAATTGACAGACATCACATCTATCCAAGAGTCTCAGCTATTTTGACGGTTTTTCTCAGGTTTCTGACATTCACAGCTTCTCTCAGTTCTCCTGCTTCAGCCTCCTTGTCTTGACCCTGTTGCCGCCTCCTCTGCCTGGAGTACTGCTGCTTTATTGGCAGAGTTATTTCCTGATGGTGAGTACTGCTGCCACCACCAATCTGGCCTCTAGGAGAAGAAATTGATTCTTCTAATCACCCAGAGCATAAGCAAGGCGAGGCTGTAGTATTTTATGACATTACTAAATGTTCCAAGTACAAACTGAAGCTGCTACTTACATGTGTTTGTTATCTTTAAAGCCTCAGAATTCCAAACCATAATCTGAATCACTGCTTCATCCCTCACAAGCTGTAAATAGCAGAAGCACACTCACTTGCCCCATAGCAATGGGATTCTTCTGCCCCATAACAGTTGCCACATCTCATCTGCCCATGCCCCATTCCTGTCCTCAGCCTCTGTGCTCCATCCTCCCAACTGAAAACAGATTTTCTTTTGTCTTTCATGTCACGTGTTACTTCATGTATTAGCTCAACATTAAACATGTTCTAACATAATTGACAGTGAGAATATCCATTTCCTTCAGAAGAAAACCCCTGTTCCCTTTCCCAGCATGTGACTGGAATGAGACATCACAATAGTGGATGATAGGTTTCCAAAAGTCTGGTTTAATAAATCTGAAAAAGCATCGCATGGAGAATACAGTCCTGTTTGTAGTCTGCTGGGTACAGTCAAGCTCCTTCCCAAAGTCCATTTTTCAGTGTGAAAGAAAAAGAGGCTCAGCACTGCTTGAAAAATTAATCAATAATCTGATCTTAGAAAAAAGACAAACATATATATCAAGAACTAAATATCGTTTCTCTTACTCCTTTGCAGCTTATTATTGTGAAGCATCACTATCCTTTAAGGTAACTTCTCACCGAAGCAGCTCCACTATTCATAGGACTCCTGGTATGGTGTGAATATACATGTCACTCCAAAATTCATATGTTGAAACATAATCACCAAGGTAATAGTATTAAGAAGTGGGACATTTTGGAGATGATTAGGTCATGAAGGCTCCACCCGAATGAACTGATTAGCATCACTATGAAAGGACTGGTGGGAACTAGCTAGTTCTTTTTGTCCCTTCATTCCTTCTGCCATGTGGAGGCAGTGTTCCTCCCCTCAGGCGGACGTAGCATTCAAGGAAACAGAGATTGATCCCTCATTAGACATTGAACACACTGGGGCCTTCATCGTGGACTTCCCAGCATCTGTGATTAAGGGAAATATATATTTGTTCTTTATAAATTACCTACTCTCAGGTATTTTGTTATAGCACAAGGAAATGACTAAGACAACGCCTCAAACAGTCCTTCTTAGTACAAAGGAAGGTAGAATCCCAAGACAAATTCCAATCTCCACCGAAGAAAACATAAATTATGACCAATCCCCCAAATGGTAAATTTCCTTTTCAAAATCTCTAAATCTAGACTCTGCCAAGTGGGCTTGGTCCCAATATGTCTAAAAATAATAACTACATGAAACTACATGAAGTCCAATTTGTATTTATATAAGAAAAAATATGCAAAGGTTAGTGTTTCACAGTTGGAAAAAATCACAAATCATTTACTTGTGTATTCTTTAGTAGAGCTAGACAGACTTTACTTATGTTATGCTAATATAGATTTCTGTAAGGGATACTAAAATATTCTCAGTTTCAGATTCCAAAAAGAATTATTTTACTCAATAATTCAGAAATACTATAAAATGATTCATTGAGAGTGCCTTCTCCCTAATCCTGCGATGGAAGTTTCCACTTCTGTCTCACCAACATCTGATAATAATGAAATCAATGGGATTAAAGGGACAGTCTTGACTGTGGTCCAATTTGGGCTTCTCTTTTTGCTTTGCCCTAATTTTGATAATAAGTTTTGTTATGTCTTTCAACTCTTGTCTCATGATATTCTGAGCTGGGATCTCTTTCTTCAGAGCCCTTAATAATGATGGTGGATATTCCCTAATCTTTACATTTGTGAGTGTTCAAAGAGTACTTTATGAAAGCTCAGTGAATATATTTGAAAAGCTTGCTTTGCTCCAGTGTGCAATAATAAATGGTTATGCATAGAGGATAAGAGTGTCTACTTTGAAGCCAAATTGTCGATTTTGTATCCTGACTCTGTCACTTGCAAGCCATGCAACCTTGAAAAACGTAACTTTTTGTGTTTCAGTTTCTTTATTTTGAAAATGGTGATAAAAATAATTCTACCTCATAGAGACATTATGAAAATTAAACAGGTGTGTGTATGTGTGTGTGTGTGTGTGTGTGTAAAACATTACAGGTATGAAGTAGATCTTATCATTTAAAATTTTGATCGCACTCTGATTTCTCAATATACTGAATAAAAATATCGGTTGCATGCTGTATTTCTGCATGCCACTTCAACTCCCTATCTTTAATTTGGATATTTTGTCCTGCATTTTTTCCCTGTAGCCATATTTACCATTCTATTCAGAGGTAGGAAAGAAACATTCTAAATGAGAAAACTTCAATTAAAACCTGGAGCTCGAGTTGAAATCAGATCTCATTTGCATCAGGCCCCAACACTGTAATAACATCAAACACCACTCCCTCTTCCACCTGCAGGGGTGTAGCAGATCTAAGAAAAGCATTATTTAATCATTTCATGCTCAATATCCTGTAGGCTATAACTGCATACTGCATCCAGAAACTCTGCCCTTTTACTAGTAGGATCTGGTAACTCACTAATTTTGAACATTTAATTATTTTTGGAAACACAATAAATCACAAAAATCAACATTATTGTGCAAAATATGGAAAAATTAAAGGTCTTTATATGAAAGTCTTCTATTTCAGACTAGTCATGAAATCTGACATGTCCAACTTCCTGTAATTATGCTGTCCATTCTAGACTACTGTTTCTAATTATATTTGGCAGCTTTTCATGTTTGGCATTGACAAGATTACAAGAAAAAGATAAGGATAAAATATAATTTTGGCTGATGTTATTTTATAGGTTACAGTTTTTGGTATCAAGTTTTGAAGCTGTACCTTAAAAAGGAGGAGCACTGTTCAAATGCTGTAACAATCTTGGGAGAAAATCATATTTTTGTTAGCAAAATATGGTAATATGGTAATATTGATGTGTGGTCTTTCCTATAGAAATGGCAAGGGGCATTGTGTGTAGTGTCTATAGGTATATGCCCTGGAGCCAGATCACCTGGATCCAAACCCCCATAGACACTTTCAAATTGTGTGGTTTTAGTCAGATGACTTAATCTCTCGCTGCTACAGATTTTCTAGCTTAAAAATAGTATAATCATGATATCTAACTCTAAGCGTCATTGTGAAATTCAGGAAGATCAGACACATGGTAAATAGTGGGCTGGAACTAGTTGTTACTAATAATTCTCATTGAAACACACCATGTCTGAGTTGGCATTCACACGTTAAGATGGAATGAATGTATTTTGCATGTGAGAAGGATGTGAATTTTGGGGGGCTAGGGACAGTAAGCAATGGACACATTCATGTGTCCTCCCCAAGTTTATATGTTGAAACCTTAATTCCCGATGTGAGGATATTCGGAGTTTCAGAACTTGAGAGGTAATTAGTCATGAGGGTGGAGCCCCTGAATGGAATTAGTGCTGTTATGGAAGAGGCTTGGGAGTTTTCTAGCCCTCTTTCAGGTGTGTAAAGCATACAAAAAGAAGTTTGTAGTCTGTAGCCTGGAAGAGGGCCCTCACCAACACCTGACCATACTGGTATCCTGATTTTTGAAGGACTTCCAGCCTCCAGAAATATGAGAAATACATTTATATTATTTATAAGCCACTCAGTCTATGTTACTTTGTTATAGCAGCCGAGACTAAAACATCACTTTAAGACTGTAACAGTCATCTTTGAATTTGAATTCTTTCTTTCCCTTCATATTTAATTAGCTTTTACAGTTATTGATTTAAAAAATAATTCTTTCAAAATATTCCATTTCTTTTCATTCTGATGAATGTCATCCCTTTTTAGTTTTGTACATCTTTATTGAACTAATGGACTTGTCTTCCATTTGATTTCCATGTCTTCAGGCTTTCCCTACTTCACTGCATCCTAAGCACCACTGCCAGATCAGTCTTCCCAAAAGTCAGATCGAGTACATCACCGTTCAGCTTTGGATATTTAGTAGTGCTCTATTTCTCACAGCATAAAATCCAGACCCTTTATCTTTGTATCCAATCTCCTTGGTTATACCTAGTCTCAACCTTGACAACCCTTGAATCACACTGGTCTGCTCAGTAGTCCCTTAACATGTTTTCCCTTATTTCTGTTGCAACTGTTTTTTTTCTCACTCCTCCGAAGTATTATCTTCATTCCTTTCCATCTGCAATTCAATTTTATGTGTACATATCAAGATAAATTATACGTGTTTTGAAGGAAAGTAGGTAATGCTAACAATTTTCCCACTCAAGATACTATTGTTTCAGTGTTCCCGTTTCAAAATTCAGATGTTGCTGATGGTAGTATTAGGAGTTAGGCCTTTCAGATGTGTTTAGGTCAAGAGAGCTCCTTCCCTTGTGAATGTGATTAAGGCCTATTAAAAGAGGGATCAAGGCGGGGTGCGGTGGCTCACTCTTGTAATCCCAGCGCTTTCGGAGGCCGAGGCGGGTGGATCAAGAGGTCAAGAGTTGGAGACCAGCCTGGCCAATATAGTGAAACCCTGTCTCTACTAAAAAATACAAAAAAATTAGCTGGGCATGGTGGCATGAGCCTGTAGTCTCGGCTACTTGGGAGACTGAGGCAGGAGAATCACTTGAACTCAGGAGGTGGAGGTTGCAGTGAGCCGAGATCGCACCACTGCACTCCAGCCTGGGCGACAGAGCGAGACTCCACCTCAAAAAATATAATTAATGTAATATAATATAATAGGGATAATATAATAGGGATCATGCAGTTTTAAGTTCTCCTGCCTTTCAGCCTTCTGCCATGTGAAGATGTTATAAATTACCCAGTCTGTAGTATTTTCTGATAGCAGCAAAATGATACACAAGACTATGCATTAAACATTCCTCCATCACTTCGATCTAAAGTTCGTCTGTCATAGATTTATATTGATATACATTTAATGGAGTTCTCCTTCTAAAGGAGAGTGGATCTGTCTTAGATTTCCTTAAATGAGCTTATTGGGGACTTTTTTTTTTTTTTTGGTGCATTCAAATTGCTATCCTATTATTTTAAGTAACTTCATCCTAAAGACACGAAAATTCTATAATATTTTGTGATGTTACATTTATAACACATTTCGTGTAAATTAATAATGTGTTCCTATTCTGTGCTGCTCATTGTAGTATTTTATGTATAAAATTTCATTTAATTCTTAGAACAACCCTGAGAATCAAGACAACTTATTATTATAATCCTTATTTATGTAACCTGAGGTTCAAAGGTTAAGTTTTGTCAAGCTCTGTCAGGCTACATGTAACTGAGATTATATGACTCTCAAATTATACTGCTTCAATCTAATGAAAGTAAGCAGTAACTAGATTTCCATTAACAATGGTTTTGAGATTTACTTCCCAAGGGCTGACTAGGAAATTTAGCTGAGAAGCTGCTATAGTCTGGAAGCAGGAGAATCTGGCCCGGAACTCTCTGTAGCCCTATGTCTGATTTCTCATCTTCAAGAAATTTAGTGTATTATTAATTTTAGAATTTTATCGAGATTTGGCACTAAAATGAAAGGAGTGTTTAATGTGCAAGCTTGATGTGACAAACAAATGACAGGTAACATGCAGGCAGTAGAGATCTCTAAAGGTAGCTCAATCCCCTTGCAGATGATGCTCTAAGAACGGAGGACACAATAGGTACTGATATCCTAATTTCATCTGCAGAATAAACATGCAGAGACACTTATAAACAGAGTGTAAGTATGCAAACTTGCAATACATGGCTTGCAAAAATAAGGTACATATAGCCTGGTATGTGCCAAAGATTTAAAGAAGAATCTCTTCTGTTCTAATTAGAACATTCATCTCTGCTTAAAGACAAAGTTTAAAGCATTAGTCATGTCCTTCTTCTCCCCCTAAAAGGGAGAGAGTGTGTGTATGTGTAGATAGAAAGGTACTTTCCAAATTTCATTGTATAACAATACATCAATTGTATTTTCCAAAACTCCACCTGTATGTTGTGTTGAAAATCACCATCTTATCAAAAATCTATATTTCATTTGAAACAAACTATGTTGTTCAGTATAACTTGTGTGTGTGTGTGTATATATGTATGTGTGTGTGTGTGTGTGTGTATGTATGTGTATGTGTGTGTGTATATATGTATGTGGGTGTGTGTGTGCGTAAATTCTGAATATAGACTTACAGATACAAAAGAATCAAAAGCATTCCCTCAAAAAACACAGGAAAAAATAATTCTTACATTAGAAATTTAATCTTCATTTTATGCTTTTGGGCGAATTGTTTTCCTCCCCAAAGTTGTCAGGTTAGTACAATACTTAGATAAAATTTATTTGTGAGTTTAAGTACACTGAAAAACAAGGTGACTGACATGTTCAATGAAATATAATTAAAAATGTTGAGTGAATTGTACATGTGAATATGCATAATTATTTTTCTTATAAAAGATGGCTTTCGTGCTTCCTTGGAGCAGTTTACAGTTGCAAATACGTGATTTTTAAAAAGAACAAATCAAAAGCCACGGATCCACCAAGGAGCAGGGGTATTCAGTATGCCCTTTGGGTAGGCCAGCCTGAACAGATGGACCTTCAGTCTGTATTAAAGGTCAATTGATCTGTGCCTTTGCCAAATAAGTTTGGAAAAGAAGTTTCAAATTCTGTCTCTCCAATAAGTGGCTCAGCACATATTTTCTGAAAATTCAAATTTAATTGTACGGTTGTTTCCAACCCCTTTCAGAAAATCCTAGAGGTCAACCCTAAAGCTTAAACAAAGTTCAAATTTCTTAGCTTGGAATTTGACATTCAAAATTTTCATACTGACTATGGTCCATCATTTCAGCCTCAACTTTTATTATACCTCTTCACAAATCCCTCCACTCCTAAAAAATGAGTCTCCTAACCAAGTCACAAATCTGTTCAATTCCCCGAATCTGAAGTGGTGCTCTCTAGAATGCCACAAGAATACCTTTCCCCATGTTCTAGTTTGAGTTGTCGCTCATATACAAAGCTTTCTTTGATCACTCTAGGGAATAAAATTGTGTCTGTTTCTAAAGTTCTTTCTCCCTTGCTGGGTAGTTCATTAATTGATTTTTTAGCATTTTGATGATGTTAGCTCTCTTTTGTGTAACTGCTCTGTCTCCTCGTGTGGTATGTTAGAATTAGGACTGCTGTAATTACTGTACTAGATAGGGAGGAAAGTAACTGTACTTTAACAAGCATTGTGATCAGAGTTTTTTTCTTCACCTATTGGAAGAAAAGACAGTTGTCCTGAGGCTTTATCCTTCTTCCATTAGTTCTTACTCTTCTGGTGGCTTCCTTAACCACTGAACTTTCAGGCATGGCTTCCTAAGTAAGTAATTAGAGAGGCACTAGGAAGTTATTCCTTGTTTTCCTGGATTTTTTGTTATGTTTGTTTACAAACTGAGTTGGCAACCAAGGTGAACCAATTCTTATCAGACTGGACCAACCTTTTTGATTTTGCCTAACTTATCACTTCTAATAGCTAACATCTGCCTAGTATAACTTTAAATAACAAGCACTGAGTATAGAAGGTACATATATCAATGGAAGTCAAGTTCTACTAAATGTTTTTATTCATATTGAAAGCTTTTCTTGTCTCTTGGGCTTATACATCTGAAGCTGTGTCACAAAATTAATGTTAACTCTATCTAGTCCCAGGTAGGAGAACCTAAAGAGAGTTACAAACTATCTTAAAAGAAGGAGCAATAGTGGACTCCATGCCTTCTTAGCTCTATAGTGCCGAGTTTGTTTTCTATTATATTTCTCACTATATTCCTGAAGTTTCAGCTACCTTCCCTCAAGGAAGAAAATGTTGTGATGGAATGAGAAAAAAAAAATAAAAAGTGTTAGTACTTGAAGAGTTAGAGATCACAAGTTGGGAAGAATGTGAAGAGAGGGTCAGATTAAAAGCAGTGGTTCTCTCTTCTTTGTGTTCTATGCATTCTCTAGACCACAGGGACAAATTATATGTTCATAGACTGCAAGAAGTTCTCCTTCAGCTGAACATGTGTTTTGCTTGGTTCCCATGATACTGTTCTGTACAGTGTTTCAAAAATTTTGAAGGATATATTAACATTTCAAAATTAAAAATGTTATACAAACAATTGAAATTTTGGCTTCTTTTTTGGAAAAAATCTTAATGCCTAAACAGGAATAATCAGCTTTAATTAGGTAGTGGCTTTCCTTTTAGCCGAGGCAAGAACATCCTCAGGTTGAGGAAGATCTTATCCAGCATCATCCCACTTCCTTCCTTTACAAAGCTGTGTTGACCTTCAGGCATTAAATTCCTAATCCATCCACCCCAGAGTGAACGAGATGATAAGGACCTAGAAGTCACATATGCTAGGACTAGGCCTTGTGTAGTGTAGATTATAAGTGGGTTTTAAACTTTTTGAAATCTTTAATTATTATGTATACCTAAGAGTTGTACATATTTACAGGGTACCTGTGATGTTTTCATACAGGTATACAATGTATAATAATCAAATCAGGGTAATTGGAGTATCTATCCCCTCAAGTATTTTTTGTTGTATTCATTAATAATGATACAAATTTAAAAACCTATAAATATTATCTAAAGGAATATGAAATTTATAAATATTCGACATAATTAAGACATCAAATAAAATTTCCCCTACTTTTGTAAGAACAATTGTTGAAAATGTCTAAATACAAATATTTAACAATATAATTGAAAAAAATTTGGATTCATTTAAAAATGGAACTGACCTTTACTTTTAGCAATTTGGAAAGTAATATACCTGGTCGTTTAAGTCAAAATATATTTTGATACAAATTGATATTATAATTTTGTGTTTTTTGAGGCCAAGGAAGAAGTGCTGAAGAAAACTCATTCCAAATGACTTGGTCATGGCTGGAAAAATCAGAGGGGGGCCTGCGAAGATACAAGGTGAATGCATTGCTGAAATAGGGATCATCTGCTCCCCGTTTGGCTTGGTTTTATTTCCCTAAGTAGAAGAGTAAATAAATGACTTTGGAGACCCTCTATTTGTAGACCAATGATATAGAAAGGGTCATATAAAAACACTGTATTCTAGCCAATATTGTCATTGCAGTTAATGAACATTTCAAGAGTCAATACTAACTTACATGAGATCACTTTTTTTTTTTTTTTTTTTTTGAGACAGAGTCTCGCTCTGCCGCCCAGGCTGGAGTGCAGTGGCGCAATCTCGGCTGACTGCAAGCTCCGCCTCCCGGGTTCCCGCCATTCTCCTGCCTCAGCCTCCCGAGAAGCTGGAACTACAGGCGCCCACCACCTCGCCCGGCTAATTTTTTAGTAGAGACGGGGTTTCACCATGTTAGCCAGGATGGTCTGGATCTCCCGACCTTGTGATCCGCCCGCCTCAGCCTCCCAAAGTGCTGGGATTACAGGCGTGAGCCACCGCGCCCAGCGAGATCACTTCTTAATGGAAACATTACATGTTCTCTGTGTCCTTAGGAATCACAGAATTTATCAAATCTCTCATGAACTAGAAAAGTACAAATCACTTTAACATATTCTTTCTTTTTATCCAAAGCTATATGGTGGAATTGCAGCATTGTTAGTCAATTAAACATTAGAAGAGACTACTTCTACATAGTAGTGAAAAACCTAGCTTATTTCATATTATCCTAGAAACATTGACATTAAAATTATCTTGTTCAAGTGTCATCTCGTGCTTGTCTCCTTTCTGTATAACCTATGACAAGCTAAAATCCTCTTGTTTGAAATCACCCTGATGATGAGAGTTTTCTGCCATGAGGCAATCTCTTTCATTTGTGAACATCTATGACTGTTGTAAAAATCCTCTTTATATAGTGTTGCAATTTGTTTTCTTGTATTTGAATTCTTTTGTCTTAGTGATTCCTTCTGAAAATGTTGCACATTCTTCAATATAATAGCATTTCAGAAGTCCGGAGATAGCGAACTAGTTCTTCCTAAGCCCTTCTATTTATGGCTAAGTATCCACAGTTCATTCAACTACTCCCAAATTTATGTAACTTCGAGTTCTGTAACTAATTTGCTCATTCTCCCCTATGTAGATCCTGATTTTTCGATATTCCTCTTAAATTGTGATGTTCCCAAATTTACAGATTCCAAGATTGGTTTCAATCTATATAGAAATATAATGTGATTTTTCACTCTATCATTGTAGATTTTCTATGTTGGTTTATGCAATTAAAATTGCTCTACCTTGTTTAACAGTCCAATCACATTGTTGATTGATTGTTTTCCTTGTTAACTATAGCACCCTAAATATTACTCCTTGTAGAAGTTAGTATAGTCTTTTCCTACCTGGTCCTATATTCATATTAGTTCTTTTAAATTCAAGTTTAGATCCTTGGGAGGCCGAGACGGGCGGATCACGAGGTCAGGAGATCGAGACCATCCTGGCTAACACGGTGAAACCCCGTCTCTACTAAAAAAATACAAAAAACTAGCCGGGCGAGGTGGCGGGCGCCTGTAGTCCCAGCTACTCGGGAGGCTGAGGCGAGAGAATGGCGTAAACCCGGGAGGTGGAGCTTGCAGTGAGCTGAGATCCGGCCACTGCACTCCAGCCTGGGAGACAGAGCGAGACTCCGTCTCAAAAAAAAAAAAAAAAAAAAAAAAAAATTTCTATTTAACCAATCTTTAACTAGATTTTAACTATTATTCTAATTCATTATCGGCATTTGGAACTGGACTGTGTTATTTAACATATTACCTTTCTTTACAAGCTTTATGACTCTACTAAATATGATATTGAATCCTTATAAATGTTTTGAACAGGACAGAGTAATGATCTAAGAGACATTAGAGACCTTTTAATACATATTATGGCTATCTTTCCCCAAAATCCATTCTAATTTCCCTTTTACCTATAGCAACTATGAGGTTGGGGAGGGACTGACCCACATCATCTCCAGGCATGAACCCTGACTGGTTAAAGATAACCAGCATAACTTAACTATCTACACCACAGTGACTGGCTCATGAACATCCCAATGAGAGTAAAAGATAGAATGTTAGAATAGGAGGAGAAAGTCTCTTGCTCTGGAGGATGAGATTGGAATGTGGGGCCTAGAACTGCTTATAGCTACTTTTGATGACGAGGAATGCCAGATTTTCTATCAAGTTCTGCTCAAACAATGTTTCTCTTTCTCTAAATGTTTTAGTTATACGAGTAATTATATAAGGGCAGCTGCCCTAAAATCCCATGAAATATGAGTAGCTTAACACAACAAAGTTCTATCGTTTATCTACATAAAAACTGGTGTTAAGTTGTCAAAGCCTGGCCTCGTTGGTGATTCAGGAGAAAAGTCTCCTTTCTTGTTTCGATGGTACCATCACAACCTGTGTCAGGGAAAAGAGAAAAAAATGAAAATGAAGAAGGCTGGCTTTTGATTGGTTTGGTCTAGAAATAAAATATATTACTTCCACTCATAATCCACTAATCTGGACTAGACATGCAGTCCAAACTTAATTGGCAGGGAGGCTAGGAATTGTAGAATAATATTTGAAATATTTAGTGACCATCAATCGTATCTTCTGCCTAATATAATCTCTTTAAGGAATGTAGTTTTCACAATGGACTGAAGGTGCCATTGATCTTAAGTTGTCTACTTTCCACCTGCAACCATCCCAGAGGTAAGGCTGTGTTAATGACTTGGCTACTGGCTTAGAATAGTGAGAACACACACAAATTGTAACAATAAATTCTTCCAAGACACATTCTTTTCCTCCTAGTTTGAAATCAGTATTAAATGTTTCTAACTCTGGATTCCTAGTCACATCTCCTATTTCCCCCAGTGGCTGCAAGATAAGAAATTTTCATTCATGCAGTTCACTATCTCATCTGCAAGTTTTTTACCATACTCTGGTATGCAATCTTCTTAGGCCTGGAGACTTGAAATCATTTAGAGAAGCTAAATGCTATCTTATCATCTCCTTACCTATCTCTAGGTTCAATTGCTTTTCACCAATATTTATTTTGCCTTCTCCAGGCTAAAAATTATTCTCCTAGTCAGAGAATATGGAAGTAAAATAGAATTTTTATGATTTCATTTTGTATCACTTGTTCAATTTATAAAATCTTACCAAACATAGTACAGGTAAAGTCTTTGTTCTTGCTGTGAATATAATTGTAACTTAGAAAGATTTTAGTTTCTTACACAGTTTTTTCACAAACCTTAACTCATTTTAGGCTTTCTGGTACTGTCCTCTTAGGCTCATGTTCCTTTAATTTTTGTCTTTGGATATAAGTTTCTGCATCCTTTTTCAACACATAAATTTAAAGTTAAAACCATCTAAGTGGTCCTTATGAAGCCACTATGAATGTTCAGATGCTATACTCCATGAGTTTTTTAATAATTTCATAGGTAGAAATTCAATTTCAAGTGATTTCTTAACTCTCTGAACTTTTCCATTTTAGAGTCTGAAACTTTATGACCATCTATATCTTTCACTTAAGCTCTTCAGTATCTACCTACCTGAGGTTTAGGGTAGAACTTTCCCCTGGTCATCATGATCACCAAGTGTTTAAAATATCTTTGGTGCTAAATAAATGATTTTTGAATAAATTCATTTGAAATACACAAGGAAAGATTCCATTTCTATGAGAATCTTATCAGTTTTAAAATCTACTTTTAATCCAAACTGAATCTTTTTATCAGTTTTTAGGCAATGTTGATGATTCAGTCAAACTGTTCTCTTTTAAAAATAGAAATTTCAAACTTTTTAAAAAATAACTTCTGACAAGCTTTCTATTCATGGAGGTTAAATTTTGGCTAAACTGTTTTGAATGAGTATTACACTATAACACTAGCAGAGTCAAAATTACAGGTTTAATATCCATAGAAGACAGTTATCATCCCACATACAATTATATGTCATTTTACATTCTTATCAACAGTCTTCGTTGATTATCCAAGAGGTCAAAAGGATATAAAAAGCTCAGTGTAATTCCATTACCATTGCTAAGGGTACACAATCTTTAATATATCTTTGATACCTGTTTTCCTAAGATTATGTAAGAAAAACCTAGTCTATATTCAATATTCTACAACTTTGGAAAAGTTTTACTCAAGATTTTTCAAGAGTACTTCAGAATAAAGGAACACAGTGTATGTTAAGTTTAAGTGAATGTCATTAACATCAACATCACCATCAACAATAAAGCAGATATTCACAAATCAAAATCAGAGAGATGTTACAATAAATAGAATAATTTTAAAGTTTAGAAACAAGAGTTTGCTCAATTCACAGTCTTCTACCATACATTTCTTTATAAAACCCAGGATGAACAGTTCTTACAATACTGCTAGAAATGGGAATCCTCTTTTGGTAATTTCTTTTTAAATCAGTCATACTAGAACTTCCCTCTATTACCTTCCTAAGTGATCTTTTCTTTCTTGAATTCCAGGTCTTTGCTAGAGATTTGTTAAAGGTTATAAAATTACAGGTAAATAGAAAGAATACAGTATTGTGTTGTGTACCACTGTAGGCTGACTGTAGTTAACGGTGATACATGGTTTCAAATAGCTAGAAGGAAGATACTGAATGTTCTCAACACAAAGAAACTCATATTTGAAACGATGGATGTATCTATTACACTAACATGGTCACTATATACTATATGTATCAAAACATCACTATATATCCCATGAATATGTACAATGATTTATAAATTAAAGAAACAAAACTTTTTAAAATAAAAATGATCCCAGCTCGCAGCTACCCCTTGGATAGGAAAAGAGTAGGTCCATGCATTTGGTACCCCAACTTCTCTGGGGCTGCCCCAAAACTAACATCTGTCTTACCAGTATTGGAGATCTGATTGGTCTGGCAAAACCTAGCCACCTGGAGAAGAACAGAGATAGTGATTTGGATTAGTGGACACCATAGATCCTCCCTCCTGCTCAACCTTGAGTAAGTAGACAAAAACTTCAGCTCTCAGCTTCTCCCAGGGAAGGAAAGAGTTGATATATGCATCTAATGTATGAACTTCTTCAGGGCTACTCACAGAACTGAAATTTGTTTTGACAGTCTTTAAGTGCTGATCAATCTGATGCAGTCTAGCCACCTGGGAGAGCATAAAGATGGCAGTATGGACTGGTAGATGCCATTACTCCTCATCCCCCAGCTCAGCATAAAACAAACTGAAAAGAAAGCCTATTATGTGCAAGACACTACACTATGTGATACAAATACCTTACCTTTAGTCCATTTATGCGATTATAACAAAATACCACATACAAGGTGACAGGTGAATAGTAGGAATTTATTTCTCACAGTCCCGGAGGCTGGGAAGTCCAAGATCTAAGCAGTGACAGAATTGATGTCTATTAAGAATCTGTTTTCTAGTTCACAAATGATCATCTTCTAGTGTGTCCTCATACAGTGGAAAGAGTGAGGAGGCACTCTGGGATTCTTTTATAAGGGCACTAATTCCATTCATGAGGGCTCCACCCTTATGATTTAATAACCTCCCAAAGACTCCACCTCAAAACATCATTATATTGGAGATTAGGCTTTAACATGCACATTTTAGGGGGAAATGAACATTCAGTCCATTATAACTTGCGAAACTATCCTATGAAAATGAGAAATAAAGACTTTACCAGACAAACCAATGCTGAGAGAGCTCATCACCACTAGTCTGGCCTTACAAGAAATGTTAAAGGTAGCTGGGCATGACGGCTCATGCCTGTAATCCCAGAACTTTGGGAGGCCAAGACAGGTGGATCACTTGAGATCAGGAGTTCGAGACCAGCCTGGCCAGCATGGTGAAACTCCATCTCTACTAAAAATACAAAAGTTAGCTGGGCATTGTGATGGGTGCCTGTGGTCCCAGCTACTTGGGAGGCTGACTCAGGAGAATCACCTGAACCCCTGGAAGTGGAGGTTGCTGTGAACCAAGATCACCCCACAGTACTCCAGCCTAGGTGACAGAGTAAGACTCCATCTCAAACAAACAAACAAACAAACAAACAAACAAACAAAAACAGAAACATTAAAGAGAGTTCTTTAGGTTGAAATGAAAGGTAAGTAAATAGCAACATGATAGTATAAGAAAGTATGGAACTCATTGGCAAAAGTAAATATGTGAATAAATACAAAATTCCACATCACTGTAACAGTGGTAGGTAAGCCACTTTTAATTCGAATATAAAGTTTAAAAACCAAATTATTAAAAATATCTATACTAAAACTATTTTAAAAGACTGACAAACTGATTATAGAATTCACATGGAAACACAAAAGACCTAGAATAGCGTATAACAACTTTGAAAAACAAATAATTGATAGCTGATATTATCTGATTTTAATACATTATGATTTGTGTAGCTACAGTAATGTTTTTATTGGTATAGGCATAAAGATACAAAAATAGGTCAATGGAAACTAATAGAGTTAAGAAATAGGCCCACAAATATACTAACAATTTAATTTACTTTTAAAGGTGGGGTCTGACTATGTTACCTAGGCAGGTCTCAAACTTCTGGCCTCAAGTGATCCTCCCTGAGGATCTCTGACAATTTGCCTCTCTGACAATTTTGACAAAGGCACAAAAGCAATTCTGTGGGAAAAAAAATAGTCTTTTTGACAAATGATGCTGGAACAACTGGAAACACATGCAAAACAATGATTTTTAACCTGCATCTCACAGTGAATACAAAATTTAATTCAAAATGTATTACCAGCCTAAATGTAAAACCTAAAAGTGTAAAAAATTCCAGATGAAAACATAAGAGAAAAGTCTTTGTGATCCACTGTTACAACATAAAAATTGTGATCTATAAAAAAATGATTAAGTTAAACCTGATCAAAATTTCAGAAGTTAGCTCTTTGAAATGCACTGTGAAAGGAATGGAAAGACAAACCACCAGCTAAGAGAAAATATTTGCAAATTATACATGTGATAAAGAAATAATTTTTAGAACGTATGAGGAATTCTCAAGAGAGCATATGATAACAAAAACCCAGTTAAAATATGGCAAGAAATGTAAATAGACACTTAGAAAAAAGAAGTTATATGGATGACAAATAAGCACAGAAAGAGATGTTTATCATTAGGGAAATGTAAATTGAAATTACAATGTGGTAACACTGTAAACCTGTAAGAAAGGCTAAAATGTAAAAGACTTGCCATGCCAAGTGTTGATGAGAATGTAAATAAATGGAAGTTTCATACACTGCTGGTGGGAAAGTAAGATTCTACAACAGTTTTGGAAAATGTTTGGCAATTTATTATAAAGTTAACAATGACTTATTATGTGATCTAGACATTTTACTCCACACATCAAGAGAAATTAAAGCATATGTCTATACCAAGACATACATGCATGTTTGTAGTAACTTTAGTAGTATTAAAAAAGTGGAGAGGGGTCAAGATGGTGGACTAGAAGCCAGTATGCACCACTCTCACAGAGAGGAAGCAAAGTAGTAAGTAATCACTGATCCTGCAAGACAACCATCTAAGAAACCACATCAGGTTCCATGAAAAGACTGAGAGGACACAGAGAACAGAGAAGAGCAAAGCTGAACAGCAGCCTATCTGAAATTGATGTGGAGCCAGAAGAAGCTCCCCAAAATGGGGAAATAGTGAATGAGTGAAAGTCCCCAGGGGACCCACACTTCCAACAAGGATCTGTGCAATGCTGGGAATGGGAGAATCCCCCTGACTCCCCTGGGCCTCTAAATTGATATAGAGAGTTACCTGGAGTTTTTGCAGAGATAAGACTCAAGACCAAGGGGACTCCCACAGGTCTTGGACCCTGGAGCAGCCTGGTGTCAACTGCCACAGCCCCAGTAGAGGCTGCAGTCATGGTGCCTGGGAGCAGTAAGATTGCTTCTACTCCCCCTTGCCAGTTGAGGCTTAGTGCCAGCTTCCCTCATGGTGGCCCCACTTCTGTCTAAACTCTGCCAGAGAATACAGCTCCCTGATCCCCTGGGAAGCACCCAGATGGTGGAACAAGCCACTTCACCCAACCCTGCTGCTTGTAGCTGAGTGAGACATGCCTGCTGGGGCTTCCAGCAAAGCAGACTCAATTCTGACTGACTCTGTGGTTGCATTCAACTTTGAATTCCTCTGGGAAACAGCTGTGCTGCCCCTAGCTGATCAGGAATCACTGATCTGGGACGTGTCAGGCAAGGAGCAGCCCTCACTCTCAGAATACTGAGAGGGATGAGTCATCTGGGTTTGCAGCCAGTGGGAGTGTGAGGCATCTTTCCCTCTGCAGGGCTGCCTCAGGAAGGGTACAGTTCATGCCTGATGGACCCCTGTAGCTCAGCATATCCAACAAAGGAAATGCGGGCATGGAGCCAGTGACTGAAGAGAGCTCCTCTAAGGCCCAAGAGCAGACCAGGTGACGATGCCATCTCTTCCCCCACCTCACCACAGAGCACTACTGCCAACTGTACCAAAATACATGAGAGTCATTCAGCTGACTAAGAGCCTATGTGCTAGCCAACACTCTTAAGTGCCACCTACTGGATTACAGCCCAAAATAAAACATCAAAATATTTTGCCAGTATACAGCACCTGTCAAAACTAAGGCAAAAATTTTGCCACAAATAAAGATTCTGTACAGAGCCTTGGCCCGCTGAAAATGCCCAGAAATAAAGGAGACTAATACACAGCTTACATCTCAGTCAAAGGAACATCATCCATTGCATATGAGAAAGAATCACTGCAAGAACTCTGGCATTTCAAAAAGCCAGAGTGTCCCCTTAAATCCAAACCTACACACTAGTTCCCCCAAAATGGTGCTTAACCATATTAAGATGACTGAAATGATAGACATAGAATTCAGAATCTGAAGGCAGGGAAGCTCATTGAAATCCAGGAGAAAGCTGAAACCTCATCCTAGGAATCTAAGGAATCCAGTAAAACTATATAGGAGTTGGAAGTAAAAATAATCTTTTTAAGAAAGAAACAAACTGACCTTCTGGAACGGAAGAATTCACATTAAGAATTTTATAATACAATTGAAAGCAGTAACATCAGAATAGATCAAGCTGAAGAAAGAATCTCAGAGCTTAAAGACTGGTTCTTCAAGTCAACTCAGACAAAAATAGAGAAAAAAGAATTATAAAAATAAAGAACCTTAAAAAATATAGGATTATGTAAAGAAACCAAATCTATGACTCATTGTCATTCCTGAAAAAAAGGAAAGCATCTCTGAGTATGTTTGAGTATATATATGAAAACATATTTGAGTATATTTGAGCAAAAATATTTGTCCATGGGAATTTCCCCAACCTTGCTAGAGAAGAGAACATACAAAGTCAAGAAATACAGAGAACCTCTGTGAGATACTATAAAAGATGTGCCTGAAGGCATATAGTCATCAGCTTCACGAAGGTGAATGCAAAGGAAAAAATCTTAAAGGTAGTTAGAGAGTAAGGTCAGGTCATGTACAAATGGAACTCAAAGAGTCCAGCAGCAGACTTCTCAGCATAAACCTTACAATTCAGAAGATATTAGGGTCCTATTTTTAGCATTTTTAAAGAAAATAAATCCAAGAATCTTATATCTTGCTAAACTAAGCTTCATAAGCAAAACAGAAATAAAATCATTCTCAGACGAGCTAGCGCCAAGAGAAATTATTACCCCTAGACCAGTCTTACAAGAGGTCCTTAAGGGAGTGCTAAATATGGAAACAAAAGATCAAAACCTGCTACTACAAAAATACATTCAAAAACATACACCACACACATTATAAAGCAAGTATACAATCAAATCTGCAAAACAAACAGCCAGCAAAATGATGACAGTGTCATGCACATCCATGTGAAGAGACCACCAAACAGGTTTTGTGTGAGCAATAAAGCTTTTTAATCTCCTGGGTGCAGGTGGGCTGAGTCTGAAAAGACAGTCAGCAAATGGAGATAAGGGCGGGGCCGTTTTATAGGATTTGGGTAGGTAAAGGAAAATTACAGTCAAAGGGGGGTTGTTCTCTGCCGGGCAGGAGTAGGGGTCACAAGGTGCTCACTGGGGAAAATGTTTGAGCCAGGATGAGCCAGGAAAAGGAATTTCACAAGGTAATGTCATGACTTAAGGCAAGGACTGGCCATTTTCACTTCTTTTGTGGTGGAATGTCATCAGTTAAGGCAGGGGCAGGGCATTTTCTCTTCTTTTGTGATTCTTCAGTTACTTCAGGCCATCTGGGTGTATAGGTGCAAGTCACAGGGGATCCAGTGGCTTGGCTTGGGTTCAGAGGCCAGACAGACAGGATCCAAATCATGCCAGTTAGAATGGTGATCATTAAAAAGTCAGGAAACAACAGATGTTGGAGAAAATGTAAAGAAATAAGAATGCTTTTACACTGTTGGTGGGAGTGTAAATTAGTTCAACCACTGTGGAAGACAGTGTGGCGATTCCTCTAGGGTCTAGAACCAGAAATACCATTTGACTCAGCAATCCCATTACTGGTTATATACCCAAAGGATTATAAATCATTCTGCTATAAAGACACATGCACACGTATGTTTATTGTAGTACTATTCACAATAGCAAAGACTTGGTACCAACAAAAATGCCCATCAATGATACACTGGATAAAGAAAACATGGCACATATACACCATGGACTACTATGCAGCCATAAAAAAAGGATGAGTTTGTGTCCTTTGCAGGTACATGTATGAAACCAGAAACCATCATTCTCAATAAACTAACACAGGAACAGAAAACTAAACATTGCATGTTCTCACTCATAAGTGGGAATTGAATAATGAGAACACATGGACACAGGGAGGGGAACATCACACACTAGGACCTGTCAGGGGCTGAGGGGCCAGGGAAGGGATAGTATTAGGAGAAATACCTAATGTAGATGATGGGTTGATGGGTGCAGCAAACCACCATGTCATGTGTATACCTGTGTAACAAACCTGCACATTCTGCACATGTATTCCAGAACTTAAAGTATAATAATAATGATAATAATAAAACAATAATCTTGCATATCAATACTTACCCTGAATGTAGATGGTCTAAATGCCCCACTTAAGATGCACAGAGTGGCATGCTGGATAAAAAGACAATACCCAACTGTCTGCTATCTTCAAAGTCATAAAGTCAATAAATAACAGACAAGGTTGTGGAGAAAACACTTATACACTGCTTATGGTAATGTAAATTACTTCAGACACTGTAAAAAGCAGTTTTCAAATGTATCAAAGAACTTAGAACAGAACTACCATTTGACCTAGAAATCTCATTGTTTATATACCCAAAGGAATATAAATTGTTCTACCATAAAAACACATGAACATGTATGTTCATCATGTTTGCTATCCACAATAGTGAAGACATGGAATCAACATTAACAGTAGACTGGATAAAGGAAATGTGGTACATAAACACCATGGAATATTACACAGACATAAAAAACAAGATTATGTCCTTTGCAGCAACGTGGATGGAACTGGAAGGTTTGCTTATCTTAAGCAAACGAATGCAGGAGCAGAAAACTAAATGCTACATGTTTTCACTTATAAGGGGGAGCTACACTGAGTACACATGGATGCAAAGAGGGAATACAATAGCAAAAACATGGAATCAACCTAGGCGTCCACCAACAATGCATGTGATAAAGAAAATATGATACATATACACCATGGAATACTATGCAGCCATGAAAAGAATATGATTATGTCCTTTACAACAACATGGATGGAGTTGGAGGCCTCTATCCTAACAAATTAATGATAAAAACAACATCAATATTGCATGTTCTCATAGTGAGAACTAGATATTGAGTATACATAAATATAAAGATGGGGACAATAGACACTGGGGACTACAAGATGGAGGAGGCAAGGAGGAAGAGGGCATGGGCTGTAAAGATGTCTATTGAGTATTACGCTCACTATCTGGGTGATGGCATCATTTGTATCCCAAAGCTCAGTGTCATGCAATATACCAATGTAACTGACCTACATATCCTTTAATCTACAAGAAAAGTTGAAATTATGAAAAAAAGGAAAATCACAAAATATGAATCAATAGGTAAATGAATACACATATTTTTGATATTCATATAATGGAACTACTATGTAATGGGAAAGAATGAACTACTAATACTAGCACTTGGTTAAAAAAAAAAAAAAGGTAATGGTTTTGAAAATAATATCCTGGGTGAAAGAAGCCAAGCCAAAACAAGTACATACTGAATGACTGATTCCATTTACATGAAATTCTAGAAAATGCAAACTAATTTTTAGTGACAGAAAGCATAAAGGTAGTTTCCTAGAATTGGGGGGTGATGTGAGAATTAGATGACTGGGGTGGGAGAAAAAGGATTACAAAAGGCATGAGAAAACTTTTGGGGTCAATCATTAAATTCAATATCTTGATTGTTTCATAGGTACATACAAGATATGTGTTCCAAGTCTTACCAAATGTACACTTTAAATATATTGTACTTCAGTTGTACATTAATAAACTGTTAAAAACCAATCAAAGAATGTGGTAAGGTAATTTTATTAATATAAATGATCCCCAAATTATGATGGTTTGACTTTACAATAGTGCAAAAGTGATATTCATTTGGTATGCTCCTTGACCTATGATGGAGTTGTGTCTGGATACTTGATAAACTCCCTGTAAGTTAAAAATATTGTTGTGTCTAGAACACACTTTTGACTTATATTTCAACTTACAATTGGTTTTTCAAGATGTAATCCCATTGTAAGATGAGGAGTATCTGAACAAGTAACAATAGCTTTCCTTCTGGCAATCACAGCATATTACTGCAAATTAGATAAAAAGTTTAATCAAATGAGTACCCCACATATAAAATCTTTAGAAATAACTTTACTAAGAAAGTAGTAAGAGTCAAAGAGGATTCTATTAAATGTAAAGAAAAGATATAAAACAAGATATAACAAATGGAAATACAAACCCTCTTCTTAGATGAGAGACTTAATGCCACATAAAAGTTATATTTTCTATAATGAATATACTAGACTCCGAGCACTGTTTGGAAAGATATAGACTGATATAGACTGGATAAAATAACCTCAAAATGTCCTGCAAGATTATATGCTTTAGAATAGTGAAGATATTTTACCATCAATGCAAATAACAAATTGAGACTTATCAGATTTAAGAACATACAACAAAGCTACTATGACAAAATCTGTATGGCAGTGGTATATTAATAAATCAGTGGAACTGAAAGACAATTCATCAATAGACTCCAGTACACCTGAAAATGTTATTTATTTCTAAGACACTGTATAAATTCAATGAGAAAGAATAGTTTATTTAATGTGAAAACAACTAGAAGAAAATCAGATTGGATCTCTATGTCATACAATATACAAAATAAATTTCAGAGTCTTTATTATCAGGAACTTGAAAAAATCAAGTGTGGTGGTCCTCATCATTTCCCTACTTATTTAATCCTTCTAGTATATGCCAAAACCAGATGGTTCAGGTACGTTGCTTTAATGTAAGCAGGTGGGAGCTTTAATCACAGTTGCCTGGAAGAGCCTGGCTATTGTCAGATTTACTGGGTCACAAATTCAAGTATGAATACCACAACCCTTTAGGTAATAGAAATTGCACATTTGAGATTGGGGTGGGTTAGATCCAGAAGCCATGAATAATGGTCCAGACTCCCTTGGAATCTACCTCTGTTTCACTTCAACTCCTACTTATAGCTTCATGGGCATTAACTGAAAGAGAAGTAAAGCACTTGAATTTGATTCCAAAATGCCAGCACAAGATGGTGCTCACCTACCTTGCTCCATCATAGCCCTACTAGGAGCACTGGTGAAGGGAAATCCACCCTCCTAATGGACAGAAATGAGCACAGTTCATTCCATCATTCACCTCATGGAGGAAGTTGGGAAGAAGTGGTCTAAGGCGTGTGTGTGTGTGTGTGTGTGTGTGTGTGTGTGTGTGTATGTGTATCCACACACATACATACCTTAGCAGTGAAAATAAAATAGCCTGATTGACCGAACAGATATATAAATGAACAAGACTAGAAGATCAGGACCAGGAGATCTGGAGAAGAGGGTGGTAGAAGGACCTATGGGGAAGGGCACAAAGAATGCAGACTTTTTAAATGTCCACCATTGCAGATGAGAATCTCACAAATCAATGGACAGAATGACATGATCTGGATATCATTCGGTCTCTTAGTAACTTTAGTTCTTGTGTAATGGGTTCATAAAAAGAGTAGCTATGGTAGCAGGGATGAAGGTTATGCATGGACTGAATTGCATAGTCTTCCTTTTGCCAGAGTTTGCATAGTCTTCCTTCCACCAAAAGCTACTGCTTCTTCTGAATGTCTAATCTGGCAGCATAAGAGACTGATGGTAAGCTCCTAAAATGGAACTATTCCCTGGGAAAACCAACTAGCTACTGATGACAGGGTTATTACACTTCACTTCTGTCCTGGAGGAGGCAGCATTTATTTCTTATTACAATCAATAAATACTTATACTAGATATGAGTTGGTGTTTCTTATCCACAGTGATGATGCCTCCATCATCACTACTATCTGATTGCTTATAGAGTGTCTTATTTATAAACTTGTTATCCTACAAGCTGTTGCCTCAAACCCAGGGTACCATTTGATGGAAAAAGAGGCACAAAAATCAAAAACATTGTTATAACATCCACTAGCCTTAAACATCCACCAGAAGCAATCAATTTACTAGAATGATGAAATGGGCTATTTAGCAAAGGAATTAGCTTTGGGACAAACTCTTCAAGGCTAGGACACTGATCTCTAGTAGGTTATATGTTTACTGAACAGTCAATTTTCTAGAGGGGCATCCTTCAAAGCTAAATTCTGTAATTTCTGGCATTCAGTGTGGGATAGAGAATAGGCTCCTGTCAACATCTCACTATCTTTGAAAATTGAAAATCCTGGTTTTCAGGGAGGTCACATTTTACATGGCTGGGGTTTATAAAATTTCACTAAACTGGATTGTATGAATAACATCAAACTGCTTTGAGCACCTCATGAGAGCAGGCCAGCAAGCAAAAATAAATAAATAAATATGAATAAAATGGAGGCACTGCATTACCTGGGTTGATGTCAGGCAGTGAGAGCAGAAAAGAGTCTCTAGAGCTGAGGGGTTTCGGTAGGATATCTCTTGATGTTTTAATATTTCTGTGAAAAAGGTTAATAGTAAGTAGCCATTGCATTAACTATGCCCTGTCAAGGGCAAGACAACCAAAGACTCAGAATCTTTGGGGAGGAGGTCTGAAAACCTCCATTCCAATTAATTTTAAAAATACACCAACAAATTTGCTATCTTGAGATTTTACACATGAGTTGGTTTACTTCCAAGCTTCATTTAGACTCCAAGTTAGATTGTTTTTACATGTATTAGCTTTATTTATAGTTAGATTGTTTTTACATGTATTAGCTTTATTTATATGCCTTTATTTTCCTCCCTTTTCTTTCCATACTGCTCTTATAATACCTTCCATATATGTTTACATTTCTTAGTGAAAATGATTTAAAAATGTTTAAATTTAAAAGTCTGAGTTTTCTTTATTAATAAAATATGGCAAGTTTATGTTTTCTTACTAAGTTCACCATTAGTATTATCAAATGATAGAAACATATTCTTTGTATTTCTTTTAAATCCTTTAAAATATATTTCTAAACATTTTTCAAAGAAATGGGGCCTTTCCATTGTTGTTCTTATTATTTCTGTGTGGAATCTTCAGAAGCATAAAACGTCCTATAGTTAAGTGAGTGAATCCTTTTCTCCTTAATATCCCTTCCTTCCAAATAGGGTTAATAACATTAGAACATTATGGAGGAAGTTCTATGGAACATTATAGCTATATTACAAATAATTTTGGGACTTTTTTATATTTGTTGAACGTAGAGACATATAGAAGAATGTCAGAGATAGGAAAAAAGGCATTATATCTACTATCATGGCCATCAAAATAACAGCTGGTTATGTTTACCAGGCGTCTGAGAAATAGGTGACAGTTTCAAAGCTGGTCTAGATTTGCTTTGACAAATTTTAGAAGTTATAAACATGGATTCACAGTAATTGAGAAATTGGAAAAGTGTTTTCCAATATTAATCAGTGTGTTCCACACTGAATAATTTAGTCACGTTATGCAATGTATCCACAGGCAAACTGTTATGCAACGTAGAAATATATTTTAAACAATATTTTATTATTTGAGAGGACAAATTTTGTTGGCATAGAAATAAATGAGAAGTTTAGGTTAATAACTTAACAATTCTATTGTATTTTAATAGCTTATTCTCTGGGTCTGAACGAGAAAATATTTTAGAATTTAGATGCTTTTAAACATTTTATTCTAGCTCTGAAAATGAAGTAATTTGAGATCTTGTTACCTTCATGTCCTCACAAGTTTACGGTACCCACAACTTCATAAGTACCATAAAGGCCTTGTTTAATGTGTTGTGTCAAATGGTTGAGAATATTACTTTCTAATCCATTGTGAATAACCTGGCATGACCTTCTAAAGCACCTATCAGTTTGAAGCCTCTTAGAAGAACTTCATTCTAAAACTCAACCTCTCATTAAAGCTTTCAAGTCAAATTTTTGGTAATAGAAATAAGTGAAATGAAAATATTTTCTTGAGCAAATTTGTAGGAGCTGATGATATTCTCTGAAGAACCCTCAGGACGTTAAGTAGTTGACCTTGACATCTCATTATGTCCTCAGGGAGACAAACATCCAAATTTCTAACCACAGGAAACATTAAATGTAAACAAATCAAATTCAGAACCATTTCTTAGTAACAAATCTATTAAACACTTTTACAACCTCTCATTTCCCCACATGACTATTTTTATTATTTGCAGCAATGCTTAAGCCTTTCTAAAAGCACAATTCTGGATAACAGGCAGAGTGTGAAAGTTCACTTCCGAGCAGGTGAAAGGGATAGGGAAACTACACAAAAATGATCTCTAAAATTGCATGTAAGGATTACCTGCTATTCTACACACAGGTCCTAGGGATTGGTTTTGAGCTCTAGGGCTAGAGAGCAGCTCTGGCTCTTCACACCCGAAGGAGAATAGAGACAGGACATGACAATCGGCAGAGCTAAGTGCCACGTGTGTATGTGTGTATGCATGTTTGTGAAGCCAAGGGTTTCATTGTTTGGAGGTCAGCAATTTACCTCATGGCAGGCATTCTGTCAGTCTTTTCTAGGGTGTCGGAAGTTTAAGGGCAGGAGCAAGCTTTACATAGTCTCTCTTACGTTGTTGCCTTGCCCAGCTGCATAATCTATATTACATGCACGTTATAAGACAAATAATTTTTATAAATGAATAAATAAACTTTAATTTGCTATGTCATGATCAATGAGACTATCATTTTTCTCTTTCCTTAAAATTATGCTGAAAGTGAATTTAAAAAAGCAATAATTTTCTATAGCAGCTTTTTCTATGCTTAGCTATGCTTTTCTTTGGAACAAATAGAGGGCTTTTCTAGTGGATTCATAAGTTAGAAGGGAGATTTTAAAATAATCTGTCTGTGGACAGATATGTCCCTTTTAGTGGTCTTGAGAATCTTAATATTTATTTTTTCCGTTGACTTCGAATTTGTAAAATATCTATTTTCTTATCAAAGTAAATGAATGCAGATTTTAGATCAATTTTGTTATGATCTTTATCAGAGACATCTTAAAGTCTTTTAATAATCAGAAATAAACTAGGACACTTAATTACACAATTGTTAATTATAAGAAATAAATGTTAAGATGAACAGAAGTAGGCATGAGCATTAAAAGACTTAGGTCATTTAAGTGACCAGGTTGTCTGGGATGCTGGCTCATTAGCAAACACACTCCCTGTGTACTGTATTGTAAAAGGAAGCTGAAGAGTTGGCAGCCCTATGACAAGACAGTAAACTTACACTGTTGTGTCTGACACATAAATGCAAACTGTTTGTGATTTTCATTACTGAATTTTGTAGAAAATACATTATGTGTTACATATTAGGTGCTAAAACTTGTTTTGAGTTGTGTCCTTGAAGATACCCCATGTGGAGCCATAGCTGTGATGGGCATTGCTATCTGATTAAGTTTTCAACATAATCCACTGTCATTCTCTATGATCCTTCAGGCTTTTGCACCGACCGAACAGGCTAGTTACTTGGTAGTGTGCTGGAAAACATGATCCTTGCATCTCTTAAATTTTGACGGTGGCACTAATCTCTGTCCTCCAGGGATGTGGCATTTTGGTTTACTGTCTTCAGGAAGGGAACCTCTGTTCCTTGTTCCACATATTAGGGAATCAACATCAAAATTCTGCTATTAAATTTACTCTATGTCTACTGTATGTTTGAAACCACTCCTGGAACAGCTCAAGGCTGACTCTGACTAGTGAAACATTACGGTATTTTGGGTCTCTGAGTACAAGCATGAATTCAAAACTACTAATTAATAACCACTAAGACATGCTGAAGTATGGACATTTCCTATTCTATAGTTATTTTGTTAACTGGTAAGGGGTATATTTGGGGAACTCAATGCAAGTTTTTTTTTTTTTTTTAAACCCATCAGACTCAACCTTTATTATGGAATGGGCTGAGTCTTAAAATGCCTTAGGTGAGATATCTAAGCTGTGAATCTCTCTAAAATGGCAACTGGGGTTAGATTTTTGGCCACCAAATCTAGACTTTATAATCCTATGTATTTCAAGAATCACTTTACTGGATGTCTAGGGATGAATTTACTTCATTTCTGGGACTGTGAGTCATTAGCAATAGTCACAGATTTCCATGAGCCAGGACACTATGGCAACCATTTTCTCTCTTTGGCTTATTGTATAATGACACACACCTTTTCTCTAATGGTTAAATGTCTCCTCCTGCATTCAACCACTCTAGAAGCCCATTATTACCATTGAGATCACAGAGACAACTTACATTATAGCATCTCATGTTGGTGTCTCTGGCCCACAAAGTATAGTCACCAGAGAGGTCATCAAGAATATTCATGGCCGGGCGCGGTGGCTCAAGCCTGTAATCCCAGCACTTTGGGAGGCCGCGGCGGGCGGATCACGAGGTCAGGAGATCGAGACCATCCCGGCTAACCTGGTGAAACCCCGTCTCTACTAAAAAATACAAAAAAAAAAACTAGCCGGGCGACGTGGCGGGCGCCTGTAGTCCCAGCTACTCGGGAGGCTGAGGCAGGAGAATGGCGTAAACCCGGGAGACGGAGCTTGCAGTGAGCTGAGATCCGGCCACTGCACTCCAGCCTGGGCGACAGAGCGAGACTCCGTCTCAAAAAAAAAAAAAGAATATTCATGCCTCCCTTATGCAGACATCTCTTAATATCTTGTTGAGGGAATGTCTTTCCAGATATTCCAGGATGATGAGGCTAAGCAAGAGGGTTCCACATAATAAATCCATTCCAACTCTATTACCTTACAATTCAAGACTTTTTCCTTTAAAGTACAATAAGGGAGCTTTTGCCTTTCAACTTCACTAATTACAACTCTTTGTTGAGGAAAAACTTAGATTAGCCAACCTAACAGAATATTAGTGCCATGTATGAGTGCTCAAGTGTACAACACTGAAACCAATATGAATATACCTATGCTGATTAATGATGGCATGCATATGCCTAATGAATCTTAAATTATATCTGTGATCTAATACACTTAGAACCAAACATCACACATATTTACCCATCTCCCACCAATTTAGACGTGTGAGGGCTTTTTAACTCATTTGGTGTATAGACTATCTCCTCTTTGAACAGATCTTGTGCCTCAGTGTCTGGACTAGGTTGAAATATAACACTTGTTACAGATCTGAAAGGAAGGAAAGGAAGAGGAGGTAATTCTGTAAATAATTTTATCATCTTATGAGGCTAATTGTTTCAGGTGCAACTAGGTGTTTAGGATGGACTGATTTATTTTTTTTTTTTTTCAGATGGAAGAAAGAGTAGGGAAATTAGAAGTCTCAAAATCTTTAGCCTCTTTCATGTCTGTTTAATTGCTCCCCTTCCATGTTAAATGATCCTTCTCCTTTCCCACCAGTTTCATTAGCATGACAGGCCTGAGGTGTTGAGTGTTTAATTGGTGCTGCAACTTTGTCCCTTATTAAGAATTTCTGTGCATGGCCCTCAGCCATGGGTGCCTTATGACTAGCCACCACGTGCCATAAGTTACTTGTGTCTCATTTTTCCCAGCATAGATGTTATCTGTGAGCTCCTCGACTACAGTATATTACCAACTAAATCGTATAATGCCATTTTGAGAATAAGTTACTAGGATACTCCTGGCCTCAATTACTGTAGTAGACAACAGAAAGTAGATGGTACACTGAAATTAGGACAATATTTGAAGAGGGTTTGTTAATAAAAAGCCTAATTAAAAAAAAAAATGTCTGGGGTCTTGCAAAACCACCAAAAATGGTACAGAATCCCAGAACCTTGCTACCAGAAGAAAATATTAACCTCTCTAGGTATAAACGTGATGAGAAATAGGGAAGATTTTCAGAACCAGAAGGAATAGTGTAGAATAGGCCACCTTGAGAACAGCAGTTCACTTTTATCAAGTGGTATAGTTACCTTGCCTGAGGTGACTTCAAAGGTAGGGCACCAGGGCAATTAAAGCTCTGACTCTCTTTCATTCCCTTCTCTTAAATTCCCCTGGGTCTCCCTGCTACAGGCAGAGGGCATAGGAGATCTGATGTATTTCAACAGGTCAGCTTCTTGTGGCAAAGTTTAGGATGGAAAAGGGTAAAGAGTGGATCTGGAGGGGCTAATGAAGATTCCAAGTTGATTTTTTTTCCTGGAATTCTGAATATAACCAGGAGTTTCACTCTTTCTTGGTTGGGCATATTGGCACTTATTGGAAGTTTAATATGACAATAACTGAATTTCCTAAGAGTGCTATCCACAGATGAATAAAACTTTACTATGTTTTGCATAACCACTGTGTATTTGATGTAGTAACTATGTAATTTTTATAAATACCTGCATAGAAGATTTGGTCCTGAATAATTGGTATTTGGGTTTATGCAGCTTAATTTTACCAATTAATTCACCTTTGCCAGCATAGAACTTGGAATTTGGACATTAACATATATGCTTCCGTCCTGTAGGCAATCTGTAGCTCTATCAGAGCCTGGAGGTACTTTTCTCAGATTAAAGAGTAGTTTGATCTTTATAGTCATTATGTATTTCTCCTTTAAAAATAGCAACATAGACTGACAAATTATATTGCTGTGTAGCTACACATCTACTTTCAAATTAAAACATGTGAATAAATAATACATGAGATTTATAAAATAATATTATCATTAAATACAATAAATTATTTAATTGACAGTTAAATTACAAGACAATTTGTATAAATTTAAGGTCAAATATTGTTGACAGCTCAGTATGAGGCAGTCCTTTTCATTATGGCACCAAAAGAATTTATAGTTTACCATTCTTTTCATCTACTACAAAACTACTTAAAAGTCAAAAGAACTGGAGAAACTTGGGACCTGTTTCAGGGAAATTTTTTAAATTTTCATAGCTCTATTGTAAGCAGTAATGATAAATGTATTGCTTAAATAAAATATGTAGTGGAAACATTTCCAACAGTTCCATCTGTTGTTACCTTTTAGTTCAATATGTACATTAAAACAGGAGGTTCAACCTATAAGCCACATTTACTTTGTAGTAATAAATACCACCGATCTGGAGCATTTAAAATTTAGTGTCTCTGTGGAAATGATGAAGTGTAACAAGAAGGGAATTTCTATTTAAACTAATGCTGTTTAATAACAAAAAGGCCAGTAACAAGTCAAGCTCAGACTTTTATTTTCCAATATGGTATAATATGAGATATCAGGATTATGAATGTTTACAAGAAAATAAAAATGTCTTTATAGAAAAAAATGCATGCATTAGGGAATAGTGTGTATATGTGTGTATGAATTAATTTCTTATTTATACTTATATTTGAGGTTGAAAATAAGAACACTTTCTTAGCCCTTACTCTGTGTTCCTCCGGAGGAAAATGTGAATATTTGATGTTAAAAGACTCCATTGATGGACAAAATATGCCATTAAAAAGAATAATTAGGGATTCCTCCTGAGGAATAGCATTTAAAGGTAAGGGCAATATAGATAAAACCACTAGGAGTAAAACCAGAGTTTTAAAGTTGTACTGATGCCAATTATTTTGTTATCTAATAGGCTTCAATGAATCAGGTCATAGAAGACACAGGAAGAGAAATTATTAGATTTAGATTTTAGAGGTTTTAAGTAATCGTACTTCTTTTTAATTCTCGTAATAGCAAAACATTGGAGTTCTTAGCATTTGACCTCAGAAAATTGGCATTAAAGATTTGTTCTCATTTATTGAGGCCAGGAAATAAACTATTGGTTGTGTTCTGGAATGCATCATATAAGCAAACACAAATTGCTTAAAAATGTCTCAAAAGTCCAAACACATTAAAACCATTGTTTGCAAATGGTTTATTTTTACCTTAATTGTCGGCATAATGTCAGAACACAGACTGAATTTTTGCAAGTGCTACTTGCCAAGTTCTTATTGATCGACTGAAGAAAAAGTGGACAAGGTAAATTCCTGACAGCTTGACCCATTTTGTTTTCCTGGGCAGATTACAAAAATCAAGCAATTATAACAAGTTTAAAACTCTGGTGGATATATGAGAAATACAGAAGAATCAGAAATATATAAAAGCGACATTAGAATTTGAAGGAGTCCAGATTTATTATAAAGTTTTTTTTTAAAGGCAGAAATAACAGATTGAACACCATTTTATAACAATATTATGAACTGGTCCATCAAAGTGCAAACATTTAATAAAAATGACTCAGGCTTTCACTTGATTTACTATTGTGGTTATTCATATTCATTAATTCACCAAAAATATATTTCATCCCTTTAAGAATGAGAGACTACACTAGTTTCTGAAGATTTAATAACAAAAAAGTATTTAGCTTGTAATAACTGTCAGGCCTCTGAGCTCAAGCTAAGCCATCATATCCCCAGTGAACTGCACGTGTACCTCAAGAGGGCCTGAAGCAACTGAAGATCCACAGAAGTGAAAACAGCTTAACCGATGACATTCCACCATTGTGATTTGTTTCTGCCCCACCCTAACTGATCAATGTACTTTGCAATCTCCCCCACCCTTAAGAAGGTTCCTTATAATTCTCCCCACCCTTGAGAATGTACTTTGTGAGAGCCACCTCCTGCCCCCAAAACATTGCTTTTAACTCCACCACCTATCCCAAAACCCATAAGAACTAATGATAATCCACCACCCTTTGCTGACTCCTTTTTCAGACTCAGCCCGCCTGCACCCAGGTGGAATAAACAGCCTTGTTGCTCACACAAAGCCTGTTTGGAGGTCTCTTCACACGGTCACGTGAAACAATAACATGATGTTTAGTTTTTTGACACTCAGTTCACGAGTTTGATTATATCGACTGTATTATATTCAAGAAGGTTGCTTTTTACTTTCAGAGTATTTGAAAGTATACTTTATTTTTAGTACTTGTAATAATTTGTTAGCATTTTTCTTAGCAGCTAATAGTTGATTAGGGAGTTAAAGTACTGAACTTCACTTTCAGACTGTGTATCTTTTCAATGTGTATAATATAGTTTGCATTTGTGTTGCGTCCCAAATCTCATGTTGAATGAGAGGAGAGGCCTTGTGGGAGATGACTGAATCATGGTGATGGTATCCCTCTTGCTGTTCTCATGATACTGAGTGAGTTCTCTAAAGATCTGATGGTTTAAAAGTGTGTGGGACTTTCCCCTTTCTCTCTCTCTGTTCCGCCATGGTAAGACGTGCTTGCTTTCCCTTCACCTTCTACCATGATTATAAGTTTCTTGGAGCCTCCTAGCCATGCTTCCTCTACAGCCTGTGGAACTGTGAGTCAATTATATCTCTTTTCTTCATACATTCCTCAATCCAGGTAGTTCTTAACAGCAGTGTGAGAATAAACAAAAACAGGAAATTGGTACCAGAAAAGTGTGGCACTGCCATAAAGATACCTGAAAATGTGGAAGAAGTTTTGGAACTGGGTAGTAGACACAGGTTGGAATAGTTTGGAGGCTTCAGAAGAAGAAAAGAAGATGTGGTAAAGTTTGGAACTTCCTAGAGACTTGTTGAATGGTTTTGACTAAAATGCTGATAGTGATATGAACAGTGAAGTCCAGACTGAGGTGGTCTCAGATTGAGATTAGAAATTTATTGGGAACTGGAGTAAAGAGCATTCATGTTACACTTTAGCAAAGAGACTTGGCATTTTGCCCCTGCTTTGTGGAACTTTGAACTTGAGAGAGATTATTTAGGGTATATAGTTGAAGAACTTTCTAATCAGTAAAGCATTCAAGAAGTTATCTGGCCGTTTCTAAAAGTGTACACTCATATGCATGAACAAAGAGATTATCTGAAACTGTAACTTATATTTAAAAGGGAAACAACATAAAAGTTTGGAAATTTTGCAACCCCGCCAGGCAGTAAAAAAGAAAAACCCATTTTCTGGGGAGGAATTCAAGGTTGCAGAAATTGGCATAAGTAAAGAAGAACTGAATGTTAACAGCCAAGACAAGGGGTTGGGGATGCCTTATGGTATTTCAGAGACCTTGGGGCAGGCCTTCCCATCACAGGCCTAGAAGCCTGGTGGAAAAAAAAAAGTTTCATGGGCCAGGCCCAGGGCTCCACTGCTCTTTGTAGCCTCAGGACAGCCTGAGTTCCAGATACTTCAGCTCCAGCCATGGCTAAAAGGGGCCAAGGTACAGCTCTGGCCATGACTGACATCAGAGGGTGAAAGCCCCAAGCCTTGGCAGCTTCCATATGTTGTTGATCCTGTGAGTACACAGAAAGCAAGAGTTGAGGTTTGGGAACTTCTGCGTAGATTTCAGAGGATGTAGGAAAATTCCTGAATGTCCAGGCAGAAGTCTGCTCAGGGGCAGTGCCCTCATGGAGAAGCTCTTCTAGAGTAGTACAGGGGGTAAATGTAGGATTGGAGCCCCCACAAATAGTTCCCATTGGGGTACTGCCTAGTGGAGCTGTGAGAAGAGGACCACTGTCCTCTAGACCCCAGAATGATGGATCTACCAACAGCTTGCACTGTGCACTTGGAAAAAGCTGCAAGCACTCAATGCCAGCCTGTGAAAGCAGCACCAAGGGCTATACCCTGCAAAACCACAGGGGTGGAGCTGCCCAAGGACAAGGGAGCCCACCCCTTGCATTAGCATGCCCGGATGTCAGACATGGGGTCGAAGATAATATTTTGGAAATTTAAAGTTTAATAACTGCCCTGCCTGAGTGCCTTTGTTATACCCTGCAAAGCCACAGGGGTGGAACTGCCCAAGTCCTTGAGAGCTCACCCCTTGTATTAGCGTGCCCTGGGTGTGAGACATGGAGTCAAAGGGGATTATTTTGGAGCCTTAAGATTTAATGACTTTCTTGTTAGGTTTTGGACTTGCGTGGGACCTGTAACCCCTTTGTTTGGCCAATTTGTCCATTTTGGGATGGGAGCATTTACCCAATGCCTGTAGCTTTATTGTATCTTTAGAGTAATGAACTTGTTTTTTTATTTTACAGGCTTATAGGCAAAAGGTACCTGCCTTGTCTCAGATGAGACTTGAGCTGTGGACTTTTGCATTTATGCTGAAATCGGTTAAGACAGGGGTACTAATGAGAAGGGATAATTGTATTTTGCAATGTGAGAAGGACATGAGATTTGGGAGGGGCCAGGGGCAGAATGATATGGTTTGGATTTGTGTCCCTGCCCAAAAATCATGGTGAACTGGAGGAGGAGCCTGGTGGGAGGTGACTGTATTATGGAGGTGGATCACGGTTCTCATAATAGTGAGTTCTCACAAGATCTGATGGTTTAAAAGTGTGTGGAACTTTTTTTCCCTTCTCTCTCTCTCTCCTGCTTTGCCTTTGTAAGATGTGCCTGCTTCCCTTTCATGTTCCACCATAATTATAAGTTTTCTGGGGTCTCCTAGCTATGCTTCCTGCACAGCCTATGAAACTGTTAGCCAATTAAATCTCTTTTCTTCATAAATTACCAGTCTCAGGTAGTTCTTTATAGCAGTGTGAGAACAGACTAATATAGTGTATTAACACAATTCTAGACTCAGAGAAGATACTCAATCTTTCTTCAGTGGATGAATCAGTCAAAATATGTTGTCATTTAACAGCTCTACTTGTCTTTGGAATTGAAAAAGAAAGAAGTTATGTTAGAAACTTAATAATCACCGATAAGACATTCTTTTAGGTTTGACTACGTGTATCCATGTCACTTTACACTAAAACAAAATAAACAAAAATAAATACAGAAAATAGATGCTGAAAGCCTTACAATTTCAGGAAAGTTAAATTATTTGCTTCTCACCAGTAGATCAGGGATTCCTTGAGAGGTATAAGTGCAAATTCTTTGCAAATGATTTGTGGGAAGACTGTTATCAGAATGAAATCTTCGGCTTGAATATAGTTCATTTGTACAAAACACTTATTGTAGTAAGGGAAGAATGAGTTCAGTTTTTTGTAAAAAAGATAATTAGAATATAGTTTTAAAATACACTTGGTCACTTGAAAAAAACAGTGAGTACTCTGTAACTGCATCAACAAAGCACTACTTTTTTATTATTATACTTTAAGTACCATACACTTTAAGTATAATAAGAGTACATGTGCACAACCTGCAGGTTTGTTACATGCGTATACATGAGCAAAGCACTATTTTTTAAAGCACCTTAGATGTGTATTACTGGACATTTTCTATTACTGATCTTATCTCTTTCATGGACTTTAACTTTACTCTCTGAATCTATGAAGTAGTTTTTTATTGATTTATTAAATTTTAACTAGCATTTATTAGGCATCCATTTTGTGTATAACAATGGGAGACATAAAATTAGTATTGACATGTTATTGTCTCTGAAGGAACAGATAGTATGAGAAAGAATGCATTATATAGAGAAGTCTGCAAAATATTTAAATAAATGTGTCGTATAAAATGATCACTACATGGTAATGTAAATCAATAAAAAATAAAAATTTGAATATCCAAAATTTGGTTATTTACTGATAGGAGAAGCCCAGAGACAAGAAGACAAGGAATTCTTTGAACAGTTCAGGCTAAAGTAAGTATCGTAAGAGAATAAAGAGTAGGGGCCTAGGAGACACCAGAAGCTGTTCACAGTGCTGAAAGCTTACATAGTGCACGCACGAATATTTCTTCCCTGGACTCTGCTAATATTTATAATTTTTCTCCTCCTCTACACACGTTATACTTCTTTTTTCGTCAGTCAGCATCGCAGCTGGTAGGATTCTTTATCCATATTCATGAGGGATCTGACCCTTTGTAGTTCTGTATGCATAGGGTCAGCATAGTGTTCCATTAAATTGTAACACTGCACATGTTAGTACATGAAAAAGTCTTATGGATCACTTGGGTTCCATCTATACTCCTCTGTGTCCCCACTGTATTAAAACAGAGATTTTTCTCTTTATAGTCAAAGTGAATTATCAGACCAAATACAATAACCTAAGTTTTTCACCCCAATACACTCAATGGAAAGAAGAGTCCTAAAAGGTAAAATAAGTGTCTGCTTTCAATTCATGGGAACCACTGATATCTCTCTTGATGGAAGGATACCCTCCCTGAGCTTCAAACTTCTTAAGCAGCAGGTTTCAGAAAAGTTAAACTGGAAAAAAGTAATGTGAGTATGTATTTAGATTTATTATATACAATGTCATTCCCACCGTGCCAATTAGTTCTATCACAATTTTGAGATGAAGAGTTCCACATATTAGCTACTGGCTTAGAGCTCACAGTATTCTGTACCATAGCACTATAATGGTTGATGTTGATACTATAACTGCACCTTTTCCTGTTTTTTTTTTTTTTTCAGTCACATTGTTGATATTTATTTTTCTAATTCATGGTTTGCTTTTTATTTCATCCTTTGATTCACATGAGCATATCCATGCACACTCAATAGTTTATTTTTTAAATTTTTATTATTTTTTATTATTATTATACTTTAAGTTCTAGGGTACATGTGCATAACGTGCAGGTTTGTTACATACGTATACTTGTGCCATGTTGGTGAACTGCACCTTTTTCTAAGGTCAGCCACTTTGTGTGATGTAGGACAGGGTGAGACTTTGAACATAAAGGCATTGCCTAACTTCTTGCAATAGAGAATTGCTTGCTTAGAATCAATGTATGTTATACTATAATTGTTTATAAAGCATTTACTTGATCTAGGGTAAATAGTTATAAAAGAAGAATGAGAGGCAAATAATGCAATTGTGTAATTAGAATAAATTGTAACACTGTACAATTTGAATAAATTGTAGAATTTTATTTTTTACCTGTCATTCTTCTTTTATAAAGACAGTAGACCAAGTAACCCTTGTAGTAACCCTTGGTCTAGGGTTAATAGTTACAAAAGAAGAATGTAACCCCTCTTTTATAACTATTAATTATTCATTGTCAATAGAATAAGTCTACTCCAGCAATTAAAAGTGTTCATGTAAGCTTCGTGGATGGAGTTCTAACGTAATCAATCTGCCATCCAGTTACTATGCAGCTTTTCCAACACTACAATTTTGAGAAGGCCTACAGGGGTTACATTATTGATAACTGCCAAGAAAAAACTCGACACTCAGTGTTAGCAACTGGTTGGATTCATAAGAGCATGTCTATTGTATGGGCCCATGCATAGGTTCTGTTCCTATTACTAGGGATACTTTCTTCCATGAGCTCCCCGAGAATGCACTATTGTGACTAAGGATGTATGGGGATGAACATGCACAGAGTGGTTTTTCTTTACATTTTATCATTACAATCCTCAGACAAAATGCAACTTATTGGTGAACATACACATACGATCTAAATATGTATTTTTAAAATGGACCAACCTGTTGTGAGAAATCTACAAAGAATCCCTTTTTTCCAACCACCATGTCAACAATCTTTTAACATTTTTTTTAAAAATGCCTAAAGATTTAGCCAAACTATGAATCATTACTTGCGGGCCACTGTAGAGCATAACCACAGGCCATTTCTTTGTATAAGGAAAGTGGATAATCAGATATCTAGCTTGTAGTTCTTCCTAATGCGATAATTATCTTCTTTATCATTAGTGAGGCTGTAATGTCTCAGCAGTCCACATCTGAATGGGTGATGCCAGAATTTCATGCACTCATGTGAAAATCAGGTTTGATTTATTTCTTCTTTGGGCAAATAATCACAGAGAATCTTTATAAGCCCACTTGCTTGTGTTTATGGAAACTTGAATTACGGCTGGGATACGTACTTTGGTATCTAATGCAACCCATGTGTAGTTTGTGAGCCAGACTGCAACTTGTTCCATATGTACTATTTCTGCTTTGTAATGAAGTAATATTTTGCACAACTAAAATGTATGTCTTCATGGATATGGCGATGTCTAATTCTTGATTACAGGCTTGAGTGTAATGGTCATCTCTTGGTCTGGGCGAGTTGCTCAGGCTTTACTAGGGTTCCTCATCAAACCAAACACCGTTTTGCCAAAGATAGCTTGTTAAAGAGGATATAACCTGGTTTCAAAATCTTAGGAGATCTTGATTGCCTCATTACAGGCCCCATGCAACTTTCTGGTATACCAAAAGTCTTTGACAACCACTGACTTCTGTTAAATCTTGTGTCTAGAGGCAAAGCTGTTTGCGTGTTAATCTGTATTAACCAGAGAACAGTCTTTTCTTTGGGGAGGGGGAAGTATTTAATCCAAAGGTGACGGGTTTTTAGGACATCTGTAAACAGATCTTAATGGGTTACCCAATGTAGCTTATGCTGTTGGAAAATGCAAAGATGTGAAATCGCTCACCAAATATTTTCTCTTTCTCAATTGTACAAGGTGAGGGTGCAGTAACTTACCCTTCACTTTAGAGTAGATGTCCTAATGTACACATCATGAGTCACATTTTTTTGGTAAGATTTGATTTTAACTCCTTCTCATTCATATGTCTTCCTAAGGAATATAAAGAATTCCTGAGCTGAATTAAATTGCTCTAGTAATGAGACTATATCTGGAAGAGTAATTATAATTTGGAGTCATGTCCTGATTAAGCTTATAAAAATTTACTCTCCAAATACTCATTGAGCTAATTGTGTAAAATGGTTAAGACAAATTCATCTTTCAAGTCTCTATGGTGCTACTCATCTCTTTCATTTCCCTAGTGATGTGGACATGCAATCTGATTTATTATTTTGGCAGAAAGAGGGAGTTCTAGGAATATTATCTTTGCTATTTTCACCATAAGTATTTTTTAAAGGGCAAGAAGACAACTAGGGTTTTTCTTTCAGTTGGTAAGCACCTTCTTCAAGAATTGGAAATATAAAAAACACGAGCTCAGAATCTCTTGATGCCAACATAAGGGCTACTGAGAATGAGCACCAAATGCTTTTCAAATGTTGTCGGAGATTCCTTTTAATTTATTTCCCATATTATACATTCCTTGAACATATTATCAAGTTCTTAGATTAATTTAGTGCATAAGTCAGTTAACCTTGGTGTGGTCTTGCTGTTGAACTCAATCCCATTCCAGTTATGCTGGAATCAAATTCTAGTTATAGTTCTGAAATCAACAAAGACAAGGGCAGGGGACAAGACTAAAGAGTTTTTTTCTGATGCAATTTTAAAACAAGGGAAGAATAGCTTTTTATAGAAGGGGCTGCTTTGACTGCTGGGGAAATATTAAAAAGTATCTCATATCATTCAGATGTGCAAGCATATACTTTCCGGTTCTTAGAATCCCAGTTCTTATTTTCAGAGCAATGCCATATCTTGTACCAAATGACAGAGTATAGCAGCAAATTCAAACACCATTATAAATTAGCAACCTACAGGATTAATCATTGCATTTAGTTTTTGACTACCTGTCTGTGTCTGTAGCTGATAATAGATATTTTAACACATCATAGAAAGTTTCTAGATTTTAAGTACATTACTTGAAATAAAAACTTGATTTTGTACTATTCTTAATCTGTCAAAGGGTTATCAAGAGCAATCACAATGCTCCACAGTTCTTGAGTCTCTACTTTTTTCTTTAAAGTTCTGTGTTAGCTTCCTAGGGCTGCTATAACAAAGTATCACAAAGCCAAAATGATGTAAAACAACATTTATCGTATCACCGATCTGGAGGCCGGAAGTCCAAAATCAGCTTTGGCAAGGGATGCTCCTGCTGAAACGTGCAGGGGACTCTTTCTTTGCTTCTTAATAGATTGTGGTTGTTTAGGGGCAATCTTCAGTGTTTTTTGACTTATCAGTTGGAAAAAATGTCATGTCTGCCTTTATTGTCATGTGGCATTCTCCTTCAATGTGTCTCTGTCTTCACATGGCTATTTTCTTATGAAGATACTAGTCATATTGGACTAGTGGTCCACCCTATTCCAGTATGACATCATCTTGACTTAACTAATTCCATATCCAATAACCCTGTTTCTAAGAAAGTTCACATTCTGAGGTACTGTGCGTAAAGATTTCAACATACTTTTCTTGGAGTATACAACTCAAACCATTGCATATTCTTCTCTACAGGTGTAACTACAGTCCCACAGTCTTGTCTTCAAGTAAACCTCAGTGAATAATTTAGTTAATGGTTTTTCCTTCACATGCAAGTTATTTTTGTTACGGAATACTGAAATCTTCACTGACTTTAGTTTCATATAACAGATACTACATGCTATATTTTTTCCATTTCTATAAGAGTCTGGGTCCTGAGTCCCTTTCTTGGCATTGGTTTTTGAGACAGTAAGATTTATTTGTTACAAACAACTGGAGTCAATTTAGGCTTTTTAAAGAAAAAATGGATTTATTGTGAAATACCTATATGTCCGCAAAATATATGGGATGGCTAGATCGCAATGCTTAATTACAGTAAGCAAAAAATCATTAAGATTCCAGAAGTGGTTACACAAGAGAAGCATCCATTTAAGGTGCTGCTTCAGTTGCCTCTGCCACTGAATCTTTGAAGCTATTAATTGTGCCATAAATATATTCACACTGTCTAGCAACTTGTGTCACGTCCTTAAGATTCAAGTGTCCTAAACAGAAGTCTAACTAGATGGGTCTGACTTTCATGCCATGTTTTAGCTGCTCGGGAGAAGGTAGGGAGAGGAGAATACCTGCCTGTGCTTTTTGGCCATCTTAAATCTCTCTGTTTCCTCCTCGCCACTGCGCTTTCTCTCTGTTTGTTCCCACTTTTCACTTCACCTGCATCACTGAGTGCAGTGCACTCTCTCAACTGAGGAAATTGATTTCTTCTTAATGTTGTTGGTTCAGCAGTGTGGTCCACCCCAAATTCTCCTTTCTTGATTCCTGTAGTGGCTTATAATGTGAAAAATATAAACCAAAGATGGACAGATTTTTTTTTTTTGGTTGTTATTGTTTTTTATTTTTTTTCTTTCTGCTATATTCTTTCTTTTAGACAATAGAAAAAGAAACCAATAAAATAGTTAAATGTACTGGAGGATGAAAGAGTATGAAAAGAAGTGGAAAATGATAGCATTGATGATTACCTATCACAGATATTTTACAGATAAAGTAACAGAGGTGCAAGGAGGATAAGTGATGTGCTCAGTCATACTTGTTAAAGTAAATGATGAATCTGGAACATGAATCCATTTTTTGGGGGGATTATAATTTAGAATTCTTTTAGTATACCATGCTCAGTGTTTGGCAAAGTGAGTAAATTTCAGGTTGACACTTAAAGTGATGCAACAATAAAACATATATTAATATTGTCAAGATGCCAGTTTCTCCCCACTTGATCTATACAATAAATACAATCGTCATCAAAATTTTAGCAAATTGTTTTGTGTATGTTGATAAACTGATTCTAAAGTTTATGGAAATGCATAAGACCCAAAATAGTGAACACAATATTGAAGGAGAAGAACGAAATTGGAGGCCTGATACTACCTGATTTCAAGGCTTACTATAAAGCTACAGTAATCAAGACAGTGTGATTGGTATAAGAATAGACAAATAGGTCAATAGAGCGGAATAAAGGGCATGTAAATAGACCCATACAAATACAGTCAGTGGATTTTTGATAAAGGAGCAAAGGCAATACAATGGAGAAAAAATCATGTTTTCAACAAATGATGCTGAAACAATTAGACATTCACACGCAAAAAAACTTAAAAAAAAAAAAGAAAAAAGAAAAAAAGAATCTAGACAAAGACCTTTCACAAAAATTAACTTAAAACGGATTATAAGCCTGAGTATAAAATACAAAGCTATAAAATTCTAAGACTTTGATGTAGGAGAAAATCTAGGTGGTCTTAGATAAAGTGAAGACTTTCTAGATATGACATCAAAAGCAATATCCAGAAAAAAAAATAAGTTGGACTTCATCAAAATTAAAAAGCTACTCTGAGACAGTTGCTTTTAAGGGAATGAAAAGATCACTGAATAGTAGAAAATTTTTGCAAAACACATGTCTGCCAAGGCACTGGTGTTGAAAATAAACACAAAACTCTTAAAACTCTATAAAAAGAAAACAAACAACCCAATTAAAAACTGAGTAAAGGATCTGAACAGGCACTTCATTTGATGATACACATTTAGCAAGTAAGCATGTGAAAAGATGGTCAACATGATATGTCATAAGGCAATTTCAAATTGAAACAATGAGATATCACTAAACATCTGTTAGAATGGTGAAACTCCCAAACACTGACAATACCAAATGCTGGCAAGGGTATGGAGCAGCAGGAACTCTCGTTCATTGCTGGTGGGGCAGCAAAATGGTGCAGCCACTTTGGAAGATATTTTGGCAGTTTTTTACCAAGCTAAACATCCTCTTAAGATACTGTCCAGCAACCCCACTCTGATATCTACCAAAGTGAGTTGAAAATTTATGTTCATGCAAACACTTTCATATAAGTGTTTATAGTAGCTCTATTTATAATTTCAAAAACTTGAAAGCAACCAAGATGACCTTCAATAGGTGAATAAACAAGCCATGTTATATTCATACAATGGAAATTATTCAGCAATAAAAAGAAATGAGCTATCAAGCCATGACAAAAGAAACCTTCACCATGGAGACATATAGGGGAGCCTTAAACACATATTAATATGTGAATGAAGCCAATCTTAAAAGTGTACATACTGTATGATTCCAACGGTTTGACATCCTCAAAAAGACAACGCTATAGAGACAGTATAAAAAATCTGATTACCAGGAGGTTGGGTGGAGATAGGGAGGGATGCATAGGTGGAGCAAGAGGTTATTTATGACAGTGAAATTACTTGGTACAAAATTTTAGTTGTGCAAATATGTAATTATACAATTATTAAAACCCATAGAATGTACAATGCAAAGAGTGAAATTTAATGTAAAACTATGGACTTTTGCTATAACAATGAATTGGCTCACCAATTGTGACTAATTTACCACACTAATGTAAGATGTTAATAATAGGGGAACAAAGTTTTTATAATCCTAAAACTGCTCAAAAAATGTATTCTATTTAAAATATATGTATTGATAGAAAAAATAGCAGGAGCATGTTGAGAAAGTAAAACAGTATGGATGTTTATATGCAGGGTACACGCAGGTGACTGCTCTAGGTGAAATACTCCACAGCATTGGAATCAAGTAAAAGGTGAGTTTTCAGAGAAGAGATAGACTGAGCAGCCCTAATCAGAGGCACAAACATCTTTAAACAGACAAGAGAAAGGTTGCAGCTAAATGTCAGAAACATGCATTTTAGAACAGACTTAGGAAATCCCTAAGACTTTCTAAATATGCAGAAATTTCATAACTTAAGATGATAAGCAGGCTACTTGAGAGGCCTTGGACCAGAGCATACCAATACATAGGAACGAGAACCAATCTCTATGGAGAGGTCTCCTCTGGAAAAGTGTTTTAAACATGGTGATTAGATGCATACTTTCCTTCTGTCCATCTCCACTGGCTTCCTATGCTAAGCTACAGATTTCCTTCAGTTATCTTCATTTGTAAACAAGACACTGCCTATGTTTCCTTACCATTTTTTTACTTACCTATTCTTTCTTAATGCCGTTATGTTACTACACATACTTATTAAAGGAGTAATGGTACTCATTATATTCACATTTGCATAGACCATTCTCTTCCTAGCATAATCATTTATTTCCTTAATTCTCTTCCTATTTTGGATTTTCTTTCATTCTCAGCTGTTTTTGCTGGTTAGTGTTCCTAAGCTCATTTGTTAGTGTTGAGATTCCCTAGAGTGGTGTCTACCATTTCAGGGGAAAAAGAGCTTTGAACTCAGCCTTCTTTCCTGCACCATATCTACTTTCTCTGTCAGCAACCTCATTAGCACCTTGAATTTTTATTGTTGGATACACATTAAGCTCTTCTACCTCACATGCTCTACCCCAGATGACACTTCTCAAATCTAGAGATGTATTTTTATTTTTATTTCAATTTCCACAGTCAATAAAACTCAAAATGTTTATAACCAAATATTTGTATTCACTATAAGCTGCCCACTCACTACCTCTAATAACTAAATATTGAAATTATAATGTATTTAGCTCTTCTTCCTGACAAGTCATCCTTCCCAACCCATGCCATTTATCAAGTTCATTAACTTCTGCCTCTAAAATGGTTTCCCAAATTTACCCTTTTCTTTCTATCTGCACTTCCCCAAGATTTCATTATTAGTTTTTTTTTTTTTTTTTTTTTTTTTTTGAGACGGAGTCTCGCTCTGCCGCCCAGGCTGGAGTGCTGTGGCCAGATCTCAGCTCACTGCAAGCTCCGCCTCCCGGGTTTACGCCATTCTCCTGTCTCAGCCTCCCGAGCAGCTGGGACTACAGGCGCCCGCCACCTCGCCCGGCTAATTTTTTTGTATTTTTTTAGTAGAGACGGGGTTTCACCGTGTTAGCCAGGATGGTCTCGATCTCCTGACCTCGTGATCCGCCCGTCTCGGCCTCCCAAAGTGCTGGGATTACAGGCTTGAGCCACCGCGCCCGGCCTCATTATTAGTTTATATCAAATGTTTCTGCCACCACTGTCTCGTTCCTTTGGTATCACATTGTTGCCACAATCATCTCTATCACACGGAAATGTGTCTATTTTAATTTTAAAAAAGTTGTAATAAACTAAAATTAAAACAATTTAGCATGCCATGCAATCCTTTTTACAATATGGTTTTCACACTACTCTTTAGGATAGTGCTTCTTCTCTGGAGAGAAGATCCTTTGAATTATTTTAATCCATTGTGAGCAATACTTTTTATAAATCCAATAAACATTCTTTGTCAGAATAATTCTCACTGGCTAGGAAGTTGTAGTAATGTCAAATTTCTACAAAAGTATCTAAACAGTTAATCATATTTTCTGTACTGTCAGACTATTAATAGCTTGTTATCTATCCAGTATTTTGTCTTTGTTCATAAGACCCATATAAAGTTTGTAGTAATCACACCAACTATCTGGGTAGTTATTGATCTGTTCAGGTTTTCTATTTTATTCTTGGTTCAGTCTGGGTAGAGTGTGTATTTCTAGAAATTTATCCATTTATTCTAGGTTATCAAATTTGTTGGCATACTATTGTTCATCATAGTCCCTTTTGTTTCTTTTTATTTCTGTAGTGTTTGTAATGTCTCTTTAATTTCTTGTTTTATTTGGATCTTCTCTCTTTTTTTTTTCAGTCTAGCTAAGCATTTGTTGATTTTGTTTATCTTTTCAAAAGACCAACTCTTAGTGTTATTGATTGTTATTGACAAAAATTTTGTACACCCAACAAACATGTTTATGCCAGCACTCTTCATAGTCATCCCACACTGGAAACTACCCAAATATCCACCCACCATAAAATAGACTTAAAAAGTTGTTATAGTCATACAATGGAATATTAGCAAGAAGTATGAACACATTTCAACTATATTCAACAATGTAATGGACATAAACATAATGGTGAGTGAAAGGAGATAGTTACGTAGGAGTATACTTTATGATTTCAGTTAGATCAAATACAAATGGAGGCAAAAGTGTATCATGTTAGAAATCAGGATAATGATTACTGTGAAAATGTACTAACAGTGAGTGAAACAGGGACTTCTAGAGTGCTAATTATATAGATACATAGATAGATATAGATAGATTAGATAGATAGATAGATAGATAGATCTATGTGCTCCACAGACCTTCATGCTCAGCTTATGAAAATTCCTTAAATTATACAATTATGATTTTTGTAATTTTTGGTATGTATGTTTAGTAAAATGTTTACTTGAAAAATAGTTCTACATTGAGTTTCTTATTATGATATATAAGAAAGGATGAGCTGTATGTGGATGATAATAAAGAACTAAGAAATGAGAAAGAAATGAGAATTTAGATGCTAGAATAAAGAAAAGAGATGACCACTAAAACCATTCCAATAGAAGAACTGTCGTTTCAGATGGATATGTGTATAGTTAGAAGCTGGAAGTCAAATCATCAACTTTAAGACACACAGAGTTTCCATATTAGGAAGAGAAAATGGTTAACAAAAGACTCAGAAAAAAATGGTAGAGGGAAAATCGGAGAAAACTATTCTCATGGAAGTTGAATAAACAATAATTTGTTTTAAGAATACAGCCAATTGTTCAGTCATAACAGGAAAAAATACAGAGAGCAAAAATCAGTAATAGACTAGTGGACTAGCTTACATGGAATCACTCGTCACTTTAAAGAAATGTCAATGACTTACCTATAATTTAAATCAGAATATCAGACTTAATGATAAAATAAACAGGAGGAATGGAAGCAGAAATCATTGCACAAATTTTGAATAGTTTTACTAAGAAATATGAAAAAAATAACTTTGCAAAAGGCACTTACAAACTTTTTATCACAAAAATACATTTCCTGAAAATGTCAACTAATCGTCTGTCTTCAACTTCATTTCTCTTAGAGACCTTGCTAACAGAAATTCTAAAGGGAAAACATATATAAATCACTTTCTTACCTATATGATTCTGTCCTAAGTTGTGTATTTTACATCCATGAACATACATAATTTCTATGGTGGCTGTAGATGACGGATACAACATAAAACACCAAAAATCAATTGTAATTCCTTATTAAAACTACAAACACATGTAAGCATTTTCAAAATAGACAAAATAAAAGCTGAAGTATGTAATTATGAATTGAGTTATCAATGCTCAGAAAGCATAACTGATTCAATGAAACATGACTCCATGCACTTCACATTTGTGAGAGTTTATTACCGTTATTACAAACTAATTAGCATCGCAATGTAATAGTATAACCTAAGGGGCTTGACTTCAGTTGTTCTGATGGTAATGGAGGTTGAAAGCTTGTCTGTTCTGGTAAATAGTCCTTCTCACTCATGAAATTCTTAATATAATTTATAAAGTAAAAACATGATACACTGTAAACTTGAGTACTTTAAAGTACATGAGATTAAAATGTAGAAAGGATGTTTTAAAAATAAAATATAGGCTATTAAGAAAACAGTGATGTGGGTAGATGTTCCTAGGTCATGTGTCTATCAATGGAGTAAAATAGTAGCTAGGAAACCAAGACCGAAGCATTCCTATCTTCACGCCAGTCCCCTTACAGGAGGAGAATGCCCTTTCTCTTGAAATTAATTGCCCATCTAGAAAGTATTTAGAAAGCATTTCAATGACAGTAATAGTGTTGCATGATAGTTAACTAACATCATTCTTCCGGGGTTCAAATCCTAGTTCTACTATTTTCTTTTTTTTTTTTTGAGACAGAGTCTTGCTCTGTCGCCCCGGCTGGAGTGCGGTGGCCGGATCTCAGCTCACTGCAAGCTCCGCCTCCCGGGTTTACGCCATTCTCCTGCCTCAGCCTCCTGAGTAGCTGGGACTACAGGCACCCGCCACCTCGTCCGGCTAGTTTTTTGTATTTTTTAGTAGAGACGGGCTTTCACCGTGTTAGCCAGGATGGTCTCTATCTCCTGACCTCGTGATCCGCCCGTCTGGGCCTCCCAAAGTGCTGGGATTACAGGCTTGAGCCACCGCGCACGGCCAATTCTACTATTTTCTTGTTGTATTATTTAGACAGGTTCCTCAATCTCCATGTTCCATAGTTTCTTCAGTTACAAAATGGAGTATAGTAACAGTTCTGTCATCATAGATGGGTGGTGAGAATGAAATTACATAATTAATGTAAGAGAATTTAGAATGGAATCTAGAAAACAGTAAGAGCTAAATATTAGCTCTTATTTATACTGCTCAAAGTAAGTTTTTGGATATTTAAAGAGAGATTTGAGCTTAGAGGTAAAGACTGAAGAGATCTATGTTGTTTTTCTTAATAATATGCAAACATTTGTGTAGATTTTTGGCTCTGGTTGTTGTTCCTGGAGAAGGGAGAAAAGAGAGCAAAGTAATGGCAAAAGAAAGAAAAGAGAGAGAGAGAGAGAGAGAGAGAGAAAGAACAGGTCCAGAAATGTGAGGAAACTAAAATTCTAGTGGAGAAACTATATAAGGTTTATTTAAATTTTATTAAGAAATATTTTCACTCTCATGTTCATTGCACTGTTATTCACAAGAGCCAAGTTACAAAAACAACTAAAACGTCCTTTGATGGATGAATGGATAAAGATAATATAGGAAAGAAAATATTATTCCACATGAAAAAGAGGGAAATCCTGTAATTTTTGACAACACGGATGAAACTAGAGGACAAGTGAAACAAGCTAAATTTAGAAAAATACTACATGATCTTACTTATTTAAAGTGGAAACTGAAGCAGTCAAACATAAAAATAGAGTATTTAATAGCAGTTACCTGGGACTAGAAAACGGGGAGATGTTGGTCAGATGGTACACAGTTCTAATTATGCAGGATGAATACATTCTGAAGATCTATGTACAACAATGTGAATACAGTTAACAATACTATACTGTAGATCTGAAATTTGCTAAGATAGTAGATGAAGTGTTCTCACTCCCCACCACAAACATGGAAAAAGAACATAATAACTACGTGAAGTGATGGACAGTTTATTTAGCTCAATTACGGCAATTATTTTACAGTGTATATCAATACATCAAGTTGTATACCTTGAATGTATTATACCTCAATAAAGCTGAGGAAAAAAGTAAAAACATTAAATAATGTAAGCTTTTTATCTGAGACCGTGATGGCCCAAAGGCAATAGAAGAATATCTTTAAGGGAGCGACCAAAATAAAAACTGTACTGTATTCTTAATTTATAGCTGTTCAGGGGCCACATTGCCCATGACATGCTTCCAGCTAATGACTGTGTGCAGGATGAATTCCAAGGCAGGCGTATTTCTGTGAAATGTGAGCTTTCTCTGACTAGTGACTTCAGCTCCAGGACTCCTCATTGACCTTGTCAAAATTTCTTAGAACTACGATATAGTTTAAGACTCTTTCTACGCCATCTCTATCCACCATCACTTTTTTTCCCACTACCTCACAGGCATCAGACCTACATCCTGATTTGACAGTTCTCGCTTTCTCTTTCTTATCCTTTCTTTTCCGTCATGGATATTTCCACTAAAAATCTCTTGCACACCTAATTTTATCTTGACAACTCCTTCTTGGAGGACCAGAATTAATGCTATAGGCAACACTCCTCTAATTTTTCTGAAGCTAATGAAAAAGCACTCTGTTTTATAAAAGATACTCCTTGGGAAATACTAGAGAAAAAAAAAGTTAGGAAAATTCTTATATTGATTTTTATTACTTTATAGGTTTAGGGCACAGGTGCTCATTCTTTTGGCTCTCCTGGGTCACATTGGAAGAGGAATTGTCTTGAGCCACATATAAAATACACTAGCACTAATGATAGCTGATGAGCTAAAAAAATAATCGCAAAAATATCTCCTAATGTTTTAAGAAAGTTTATGAATTTGTATTGGGCCACATGAGCTGTCCTGAGTCGCATGCAGCCTGTGGGCCATTGGTTGGACAAGTTTCATTTATGGAGTTAAAAGTCATTGAAATATACTGCCTCTCTGCCTTTCTAGGCATAAATTTTAGGGATGTATTTTCTGCTCTGGAGCTTCTATTCCAAAGCATTCACCTTGGTAATGCATTTCTTCACAACAAATATTAGAAAAGACAGAATGAGAGAGTTGAATTAGGCCAATAACATAAACAAAATATTGAATTGATGGCAGATGAAAATATTCTGCACCATTTTATTAGAAAATATAGCTATTGTATTAAGAAAGGAGATAGATTTTACGTAGAACATTCATTAAGACTTTTAGTGTTTTACTATGTATTTATAATTCATTAATAGAATTATGTATTGGATGTTCAGCAGTTTTGAATTAAGTGATCATTTATAATGTTATTAATGATAATTTTACTTTCTGCATTATAGCTTTAAGTTATTTTAACAACTCATTCTCCTCCTTTATTGCTTATAGTCCATAACTTAAAACTTTTAACTTTATCCTATTACAGTTCACCCTTTTCACTGCCATCATTCTAACACAGGTCTTCATCATTTTATGTCCAGATTGCTGACATAGCTTTCTAACTACTTTCTCTGAAGAAACTGGTAACTAACAGTCTTTGGAATTGGAACTCTCCTGTATGAGGTGTCTGTTGACCACTACTGGGAGCTGTCTCCCAGTCAGGAGGCATGGGGGTCAGGGACCCACTTGAGGAGGTAGTCTGTCCCTTAGCAGAGCTTGAGTACTGTGCTGGGAGATCTGCTGCTCTCTTCAGAGCTGGCAGGCAGGGATGTTTAAGTCTGCTGAAACTGAGGTCACAGCTGCCCTTCCACCAGATGCTCTGTCCCAGGGAGATGGGAGTTTTATCTATAAGCCCCTGACTGGGACTGAAATCTAAAGAATTAAATGAGGTATAGCTCATGGTTTTTCCTCTAATAATCTGGTAACGTAGATAGTGATTGAGGCCAAGGAAGTTAAACAGTAACTCAGGAAGAGGCTACTGAGAGAAATAAGATGATGAGAAGAAATGATGTAACTTTAGGGTTGTGACTCAAAGACATGTTGGCAACAAATATGATTGTGGAATTATCAGAAAAGAGAGCAGGGAAACTAGAAATATAGTGCCACGGAAGACAAAGAAAGACAAAGCTTCATAAATAAAGGTTATTTGCAGTGCCAAAAGCTACTAGGAAGTCATGTAAGAGAAGTATTACTAAGTTTCCTTAAAAAAGAAGTCATTGGTTACCATGAAAAAAGTAGCTTCAGTGGAGTAGTAGAAAAGGGAAACTGTCTTTAGAGTTACTCTGTAGGGGATGAAGTAGAAACACAAATGTAGAAAATAGATTTTAAAGTTTTAAAAAAATCGAGCATGAAATGGAATTTGTAAAATGTTTATGTGTTTGGTATTCGTAAAAAAAAAATAGTGTTAATCATGTGTAGGCTCTGATAGGAGCCAAGTGAAGGAAGAGCAGGCTTAAATGGTGTGTGTGTGTGTGTGTGTAGGAGGGTAGTTGGGGGCTGCATAGTGCATGAGGACTTTAATAACAAAAAGGCGCAAAGCCTGTATGAATATAAAATTTAGGAAGGTGGCAAGAAATAAAAAATGTCATTTTTGATAGCTTAAACTTTCTTTGTGGACTAGAAGGTAAGTTCATCTTTTGAAGGTGAAAGCAGGTATTTGGGAAGTAGAAAGATGAGAAGAAACAGAGAGAGACCTGAGATACAGGATCACCTGGTTTCACTTTCTGCCATCTCTTGACACTTGGTAGAAAAATATACATGCAGTTGATAAATTCAGGCAAACAAAATCGCCATGTATTCCTACACGGTGCTGTTCCCAAACACAAACGCCGAAATTTAGTCAGTTAAGGTAGACTTGTACTTAAATAATTTTGCCCACACTGGAGTTTGTAGGGTGACAATAGTAAAACAAGAGAAAGAAAAAGAGGCTGTTATAACAGAAATATATTAATCTCAAGAAGTGGAAGTTTTTAATATGAGGATGAAATAATCATCTGGAAGCAGTACTAGAGAGCATAAGGAAGCCAACTCCACTTTCCATTTCCAAATACGTGGAGTGTCAAAGAAGAGAAGTTTCAAATTGAAAAATGTATTAATCAGGGTTCTTCAGAGAAACAGAATCGATTAGGTGTGTGTGTGTGCACGCACGCGCGCCTGTGCATGTGTAAGGAGATTTATTATCAGGAATTCGTTCATGCTGTTACGGAGGCTGAGAAGTCTCGAGATCTGCAGTTGGCAAGCTGGAGACCTGGGAAAGCCATGCTGTGGTTCCAGGGCTCCAGTCTGTGTGCTCACTGATGTATCAGCTCAACAGTCAGTGAAAGGGAGCAAATCCTCACTCATTTAGCCTTTTTTTGTTTGGGTTTGGTTTGTTCAGACCTCCAAGAAATTTCATGAGGGCACGCACATTGAGGAGGGGAATCTGATTTACTTAGCCTACTGACTCAAATGTTAATCTCATCCAGAAATATTCTTAAGATATACTCACAAAAATGTTTAGCCAAATATCTGGGCACCCTATGGTCCAGTCAAGTTGACACATAAAATTAACCATCACAAATGGTTGCAGGGGAAGCTGTGTCTTCAGAGGAAAGTAGTATTTCCTCAAGACAAGTAGGTTAAGGGAGTTTTCAGTGAAGAAATTGAGGATGCAGAGGAAACTTTTTTTTCTGGTTTTTGAAATGTGAAAATTCTGTTCTTTGGCAAGTACAAAACCAAATTTGAGTTCCGTTTGGGAAATTGTGAGAGTTTCTCTATATCAGGATTAAACACTATAATGGAGAAAACAGCAGCCTGGAAAGATGGTTGCAAGATAAAAAGAGAGATTAACAGATAAATACAAAAGTGTCTGAAAGATCACTAATACAAGAAAAGAGAAGATACTACCAGAATAAATTTGTAAACAACTTGTAAGAATATCCTAGTCACACTCAGTGATTATAATAACAGGAGCTCCTATAAAACAAAACAAAACAAACAAAACAAAACACATGACATTTCTGCCACTACATAGGATTAAGATTCAAACTAAATGAAGACATGCAAGCACCCTTCATTTGGTTGAGTAAATTCCCCATTCTCTCTTTAAGTTAAAAACATTCCTTTCATATACACTGCTAGTATGTGGAACAACAAATTCTAAGTAGAGGTCAGCTTCATTTTTTTTAAGGACATGATAATTCTTTTTTTATTTTGCCCATAGACCTCTAGCAAAAGTTTGAACAGTGCCATATCTAAGAAACTCTGGGCCGGGCGCGGTGGCTCAAGCCTGTAATCCCAGCACTTTGGGAGGCCGAGACGGGCGGATCACGAGGTCAGGAGATCGAGACCATCCTGGCTAACACGGTGAAACCCCGTCTCTACTAAAAAAAATACAAAAAATTAGCCGGGCGAGATGGCGGGCGCCTGTAGTCCCAGCTACTCGGGAGGCTGAGGCGAGAGAATGGCGTAAACCCCGGGAGGCGGAGCTTGCAGTGAGCTGAGATCCGGCCACTGCACTCCAGCCTGGGCGACAGAGCGAGACTCCGTCTCAACAAAAAAAAAAAAAAAAAAGAAAAGAAACTCTGAATCTTGCTACTTTTGAGATACGTTTTGCTACATCTTGTCATAAGATTTTATCACGGCAATTTTTCTTCTGTTGTGGAGAAATCAACTGTGATTTTTTTCAATAACCATTTACAGGGCACCAGGTGCCAACAGGGCATTATGCCAGTTATCATGTCTGATGTAGAGTTGTTTAAAATACTGTTTTTGCCCTTGAGAAGCTAAAAGTTAGTTGAATAGATAAAGAATTTAAGTTTATATGACTGAGAGCAATATGTACTAAGTATCATTTGACTGTTATAAACAAAGATTTACAGGGATAGAGAAAACAAAAGAGTATTCTGAGAGAAAACATGAAAGATGTTGAAAAAATTATTAAGATATAATAGGTGGGAATGGTGTTATGATTTCCTTTTGTAGCTGTAACACATTGCAACTAACTTCATGGCTTAAAATAATATGTGTATATTATAGCTCTGGAGGTCAGAAGTCTGAAATAGGTGTCAATGGGTCAAAATCAATTTGTCAGCAGGACTGTTCCTGTTGGAGGCCCTGAAGTTAATCTCTCTTCCTATCTTTTCCAGTTTCTAGAGGCTGACCGTATTTCTTGGCTCAAGACACCCTTCCATCATCAAAGCCAGCAATAGCTGGTCAAGTGTTTCTCACTTTGAATCACTTTGACACCAATCCCTCCACCTTTCTTTCTCATATTTAAGGAACCCATGTGATTACATTGGGTCCACTGGATAATCCAAGATAATTTCCTTTAAGTCAGTCATGTAATAACTTTAATTCTATCTACAAACTTAACTCACCTCTGTCACGTAATATAGCATATTTAGAGGTTCCAGGGATTAGGATATAGACATCACTGGGTGGAGCATTAACCTGCCTTTCCCAAGTGACAAAAATTATTAAGACTGGAAAGAGCATTGCTGAGGAAATGTGTTTACATTAAATAATGTATAGAATTTTCAGATTGTGTTGAAAGAGATAAGATTGGAAAGGTAGACATGGATTTGGAAACTGATTTATAGGCAATTGAAACGACATTAAAATTGTTTGAGGAACACAATGTTACAATCACAGATCACCTCTACGTAGATTAACTAGAAATGCAGCATAATTTGAACGAGAAAGTCTAGAGGCGAAAGACCCTGCCTGGATTGCTCATCACTGTAGCCCCAGGGTCAAAGACAGTGCTGACAAATAAATATTTGATGGCCTGCTCTGCTTACCACAGAGACACGCCATTAGGATTAAAGAGATTATATAAATATAACAAAACTTTAAAATTTTTATTATAAAAATAATGTGATTACTGTTGGCAAGGTATTTATCTTCTTCAAACTTTGATTTTTACATTAATGAAACATAGATAAAATAATACATACCTTGTAGGAGTGCTGAAAGACTTATAAGATGTTTTACAGTCAAACACGTGCACAGCAACTGCCATGTGGGATGCACTCAATAAATCTTGAATGTTTTAGTTAATCTATGCATAAGTCTAGTCATCTCCTCTTCATTATTTTAAAAAGCACATGTGTATCAACCTTTTCTGGCTAAGATTTGTTATTTAAGTTAGTAGTTTCCCATAACATCACTTTCAGTCTGTCCCAATAGGCCAGGTTACATGTTTTCATCACACCTTCAATTTCATTTATGATTCTCACATTAGAGAGCAGAAAAGTCACTTTGAAAGGCTGAAAAATGAAGACTATGGGACCATGATTGGCAGAATAATAAGATGATCCACAGTAACTCCTCCAACCTTACATCCACTCATTGGAATAATTTCCTCTTCCAGAGTACAGATAGAGCCTGTGACTTGCTTCTAACCCACAGAATATGGCAAAGGTGATGCCATTCTCTTGATTACATTATTGTTAGTTTTCTATTGCTATGTAACAAATTACCCCAAAATTATAGACTTATAATAACACATATTTATTATCTCAGCTTATAGGTTAAAAGTCTGGACAGACTCAATTGACTTACCAGCTTAGAGCCATACATGGCCAAAATCAAGTGTTAGCCCAGCTAGGGTATTATTGGAGGCTCTGGGAGAGTGTACGCTTCTAAGCTCACTGTGACTATTAGAGGAATTTGTTTCCTTGCAGTTGCTGGACTGAGGTCTCTGTTTCCCTGCTAGCATCAGCCTGAGCTTGGTCTTCGCTCTTAGAGGCTTCCATTATTCTTCCTCTTAGACTGATTTATCTTCAAACCACCGATGGCATATCAAAGTTCCTTCTTGTGCTTCCATATCTCTTACTTCTTGTTCTACTATCTGCCATAAAAAAGTTTGTTTTTAGTGGGCTCTATATGATTTAGATTAGGTCTATATAAGTAATCTCCTTATCTTAAGATCAAATGTGTCATACAAAATAACAGTTATGGAAGTGACATCTTAACATGTTTATAGGCACTAGGGATTAGAGTATAAAATCTTTGAAGCCATTTTTAGAATTATGGTTCAAAATTAAATATTTATAATTTAGACCCCATCTTAGCAAATTAGTGAGAGAGATTCTCCTACTGGACTGTTAGAAGCAAAGTCATATTGTGTCAGTTCTCTCTTGTGGCAAAGAATCGACTCTGGGAACTAAGGGTAGCCTCAGTCAACAGCCAATAATAGCTGGGAACCTCACTCTTACAAGCAGAACTGCAGGAATCTGAATTCTGCCGACAACCATGTGAGCCTGGGAGAAGACCATGAGCTTCAGAGAGGAAAATAGTCTGGCTCATGCCTTTATTTCAGCCTTGTGAGATGCTGACCAGTGTCCTCCACTCATGAATAAGAGAAACTATAGAAAACTATTGTTTTGTTTTAAGTGACTAAGTTGTGTAATTTGTTACCCAGCAGTAGAAAACTGATACACAGGATTTGCCTTTAGAGATCCTGGTTCAGCGAGTCTGAGGTCAGAATCAGAAATCTATAGTTTAACAAATAGCGCAGGTACATTTGACGCAGATAGTCTCTGAACTAGTTTGAAAAGCCTAAATTTATTTCTTATACTTTCCATCTCTCAGTAAGAGGGAGGAAAAGCTCATCACTGTGATTTTGTGCCTGGGAGACCTGCATGCAGCCAGAGTTTTCATTCCTTCATTTCCTTCAGGAGAACATTACTCAGTGAAAGCAGCTTAAAATCTGTAATAACCTGAGAAAGACCCCAGAGCAAGAGAATCTACAAAATCCATGGCACTCGAGACATAAAACAGCTTGTTTCTTCTAAAGATTGGGTAATTCAATCATCTTCCAGAAGGCCACCAGCAGGAGAATGATAGAAATGACATATTTGCTGTTCATGGAAGAAAAAAATGTAATTGGAAGGAAATAAGACAAGATGTTCACAGATAAAGGAGGAAGTATCTGCTGGTTTTAAAAATTGTGTGCTAGTTTACTCATCTGCCAACAATAAATCTCTATTTCCATCTTCACAATCAAAGTTTTGTTAGAATTAAATGTGAAAAGGTTTTGCATTCAGCAGGACAGTGGTGGGTTTTTTTGTTTATTTTTCTTAATGCCTAGAGATAGATCTATAAACAATAAAGGTTAGTCACTTTATTAGAACAAGGAGCTGTTTATCACTCCACAAACCTAATAACTGATTTCCTAAGAAACAGTGCTGAACACTAGAGCTGCAATTATAACTTCAGCACACACATTCCGGCATTTAGGAACAAATTTGATTTTGTGATTAGCAAGCAAACCGCCTAGCCTGTGCTTATTGGACTATATATTTTTGAAGTGGCTTTGGTGCTTTGGTCTGTGAAATCATTTACAGGCTATATTAATCACAATTTCTTAGCCAAAATACATTTTGACATTACTGAGAAATCAATGGACATAATTCTTCATTGAGGGCAATGCTGAGTGCCATGTTGATATTCAATTCATCAAATCATTGCATTTTGGGGTAACTAGGATCAACTGCCAAACTTAAATTTTTCTCTAAACAGGTATAGACAAAATTTCCTGTTAGTCAGTGATGTCAGTTGAAATTAGAACCTAATATTGAAGTATTTGTTTTAAAAATTAAGTTTCATAGTTGATAAAAGTTAGAGAAAATAGCTTCAGGCCCTACCACCAGCTTTTGGGAGTGAAAAGAAGGGGGTTGATTAAAAATGACATTTTACTAAAAAAAATTTTAATTGAAATGGACTCGTGCATTTTGTAATGGGCATTTGCATAGCATTTTAGAATTTGTCAACAAGATCCTAAAAACCTTACTTGTGACAAAAGACTCTCTCTTTGTTCTGGGGGTTGACAGACTAAAGCCTGTGGGTCAACCCAGGTCACAATTCTTTTTTTTTTTTTTTTTTACCACCAGCAAGGTAAGAATAATTTTTAAATTTTAAAAGGATAAAAATAGAATATGCAAAAGAAACTTAGTTACCTATAAAGCCTAAATTCTGGCCCTTTACAACAAAAATAGTATGCTGACCTCTGCTTTAGAAATTGGTAGAACAATTTCCTGAGAACTATATGGCTCAGATAAAATTTATAAAGATCTCTCTTTACCAAGACTGCTTTCAGCTTCCATAACTAAAGGCCACAAACTAGTTTGACTCCACTAGAAATTCTTTTTCTCACAGTTTTAGAATTTGAAGTCCAAAATCAAGCTGTCAGCAGGCTTGGTTCCTTCTGAGGGCTGGTGAGGGAAGGATGTGTTTCAAGACTCTCTTCTTGGCTTATAAATGACTGTCTTCTCCCTATGTCTCTTCGTTTCATCTTCCCTCTGCAGGTGTCTCTTTGTTCAAATTTCCCCTCTTGTAAAGATATCCATTATCTTGAATTATGGCCTACCCTAATGTTCTTGTTTTAGCTTGATTACCTCTGCAAAGACCCCATCTCCAAATAATGTTACATTCTGAGGCAGTGAGAGTTAGGAATCCAAAACATGAATTTTGCAGAGACTGAATCCAACCTAAAACAGTAGAATTCTTTAATATCCTCTATATCACTCAAATACACATTTCATTTGTGATAGACCTAAATAGAGTCTATGGCACACTCTTGGTCAAATGGCTAATAAACACAAGACAGAAACCCAGGTTTTTGGACTCCAAGTCAAATATACTTTCTGTTCCCCTCAGTTGCTGTAAGGAATAAAATAAAAACCATACCACACATTACTCATTCATTCAATTAGTCCATTCTACGTATATATGTATCATATGCTTACTATATGTCATACATTCTTATATAAATAAGATGGTATCTGTGTCTATGTGAACGGATAAAGTGCTTGCGCAGATATTTATAATAAAAGGCAAAAAGTGATGAGGGCCACTACAAGATACCAGTAATTCAAAAAAGATATTTTATTTCCTTCATAAGCACAGTTTCAGTGCAAGTAGCCTGCATCTTACAGTGCGTGTGGCCTCAAGATTCTGTTAAGATGGAAACTATCCTCTCTTCCCACTCTGAACGAGAATATCAAAAGCCATTACCAGTCAGGATCTATCTTTTTTATATCATTTTTTTCATAGTATCTGATACGGTTTTTAAAATTGGTACATTATAAAAATAACACATAGAAAAAGTTTAATAACTGAATCTTTACCATGAAATGAAAAAAAAGTACAACAAAACTGTTAATAGAAGCTTATGCAACAAAATAAAATTAATAATACCATGATAATCCTAAGCGAATAAATGTAGGAACAGAAAACCAAATACCACATATACTCACTTATAAATGGGAGCTAAACATTGAGCACACATGGACATAAATATAGGAACAATAGACACTGTGGACTACTAAACTGCCCCGCCTCAGATCATCAGAGATTTGTTAGAGTCTCTTCAGGGGGATGCAACCCAGATCCCTCACATGTGCGGTTCACAATAGGCTTCTCCTTCCTATGAGAATCTAGTGCCGCTGCTGCTGATCTGACAGGAGGCGGAGCTCTGGCAGTAATGCTCACTCTCCACTGCTACTTCTCCCCCACTGCCCACCTACTGCTGCTCCACTGCTCACCTCCCGGGCAGTTGGGAATCTCTGTACTAGAGGGTAGAGAAGGGTATGTTAAAAACCCATCAGGTACTATGCTCACTGTGAGTGACGAGATCTGTACCCCCAACCTCAGCGTCATGCAATATTCCCATGTAACAAATCTGCACATGTACCAACTCTATCTAAAATAAAATTTGAAATTAAATATATATATGTGTGTGTGTGTATATGTGTGTATACATATGTGTGTGTATATGTGTGTGTATTTATACACACACATAAATTGTAAGAAAAGAGTGGAAATTAATACTCAAATCTCATGTGTGCGTGTTATATATATAAATACTTAAATCTCATAGTGTGTATATATGTATATATACATATATATTATTATTGAACAATATTAATATCATTACATATATATGCACACACACACACACACACTATGAGATCTGAGTATTAATTTCCACTCTTTTCTTATAATTTCTTATAATTAGGGAAACCCTTAGTAACCACGTAGCCTAATTCACATAAGCCTCTTTTGGTTTTTTGTGTGCTTTGTTTTTGTTTCATTTACTTTAATATTATTTGTGTGACTATTGCTGTTGTTATTGTCATTCTGACCTTCCAGTTCTGAGTCACTGAGGCCTCTTTTTCTCTCACTTCTAATTTTTGCAGGAGCTTGCTAGATGGTCAGTTTCTTTTATCAAGGTACTTCATATCAATATCAGGGAATTTACAGCATCACTAGAAACAATTTCTAAAGGTTTACATTATTTATATTCTCTCCTGAATCTATTTAAGCAGGCTAGATTTCATCCAAAGCATGATCTCTAGAAAATGCTTGCTTCTGGGCTCCTTCCTCATTTCTCTCCTCTGAGACACGGGCTTGGCCTCCCACTGAGTTAAGCTATATGGTAGAAAGGTTTTTATAGCTCCTCAATTTTGGCAAAAAGAGAACGGCTTCCAAGTTAAATCTAAACTGAGAAAGTCTCTTGCACTGCACAGATGTCATTGACTTAATTATATTTCCTGTGATAAAATATTGAATTTCTCCTCTAGCCATTACCACATAGAATTTTATTGTTTAACTACAGCATGCCTATTTCTGAAACATCCGACTCTGATATATGAGTTCATCACATTTTTAAATGCATTATCTAAGTAGAGGCCAAAGAAGAGCCACACTTGATTGTTTCATCTAAGTTGGACAGTCATTTTCTGCACTATGGTTTAACCAGAGAGATAAATATTAGTCTCTCTGTGGTTAGGCTCACAGAGTCACAGGTGTCTAAACAACTTAAGCAAAATACTTACACTGCATTGTATATCTGGGATTATGTAGGTTCTTGACCCAGACTGCTCCAAGAAATGCCAAGACTCCTTGTTACTTTGTAGACATAAGACTTTCTTTTCTGTCTGAGAAAATGTGTTTCTGCAGGCATGTAATCATTTTATTCATGGCTCCCTCTCTCTTCTATCTCAATAAAACATTAAATTGATTTGTTTAAAAATATATTATTAATTTCACATATAACAAAACTTTGGTTAGATTTATATATAACATGGATATTATATAATTATGGTTATTTACACTAATTACTATCTTATTTTTTGTATTACGAATTCAACAACACAAAATCAAAGTGTGCATGCAGTGCTATTTTGCATTTAAACCCTAAATCCAGGCACTCTGCTCAACAGAAATCCGAAACACTTGAAACTTTTCTCTCTTGTAGATTCTGTTGAAACTGAGGGGAGATTTAAAGCAGAGGACCCAGACTTCTCCCTTGGGCATGTACACTCTACAGTATCCAGCACATCCCTGAAACCATAGAAAACTCATTTCAGGGAGTGGGATTTGAAGAATTGTCCATGTTGGGTAGTCATCTCAATGCACAGCACATTCCCCATAACAGAGTTCTCAGTGGCAACTGGTAGAAGCCACTGGAAGTGTCAACTGGTAGAAGCCACTGGAAGTGTCAACCTGCTCCATTTTGTGGATAAAGTAGTGAATTTTCTGTACTTCAAGAACCCTAAAATTGGAGTGGAACTTTTGAAGTGTGAGGACTATGCTGATATTGTGGCTGTCTATAATTTGGAGGTGGAAGGCAGGGATTGCTTCTCTCACCATTGTCAAGCACATGAATTGATATAGAAGGTAGAACTACATCTCTCTGTAAACACTGTTGATGTTCCACACATACTCACTAAATTTTAATTTTGTGCCAAGGGATAAAGTCCAGAGATTTGCATTTTGCACAAGCATTCTAGAGTTTCTTTTTCAAGTATTTCTTCCTTTGAGAAACCAAGTATAAGAGGTAACAGTTTTCAATATTATCTGATTTGTTCAATTATATAAGTGGAAGGAATTAAATTTGATTTAATATAAAGAAATAAATATAAAAAATAGAATAATGAATAATAACTTGTATTTATCCCTTTTATCTATCCTATTACATTATATAGTATATAAAATATAGAATTTCCTTTTCAAATTGCAGAGTAATATTTTTTTGTCAGTTCTAAGAAGGTATAATTTCTGTACAATTAATATCTACAAAAAACTGCATCCTATTTAAAAATAACAATTTTATGAGTTTTGATAGAGGTAAACTTCATGAAACCACTGCCACAACCATGGCACAAACATGTCCATTAGCCCTAAAAGTTTTCTCAAGCCCTTTTGCATTTTATGTCTCCTTCTGTTCCTGTCCCCACTGATTTGCTTTTTTCATTTCCATGTATTTATTGTCCATTCTTAAATTTCTTAAGTGTTAGTTCACATATTTCTCCATTTTCTGTTGGGTTACCTTCTTATTGGTGGATTTAATTTTTTTTAAAACCCTAAGGACTCCTCTAGAAAACTCCTAGAACTGATAAAATAATTCAGCAAAGTTTCCAGATACAATATTAATGTATATAAATCAGGAGCTCTTCTCTATACCAACAGTGGCCAAACAGAGAATAAAATTAAGAACTCAACCCCTTTTACAACAGCTGCAAAAAAATACTTAGAAACATAGCTAACCAAAGAGTCGAAAGACCTCTACAAGGAAAACTAGAAAACACTGCTGAAAGAAATTATAGACAACACAAATGGAAACACACCTCATAATCATGGATGGGTAGAATCAATATTGTGAAAATGACCATGCTGCCAATAGCAATCTTCAAATTTAATGCAATCCCCATCAAAATACTACCATTATTTTTCACAGAAGTCAAAGAAACAATTCTAAAATTCATTTGGAACCAAAAAAACAGCCCACATAGCCAAAGCAAGACTAAGCAAAAAGAACAAAGCATCACACTACCTGATTTCAAACTATACTATAAGGCTACAGTCATCAAAACAGCACGATACTGGTATAAAAATATGCACATAGACAAATGGAACAGAGTAGAGAACCCAGAAATAAACCCAAATACAACTAACTGATCTTTGACAAAGTAAACAAAAACATAAAGTGAGGAAAGGACATCCTTTTCAATAATCGATGCTGGGATAATTGGTTAGCCACATGTAGGAGAATGAAACTGGACCCTCATCTCTCACCTTATACAAAAATTAATGCAAGATGGATTAAGGACTTAAACCTAGGACCAGAAACTATAAAAATTCTAGAAGATCACTTTGGAAAATCCCTTCTAGACATTGGCTTAAGCAAGGATGGATAGAACCCAGCTCACAGTGGGCAGTTCCAGGTGCATGGTTACCTAATGGTCATAGTTAAGCAGTTTGTCTATACCAAAGCCTAGTAACATGCCAACAGCTATTTCTCAAATAGCACATAAGTCTCTATGATAAACGGCATGACCTCACTTCCGAATGGTTCTCTCACTGGAGCTTGCCCAAAACCTCACATTGCATCTTTTCCCATGAATACCACAGTGACTGCTGACTTGTATGGCCCACGTGGTAGGACTGTTTGTAGTGAAATCTATACCTTTTATAGAATTCTTTTTTGTTCCAGGTTCTATTCAAAATTGGTATCATATGTGTCACTGGGTATAAAGTCTAAAGCAGTATTCCCAGGTGTGGACTATTTTGTGTCCAGAACTCAAGGAGGCCTTGCACTTCATTCCTTGTGATAGATAATGAGTCACAGCAACTTGTTTTTTACTTTGGAGCTAATATGCTGCCATTTTCTGATGACTAGACCTATAAGTCTTTACTAGAAGCCACAGTTTTTGAATGTTTATAAGCTTTATCTCCCTTCCACTGGACCACATGTGTTTTATCAAAGCCCAGTTTACTAGCCACCTCTTGTTCATCTGGTTGGATCAAGACAGTATCATTGATTTAATGGATAAGTGCAGTATTCTGTGGCATGTCCTGCTATTGAAGATTTCTCTGGGCTGTATTACAACAGAGTGGTAGAGTTAATATAGATCTATGACAACACTGTAAATTAATACTATTGTCTGTTCCGTGTGAATATAAACTACTTCAACTCTTCTCTCCTAATCAGAATAAAAAAGAATGAATTCACCAAATCAATGATTGCAAGCCATAAACCTCAGGTTTTATTACTATGTATTGATAACTATATCATGTCTGGTACAGTAACTGATATAAGGACAAATAATTAGTTAAGCCCAGTGTCTTCGGTCATCTATCAGTATTCACATAGATTCTGCATGGATTCATGTGGCAGAATTAAATGGAGATATAATAGAAACCATTAAACCACCAGCTGTGCATCCAAATGTGACTGTAATGGTGGTACCAATCTCCTTAATCTCCCTTGAGGTAAAATAATGGTTTTGATTTAATATCTTGGCAAGTAGAAAGCAGTTTCAGATGTTTCCACTTGGTCTTACCTACTGAGTAAGTTCTTATCCTACGGGTCAATAATATATTGGTGGGAGTTACTTCAACAGCTAAGTATAGCAATTCCACTTAACGCACTTGGGGACTGGGTAAATGCACTTGGAAACTGGGTAAGTTCACAATTGCTCTGCACACTCAATGGTCTCATTCTAATTCAGCCTTAACTATAGCTGCATTTATTATTTGGTGCCCATTAGCCCCGACTCTAAAAGGCAGCATAATAATGCTTTGGATTTTTAGGTACCAATGTCAATAACCTGTTTCCAATACTACTCAAAATGTCTGGGTATTTTTCTTTCCAAAGTGCAGTCAAACCAGGTAAATGATATTGGGTGCCTTTGGAGAAGGACTAGGGAAATCATAATATCACATTATATAACTGCCACAGTATTGCAGCGTTCTTCTTGCAAGAAGGGACCATCTCTAGTCAATAGATTCCAGATATGAAAATTGGCTCAGACCTGGGAAATTCACAGTAGATCATGACTTTTTATCAAGCCTACTGCTCTCAGATTCCTTCTCTACCATCCTTGCCTTTTTTCTTTGTACTAGATTTTAATCAGTACCCTTGTTGGCTGCCTATCTAGTTTACTTGTAGGAATGCCACTGTGATCTATTAGCCATCTCCAAAACTTCCTGAAGGTCAAGCATCCTTGGATGCTCCTCTTTCCTAGCCAGTCATTGTAGTAATTAGGGTATCCTGGCTCCTTGTGGTTAGCCCTGTGCCCCAGCTCTGTCACTTCATGGATGACAATGGTGCCAATTCTATGACTTCTTCTTCCACCAGTCCTGGTTCACAGAAAGGACCACAATGAACTTTTTCTTTTTTCCACACTGAATGTATTAATGATGCTTGTTCTTCTCTCACCATAGTATTTATAGTGGCCTCAAGAATGACCTGGGGGAGATTATTGAGTAGAAAACATGTTGCCTTGTTGGGGAGATGCCTCTGAAATGTCTTTCCAGAGTAGAGAAAATGCTAGCTCTTATTATGAAAGGGTCAGCAACCTGTCAGTTCTGAGGATCTGGGAGACATCTGCTCAGCCAATACCTTCAGGGACACTTATCCAGATGTTGTAATCTAGTGTCTCAGAATCCCACATGTTCATAACCAAGGAGGTCCTGATCTCAGAAAAACAGATCTGCTCTCTTTGAGACACAGACATCTGTAGACCTCTGCGACTCTTTTAGGTCTTCAGTCTCCAGCTTACCTATGACATGTTTAGCTATTTACTGCTTGTTGGTGGTGCTCAGTTTTTCATTCTCTCTCTGCAGGTGACTAATACAAATTAGCAATAATCAGTCAGTTCCACTGTCATTGTATGGATGATTTTCCCACATATTCCAAAAGCCAGGACCATTGCATCTGCACTGACATTCCCTTCCACCGGGATATTTTCCCAGGAAACCACGAACGAAACTTTAGCTGTTGTCTTGTGCCAGAGACTAGCTGTGCCCCATCTATCTATCCTCTTTGCCCACTGTTCAGTGAATGAACTAGTTCTAAATCCACTAAAATGTAAGTAATAGTAAATTTTGTCTGTTTCCTCAGACCACTCTCAGTAGCATTAGTGTTAATTTGGGTTCTCCAAGAGGCAGATGCTAAGATGACATAATACATCTAGGGATTTATTTGGAGAGGATGCCTATAAAACAAAATAAGAACGTAGCCAGAGGATGTAGTAAATGGTGGGAGGTAGGTGAAGCCATCAGGCCGGTAACAATGTAGGTCTGACTTCTTTGACGGAAAGAGGAAAGGGTTGTATAGAAAGTCTCAGATTGCGGTACATTTCTAAAATATTTTTGACCAGGCCCATGGGAAATCCTTGAGTTAAAGTCACCTGACACAAGAGTCCTACCTCTCATAGGAATGGGTCTGTTTAGCACCCCAGTAATTTGCTGGTAGCAGCTGTGAAAAGCATGGTCTCAGTACAGTTGCAATAGATTCATAACACCCCAACTGAGGCTGGCAATTATGTTCCCTGTAGCAGATTTGAGGTGGTCTATTTTCATGGCCACCACAAATACTTGTGCAAAAAAAATCCTAAAGAAAAATGAAAATTGTTTCAATAAATAAAGATATATTTAACCTATACAAATGAATTTCATATTATTTAATTTGAGCACTGTATTTTGTGCACATTGCATGTGATTTGTTACATCTGTGATTCTGGAAGCCTATGCTGATTTGCTAAATGTGGGAAAAAGGGGCTTTGGAATGACATTGTAGAACATTAACTAAATAATTTTGTTTTGGTTATGGAAATTTAGACTGATGTTTAGGTAAGGGGCAGGGTCGGAGATATTATACCAACAGGTGAAGGTCAAACACTGTGTGAAGGTGAACTTCCCAAATAAAAACTCAGGACTGGAGAGGATGAGAGAATAGTAAGACAGGGCTTTATTATCTAATTTCCATGCTAACATTGTAAAAGTGTCTCAGAATGTAAAATATCATCAACGATAAAATCCTAATTATCCAGGAAGGGGCTATTTCCTAGGAAGGCTCTGCTGTCTTGATGTGTCTGACTCTGGTTACTTGGGTCCTCTATCACCCTTTTCTTCATATCCATATACATCTACTTATCATTAAAAAAATTCTCTCATTCTTATGTGGATTATTTTTCTCTTCCTCCCTTCTTAATCTCTCTCTTCCTTTCTCCTGTGCCTTTAGTTTTTTTTTCTCCTTTAAGGTGATATTTGAACCATTATATAACAATCATAAGTAAGTGAAAAAGAAGAGTTGGTAGAGCTGACCAAAAATAAGCAATCAATCAGAAAGGTTAGAAGAGAACTGGTAATAATAAATGAATTTGAATTTTACTACAGAGTGAAATATAAAAAGATAGCGAGTAAGCATGAAGAAAATCTGAATACAAATCGGATTTTAATTAGTTCCCCATATTGTCAAGGAGATTTTAGCACTCTCCTGCTACTAAACTCATCTGGAAGAATCTTTCTGTTTAAATTGAAGCAACAGAAATAAAACTTACTGTTAACTGAGAATTTGTATTTTAATTAGCAGACTGGTCAAGTTGTATGACACTATATGGAAAAATACCAAAATTTATGTGCTGTCTCATAATTACATTGTAAACCACTAAGAAATACAATTTGAAATGAAGAAAAATATTGTAAGCATTCCAGAAGTAAGCTGATGAGGGCTCAACAAGCCACAACCTAAAGAACAGGAATCTGTGGCAGTCTAAACTTTCAAAAATGATTGGTTTTGATAGACATTATCACTGGATCTTCAGTTTTCATTAAACTCTGAAGCCCTATTGATGTTCTTAGTAGTTCTTACGGACTCCTCCTTTTCTTCATAAAACACAAATCAAATTAGTTTGTAATCTTAAATTGATTCTTACTCAGTTTTTTGGCCCTCTTCAGCAGTGAGCACAGTGCTTGAGATTGAATTCACCTCAGCAAAAGTTGTGAAATGTCTTCTTCAGACAGTTTACATGCAACAAATTGTGGGAAACCGAATGTATTTAATAATATCTTATGCAAAGTAAGAAGCTATTTAGCTAATTGAGAGTGGGAGTTTTTTTTTTTTAAATCAACAAGTGGGTATTTTTTGTCCAGTGTTTGGTATCTCCTGGGGCAATGTAAAATGAATAACTGAGATCCTTATAGGTTTTTCTTGGATGAGTTAAGTCTTGAGGATAATATGAGTAAGATATGAAGCTATCACTATCCTACGCTAAGAATTTCTCCTAAGGCAAGGACAGCGTCTTGCCTCTGCTCAAGAATCAGCCACGGCATTTTACCTCGTTGGTGTGCCTTTGGGAACACTGGCTAAGCTGTGCTTCTGTCACCAGTCCCTCTTAATGCTGCTGTTGCTGCTACTCCCTGTCCTCCTGCCTTCAGAAATTTTGTAGGGACTGCCATGTCAGTTTCTGCCAAACCTAAAATTAAAAGCTACACTTTTGTGGGTTTTGTCTTTGAACGTTTGTCACAGGAATCACTTTGAAAGTAACTTTAGAATTTTCATTTTTTAAAAATTATGTATTAAATGCAATACGATCTTATAAGTTGAACACTTTTGAAGGTAGTACACAGTGCACTGAAATAACCTGTGGGGAGATAATTCGTACAAAATATTGAAAATGGCCTACAGGTTTTAAAATTATTTACATTAATTGAAGCTACTCTAGAAACTGCTCAGATTCTATCCATGATTTTCATTCACTGATTATTTTAGAATTTAATATTACATTAGTTTTTGTCTAATTGAAATTGAGTGTTAAAGTTGTTGGTATAATGATTGTAAAGATTTGTTTCAAAATAAAAAAGAAAATCTGGTATAGAGGGGTTTATTTTGTGCAGAAAGTTAATATGCCGAGACATGAAATGTAACACACAAGGTAGTTGCCTTTGTTGGTTAAACAGATGACTAGTGTGCAGATAGAATGATAATTACAGTAAGAATATCTATTGGGAAACTAAAACATAAACCTAGCTAAAGCTGAGGAAAATATTCAATGGTGAATTTTGGCCATTTTTAATCTTTTAAAGTGAGAGACACATTTTGAAGTCATTATCCTGATGAAATAAAAAAAAAAGAATGCAGACTGAGCAAATTATTTTTTCATTGACATTTCAGTACTATATTGTCTATTTAGGTCATCCATTTTGGCATTAAATAGCTCCATGGTGATTAGTTATGAACTTCTGAAAGAACCCAGAAATAATTTAGAAATGCAAAGTATTATTTTTTAAATCTTCTCCTCATCTGGCTTATAGGTTCCTGGAGGGCAGGTTATCTGACTTATCTCATTGTTTTTCCTCCTTTATTCTTTGCCACTTCTCACTCCTCTTCCACTGCTCTCATACCCTGCATTTAGTGGAGTGTTTCATACAGAGCAAGATTATCCAGTTCCTCATTTTGTGATTGTTTTAGGCATTACTTACTTAATTATACAGGTTCAGAGATGGCTTGCAAAGAAAATACCAAACAAGTTGGAAAACTTATAACTCATGTTTTTATAACATTTTTTCCCCTGCAGTGTAGTATTAATGAGATAAGCTACTAAAAAAATCTAGTATATTTTTTATCTCCTGTAGTATTTAATAAATATTATTCTATGCAGTGTTGTGCTGATAAATGTTTAATAGCTACCTCTCGAAATAAAGAAAAAAGAAAGAAAGATTGATTTGCTGTGTTTGCTGATTTCCATGTTGTAAATCCTTCCGTGGCAGCTGACTTCCAGCAACCATGTAGTGTCACTGAATGGCGACTTGGGGAGAGATGTACACAACCAGCTCTTGAGAATAAAAACAAGGTAGGTCATTGCTCCACTGTTTCCCTAGCAGAAGATATTGTCGCCTTGCCCGTGTTCCTTATAACTGTACCATTTCATTGTACTCTGCCTTAAATTCCAGCTGCGAGTTTATGCATCTCTGTGCCTGAGGGTCCTCTTTGTATGTGGGTTTGGTTTTTGCCTGAGCCAGAAATGCCAAGGAATGATTTCCGTTGGCAGCAGCAATCCAACAATTCCTGACAGTAGTTGGTGCATACATTCACTAGCTCCCCTAGCTCTCTAATTGGATCAATCTGAGGTCTATGTTCTAAAATAGCTCCCATTGTTTTCCAGCAAGATGAACTTCCAGTTGTCCCCAGCAGTGAGTTTCAGGGAAACACATCCTATACTGGTTCTCTCCTCTTTTCTTTGTCACTTTCCTACTTCTTTCAGGTGTTTCCTGGAATAATCTCCTGAAAAAGCTACTTGCATTGAATCCTGTCTCAAGATCTATTTCTGCTGGAGCTCAAACCAATTCAAACTTCTGTACGCTTCAATTTCCACCTTTTGCAGATGTCTTTGAGTATGAATTGGAGTATGAATGTCTATTCAAGCCCATGTCACTATTCAGTATTTCCCATGCTTACTGGAATAAAGGTGCGAAGCTTCAGGAACTTCTCGTTCTGTCTGGTGAAAAATATCGATGTCTCATAGCACTGCACCATTAAATACTTGTACTGAGAAAATGTGGCTATCAAGTACAACCTACTTGCACACCTAGGAAAGACAAGTTCTGACTTTTTTGTTGTCACTTTTTTTTTTTTTTTTTGAGATGGAGTTTCGTTCTTGTTGCCCTGGCTGGAATGCAGTTGCATGATCTCGGCTCACTGCAAACTCCGTCTCCCAGGTTCAAGTGATTCTCCTGCCTCAGCCTCCTGAGTAGCTGGGATTATAGAAGTCCACCACCATGACCGGCTAATTTCTGTATTTTTAATAGAGATGAGGTTTCACCAAGTTGGCCAGGCTGGTCTCAAAACTCCTGACCTCAGGTGATCTGCTTGCCTCGGCCTCCCAAAGTGCTGGGATTACAGGTGTGAGCCTCTGCGCCTGGCCTGTCACGTATTATTGGAGGAAATGTGAAGAATTGAGGCTGAGCAAAGGGACTGCACCTGGAAGGACGAAGGCTAAAGAACAGAACAAGAGTGGCATGGAAAACATTTTATTGATATAAATGGAACCGTATTTTTTGAGGTGTTTTTAGACATACTTTCCATGTTCTTATTTTTGGTTCCTGCTTTTTTTTCTTTTTGTCTTCTACGCACAATTACTTCCCTAAACTACTCATATGTATGATTTCATTTCATTTTGTTTAACTTTTCTGCTCAAGTTTTTTTAAAATGTAAAACCTAGGCAGAAATATATGCTCACAAACTAAAATTTTAATGTCCATCTCCATCTTCAAAATGGGAGAAAATATTCACCATGAAACTGAAGAAAGAATCTGGAAGTGTTTGACTTACAAAAATATACCACTCATCTTTCAACTTATCCCTAATAATTATTGCCTTCTCCCCAACTGGTGATGCAAATAAAATAATAATAGGAGAAACAATTCAAGGGAGAATAAGCAAATAAATATTGTTAAGTTTTTCTTCATCTTGTGATGTGTGTGATGCTTGAGTATGATAGAAGAGATGTCATCTGTGTGGTGACATTAGAGCGCTGGCTCAGAATTGCCTTCATTCTTCTCATGTGTTATGGGAGCTATAAATTCAACAGTGAATAGTAGCAACAAGAAGTGACAAGTGCAGTTCAGCTTACAAGACTGGTTTTCAGTGTTGTCCGTGGCATTAAGTTCTGGATTCACCAGGAACCTGAAAGTCACCATGTATCTTGTGAAATTAGTTTACTGATGCACAAAGTGAGGACCCTTCCTAAGGTACTAGGAAAAATCAGACAACTGTACATTTTTGAGGCCAAAATTAAATCTTGAAATAAGGTAGTTTGTTAAGGCACAATTTTCTCTGGCATGTTAGCTATTCCAATTACAAGTAAAATTAAAATAGCATTTTTTTTTTTTTTCACTCAGAGCTCTTGAGGCAGCTTTCAAGAGCACTTAGGCTATGGCAGAATAAGGGCTCGGCTGCTGTGAGAATATATGTTTAATTAGTGAATATCGGATGAAAGAAGAAATTGGCCAAGAAGTACATGAAAGAGTCAGGGACCATACGAATTAGTCAGGTTATTTTTGATATATTGAGTTGTTGAATAAGTAAGCCATTCAATGCCATCATTTTTATTCTTTTGGTAAAAATTTCCCAAAACAGAAAATGGCCAATAGACGATATTGTTGGAACTGAAGGTTTGTAATGGAATTAGAGTAACAGAAAATAAAATCAACTTCTTTTAGGGAATTTGTATTTATGTTTTCTACGTTATGAAGGATGACACTGTTTAGGATTATGTCAGCTGAAATTAAATGCCATTTTATCATTAGATGTTTACCACCAATCCTCATTTATAAATGATGACTAAAGTGGCTCTTGTTTCTTAGGAAATTGTTCTTTTCTATGACTGCAATTATGACCAATTGCCAAATAAAAGGAAGCAGCAGATAATTTATTAGTTGATAGAAAAACAAAAGAAGTTTTCTGCAAGTAGTAAGAGTAAGTATTGTGTTATAATGTGACACTGAGTAAGTAATGCAATTTAATTTTCTACTATTGGATACATTTTGTTATTTAAGTGTAGTTCAGTATCCAGATGTATTTTAGAAGAGATGTTTTTTAGAGTCACAAAATAACAAATGTTCACGAAAAAGTATAACCATATATATGGTATGTATATTGTACCATATACATACGTGTGTGTGTGTATGTGTATGTATGTACGTGTGTGTGTGTGTGTGTATATATATATATATATTTATATATGAAAAACCCCAGCATAGTACTGTGTCAACTTTAGGATCCTTCAACTGAAGACAGATGTAGAGCACTTTGAAGATATACAGAAAAGAAGTATCATTAATGGACTGGCACATTAGGTGACAGTATTGGTCTAGGCAGACTTTTTTCCTTTGGTTCCTTTCCAGTTTCTAGATTTCCCCTGCCTTATCCCATACCTAGCCCCTTGTACCTTTTTTCTATACAGCTATTAACTCCTATTTCCACAACTTAGATATTTCCCAATAGAATTTTAATATCCCTAAAGAAATATTTGTTAGTTGGATATTTGGAGACATGAGTGTCACATGACCTGAAACTTTGTGGGTAGGAATTTTATTTTCAAATGTATTCAGATCAGTCTCTGATTAGCCAAGTTCAGACAGTCATAGGGAGATCATTCAAGAGTGAGAGGCCCATAAACAATCTCCCAGCCCACTATTTTATTTTCATCAAGCCAACATTTGTAGCTTAACCATCCATGAGGAAAGAACCCTGAGGAATCATAGAAAGGAGCAGATTGAGCTCACAGAATTGCTGAATGGTGAAAAACTGATTTTCATTTCTAATGAAGGCACAAAAACACAGGGGCTTAAAACTAATACCTGAGAGTTCTGAGATTTAAGTTATACGTAGTAAAGGCTTAGAAGAGCCACTTAGAAGCCAACATTCCTAAAATGTATTCTCCTTCTTTTCTTTAGTTTTCCAATCTTATTTATTAGCCTTTAGTCTTTTCTCTTTTGTTCATTTTGAAACCTTGGTCCAAGTAATCACCATCCAAATAATTGCCAATATAGCTCTTGGTCAAACATTTTCTCTCTTTAAACAGGTGGCTTGCCAACCAATTTGCTATAAACGTATTTATTTTTTCTTATTTTCTTTCCTTTTTCTTCTGTCTGCCTTACAGCTACAGAAACTTGAAAGGGTCAGAGTTTAGGCCTAGTTTTTCCCTTCCATTTCCTTTTTACAAAATTTCATTTCTTTAAACTCATTCTACAGGACATTTCTTTCTTGAAAAATGAGACAGACTGTGTTAAGCACTGTCCATTACTACTGTATTCTTCTGTTTCAGCATTGTAAAATATACTGAATGCCATGTTCTATTGTGGATATGTCAAAACAAAGAGAGATAGCAGTTTAAGCCCTCTGTTCATTTCCTCTCTATTATACTTTGAAGTATTCCACATTTTGAAATAGTTTTCAATTCATGAAAGAAAATTAAAAACCCGTATCCTTTTGTCCCTTTCAGCAAAACAAGGGAGTCACTTTTCGTTTAACCAGCTTTACTATAAAAAAAAAAAAAACCCTAAAAATAAAAACTCTTTGTGTGTGTATGTGCGTGTGTGTTTGTGTATGTGTTAAAGACCAAACAAACATGGTACAATGCCTGCTATTATCTTGGGAAATTAGCTGTACAGCATTCAAAGGCTTTCTTCCAAGTTCTCCAAATTCATTTATTTGGGTTTTGAATAGAAATTTGTCTGGCCAAACAACTGTATGAATCAGAGAGGATATTTTTTTTCCCCCCTCAGAAATGACCCTTGACATCCCCAGTCCTGCTGTCTATCTATACATGTCTGTCTGGGTAACCCTATAGAGACTGGCGTCACGGGACCCAAGTTTTTGTAACAAAGAAAACAATCTACTTTTACCTTTGGAATCTCATCAAGAACCATAAAGAAAACACATATTCAGGCAAAATGCAGTTCATCGGGAAAAGGGTTTTAGGGAATGTTTTTAGCAAGGACGGTCTTATTAATAATGTGAATAGCAACTTAGACATGATGTTGTAGTCCACAATAAATCAAGCGAAGGGGTTCAAACATGACCACTGGCAATGTATTTCAGAGTTATTACGCACAGAATGAATCAGAGCAATGCTCATGGCTACTTTCAAACTTCTCCCAGCCTTGGATGGGAGCTGATGTAATGAGCAAATCCAAAGACTTTTTCGATTTTCAGGATGAATGATAAAAAGAGTTTATAGAACAGGCAAAGTGATATATTAGGAGATCATCTGGCATAGGGTGGGCATCTGCTGATGGGATACGAAAGATAATTGGGAAACTCCTGAGCATCTCAGATAGTGTAGTGGAAAGTATGCTGATTCAAGCATCAAACAGACAAGATTCTGATGCAATCTAGCTGTACAGTTTTGGTCAAGTTGCTTAACATCTGTGAATCACAGTTTTCTCAACTGTAATATTAATCTGAGGTAGAATTATCTGCTTTTTGTGCTGAATTGGATATGAAAAGTAGAATAGAAAGGCATAAAAGGGTTTGCGTTTGAGTAACTGTAAACATAAAAGTATCTGTTGGTTAGAATAAAGAACTCTGGAGGAAGACTAGGTTTGATGTGAGAATATTTTGGTATACCGTCCATCTTGTAGTTGGATGACATCGCATCACCCAACTAGAGATATAAAGTCAGTCATTGAATATATAAGTCCCAAACTCAGAGAAGTGGTCAGAGCAGGGTATAAGTATTTGGAAGCCATTGTATTGGTAGTGACTATAGCTACAGTACAGATGAACGCTCTTTGGAGGTGAGTATAGAATGAGAAGAAAAGACCTTGAGTATTTTGATATTCAAAGGCTAAGTAAAAGAGACTGAGCCAGAAGACAGACTGTCAAAGTTTGGCCAAGAAAGTGGAGTATCAGGACTTCATGTCTAAAACACCAAAAGCAACGGCAGCAAAAGCAAAAATTGACACATGGGATCTAATTAAACTAAAGAGCTTTTGCACAGCTAAAGAAACTACCATCAGAGTGAACAGGCAACCTACAGAATGGGAAAAAATTTTTGCAACCTACTCATCTGACAAAGGGCTAATATCCAGAATCTACCAAGAACTCAAACAAATATACAAGAAAAAAACAAACAACCCCATCAAAAAGTGGGGAAAGGATATGAACAGACATTTCTCAAAAGAAGACATCCATACCGCCAACAGACACATGAAAAAATGCTCATCATCACTCGCCATCAGAGAAATGCAAATCAAAACCACAATGAGATACCATCTCACACCAGTTAGAATGGCAATCATTAAGAAGTCAGGAAACAACAGGTGTTGGAGAGGATGTGGAGAAATAGGAACACTTTTACACTGTTGGTGGGATTGTAATCTAGTTCAACCATTATGGAAAACAGTATGGCGATTCCTCAAGGATCTAGAACTAGATGTACCATATGACCCAGCCATCCCACTACTGGGTATATACCCAAAGGATTATAAATTACTCTACTACAAAGACACATGCACACGTATGTTTATTGCGGCACTATTCACAATAGCAAAGACTTGGAATCAACCCAAATGTCCATCTGTGACAGACTGGATTAAGAAAATGTGGCACATATACACCATGGAATACTATGCAGCCATCAAAAAGGATGAGTTTGCGTCCTTTGTAGGGACATGGATGCAGCTGGAAACCATCATTCTTAGCAAACTATCACAAGAAGAGAAAACCAAACACCGCATGTTCTCACTCATAGGTGGGAACTGAACAATGAGATCACTTGGACTCGGGAAGGGGAACATCACACACTGGGGCCTATCATGGGAGGGGGGAGGAGGGAGGGATTGCATTGGGGAGTTATACATGATATAAACGTCATGCACATGTACCCTAGAACTTAAAGTATAATAAAAAAAAAAAAAAAAAGAAAGTGGAGTAAACTCAGGAGAATGACAAAAAACTCAAAGGAAGAGAAAACTTTAAGAAAAAGACTGTGCTCAACCGTATCTCAATCAATTTATTTCCGTGTCTTCCATGAACACATATTAGAAGCCAACACCACTTATCACATGAGCTATTGCAGTAACCTCCCAAATTATATACTTATTTACAATCAATTTTCCACAACATGGCCAATAACACTGCATTTTGAATTCCAAATTTTGTCATGTTATTTATCTGCCTAAAATGCTATAATGCCTCACATTTCTTACAGGACAAAAGTAAATCCTTAATAGGTTCCACCAGGCCCTGCAAGATCTGGCCCCTGATCATTTCTACAGACCTGTCTCGTACTGCTATGTCCTCCCCGTGTCAGCCTGGGCCTCCTTCAATTTCTTAAGTGTTCTGTGCTCTCCTCTGCATACTGGCTTTTCACATGCACTTTCCTGGCCTAGAACGCTAGTCATTTCCCCCCGTGCTTTGGTCTAGGATATCTTACTCACCCTTCAGAATTCAGACAGAAAGTCATTTTTACAGGAATCCTTCCCTGACCTGCAAATTACAAAGCTCCTTGTATTTTGTTTTTCTTTTCTTTTTTTCTTAACCTTGTAGCCTTTTTGTCGTGGGATATGGGTAATATCTGACTCATAAGTCAGGCTCTACAGTACATTAGGACAAGGACATTGTATTGTCAACGGCTGTATCCTCAGTTCCTAGAATAGTGCATGGCAAATGCCAGGTTGTTAATAAGTAATAGTTACACTAATGCTTAAAAGGATATTTCACATTCTATTTATATTTAAGCATTAAATATGTATTTATTAATGCTTAAATATAGTTACTATGTATTTATTAATGCTTAAATATAGTTAGAATGTGAAATATCCTGTTAATCATTGATTTTTGTTCATCTACTGTAACACGTTGGAAAAACCTAGAAGATATGTGAAATAATTAATTTTAATGAAGTGCTAGGATGTTATAACTTATTGATACTAAATGAACACATGCATAGGGAAATGGCTATTTACACGCACAGGGATTACTCTGACATTTAAAATACTTCCAACGTAATTTGTTACAGAGAAAATAAGGAGGTCAATAAAAGGTCTAATCAAGTTTTCTTATTTATTTTCTTCACTTTTTATTCCTTCCTTCCTTTTCTTTCCTTCTTTTTTTTTTTTTTTGGTAGAGGATAGAGTACTATATTTCCCATTATATGGGTGGTATAGACTAGCTATTAATATTACCACTATATTTTAATATTAAAATGTGGAGGAATTAGAAATATTCAGAGTAGAGATGTTTAGGATGCTTATGTGTGTGTTCATACATATCTATATGTTTTTCACCAAATCATCTTATTTCTTCTTAATTAATTGCTTTATTTCCTAGAGTAATGGGACATGTTGAACATATAACTGAATCCTGTTGCAACAAGCTGAGTTTCAGGGGTCACTAGTCCTGTTATGCAGAGAAGAACAGGCCTTGATTGGATCTGGCAGGCCATCTGTTATACCTCAGGTGTCCTAGCAGCCTCATTTCCTGTTTAGGTGAGTCAACAGATCTAACATATGTGTCATACTTTTGAGAAATCAGCTTCCTTTATAAATGACTAGAAGGACATAATTAGTGAATACTCTACTGGAGAAAAATCACTGACACTAAAATAATATCTTGATTAAAACTTATTATTAATACCTATTTCTTTTGTCTCTTTGGTTGTCCTGTTTCTTTTGTTTTGTTTTGTTTTAACACCTTAAATCCTAGTGGCATGAAGCAACGACAACTTTATTATACTCACAATTTGGGGAGTCATGAATTTGGACTGAGCACCAGCAAGAGCAGCGTGTGTCTGTTCCACAATGGTTGGGGGATCAAGTGCTGGCATCTCTCTGTCCATCCAGCCTCTCCTCATGACTGACATGGGAACCTGTCAGGGAGGTAGTGGAGTAAGTGGAGTAAACTCTGGAGAATGGCCCCAGCTTTCTGCTGTGAAATCCTTCCAAGAGACCAAAGGAGAAGCTTCAAAGCTTCTTATGACTTTGCAAGTCACACTGTGTCACTTCCACTTTCATATTATGGATACAGTAGTATCCCATTTTCAATGTGGTAGGGTCTGAATACCAGGAGGTGTGATTTTAAAAGGCATCACTTTCGGGACTAAGATACTTTAGTCACATCAATATCTTTGAATTACTACTTTTCTCTCTGTGTGCCTTCATGCATATTAATCCTTACATTTTGCTTGAGATGCAAGAAACAAAGCAATTACTACTATGATTTCCACTATTAAAACAATGAATGAATTTAAGGTGCTTCTTTGAAGAAAGCCATAACAATACTGAAAAACTTGGAAATAAAACCAATTACTTATATACTCTTATCTGCTCTCCTGAGAGCTAGATAATCTTTTCCTTTTGATTTAAGTATTATATAGTCTAAGGAGAAACATTAATATTTTACATACTATATCCAGTGTTACTACCAAGTTTAGAATTGTTACCAGGCTGAGAAAATCATGATAATAGAATTCTGAAATGATACGGTATGCCATGTAAGCAATACCCTCCTGTTGAACATAACCAAGGGCAGCATATTTCCCCAAAAGCTTTGTTCTTTCTTGTATTCCGAGTGAGCTACAGAATAAAAATAAACATTTTATTTTTTTCTATTTTCTTACAAGAAATAGTGCATGAACGAAATCAACAATTAGAATCAATGAATTTATTGTAACATCCTTTTCAGATGTATAAATGAGGAATTTTATAGGTTATAAATTTTATATAGAATATCTTAGAAAAAAGTGGAGGTCTAGCTTTCCTTCACCGGTCACGGTTTTTGCCTTTTTCTTCCCCTGAAACATTATAACAAATTTAAACCTAGACTCTGTTTGCACAACATAAAGACTATGCTTATAATGCAAAACAGAAGAGTTGCCATGGTAATTTCTTCACTGTACGTACCAAATCAAAACAGATATATCAGGCCTCACTGTGTAGACTTACTCTAACAGAACTCAACAAGTATTATTGAGTGCTCACTATGTGTCAGGAACCATACCAAGGCCTGGAAATATTTAGATAAATATGACATAATCCCTTCCATCAAACAACTTACATTCCAGGATAGACAATCATGTAGACAAATAAATACAATATGCTGTATTAGGTACTCAACAAATGCCATAGCGAACAAGACAAAGGAGTCTTTTTTTTTTTTTTTTTTTTTTTTAGCTGGTTGTAGGAGGTGAGGAGGAGTTACAGAAAGGAGGAAACATTTTGGCCTGCATTTTTATCCCCAAAAGACATTTACAAATATATAAGCAAACAGAAAAGTTGTTTTAGATTTAAACAGAGTTAAGACTTTTTCTGATATTAGGTTTTAAAATGCAACACTAACTTCTATCCAAATTAGAACTCATAATATATCTAAAAGCAGTTGTGCTATCTCAAAGATAGTGATGAAGCGAATGATAAATGGGGCAATGATAGATCTTCTAATACATTATATATCTTTCCATATGCCAAAAAAATAAAAATTCAATAGTCAACATAAGAGCAGGATCATAATATTCATGAATGGAGAAAACATACCTTGTTAAATATTATCTAGCTTTCATTCAAGAATGTCCACCTAGTATTGATTTAAATTTTCACTTTTATATGAAGATTACTGAATATTTTGAATTTTCAAAAAGTCTTACATAAGATTTTTAATGTATGTAAAATTTATATGTTTTTGTTTCGGGGAAAAGAACATTCAACTGCTTAGTTATTTAGAATGGAACCCATTTTCTTTCTTGCTATTTTCTCTCTCTCTCTTCCTCTCTCACTCTCTCTCTCTTTCTACAAAATTCTGTCACTCTACTTTATACCAAGTCTGGATCTTTTTGTAGTCTTAAACACCTTCTAAAAGTTCCTGGACTATTTGATTTCTCATTATATATTTTTAGGAGAGAGAAGGCATTTTTTTTTCTCCAGTATTTCCAGGCAACATCATAAATTTTCAACTGAGTGAATAGGATTCAATCTCATGCTTATCCTTGACCCAATTAAGATGGACAGAGGAAGGGAATGTCCAGTTGGCTTAGCACAAGTCTAATCTGCCACTGCAGGATTTGGTGGGAATTTATCTTCCCAGAATGGAAATCAGGGTTATTTTAAAAAGAATGTGGGGAATGAGTCTGAGGAGGCAATCAATAATCATCCACTATACATATATATACACTATCAAACTTTTTATATATAGTATATATGTAATACATAATACTATATATAATAAGTAATATAATACATAATACTGTATATATAATATATTCTTTATATATAAAGTTTGATAATTTGAAAGGCTTGAACTTTTTTGACTCTTGGTACTAGATAACAAAGCAAAAACTAAAGGTTCCATCTTATGTGGGTTGTTCCAATGCAATAGTGATGTAACTGATGGAAAGATATGAACACTCAGCCAAAAGATACACAGTCACTTACATGGAGAAAGGATTAAAAACAACAACAACAACAACAACAACAACAACAACAAAATCTCACTGAGACAGCTGTACAGAGCTGAAAACACAGTAACTTCTGGCGGATTGGAAACATCCCTTTGCTTTAGGTCTCAGCAAGCTGCTACCTCTGCCAGTAGGACTACCTGACAGGGTTGAAGACACCATCAGAATCTTCAAAAAATTCCCTTTCCCCTTTTCACGGGGATTTATATATTCTGTTGGCCCCTTTCAAATAATCAGGAAATTGACTGTCAAGTTCTTACTCACTGAACGCTTACTGGAGATACGTGAAAGGACAATTTTTCCCTCATTTCAAAGTGACTAAAACTCCAGTGAGAATAAAAGTCTCAGAGTTTCCAATCAGAGATGATTCTTATATCATTTTCCCACTGTACTGTTTTTTCAAATTAAAAACCTGAGTTTTAGCCCTGCCTGAAACCTGTTTCTGCATCATTATTATTTAGAAACATGCATATTGTTTTCCTTATTTTTGGCACATTAAGCTTTTTTTTTTTTAATAGAGACGGGGTTTCATTATGTTGGCCAGGTTGGTCTTGAACTCCTGACCTCAGGTGATCCGCCCCGCTCAGCCTCCCACAGTGCTGGGATTACAGGAGTGAGCCACCGCTCTCAGCCTTGTATGTGTTTTTATTATTTTTATTATTTTTTGTTTTTTGAGACAGAGTCCTGCTCTGTCGCCCAGGTTGGAGTGCAGTGGCGCGATCTTGGCTCACTGCAAGCTCTGCCTCCTGGGTTCAAGCGATTCTCCTGCTTCAGCTTCTCGAGTAGCTGGGATTACAGGTGTGTGCCACCACGTCTGGGGCACATATTAAAATACAAAATGGATGATAAATATTATCTTTGCCCTCTGATAAATATTAATTTATCTTCACCCCCTTTGGAATCTTTAATAGATTGTAAATGATACAACTGGGTATTTTTATATTTTGAAGATTGCAATTTTAACAATAACTCTAAAAAGTAATTGTAGAACATTGGAGTTAAATATATATTTTAAATTACCTGAAATCTGATCATCTAAAGATAATCATTATGATATTTTTTAGGACCACAGTACATATATAGGGCTTAGTACTCAGTAAATGCTCAATAAATAGATATATTTTTGTATTTGAATGCTGAGTGAACACAAATAGTATATATAATCGCTTATAAAAATATGCTGATATTCATCTTTGAATATGCAAAGCTTAGTTCTTTTGTAAACATTTCCTTTATCAAGCTTGATTAAAATGTAAAACAAACCAAACACGATGTACACTGCAGTATTTTCCAAATTGTTATCTTCTGATGGGAATTCACACTTTCTCATTCTATTTGTATGATGCCATTTTAATCATATGTCACTGCCTAAGCAATGGGTGCCTGAGTGATTGTGCCTACAGGAACACATGGCAGTGATGGGGGAGGGCAGAAGGAGATTCTCAATTTATTATGACTCACTCAGGCATTAAACATGACATTCCTGGACAAGGACTATATTATCGTCCACTTGTCACAAGCACTAATTCCTGATCTATCACAGGAGTTTTCTTGACAAGCCACTTCGGAAAAAAATAACTCTATTCAGAAGGTCAACAGTTTAATTTAGAAAAAGGTGAAGCAATGGAGAGTGGTTCATGCTGAAAAGTCTGACCTGGCTCTTGTATTTTGTGATACAGAGAATATCTAATGGTAGAAAAGAGGGAGTAAGAAAAATTCAGAAACTTCCTAGGTATAAATCAGTATCCATCATTTGGGTGTACCTTAAGGTACATTCTGGAAGTTTTCAGGGGAACACTTTATTTTTCAGTGGTATTTGGTGAGCTATTGCAACCTTCCCAATACATTGAGAAAGGAAGTATGTTCTTTTCTTTTTTTTTTCCTGGGCAAAAGTTTATATGTGTTTTCCTTATATGGGCAACATCCTTGGAATTCATTTTCTTATTCTTCATAGTGGATCTAAGGTATTTAAGTTAAAATGAAATTAGGAGAGAGTAAAGGAAAGAAAAACCCTCTTACAGTCATTAGCCTTGTGTGAATGACAAAAAGGAAGGTCTGCGTAGGGTGCCATGAAGTGCTTGCTAAGGGAAGGATAAACCATCACATTTGCAAAGAAATATGTCTGTAAGTCTCATGTGGTGGACTGAATGGAGGGGGAAAAAGAAAGGGAAATATAGTGAAAGAATGTCAAATGACCGTCTTTCACATAGTCCCTTAACATAGTGAAAGAAAGGAATAAGTATGAATGTGTGAGAAAAATATATGTGTCTAAACTGAACTCCAGTATTTACCAGCCTTGTAACTCAGGACACCTTTGTATTTAATTACCCTTAACTATAATATGTGGTTAGTAATAGTGACTACCACATGGTTTTTTAGGGATCCAATGAGTTAATGTATTTAACGTGCTAAGATCTTTAAATGAATAATTGAATCATACTAAAAGTTCAATAAATGCTACTTTTTATTTGCACATTTTGACATGACTAACAGGAGTTGGGAGAAAAATAAAGTAGGAAAAACATGAGACATCTGTAATATAAGTAAAATCCCAGTAGTCTAGTACATTCATGTTAATCTTTTCAAAACAAAACAAAACAAAAACAAAAGAAAGCTTTTACTTCCACACCAAAAAGAAAGAGATATCTGCAGGAGTAGTGTATACCCATTTTAGACATCTTTCTCTGATTAATCAGCAAAGCTCACAGGTTTAATTTGGTCTCAGAGAAACAGAAATCTTTCCAGATGGGTTAGAATGCCATGTCACTGCTTGGTCACTTGAGTCTTATAATTGACTAGACGTTAGAGTTATCAAACAAATCCACGTGCTACTTTGAATCCACGGTAAAACCAGATAAGAGAATTACTGAGGAGGTCTCTGTGATTTTAAGACTGCTTATCTTTTTTTAATAGATTCATTTTTGGGGAAATTCACCTTATTCTACTGCATTCTGATGAAGACTAAATACCTGACCACAGGTGAAGCAGTGACCACGCACCCCAAGGTCTCTAGTAAAGTACGATGTCCATCATGAACTAATTGTTATAGAATCTACCCAGTGGATGTTTAAGTGTATCTTTCAGCATTTCAACATTGAGTAGTATATACAGGACCAGGATTGCATAAACTGTGAAGTTAGACATCTGGGATTATACCAGTTCTTATATAGAACGCAAAATCTTTAGCCAGATGATAGAGGGCTTGAAATTAATAATTTGGGACAGAAGTTTTTGAAAGGGTTATGGGGATGAGAACTTTGGAATAAATCCAGAATGAAAAATGTTCATATCCAATATGAATATTTACCCGAATATCATCTCTATAAAGTGTCTCAATCAAGTGGGTGGACTAACCTATTCCACAGAGAACATCCATCTTCTTCCTTCTGTAAACCTGGTGCTCACTCAATGGCCTAATAAACAATGAGGCCTTGAAGTCATTCTTTATTAAAATAGCCTGCATTTCCCACTTGGCTATCATCACTGAGGAGTGTCCAATTTATCAGAAACTACCAGCCCCTGCTATGGCTTATAAATGGTGGGGACTAGACAGCTTCTTAGTAGTGGTGCTATGATGTGGGTACCTTCTGTCATGAAACCGTCATCATCATAAATCATTATTCTGAATTTGGATTAAATCTACCTCCTTGTCATCCTTCTTCCAACTTCATCATCGGTGGGCTTTTGAGTCTTCATTGTGACCACATATATGTGTATATATTGTAAATTATTAAATTCATAAACTACATTTTCAACCAACCACAAACCCTTGACTGCTAAGACATTTCCTCATTTATCACCAAATTTAGGTCTGATAAAATACACAGATAGATTATGATGTTTCAGTTCTGCCTAAAGAAATGTGAAAACCGCAATGAAGATATTCAGATGAAAAGAGAGAAATTCATCCCGTCATTTACATTTCTATATATCAAAATATTACGTGAGATGTCAGTAGAATGTTAAAAGAATGGAAAAATTTGGCTGGACATGATGGCTCACGCCTGTAATCCCAGTACTTTGGGAGACCGAGGCAGGCGGATCATCTGAGGTAAGGAGTTCGAAAGGAGCTTGGCCAACATGATTCCGTCTCCACTAAAAATACAAAATTAGCTGGTTGTGGTGGTGGATGCTTATAGTTCCAGCTACTGGAGAGACTGAGGCATGAGAATTGCTTGAACCCGGGAGGTGGAGGTTGCAGTGAGCCAAGATGGTGCCACTGCACTCCGGCCTTGGCAACAAGAGCAAAACTCTCTCTCAAGAAAAAGGAAAAATTTGATTTTTAACAGTACATTTGTTGTCATAGGTACATAGACACTTATCTTACCATAATTTAGACAGTATTAGGTGTTCTAATGATAAGTTATATACACTATAAATAGTGTTTTACCCTAGAAATTAGTTCTGAAATGCAACGTACATAAAGACACCTGCTTACCTGTTCTTTTTAATTCTGTGGCATGATTCAAAGATGAAATACGATTTTTCATGCTCTGATTTCCCAAACACGCCTGTCCTTGAATGTCACTTTCTAAATGATGATTAAGGAAACAAACACAGTCTTCCACAATAAAAAGGTATTGAAGAAGTGACTTTTACCCATGTTACTTCAAAGCAAAATTGACTAGCTGCAGGACAATGAATATTACTGCTCATAAAGCCACCATTGAACACAATATATCAAAAGCCCAACATATTTCTCTTCAATCAATGTCTGCCCTCCAATATATAATTCCTATTGAGTTTATCATTTACAGATCTATTTAGGAGATTTATAGTTTGGCCAAAGCTCATCTCTGTGAAAGAGATTATTTTTAGTAACAAAAGACCATGTTTGTATAATAATCTTAAATGTGATATATACCTTCTGAAGTCACATTTATATACGAACTTAGAGTTAACAGTTTATGTCTGATAATTTTAAATGTATAAAATTATAGAATTATTAGATTAAAATGGACCTTACACATCACAGATTCCTTTGGCCAGCTTGCTATTTGAACTCTTTCTATACCACCTTTATGAAATAATTTGTCTATGCTATGACTCTTCTAGTTGATTAATCAATTATCTAGGCAGCCTCTCCTATTTTGGAATATTTAATTATTTGTTTTTATTTTTAACTGGTTGGAAATTTCTCTTTCTATAATTTCCATTTATTAGTCCTAATTCTTCCTTCCTCTACAGGAAATTGCTTCAGATATTTGAAAATTGTTGCTATGTTCTTCTAAGTGTTCTCTTTTCAAAATTAATGTTTTGGGTTCTCCGACTTCTTCTATTATATTGACTCAAAGAATACATTATTTCTTGATAACGACATTTTTATTTCTCTCTTTTGGAGATTTTGTTATATTTTATTCCTAAAGCCACGGATAACTATAAAAGAACAATTCATTTTATCATGTAGTACACACATATAAATCTGGATGCTTAGGGTTTTGTGGACCAGTATTCTATGTAGTGGAAAGGATTATTCACTTTGTTACTATTTTATGAATGCTATAATGTCATGTCATATATTATAATTATATGAATACATCTATGCTCCTTAGTTCCTTTCTCAATACTATTACCTCATGACAAGTTCCAGGAAAGAGGAGATCAGGAACATTTATTATACATTTTCCCTGGTTAGTAGGCTCCTGAGTCTCTTTCAAAAGAAGGTTTTAGAGGAGCCATATTTTGTAACACAAAATCAACCTGGAAAAAACCCCCAGCATATCTTACCTAGGAAACCTTATCCATATGCTCTATTTGAAGTGAACAATGTAACTTTAAAGGCCTCATTTTGAATGGATGCTTCAAGGAAATCTAGAGCAGAAAGAGGCAGGGTCTCTATTGAATGTAGCTCCATTTTGTTTTGTTTTTAAAGAAAAACCCAGACTTCACTACCATGCAATAGATCCATGAAAAAAACAAAACACGAAAAACTCACTAGTACTTCATAAATGTATACAAATAGAAAAATCAGTGTTATCATGGCAAAATAGACACGAACATGTGTTCCAAATCTTATGAGGATGAAGAGAAATTACCAGTAGGAAAAAGAAAGGCTAATGAATTTCAAGTTTAGATTTTTCACTTTTCTTCTTACCCTCATGCTCATCACTCTCAAATACTTTTTGACAAACAAGGGCATTTTTAAAATAATCATTTTATCAACATCAAGTCAGAGCATTCATATTGATACATTCCTATTATTTAATCATCGGACCTTAAACGTTATACTAATAGTCTCAATGATGCACTTTATGGAAAATTGATCCATTGCTAAATCACACATTACAATTGTGTCAAAGTCTGGAAATACTTCCAGGCTTTCCCTGACTTTTCTCATGTTGACACTTTAAAATCCACCATAAAATACTCCTCAGTTTCGGTTTGTCTTATATTTCCTTGTAATCACAAGATTCAGGATATTCATCTGTGGCAGGAATAATCATAGAAAGTATGTTGGGCCTTCCTCATCTGCATCCTCTCAGGTGGCACACAATTCTGAGTTGTTTCATTGGATATAATGTTCTGTTTAATTATTTGATTAAGATGGTATGTATCAGACTTGTCCAATGTAAATTGCTGTTTTCTCCTTTGTGATTGATATCTATTTTGATGTCAGTTACCTTGAATTCATGCAAATATTCCATTTACTAGAAATTTTAAAATTGATTAATATCAGTATGAATTTATGATTTTCTATTTTGTTCAGTGTGATTTAACCTGTTACTGTGTGCATTTATTTTCTTATTTATATTGTATCTGATACAATTAATAGTTGCTCTTTTTTTTTTTTTTTTTTTTTTTTTTTTTGAGATGTAGTCTAGCTCTGTCATTCAAACTGGAGTGCAGTGGCATGATCCCGGCTCACTACAATCTCCACCTCCCGGGCTCAAGAGATTCTCCTGCCTCAGCCTCTTGAGCGGCTGGGATTACAGGCACGCACCACCACGCCCGGCTAATTTTTGTGTGTGTGTGTGTTTTTAGTAGAGACGGGGTTTCACCATGTTGGTCAGGCTGGTCTCCAGCTCCTGACCTCGTGAGTCACCTACCTCAGCCTCCCAAAGTGCTGGGATCACAGGCCTGAGCTACCGTGCGTGGCCAATAGTAGCTCTTTCAAGCCAAAACTGGATTCCTTTTAACACGACCTGACTCTGTTTTGTGTGTGTGTGTGTGTGTGTGTGTGTGTGTGTTTTAGCAAGTCTATTAGAGAAGTAAAGAAACAAAATAATAACTACTCCTTAGGCAGAGCAGTGACAACCACACTGTATTTTGAGTACATTTTTGCTTTTTGACACTAGCAGATATTCCAGTTTCCTCCTGTATTTTCTGTGCCTTAGCCCTAGAACCCAGCATCTCTTCAAGGGGTTCTTGCTCCTTTTAGTGGAAAATTGTATTTAGAAGCCCACACTCAGCACCAGGTACACTCTTTGTTATCGAGATTATGCTGCTCACACATCATCTCAGTGGAGAGTTAGGGGATAAACATGTGCATATACATATATACATACTTAATTGTAAACATACATTGTATTTATTTATATATAAATATAAACATGTGTAAACATATATACCTTTACGTTGTATTTAGTTTTCCACTTCTCTGTCAAAAACATTGAGTTCACAGTATCTCCAATTCTAATCCAAACACGCAAGGTTCATTCTAATTTTCTTCCTTTTCTTATTGTAACTAACTTGCTCCTCTCACAGTGACAAACCTGTTTCTATTGTACTGAGGATATTAATACTTTGATTAATTCTTCTGTATGTAACCAATCTCCCATCTCCACTACCACACTCTTCCCAAAACAGATGCCCTCCTCACTCTAGGTCTCTGGCATCCATATGGTGCCTCCCAGGCAGACACTCTCTTTCCCCTTCGTGGGCTCCAAAACCCCATGCTGGACTGCTCTCTCTTCATGGAAGTGGCCCTTTCATGCTGGGTTGTGTGTACTCGTTTTTTCAGAATGCTCAGGCTCTGCCAGCCTGCACCAGGTCTCCTCCTCAGGGGAATATCCTCTTCGTTCACTCTTCTTGGGTTCTAACACTGCAGTGGGCAGGCCCACCTCCATCCTTTCCATGTGGTTGTACTCCTCCTCCAGGCATACACACCCGATGTCAGGTTGTGGGTACGCTCCTTGTCCTGGCTGAGGTATGACCCCCGAGGCCAGGCTGATCCTTGCTCCCACATGGGCGCACTCCTCATCCTGCTGAGGTGTTGACGTTCCCAGCAGGCTGATCTCTCTACGAACGCCCTCCTTTTTCTGTTTGCACTCTAGCATCCTATGCCAGATTCGGCCTTGCTACGATGCCTTCTCTCTCCACCCAGGCTCTGACATGCCATGGATGTAATTCTTAAATTCCCTTTTCTGCCTCCTTTCTTCCTCTACTCTGCTGGGCTCTATAGCTATGCTGACTACCCGCTGTGTGATGTTCTCTTCTCCCTGCTCAGGCTCTGGTGCCCTCAACCAGGCAGCCCCATCACACTGCTTGGGATTAAAATACAACTGGAGACCATTGGGGCTTCTACTCCCCACTATCCTATGCTTTAGTGCCTACTTTTCTCTGCTCATCTAATTGCTTTAGAACTGAATTGTTCAGGAAATAAAGTGAAGAGGAAGAGGGAGAGAAAACTCTAAAAGATATTTCTTATTTAGAAGAATTTAATTAGCAGCCTATAGGTAAAACTGATTGCATTTCTCTTCCGTACAAAATTTATGTATCACTCTATTCCATTTCACTTTCATTCTTAAAAAATTTAAAAAATGTACAATCTTTGAAATGCTGAAAACTTAACATTAATAAGATCTTGATAGGAGGAGTTGGAGTCTTTCTGAAATGCTGTGTTTTCCAGTTTTCCATGGTTTGATATCAGGCTGCATACACACAAACACACACAAACACACACACACACACACACACACACACACACACACAGATTTTCTCTTTTGGTATCAGTAAAACTGTTAAATTGGACATATGCATATTTCTAAGCAAACGGACTCTGGAAAGGTAAAACTTTATGAAAAGTCACTAGGTTATTAACGGTTCAACTGTTCATGCCGAGAACATGGCTAAACTAAGATGTACTTCTGCAGTTTTGCATTTTAAGGCAAAATCACAGTTCAGAGTCTTGTGCTCAGAAAATTAAGAATCTGTTCATGTTGATATATATTTGCAGTGTTAATGTTTTCAGTCCAGCTTCAAGTTTTTACTCTTTATCTATTATGCTATTGTTTTCTACTCAATTGAAAACAAAAAACAAAAAAAAAAGTACTTGAATGTAGACCACAGAGGGACACTGATGTACAAAATAAGTCATTTCCAAGCTAGTCGACTGCCAGGGCCTTTATTTTTCTTCCCCTCCTCACTCCCATCCTTTCCACCTGTTTTTACTTCTTTATTTTCCTTTTGCTTTTCTTGCTTTCCCTTCTTTCTTTTTCTTTTCTCCTAATTTTTCTTTCTTTCCACATCCCTCCTTCCCTTACTCCCTCTCCCTCTCTCCTCTTCCCTCATTTTCTTTCTTCCTCTTTTACTCTGTCTATCCTGGGTGATCTTTGCTTCTTTCTTCTTCCTCCCTCCCCTCTTCTTCTTCTCCTTTCTTTCCTCTCTTTCCTTTCTTCTTTCCTTCAGTCTGTTCATCCTTCCTTCCTTCCTTCCTTCTTTTTCTGATAGAAAAAGATCCTAACTTTTCTTTTTTACTCTCCATTCCCTTTTTCCTTCCTTCCTTCCCTCCCTCCCTCCCTCCCTTCCTTCCTTCCTGTCTTTCTTTTTCCTATCTTTTTGGTTGATCTTTATTCTATATTTCTCTCTTCCCTTTCTTTCCTTCTCCTTTACCTTTTATGCCTCGATTTCACTTTTCAGTCTCCATTAGTTGACTGATTTATCGATAGTGTGAAATTAGAATTTACAGAGATGTGGCAGTGTCCTTCATGGAATAAAGGTTTCTGAGCCAATTTCATCTGTTTCCCAGAAAGCTGAGAAGGAGGCAGGTAATTAATAATGCAGAAATACATCAGGCTATGCCTATGCCTATATTTTAAAAACACATATGGACAGGTCAGTGAATTTAGTCAAAACTGCTGTTAATTATCCAGGTGCTTGATTCACATAATGTTAAATACACAGGAAAGTTGAACACTACGTTGGCTAAATATATTAATGCTACATGTAGACATAATTATTGGTGAATATTTCATTGAATTGTTGCATTTGAACAGAGGTTTTGATGATGGGAAATTATGTTTTTTATATGTAAGATTTTTCATGTATTTTAATTAAGATGTCTTATATATACCTCAATATATAAATGTGTATCTTGGCAATGTACACAATATTTACAATTAAGATCAAGAGTTGGTTTTCAAGGTTTTTTTTGTAATCAGACCTTTTGGTCCATTTAAATTTTATAATGTTGCATTTTCTTCTGTATGAAACCAAGCAAGATATGACTGTGCTCACACAATGTCATAATTTTTAAGGTTTATTTATTTATTTTTAAATCTATTTTGAGGCTGAGTCTTGCTCTGTTGCCCAGGCTGGAGTGCAGTGGTATGATCTCGGCTCAAAGCAACCTCTGCCTCCTCATTAAAGCAATTCTCCTGTCTCAGGCTCCAGAGTAGCTGGGATTACTGGCACCTGACACCATGCCTGGCTAATTTTTGTATTTTTAGTAGAGACGGGGTTTTGCCATGTTGGCCAAGCTGGTCTTGTACTCCTGACCTCAGGTAATCCAACCACTTCGGCCTCCCAAAATGCTGGGATTACAGGTGTGAGCCACCATGCCTGGCCCATAATTTTTAAGGTTTAGGCCTCATAGATTTTATTTTGATTCATCTACAAGATAACAGTAGCTGAATAACTATTATCATTTATATATGTCCAAATAAAATAAGTATGAGACCAAATTATAAAAGTGAAAATAGTGTCCATGCATTATTCAGGGTAATACAATTGGTATATGGTGGAGATGGAATTCTTATCCAATTCTGTTTAACTTAAATTGTGGCTTCTTAGCTAATAAAGTGGATGAATTTTGAACAAGGGGCCTCATCTTCCCATTTAGCTACACATTTGAAGTATGTGTGCATGAATGTGTGTATGTATAAATGAATGTATGTGAATGGTTTCAAAATTAAAACATTTTTATTATTGATAAACATGATGCATGACTTTTGTATAAACTTCAAACAGTACACAAAAGTTGTAGGAATAGTAAAACTTAACGAGTCAGACAAAACTGCTGACATCTTGATGAAAAACTTGATAGATTTCAATGGTATTTCACACACATAAATATTAATGTGTAATTTTACACTGTCAGGATCATACTATGCATTCTTTTCTGTAACCACGGAAAATATATTATGACTGTATATAGTTTTTTTAATGATTGTACAAAATTACATTTCAGGAAAATGCTTAATTTATTAAACTGATTATTTATTGATAATATCTAGCTTGTTTATAACTTTATAACCCTTTTTTATACCTTAGAAGAAATTTTTGCAAAATAATTTATTCATGTGAAAGAATATTTGTTATATAATTAAGTGAAAGGTACAGTAAATTGAATATCTACAGAGTCAGTTCCAACTTATGGAAATTCTAGCCAATAAACTGAAATGTTTTGCATGCTCATTCCCAATGGCACATGTCTTTTGTGATCTGGAAAGTTTATCTTATTTTTGCTTTACTTTATGGTTTAAGTACATGTACTTATCTTTAAGATACAAATTGTTGGCTGGGTGAGGTGGCTAATGCCTGTAATCCCAGCACTTTGGGAGGTCGAGTCGGGCAGACCAAGAGGTCAAGAGTTCGAAGACCAACCTGACCACCAGGGTGAAACCCCGTCTCAACTGAAAGTACAAAGATTAGCTGGTCATGGTGGCACATGCCTGCAATCCCAGCTACTCAGGAGTCTGAGGCAGGAGAATTGCTTGAACCCAGGAGACAGGTGTTGAAGTGAGCTAAGATCATGCTATGCATTCCAGCCTGGGCGACAGAGCAAGACGCTGTCTCGTGTGTCAGGGGAGGGGACATACAGATTGTTCATTGGAAACATTTGTATGTTTTCTAATTATGTACAATGTTATCAATTTTCTATGTGTTCCTCTATAGCTTTTTAAAAGTTTTATGTGTTGAAGGTTTATTCATATTGATGAACATAGTTTTAGTTTTTTTCATTTTCTCTGCGGTATATTTCATTCCATAATTAAATTCAATGGACATTTTAGTTTTTTTATTTTGTTTTATAAACAATGCACTTAAGAATATTTTAAATTATATGTAGAGTATCTACACCATCTTAGCTAAAGGTATGTTGTTACTTTTAAATAAAATGAGATAATATAAGAAAAAATGTTTTGAACACTTTGTAAAAGACACATAATATAAAGAATAAGTGACATCTTAAATTTTCTAAGCATGGAATCATTGATTATTATGGTAGGCATATCCCCAAATCTATTAGAAGAATGTAAATTTATTTATACGATTGATGTACTAATTTTTACCCAGAATAGCAGAGTATGACTGTACTGTTGTACATATACTTGATAAGTACATATTTTGGTAATCTTGTGAGCATGAAATTGTATCAACTGGAAGATTTAATTTATATGTTCCCAATTTCCAAAGCAATTAATTTTTTTGTTTTCCCCCTTTTTTTTTTTTTTTTTTGAAGGTACATTGATAGAGTTTATCTATTTTTGTATTGGAATTTGTTCCTTCTTATTGATGTGAAGAATTTAAAAAATACTTTCTTTTCTTTTTTTTAACTTATATCACCTCATTTATTTTTTATTTAAAAAGTTTTCTCCCATAAGTTATCAAGGTGCATGTTGTATTTGGTTACATGAGTAAGTTCTTCAGTTGTAATTTATGAAATTTTAGTGCACCCATCACCTAAGCAGTATACACAGCACCATATTTGTAGTCTTTTATCCCTCACCCCCTTCACACTCTTCTCCCCAAGTCCCCAAGTCCATTATGTCATTATTGTGCCTTTGTGTCCTCATAGCTTAGAGCCCACGTAACAGTGAAAACATATGATGTTTGGTTTTTTATTCTTGATTTACTTCACTTAGAAAAATAGTCTCCAGTCTCATCCAGGTCACTGTAAGTACTGTTAATTCATTCCTTTTTATGGCTAAGAGGTATTCCATCACATATATACACATATATATGTGATATATTTTAAATATATTATATATATATATATCTCACAGTTTCTTTATCCACTTGTCTACTGATGGGCATTTGGGTTGGTTCCACGATTGTGCAGTTGTGAATTGTGCTGCTGTAAACATGCCTGTCCAAGTATCTTTTTCGAATAATGCCTTCATTTTCTCTAGGCAGATACCCAGTAGTGGGATTGCTGGATCAAATGGTAGTTCTACTTTTAGTTCTTTAGGGAATCTCCACACTGTTTCCCATAGTGGCTGTACTGGTTTACATTCCCACCAGCAGGGTGGAAGTGAAGTGTTCCCTGTTCACGGCACGCATACCAACATCTACTGTTTTTTGATTTCTTGATTATGGCCACTCTTGCAGGAGTAAGGTGGTATTGCATTGTGGTTTTGATTTGCATTTCCCTGATCATTAGTGATGTTGAACATTTTTTCATGTGTTTATTGGCCATGTGTATATCTTCTTTTGATTATTGTCTGTTCATGCTCATAGCCCACTTTTTGATGGGATTTTTTTTTTCTTACTGTTTAAGTTCATTGTTAACTTATTGTTTAAGTTCATTGTAGATTCTGGATATTAGCCCTTTGTTAGATGTATAGATTGTGAAGATTTTCTCCTACTCTGTTGGTTGTCTGTTTTCTCTGCTGACTGTTCCTCTTGCCATGCAAAAGCTCTTTAGTTTAAATAGGTACCAGCTATTTTCTTTGTTTTTATTGCATTTGCTTTTGGGTTCTTGGCATCCTTGCTTATGCCAATGTCTAGGAGCGTTTTCCAAAATTATCTTCTAGTATTTTTATAGTTTCTGGTCTTAAGTTTAAGTCCTTAATCCATCTTGCATTGATTTTTGAATTAGATGAGAGATGAGGGTCCAATTTCATTCTCCTACATGTGGCTAACCAATTATTACAGCATCAATTATTGAAAAGGGTGTCCTTTCCCCACTTTATGTTTTTGTTTACTTTATCAAAGATCAATTGGCTGTGTTTGGGTTTATTTCTGGGTTCTCTATTCTGTTCCACTGGTCTATGTGCCCGTTTTTATACCAGTACCATGCTGTTTTGGTGACTGTGGCCTTATAGTATAATTTGAAATCAGGTAGTGTCATTCCTCCAGATTTGTTCTTTTTGCTTAGTCTTGCTTTGGCTATGCGGGCTCCTTTTTGGTTCCATATGAATTTTAGAAATTTTTTTTCTGATTCTGTGAAGAATGATGGTGGTATTTTGATGGGGATTACATTGAATTTCTAGATTGCTTTGGCAGTATGTTTATTTTCACAATATTGATTTTACCAATCCATGGCCATATATGTTTCCATTTGTGTAATCTATAATTTCTTTCAGCAGCATTTCATAGCTTTCCTTGTAGAGGTATTTTGACTTCTTGGTTAGGTATATTTCTACGTATTATATTTTATTTTATTGTTTTATTTTGCTACTATTATGAAAGGAGTTGAATTCTTGATTTGATTCTTCATTTAGTCACTGTTGGTGTATAGAAGAGCTACTGATTTGTTTATATTAATCTCATATCCAGAAAGTTTGTGGAATTCTTTTATCAGTTAGAGGAACTTTCGGGAGGAGTCTTTAGGGTTTTCATGATAAACAATTATAACAACAGCAGTGACAGTTTGTCTTCCTCTTTACCAGTTTGGATGCCCTTTACTTCTTTCTCTCATCTGATTGCTCTGGCTAGGACTTCCACTACTGTGTTGAAGAGGAGTGGTGAGAGTGGACATCCTTGTCTTTTTCCAGTTCTCAGGGGAATGCATTCAACTTCTCCTCATTCAGTATTATTTTGATTGTGGGTTTGTCATAGATGGCTTTTATTACATCAAGGTGTATCCCTGGCATGTCAATTTTGTTGAGCATTTTAATCATAAAGGGATGCTGGATTTTGTTGAATGCTTTTTCTTCATCTATTGAGATGATCATGTGATTTTTTTTTTTTTTTTTTTTTTTGAGACGGAGTCTCGCTCTGTCACCCAGGCTGGAGTGCAGTGGAGCGATCTCGACTCACTGCAAGCTCCGCCTCCCGGGTTCACTCTATTCTCCTGCCTCAGCCTCCCCAGTAGCTGGGACTACAGGCGCCCGCCACAATGCCCGGCTAATTTGTGTGTGTGTGTGTGTGTGTGTGTGTTTAGTAGAGACGGGATTTCACCGTGGTCTCCATCTCCTGACCTCATGAATTGCCCTCCTCAGCCTCCCAAAGTGCTGGGATTACAGGCGTGAGTCACAGCGCTGGCCAATTTTTGTTTTTAATTCTGTTTATGTGGTGTATCACATTTATTGACTTGCATATGTTAAACCATCCCTGCGTCGCTGGTATGAAATCCACTTGATCATGGTGGATTATCTTTTTGATATTTTGTTACATTTGGTTAGCTAGTATTTTGTTATGGATTTTAACATCTGTGTTCATCAAGGATATCAGTCTGTAGTTTTCTTTCATCTTTGTATTCTCAGAATTCATCACACCACTGGATATATTGAATGAAAGAATGAATGATGCAGAGAATCCATAAGTCATGAAATCCCAGAAGTTGGACACAATGAATACAGTGTTCTATGAAGATAAATATTAATAATAAAATTGTTAAAATTGAATGCTTTCTCAATGCAACCTGAGATATAGGGTGAGTTAAAAACTATTGGAAGAGATACTCTAATGTACATATTTTTATTCAGTTGGTGAAAAGCAGATATAACCAAAGGCAAAACACTTAGATTAGAAAAAGAACTGCAACATCACTCAACCATTCGTTGCTAACAAGCAGAGAGTACCAGTGTTTTTCAGTTTGTAGAAGTGGAAAGTTTTAACAGTAGAATTATACAATTGTAATGATATAAATTATTTTTCAAATACATTAACAATATTAAGGATTTTCTGAAGTTTTGGATAAAGCTGCAATCTCAAAGTAGATTACTTGTTGAGTGTTATGGCACTACAGGACAGAATTTTAGAGAACAGAGTAGATGCCAGGAAAAGAGTATTTCTGAAGAAATCAAGAAACAGAAACTTTTATAGCCGTATTCATTAAGACTTATGACCACTTTTTTCATTGGAAGACATCAGAGTTTTTAATAAAACAATCTAATATATCTTGGTGAATTCACAAGTTTCTACAAAGACAGTGCTTTTTTAAAAATTAAGAGGTCCTCACAATTTGGTGTCATTTTGGTGAATTTGTATGCCCTGAAATTCTTGTTCCTTCTCATTGGTGAGTAAGGATATCTGAATTTAGTCAAATCCAGTTAAATAAATAAAATATGCATAAAAATAGTAAAAACACATATAGGATAACCAGCAAGACAGTACTTAATTTTTTCCCCTCACAAATAAAGAATTCAAATTGTATTATTTACAGTTAGAGATACAAATTTCCTTTGAAATTAATTTTTTTTATTTTTATTTTTATTTTTTCAGGTAAGAGCTCTTGTATTTCTGGGGCATGAGTGTAACCAGCTTCTGGACTTGTAGTATAACTGCCTTTTTCTGAGATCCCTTTAATTCAGTCTTGGAAGTGGAGAAGAGGATTTGCAAAGGAACCTAATACTTTTTGGGACAGGCAGGACTTATACAATGTGTTTTGTTAATGTTTTTCAGTTTTCTGTATATTATGATGTTTGGGCATCTTAGCCCAGCCTAGAGCATGCTTTTGATTTGTAAACTAACCAATCCAGAACCACACTTTCTCTATCAGCCCATGCATCCCACGAGGCAGTATTTCTCGGCCTTAACCATTGCAGGACCAGGTTCTAGGCAACTGGGAACCACTCCCATAGCTCAAAACTCACTAAACTTATTCAAACTAGCCAATCCTAAACTGTTCATCGTGCCTTGTTTTGACTTTCCCCCTGGAAACCCCAATAAAGACAGTAACCTAAACCTTCCCTTTATACTCCTGTCTTCTTCTTAGCCACCCTGGTGTCTTGTCCATGTGCACCTGTGTGGTATGGCTTGCCTCCTGTCTTTAAAGCCTGTAAGTATAATAAACTTTGTTTTTATTTTCTCCTGAATTTCTCCTCTGTCTCCTCTTGTAGATACACCTGACTGACCATCACATAAGAATAACACTATCATGTGAAATTAGGAAAATCTGTTTGAGTAAACTTGAATGGCCTGACCATGTTCCACTGATGAGAAATGATTTAAGAGCCTAGTGTTTGTGCAGAAGTGATCAAAGTCATATCACAAGTGGTTGAAATGGCTACACTGGTTACAGTCAGAATCCCAGTGTATTCATTTATAATTAGAAATATAATTTCTAAATAAATACAATTCTCAGAACAACTGTACAATTATTTTCTGCAGCTAAGCTAGAAAATCATATCATCAGAAATTTGCTAGGTGAGGAAGGACACAGAAATGAAGTATATAAGACTCTAATATGTAATGCTGGAAGCTGCAACACTCACAAGCTATTTCCAGTGCACTGAAAAGAACATCTCCCTTCTGGGCAGAATTGGGAGGATCCCAAGCAGGTGATGTTTGCATCTTTACTGCCATTGTTGACTGCCCTGTGCTGATGAACATTTATTCATGCCGTGATTCTTAAACTTTCGGGTCTCAGGACTCCATTATGTTCATTGTGGGCCCCAAAGAGTTTTTGTTTTATATGGGTTATATGTATCAATATTTGTTTTATTGAAAATTAAAAATGGGAGATGCTTCATATATTCATTTATTTAAAATAAATGACAATAAACCTATTATATGTGAACATAAATAACAATTATTATAACAAACTGTCATTTTCAAGTACACACATAAAAATTATATTTGAATGAATAGAAGACAGAGGTTTTGTGTCCTTTTTACATTCAATCTGTCACAACATGTTGTTTTGGTTGAAGTATATGAAGAATATCTGGCCTGGCACAGATACAAAAAGGAGTATTTTTAAAACTTTTTTAGTGTGGATTTTAATACTACACAAAAACTTGACAAGTGGTAGTTTTACAAACAAAGCTTGCAATGTTTAATTTGAAACTTATCAACCAAGCATGTTGGGGGATGCCTATCCTCCCAGCTACTCCAAGGCAGGAGGATCCCTTGAGCACAGGAGTGGGAGGCTGTAGGGAGCTATGATCATACCATGCTCTCCAGCCTGGGCAACAGAGTGCAAGACTTTCTCTAAAACAAATAGAAAGAGAAATCATAACAATAAACTTGTACTGTTGCAGTGAAACACAGGAGTCCATTAACTGTACTTTAAAAATCATATTCCATAGAATATATTCTGTCTATAAGTATATTAATATTTAAATCAGCATATATAATAAGATACAATTTAAAACCTAAGATGTAAGTAATGAATAAAAAACGAATGTTTTTGAATATTGACCTAAAGAATTACATTTCAGAATATAAGAAATATGCTAAAAATTATTAAGTGCAAAAAAACACTTCTGGTCTGTTGGTAGGACTCTATTCCTAGAAGCTGGAAAGAAGTAATTTAATATAGAATAATCAAAACGACTAAACTTTTTGCCAATACATATTATGCTTTTTGCCAATATGTATTATGCTTTATCATTAGATGCCTTATGGGACTTTGCAGAATGCCTGGTGTGTGGTAAATTCTCAGTAATAGCTAAATAATTGGATAACTCAGTAATGAATTAAAAATAAAAGTCCTTAGATCATTTTGAGGTTTATATAGTAGCTGATGGGTGACTAGGACTTTTTGGAACTGCTCCTCAATGGAGACAAAAAACTTGTGTTATTAAGGATCTGACCCAAAGCCATTCTTATTTCAGTATAGATATAGTCTAAGTTATTTGAGTATCTGCTTTGTTCTCCAGCTTTGGCAGGAAAGTGATGAGTTTTGTTGTCCATAACTTAAAAATTAGTACCTCCTAGTTTCACTGCTATTTGATTTGTGCTTTATTGTTTGTGACAGATACGATTTAGTTGGTTCTGACTGCTTGACTGCTGTCATGAATTAAGCTGCATTTTGAACCATGTATTTAGATTTTGTTTTCAGTGCACTGGGCAGGCAGCAAAAGCTTTTCACCAGTTCTAAGTGAAACAAGTGAAGTGACCTACAGTAGAATTCTTAATAGGAATTTTCCAATTTTCAAGCAATTGACTACTAATACCATTTACAAAACAGAACTCTGGGCCCGAAAAATTGTGGCTTTATAATATCATTTTTGCTAAGTTGTCTTTTTATTACCCATTTTGCTATATGAGAATTTCAACTCACACAAGTAAGTTTTGTTGTTATAGCTCAGACATTGTGCCAGACAAAGTAATGATGCCAGGAGGCATCTGAAGATATATGAAACACAAGATATAATATCAAGTGCTATGGGTTGAAATGTGTCCCCCAACATTCACACACTGATATTCTAACCTCCAATACTTTTGAATGTAATTAGATTTAGAAATGGGATTTACAGAGCTAATAGAATTAAAATTATTAAGATGGACTCTCATCTAATATAACTAGTGTCCCTACAAAAAGCAGACATTTGGAGACAGTCACATACAGAAGAATAATGCCACGTGAAGATAAAGATTGAGATTGAGGTGATGGTTTCTACACCAAAGGTTGCTATGGAAACCACCAGAAGTTAGGAATCTAGGAGGAACCCACGGAACATATTCCCTCTCACAGGAGCCAACCCTGCTGACAGGCTTGCTCTCAGGGTTCCAGAACTGAGAGACTGTGCATTTCTAGTGTTCTAAATCACCCAGTTTGTGATCTATTATTACAGCAGCTCTAGGAACAAATACACTAAGATACTTGGTCCTTTTATGTTGTTCTGAATTAAATTACTTCTCTTCAGTTTCTAGGGATACACCCATTTGGGGCTGAAACCATGCTTTGCTTGTTCGGGAGGATCAAATGTTTTTCACATGAAGATCGGCATGATGATATTAGCATTTTGAAGGCTACGGATACCGACACTTCTTTGGTGTTTGAAAAAGTTATTGAGGTTTGTGGAGAAAAGCAACAGATGAAGAAGTACATGTTACAGATAGTATAATCAGTCTGAAATACATTGAGAGTCACCCAGAATTATGCCCAGCAGGAAACTGGCTAATTTGGGGCCTTTTCTGATTAAACCATATTAAAGATACCTAAAATAAATGATGTTCTACCTAATCAGGTGATTATGTTTCACCATTCTCCCTAAAATAGGTGAACCATAGGAGACATGATCAATATACAGAGCAGTGATTTAAAACTATCATGAAATGTTTTGGGAACTTTGCAAAAAGAAAATATACAGTATAAAATCATCTCAGCTTTTATGTTTTTTAACATCAATGTAGAGGGCAGAATAATGGTCCACCAAATATGTCCATGCCTAAATCCACAGAGCCTGTGATATGTTACCTAACATGGCAAAAAGACTCTGCAGGGGTGATGAAGGGTATGGCCCTTGAGAAGGGAAGATTATCCTAAATTATTCAAGTGGGTCCAATTTAATCACATGGGTTCTTAAAATTGATGGCCCTTTCCTGGATGAGTTCAGAGTCAGAAGAAGATGTGACTAACAAAGAAGGCTCAGACAGATGCCATGTTGCTGGTTGCTGACTTTGAACATGGAGGAGGTGGCCATGAGCCAAGGAATGTAGGAAGCTTCTAAAAGTTGGAGAAGTAAATAAATGGATGATCTGAAGCCTCCAGAGAAAAATATTGCTCTGCCAGCAACATAATTTTTATCCAATGAGACCAACCTGAGTTGGACATCTAACCTACCAAACTGTAAGATAGGAACTTTGTTTTGGTTTAAGCTACTAAATGTGTGCCAATTTACTACAGCAGCAATAGAAAACTAATACAATCAATAAATTATCAACAAGTATTTATTGATCATCTAATTGTGCAGGGTGCTTTAAAAATACATGTATCATAGTATGAACAATCATACGTACAACAGTTTCTTGTGAAACATGAGAAGATATGAGACTAATATGTAAAATGTTAGAAGTGAGACTCAGTATTTTTAAACACTTTTGATACCCATAGCAATACTATAAGCAAAAAAAAAATTTAAACAATTTGCCCAAGACCACAAAATTAGTATTTGTTTAGTTTTGTCTGAATTCATGGCTGAGTTTTCTGAACTCATTCACTCCATTTTTTCTCAGGATTCCTGCTACTCAACAGTTAACTCCCTACATAGAATATTAACTTGTGGGTCACATATTTATTTTTAATAAAAGTGATATTTCAAAGAAAAGTTAGAAGTTTCAAGAATAAATATTTCATGCATTATTTTAATTATATATGAATAACATTTTCTATTATTACTTTAATTAAGATGAGAAGTAAAACTCAGAATATACAACACCTTTGGAGTAGCTATGATATTGTGGGGGAGTGTGGGCAGCATGAAAAGTAGTTTTTAAGCATATATTTTGTGTTTACTGTTTTTTTAGTTTTATGTTCCCACTTGAACAGAGAAAGAAGTGGTCTCTGAAACACCTCCTCATTAGGCAGAAAACTTTCTTAGGAATCTATTATTTCTTGATGAAGTTTAAGTTTAGCCTCAATGTTCTCTTTTAACTTTCTTTGGGAGGGTAATACACATATCAATTGGAGACCCTCCTTTGCTCCTTGGAGATGAAAATTACCTTGAGCCTCTTAATATAATTTATGAGAAAGCCCAATAATCTGTCTAGGATTGATGCAAGTTCCCAGGGGACTTATGTACTCATAGCCTTTTCTACCTCTGGGATTTCCGAGTCCACATATGCTGTTCTACTGCCATTATCAACCCTGAGAGACCCCACAACATCAAAAGAGTAGATTCTCCTGAAGACATCAATGATGGAGAACAATGGGTTTTGTATCACAAACAATTTTAAATGGAAACATAAGCCTCCTTTTCTTAAAAAAATTTTCACATTGTCTCTACTATGACTTTTTTGAAAAATTATCATTTTGCATTGTACTGCAGTAAAATATACATTCCAGTATTGATACCATGAAGTACATTAACAATGCTGTGTAAATATCACCACTATTCATTTCCAGAATTTTTCACTTTCCCAAACTGACTCTGTACCAGTTAAACAATAACTCCCACTCTCTCCTACCTCAGCTCTGACAATCACCATTTTACTTTCTGTCTCTATGTATTTGACTATTTTAGATATTTCATATAAGTGGAATGATACATTTTTATCCAGCAGCTTATTTCATTTAATTTCTTCAAAGTTCATCCATGTTTTAGCATGTGTCAGAATCCCGTTTATTTATTTGGAGACATAATCTTACTCTACCCCCCAGGTTGGAGTTTTTTGGCATGATCTCAGCTTACTGCAATCTCTGCCTCCTGGATTCAAGCGATTCTCCTGCCGCAGCCTCACAAATAGCTGGGATTACAGGCACGTGCCACCACACCCGGCTACTTTTTGTATTTTTAGTATAGATGGGGTTTCGCCATGTTGACCAGGCTGGTCTCTAACTCCTGACTTCAGGTGATCCACCTGCCTTGGCCTCCCAAAGGGCTGGGGTTACAGGCGTGAGCCATCAGGTTTGGCCGCCATTTCTTTTTAAGGATGAATAATAGTCCATTGTGTGTGGATATATATAATGTGTATATATATATAAAATATATATGTATAATATATAATGTATGCATGTATAATATACGTATATTATATATATGTATATATTATATATGTAATATAAATATAATATATAATATATCCATATATTATATATACATATGTATGCACATACATATAAATAATATATATATTTGTTTATCCATTCATCCATTAATGGACATTTGATTTCCTTTCACTTATTGGCTATTGTGAACAATGCTTGTATCAACACATGTGTACAGACTAATTTTAAGTCTCTGCTTTCCATTCTTTTTTCATTGTTGAGTTTTTGACCTTGCACTTTATTTATATACAGCACTTATTCTTTTTCGTGTCCAGAATCATCTCAACTTATTTTTCTTTCTTACTGCTATGATCTTTCATTTCGCTTCTCTCTCTTTATAACAATAGAGACATTTTCTCTGTTTTAAACAGCGCAATTTGGCCCCCTTGTCCGTCTTGATTTAAATTTTTATCCTAAGAAGCTGGTCAAAGTATTTTCCCAAATGAATATAGTTCCCTTTCTAAGATGAATTCCTATACCAAATACTAAACTAAAGCATTCTGTTTTCATCTCTTTTTCAGTTCATTGCTTCGCACTGTGAAGGCCTGGATAGAAATTGGGAAGGTCAACTCAGAATATTTTTTGGTTTTATACTTTGCGGTTTATTTTTCTGTGTGGATTTAATAGAATAGACAGACATCTCCTAATAACTTGAATTGGCCATTTTAATATAAGAAGCTATATTTTTAATAATATAAAGTATAGATAACACTTTATAGTATATAATTATACACTATATAATGCTAATATATTATCTATAAATATATAACATGTTGTATAATATATAATTAAATATATTTTTTTTTCAGAAAAAGTAATTGAAAAACTTCAACCTCCAGAATGCATAAATAGCATAACTATTTTAGGTCATGCCACAGTTTGCATATTTCACAAAATATCCAAAGTAAGACAAGAAAGACTTTTGGGAGGAATGAAAATAAATTTGGCAGAGGCCAAACGGAAAACAACTATTTCTCTAGGTAATAAAGGTCCCAAAAGATGAATCAGGTTTTTTATATTACATATTTTGAACTGAAATATTTGTTTTTCCTGAGCAGCACAGTGTTTTTCACATACCATAACGTTAGAAAGTTAGTGCTATATCATTAAATTCAAATATGTAGTGTAATGTTACATGTTAGTAATCTTTTTGTCGTGAGCCACAGCAAATATGTTTGGTTCATACTGACATTTATTATTAGAAAGGAGAGTTAAGCACCTGACTGAATAATTCGGGAGTAGATCTTGCTGAGACATTAAGACCTTTAAACTGGAAGAAAGAAATAATTAAATTTATTCTATAATTGCATTTAGATAGGTAGACAAATAGAAACAATTGTAAAATTTTTCTATATATAGTTTTAAAATAATTCATGCTAGAAAATTGTGATTAAAATATTGGATTGGAGGAATCAGAAAGTAAGATTTGATCAGGGAACTCATGATATCTTTAAGCCTGAGGTTGTATGTTTCTGGGATGACATTATTTGTAACTACTTACATCTTCCACATGGTTTCCTAGAGAATGGATTATTATAAATGCTTATGAGTTCTAAGACAGATAGTAAACAATTACTTAAAATACTAAGATAGAGTCTTAGCAAGTTTCATACTGTATTTTAGGGGGAGTCCACAACTATAGCAAACTCCATTTGAATGCTGGACTTCTAATTATTTGGAGGCTACAAAATATATATAGCTTATTTCTTAAATATTGATAAACTTTGAATTTATTAGTCATTGAAATGTTCTTTTTTTTTACAACAATTATTTTAGTCCTTTAAATGTCATGATTTTATAATTTTTAGATGGTTTAGCATTGTTGAAAAAGAACATTAGTTACTTATTTTTTCAAATACATTTCAAATTCTTATAAAAATACTGGTTGAAAATGTTCACTTTATAAGCAAACTAAATGTGGCAACTAATCATTCAGGCTATTTGCCACTTGGTACAAATATTGAAGAATAGCTTTTACTTCTCTCTAGTGTCATTCAGCAATAAGAAAGCATCATCTACTTTCTAAAATGTCAAGTGGATTATTAATTAAAAACTAATTACTTCAATTAAAAGTCCTAAGTAGTTAATTTGTACTCAATAACTTTTTATTTACTAGTATAACTAGATATCATTTTTTGGCTATTGTTAATATTATAGAAATATTCATCATAATATCTATGGAAAAAATAAATATCCATTAAAATTAAGAACCGACGTCTTTTCAAGCTTGTATTATAAGCTAGCTAAAATGAATTCCTTTTAACTTGTTAATAAATTAGGCACACTCACAATTAGTTGAGTTTTTTAAATTATTATTATTTTGGCAGTGACAGGGTCTCATTATGTTGCCTAGCTGGTCTCAAACTCCTGACCTCAAATGAACCCTCCTGTCTTGGCCTCCCAAAGCACTCAGATCACAGCCACTGTGAGCCACTGCACCTGGTCTAAGTGTCGATTTACGTAGGAATATATTCTTTAACATAATATGATCCTTTCATATTACTCTAGATTTTAGTGTCAATTTTCCCAACAGGATCACTGTTGATTTTTCAGATACTTTTTACATCTTGGTATAGATCTCTTTTAGCTTCCATTTTTTCCACACACATTAATACATTGTAATTTATTTAAAGAAATAAGCCTGTTTTATTTTTGGGGGGAAATTATCTGTCTGCCTTGCATAGAAGCCATGATACTGGGTTATGTCAATTTTGGTGTCACTGAGGCTTTTACTGTTCATGAAGTAAATGCAAATGAGCCACCGAATTTGGTTGTTTCTGTGAACTCCACTCCAAATTAGAAGTCTTTGAGACATTCATAACTGTGATACCATAAATTGTGGTCAACACCTTAACTATGTAGGAACCCCCACTAGAACCCCAGAGTTGGTATGAAGATTACTTTATACTGAAGAGTTTTGGGATTCAACAGATGCAGAAATAAGCCTTCTCATAGCTTTCCTTATCTGACTAAAAGCAGAAGCTTCTGAGAAATGGGGCTGCCATAAATTCCTTTTTTTAGAGCAGGTTTTACTACCAGGAAGGAGACCAAGAATAAGCCTATTATAAATCCCTTCTCTTGGGGAGTTTCATGTCCACGAAGAAGACGGAAAAACTACTTGCACCTGAATGAAAAAGCAATATCACAAACTTTCTTATCTCCTATTTGTTCTTCTAGAAACTTCCTTGTCCTTCCCAAAGAGTCCCACTTCCTTTTCCCTACTAAGTTAGTATATAAGCCTGTAACTTTAATCATTTATTAAACTACTTCTTTTGTAAACACCTGTATGCATAGAAATACATTTTTTGTCTTCTGTTAATCTGTTGTCAGTTTAATTTGCAGGCCTCCAGGACCTAACCTAAGAGGGTAGAGAAAAGGGTTTTCTCCCTATCAACTACCTTTTCTCTTGGAATGAGATTGTGGGTAGGACTTGAGAATGTATAACTTCCCCACGGAATGTAATAACACCTTAGATTGATTCAGTTCCTACAGTTCACAAGGCATTTTATAAATATGCACTTATTTAATCTTTATAATAACAGTGTGAAATAATAATCATTATTTATACAGAATAAACTAATAAATTATGAATTAAAAAATTATTTTGAATAGAATTCAGAGTTCAGATTTTACCTCAATCTTTCAACGTTTCCTGAAATTTTATTGTTTCACTTTCTCAAAAAGTGGAATAAGCATCAATAATGACTATTAATCTAATTTTATTAGAAAATATAATAATACTTGCCATTATATTTTGGAGGTCTGTCACTGTGCTAAGAAGTGTTTTATGTTGTGAAACCCCAAAATTTGAGAAAGGTCTCAGTTAATTTAGAACATTCATTTTGCCAAAGTTGAGGATGCACGCCATGACACGACCTCAAGAAGTCCTGATGACATGCGCTCAAGGTGATTGGGGCACAGCTTGGTTTTATACATCCTAGGGAGACATGAGACATCAATCAATATATGTAAAAAGTGCATTGGTTCCTTCCAGAAAAGGTGGGGACAACTCCAAGCTGGTAGGGGGCTTCCAGGTCACAGGTAGGGGAGAGATGAATGACAAATGGTTGCATTGTTTTGAGTTTCTGATAAGCCTCTCCAAAGGAGGCAATCATCTGTCTCAGTGAGCAGAGGGATGACTTTGAATAGAATGGGAGGCAGATTTGTCCTGAGCAGTTTCCAACTTGAAGGGATGCAAGACATTTTCCTTTCACAATGTCTATTACTTCATTAGATTGTCACAACAGCTTATGAGGCAAATTATGATAATAGCTCATATTTATGTTCTGCTTATCATTGTCTAGGTGCAGTCCTAAGTACTTCCATATGCTGTATCACTTAATAATCACAAGCTATTGAAAATGAATCATATAGTTTCATTATTATTGAAATGTTATGATGTCAACAGTGGCATGAAGAAGGTAAGAAGATTACCCAAGGTCACATGGCTATTCAGTGGGAGAACCAAATTTCAAATTTAGGAAGCCTGACTCCATATTCTTCACCATTATGTTTACTGTTTTCTAGTAGATAAACATTCCAGCAGAGCACTGTAAAAAAAGTTAGCCGTCAATGAAAGCTGCTCTTCTCTCTTCCTTTCCTCCCCAGTGTACAAGTAAAGGAACAACAACAACAACAAAAAGAGGTAACCACATTAGGAAGTGAGGCTGAACTCAAACCAGTCTCATATTCAAGTTTAGTGCTGAGTTCTATTCATTTATTTATTTCCTTCCCTACATCACAGCTGTCTTATGCACACTTATGTGCTAGCTGAAATAAATACTCCTGCTTTGGCAGACAACTTTCTTGATTATACACATTGTAGTTTTTGTGAGGATACTTTAAAATCAGACCATTTCAAAAACAAATTTCTTTTCATATCTTACATGCTTTGGGAAGAAGTCTTCCAAACACGTTAAATCCTCCCATCCCAGAAATTCTCCAGGCTAAATGCATACACTCTTTAACAGTAATAGGCTACTTGTCAAGTACGCATGCAAGATATTAATGCTGAGATATTGCAGAAGCCTTAAAAAACCTACATATATTTACAAAGCAAAGGTTTGGATGATAGCACTCGTCTTAAGTATTAAACTACCATCATATAGAGACTGAATCAGAAACCCATTCTCAAGTTTTTTTTTTTTTATTTCCCACAAGAAATAAATGAGCACTCTGAGATTAGAAAAGAATCGCTTTACTGGGGAGCAGTTGAATTTTTAAATCTTATTAACCTATAACTTGTATTATGGTAGCTTGATTAATTTTTGTCTTCCCCCACAGTGCCCAGATGGAGGTCCTTGAAAGGAATGATCATGTCTTATTTATTTATTTATTTGTATTTCTAGTGCTGAGCACTTGTAAACCTGTCCTTATCTGCCTCATTCTCATTTTAGTCATAAACTTAATCCTGCCCACCTGTGTTCTGAAATGTATGCTTTCACACCACTTCAAGGACCACTCTCCGTTAAGTATGCCCTCTCTCATGCATTTCTCAGCTGGTTCTACCTTAAAGCTTTAAACACGCTGTGCTCTGTTCATATTTAAAAGCAACAACAGCCAAGCCACAGAACTCCCCTAGCCCTAAGTCCTCATTAATAAATACAAGATTTATTTTCTTTCAAAGCCAAATATTTTATAAAAAATAATCTGTTCTTTTAATCTCTATTTCAAATACATGTATTGTCTAACACATTCTGGTCTGACTTCATTTACTGCAAGTCCAATAAAACTGCTCTAACTATGGTTATATGGTTATTTAGCAATGTTCTCACTACATTAGATGAAGGAATATTATTCAGTCCTTATTGCTGACGTTTGAACTACTCAATACATAACAATTCTCTCCTTCATGACTGAGTTCTGAAACAGTTGAGAAATAGGACGTGGGTCAGTGGAAATGGAGATTAAAATGTCAGCATATCACTTATAACACTTAAGTCAAAGGACATGGATTCTCTGTGTGGTTAAATAGGCTTTCTTACGCTCCCATGAATGAAACCTATCAGCCAAGCTATAGGCAAGACCCTTTGCCATAGCAGGTGATAGATGGGAAGGCATCGTATCTTCAGGCTCCTTCTTCCAACTCACCCTTCGGATTTGTCACTCTGTGGGTAAAGAGCAGCCAGAAAAATTACTTTAAGAATAATTTCTTTACATGGATTATGAGGCCAGAAATAAAGGAGATACCTCTGTTGCACTTTTCCTACTTGGTCTCTTTTTACATTTGACACAATTATTATACGCTTACCATTGAACTTCTTCCTTAGCCTTGGTGACAGTCATTTAATTCTAATTGCTAGCATACATCTTTTATTGTTTCTCATCAAACTCCTTCATGGGTTCTTTTCTTTGTAAATTTAACTTTTTAAGTGGGTTTTTCTTTAAGGTTCTATTCTTCATTTTCTCTTTATATGCTGCTACAATTTGAATGCTTGTCCCTCCAAACCTATGTTGATATTTGATCCCCAGTGTTGAAGATGGGGTTTAATGGGAGGTGTTTGTTCATAGCAGATCTCTTATAAATGCCTTGTTGCCATCCTCATGGTAATGAGTAATGTCTTGCCCTATTATTTTCCATGAAAGCTGGTTGTTGAAAAGAGGAAGGCACCTCCACTCTGTCTTTCTCGCTTCCTCTCCTGTTATGTAATCTCTGCACATGTCGGCTCCTTCACCTCCTGCCATGACTGGAAGCTTCCTGAAGCCCTCACCAGAAACAGATGCTGATGCCATGTTCCTCACACAACCTGCAGAACCAAGAGCCAAATAAATCTCTTCTCCTTATAAATTACCCAATCTTAGGTATTCCTGTATAATAACACATATGGAGTAATACATACTATAGGTTGACCTTGGGTCATTTTCTCTATATCTGTTCATGTATTTTCCACTATTGTAATGTTGATTTAGAATAGATGTCTCTAGCTCAGATCTCTTTTCAGGGTCTAAAACCTATATGTTAAACCTTCTGTTAGAGTTTTCACAGGATGTCTGATAAGCAATTCAAATTCAGTGTCCGTACTTGAACTCATAATCTTTCCTCTCAAATTATTTGCATAAAATGTACATTATTGCTCATTTTAGACACTCCAGCATTGTCCTTTAACTCCCTCTTTTTTACCCTAAAAATCTAAGTTTCATGGTGTTATAAATTTTTATCTTTCTTTCATGTCTCTTCTGAAACTTTTAATTCATGTCTTCATTTTTACTTTGGTAAGAACAATAGCATCCAGATTTGTATTCCAGACCCAGTAATTTTATTTCCCTGTAATCAATTTTCCAAATGATTGATGGAGTAAGCTTTAAAAAAAATGTGAATCTGGCTTTACTGTGATCACGCTCAGTGCCTTAGCTCTGATAATTTGACACAAAGAACTTGGTCAATCAGCTGGTAAAAACAAGTTAATAGATTGCATATTTTATTGAAACTAAAATTCAGTTAAAAATAAAGTTTTTTAGACCTTTCCTTTTTCAAGTGCTATACATAAATATCACACCCATTGGTACTGTGAAACAGTTTTTATGTTTTTTATTTGACCTAAGTGTTTTTGTCTTTCTGAAATTGTCCTCCAAGTCAATTAGTTGCGTTTGCCTCTGTACGTAATTGTAAATTTGAAAACAATATAAATATTATGAAATGTTAAAAACTGTAGAGAACTTTAGTGGTTAATAATGGGGATTGGCTGAATACAACTTTTGGTTATAAAATAATATGCATATTATACTTTTTAAAAAGATCAGCATCAAATACACAGAGCGAATATTAAATTAAAATGGAATAGGATACTAAAAGAGAAATTGTTGTCTTTGGGTTGACAGGTGATTCTTCGGACATTTTGCTAGCTTGTCTGATTTATTTATATTTTCTATGATAAATGAAAATTTTGCTTTTAAATATTACAAATAATTAAGAATAACTTGAAGTAAAAGAAGGAATTTGAATTTTTTGAGGGTTTTCAACATCATTTTTCGGCACTTATTTCTGATCTTACAGTCAATGTTTTTGTAGTTTTAAAAATATTCAAAATAGAAATGTACAATTTGTTGTTTATTTTTTAAACATTTTTCATATTGCAGTAACTACTGTATGGCTTACCATCACTTACAGGCAGTTTTTCACTGTCAAATAATTGGTTGTTCTCATATTTCTCTAAAAAATTCTACAGAGTAAGAATGATTGTTAGAGAATAAATTAAAAATATGAAGGAATTTCTACTAAAGTCAAGAAGAAGCCAAGGAAGACCTCTCTTATCATTTCTTCTCAACATCATGCTGAAAGTCTTAGTTAATGCCATAAAACAAGAAAAGAAAAGAAAAGCTATTCAGATTGAAATGAAAAAATTGAAATGATTCTTATTTACAGATAACATGATTGTCCGTGTAGAAAATAGGTACAAGACACAAACTGGATTGTATTAATTTTAAGAGTGAACAAATGAATAAATGAAAGTTTATTGAACAATTTACTGCCCAAGATTAGTTTGAGGTTCATGCAAAAATATAACTGTGGGCTGGGCGTGGTGGCTCATGCCTGTAATCTCAGGCATGAGCCTGAGGCAGGTGGATCACCTGAAGTCAGGATTTTGAGACCAGCCTGGCTAACATGGTGAAACCCCATCTCTACTAAAAAATACAAAAATTAGCAGGGCATAGTGGCAGGTGCCTGTAATACCAGCTACTGGGGAGGCTGAGGGAGGAGAATCACTTGAACCTGGGAGGTGGAGGTTGAAGTGAGCCGAGATCACGCCACTGCACTTTAGCCTGGGCGACAGAGAGACTCTGTTGCAAATATATATATATATATATAATATATACACATTTTTTGAGACAGATATATATATATATATATATATAACACACATACATATATAACATTCACTGTGTGTGTGTGTGTGTATGTGTGTGTGTGTATATATATATATATATGGTTGTGGAAACTAAACTAAGCTTAGGTCCAAAATCCTCTTCCAGGTACAATTGTTTTTATTTATATTTTATTTACAAAAGTAAATTCTCCTATTTACACTTTGTGCAGAGAAAACCTACTCTCTGTTGGAAAGCTGTTTATTCCTCACTTCTCAAGAGACATTTTAAAAAGCATTTGCTGGTACTGGAGCTTTACTGGTATAGGTGGGTGACAGCAGAGTTTAAACTTCCCAACAATTTATGGTACAATTTTTCCTATTTACAAATAAAATACCTCCATATACTTCTAGTATTATCTGCAATCAAGCATTTAAATAATGAAAGTAATCCTACAACAAACAGCAAATCAAAATGAAATAAAACATATTAAATATTTAATCCTCCAAAAATAACACAGAAGCACAATGTTAACATATATACTTAATGACTGAGAAGTTGGCATTTGTAATCTAAACTGTGCTAGAGTTCAACCTGAAATTATTTGCTGAATTTTATTCCTTTTCTTGCTCTTTAAAAATATTGGCTTCCCTGAGTTTTTATTCTCTCTTTAGCATGCATGTCAACAGCAGAAACATATACTAACAGCTTGTAATCTCTCTCTCTCCAAATAAAGCTATAATTGCCAAAAAGCATGGGCAATGTCACGGAAAGACTTTGGAACATTAAAACTGCCCATTTCCATATAGGTGTGATTCGCTAGGAAAAAAAAAAAAAACTGTATCATTGTGTATGTTGTTCAGTGTCACTGTTCTAAAACAATTCCAAAACTTTGCTTTTTCTCAAGCAGATCAGAACGAAAAAGGGTTTAAACCTTCATCTGGGAAACTAAATGGACACTCCAATGTTATTCTTGTAATGGCTGATAGATGAGGTGGCATCTGTCAACCACAAAACTTCCTAATGCTTTAGTGCGGTGTTTATTTAGCAGCTGAATGTAAGACACAGCTTGAAGCTCATAATGGCTGCCACAAGTTTCATGGAGTTGATAATGCCTTTGTCTTTGAAAGAGAGTTTTCTCCAGGCTTGATCAGTAAGAGAAATAGCTTTGTCTTTCTACTGGACAGAATCAGAGCTGGCTCCCTGTGAAATGGACATATTACCCACCTCACAGAGTGGTGCATCTCAGAAAGACATTCTCATCAAAAGAGAATTACAGTTTTTAATCTGTAGGTCGAACATGTTATAGTTACAAGCAATAGTGAAAAAGAACAGGGCACATATACTGTTTGCCAAAATTTACTTGGAAAAACTATTCAGTTTTTGAGTATTTGATAGTTTTGGCTTTTGTGGTTCTTAAACTGAGCTTTTTACATGTGTTAACAGCTCAGTGTCACCATTTTTTTCCCTTTTAAGACAAGATTGCACATTTGCTTTTCATAGAGGAGGATTATGTTGCCCATACTTAGTCTGAGCCAGCTTTGCACCTTCTAAAATATAATCACAACCATATTTTAACTTTTCTCCTTGAGAATTTTTGGTTCATGTATAAGAGAAACCAAAGTGTGTCCCAGCCTTTCTGTATTTTGTAGAGGAAGCTCTTCATTTTATATTATAAACTTCGTGCCTTTTGGATTAAAAAGTTTGAAGCTTTCCACTGCAAAAATTTGATTTTGATTACTTTAAAATCTTACCCTTAATCAAAGGAGACAAGGTTATGAAAAGAAAATGTTGACAGAATAAGATACTAGGGGGTTGGGGCAATGCATCCAGCCCCATGCTTGAAAGTAATAATGAGAATGTGGCTGAAGAGAGGACCAGACTGGACGAGATTCTAGTGTCTGCCTTAAAATAAAAACCTTTGGGCTTGTGTTCAGTTATTTGGTGAAGTTTTCCCTATGAAAATTATTTCTTTCATTCATTTGCTAATGTAATCTTTAAATACATTTTAATACCCCATAGTTCTACTCTGCTAAAAAAGAACTATCTCTACATAGTTTTACATCTTCTGAAAATCTTATTCATCTCTGTGGGGGGGGGGGGGATGATTTATCTAGAAGCCTTAAGCTCCTGGTTCTATTTTATATTTTTACCTGTCGAGTGGGCTTTGAACATTTTGCTATGACCCAAAGGTTTATGAAAACGAACTGATTGTCTGTCTCTACCCCCCATGATAAGCCCAATTCATCCAAAAGCACAGTCATTTTCATGGATATTTGACTTTAACATAGAGTAAAATAATTTTTAGCTCATTTTTTCCAACACTTATTTCCAAATCCCATCAAATCAGTATAATTTCTGACATTTAGCTGTGACTTGTTCTTTTTCACTGCGACTATCACTGCTCAAGTCTCCCATGCTTCTATTTTTCAGCTGTCTTTCAGCTATCTCTGTTCTCTTGCTCTAAACATTATGCATATTCTTGCTAGACTAACCTTTAAATTTTGTGTTCACTAATAACAGACAATTTTTCAGTTAAAAATCTTTACTTTCTTTTGCATAGAACTCAGTTAAAAATCTTTAATTACTTTCCTTTGCACAGATGTCAAACTCAAGACCCCGTGAGGGTCACACTAGAGTTATACCAGAAAGTATGAAGGCATGGGGGGAGATTACTAGAGGGAATTAGTTAGGAACAAATTTTTGGAAAAATGTTAATTTTCAAAAATTTGTAAAAATATAGTTTTTGAATTTTTTATATATGTGAACACTTTAAGCATAACGTAGATGATATCACAAATTTGTGCTCTCATCTTAAATATTTATATCCATTTAGTAGACACTAGATGTTACATTCCAGGTGAGTCATATTTATCATGTTATAGTGGTATATGTTCAAGTTCTAATCAGTATAAAAATCTGGCCGGACGTGGTGGCTCATGCCTGTAATCCTAGCACTTTGGGAAGCCGAGGTGGGTGGATCACTTGAGACCAGCAGTGCGAGACCAGCCTGGCCAACATGGTGAAACCACGTTTCTACTAAAAATATTTTAAAAAGTAGCCAGACGTGGTGTTGGGTGCCTGTAACCCCAGTTACTCCGTATGCTGAGGTAGGAGAATTGCTTCACCCGAGAGGTGGAAGTTGCAGTAAGCCATGATCACTCCACTGCACTCCAGCCTGGGGGTCAGAGTAAGACTCCGTCTCAAAACAAAAAAAATAACAAAACAAAACAAGAAAAACACAATAACAAAAAAAGAAAAAATCATTTTGGGGGTTCTTGGCATTTTTATTAAAGAAATGTGTTCATGCTATAGATATTTGGCTATATTTTCAATAATTATTTGTAATACTTCAAGAAAATTTACCTAAAGCAAATTGATTTGAGATGACTTTCTAAGTTGCATACAAATGTTAAAGAATACATACATAAGACCTGTTGGGATATCATTCATTAGAAATAACTCACAAAGTTAGAACCAGTAGCAGGCTTAAAGGTCACTCATTTACCACTGGGCTGTGAGGCTTTTAAACTGCATGAGTAGGAAAGTATATCCTCTTCCTTGGCATGATCAGGGTCTGGGGTCAACTCTTATTCTTGAAACTGTATGACATAACAAATTAGTGGCGTATTTCAAAACAAAAATTCTCATGGTTGGAGATATATCAGTCTATCTTTTTAGTCAAATCATTGGACTGGGGTCCAGTCTTGGAAACTGACCAGAATCGATTAAATTAAGGACAAGGTTATGACAAGTTTCCATAGGTATTTGCAATAGGCCAACTCCTTTTCTGAGGGGCCAGCCTGAGAAGAGAAGCTTTAGCTAAGAGATTGTGTCTTTTACCAGACATTAATTTGAGTTTTAAAAAAGCATGGACCTGGAGGTGGAGCCAAGATGGCTGAATAAAGGCAACTCCTCTCTAGGGCTCCCACTGAGAAGGACAAAAACTGTGAGTGAATTCTGAATCTTCAATTTAGGTTCCACAGTTCTCTTATTGGGACTGACTAGGTGATTGGCATGACCCACCGAGAGTGAGCAAAAACAGGGTGGAGCAAGACCCCACCCAGGAGCTGCAGGTAACAAAGAGAACTACTTCCCACAGCCAAGGGAGAGGGTGAAGGAATGTGCTTCCCCTCACTGAAAATCAGGCTTTTCCCACAGATCCTTGCAACCTGTGGGTTAGGAGGTCCCTTCCTGAGCCCATGCTATTGGTCCCAAGCACAAAGCTGTGGAGAATCACAGTGGCTGCTCAGATGGGCGGCTGCTTTCAGCAGGCACTGAGGCACAGGAGTATTTGCATACTACGGCTCTGACAACTCCCTTGAGGCAGGAGATCTGATCTGCCCATCTTGTGGGGAGGGGGCTGAAGTCAGGTAATTGAGCGGCCATGCTCCCGTGGAACTCCAAAAGCTAAAATCCACTGGCTTGGCATCACCACCGGCCAGTACTGCTGGCTATAAACTGTCTAAGAAGACTGAGTTCCTGGAGGGGAGGGACACCACCATCACTGTGGCTGCATTCCACTGCTTTTCCTTGCCACCGGTGCCAGCAAGATGGGGCGAGACCCACATCCACCCTTCCTCACTGGGTGGGGCCTTACTATAAGAATCTCAGCATCCCCAGCCAAGGATTTATGGACAGAACACTGATAACCCTAAGAGGAGTCCCTAGGAGGAAGGGTGGCTGTGGTATCCTGAATCAGTGATCTTACTCTTTTCTGCTTGCTGGCTCTGGTAAGTAAAGGCAGCCCAGACGAGGGGGATTCCCCACAGTGTGCACAATTGCCCTTCCAAAAGGCACACAGACTGCTTATTTAAGCTAATCTCTGATCCAGCTCCTCTTGACAGAGTGAGACCTCTCAACGGAAGTCTCTAGACACCTCATACAGGAGCATTCCGGCTGGCATAAGGCCAGTGCCCCGCTGGGACAGAGCTCCCAGAAGAAGGAGCAGGTTGCCATCTTTGCTGGTCTGCAGCCTTCATTGGTTATATCTCCAGGGATGGGAGGGACCCTGGTAAATAGGGGCTAAAGTGGACCCCAAGCAAACCTCAGCAGTCCTACAGAAAAGGGGCCTGACTGCTAAAAGAAAAGCAAACCAAATGCAACAACATCAATGAAAATGACACCATAAAAACCCCATCCAAAAGTCAGCAGCCTCAAAGATCAAAGATACATAAACCCAAGAAGATGAGAAAGAATCGATGCACAAATGCTGAAAACTCATTTAAAAAGCCAGAGTGCCTTTTCTCCAAAACATTGCAACATGTCTCTAGCAAGGGCACAGAGCTGTGCTGACGCTGAGATGGGTGAATTGACAGAAATAAACAGGCTTCAGAACATGGGTAATGATGAACTTTGCCAAGCTAAAGGATTACGTTCTAACTCGCTACAAAGGAACTGAGAACCATGATAAAACATTACAGGAGCTGTTAACCAGAATAACCTGTTTAAAGAGGAACACAAATGATCTGATAGAGCTGACACAGCACAAAAACTTCAAAATGCAAACACAAGTATCCATAGTTAAGTAGACCAAGTGGAAGAAAGGATATCAGAGCTTGAAGCCTATCTTACTGAAATAAGGCAGGCAGATGAGATTAAAGTAAAAAGAATAAGAAGGACTGAACAAAACCGCTGAGATCTATGGAATTATGTTAAAAGACCAAATCTATGACTGACAGGGTAACTGAAAGAGATGGGGAGAATGGAACCAAGTTGAAAAACACACTTCAGACCATCATCCTGGAGAACTTTCCGAACTTAGTAAGACAGGCCAACATTCAAATTCAAGAAATCCAGAAAAACCCAGTAAAATACACCAGAAGATCAAGCCCAAGATACATAATCATCAGATTCTCCAAGGTCGAAATGAAGGAAAAAATGTTAAGGGCAGCCAGAAAGAAGGGATAGATTACCTATAAAGGGAAACCCATCAGACTAACAGCAAACTTCTCAGCAGAAGACCTACAAGCCAGAAGAGATTAGGGGCCAATTTTCAACATTGTTAAAGAAAATGATTTTCAACCCAGAATTTCATATCCATCCAAACTAAGCTTCGTAAGTGAAGGAGAAATAAAAATTTTACCAGACAAGCAAATGCTGAGGGATTTCGTCCTCACTAGGCCTGCCTTGCAAGAGCTCCTGAAAGAAGCACTAAAGAGGGAAAGGAAAAACCATTACTAGCCACTACAAAAAGCACACTGAAATACACAAACCAGTGACACTATGAAGCAACATATACCCAAGTCTGCACAATACCCACCCAGCATCATGATGTCAGGAACAAATTTACACATAACAATATTAACTTTTAATGTAAATGGGCTAAATGTCCCAAATAAAAAACTCAGAGTGGTGGTCAGGAGATCGAGACCATCCTGACCAACATGGTGAAACCCTGTCTCCACTAAAAAGTACGAAAAATTAGACTGGTGTGGTGATGGGCACCTGTAGTCCGTTACTCGGGAGACTGAGGCAGCAGAATGGCGTGCACCCAGGTGGCAGAGGTTGCAGTGAGCACATATTGTGCCACTGCACTCCCGCCTGGGTGACAGAGGGAGACTCCATCATCAAACAAACAAACAAAAAACTCAGAGTGGCAAGCTGTGTTTTTTAAAGAGTCAAAATCCATTGATGTGTTGTATTAACAATCACATCACATAACAATACAACATTAAAAATGTTGTATTAATCCATTTCACATGCAAAGACACATGTAGACTTAAAATAAAAGGATAGAGGAAAATTTACCAAGCAAATAGAAATCAGAAAAAAGCAAGGGTTGTAATCCTAGTTTCTGACAAAGTAGACTTTAAACCAACAAAGATAAAAAAAAGGCAAAGAAGGGCATTATACATTGGTAAAGGGGTCGATTCAACAAGAAGAGTTAACTACCCTAAATATATATGCACCCAATACAGAAGCACCCAAATTCATAAAACAAGTTCTTAGAGACCTACAAAGAGACATAATAATAGTGGGAGACTTTAACACACCACTATCTCAATATTAGACAGATAATTGAGACAGAAAATTAACAAAGATGTTCAGGACTTGAGCTTGTCTTTCAATCAGGTGGACCTGATATTTATCTACAGATATTTCCAACCCAAAACAACAGAATATATATTCTTCTTGGTGCCACATAGCTCTTACTCTAAAATTGATCACATAATTGGAAGCAAATCACTCCTCAGCAAATGCAAAATAACTGGAATCATAACAATATCTCAGACCACAGTGCAATCAAATTAGAACTCAAGAGTGAGAAACTCAACTCACTCAAAACCACAGAACTATATGAAAATTGAACAACCTGCTCCTGAATGACTCCTGGGTAAATAATGAAATTAACACAGAAATCAAGAAGTTATTTGAAACCAATGAAAATGAAGAGAGAATGTACCAGAATCTCTGAGATGCAGCTTGATATGGTTTGGCTGTGTCCCCACCAAATCTCAACTTGAATTGTATCTTCCAGAAATCCCACATGTTGTGGGAGGGATCCAGGGAGAGCTAATTGAATCATGGGGGCCCATCTTTCTCAGTGTTATTCTCATGATAGTAAATAAGTCTCATGAGATCTGATGGGTTTAAAATGGGTTTCTGCTTTTGCTTCTTCCTCATTTTCTCTTGCTGTTGCGATGTAAGAAGTGCCTTTCACCCCCTCCATGATTCTGAGGCCTCCCAAGCCATGTGAACCTGTAAGTCCAATTAAACCTCTTTTTCTTCCCAGTCTTGGGCATGTCTTTATCAGCAGTGTGAAAACAAACTAATACACAGCTAAAGCAATGTTAAGAGGCAAATTTATAGCACTAAATGCCCACATCAAAAGGCTAAAATGATCTCAACTAGACACCCTAGCATCATGACAAAAATCACAAGAGAATCAAGAGCAAACTAAGCCCAAAGTCAGCAGAAGACAAGAAATAACCAAGATTAGAGCAGAACTGAAGGAAATAGAGACAAAAAACATTTCAAAAAAATCAATGAATCCAGGAGCAGGTTTTTTGAAAAAAAATTAATAAAATAGACCACTAGCTAGACAAATAAAGATGAAAAGAGAGAAGAATCAAATAGACACAATAAAAAATTACAAAGATATCACCACTGACCCCACAGAACTATAAACAGCTATCAGAGAATACTATCACCAGCTCTATGCAAATAGACTAGCAAATCTAGAAGAAATGCATAAATTTCTGGACAGATACACCTTCTCAGGACTGAACCAGGAAGTTGAATCCCCCAATAGACAAATAACAAGTTCCAAAATTGAGGCAGTAAGAGCCTATCAACAGAAAAAAGTTCAGGACCAGATGGGTTTACAGCTGAAATCTACCAAAAATACAAATAGGAGCTGAAACCATTTCTTCTAAAACTATTCCAAATAACTGAAAAGGAGGGACTCCTCCCTAACTCATTCTATGAGGCCAGCATCATCCTGATACCAAAACCTGGCATAGATACAACATCAACAAAAAAATCTTCAGGCCAATATCCCTGATGAACATTGATACAAAAATTCTCAGTACAACACAACAAAAGGCCTTTGATAAAATTCAACAATCCTTCACGTAAAATAGGTATTGAAGGAACATAACACAAAATAATAAAAGCCATTTAGGACAAACACGTAGCCAATATTATGTTAAATGGGCAAAAGCTGAAAGCATTCATCCGAAAACTGGCACAAGACATGGATGCCCTCTCTCACCATTCCTATTCAACATAGTATTGGAAGTTCTGGCTAGGGCAATCTAGCAAGAGAAAGACATAAAGGATAATCAAATAGGAAGGGAGGAAGTCAAACTGTCTTTGTTTGCAGATGGCTTGACTGTATATTTAGAAAATCCAATCATCTTACCCCAAAAGCTCTTTGTGCTGATAAGTAGCTTCGACAAAGTCTGAGGATACAAAATCAATGTGAATAAGTCACAAGCATTCCTAAACACCGACAAAGGCAAGCAGAGGGCCAAATCATGAATGAATGCCCATTCAAAATTGCTCATAGAAAAATCAAATGTCCAGGAATAGAGCTAACAAGGCAAGTGAAAGACCTCTTCAAGGAAAACTACAAACTGCTGCTCAAGGAAACCAGAGAGGACACAAACAAACTGAAAATTATTCCATGTTTATAGATAGAAAAAAATCAATATTGTAAAAATGGCCATACTGCCCAAACTAATTTACAGATTCAATCATATTCCCATTAAACTACCATTGGTATTCTTCACAGAATTAGGAAAAAAAAAACTTTTAAAATTCATACAGAACCAAAAAAAAAGCCAGTACAGTGAAGATAATTATTTTATTATTATTATACTTTAGGTTCTAGGATACATATGCACAACGTGCAGGTTTGTTACATAGGTATACATGTGCCATGTTGGTTTGCTGCACCCATCAACTCGTCATTTATGTTAGGTGCTTCTCCTAATGCTATCCCTCCCCCAGTCCCCACATCCTGACAGGCCCCTTTGTGTGATGTTCCCCTCCCTGTGTCGATGTGTTCTCATTGTTCAACTCCCACCTATAAGTGAGAACATGAGGTGTTTGGTTTTCTGTCCTTGTGATAATTTGCTTAGAATGATGGTTTTCAGCTTCATCCATGTCCCCGCAAAGGACATGAACTCATCCTTTGGTATGAATGCATAGTATTCCATGGTGTATATATGCCACATTTTCTTAATCCAGTCTATCATTGATGGACATTTGGGTTGCTCCCAAGTCCTTGCCATTGTGAATAGTGCCACAATAAACATATGTGTGCATGTGCTTTATAGTAGCATGATTTATAACCCTTTGGGTATACAACCAGTAATGGGATGCCTGGGTCAAATGGTGTTTCTAGTTCCAGATCCTTGACAAATCACCGCAATGGTTAATGACAAATCCACAATGGTTTAACTAACTTGCACTCCCACCAACAGTGTAAAAGCATTACTATTTCTCACAAACCTCTCCAGTATCTGTTGTTTCCTGACTTTTTAAAGATCGCCATTCTAACTGGTGTGAGATGACATCTCATTGTGGTTTTGATTTGAATTTCTCTGATGACCAGTGATGATAAGCATTTTTTCATATGTTAGCCAAGGCAATTCTAAGCAAAGAGAATGAAACTGTAGGCATCACACTACCAGACTTCAAACTATACTATAAGGCTACAGTAACTAAAACAGCATACTACTGGTACAAAAACAGACACATTGACCAATGGAACAGAATAGAGAACTCAGAAATAAGATGACACATCTATAACCATCTGATCTTTCATAAACCTGACAAAAATAACAATGAGAAAGGATTCCCTATTTAATAAATGGTGCTGGGATAACTGACTTCCCATTTGCAGAAAATTGAAATTGGACCACTTCCTCACATGTTATACAAAAATTAAGTCATTATGGGTTAAAGATTTAAATGTAAAACCCAAAATTATGAAAACCCTAGAAGAAAATCTAGGCAATACCATTCAGGACATTGGTATGGGAAAAAATTTCATGATAAAATTGCCAAAAGCAATTTCAATAAAAGGTAAAACTGACAAATGGGATCTAATTAAACTAAAGACCTTCTGCACAGCAAAAGAAACTATCATCAGAGTGAACAGGCAACCTACAAAGTGGGAGAAAACTTTTGTAATCTATCCATCTGACAAAGGTCTAATATCCAGAATCTACAAGGAACTCAAACAAATTTACAAGAAACAAACAAACAACCCCATTAAAAAGTGGACAAAGGACATAAACAGGCATTTTTCAAAAGAAGACATTCATGCAGCCGACAAACATATGAAAACAAGCTCAACATCACGGATCATCAGGGAAATGCAAATCAAAACCACAATGAAATACCATTTCATGCCAGTTAGAATGACCATTATTAAAAAGTTAAGAAACAACAGATGCTGGCTATGTTACAGAGAAATAGGAATGCTTTTTACACTGTTGGTGGGAATATAAATTAGTTCAACCATTGTGGAAGACAGTGTGGCAATTCCTCAAATATCTAGAACCAGAAATAGCATTTGACCCAGCCATCCCATTACTGGATATATAGCTACAGGAATATAAATAATTCTATTACGAAGATAAATGCACATGTATGTTTATTGCAGCACTATTCACAATTGCAAATACATGGAATCAACCTAAATGCCTATCACTGATAGACTGGATAAAGAAAATGTGGTACATACACCCAACGGAATACTATGCAGTCATAAAAAGGAATGAGATTATGTTCCTTGCAGGGACATGGAGGAAGCTGGAAGCCATTATCTTCTGCAAACAATGCAGGAACAGAAAACCAAACATTGCATGCTCTCACTTATGAGCGGGACCTGAACAATGAGAACACATCAACGCAGGAAGGGGAACAACAAACACTGGGGCCTATCAGCAGGTGGAGTGGTGGGAGGGAGAGTAGTAGGAAAAATTACTAATGCATGCTGGACTTAATACCTCGGTGATGGGTTGATAAGTGCAGTAAACCATCATGGCACACATTTAACTATGTAGCAAACCTGCACATCCTGCACATGTACCCCAGAACTAAAAATAAAAATTAAAAAATAAAAGAAAATTAAAAAATCATACTGTATTTTCAAAACTGTTAAATTAAAAAAATCAAGTTTGTGTAACTTGCATCCACATCTTACACTTTGCATGAGTATAGATACAAAATGGACATTATATGTAAAATAAAGTTATAAAAATTCTTATAAAACACATATATGTTCTATAGATTTGGGGATGAGATATGATTTTCTAATTTTGGCTCAAAATACTACAGCTATAAAATACATGATTGGTAGATTTTCTGAAAAAGAAGAAATAGAATAAAAGGAAAAATAAAGAGGAAGAGGGGGATAGAAGGAGGAGAACAAAAAAGAAGAAGGAGATAAAAAGGAAGAAAGACAACATAAGTAAAGTCAAGGTAAAATAAAAATCTGGGGAAATATTTGAAATTTATGTAAGAAAGAATAGACCAAACCCTATAATATAACAAAATAAATTCACAAAATGGCCAAAAGGGACAAACTATATGAATAGTTCACAGAATAGGAGCTCTTAAACATATAGAAAAATAGGCAATACCACAATAAGAAAATAGAAATAAAAACTGCCACTATTTTTTTTTTTTTGGCAAGGTTGTGTAGTAATACAAATTCTCAAGCATTATTGGTGTGATTCTGAATTTTGTAAGCCCTGTAGAGGGATATTTGGCAATATCTACTCTAATTTCTATTTCGAAGATCTTATTATGTGCATCTATGTGAACAGACAAAAATGATATATTTATAATGCTAGTCTTCAAAACATTGTAATAGCAAAAGATTGAAAACCCATCAAGTGTCCATCAATATAGATTGCTTGAATGGATTTTGAGGATTACAGCACAATCATTTAACTCTATGGAGTTGAATGGAAATAGGGTGTCTTTTCTCCAAGTTTTGCTTTTGTTTGCTTTGTTAAAGATCAGTTGGCTGTAACTCTTTGGCTTTATTTCTTGGTTCTCTGTTCTGTTCTACTGATCTACGTATGATTTTTTATACTGCTACCATGCTGTTTTGGTTATTATAACCTTGTAGTATAGTTTGATATCAAGTAATGTGATGCCACCGGTTCATGTAATGTGATGCCACTTTGATATGGAAAGATTTCAAAGTATATATAATTTACTGAATTTGTATTACAGGGAAGTATAATAAGAACCTAAGTTACTATTTGCTTACATATGTTTAAGAGAATCCTACAAAGCTACATATGTCACTAGAACAATGGTTATATTGAAGAATGGTAAATGGAGGTCAGAAGTTAGTCTGTGGGGATAGGACAAAATGGGAATGGATATTGTTTATTTCATATTCACCAGTTTATAATTTTCAAACAATATTTCTAATTTAAAATATTATGTTAAAAATGTAAACATATAAAAATAAAGTGACAATGCAAAACTAAATTTTTTTTTTGTAACTTACAAAGATGTATACTGTGTGAAAGTTATTTTGCCTTTACCTCTGTTATTAAATATTCTTTATTTATTTGGATTTAACCATTAGTCACAGTTTATTTTCTTTAACTTAAGCTGTTTAGAGCTTTATTCTGATGTGTGTGTGTGTGTGTGTGTGTGTGTGTGTATGTATACTTGCTTGGGACAAGGTAGGCAGACTCCTACTAAGGGGTTTAAAAAATCCATTCTGTCCCTTTGTGAATTTATCAAGCCAAGAATTCAGCTTAAACACTAAGAAATTTCACTATTTCAGTATACCAAGTGTTAACATATCATTCAGCCAGGAGCATACCCATATTTTCAAAGATCATACGATTACAATATAAAATGGGAATAATAATTTATCCTCTTAAAATAAGATGTATTACCACACAGCAATAGAAATGTCTAAGTTAGTATGTACCTCTGTTATGGACTGCATGTATGCCCCAAAATTCATATGTTGGAAACTTAATCCCCAATGCAATAGTGTTGAGATATGGAATCATTAAGGGATAATTGGGTCTTGGAAACTCTGCCTTCATGCATAGATTAATGATGTTATTAGGGAGTGGACTCAGTATTATGAAAGTGGGTGCCTGAAATTAGAAAACATAATCCTAAAATTTATATGGAACCAAAAAAGAGCCTGCAGAGCCAAAGGAAGACTAAGCAAAAACAGCAAACCTGGTGGCTCCAACTTCAAACTATATTACAAGGCTACAATTACCAAAACAGCATGGTACCAGTATAAAAAATGTAGATCAATAGGACAGAACAGAGAACCCAGAAACAAAGCCAAACACTTACAGCCAACTGGTCCTTGACTAAGCAAACAAAAACATAAATTGGGAAAAGACACCCTATTTAATAAATTTTGCTGAGAAAACTCACTAGTCACACGCAGAATAATGAAACTGGACCTCTGTCTCTCACTTTATAAAAAATCAACTCAGGATGGATCAAATACTTAAATCTAAGACCTGAGATCCTTTGGAAAATTCTTCTGGACATTGGCCTAAGGAAATAATTTATAACTAAAGCCTGAAAAGCCAATGCAACTAAAACAAGAATAAATAAATGAAACCTGATTAAACTAAAAGGCTTCTGCACAACAAAAGAAATAATCAGCAGAGTAAACAGACAATTCACAGAAGAGGATAAAATATTTGCAAAGTATGCATCTGACAAAGGACTAGTATCCAGACTCTACAAGGAACTCAGACAAATCAGCCAAAAAAAAAAAAAAAAAAAGAAACCATGAAAAAGTGAGCAAATGACATTAATAGACATTTCTCAAAAGAAGCTATCCAAATGGCCAGTAAACATATGAATAAACACTCAACAGCAATAATCATTACGGAAATGAAAACTAAAACCACAATGAGATACTACCTTACTCCTACAAGAATGGCCTTTGTTAAAAAGTCAAAAAACAGTGGAGGTTGGAAGGGATGTGATGAAAGGGGCATACTTACACACTGCTAGAATGTAAATTGGTATGACCACTATGAAAAAGATCATGGAGATTTCCTAAAGAATTAAAAATAGATCTGCCATTCGATTCAACTGGGTATCTACTCAAAGGAAAATAAGTCATTATATGAAAAAGACAAATGGACACGTACATTTATTGCAGCACAACTCACAGTTGCAAAGATATGGAACCAATCTAAGTGCCCATCAACTAATGAATGGATAAATAAAATGTGATACACACACACACACACACACACACATATATATAACATATATGATATCACAGATATATGACGTGTGTGTATATCATAGAATGTTACTTAGCCATAAAAATAATAATAAAAAAAAACAAGATAATGTTTTGCAGCAACTACAATGGAGTTGGAGGCCATTATTCTAAGTGCAGTAACTCAGGAATGAAAAACCAAGTACTGCTTGTTCTTACTTATCAGTGGGAGCTAAATCATGAGTATACAAAAGCATATAGAGTAATATAATGGGCTTTTGAAACTCAGAAAGGGGAGAGTGGGAGGGGTGTGTGGGATAAAAAACTACATATTGGATACAGTTTACACTACTCAAGTGATGTGTACACTAAAATCTCAGAATTCACCACAATATAATTCCTCCATGTAACCCAAAATCACTCAAACTGCAAAAGCTATTTAAACAACAATAAAAAAGAGCAAAAACTAAAATTTTAAAATCAAAAGAAATTGTTTCTACATTTAGACCATATTGAAGATGATTTTCTCTACCTTAAAATAATATAAATATTACCTACAAAAAAAGAAGTATGAGTTTGGCTCCCTTCTTCTCTCTCTCTCTCTCTCTCTCTCCTCCCTACTATTTCTCTCACTGTCTCTCTTGAGTGTGTATCCTCTTTAATTTTTGCCTTTCACTGTGGAATAACACAGCTCCAAGGTTCTCACCAAATGCTGATGCTATGCTCTTGGACTTCTCAACCTCCAGAACTGTGAGACAAATTTTTATTCATTATAAATTAACCAGTCTTGGTTTTCCGTTAAAGCAGCACAAAATGAACTGAAATAACTCCTTACATTTAATTGGCCAATTTTTATTGCGTATAGACCCTAAACATCCTTTATATCTTTCAATTTTTGTCTGTTCCTAATGTAAACACTGTAATCTAGGAGGTCACCATCACTGCTCCTTAGCACAGCTTTTACATATGCATCCTTGAGTCCCTGTTTTTGAAAGATTTCTAAATTGAATTTTTTTTTTTTTTTTTTGAGACGGAGTCTCGCTGTGTCGCCCAGGCTGGAGTGCAGTGGCGCGATCTTGGCTCACTGCAAGCTCCGCCTCCCAGGTTCCTGCCATTCTCCTGCCTCAGCCTCCCGAGTAGCTGGGACTACAGGCGCCCGCCACCGCGCCCGGCTAGTTTTTTGTATTTTTAGTACAGACGGGGTTTCACCGTGTTAGCCAGGAGGGTCTTGATCTCCTGACCTCGTGATCCACCCTCCTCGGCCTCCCAAAGTGCTGGGATTACAGGCTTGAGCCACCGCGCCCGGCCTCTAAATTGAAATTTTATCTATAAATCTCATGATTAGAAATCTTTAATGTACTCACACTGTAATAACAATAATGTCTATGTACCTTAACTTAGTTTTTTAAATATCAGAATGATTTGGTTTCTACCTGCCTCCCTCCCTAGCCTTATTCTGCATAAGCCCCTACCACCCTGACACTCTCTACTTCAAAATACTCATGGTTTCACTGCAAAATTCTATCAAACTTATAAGGAGGAACTAGCACCAGTTATCCTCAATCTACTTAAAAACTAAAGAGAAAGGAATTATTTTTAACTCATTCTATGAGGCCAGCATTAGCCTGATACCAAACCTAGATAAGGAGACAACCAAAAAAGAAAACTACAGGCCAATATCTATGATGGACATAGATGCAATTTCCTCAACAAACTGCTAGCTAACTGCAACAGCACATCAAAAATATAATAAATTATAATCAGGTGGGATTTATCTTAGGGATGCAAGGACGGTTCAGCACATGTAAATCAATAAATATGATGCATCACATCAAGAGAACAAAGAGCAAAAACCATGTAATCATCTCAATAGGCACAGAAAGCATTTGGCAAAATTCAACATTCCTTCATGATAAAAATTCTCAACAAACCAGCTATACAAGAAACATACCTCAATATAATAAAGGCATTCTAGGACATACCCACAGCTAATATTATACTGAATGGGGAAAAGCTGAAGATATTTTCTCTCGGAACTGGAAAAAGACAATGACACTTACTTTCAACTCTCTTATTTAACATAGTACTAGAAGTCCAAGCCAGAGTAATCAGGCAAGAGAAAGAAATGAAAAGTGTTCAATTGGAAAAGAGAATTGAATTGTCTCTTTTTATAGATGACATGATCTTATATTTAGAGAAACCTAAAGACTTCACCAGAAAACTCTTAATATCTGATAAACAAATTCAGTAAAGTTTCAGGATACAAAATGAACATACAAAAATCAGTATCATTTCTACATTCCAATAATGAACTAGCAGAAAAATAAATGAAAGACAATCCTATTTGCAATAGCTTAAGAAAAACAGAATAAATTTAATCCAGATTAAAAGACCTCTATAAAGAAAACTACAAAAGACTAATAAAAGAAATAGAAGAGGACACAAAGGAATGGAAAAACATTCCATGCTCATGGATCAGAAGAACTAATATCTTAAGATGACCATATTACTCAAAGCAATCTACAGATTCAATGCAATCCCTATCAAAATATCGACATTTTCACAGGAATTAAAAAAGACAATTCTAAAATTTGTATAAATTGATCATAAAAAACCCACACAGTCAAATCAATCCTGAGCAAATATAACAAAGCTAGAAGCATCACACTGCCTGACTTTAAAATATATTACAAGGCTATAGTAACCAAAACAGCATGGTGTTAGTATAAAAACAGATATATAGACAAACGGAATAGAATAGAGTACCTGGAAATAAATGAACACACCTACAGTGAACTCATTTTTGATGAAGGTGCCAAGAAGATACACTGGAGAAAAGACAGCCTCTTCAAAAAATGGTTCTGGGAAAACTAGATATCCATATGCAGAAGCATGAAACTATACCCCTGTCTCTTACTATGTACAAAAATCAACTCAAAATGGATTAAAGACTTAAATTTAAGGTCCAAAACCATATATCTACTCAAAGAAAATATTGGGGAAACACTCCAGGACATTGCACTAGACTAAGATTTTGTAACTAAGACCTCCAAAGCAAAGGAAATCAAAGCAAAAATAGATCAATGGGATTATATGAAGCTAAAGAGCTTCTGAACATCAAAGGAAACGATCAACAGAATGAAACAATCAACTGTTGAATGGGAGAAAATATTTGCAAACTATTCATTTGATAAGATACTAATATCCAGAATATACAATAAATGCAAACAAATCAACAGCAAATAATAATAATAATAATACTCCCATTAAAAAGTTGGCAACATAAACAGATATTTTTCAAAAGAAGTCATATAAATGGCCAACAGAAATATGACAAAATGCTCAACATCACTAATCAGGGAAATGAAATTGAAAACACAATGAAATATTATCTTACTCCAGTGTGAATGGCTATTATTAAAAAGCAGAATATAATGAATGCTGATGAAGGTGTGGAGAAAAGAAAATTTTGTATACTGCTGGTGAGAATGTAAATTTGTACAGTCATTTGGGAAAAAAGTGTGGAGATTTATCAGAAATACTAAAAATTAAACTATGATCCAGCAACCACACTACTGGGTATTTATCTAAAGGAAAAGAAATTGGTATATCAAAAAAAAATCTGCACTCCCATATCTATTGCAGCAACATTCATAATAGCCAGGATATAAAACCAACCTAAGTATCCATCAATAGATAAATTGATTTTTAAAAAAATATTGTATAGATACACAATAAAATACAATTTGGCCACAAAAATAATAAAATTATTTAATTTGCAGCAACATAAATGCAACTAGAAGTCATTATGTGAAGTGAAAGAAGCCAGGTCCAAAAAGACAAATAGCCCAAGTTCTCATTTATGCATGGGAGCTAAAAACATTAAACTCATGGAAAAGAATAGAAAAGTAATTAACAGAGACTGGGAAGGATATTGGTCAGGGAAGGGGAGTGAAGAGAAGTTGGTTAATGGATACAAATATACAATTAGAAGAAAGGAATTCTAATGGTCAATAGCAGAATAGAGTGACTATACTTTGTTATTGCAATAAAATTTATTTTTGTAAAATACATTGCTAGCAATATGTATTGTCTATTTCAAAGTATATACATGAAAGGCCTGGAAATGTTCCCAATACATAGAAATGATAAATGCTCAAGGTGACTGATATCCTAAACAGCCTGATTTAATCACCGCACATCCTACGCATGTAACAAAACATCGCATGTACCCCACAAATATGTACAAATATTATGTGTCAACAATTTTTAAGAAATATTAATTTCCTTTTAGTTTCTTGAATGTGCTGTGCTCTTTGGCAACTCGGGATCTTCACATATGTTCTTAGATGAATGACTTTCCACACTCCTTGAAGTTAGTATAAGAAACAGGTTTCCCCTATAGTAATTGATGTTAATTGACCCCCCATGATAATTCATGTCATGATCAGGAATCTAGAGATTGGACGGTTTGTTAGTCCATTTGGGTTGCTATAACAACAAACCATGAACTGGGTAATTTATAAATAACAGGAACATATTTGTTACAGTTCTGGAGGTGAGGAATTCCAATATCAAGGCACTAGTAGATTTGATTTCTGGTGAGGACCCACCCTCTGGTTCATAGATGGCACCTACAAATTTTAACTGTGTCCTTTCATGGTGGAAGGGGCAAAGGAGCTCTCTGAGGCCTTTTTTCATAAGAGAACTAATCCTATTCACAAGGGCTCCACCCTTACAATCTAATCACCTCCTAAAGGTCCCCACCTTCTGATATCATCACATTGGTGATCAGGTTTCAAAACATGAATCCTGGGGAGACACAAACAGTCAGATCATAGCAGACAGTAAACAGGTCAATGAAATAAATGGATATTTAAAGACATCCAGTAAGATAGTCTGATGCATTTGTCTGACCATAGGGACACTCAACAATGAATCTCCAACATGCGAGACCACTGGCGAAAGTGCTTTATTTTCTCAATGGCATTTAGAATGGCCTCAAGAAAGTTTAATTCTGTGATTTTGTCTGTCGCAAATACTTTATGTTTTAATTATTAATTAAAGTGTTTCTGGTTGACATATTATTTCTTTAAATACACTAAAATTAGTGTTATATTATCAGAGGTACCTGCTTTATATCTCAAAGAGGCAGAAAGAATACTATATTTGCACTTGAACTTTCCTGATACATACACAATGTAAATAATTGATTAACAAATTAATTAAATGAAACATTGCTGAGAATAAGGAAAAGGTTACTTATCTATTAGATGTAAAACATTCTGGAATTCAAGATCATATAGGGAATTTTGTAAAGGTATAAACGCCTAGTGTTCACTCTTAGATATGTTTATTGAGTAAGTAAAATAATTTTCAAAAGATTTATGGAAATTAACAAGTTTAAAAAAACAGATTATTTGATTTTTCTTTTCTCCTTTTACTTAATGAATATAATATCATGAGAGTAGATGTGGGACATTTTTACTTTTATAATCTTAATGTAAGATTCTATTGATTTGCTGTGTTAGAAAACACAAAACATGTTGGATTTCAATGTTTGCCGTACAATTTATATTTGTATAGGTACAGATTTATCTATACAAATGCATATGAATAGATATTATTCCCCTGATGTAGAATAGCAAAGTTTGTTATGTCCCTGAAGGCTTGACTCTAATCTCATCTTCACTAGCAACACATTCCTGTCAAACATTTCACAAAGTATTTAAGTTTAAAATCTATAAAACAGATGAACACACTGCATTGATTTGAAGACTATCAAAACTATATTGTGCGAAACTTCTAACTTCATTGAAGACGGATTTTTTTTTTTTTTTCTGAGACAGAGTCTCATTTTGTTGTTCAGGCTGGAGTACAGCGGTGAGATCTCAGGTCACTGCAACCTCTGCCTTTTGTGTTCAAGTGATTCTTCTGCCTCAGCCTCCTGAGTAGCTGGCATTACAGACGCTGGCCATCACACCCAGCTCATTTTTGCATTTTTAGTAGAGACAGGGTTTCACCATGTTGGCCAGGCTTGTCTTGAACTCCTGACCTCAAGTGATTTGCCCTTCTAGGCCTCCCAAAGTGCTGGGATTATGGGTGTGAGCCACTGCACCTGGATCCTGAAGACAGTTTTAATTAAACTTTAATTTACAGCTTTAAGCCACAAGTTCCATAACTTGAATTTTCTTTATAACCAGCACATAGGTATCCATATAAATTTGAAAGCTGGTAAAATTATGTCAATAGCAAAGTGGTAGCTTATTTAAAAGATAAATGTCTTGTTTTGTTGACTGAAGAGTTTTCTATTAGGTGCAGGGTGTATATACCAATTTTTAGGGGCTTTAAAAACATATATTTAATTGAACATGTACTCATTTTATATGCTCTTTGCATTAGGTACTGTGTAAGAAACTAAATATTATAGGAGAAAATAAGGCAAATAGTATCCATCCTCAAGAAATTTAGAGTCCAGTGTGTGACACAATTGTTAAACAAAGTCATAAAATACATGATCTTTCATGATTGGTTTTTCACTTAGCAGAATGTTTTCAAGTTTTACTCATATTGTATCATGTATCAGTTCCATTTTTGCTTTTTATGTACCATTTTGCTATTCCACTGTATGGATATATCACATTTTGTTGCTAGGATTCTTGCTGTGGCCATTTGTAGAACCATCCCTACTATGGAGTGTAAGACATAGACCCAAAGAACTGAGAGTTGTAGGAGAGAGAAGCACAAACTCTCCCAGTAATTTCACTAGAAATGCTAAAGAAATAAAGCCACTCCAACTTCCACTCTGTGGTTCTTTTTAAAAATAATTTGTATCTATGTATTTTTTAAAACTGTTATATTAGGTTCAGGTGGATACGTGCAGCCTCGTTACATAGGTAGACTCATGTCATGGGGATTTGTTGTACCATGTGGTTTGTCTCTGTTATAATGGACCTACTTACCTATTTCTTCCCATGAATTCCTTGTTTGAAACTTTCCAATTTTATTTTCTTTAACATCACTGACCAATCTGTAAAAACATTTGCCACTTGCCATTAATTGCTGTATATGTTTGCCTCCTGCACTTTTTAAAACACAAAGTAGATGACAATGGGCGTCTTACAAAGCTCTAGCATTTGGGAAAATTTTACTCTCTGCTGCCTTTCAGGGGCTGTAGTGTTGGAGAAGTTTCCTGAGCAGACTATTCTGTGAACAAAGGCAGCCTTTTTTTCTCCTACATCAGTTGGCCATTAGGGATATCCTTCTTCCTGACATTAGGGATATCCTTCTTCAGCAATAAGCATGAGCCAAAGAACAAATGTGGAAGAGATAATGGCGTGCCCTATGGGCCATCTGCTCATACATCTTACTTGTGCCCCTTGACCCTGTTCTTGTCAGATCCCAGATGCTCCATTTCCATCTTATGATGGATTGCTGTTGGACCTGCACAAGTTTATGACTTTGTGTGTCTGACAAAACCCAAATTATAAAGAATTGTTCCGACTGCATAGTCACAATATGTCCCACAATCAGGCCCTCCTTCTATATCATGTCCCAGTAAGAACCCAAGACATATTATTTGAGTGGCCTATTCCGTGCTGGAAAAGGCACTGTCATGCATGTCACTTATTGGGATGCACTCCCAGAAACAATATCTGTAAAAGATGAACAAAGCAAAATTGGTCAGGGAAAAGAGTTAAACTGTGATGATGTTACAACAGTAACCTCAGTTCATCTCTCAGGGAACTCTGAGGCTTAAATGGCTTTCCAGATATACCACAAATTGAAGAAAAATATTTGGTCTTTCTTTGTACCTTGAATCAACCGATTGTCAGAAGCTGACCCGAAAGAGAGCTTTAGCCTCGAACAAATCATTTTGCTGTGAGACATCAGCAAACAGCTCTCAGCATCTGGAGAGATGAGTTCCTGGATTCTGAGAGACACCTGCGTGGTCCACCAAAACCTCGGCTGCATGCGTTCTTCCTAACTAGTCGTGTTGTAAGACGGTGATAAGCTCAAAGATGAAGAATAAACCTTACTCTTGATATTTGATATTTCTCTCATTTCTATTGCCTTTTAAATTTCTGGGTATGGTGTAGGCTCTTGTAAAGGTTTCAGTTGTTCCGTCTTTGAAATACTCAAACTTTCCCCACAATTATTAAGGAACTGTTTCCAAGAGAAACCAGCGAGAAAGCAGAGAAAGCACGACAAGGAAGAAAAATAATCCCAGCAAGAGTGTGATTCAAAGTTTCACAGATTGTGATTCAGGTAGTTTCTCCTGATCCTGGGAGATGACTTTGGGTAAATTATGCTACAGATGATGGAACTAGACTTTCGAAGATTAACATCCTGCAGTCACTGGTTAACTGGAGCATAAACTTCCAGGCTTCTTGCTTTTCACTATGAGGATAAGCAGATCCAGCAATCTTTGTACCATACACTAACGAAAAGTGATGATGTGGGCCAGAAAAGGCAACGGTACACACAAAAAGGTGAGGGACACACTCTGCAAGAGTCAAGAAAAAAAAAAAAAAGATAGAAAGGAATCTGGACTGAAGACAACAGTGTCAGCTACAGGGAGTGATGTTGGAGTATACACTAAAAATACATTTTCTTGTAACCAAAGCTACCTGTATTTCCTTTCTCTTTTCACTGTCTAGCATTTGGGATTATTAAAATACTCAATTATTCTCACTTTTTTATATTGATCAAGGTGATTACCTGTCTTCTCCTTTTGCTTAGAATGCTTTACTTTTACTTTTTTCTCCAAGATGATACAGAAAATTAACGTTATTTTGCTATTGATTCAACTTATTGATTTTGGAAATTGGAGAACACACGTGAGATATTTTCTGTGCTAAAATGTCAAGCAAAGGCCTGAACTATTTGGAAACATTTCAGTTTTCATGTTCAATAGATAAGATGCCAAGAACTCACCATAGAAGATGAAACCTTTGAGAACAGTGACCTCTAATTAGGAGAGAATATTGTATTTGTAGGCCGATTTCTTCCATATCTCTTGCTAATATTTTTTTCTGCTTGACTTAGCATGTCTCTTACTATAGTATTTGGAGGATAATGGAAATTGGATTAAGGTGGCAAAATGCTGAAATGGAAGAAAAGTGTGTGTGTGTGTGTGTGTGTGTGTGACTTTTATGTGTTTTAGTACAAAAGTAGCCCTTTAAACTGTGTGAGAGATTCCACAGCCTTGTTCCCATTAAGTAGCAAACATCAGGGCAGATATGAAATGTTCTCTAATTTTTCAGTTCAAGCTAAAGCGATCTTCTCTTTCTTATCTTAGAATTCCAAACATTCATAAAGCCACAAAAAATATGATGGAGTCCTAATGCTTTTATCAGGATAGCAAAAGTACAGTTTTCTTTTAAAGCATTTTACCAAACTGAAAGCACATTTATGGTCATTTCTGAAATCATTTTTCACTTTTTGCCTTTAGCACACAATTGTCATTTAACAAATCAATTAATAAGCTACATAAAACAATACATTTATGCACTGAATATATATATATATATATTTATTTCATGTATGAGTATGCTGTAGCTTTCAATAATATTTTATAAAAAGCATATCTTAACGTATGGATTTTTCAATTAAAATCTTCAATAGGTTTTAATTGCTTTCAGAAAAAAAATGATGACCTTCCATGATATAAGGAGGTTTTTCCCCACCTAGACTTTGCCTATTTCTACAACTTCTTTTTACACTTTTTCCTATGTGACCTAACCATCAGCTAAACCAAGAAACTTTTCCCAAGTATTTTGATGGTCATACTCTCTTCTATGTGTATTTTGTATAACATATTCTTTTCTAAATTTTCACTGTTTCCAGTGTATTACTGTAGTGACTCCTGTTTATTCAGAACTTATGCCAATATTTTTCCAAAGCTTTCTGTTTTCTTTCCAGGAGGAGTTAGGATTTCTCCTCCATTCTTCTCTGTGTAATGTTAACATTGCACATATATTCCACCATATTACATGGATTGATTTACTTGTTTCTCTCTCATATCATAATTTATCAAAAATTACTTACCAAGTATTTACCATATCTCAGTCCAAGTATTAAAGATACAATGATGAATAAAGTAATACCTATTCTCTAGTAGCTCCCAAAGAAAAAAAAAATGATTTATATGGTGACATAAGTATTAAAAATGAGATATGCCTTTTTTCTTGAAGGGTTTTTGTGTCTCTATCTCCTTCAGTTCTGCTCTGATCTTAGTTATTTCTTGTCTTCTGCTAGCTTTTGAATGTGTTTGCTCTTGCTTCTCTAGTTCTTTTAATTGTGATGTTAGGGTGTCAATTTTAGATCTTTCCTGCTTTCTCTTGTGGGCATTTAATGCTATAAATTTCCCTCTACGCACTGCTTTAAAAGTGTCCCAGAGATTCTGGTATGTTGTATCTTTGTTCTCATTGGTTTCAAATAACATCTTTATTTCTGCCTTCATTTTGTTATGTATCCAGTAGTCATTCAGGAGCAGGTTGCTCAGTTTCCATGTAGTTGAGCAGTTTTGATTGAGTTTCTTAGTCCTGAGTTCTAGTTTGATTGCACTGTGGTCTGAGAGACAGTTTGTTATAATTTCTGTTCTTTTATATTTGCTGAGAAGTGCTTTACTTCCAACTATGTGGTCAATTTTGGAATATGTGTGATGTGGTGCTGAAAAGAACGTATATTCTGTTGATTTGGGGTGGAGAGTTCTGTAGATGTCTATTAGGTCCACTTGGTGCAGAGTTGAGTTCAATTCCTGAATATCCTTGTTAACTTTCTGTCTCACAGACTTGTCTAATGTTGACAGTGGGGTGTTAAAAGTCTCCCATTATTATTTTATGGGAGTCTAAGTCTCTTTTTAAGTCTCTAAGGACTTGCTTTCTGAATCTGGGTACTCCTTTATTGGGTGCATATATATTTAGGATAGTTAGCTCTTCCTGCTGAATTGATCCCTTTACCATTATGTAATGGCCTTCTTTGTCCCTTTTGATCTTTGTTGGTTTAAACTCTGTTTTATCAGAGAGTAGGATTGCAACCCCTGCCGTTTTTTGCTTTCCATGTGCTCGGTAGATCTTCCTCTATCCCTTTATTTTGAGCCTATGTGTGTCTCTGCACATGAGATGAGTCTCCTGAATACAGCAAACTGATGGGTCTTGACTTTTTATCCAATTTGCCAGTCGGTATCTTTTAATTGGTGACCATTTAGTCCATTTACATTTAAGATGAATATTGTTATGTGTGAACTTGATCCTGTCATTATGATGTTAACTGGTTATTTTGCTTGTTAGTTGATACAGTTTCTTCCTAGCATCAATGGTCTTCACATTTTGGCATGGTTTTGCAATGGCTGCTACCAGAATCCAGGAGCTGTTTTTTTGAAAAGATCAACAAAATTGATATACTGCTAGCAAGACTAATAAAGAAGAAAAGAGAGAAGAATCAAATAGATACAATATAAAATGATAAAGGGGATATCATCGCTGACCCCACAGAAATACAAACTGCCAGCAGAGAATATTATAAACACCTCTACACAAATAAACTAGAAAACCTAGAAGAAATGGATAAATTCCTGGAAACATACACTCTCCCAAGACTAAGCCAGGAAGAAGTTGAATCCCTGAACAGACCCATAGTAGGCTCTGAAATTGAGGCAATAATGAATAGCCTTCCAACCAAAAAAAGTCCAGGACCAGACGATTCACAGCCGAATTCTACCTGAGGTACAAGGAGGAGCTGGTACCATTCCTTCTGAAACTCTTCCAATCAATGGAAAAAGAGGGAATCCTCCCTAACTCATTTTATGAGGCCAACATCATCCTGATACCAAAGCCTGGCAGAGACACAACAAAAAAAAGAGAATTTTAGACCAATATCCCTGATGAACATCGATGTAAAAATCCTCAGTAAAATACTGGCAAACGGAATCCAGCAGCATATCAAAAAGCTTATCCACCATGATCAAGTGGGCTTCATCACTGGGATGCAAGGCTGGTTCAACATACACAAATCAATAAATGGAATACAGCATGTAAACAGAACCAAGGACAAAAACCACATGATTATATCAATAGATGCAGAAAAGGCCTTTGACAACATTCAACAGCCCTTCATGCTAAAAATTCTCAATAAATTCGGTATTGATGGCACATATCTCAAAATAATAAGAGCTATTTATGGCAAACCCACAGCCAATATCAGTCTGAATGGGCAAAAACTGGAAGCATTCCCCTTAAAAACTAGCACAAGACAGGGATGCCCTCTCTCACCACTGCTATTCAACATAGTATTGGAAGTTCTGGTCAGGGTAATCAGGCAAGAGAAAGAAAGAAAGAGTATTCAATTAGGAAAGGAGGAAGTCAAATTATCCCTGTTTGCAGATGACATGATGGTATATTTAGAAAACCCCATTGTCTCAGCCCAAAATATCCGTAACCTGATAAGCAACTTCAGCAAAGTCTCAGGATACAAAATCAATGTGCAAAAATCACAAGCATTCCTACACACCAATAACAGACAAACAGAGAGCCAAATCATGAGTGAACTCCCATTCACAATTGCTTCAAAGAGAATAAAATACCTAGGAATCCAATTTATAAGGGATGTGAAGAACCTCTTCAAGGAGAACTACAAATCACTGCTCAATGAAATAAAAGAGGACACAAACAAATGGAAGAACTTTCCATGCTCATGGACGGGAAGCATCAGTATCATGAAAATGGCCATACTGCCCAAGGTAATTTATAGATTAAACGCCATCTCCATTAAGCTACCAATGACTTTCTTCACAGAATTGGAAAAAATGACTTTAAAGTTCATACGGAACCAAAAAAGAGCCTGCATTGCCAAGACAATCCTAAGCAAAAAGAACAAAGCTGGAGGTATCATACTACCTGACTTCAAACTGAACTACAAGGCTACAGTAACCAAAACAACATGGTACTGGTAACAAAACAGACATATAGAACAATGGAACAGAACAGAGCCCTCAGAAATAATACCATACATCTACAGCCATCTGATCTTTGACAAACCTGACAAAAACAAGAAATGGGGAAAGGATTCCCTATTTAATAAGTGGTGTTGGGAAAACTGGCTAGCTGTAAGTAGAAAGCTGAAACTGGATCCCTTCCTTACACCTTATACAAAATTTAATTCAAGATGGATTAGAGACTTAAATGTTAGACCTAAAACCATAAACACCCTGGAAGAAAACCTAGGCAATACCATTCAGGACATAGGCATAGGCAAGGACTTCATGTCTAAAACACCAAAAGCAATGGCAACAAAAGCCAAAATTGACAAATAGGACCAAATTAAACTAAAGAGCTTCTGCACAGCAAAAGAAACTACCGTCAGAGTGAACAGGTAAACTACAGAATGGGAGAAAAATTTTGCAATCTACTCATCTGACAAAGGGCTAATATCCAGAACCTACAAAGAACTCAATCAAATTTACAAGAAAAAAAACCAAACAAACCCATCAAAAAGTGGGCAAAGGATATGAACAGACACTTCTCAAAAGAAGACATGCATACAGCCAACAGACACATGAAAAAATGCTCATCATCACTAGCCATAAGAGAAATGCAAGTCAAAACCACAATGAGATACCATCTCACATCAGTTAGAATGACGATCATTAAAAAGTTAGGAAACAACAGGTGCTGGAGAGGATGTGGAGAAATAGGAACACTTTTACACTTTTGGTGGGACTGTAAACTAGTTCAACCATTGTGGAAAACAGTGTGGCAATTCCTCAAGGATCTAGAACTAGAAATACCATTGACCCAGCCATCCCATTACTGGGTATTTACCCAAAGGATTATAAATCATGCTGCTATAAAGACACATGCACACGTATGCTTATTGTGGCACTATTCACAATAGCAAAGACTTGGAACCAAACCAAATATCCATCAATGACAGACTGGATTAACAAAATGTGGCACATATACACCATAGAATACTCTGCAGCCATAGAAAAGGATGATTTCATGTCCTTTGTAGGGACATGGATGCAGCTGGAAACCATCATTCTCAGTAAACTATCGCAAGAACAGAAAACTAAACACTGCATGTTCTCACTCATAGGTGGGAATTGAACAGTGAGAACACTTGGACACAGGAAGGGGAACATCATACACCAGGGTCTGTTGTGGGGTGGGGGAAGGAGGGAGGGATAGCTATAGGAGATATACCTAACGTAAATGACAAGTTAATGCGTGCGGCACACCAACATGGAACATGTATACATATGTAACAAACCTGCACATTGTGCACATGTACCCTAGAACATAAAGTATAATAAAAAAAGAATTTTTTTGTTGCTTATAAGCCAAAAAAGAAATAAAAATGAGATATGCAAAAGAACCATGATAACACAGGTGACTAGTAACTTAGGAGGAAACAGTAGTTAGACAAGATGATAAGGGAGGGAGGAATAAACTTAATTTGGGCTTTGAGTAATGAACAGAACTTTTCTAGACTGAGTTCAAAGTGGGAGTGCAAATAATATTCCACACAAGATCAGAATAATCAAAGCAAAGTAAGTATAAAATTTTATAATGTTTCTAGAGAAAATAATAACTTGATTGCATAATGAAGTTAAAGCTATATGCAGTGAATAAGGCTTTTTGTTTAACTTTCTCCTTTCTTTTATACTGTTAATACATTTATTTTTTGAAGTAGTGCTTTTTAAAAAAAAAATTGGTAATTGAGAAAAGCACAGGCAAATGGAGTGCATTAAGACAGCACCTATGCTGCCATTCAAAAATAAACATTGGTTACATTTGGTGACCATCATTTACCCTTCTAAATCATAAGAATACTTGCGTGGGGGATGTGGACACAAGGAGTAGGAGGGAGATTTTTATAAGAATGAATAGGCTGGGCGCAGTGGCTCGTGCCTGTAATTCCAGTACTTTGGGAGGCTGAGGCGGGCGGACCACAGAGTCAGGAGATCGAGACCATCCTGGCTAACACGGTGAAACCTCCTCTCTACTAATAATACAAAGAATTAGCCGGGCGTGGTGGCAGGCGCCTGTAATCCCAGCTACTGGGGAGGCTGAGGCAGGAGAATGGCGTGAATACGGGAGGCGGAGCTTTCAGTGAGACAAGATGGTGCCACTGCACTCTAAGCTGTGCAAAAGAAAAAAAAAGAATAAATAAAATAAAATTTAGGATAATTATAATAAAAAAGTATTCGATTTACTTTAATAGAAAAAATGTCAAGCATAACAATTTAGATAACTGTTTTTTTGGTCTGATATGCGTTAATTTCCTCAGTATCTCTTTGAGATTAATAAAAAAAAAATCAAACCTGTGTTTTTTGGTTAAAAAAAAACCTCTTTGTTTTCTAACTTGTTGGGTGTTGTGTAAGAGTCCATGATCATAGTTGTCATTGGCATCAGTTTTGAAAATACCACAGGTTTCCATAACAAGTGGCTGTTTTTCTTTATTCCCTGCCACATATTTCACAACTGGAACAGTGCTTAGTACAATGGATACATTTAATAATTATATGTTGAGTAAATTAAAAATACAACCAGCAGAGATTAGTTTATGAGGTAAAGATTGTCTGTTGTGAAATATTTTATTGAGATGTTTTCAAATTGGTAGTGCTTGCTTTATTTTAATCTTCCACATTTTGTTTGTTTTCTGTCATTTTTATATTTTGTTGAAGAGTTGTCAAATTGTTTTTTCCCTACATTTTCATTTTCAATGTGTCTATAAACCTATAAAATTTGTTTACTCATTCTTACATAATCTTTCTTTTACTTCATCCAAAAGGATAGAAGTCACAAGACTTGTTTCAGCTTTAACAAGTAAAGAGCATGAGGCAGTCACCTTTATCTTCACAGAAAGGAAAAGCTGGACACACTGAAAATCAATTACTTTTTTTGGACTCATCAGAGAACTGATGTCAGAGCAAGCTACTATACCAAAATCTAGAAAGGCTGAACGATAGAGCAACCAAGATCTGCTGACCTGGAAGAGAAGTCAATGGGACCATATTCTGAAGTAAGCAAGAAGAAAAACACAAACCAAACAAAAAACAAAAACAAAGAAAATTTTGTCTATAGAAGAACAAAGGTAAGAATTAGTCATGTTGCTTGTCAAAAATGATGTAAACAAGTAGAAAGTGGAGTAAACTATTTAAAGAAAAAGCTATCAAGTTAGAATTACACATCTAGAAAAATTATTGTCCAAAAATGAAGGAAAAATAAAAACTTTCTCAGAAAAAAAAGAAGAAATTTTTTGACTAGTTCTGCAATAAATATTAAAATAATTTCTCCAAGTGCTATAATAATAATGTGAGAAATGGATCTACATAAAGGTAGGAAGAGTGTTAGAAAAAGGAATAAATGAAGGTAATATAATATCTTTTTTTCTTACTCTTAATTGATCTTTAGAGCGATAGTAATAACAATGTATTGAAGGACTATAACATGAATAACTGAAATGAGTGACAACAATGTCATAATATACAAAAGGGAAATGGGAATGCTCTGTTACAAGGTACCATCACTACACAGAAAGTGGTATAGTGTTATTTGAACGTGGACTTAGACTATTTGAACGTATATATTGTAAACTGCAGGGAAATCATTGGAGAAATGGTTGGTTCTGTGCTAGAGGTGAAAAATACAGTCAGTCCTCCATATCCATGGCTTCTACATCAGTGGATTAAACCAACTGGAGATCAAAACGATTTTTTAAAATGGATGGTTCTATTTGTCTGGAACATGTACAGACATTTTTTCTAGTCATTATTCCCTGAACAACGCAACAACTGCTTACAGAGCACTTACATTGTATTAGGTATCAAAAGTAGTCTAGAGATGATTTAAGTATATAGAAGGACGTGCGTAGGTAATATGCAAATACACCACCATTTTATATGGGGGACTTGAGCATTTGTGAATTTCAGTCTTTGTGGTGGATTCTGGAATCAATCCCCCTTGGATACTAAGGGATGATTGCATATAAAATTTTGTTTTAGGATCTTTCAGGGCCAGAAAATAAAGTGCTGCTGAAAAAAAATTAAAAAAAAAAAAAAGAAAGAAAGAAACACAATAATGGGTGTATGTTAGGAGCTAGCTGAAAGATCACCTACTGGCCAAAGTTACAACAATCTGAGCAACAATATAAATAAGCAAGTTATTAGATTTATAAGTAAAACAAAATAAATATTCATGAGTCCATCTGATACAAGTAAATGACTGCATGAATAAAATAGGAAGAATAGATCAATCTATTGAACAAAAAAACTCTAGTTTATGTAATACCCACCCCTGCTTCAAGATGGTGAAACATAACTTTGCACTACTTACCTGTGGAATGCATGTAAAGACTTTTGTTCAAAGAGTACAAGACAGAAGGGAGGGAAAAGTAACTTTATAATGGAGAAACCTGAAAAATGCTACCTCATTCTGGTGATCAAGGTCAATATCATTGGTGCCAAATCATATCGATGGCCTGAACCCTTGATATGATGTGATGAGAATGGCACTTTACCTCTGTAGTCTTCCCCTCCAAACCCATAATCTCAGTCTAATCATAATAAAAATATTCAGAAAACACCAATTGTGAGACCTTCTTTGTAATGTCTGTTCAGTGTTCCTGACAACCATCAAGAACATCAAAAACAAAGTCAGCAAAAACGTGTCACAATCTAGAAAAACCTAAAGAGACACAATGACTAACTAAATGTAATGTGATATTCTACATAGGAGCCTGGAAGAAAAAAAGAACATTAAGTAAAAGGTAGAGAAAAGTTGAATAAAGTGTGAACTTAATAATAATGTGTCAATATTGGCTCATTAATTATGAAAAGTATGTCATACTAGTGTAAGATGTTAGCAATACAGAATTGGGTTTGGGATATATGGGAACTCTGTACTGTCTTCATATTCTTCTGACCATAAAACTACTCCAAAACTAAAAGTTTGTTTTTTGAAAGTTATCTATTTTTTTCTCTCACTTCCACTACTTCCCAGTTATAAAGAATAAGGCATCAGTGATTATCATAAATATGAATAATAAAAAGACTATTCTTATCAACAGAGTGACCTGTTCAGAGAATCCAGGGGCTTGCCTAAAGACCCAGAATTTGATCATTCTGACATTCTAAAAAGGTGAATAAACTTTATTGTGCAGTAAAAAATATTAATAGGTTCACCAGCATAAACATTTATATTCACTACTAGTTGCTACTGTAGTTCGCATCAAAGATACTAAGAGTGATTACTTTTAATAATTTTTTATTTTTTTACTTTATAATTTTGAGTGGTGTGTGGAAGTGCTTGAAAAGTCATAAACTAAAATATACGTAGTATATAGGTGTACGTATTAATAGTATAAATAGTATAATATATTAATTAATTTGATTCTCATTTTTATCATGACAATAATTTATTTATATGATTACATAATACCTTACATTTTTACTTAACTTTAAAACACCTTCCAAAGTCTTCTAACTCATAATATTGAGTATAAAAAGAGAGGCCCTATTATTTTTATTTTGGAAAAACAGACTTGAGTTCTTTATATTTTGATATAAACCCTCTGTTAGAAATGTGGCAAATATTGTTTTCCAGGTTGTTTCTACATTTTCACTTTTGTTTACAGTTTTTTGGTGTAAGATACTTTTAAATTTGGTGATGTCAAATATACAGCCTTTCCCTTAATTTGTTTTGCGTTAGTGTCCAAATAATTAAAGCTTCTTATTTCAAAAATAACATAAAGATAGCTTATATTTTATCTAAGAGCTTTAAAGCTCATTTTATCACTGTTGTCCCTATTTTATTATTAAATCAATGTGGTGTGATTTCTGTATTTTAAAGGCCATAATAGGTTGATATCAGTTATTAATGTTTGACGTTTGTTTCTCACTTAAATGCTTTTGTGCCATATTGTGCGTCTGTTCTTTTTTTATTATTTATTCATCTACTTTAGATATAAAATACCACTGTTTTATTATCTGCAGCTCTAAAATATGCCTTGATAACCAGAAGAGCAAATCCCTTACTCTTATTCTTTTTCTGAAAAATTCTATTATTAGGTAATTATTGGGCTATCATTAAAAATATTTTCTCTCAAACTTATTTTTAAAATCAGCTTGTTTAACTTTATTTTACAAAAGGTGTTTTGTTTGGAAAGACACTACATTTATAAAGTATTTTGGGGATAAATGATAACTTTATCATGTTGAATAATATTGAATTTCCAACCCTGCTGATCCTCCAAATATTTTTTTTTGTGAAACTGTTTTATTTTATTTATTTATTTTTGCCCACTCATATATTTATAATTACTTTTTTATCTGTCTTTCTTAATCTTAAACTGATTTCTTATTCTATATTATTTTATCGGCTACAAGTCTTTGCATTATGGTGAACTGTAGCAGTGATAAAAGCCATACTTCCCTTGCTTCTGATCTTAATGGGAATGATCATAAGAAGTATATTCACTTGAGGTTTTAGTAGATAATTTTTCTCAAGATGAAACACTTTATTCAAGTCTTAGATGCTGTTATTTTTTAAAAAATCAAATATGAGTGCTTAATAGCAAATGACTTTTCTGCACTTCATAGCTAATTTTTTTCTACACTCATTGAGTTATCTGCATTGTGTATCTGTTTCATGCTTATAAATATACATATATATAAATTATAATACAAATTAAAATAACATATTATTTAATATTTATTACATATAATAGCTAAATATTTATTATATATAAGAGCTAAATATTATATGTAATAGCTGTGTATGCTAATGTAACATATATATATGTTAAATATGTCAATGTGGCTTTTTGCATTGTCAGATATTCTAATATGTTATTTCATACTTGTTATTCAACTTAACCATCAAATATTTATTTGGACCTACTCTTTGCCAACCAGTGCCTAAAACAGTCCATGGGATACACTGGTGAACAAAATGATACCCTCATATAAGGCATAAAACATACTGGCCATGGTGAATTATGATATGTGTATAGCTCTAGATTCCTTTTGCCTGTGTTGTAGTTATGATAGCTTATAGGTTTGTAAATAAGATCATTTTAAAGACCATTTTATTTTCTTTTTCTCTTATTTTACTCAAGTAAGATCATATTAGCTTCATAAAATTATTTTCTCTTTTTCTCTCTGTAATGGTTTCTGTAAAACAACTTACGTGCTTCTGGAAGGTTTTGTAACGCATCTCCTAGATTGTGCATTTTTGATACATTTGAGTCTGTGACGTGAATGTTAAATATATTGGCATAAGTTTATTAGGCTCAAGAAATTTCTGTCATCCAGCAAATGAGAACTTTAAGTTGAAAACATGAGATTTTGTTATGGAAAGATAGAACAATTTTTTCCATATCTGAATGTGCATCTAAGAATCCTATTGCTTCTTGACCTTTTGGCTAAGATCGGGTGAGACTTATTAGCCAAATAACCATTTTTATTATGATGACCATTATTACTTCAAGAAGGCAGTATAAGGCAATGTAGAAGACAAAAAAAAGTACTGTCCTACGTGTTGAGGGAGCAAGTTCAAGTCCCAGGACTTTCCTAGGTCAACGATTTGACCGAGACAAAGTCTCAGTGGACTCAGCTGCCAAGTGGGTGACTACTAGAGTCCTTATCATTTTCACATAGTTATGTAAAGCAATTTAGAGCCAAAAGTTAAAAGCAAACGAGTTTGAAAAGCTATCTGAGCATACCTAAAATTGTGGGGTTGACTGTTTTCTATAATCAAGTGATATTCACATAAGGAGCTTGATTGAGTTCCTTCACTAGGGCTTTCTGTGATCCACTTAGTTTTTGCATTATATTACTTTAGTATTAACATAACTGCGATTAAATAAATGACATATAGTAATTTAGATAGCAAATAAAATAGAGACCTTTTAGTCACAATTTTTTAAATGAGCTTCAGAAATATTTTAAGATAAGTGTGAGCGTTTTTAAAGAATTCTAGAATTAAATGCAAATGCAAATGTTCTCTCTTTTTCCCTAGAACTTGGTTATTTTCTGTTTTTGGTCTGTATGATTGTATGAGTTTCCTAGGACTGCTATAACAAAGTACCATAAACTGATCACTTAAAACAAGAAAAATGGATTGTTTCACAGTTCTGAAGGCTAGATGTCCAAAATCAAGGTACTGGCAGGGTCAGGTTCCCTTTGACATCCACAGGGAAGAATCTTACATTGCCCCTTCCAAAGTCTCATGGTGGCCATCAATCTTTGACATTCTTTGGCTTGCAGTTGCATCACTCTGATCTCTGTCATAATGTATTTTTTTCTTATGTGTTTATTTTTTCTTCTTTTTTCTTATAAAGACAACAGTCAAATTGCTTTAAGGGTCCACCCCTACACCAGTATACGTCAACAATTATCATAGTTCTTTTTGTTTTCCTTCCTTCCCTTCCCTTCCTTCCTTCCTCCCTCCCTCCCTTCTTTCTTTCTCTTTCTTTCCTTTTCTTTCTTTCTTTCTTTCTTTTCTTTCTTTCTCTCTCTCTCTCTTTCTCTCTTTCTTTCTTTCTTTCTTTCTTTCTTTCTTTCTTTCTTTCTTTCTTCTTTCTTTCTTTCTTTCTCCTTCCTTCCTTCCTTCCTTCTTTCTTTCTCTTTCTTTCTTTGTTTTTTTTTTTTTTTTTTTGACAGAGTCTCACTCTGTTGCCCAGGCTGGAGTTCAGCGGCACAATCTCGCCTCACTGCAACCTCCGCCTCCCAGGTTCAAGCCATTCTTCTGCCTCAGCCTCCCAAGTAGCTGTGACTACAAGCACGTGCTGCCACACCTGGCTACTTTTTTGTATTTTTAGTAGTGACAGGGTTTCACCGTGTTAGCCAGTATGATCTCGATCTCCTGACCTCATGATTCACCCACCTCAGCCTCCCAAAGTGCTGGGATTACAGGCGTGAACCACTACGCTTGGCCTACCCTATTTCTAAACAAAGTAACATTCTGAGATATTAGAGGTTAGGACTTCAACATGTCTTTTTCAAGGACAAAATTCCACCCAATACAATAATATAATACAGATGAAATAACACAGAAATGCAAGCACAGCTTCATTCTCAAATGTTATTTTAAGTGTAACAAGCATAGTTCATTCGATTGATTGATGCGAGGAGATAGTAATGGAAGCTCAGCATGACTTTAAAATCAAGCAAATACATATTAAACCTGGAAAAAAGTAAAAAGGGTATTTCTAGACAACTAAATATTGTATCACAATTCTTCCTCCTAGGAGGCAGTTATGTATTAGACTCCATTTGAACTCATGAGAAGTAATAGGACATCATTTTGTGTTCTTAGCTTTTCAGAACAAGGCAGGTGGTCTATTTATGTAGTTTCTGCAACTTAGGAGAATGGATGACACCTGTGACATTCAGACAATCAGCATTGGACTCTCATTAAGGCATGCTGTTTGCTGCCGCCCATGGTTGACTTGATGACCGAATAAATGATTCACTGGCATTCTGTTGGTAATTTCTGATCAACATGCAGTCCCTGACTATTTCACTACATACCACTAGAATGCATTAACCTCAAAACAATTCCTCTTTTTCATTAGCTCTCAGACAGGAACCCACTTAATTTACACAAAAGATAAGGTACTGGAAGACTGTAATTATTATTATTTTTAAACACTACTGTGACCTTTATCACTTTTCCAAGATATAATTTACTTTTTGTAGTGTTTGTTTTTAAAATAACAATTTTTTAAAGTTTAACACATTTATATTTTTGAAAACATTTTGTTTTAATATATTTTCTTTTTTTATTTTGAGCTGTATTATCTATTAAAACAAAACTCAAAAAGCAACATTTGTAAACTGTTTTAGTATAAAACATATAAAATGTATCATCTTAACTATTTCTAAGTATACAGTTCAGTAACGTTAAGTGTATTTACATTACTGTACAAGCTGGACATGTTATGTTTTATAAATTCTACATTTTCTAACACTAATCTATGTTGTGGGTGTATTTGTGCAAATCATTTTTGATAGATTCTTTAGAAGTCTGTATCAACAGGCCAGGCGTCGTGGCTCACGTCTGTAATCCCAGCACTTTGGGAGGCCAAGGAAGGTGGATCATGAGGTCAAGAGATCAAGACCATACTCACCAACATGGTGAAACCCTGTCTCTACTAAAAATACAAAAAATTAGCTGGGCGTGGTAGCACACCCCTGTAGTCCCGGCTACTAGGGAGACTGAGGCAGGAGAATCTTTTGAACCCAGGAGGTGGAAGTTGCAGTGAGCTGAGATCGCGCCACTGCACTCCAATCTGGTGACAGAGCAAGACTCTGTCTCAAAAAGAAAAAGAAAAACAAACAAATAAACAAACAGTTACTTTGTTAAGTACTATTTTATGTGACTATTTGAGATATATTTGTATACGAGTATTTTCAAATGTTGACTAGCATAGGTCACTTTCAATAAACAGTGTGCATTAGTTACTCCCATATTTACTAGTATAAAATAAGATCATAAAATCTAATCATCAGATAAAGAGTAGAGAACTCATCTAGTCTTAGTCTTATCTGGTGAATGAATTCTGTCACCATAGCTTTTGTCCTAAATGATACTAGTAGAATGATTTACTTGGTGATTTAAACAACATAGTCCCTCCAAATGTTAGCTTAGTATACTGGTTGAATTTGAAGGCAAAGTCGTGTTCTGTTTGAATGTCTTGGTTCCAGAGACTTTGGTAAATAAGGCAGCTCATTTGTTTGTTTGTTTTTGTTTGAGTCAGGGTCTGGTCTTTTGCTCAGGCTGGAGGGCAGTGGTGCGATCTCAGCTACTGCAACCTCGCAACCTCCGCCTCTTGGGCTGAAGAGATCCTCCTACCTCAGCTTCCTGAGTAGCTGGAGCTGCAGATGCGTGCCACCACACCTGAAGCATTTTTGTGTTTTTGTAGAGAAGGGGTTTCGCCATGTTGCCCAGGCTGATCTAGAACTCCTGGGCTCAATCGATCTGCCCACCTTGGCCTCTCAAAGTGCTGGGATTACAGGTGTGAACCACCATGTCCAGCAAGGGCAGCTCATTTCTGCCGAAAACTGCCTCCTTTCTTTTTCCTCTGGTTTTACAGTTTAAAAACGATTTCAGTGTGACAGTATTTCCTGGCTTTGAAGACTAATATCATGAGTTCTTTTCACATATCCACATTAAATACCCTTTGTTCCCTCAGTTTTATTTCCAGAGGGGAACAGATCATTTGGCTTTTTTATTGTTCTCCTGTAGACAAAGTTTGTCATTTTTCCATTTAAAGTTTGCTGTCAGTAAGGAAAATATTATTGTTACTATCTAGACACCAAGCAGTAGCCTAGGATAATCATCTCCATTGTTGACATAATTTCATACAGATTCTTGTAATGTAAATCCACATTATCCCATAGAGAACTAATTGAATACCTCTTAGTGACCATTAAGGCTTAGAAGAGAAAGAAAGTTATGAAAAATGTGATGGCTGATATCATCTTGGTCAAAATTATAAAGAGAAATTGCTTCAAAAAGGTCTTGCTTCTACGTGGATAGAACTGAAGGCCATTATCCTAAGTGAAGCAACTCAGGAATGGAAAACCAAACACCACATGTTCTCATTTGTAAGTGGAGCTAAATTATGGTACACAAAGGCATACAGAGTGGTATAACAAACTCTGGAGACTGGGAAAGAAGGAGAGTGGGAGAGGAGTAAGGGATAAAGGAGTCATCTATTGGATACAATGTACACTATTCAAGTGAGAGGTAAACTAATAGTCCAGACTTCGCGACTATGTAATTCATCCATGTAACCAAAAACCACTTGTATCCCTAAATTTATTGAAATTTCTTTTTTAAAAAAGAGAGACTAAAATAAAAATAGAACATCTGGGGTCTGAATGAAAAAAAATCTTACTTCTATTTAGTTTGCCTTGGAGCTCTCAATTACAGAAATCATCTTGAATGAATATATAATTAAATTAGTGCTTAGAAAATAAAATTATCTACATTTAAAAAGATTTCTGAATATAAAATTGAGGTACATTTATTAAATATTTTCTTATAATACAGGAAAACACAAGACACAAAATAACTTCACAAACCACTCATAAACATAATCACAACTGACCATTGTTAACACACATAAACATGCACATGCATGCATACACACACACACACACACAGACACACACACACACTTGTCTATTGTATGAAAGAAAGTATACCTTAGGCTATTTATACTATAGCCTTGTTGAAATACTGCAGGATTTCTCCAACTTCTTACAATAGAGTTAAAATTACTGTATAGTGTAATTTGATTCGGAATTCATTTTATAAAGCCCAGGCAGTCTCTCACGTGCTGCCAAATATTACCTGGAAACAGGAAAAAGAAGCAACAACAACTAGAAAGTAGATCCTTGTGGTGTGTGTTGCCCCATATTTATTTAAATGGAGATTATGTTCCTGATTGAGAACTCAACATTAAATCCATCATAGACACAGAACCTGATATTCTAAAGCACAAAAATTGTATAATATTTATCTTACTTTACATTTGAACTCTGAGACATAAGACTTAAAAGAAGCTTAAAGTAACAGTATATGTATTGACATATGAGAATTGGGAACTGGTCTTAAATTATGAATGAAACATGTAGAATATGCCTGAGACTTTTTATAAACATATCATCATGTTTGTAAGAGACACTATTTAAATACATTTTAATGCCTTAGGATAATAGCACAATTTTTTGCCAATTATTTAAATAACCTATGCCTCTTAAAAAGAGATACATTGAAAACTGAAGTAATACCACTTTTTCTCTATTATTTCTTTTAGCAAATCAGAGATATGAAAAATGTTTCTTTTAGCCTTAAGGCTTCCTGCAGAATACTGCAGAATTACTGAAAATATGGAAACATCTCATACTTCACTGGAAAGTTATAAAAATAATTGTTTTGTCATCTGCTAGAACTTTTCACTACAAGCGTTAGTTAGTGATATGGAAAATGGTTGGAGCTTATACTGATTTTACTGGCTCAGTTTCTGTGTGACTTTGAGCAATTTACTCAAACTTTTGGAGTTTCCTTTACTCTTGTTTGTAAAAAGTAGTCAATCTGAGTCTCTGATATATAAAGTTCTAGACAATTCACGCACTTATGAATCTACAAAGTAGAGAAGGAACCCGAAAGGCTAGCTATATACTATACAATATACTATCCTATCCACATGTTCAAATTTGTATTCTAACTTGAAGGGTTTAGAAATTTTTGAGAATGGAGAATGTTTAGTTTCTTTGCAAAAGCAAAATGCCTAATGAGAAACTGTTCAATATAGTTCGCAGTTGCTATACATGTTCTTGCTTTTTGGGGGAAGTAGTATTGTCTAAAAAAGTAAGCTGACGTGATCAATTCTATCAGATATAATATACGACCCTCAAATTAAGAATATTTTTAACATACAAAATGCATGCATTTTATTTTTGTGTAATGTCTATTCTTGATTTTAAATCCTATTAATACTTACTAAAGAAGAATGATATAATATCTTCTTTTTATAATATTTTTTACCCAAACAAAACTCCTGTTGTACATATTTGGAGAGTAATTTTAAATGGGAAAAATGATATCAGTAAATCCCACCGAGGTGAAAACCCTCTTAAACAGTTGATATCCAAACCCACAGACTCTCATTAGTAATCTAATGTCAATTTGTATCTTTTGAGATATACTGTACAAATTAAATAAGTCAAAATTTTAATGGTGGTTTTATTAAACCATCTTTCATATCACAAAATTTCTTTAATTTAAAATCATGGTGCAGTAATGTAAAAATTATTCCTAATATTGCATTTTACAGAGTTAGCATTTGGTTCAATAACAGGGCTTATTCATGCTTACTTATAATAGAAAACTAGATGATTTTCCATTTGTAGTTTTTGAAGTGTGAACACAAACTGGTATCTGGCAATTGTTTTAAGCTTAATAAAATGACTCTAAAGAAGTATTTTAAAAGATGTGCAATATTAACCATATATTTCCTTGGATTATATTTTAATGTGTTTCATACAGTCAGTATGCATTACTTTGAGCCTGATTTTACAAGATTTTAAAGTTGTAACCTGGGAAAAAAATAAATATATTTCATTCTGTACACATGTGGTCAATTGTATTGCTGGCAATTTTCTTAGCAAACAGAACGCCATTAATACAGTGTCTCTCATCTATTGATTTAACTCAGCAAGTAGCTATATTAAGACAGATGTGTGAACCCATCAAACTATAAACCTCAGAAGTAGGTGTGACTTTTGTTTGCAATAGTTCTTGTATCAGAGCCCTATTTAGCTTGGACTATTTGTCAAATAATAAAGAAAAAGTGAGAAGAGGACAGAGTTCTCAAACTGATGATCTGTGAGCTGATTCTGTCCATAGATGTGTTTTTTGCCTGCACGATTTATCCAGAAAGTGATCTTTCAAAAATTTCCTAGTGAAAGGTTAACCGTAAATCATCAGCAGCATGAAGACAGCAGTTGTCACATGCTGAGGTTCCTACATGCAAACAATTGGCTGTAACTGACAACAATTCCCTCCCTTGGAAGTCACATGCTTTCTAGACCACCCTACTTAGCTTGATCCACCCAGTTATATTATGATACTTTCTGGTCCATAGAGGCATCTGCATCTTCTACTCCATGGTAACAATTTATTCCACTTCTATTACTGCTTTTTGAACATTGTTTATTAACTTCATGCTCTCCTAGTTGTTGATCTGATTGCCAGATTACCAGGGGCAGAGCATTGCTTGTCTTAGGTTTTTCTTCTCATCTAAGCCCTGATTATTTTTTCTTTTTTCTGACTTCTTTGCATATGCTCCCAAGATAAAATCATGCCTAAATTCCACCAAGCGTTTGTTGTTCTCTCCTAACTTTGAGAATGGAGAAAGGAAGAAACATAAGCCCATTTTCACAGGGATATCTGTTTGGAGGAGAAACTGATCGGAGTGAAATGAAAGAATAGGCAAGAGTGAAGAGGCAAATGGAAACCTTAAACCTCTTCCTCAACTAACATATCAAAGATACTGTTCAGATTCCTAGTGGGGAACAACAACCGTGGAAATTAGAGCTAGAAACTGAGTTTAAAGAGGCTACAACAAATTAAATGTGGTGACAAATATGTCACAAATTGTCTATCTTCATCTCTCAGAAATTTACAAAGATAACAAAAAAAGGTGCAATAATAGAGCTCAACTTTCATTATTCTTCCCCTACTTCTCCATTAAAACAAGACAAAAATTCACTATTGTTTAGATACATGAGTGATTTATCTTTCTATATTTAAAGACAGCTTAATATCAGGCACATTCTGCAAATAATCACACATTCATTTTCATTTTGTGTATGCAATAGCAATATGAATATATTAATGCTGAATTCAGTTCTTCTACATACAAAGTTTCATTTACAAAGAGCATTGCTGACCTTCCAAAACTTTAGATTTAAAAATCTATATCATTTAAAAGAAGTAAACTCATATATTTTAGATGTAGGAAGATTCACTTGGAGGTAAGAGTGATACAGTACAGAGGGATATTAAAATTAGCTTCAGGTTTCTTTATTTACCATTATTAGAATAGCAAATTCTTTTTTTCAAGAAAAGCTAGTTTTCCAATCATAAGGCTTACTCCACAGTCTTACACAAACTGAAATCTGAATTTAACTGGCTAGGCAATGTAGAAGAGTTGTCTTAAAATATGCTTTGTTTGGATTTGGAGTATTGGTATAATAATTGAATTAGAATCAATTTTATAACTGAACAAAACATTATTATAAAATTGAAAAATTCCATTAAATTGTTTTATGATTGAATTTAAGTCAAATGAGTTGGAAATGACTCACAAATAGCGCTTTCATTGTCCTGAATGGATCACTAATAAAAACAATTATTTTGAAAAATGGAGCTCTTCAGTTGTTCAGATAGAGCGTATTTAATGTGTTCTAAGGATTTTTAAGCAATATGTACATAACTTCAACTCTGAAAACAGTGAAGTTAGTATAATTTGCAAGTTTAAAATTACGTTCCTTTTACTCTATGACCATCCTGTGTTCATATAAAAGTGTACATAGTTTCCATTTGACCTAATTTTGTCATGTTGTAAATATACCTTTTCTCTACATGGAACAAGCCTTCTGTCCACATGAGAGATCACAGCAGACCAAGCACATTCTGAGAAGGACAACTTACCTTTCTTTGTCTTAAATTTGGCAGTATCACCATCACCTCTGTATGATTCTATACAACTAGAACTAATCACATTGTGCCATTAATTTCTGTCAATGTCAATTACCACACAAAAGCCAAGATTTCCAGGTCACTATTTCTCTTGTTCTAATCTAGTGCTTCTAAAATTTGATCCTGTATAAGCATCATCTGTAGATTTGTTAAAGCACTTATTCCTGAGATCAACCCCAAGAAATCCTGATTCAGGAGATAGTGCTGAGGCTTCCAGTCCAAGGGCTATGCTTTGAGATTGCTGTACTCCCGTAAATCTCTGCATATGTCCTATATGACCCCGTTTCACAGCCTTCCTCAACCTCTGATTCCCTTTCACTGGTGCTCTTTGAAACTCATGGTCTGTCAACAAAATCTCTAACATTCTCAACGTCTTTGAATGTTTCTTCCATCTTCTTGCTCTGATAACCATTAAATACTTCCTTTGTCAATATATGCAGAAAAGTGTTGTGCTTTTTCAGTATGTACTTTAGAGGCTTTTTCAATTTATCTTATTTTAGTAAAATTTTCCTGAATTAAACAAGTTTATATCTGTTTGGTTATCTTGCTTTTTTTCTTCCTCAGAGATTGATAGTATATGTATCTTGAATCTTGTTCAATTGTTAGCCATTTTTTTATCTGCTTGTCTCTTTTTCCTTTCCTTTTTTTCCTAAAAACCAGCTTTGTTGAGAAATAATTTGTGTACCACACATTTCACCAATATAAAGTATGTAGACTAATGGATTGTAGCATATTTACAGATACGTGAAACCATCACTATAGTCCATTTTAGAACATTGTAACCTCCGTAAGGGGAAGCCCTGTACATATTACTCTCCTGTTGGCTATCCCTTCGTCCTAAGCAAACACTAATCTACCTTCTGTCCCTCAAGATTCACTTATTCTGGACTTTATTTTAAGTGAATTATATAATGTGTGGGCCTTTATGACTAGCTTATTTGACTTAGCAAATGTCTTCAAGGTTCATTCAAGTTGTGGCATGAACCAGTAATGCATTCCCAGCCCACGTAATATTGCATTGTGTAGATATACCACATTTACCTTATCCATTCATCTCTTGAGGAATATTTAGGTTTGTTTTACCTTTTTAATATTACGGATAGTTGTGCTATGAACATCGGTACAGGCTTTTGTGTAAATGCTCATTTTTCTTACTATCTTTTTTGATTTTTAAAACTCATCTATTTCATCTTTTATTTCTCTTAAGGCATTATTTCTTATTTACTCTTGTGTGCCCTCTAGTTTCAATTTTGTTTCAAAAATGAGTTTTTGTTCTATTTCCAATTCTTTCTTGAGTTCTGTCACCTAATATCTTCCAAGTCAGAATTTTTTTCATTTTGTGTTCTAGTTTTAGATGCTGTTTAATGTGTTTAAAATGGTAGACTGTGGTTTTGATACGATTTGTGAGTTTTTATATGTCACTCTGCATGCTATTACTATATGTAGGGATATTGTTTTCTCTTTTATTCCTATGTGATTTAACCTTTAGAATATTACGAATATTTTAGATTATTTTTTAATTTTTAAGTTCCAGGGTACATGTGCAGGATGTTCTATTTTTAATTGTTCTGTGAATTTCATTTTTCTAAACTTTTAGAAGAAAGCGTAGTTCATGCTAACTTTTGCAACTTCACAGAAGTCTGTCTTTTTTCATTTCATATACTGTTCAAAAATACGGTAACTTGCTCTCTGAATTTTCTGGCTCTATTCCCATTTCTCATCTTTATATGAACCTTTCCTTCCTTTTGTCTATTGTCCCTGTCTTGACCAATTTTATTTCAGGCCCAGCAGTTTCCCCTTGGTTTGGCCCCCTGTCTGGGAAGGATTGTAGGAGTTTAAAGGAACTTCACTGCTCCAGGCCTTTCAAACTTAACCGTAAGATATTTACCCAACTCTTACTACATTTAGGGCTGGAGAAAGGCTACCATTCTTCTTCTGTTGTGTAGTGCGTTTCACTTATTCAACCTGTGGCTTTTGGGGAGTTCTCCTATTTCCACTCTGCCAGATGTTCCATTGTGTTCTCAGATTCCTCCTACACAGTACAGTACCAGAAACTGTACTGGTCTTGCAGTAGTGGTATTTGTCCCCACTTGCTTATATTTTAGGATTCATGGTTATACGTTATGGTCAACTTTTGCTGTACATGTTGTCTACTAATTTTTGGTATCTAGTTTCTCTCTCTGTTGTTTTGTTTTATTATTGTTTGTTTTCTGTGGGTTATGAAACATTAAATAACTATGCCGTCACTGACTCATTCCATAATCCAGTTGTTAATTTTTGATGTAGAGGCAAGAACAGCCTTTCAAATTACTAGGTAAAAGAGTTGAGTAAGTTGTAGACATAATTATAGATAATTGTAGCTGTAAAGTTAATAATTTCTCAATATAAGAAAAAAATACAATCATGTTTTATCAGAATTTTGATTAATTTTGAACTTTGCAACATTTGTTATTTTATCTTTTGCTTATAATTAATCTAATAATTCATCAGATTTCATCATATCATGTATTTGTTTAGTATTCTCCATAGCCAGTCTTAACAAAACTAAACTAATTCTACTTTGTAATGAGTTATTTTTTTCAACATTAGCCATTTTTGATTTAGAATTTAGAATAAATAATTCTCTTTTTGTTACATGAAACTACGTTTTTGTTCTTTACTAAAATTTATTTAAAATTTTATTTTCAATACTTCTAAAGTAAAACATTTAAGCTAGATTAGTTACTTCCTTAACATCTTTTATTTATTAAATGAAGCTAAAATTCTGCAGTTCTCAACATTTCTTCCCAAATATCACATATGAAGAATAAAATTCCCATGACAGACACAGTCCTTCTCTAGATGGTGTTTGAATGTGAGAGTAATGCTATTTATGGGAATAACCTTGACCACAGTATAATTCATAAAAAGTGAATCATTCCCACACTGCAGTACCTTAAATATTGTTTATAGCAAATTACCTGTAACTCATCCTCATGACTGATTACAATACACCAATTTGTCACTGCACTGTAGCCTAAAAACCAGTGGATTACAACAAGTTGACCTTTTCAATGGCTTTTCTAAAGGATTTGTGAAATTCTTACATTTCAAAGGAAGCTCCTTCTCTGTGTTATAAAATGTCATCATAATTTGTCCTCACTGCTATAGGTATATTTATTGACTCAGGGGAATTACCTTGCCTCAGGAAGAAGATATTTGTTCCTGGCATTCCTTAATTTCACCAGAGAATATACTTTTACAGAACCATTATTTACTTCATAAACATAAACTTATTAACACACAGTTCTCCTTTGGTACCAGAGCAGTCACATATAACTGATGGAGCTACGAGGGTCTGTTGTCTGAGAAATAATGAGATTATAACTAGGTGATATTTTCAGATACTCGTATTCCCTGACCTCTCTTGACCTTTTAAAAAATGCATTGAGATATGTTTAGGGCTTCATTCTATCCATTATTTATTAATTGAAAGGTATACTTTCAAGGTAAAAATAATTTTAGAAGAAATTCGAAATGGAGAAAGTCTTATTTCCTGGCTACCACAGAGCTTGCCATGGGGCAAGGAGAGAATCTATCTGAATGTAGTCTTTTAAAAACATTTACTAATTGCATGACTTCAGCTGCCAAAAGTGTCATTTTCATTTGTGAGAAATCATTTTTCTTTTGGGGATGATTACCTGTTTATTCTCCATTAAGGTGCTTTTCTTCATATGTGATCAAGTGTCTTCTTTACATTTCTTTATAAAACAGTGTACCTCCCCTAGTAGGCTTTTATAAGTACATACAGCATAGCTACACAGAAATGGAAAAATGTCTGTTATGTTATATAATGAAAACATTGCTATTATAATTATTTGGATTTTATATTAGAAATAGCAGCCTGTTTTTTTTAAGCTGAAGAAGAAAATAAGGACATGCAAGACCAAATCCCCAGGTAATAATGAAGCTTCATTTTATCTACAGCAGTGATTTTTTTTTTAATTACCAAGTCTATAATGGAACTTCAAGTCAGTAGTCATATTATGTTTATCATCAATTTTTATTGACTATTTGATGATGGGATAGAGCAGGTAAAAGTAATCCAGCATGCAATACTCTAAAAAATAAAAGCAAATTGTCTTGAATTATAAAATTAAGATTTATTTCCCAAATAATTTTTCACATTAAAAAAACAGAATTTAATTGTCAATCACCTTTACTCTATGACCCATGGTTCCAACTTGCAAACTACAGAAATAACTTTGGCTATATTTACTAAAAAATGAATTTATCAAAAACATTTTAGGTAGCTCAAATAATTGCTAAGATTTAAGGAACTATAGCAGGCTGATTATATCCAAAACTATACTGCAGTTCTTGTTCAATAAGGGCATCCCTTGACTCTCAGGACCAGGCATCCAAACTTCCAAGTACTTCCACCACCACACTGAACCCTGGGTGCTCTGACAACAGAGTAACCAGTGCTTCCTTTGTAAACTTTTTGCTGCTTTCATCTACCTGAACTCTAGGCAGTATTCATCATCTTTCCTAATTCATATACAGGGTGGGCATTTGGATATTATTGGTAAGATCTGAGTCATACATGCATATGAAATTTGTGAAGGATACCAGGAAAGTGAATATTTGGAAATGTCCATCTCTACCATTAATATAAGCTTTATCTCCCCCCTTATCAAGTCCCTAAAATATAGACAGGAGCTTCAGATACTGGTTTACCTACAAAGAAAAAATCTCCCCTACAAAATTTCTCATGTTTTCTGCCAGATGATTATTTTAAACAGTGTTTGTCTTCTTTTTTTGTCTGTTTTACTGGTTTGGAGTCTGAAAATACTAACGAAACTAAATGAGATCCACTATTCATTGGATACCATTCAAAATCTAAAAAATGTCCAAGTAATTTTCTTTAGTATTTCAAACGATTTCTTTGTGTATGTTTGTGTCTCTCTGTGTGTAGTCAAAGGAGAAAAGTGTAATAATTTTCGAAGTTGAATTCCTTAAACTCTCTTTTGACTTCTTTTTAGGAAATATATGAAGCTCTGCCCCGTGACAGCTGTCTAGTCATAAAGTAATTAGGTTGATTGTGACAGATTAATCATCAATCAATGTACCTTTCACAATTGTGAAGAAAATGCATTAACCTTTTCAAGTTTCTATCCTGAGCTTGGCCTGAGGGTTCAAGTGATTTAGTACCTTATTTGATTTTCTTTTTCTAAAGTTAAAAAACACAAAATTTCTTTGAATTTTGCCTTTTGTATTCTCTATGTTGCTTCCTGGACTCCGATTTCTGACAAAATGTCAAACAACTGAGGAAGAAGCCTTATTAAATGTTGCCTTTAATGCCCTGCCACCTGGAGGTGATTCTGGTTCTGGTTCAAATCCAGACTTCTGCCAGGATTTGGAAAAGCTGCTATTTGGCCTTGGGTCATACTCAAGCTGTGTATACTCAAAAGCCTCAGAAAGTTTTGTAAATGGAATATTGGGTTCAATCAGTGACAAATGCCTTCAGCATGTTTCACTGTTGTCTGAGAGAACCGACAGCAACCATCTTAGTTCACTATCAAATATTTTAATCGAAAAGATACATACCAAAGAGAAATGTGTTTATTTATCCATAAAATATATTCATAAGAATGTTCATAAGAACATTCATAACATCCAGAACTGGAGAAAACCCAGGTGTTCATCAACAGTGTAATGGATAAATAAATTATGTCATAGTTAATAAAACAAAACACTAAATAGCAATGAGAATGAATGAATGACTGCTATAACAGGAATGTAGAATGATAATACAACAATTTTGTTGAGAGAAAGAGATGAGGCATAGCGAATATTATTGTTTTGATAGGCAAAACCATCTATCACTAACAGAATTAATAATATTGGTTATTGTTACATGAGGAATAGTGACTGGAAGTTAATACAAAGGAGATTTAGTTACCTGTAATGTTACATTTTTTGATGTGGGTGCTATTTTCACGGGTGTGCTCGCTAAGTACAAAGTGATTGAGTTGAACACATAATTTTGTACTTTTTTAGTTGTATGCTATACTTCAGTAAAAGTTAAACATATAATTCACTAAATTCTAAATCATTCATATTGATAAATTTGAATATTGTTTTTACTCTAAAGATGTGTTACTATTTCCTAAATCAGAGTAACTTAAAAGTTTCCGTTTTCTTTTTTTTTTTAAAGAGACTGAATATCGATTATGATTACCCTTACTGAGCACCATTCCCACACTCTGTTTATGAGAAATTCACTTAGCTCTCTTACTGGGTAGGTATCTAGTAATGAACTGTAAATAAATCACCTGTGAATGGCATTATTTTAATATGAAATAATCTACCATAATCAGTTTTATTTGGATCTCATAGAAGAATGAAAGACATGCTGTTTGAGAAGTAGTTAATAGTATGGTAATGCAAATGTGTATGTCTCCTGCACTTGGTCTTAATTCCGATTTTCTATGTTTACCCATGTAAATGCCTAATATTATCATCGGCCTATGTAAATAGCCCTTGCTTATATTTTATTTGAATACAAAGAGATACTGAACTCCTAATATGTGTGTTCTTACAACATTCAGCACCTCTCCAATTATATTCCTTTCATATCTCACTGCACTTGATTAACTGCTAGTCTTTTCAGCTGGAACATAAGCTCCATAAGGGGCCATGCAATGCCTATCTTGCCCACTCTTTCATCTCCAATATCATTCCTACTGAACGACACATATTAGACACTTAAATAATACTTGTAGGTGAATGAATATATTAATCCAACTAGAATGTTCATGCAGGGACATCTTCCTGGCTTTTCTTCAAAGATGCATGTTCTAGTAAATTCCAAATCTTGATAACAAATTGAGAAAATAAGAAAAATTATCAGGAATTCTCATGTGAGAACTAAGGCATAAGTATAAATATAGAGACTTTACTGAATTGAAGGAATTAGCTAACAGCAAGTGAATAGCAAGAACAGAAAATACTTATATCCTTTGAAGATGAAGGTCAAGATTTCCAGGAACTGGAACAGAAACATGTAGGGAAGGATCTGTCATGGTCTAACTTACTTGTAGCTGTTACCATGATATAAGTGAAATTTGTGATTCTCTGTGGCTAATGGTAAGTCATTCTTGCAAATTGTACACTCACACCTGTTGCTATCTATCTATAATACATATACACATATAAATTGCACTTGCATTTGTACAAATCATATGAGTAGTTTTCTAAGAAATAATAAGTTTAGGATTCTAAGTAAGTACTTAAATTGACAATTTTGGCACATGATTTTGTATCTTGCTGTTTATTACTTTGCTAGAATATCAGAACTTTATGTTATTCAAAGACTTCCCCCCTGCCACACCTCTTTTAAACTAGCTTGGGAGACAAGCTAAAAAGCTTTTGCAAGTAATTCAAGAAAAAAAAAATGGTAATGGCTTATTGTAGGGTAATGGTTACAGTGGAAATTAGTGACAAATGCTCTGATCCTGGGCATTCTTCAGTAGAACTCACCAGATTGCCAGACATATTAAATATGGGTCAGAAGAAAAGTGAGCATTTTAAGTGTTTCCAAATTTTGAGGAGGACAAGGTTGTGATCATTGTCATTTTGGATATTCAGAATAAAGCAAATATTTAGGGGGAAGGTTTACAGTTTAATTTTAAAATGTAAGTTTGGGGTGCCTATTATATAAAAAAAAGGTATGTTTTACTTACCAAGCCATGATACTCTGATTTCTTTAGCATTTGTGGTTGTTATGTTGAAAAATTTAGCAGTAAAATTATTTAAAATTAGATGTGGTGTTTTCAAGACTCTCACGGCAGAAAAGTGGTGTTTGGAAAGCTTATAAAGTCATTATTCAATTGATTTTTAAGAATTTTCTTTTTGACAAATTGAGCATCTACAAAATATGATAATACCCATATCTTCCTTTTTAAAAAGCTAGTCCTAGATGTTTAGTGTAAAGTAATACTTGTGGAGTTCAGAAATAACTAATTATGTGGTAAAAATAAAGCAAATATTAATTAAAAAGTTAATAGATTTCTATTTTAGAAGCTTTTCTTCATTTTCTTATTTTCTTCAAGTCTTTCAACTTCTCTTTCCTCTTCTTTTTTTTCTTCTTTATTTTCTTTTCCATGATACTTATTCAACTGAATATTTACCATATGCTGGGTATCACAATAGGCATGTTAAAAGATATGAAGATAAATAAGTTGCTGTGTATTTAAATAATGGAAGGTTTGGAAGAGGATATAAAACATAGCTTTTGCTATGTATAACATAATGTTGAAGACGTTAAGTGGAATGAGAAAGATATTGATAAAGTTATAAAAAAATCTTTAAATTATTAATTTTAAAATCATTATTATATTTTTCTTATGTTCCATCTTTTATAAATGAACTTTGTGTATTCCTTTTATATAAATATTATGTCATATTTCTTAATGACAGACCAGGATTTATTATCATTTTCTATGACTATGAGAATTCAAGAACAGAGAAAAAATAAAGTATAAGGACAATTAAAATTTTTTTATTTATATGAATATTAAATACATATCGTGCTTATCGAGTCTTGGAAGAATTATATAGAAATATTGTATCTCATTTGAACAAATAACCTTTGGAAGTTATTTCACAAGGGCACCTGGAATTTCTGCTAAAAATCTTGTCTGATTGTCACATGAAACTTTTGTGCTTAGCTTTCGGTTTTATTTACCAGCTGCTTATGGAATTATCAAATTCAAAGCCTGAATTTAGCTGTCTGACCTTGAGAAGACAGGATAAGCAAAACTGAGAGATATATTATTAGCTTGAATGAAACATATCTGCCTTGAGAAGGTCCATTTATCTCCATTAAACGTAATGATTTCCCAGCTGAAGAAGAATACACAAACTCATAGATATGAGTATGTTTTTACATAGTAGTTAAGGAAGTGGACCAGATTATTATAGATAAGTAATTCAAGTAACTTTAGTAATTTCCTAATTTTAAGTTATTTGAAAAGTTTGTTATAGCTTCTTATCATGGCAAAATTATATTACAATGATACACTGATATCCTGGAAACTTAGGAATGAAATACTAGTATCTGAGTCACTATTAGAAACATATATCTGTACTCCATTCTCCTAAGAGATAATATAACTTCAAAGAATAAATAAGATAGCTATGAACCTATGAATATGCATCTGCTGATAGGTATGAGATTATGAAGGAAACATTTAGCATGGAAGTGAAGAATAAAGATCTGAGCCCTCCCAGGTATCAGACAAAGTATATTTTCTTGTTATTTCAGTATGTTTTATGAATAGTACATGAAGACCTAAGCACATTTCATTAGTCTTCTAGGATTTCACCATTGGATCACGAACCAGGATTTAGCTTGAACCAAGTACTGGATCCTTCCATATCATCACAAACATTTTTTTGTAGCAAATTTTAACCATAATTTCAACCATATAGCACAATCTTCTGCTTTATATTTCTGGGATTTACCCAAGAGAGATTTCTGGAATCAGCTGTTTCTCATATAGCCATACTTTCTCCAATGACAGCTGCCATGGCTCCTTCAGGAAACAAATCCATCTAGCCTTGTGGCATGACTTTTTCCATTTTGAGTGTTTTCACTAATGCTTATCTTGAAACTACCTATACAGTGATACTTATCTTGAAATAAAACAAATGAACCCTTTTTTTTTTTTGGTCTTAGAATCACTCTGATGATAACACTCAGTATTTTTATGCTACTTTCACTAAAAGAATAATCAAAATGCTGGAGACAGAAAATCCTTGATATGGCTCTATGATGAACTGACTCCTTAATTCAATTATAATTCTCTCCAAATTTTGTTTCTTTTTTTCTCAAAAAAGTAAACATTTTAAAGCATATAGTCCTGTGTAATGATATAAAAGCTTGTGTTTATGCGGATAATAAGTTTATGTGGATAATAGGACAAAGAATGCTCAGCAATATATAGGTTTCTTTCCCTATTTTCCATGCTCAGTACTGTTTCAAAGATCTTTTACATTTATGTCAAGGATATAATACCACATTCTAGACAAGGGAATGGTGCACAAAAGCAAGAGACCGCTTCAAAGCCTAGACCATACAAATCCTATGTGTAGTCTTACACTTCCTTTTTCTATTGCATGACAATGGTGGCGACAACATCTGGAAAATTGTAATGTAAATGGCAAAAACACCAGGGTTCCTAAGTTACTCTGTGGAACACAGCATTCCTTCCTAAATAACTGACTCTTTTGGGAAGCTGCTGTATCAAGAGGGTCTACATCGGGACCCAACAGATGTGACTAAATAACACAACATCTGAGATTTCTCTTCTTTCAGCTGGATATGAAGACTAGATGAACTTTGGTGTCTCATTTGGAGAGGACATTCTATGTGTGGAAATAAAGTAGCATAAGAAAGATCTGAGCAACAGGGAAGTCATTGATGAGTCTTGTTACAGAGATTTAGGGATTTTTTCTTATAATAGCATATCCTTAAAAACTACTAAAATTGGAACCTTGAAGTCAGGTATCACTGTAAAGTAAATGAAATACAGACTACTGGCATAATTGTCTAAAAATAAGCCACAAACATAGATATTGGAGAGTAGAAATATGGTGATATATAATATATAATACCAGAACACTTGGTAAAAATGTTGCCTGCATTAAATACGAACTTTTATACCTATTGAGACAGTATCTTTAGGGGAAGTTTGCTGGGAAAAAAAAGTGTCAGCATATATTGATATTGACTATATCTAGCACAATATTTCAACAAAGGATGAACACAAAGACAATTAGGAATTAAATGGTTTGAAAGTATAAATAAAAGAAAAGGGCATAGAATTCATAAATGCATGGCCTAATGGTTTGAAAACTCACCTGCTTCTATAGATCATAGAGTCGGAATTAGGACGAATCACTTTCTTATGCTGAAAGTCTGTTAAGACCTAGGCTTGGGTCAAAGATCAGATAAAAGGCGCCTTTCTTTTGTTCACACTTGAAAACCACATTGCTGCCTCCAGTAAGGTGAGAGGAAGCAGCATGGAGGCCAGGCCACAAATATGAAGATTTAAGACTTTTGTCTAAAAAGGACTTGGAGTATATCAGTGGTCATCAAATGCCGAAACCAAATAGTTCAACGTATGTGGAGATTTGAAGAAACAATACTGAACAAGATTCTCTGATATCAGATTTAAAATGCCTTCAAATGTTGTAGCTATAAAAGAGCTTTCGAAACTCCAGACTTGCTCCAGGAGAAGTTAGTTATAAAAATTTGTACAGCTCTCCAAACAAAGTAGACTCTTCAGTCCACTTTTCAAATATGTTCAAGGCTATTTTATTCCTGACTTATGCTGAATTTTTAGTGTGGGGTTGAGGAGTGTGACCAGATAACTAACTTTTTAGGCCTTAAATTGCTGGAGTAGGAGGAGCCGCATCTGATCTCCGAAATATATGACTGAGCAGCACAACATTTAAAATTTCTGGTCTTTCAGCTGATGCAAAGATGAGATTAAATTTGAAGTTGCCTCCTTTCTGGGGATAAAGACAGCATGATATATGTAGAAATAAGCAAAAATATTTAGTGATGAGAGTGATAGAATGAAGCAGTGAAAGTTAGTACCTGCTATTGTTTTCCCTCTCCTTTTAAGACACATAAAGATACTTCTTGGCTTCCCTTTAGTTAGGTTGGAGCAATATGCCTGAGTTCTGGTCAATGGAATATGGAAAGAAATGAGGTATACTGTGTCCAAGCCACACACATACAAATCTGCCAGATATGATTTCCTGTGTATTTCCAAAGTTGGAGGTCCAGGGTTGGAGTTGAGAAGGTGTTACCACAAGATGGAATGAATTGGAGTAAAGCACTCTTTTCTTTACCTCTTCTCTACTACTCAGCTCAGACTGGAATGTGACACGAGAAACAAATAAACCTTTGCTGTGTCAACCCATTAATATTTGGAGGTTGTTTTTTACTTGGTTAAAAAATTATGTTAAACACACACACACACACAGAGAGAGACAGAGAGAGAGGGAGAGAGACAGAGAGAGAGAGAGTGGGAGAGAGACAGAGAAAGAGAGAGAGAGACAGGGAAATAGTACATTTAATTTGGGACTGCCTTAAACATTTGGGACCAAAAGTTATAGTATTGTGTGAAGATTTGTTCCAAGAAATTGATTAAAATATCCATATTATATTTATTAGCTAGAACAGTAAAGAGACCAACTCTAGTGGAGAGAAATTTACTGGGAAGAAATGATGTATTAGGATGTAGGAGAAAACTTAACCCCTCTCCTCCACTGCTAAAACCCTAGTCTAATCATGAAAAAAAAAAAAAAAAAAAAAAACAGAAAACTTGTGGGCTGAACTTCTGAAATTCTTATGCTGATCTGGCATATTCAATGAGGAATTAGAACTCAGAGTACTTTATAGAAAGGAATTCTTTCTGAATCAAGGTTAAAGGAGCACAGAGACAATGTATATTACACCAAATCTATTATGTGGCCATTGTTGAAATCATGATTTATCTAAAATGATAGTGCCCAGGAATTCTAGGTATTTAAGAAACAAGAGTGAGATTGGCCAGAAAGTAGCATAGTGAGTCCTAGGAAAATGTGGAAGGCTACAACTCAGTAGGGTTGTGGAAATGCCTGAAATCTAGAGAATAGCCCAGATTTACATCCAAACAATGATAATACATGATATAGTTTGGCTCTGTGTTCCCACCCACATCTCACCTTGAATTGTAATAATCCCTATGTGTCATGGGAGAAACATGGTGGGAGGTAATCGAATCATGGAGGCAGGTTTTTCCCATAAATAAGTGAGTAAGTTTCACAAGATAGGATGGTTCTACAAAGGAGAGTTCCCCTGCACATATTCTCTTGCCTGTTGCCATAGAAGATGTGACTTTGCTTCTCATTTCACCTTCTGAAATGACTGTGAGTACTCCCCAGCCATGTGGAACTATGAGTCAATTAAACCTCATTTCTTTATAAATTACTCGGTCTCAGGTATGTCTTTATTAGCAATATGAGAACAGACTAACGCAGTACACATGATAGACTGAAAGATAGAAATGTGGGATCGGGGGGTGCCAGAGCATGAGGATGCCTAAGAGCTCCTTGGCGGTTGCTGAAGTGGAGTCAAGTATAAGGGCTTACATATGGACAGTCGTTTTGGTTGGTTACTGCTTTTCCTTCATTGTTGCTCTTCCAGTGAAAAATACATTGGACAGAGACTATTATCTCCGTCACCTAGAAAGATGTTTGACACATGGAAGTTATTCATAAAGTATATATTCAAAAACAAATAAATATTTTCTTTTGATAGGTACATCTTAGCATGTAAAAATATTTGTGTTTTCTTTGGGAGATTTGTGTTTTCTTTGGGAGACAGAGGAGGAGTGTCTAAGTGTTGTAAAACAACAGAAATAGAAAAATTTTTAGCATTAGAATCTGACATAATCTATGCAGAACTATGATTATCTTAGTATAATTATGAAAAGCCCCAAACCACTCTAATTTCCTCTTTTGTCTTTCACCATGGTATGTAGTAAGAAATTAAGTCAACAAACTTATTTCAGAATTACATTTAGAAAGCATTATTGTTCTACACGTCTCTAAAGAATTCATGTTTTTACTATAGCTTGAGTCCTAAAAATGACAATTTATTGTGCCTTTCTCTAGTGTTTGATCTTTGAAAAAAAAAGATTTTTTTTAAGGTCTTTACTACCAGAGTCCTATGGAGCTTCCCATCTCTTACTCCTTCCACCCATGTTTGTACTTTTCCTTTCTTAAAATAAAAAATGATCAACAGGGCAAATATAGTCACAACTGTTTGAATGTCAGAGCATTTGATGAGTCAAGACATTGTGGATGTGGCAATATATCTTCCATTGTCTTTCTTTTTATAAATGGGATTCTAATTAGACCAATCATTTTTAATCAGCATGCTGTCATGTAGCAATCTAATAAAATACTGTGATGAAGAAAATTAATCTGGCCTTGATGCTAATTACTCTCCGAGGTTCCAGGCTTCATAAAACTAGAAAGTGATTGCTTCCAGGCCATCCATGTCCTGTCTCTTCTCCTTTGCTTTTTTACATACACCTTTCTACTTGTCTCCTTACTTCATATTATGTCATCTTTAATTCATATTGTGTCCTCATTCCCAATTAATTTTAACCACACTTTGTTCTTTGGTGTAACATGAAAAAGTAGGGCTTTATCAGTTGTCAGAGAAAATATTCCTTAGCTAAATGTTTTCTCTAAGAAGTTGATATGGTTAGGTTTTTTGTCCCCACCCAAATCTCATCTTGAATTGTAATCTCCATAATCCCCACATGTCAAGGGGAAAAACAGGTGGAGGTAATTGAATCATGGGGGCAGTTTCTCCAGTGCTGTTCTCATGATACTGAATTCTCATGAGATATGATGGTTTTCTATGGGGCTCTTCCCCTCTGTGCTGGCACTTCTCCTTCCTGCTGCCTTGTAAAGAAGTTTCCTTACTTTCCCTTTGCCTCCTTCCATGATTGTAAATTTCCTGAGGCTTCCCCAGCCATGCTGAACTGTGAGTCAATTAAACCTCTTTCCTTCATTAATTATGCTGTTTCAGTAGTTCTTTATAGCAGTGTGAAAACAGACTAATACAGAAGTGTACCAGATCACAGTCCCATAAACCCAAAGTTTGGCTCAGAGCTAAGGCTGATAGGGTTAGACCCAGGTCAGCCTCTACATAATGAAAGTCAGAGGGAGCTGAGACTGTGGCTGGAATCAGAGAGTTAGAAAGACAGTAACATAAACATTACAAAAGAAAATCTGAACAATATTGCAGGATTTGTTTACGTCTGTTTTCTCAAAACAACTTGGCATGTTTAAGGTTAAATAAATAAATTTTTCCAAGAATTGGGTTACTGATTGGTGTTTCCTTTGCTGCTATTTAAATGTTTTTTAAAGTCAGAATAATTTGAGATAATTAATACTTTTTTTTAGTCATAAGGTACTTGGAATATAAATTTTGATGTCTGACTTAAATTTTTTTATTTATTTTTAGCCCATTTACTACATGTCTAGGCTTTTTATCAAATTGTTATTGGAAACAAAACTTAAACATAGCTTCCTGTGTAAAATAAATTTACTTGCACTTTGTTCTTTTTTTCCTTTAAATTTACTTTAGTTTAATAAGGACAGATAGGAATTACTTCTAAGCAAAAGATGTCTTGATCTCTATAAAAGTTTATTTTTATTGTATTAGCATAACCATCCCTTGAGACCTTGAAGATCTTCATTAACTGTCTGAATTTGTTTTTGTGTGTGATCTTCAGAATAGCTACAGATTTAAGCATGTTCAGATGAAGCAGGTGTTGTGACTATATACATTAGTATATGGTGACTAAAGATTCTTGAAATTTCTGTAAAAAATGTCCTAGGATATTTGGAACATATTAATAATTCTATGTTAATTTTAAGTCTGCTTCTAGGAATCCATTAAATTTTACCTTTTGTGTGAGGTCAAAAGAAAATCAAAATCAGGTGTTGTTGAATCATGAATCTACTCTTTAGAGAAGTGCTTTTTATGGGTAATCTGACACAGAAACCAATCCATATTTGTGACATGTGCACAGTGAAATAGCAACTCATGCCAGGGCCTGACATGGTCGTTCACACCTGTCATCCCAGCACTTTAAGAGGGCCAGGCAGGAGGATCACTTGAAGTCAGGAGGTCAAGACCAGATTGGCCAACATAGGGAGACCCAGGCTGGTCTCAAAAATTACCTCAGCACGGTGGCATGCACCTGTAGTTCCAGCTACTCAGGAGACTGACGCAGGAGGATCACTTGAGCCCCGGAGATTGAGGATGCAGTGAGCTATGATCACGCCACTGTACTCCAGCCTGGGTGACAAAGCAAAACCCTGTCTCACAAAAAGAAACTCATGCAAGTATGAAAATCACCTAAGTCGTTAAGCACCCTGTTTAGGTTGGCTGATATTTGCTTTTCATAACAAGACTTTATCAGTAAATAAAGCAGAAAGTTCAATTATATTCTGGCACAAAATCCTTATTTTATTATCTGTTGTCAGATAGTTTGAGTAGCCCTAATATTGGAGCTGGTTATATTAAAAATATAAAACAATTCCTAGATGATAAATACTTTCACAGTTATTAGAATAATGGAGAGGTGAGCTTCAACTATCCTATGTTTACCTGCATATAACTTTTTATTTTATTAGTACAAGTGTATACATGCACAAACATGATTTTAATAAAAGAAGAAGGAAATACTCATGACAAATACAGTCCTTATTTCTGCAACGAGTTACGTGGTCATAGCTGGTATTGATGACTACCTTCTTCTGCTACCCATTCTGTATTCCCTTTGCCTTCAGCAAGCACCTAAGTAGGTAATGTTTTTTTCCTGGTGGAGTGACCCAGACCTTCATTCCTGAAGGGTCCAGGCCATTTTTAGTCCTGCCTGGATCAGACTATTTTAGTTTTCCATTGATTTTAATCACAGGGCATGGTGATACTAAGAGATGCCACAAGGGATTTCCTGTATCCCATGCATACTCTTCCTTACCTTCATTCTGGAGTAGTAGACTAATTTCATCTTGATAGTTCAGGTCAGTTACTCCAGCCAATGTTGTAACTCCCATCTTAACCCGTTGACTTAAAGGTAGGAGGAACCCAGCGTTTCCAGGTCACAATCTTAACTTCCAGTTTAATGGAATCATTGTTGTGTTTCTTGGTGGCAGCCTCCTTTCCTCTGGAACTAAGACCTCTAGGACAGCAGAGCATAATGTCATGGGAACAGAAGGAAAAAAAATTTTCTAACGGATCACTAGGGGTGATGGTGACTGGTGCCACTTCTACTTCCACCCCTTGATTCCTGGGACTGTGAACCCTGGCTATGGGAGAAACAGTACCATATATTGGATGCTAATTCAGAGCATACATGGCCTTCTGGAGAACTTTGCCACAGCCCTGAAAGGATTGTCTCCTAGTTGGCATTGTAATTGTGACTTCAAAAGGCCATTCCTCTGTTCTATCAATCCAGCTGCTTCAGTGTGATGGGGAACATGGTAAGACCAGTGAATTCCATGAGCATGAGCCTACTGCTACACTTCTTTAACGTGAAGTGAGTGTCTCGGTCAGAGGCAACGCTGTGTGGAATACCATGATGGTGGATAAGGCATTCCGTGAGTCCACAGATGGTAATCTTTCTAGAAGCATTGTGTTCAGGATAGGCAAACCCATATCCAGAGTAAGTGTCTATTCCAGTGAGGACAAACCTCTGCCCTTTCCATGATGGAAGTGATTGAATATAACTAAGCTGCCACCAGGTAGCAGGCTGATCACCCTGAGGAATGGAGCCATATGGAGGGCTCAGTGTTGGTCTCTGCTGCTGGTAAATTGGGCACTCAGCAGTGGCTGTAGCCAGGTCAGCCTTGGTGAATGGAAGTCCATGTTGCTGAGCCCATGTGTAACCTATATCTCTGCCAGCATGGCCACATTGTTCATGGGCCCATTGGGCAATGATGGGGTGACTGGGGAAAGAGGTGGCTGAGAAGTATCCACAGAATGAGTCATCCTATCCACTTCATTATTAAAATCTTCCTCTATTGAGGCCACCTGTTGGTGAGCACACACATGAGATACAAATATCTCTAGTTTTTGACCACTCAGAGAGGTCCAATCACATACCTCTTCCAAAATTTCTTTGTCACCAATCTTCCAATCATCCCTCTTCCAAGTCCCTGACCATCAAGACAAACCATTGGCTACAACGCATTAAGAGTATATAAGGGCCAGGCGCGGTGGCTCACGCCTATAATCCCAGCACTTTGGGAGGCCAAGAAAGGCGGATCACGAGGTCAGGAGATCGAGACCATCCTGGCTAACATGGTGAAACCCCATCTCTACTAAAAATAGAAAAAATTAGCCGGGCATAGTGGCGGGCGCCTGTAGTCCCAGCTACTGGGGAGGCTGAGGCAGGAGAATGGTGTGAACCCGGGAGGCAGAGCTTGCAGTGAGCCGAGATCGCACCACTGCGCTCCAGCAAGACTCCATCTCAAAACAAAACAGAACAAACAAAAACAAAACAAACAAACACAAACAAAACAAACAAACAAAGAGTATATAATCTCACATCTGGCCATTTCTCTTTCCATTCAATGTGTACAACCAGGTGAAATGCTCAAAGCTTTGCCCACTGGAAAGGTTTTCATCCACCGCTGCCCTTCAGGGTTGCCTTTCATAGGGACTGTAGCGCCCCACTTGTCTACTTTAGAGTAGTGTCTACCTATTGTGCAGAATCATCCGTGAACCAGGCCCCAATCTTCTCTTTCTCTGTCACCTAATCATAGGGAACTCCCCATGAGGCCATCGGTGTGAGCTGTGGGAAAGAAGGCAGGGTGACAGGAATAGAGACCATGGGCATTTGAGCTACTTCCTCATGTAACTTACTTGTGCCTTCAGGACCTAGGTGAGCCTGATCACATATATACCACTTCCATTTGATGGTGGAGTGCTGGTGTGCACAACCCACTTTATGGCTAGATTGGTCAGAAAACACCCAGTTCATGAAAGGCAACCCAGGTTGTATCATGACTTGATGACCCATAGTCAAACGCCCAGTTTCCACCACAGCTCAGTAACAGGTCAAGAGCTGTCTCTTAAAAGGAGAGTAGTTATCAGCAGAAAATGGTAGGGACTTACTCCAAAATCCTAGAGGCCTCTACTGTGGTTCACCTTTGGGGGCCTGTCAAAGGCTCCAAACAGCATCCCTATCTGCCACTGACACTTCAAGCACCATTGGATTTGCTGGGTCATATGGCCCAAGTGGCAGAGTAGCTTGCACAGCAGCCTGTACCTGTTGCAGAGATCCTACTCAAAACTTGCAGCGTTTTGGGTCACTTGATAAATTGGCCAGAGTAACACACCCAAATGGGGAATGTGTTGCCTCCAAAATCCAAATAAGCCTACGAGGTATTGAGATGTCAACTCCAAACTCGTTGAGGATAAGGCCTCTGTCTCGTCCACAGATGAATCTCTTTTAGCATCTGGTTCTGCTTGTTCTTATTTCTCATGTAAGCATAGTGGTAGGATCTGAAAAGCAATCCCGCTGGAGAATTTGACCTATAACTCTTGGAGTCTTTGTAAGTCTTGTAGGTCAAGTATTAGTCTGAAACCTACATTTGGAAAGCACAAAAGTGAAAAATGTACTGTTCAGCTGATGGATCAGGGAAAGAAAACAACGTTGTGAATGCTCTGCACTCTCTGAATTTTTTATGAAAGTGAAAGTATTTCTCATAGTTCAGATATGGGTTATTTGGGAAAATCATCAGCTTTGAGTTGTATTCAAGTAGCTTTGACCAAGAGGCCGATTAGAAGAGCGCTGGAATCCCAGTAGAGAGAGCCTTATGGTGAAGCCTGCAGACAGCCAGGGCTGAGGAAGGTACTGCACATTTTCAGTCAAAGTAAATGTCTGAATCAAGGGATTATAGGGAAGAGATCCCTGGGTAGTAGAAGAGCATATTTTCTGTGGTCATGAAAGCAGATGATCAACTGTGAATGTCCAGAAAGCTCAGGGAGAATCGGGTATAAACAGTAGCCTGGCCAGAGAAAATTTAGTATCAGAAAAATATGACTTCTCTTAGCACTGACATTTTTTTTCTTATACAATTTTTCTTCAACTCTAGAAAACCAAAAAGATAGCTTACTAATCATGAAATAAAGGAGAAAGAGGAAGCTAAAGGTGAATCGTACAACCCATCACATTCCTTTTCCCACTCCTGACTTCCAAGCCTGATGTTGTCAGGGACGAAGGAAAGAAAGTTAAACATTATGTAAGTTTTGAAATATTACATGTGTTTGGATATTTTGATTACCAAAATAAGACTACATGGCTTGAAGTAACTACAGAACATTCTATTATCTAACAGTGACTGAGAAATTATATAAAATGTACCTCAGATTTCAAAAAGAGAAATAAAAATAGCTATTTCCACAGAATGGATTTGAATGAGTATTGGGGAGATAAATACATTTGTGTTCGATTTCACAATCTGTGAATCCTGTTTATTCAAATTACCAATCATACAGTTGTTCAGGATATTTACTTTTATTTCCAGGGAACAACTCATGCCAAACTAATCCCACCTGCATTCAAGCAACAACGATTTTAGACTCAGCCCCTTTATAGATGCTAAGGATAAAGTACTGAAAAGAGAGGGAAAAAATGTGTAACTTTCATAAAGTCTCTTGACTTAGTTTGGGATGTTAAGATGGAATACCATAGACTGGGTGCAATATAAGAAAAGTGTTTTTTTTTTTTTTCTCACAGGCTTATAGGGCAGAGGTCCATGGTCAGGGTACCAGAATGGCTGGGTTCTGGTAAGGGTTTCTTCCATGTTGCAAACCGCTGACTTCTTGTCTCCTCACATGGCGAAAGAAAGTGAGCTAGCTTTAGTAGCTTCTTCTTATAAGTGTACTAATCTTTTTTTTCACAATGGGGCACTTTAGTAGCCTCTTCTTATAAGGGCACTAATCTTATTATTCATGGTGGTTCTGTCCTCATGACCTAATTACCTCCCAAAAACTCCACTTTCACATAATTCACTGATGTATGATGGATATGTAGCATTAAAAGGAAAAAAAAGTTTTTAAATTAGTAACATTTTTAGTTTGGTTCCATCTGTTTATTATTGAGTGACTGTTTGTGGAATATAATCTCCTCTGGGAGTGGAGTCATCAGGTTGTACAAAGAGATTGTCTTTAATCCTAACAGGTGAGAATCCACTGGAAGGATTTTAAGGTGAAAATCAACAATACTTAGCTTAAAATTATAAAAATACATTTGTGACTATTGTATGGAAGGTGGATTGTTAAAAAAAATGCAAAAGGAACTGTAAAAAAATGATTAGAAAAATAGTTAGGAATACTAATTAGTAACCTGGGGAATAGATACTGCTGTTGATGTCAAAATGAAAATGTAAGATAATAGCAGTGAAGAAAAGTAGAGACAAAATGGAGAAAATTGTAGATATTCAAAATACATTATAGAGATAAAACTAACAGAATTTACTGGAGTTTAAAAAAAGTAAAGAAAGGTCTGGGCGTGGTGGCTCACACCTGTAATCCCAGCACTTTGGGAGGCCGTGGCGGGTGGATCAAAACGTCAGGAGTTCAAGACCAACCTGCTCAAGATGGTGAAACCCCATCTTCACTAAAAATACAAAAAAATTAGACGGGCGTGGTGGCAGAGGCCTGTAATCTCAGCTACTCGGGAGGCTGAGGCAGAGAATTGCTTGAACCTAGGAGGCGGAGGTTGCAGTGAACTGAGATCATGCCACTGCACTCTAGCTGGGGCAACAGAGCGAGACTCCATCAAAAAAAAAAAAAAAACCAAGTAAAGAAAGCTATTTCCAATTGTTTATCTGAGAAAATGGGTAAAAGGCAGAGCACATTAATAAGAAAGAATAGGTGAGAGATTGCGTCTCTCCTTTGCCAGCTGGTTTGATGTTAGACTGTGCCAACAGCAGATTCTAGAAGCATATTGCAAAGTGTGAAGGGGAAGATGGTCGGTTCCCTTCTTCCGTGAAGCAGGGGGGATTTATAATGCAGAGGTCCTGACAGCCTTCACCACAGTGGTGGGGCTGCTCTTAAGGGTCAGCTGAAAGGTCCTGCAGGCAGTTTTGTCATCCCCACATTGGCAGAGGCTCTCAGCTTTCATGACTTAGTAGCCAAAACACTATATCCAGCTTCTTTGTCACCATAGCAGTGGCCAAAGTGTTCCCGTGAAACACTTAATTTGATATCAAAATGACGATTTCAAGTACAATGTTTGTTTTGGAATATGGAGATGACTCATGATTGACAGATTACGTAGAGAATTATAAGAACATGGATTGAATTTATAGCTATGGGACTTTATGAGTCACCAATGGGAGACCATAAATTTCTGCCAAAATTTAGAAGCCAAATAGAAAAGTAGTAGGTAAATAGGAAATGGAAAACAAAAAGTAGTCACAGAAGTAGGAAACAAATAACAACAAATAAAACAACTGAATGAGCATTTTATGGAAATTAAAATTAAAAAGCTTTTCAAGGAGGAAATGTCCAACTGTGTTGAAAGCAGATGAAGAGTGAAAATGTGGCCTGGAATATCGTATTAGTATTTGGCAAAACCCTGTGTCTATTATCTAATCAATTGCTTCTTATCATTATTATAGTTTTTCATTATAGTTATATGAAAACCCAATACAGCAATCTCTACCTTATTTTAGACATTTGTAGAATAATCATGAAATAGGTAATAAGTAATGCTGCATACGTATTTTTTAATTTTTCCAAAGGTGTCTCTTTCTTAATTGATAGATAGCCTTTTTCCTAAAAATTCAATTTTGTCAATTTTCTCATCAAAATGGCTGATTGGTTCTAATTTTTCAAAGTATTATATAATATATATCTTGCATCTTTGGCAAGAATTGCAATTTTCCTACCAATACATTTGCATATATTGTCAGATACAAGCAAAACCATACAATAAAACATACCAAGAAAAGATTTTGACAGTTTCAGGTAGAAGAAGGTAAAATAACATAAACAAGGGTATTTAACTGAGAACTCACTTTGTTTCTATAAGTAATAATATAACTTAGAAAACTTAGAAAATGAGTATAAAACACTCTTTTTACAGAGTATTCCATAATATTTGACTTGCTTGCTAATTATTTCATTAGATAATATTTGGGTCTTGACTCTATCTTTTAACATAGACCCTACTGATAAGTTATAAGGATTGAAATTTTGATAAACAAAAGGTCGAAGAAATGTGAAATGAGAATCTGTGAAAGAAATTGAATATATTTAGCTATGAGCAAAAGGAGACTTGAAGGGCCAAAATACTTGAAAAGTTATTACAGGAAAGAAATTAGACTAGTCAGATACTAATCTCTATCAAGCAGAAATAGATTAGATCAAGCTATGAAACTATAGAAGCCAGAGAACAGAGAACATAAACCATGATGTATTCGTATGGTAGATTGGCAGTCAGCTTCCAGTTCAAGGTTTTCCTAGTATGTTGTTCCATATTGAAGATTCTGAAAAGCAAAAACTTACTTTTTTTAGATCCTCTTCCAGATATGGTTCTGAATACAAATTAGATTCAATCAAATAATGTTGTTCTTGTAAAATTTTGAAGGCAGATTTGAAGTGATGGCCATCTTCCTGCTGGAGATATTGGATTATTTGCTGTTGTTTATTCCTTAAACTTACAAGTGCCTAGAAACCAATGGGTTGCCAGTGGCAGTTAGACTAAAAATTTCTGTGTCTAATCACAAGGCCTATGACAGTTAAAGCGCAGCTGCAGAGGAAGCAGGAGTAGCTTCCTGACTCCTGTGTCACAGTTGTGTTACTCATTAGTACTGCATACCAATATTTTGGACACTGTTCTTCCAAACATGTGGTAGGACTGCATTTCTTCAACTTCTTGAAATAGGAGGGGACATGGTTGCTTTGATCAATGCAATGTGAAGAAAGTCATATGTATCACTTCCAAGTACAAGCATCTAAGTGCTGATATGTAATTCTTTAATTTTCTCTTCCCTTAGCCACAGCAAAAGTGGAATTATGCACTGAAAAGAAGTTGCAATGCTGAACCATCACACACATGACAGCTACCCCGGAGAGTCTTCCAGATATGCAATAGATCTTGTGTGAGGAAAAAATATTCCATCTTTCTGTTGTTTTGCATTTTGTTTTAAGTCACCAAGATTCAGATATTGTTACTTTAGTATGACCTTGACTAATACTAGCACTACAAACATTGATAACAGATTTGGAATGTCACTAGAGCAAAGCCTAAAATATGTGACATTGGCTTTGGCAGAATTGACACAAAAACTAGTATTTGAGTCTAAAAATTAATAGTCCTTACTATTTATTACAAAGTAATTCACAAAAGGAATTCTAAGAGAACATGGAAGGCTGATCATAAACTTAATGAATTTGTAGAGATAGAGGAAGAATATAGCAAAATGAACAGGGGTAGTGTGTAGTGATTACTTTTGACTATGGTTGGAAGGTATTACGTGAAAGAAATAAGTTCAAAAAAAAAAGAATTGGACAGTTAAAGGAAAGAAATAAAAAAAAGAGAAATAATACAGAGACCTGGGTATTTCTGGGATTGGAAAAGGCAGTATTTCTCAGTCTTTCACTAGACATTGAAAAACTAAGAAAGGTTGGGAGTGACAAGAATCAAATTAAGGGAATGACCATCTCAATTGTCATTATAATCTCTGAGTGGATTAAAGTGTCTTGTACTTAAGATCCAATTATGAGTGTGTCCTGGTAGAGTAAATCCTTTAATTAGTTAAAATGTCTCATAGAAAAGAGATTAAAATATATCTCAATTACAGAGCTACCACAGTACATAGAATGACAAGTAAGTCAAAAGAGAGATGGTGGTTAAAGAGACACTAAGTAATTACTGCAAATTTTCAATGTCCTGAGAGGAAATGCGGCTTTGGATATTGGCACATTACTCATTGACATCACATTGATAAATAGTCTACCAAATTCTTGAAGATGTTTTCTACCAAAATGTGCAAATAGTAAGCTAAAAGTTATCTCCAACTGGAGACTTAAAGTGATTCACAAACTTGCACAAGCAGGAATTGGGCCAAGAAAGCTACCAGCCTCACAGAAAGTTTATTTCTCCAATTCCCAGTTCTGATGTAGCCAAGGAAAAAAATGTCAGAGGAAGAATTTCCCAGGGAACTCAGAGTCAGAGAAAAAAGTTGTTCCTCAAGAACCGTAAAAGGGCACAATGAAAGAATATTCTCCACCCCCGATACAAAGTTCACTGGGAATTCTGAATTGCTGCAGAGCAGTGTCTTCTATGTCCCTCCCATTCTCCTCCTCTCACAATCAAAGTGCCCATTCCACTTCTATAAATTGGATGCTAGACACACAATCTTTTTAGTTAATGAATCTGTGGATCAAAAGTCACCACATCTGGACCAGATATAGAGACTATCATGTGCCTGAAACTTTACACTCTAGCTCTTCTAATACTTTGGTAAGTTTCTACTACTCTGTATTTAACCCCTTTTAATTTAAAATACCCAGAGTGTATTCTGTTTCCTGAAAGTGAATCCTAATGAATATACCTGCCATGGCAGAATGCTACAAATCCAGGGCTAAAATAGACTATTCAATACTTGAGACAAAATCTGATAGATCAGTCGGTGGTAGAAGCCAAAAATTAAAGACTTGGATTCAACTGCTAATATTATATAAATAGATGAGTGTTCTGAATTATGGAATGAAAATCTAAGACTAATTTGATTTTATTCCAAAATGATGTGCTTTGGAATTTTAAATTATTCCAATACAAGCCTATGTGGGTTTGGTGAATTAATTAAAGGAAACTACAGTGGTGGTAGATGTAATTTTGCGGAGTCCAATGGTTGGGAGTTGTGCTGGGATTAAATTGCTATTCTTGATATATAAAACTTTAATAAACTCTGTGACCTATAATGTTCAGCATTTCCTGACTTCCCCGTGAGACAAAGAGATCCTTAGAAGTATCTAAGCATTTTTTTACTTGATATTGGTAAAGGATATTGTTGAAAGAATAGCTACATGATAAAGGGGTTAAACTCTTGATCCAAAATGGCAAAACAACAAAAACTAATTAATGAACGCTTTCATTTAAGCATGCTGAATTTGTAGTAAGTGAATAAACTTAAAATACGTATGTTTATATGCATACATATCTATACACATACATGTCATGTTATGCTCTAGAAATCAATAGGGCTATTAGATTGATTGTATAGACTCTCATGTAGCTTAGGGAATCCTTGCTCTTGGATAACTCTAAAATGAGATGAATTGTCAAAGTCTTGGGTGATTTCATGGCGAGAGGGTAGGAATTTGGAGGATGAGCTGGATAATGGTATGTGATCCTTTGATTCTAAGATTGTATAAACAATAGAAATACACTGAAAAGGAAACTATGTGATTTTAGTAAGAAACTATGTTTACTCTAATGAGTCTATAGAGAATTACATAATATATGGAAAGCACATGTCTTCTAGAAGTAACTACTAAAAAAAATAGGAAAAATGTTATGTTCCTCTGGTTAGAACTAATGTTTAGTTTGCTTTTGCAGGTAAAACTCATTTGATGCTCTTATTAAAATATAAAGCAATTCTTGGCCAGGCGTGGTGACTCACGCCTGTAATCCTAGCACTTTGGGAGGTCAAGGTGGGCAAATCACCTGAAGTCGAGAGTTTGAGACCAGCCTGACCAACATGGAGAAATCCCATCTCTGCTAAAAATACAAAATTAACCAGGTGTGGAGGTGCATGCCTGTAATCTCAGCTGCTCAGGAGGCTGAGGAAGGAGAAACTTTGATCCTGGGAGGCAGAGGTTGCAGTGAGTTGAGATCACTCCATTGCACTCCAGCCTGGGCAGCAAGATAAAAACTCCGCCTCAAAAAAAAAAAAAAATTATATATATATATATACACACACACACACACACACATATATATATATACACACACACATACAGACACACACACGCACATAGCAATTCTTATTCTATGATAAAAATACATACCCTGGAAATACTGGTTCTGAGAAACATCTCATTTTAGATGATTGAGAGTTGAAAAAAAAGTATTTAGAAACTGATTTCTACTAAAACAATTATAAGAAACATAAACATTGTTTATGAACATTCTGGCTTCCGGTGGTCCGCCTGCCTCGGCCTCCCGGGGTGCTGGGATTGCAGGCGTGAGCCACTGCACCCAGCCAATTGTTCTGATTTTTAGATCCCACAGAACATGTAAACTTTTTCTTTCTGTGCCTGGCTGATTTCACTTAACATAATGACATCCAGTCCCATCCATGTTGTTGCAAATGATAGGATCTCATTCTTTTTTGTGGCTGAATGTTGCTCTATTGTGTATAAGAACTACATTTTCTTTCTGTTTTTCTTTTTTTCTTTTTCAACAACATTGAAACAACATTGAAACCCAAGAGGTTTGTAACATAATAGGAAGAAAATATTAAACGTAGATGAGATTAGCAACAGGATGCTGCCTCGCCAGTTTGAGAACACAAACTATAAAATGTGTAATTTTCCCTTAGGTATTGCAAATTGACCACATAACAACATCAGAAATTTCACTTGTGAGAAAAATGATATAACACATACAGGCTAATTGCTGAGAAGAGAAACAGTAAAACAAAGTAAAGTGCGTTATTTGAAATTAATATTATGGTATTTGACAGTTGTTTTATTTTGAAGTTCCACACTTGCTTTTAAAAGCTCTATGATGGAAATCAGGTCAGCGGCACACGGCCAGTTACAGTCGTAAATTGTTTTAAAAAGTATTTTGAATATCCAGTAACCTACTCCCTCCCTATTTGTCTTATGTATTAGTCAAAGTTCTTCAGAGAAACAGCACTGATTGTGTGTGTGTGTGTGTGTGTGTGTGTGTGTGTGTGTATGGTAGTGAAAGTGGAGAAGAAAAGGTGGATATGAAAATATATACTTGGAAGAAAATTAACAGAAAATTTGACTAAACACATATAGCGATATTGGGATACAAATATTAATCCTGGGTTTATTATAATTTCAAACGCCATAATTCTAATTATTTTAGTGGAAGTCTTTCTACAAGTTATTGGACATATTCTTACAGAGAGAGAGGTAAATAGACATAGAGACAAAGAGATTTACTTTAAGTAATTGGCTTATATGATTATGGTTTCTGGAAAGTCCCAAATCTGCAGGGTAGGGCAGTAGGCTGGAGTCTGAGGGAAGAGTTGATGTCCTAGCTGGAGTCTGAAGCCAGTCTGGAGACAAAATTACCTCTTCTTCAGGGCACCTCCGTCTTTTTCTCTTAAATCCTTCAACTAATTGATTGAACCACCCCCCACCCCAACACACACATACACACATTGTGGAGGGTAATCTGCTTTTCTCAGTCTACTGATTTCAGTGTTCAACCATCTAAAATATACCTTCATAGAAACATCTAGACTGGTGTTTGACCATATATCTGGGTAGTGTGGTCTAGCCAAGTTGACACACCAGATTAACCATCACAACTTGTAAAGGAGCCTAGAGCCCTCTCAATCTTGTTTCTTATCTTTCACTTCAAAACTGCTCCCAGATCGATGACTCTGAGGACTAAACTCCTACTAACAGCGTTAACATTTGGCTCTACTTTCAGAGGGGTTTGTAATTCAATGAGAAAAAATGTTTTTAACCTAAAACGATTAAACACTCAATATAAACATACTTTCAATTTCACTTTGTTATCAGGGAATGATTATTTTGAGTAATAACTTTTCTCTTGGTTCATACGTCTAGCACATAATCTGTTTTCTTTTCTGTGTAGACACGCAATTTGTCTTGATTATAAGCACGCAGACATTGCTGCTTTCCCATGCCAATTGATTTAATTCAATAACATTGATTAAGTGCCCACCTTGTGCCAGGACTGTGCAAATAATCTTAATATAAAAGCAGATAATTTCATAAATGACTTCACAGTCTAGCCAGGGTGATATATATACACAAATAAATAGAACATAATTGACAAGTACAAAGCTAAATGTACTAACAAACTATTTTAGGAGTAGCAAGGAGGGAATCATGATTTTAATCTTACGTTGTCAAAGACATTTTCAAAAATATAAAATAATTTGCATTGATCTAATAATTAGTAATGATTAGCAGTTTTTCATATATTTGTTGGCTGCATGTATGTCTTCTTTGGAGAAGTGTCTGTTCATGTGTTTGCCTATTTTTTAATGGGATTATTTAGTTTTTCTTTGTTGAATTGTTTAAGTTCCTTATCAGTTCTGAATATTGGACCTTTGCCAGATGCATAGTTTGTAAATATTTTCTCCTATTGTGTAGGTTGTTTGTTTACACTGTTTGTAGTTTCTTTTACTGTGCAGGAGTTGTTTAGCTTAATTATATTCCCTTGTCAATTTTTGTGCTGGTTGCAATTGCTTTTGGGGAAATGCCAATCAAAACCGCATTAAGATACCATCTCACATCAGTTAGATTGACTATTTTTAAAAAGTTAAAAAACAACAGATGTTGGAGAGGTTACAGATAAAAGGGAACACTGGTTCATGCTGATGAGAATGTTAATTAGTTCAACCACTATGGAAAGCAGTGTGGAGATTCCTCAAAGAACTTCAAACAGAGCTACCATTTGACCTAGCAATCCACTACTGAGTATAAAACCAAAGGAAAATAAATCATTCTAGCAAAAAGATACATGCATTTGTATGTTCATCGCAGCACTACTCACAATAGCAGACAGGAATCAACCTAGATGCCAATCAAGAGTGGACTGGATAAAAAAAATGTGGTACATCTATACCACTGAATACTATGCAGACATAAAATGGAAATAAAGTGGGACAAAATTATGCCCTTTGCAGCAACGTGGATGCAACTAGAGGTCATTATCCTAAGCAAACTAAAGCAGAAACAGAAAACCAAATACCTCGTGTTCTCACTTATGAACAAAAGCTAAACACGGAATACACATGGACACAAAGACAGGAATAACAGAAAATGAGGACACTTGAAAGTTGTAGAGTGGGAGGCGAGTGTGGGATGAAAATTACCTGTCAAGTACTATGCTTACTACCTGGGTGACAAGACCATCAGTACACCAGACTTCAGTGACATGGAACTGACCCATGGAACAAACTTGCACATGTACCCCATGAACCTAAAATAAAAGTTGAGGAAAAAAGAAATGGACAGGAAAGAATTCTATGGCAGAGTAACATTTAAGCAAAGACCTAAATGGAGTAAGAGAACATTCCACACAGGACATAAGTGCAAAGACCTTGAAGTTGAAGCATGCTTGGGGTTGTGAGGAAAATAACAAGATCAGTGTGAATGAAGTGGGGTAAAAGACAGGAGAAGTGACGAGAGATAATGTACTTCAACTAAAGTAGACTGAAAGAACAGTATCAACCATTTTAAAGCATGTAGAGAAAAAAGGTACTTTTAAAATTTCTCGGTACACTTTATTTTTTTTTTTTTTTGAGTTGGAGTCTCGCTCTGTCGCCCAGGCTGGAGTGCAGTGGCGCGATCTCGGCTCACTGCAAGCTCTGCCTCCCGGGTTCACGCCATTCTCCTGCCTCAGCCTCCTGAGTAGCTGGGACTACAGGCGCCCGCCACCGCGCCCGGCTAATTTTTTGTATTTTTAGTAGAGACGGGGTTTCACCATGGTCTCGATCTCCTGACCTTGTGATCCGCCCGCCTCAGCCTGCCAAAGTGCTGGGATTACACTTTTAAACAGTTTGAAAGTTGGTAGTAATATACAAAGAAATAAAGTTTTTACTTTACTCAAAAATCAACACACAAATAATTTGTTAGAAAAAAATACATTAAAGGGACAATTAGCTGTGTGTTGAAAGATGACTCTTAGATGAATTACAGACAGTAAAGTAAGGAGTGGAATTGAGCAGACATAGGAAAGCATGGCGGTGTGCTTGAGAAGAACTGAAGCTGGCTAGAGCACAGTCTATCAGAGAAGATTAGCAGGCAGCCAAACTGAGAGCTGGATTCCACTAGATGTAGAAAACAGTACTGGAAAGATTGGACTTGATCCTGTACACAATGCAGAGCCCTTTAACAACAGCATGATCAGATTTTTGCTTTAGAAATTTAATTCCGATAGAGAAGAGGAAGATAAATTTGAGTCAGAGAGAGACTCGAGTCTTAGAAAACAAGTAGCAAACAGTTACACTGTTCCAACAAGAGAGAATCTAGAATATGGTGGTAGAAATGGAGAAGAGAAGATGGGTTTGGAAAGACATTGATGAAGCATTTGACTAAATAAATGTAGAAAGTTAAGGATTCAATGATTAGCTCTAGATTTTTTACAACTTCACATATCATAATTGTAATGGAAATCTTTCTAAAAGTTATAAGACACTTTCTTATCTTTTCAAAAGAGGCTATTAGATTCACCAATAAGAACACTATTTGACTTTACTGTAATATGTAGCATAGTTTTATTTATATTTGTGATACTTTTATTAACTTATTTATTTTTCTGTTTTTAGTCTACTCTTCTGTGACTAGTGTAAGAGGACCATTTATCAGAGATTTTCCATAATTTCTAGTTTACTCCTTGCAATAGGGGAAGGATGGATAAATCAGAAAACAAAATCTCAAAGGAGGTATACTAGTGGGTGAAAAACTTACAAGGAAGGTTCAAGGAGTGTTTTCTATGGAATAAAGACAAGGTTGTAGTTTTGAGGTTTTGTGACAGGTTTCAAGTGCATGTCTATGCATAGTCAGGGACTTTATTCACTAACTTTATTTCATGAGTGTATACCAGAGAGCTTAGATTGACTGTTACCTAACTCCAGATTGGGAAGATTTTATTTTAAATATGTAAATTTCATGTGTTGTAAATAAATAAAAACAATTATTGGTCAACTTATTGTCTCTAACTCCATTGTTAATAGTAGAATTACACTCATTGGTATATCAGGCATTAGTGAACTATAAGCCACAGGCCAAATTTGTTCTGCTGCTTGTTTTCATACTCTGAGAGCTAAAGACAGTTTTTACATTGCTAAAAGATTGTAAAAAAGAAAAAAAAAATAGAGTATGAGAAAGAGAGCATCTGGGACCTACTGTAGTTTGAATATTTGTCTCCCTGCAAAAGTCATGTTGAAATTGAGTCCCCAAAGGGGCAGTATCGAGAGATGGACCTTTTAGGGGTACCGTGAGGGCTCTGCCACCAGGAATTAAGTAATCCAATCATAGGTTGATGGGTTATTGGGTTAGTTAATTAATGGGTTATCATGGGAGGAGAATCAGTGGTTTTGTAAGAGAGAAGGAAAGACCTGAGCTAGCATGTTAGTATGCAACCCCTCCTCTCCCACCCCACCATGTGGTGCCTTTTTCCACACTTAAACTTTGCAGAGTCCCTACCAGCACGAAGGCCCTCACCAGATGTGGCCCCTTGGCCTTGGACTCTTCAGCCTCTGTAACTGTAAGAAATAAATTTCTTTATAAATTACCCAGTTTCAGGTATTCTGTCATAAGAAGTAGAAAATTGACCAAGATAGGGCCGATAAACCCTAAAATATTTAGTATCCAGACCTTTAACAGAACTAATTCGAAGACCCCACCTATGAATAAAGGCTTATTTTTTCATATGTGCCTTTTGTTGTCACTTTCTTTTAATATATATGTTGTCTCAGTAAATGAATGATAAACTCATTGAAGGCAAGAAGCAGAGTGCAGATCTCTGTGTCTTCCTCAGTATTGGCACAGTACATCACGAACACTCATACCTGTGAATCTGTGATTATGAAAGTTTGTATAGATAGTTTGTATAGCTTCCTAAAACTTGTGAGATCCAGTAAAGAAAAGAGGGAGAATAAATAGTACATTCAGCAGAAAATATTTTAAAAAAGGAAAAAAAAAGACATTCTGATAAGAATCCAAGTTTAAGACGTCAAGAACCCATTCAGGTTCATGTCTTATTAATTTTTTTTTATCCTCATACAAATACAAATTAAATAGATTTTTATAAATTACTACCTTGAAAACAGTCAGGTAGTTTAACAACACATACAACCATCTGAGTTGTGTGACTAACATAATATGACTAATGCTTTTAAAAATAAGGAATGAATCTACGAGGAGCAAAATGGAAGTTTTATTGATCCTCTAAGGAAGAAGTCCTGCATTCTAAAAGGATTTATTAATCTTTTGACCACATCAGTTTACCTCATCTGCTTTGAAAGTAAATACGTAATAACATATATGACATTGTTATGAAAGATCCATATTGGTTTTAAGCATATTTTTCTGTAATACATTTATCTATTCAATAAAGAAAGTCAGTCAATAAAAAAGCAGACAGGTGACTTGTAGAGCCTAAGTGTGTATTTTCTGTCCTACTATTGCCTTAGCCTGAATGTCATTTTTCCCCTGTCTTGCTGTCACTGCAATATGTAAACCAATTGTGCTTCAGTTTTCCCATCTATAAAATAGTTTTAAGCCTGGGCAACAAAACGAGACCTCATCTCTACAAAACATAAAATAAAAAATAGCTGGGCATGGTGGTGCGTGACTGTAGTCCCTGCTACTAGGTAGGCCGAGGCAGGAGAATAGCTGGAACCTAGGAGTTCAAGGCTGCAGTGAGCTACAATCACGCCACTGCACTCCAACCTGGGCAACAGAGCAAGACCTCATCTTTAAACAAAAAAGATAATAAAATAAATAATACTAGGATCAGTTTTATAAAGTTTATGTGAGGATGAAAAAGAAGATATAGGCCGGGCGCAGTGGCTCAAGCCTGTAATCCCAGCACTTTGGGAGGCCGAGACGGGCGGATCACGAGGTCAGGAGATCGAGACCATCCTGGCTAACACTGTGAAACCCCGTCTCTACTAAAAAAATAACAAAAAATTAGCCGGGCGAGATGGCGGGCGCCTGTAGTCCCAGCTACTCGGGAGGCTGAGGCAGGAGAATGGCGTAAACCCGGGAGGCGGAGCTTGCAGTGAGCTGAGATCCGGCCACTGCACTCCAGCCTGGGCGACAGAGCGAGACTCCGTCTCAAAAAAAAAGAAAAAAAAGAAAAAGAAGATATGTAGACATATACAACAGTGCTAAAACATGGTAACTAGCTATAGTAGAAATGATTGACTAATTTTTATTCTTCATTCTGTTAGAAAATATTGACCTGACTACTTCTTAGTTCTATTGACTTGACTACTTCTTACTTTTCTATCTATGAAGCAGACACTCTATCTACTCTAGCCATAAAGATAATCTGCTGGCCGGGCGCGGTGGCTCAAGTCTGTAATCCCAGCACTACGGGAGGCCCAGACGGGCGGATCACGACGTCAGAAGATCGAGACCATCCTGGCTAACATGGTGAAACCCCGTCTCTACTAAAAAATACAAAAAACTAGCTGGGCGAGGTGGCTGGCGCCTGTAGTCCCAGCTACTCGGGAGGCTGAGGCAGGAGAATGGCGTGAATCCAGGAGGCGGAGCTTGCACTGAGCGGAGATCGCGCCACTGCACTCCAGCCTGGGCCACAGAGCGCGACTCCGTCTCAAAAAAAAAAAAAAAAAGATAATCTGCTTACTAGTTCTCTAACAAGACAGGAGAGTACACTGGGCCAGCTGCAAGCATCTCTTGGGAGAACTTTATATTAAATGTTTCTAATATTTTCTAAAAAATCTGTAACTTTCAAGTTGAAAATAACACTTTCAACTAAGTGTTATTTTCTACATCTACCTATTTGGGTATTCAAATTTGCTCATATTTTTCTTTTTTTCTTCTTTTTTTCTCTCTCTCTTTTTTCCTTTTCTTTTCTTTTCTTTTTTTTTCACCATCTGTGTGCCAAGTAATGCTTGGCTTGATTCATTATAGATATGAAATTTACAAGATCTTTTGTTCAAAAGAGCTTTCATTTTTAGTCTCAAATACCCATAAGGGAAAAACAGTTTTAGGAATGGGCTTGAGGGGGGAATATATATATATATGTCAGTATATGTGTATGTGTATGCGTGTATATAAATATACACACACACATTTTTAGTAGAGATGGGGTTTCGACATGTTGGCCAGGTTGATCTCCAGCTCCTGACCTCTGGGGTCCACCTGCCTTGGCCTCACAAAGTGCTAGGATTACAGGTGTGAGCCATCGTGCCCGGCCACATCTTTTTAGTTTGCAAAATCAGATCAATCAGCTCTGAGCCTGCATGTACTTATCTGGTTGACTAATAATTCACTGTTAGTAATTTGCTGTGGGAGAGGAGCCTTCCCCATCTCTCTAATATTATACAAGAGTCTCGGCGATTTTAGATAGGTCAAAACATCCAGATACTCCCTACTTTCCAATCTAGTTAGAAAAGTGTTGCTACTGTTGGAGCCGGAAGAGCAGCTTTCTCTTTCCACACTAAGGCTGGGCACAGAAATGTTTCACCAATTATCTCTAGGTCAGAGCTCTTAATGTTTGGTCCATTGACTTTGCTGTGTCACACCTTCAGGTGCCCTTTATACCTTAGAAAACGATTCCTGAGAAATGGAAGCCATTTCTAAGAACAAGGCTCTATTTTAGGTATCCAACAGGCACCCAGCATAGCCACCAGATCATCCGCCATGGTCCAGGGCAGGGTACTCTCAGAACTACTCCACTCCCAGCACTAATTTCTGCTCTCCCTTTTCCCTTCTGCCCAGCCCTAGCTTAATTCTCCTCAAAGTGAATATTACCCCGAAAAAGGAGAAGTAAAATAAGGACCAAAAAAATGTACACTAGGATAGAAAAGGCATACCTTAATGTAAGTTGAAATTGAAATAAACTCTTATTCGACCTTGGTGATAGAACTTGATGTTATTTATTATCACCAGTGTCATTAGACTTCAGGATCATACCTATGGAAGTAGGTCCTTAAATTTAAGTATCGCATATTATAAAGCACATGCTTTCTGAGGTCCTTGACTTTGTATTTTGAGAGGTACACTGATAAATAAAGCTGGGATGGAGGATCCAGCACTGAAAACGTAGCATCAATGTGTGAAAACGTTACATATGGTGTGAGTCCTACTCTATGTGAAATTCTGGAAAAGGAAAAACCTATAGATACGGTAAAAAGATCAGTGGTTGCCAGAGAGGGATGAACAGATGGGACACAGGAGACTTTTAGGTCAGTGAAATATTCCACCTGAAACTCTAATGATGGACACAGGACATTATGCTTTATCAGAACCCTTAGGATTGTACAACACAAAGAATGATCCCTAATGAAACTATGGGCATCAGTTAACCGTAATTCGTTAATATTGATTTACCGATAGTAACAAATGTACCACACTAATACAGCATATCAATTATAGGAGAAATTTTGCAGAGAATGGGTCAGAGAAAGGGTAAACGGAAACTCTGTACTTTCTGCTCAGTTTTTCTGTCAACCTAAAACTGCTTTGAAAAATAGTCTATGAATGAGTATAAAAAGTACCACACGTGACACTTTTTTTGTCAAATGCATTAGATGAAATCTGCTGACATGATCTTCAAGAAATAAATATCACAGACATTCCAGAATCAAAGAGTTGTAAAGCTAAAAGATACTCAGTGGAAAATATCTACTCTGGTCTTAATGATTTCTGAAGACACAGATTCTGCCAGTTTCCTTACTAGCCTATTCTAGGGTTTAGTTTCTTTCTGAGTTCCACAAATTAGCCCGTATTATTCATACTTGTCTTCTGTGAAGAGTGCTTTGATCAAAGCCTCCTTAAATAATCATTCTCTACTAGAATTAATTAGTAAGTAAATCACTGATTTGATTTTTCTTTTGGTTCTGATTAAATGGCCTCAATACAAGCTACAGTGAATCAATAGGCAGTGATGGACAAAAATAGTTCCTCCATAAGATGATTATCATTTAAAATTTACATTTGTAGCATAGAAGTCGTCAAACTCTAGAAAGTTATAAAACTCTATGCTATAGAACACACAGGTAAAGTTACTTTTTTATATTGACCCTTGCAGCTTTGTACCCACAATGGTTTATGTTCATTTTTTAATGCCACAGGGCAAAATTCTTAACTATTCTAGAAATAGTTTTACTAAACTTGTGTTTAAAACCGAATTTAATTCACTTTTTTGATAATGTCAACATTTAGAACTATAAGTTTTCAAGAAAGCTCTCTATTGGAATATTAAAATTTCAAATGCCCATTCTCAAGAAGAGTTAAAATCATAAAAGACAGTTACATGTTTAAGTTTATAGTTGCTCAAGGGAAGGTATAATAGAGAATCCACATTGTGTGTAGCTTATTTCTGAAATAAATCTGCAGATGAATTAAAATGTTAATGTTTGAACCTATTTAACTGCCAATTGTTCATGAAATGATAAATATCACTGAAGACATGATAATAAAATGCCCAACAAAATTACAAAGAGCATAATTTCTGTGAGCTTGTGCTGGAAAGAGCATAATAAATTATATTATCATCATAATTATGGGAGGAAAAAGATTATATTTTCTTTTTCTATGAAGAATAAGCACTTTGTCATAACAAATTTCAAATAAATTTTGTATTCTCTAATACTCAGCATTAAGAACTCTTTCATTATGTTATCAACATAGTTTTAAAAATTAATTTGTATTTCCATTAATTGGAAATTATAAATTCCCATTTGAAACAATTCATGCAATTGAGCTCAAGATCAGAATATATTTCTTCTTCTTTCTGTCATTGTTGGGCTTCCAAATTTGTACATCTCTCAATTTGTAGGTGTTAATTATAAACACTTTTTCCTTTTTAAAAAATCTATTTTACTAGAAGATAGCTGTTGACAGAAGGTGAGGCAATTATGACTTTTTCACTAGGCAAGTTGGAAACTAATAGCCTTGTTATTCAGTCATAAATCTTCCTTTTGATGTTTTTTATTCTCTGTTGACTATTGTAATCTATCATGAGACTGATGAAAATATCTTACTTTATCATACCTATTATTGTGTGTTTTGTATGTATACATACACATCATTTCTATATTAAAATTAGATAACTGCATGTTTAAATTGCCATTCACACATTCACATATGGAATTATTTAATATAGACATTTTACATTAAAAATAACCTACTTGTAAAATAATATATTACTATAATCTTCTGGAAAATCTTTCCTTAATTAAATAAGATGATGCATAAAGTTTGACTGACTGAGGCAGGCCGTGTTCTCTGGAAAGCAGATAATAAGAAGTTACGTGTGTGAAAAGTTTATTGTTAACATCCATGGGAAGAGAGGGGTGGAAGTGGAATTGGTTAGGAGGAGTTGTCAGACCTTGATGCTGATTGTATAAAGTCTTTCTGACTTTGAGCAACAGAGTAAAGACTGCCCATTAGAGTCCTGTGTGGGGAGAGATGGTTAGGTTCCTGCACACCACCTTGCAACACCATTGGTCAAAAGCCACCCTGGAAAGGAAAGGAAAGGACTTTGCCTTGGAGTCTAAGGTGACTCTTAATGAGTTAACAGCTAGACGGTCAGCTAATCACACTCATCAGAAGTGGGCAGATAGTCCTCTTTTGAGTGGGGATCCGAGAGGCTCATCTCTGTGTCTGTCACAGTCTACCCCTTTGGGCCCTGTAGCTTCACTTCATCTTATAGGTTCCGAGAGAGACGCTTCTTCAAGGCACTGATGAAGCTTCTCTTCCCGAGGGGAAACAGAAGAGAGATATCACAGACCTCACTGCAGCTGGTCTTGGGGCTCAAATGGTACACAGCACCGATACACAACAAATTTCTTTTAACTTCTTGTATCACATCTGCTAATCTTGACGACTTACATCATGGTATGAACCACACCTTCATTCCTTAAGATTCTGAGTGCTTGGTAACCATAACTATTTCAGATCAGAGTTGCTGCACTTGTTCATTAATTTATAATTGTTCACCTAATTCACACAGGATTAATTCCGAGGTGATGCCTTAGCTATACTTATGTCACATATTCCTATTGCCCTGTCAATCAGGCTTCCATCATGGTGGTAAGTATAAACTTCTGTCATGGGGCCCCTTACACTTGTCCTTTACTTAAATTACGTTCCCTGGAGATTTATGGCGAGACATTCCAGTATTCTCACTTTCTTTAGTGTTTAATCCCTCTACTGACTAGTTAGGTAATTTGGTCATGTTAATCTCACTCATCATGGGCTATTCCAAACTATCGTTTGAGTTTAATCTCATTCAAACTAGTTTAATTTTCTAGGGCCAGTCCTAACAGCAAGCTTGTACCATTCTCTGGGGACCTTGCCAGGATGTTAAATCCTGTATACTGAAATAGTGTACTATGCCTATATACTGTCCTTTAACTAGGCTTTGGGTTGTTTTTTTTTTTTTGGTCAAGTACCCTAAGATTCTTGTCTCACTGTTCCTAGTGATAATTACTTCCTTTTTCCAGTAATTATTTTGGAGATAATCTCTTTGCTCTCCAGTTAGTCTTAATATGGCATGACTAGATTATGCAGCAGGCCTGGAGAGAAGGTGGAAACATGTCCTGATAGTAGTTACCATAGCCTTGTGAGGAAAGCTCTCTGTATTTTCTTCTTTGGGGGACTATTAATTCTTAATGAGAGTTGGAAAACATGGAATACATCTTTAAGATCAAGTGGTTCAGACAAATGTGAGGCATCAAGATCTTCTGAAACATATACACATATATCCCCAAATCATGTGTTCAGGTATCAGGCTTTCCCAACTAGGACCTTGAGTTTGGCCTGACAGACCTGCCTCAGTTGGACATTTAATGATCTTTGAAGTTCAGCTCCTCTGACTATTAAATCTTTTGCTGATTTTCCATTTTTTTCCTGCTTACCTGCTACTACATGAGATGATCCTTCTTTGTGTTTCCAGAGACTCAGATTCTCACACTAAGTTTCTAATTCTTAATTGCTGTAATCTCTATATTATCCACTTGTAAGGTGGAGAGTGACGACATCTAATTTCTTTGCCCTTGTATCTATTTTTTGCTTTGTATATTTCAAACACCTGACACTGACAAGTGTAGTCCTCACCTCCTCCATCAGATCCGTTAGGCCACCCCAGCACACAACCAGTGAATGTCTGAACAGCTGAACTGCCACCTGTGCCAAGGGACATCCATTACCATTCTATATCAAGTCCTATCTGAGTGACCCATCTTCCTCTCTGTCACAACAGAGGTTTAAGACAAAATATCTGAATTATTAGTTTCTTTCTTATCTTTCTTTCTACAAAATATAGAACATGAGATTTATAAAAGGAGATGGAGTTGGAGAACTTTTTTCTTTTCAATTTCAAAGCCCAGCTACCATGGCAATGTATCTCCAGCCAGAGGCTTATAAAGTAAATATTGTATTAGTTTTCTATTTCTGCAGTAACAAATTACCACAAACTTTGCAGCTTAAAGTAACATCAGTTGATTATCTTACAGTTCTAAAGGTGAGAAGTCCTGAAATCAAAGTGTCAGCAGGGCTGTATGCCTTCTAGAAACTCCAGGGGAGAATCCATTTCCCTGCCTTTCTTCATTTCCAGGGGCCGTGCGGATTCGTTGGTTCATGGCTCCATCTTGCATTTTCTTTTTTTTTTTTTTTTTTTTTGAGACGGAGTCTCGCTCTGTTGCCCAGGCTGGAGTGCAGTGGCCGGATCTCAGCTCACTGCAAGCTCCGCCTCCCGGGTTCACGCCATTCTCCTGCCTCAGCCTCCCGAGTAGCTGGGACTACAGGTGCCCGCCACCTCGCCTGGCATTTCCAAAGTCAGCAGCAGAGTGTCTTCCAATCTCTCTCTGCTTCTGCACTTACATTATCCTTTGTGGCACTGATCCTCCTGCCTTTCCCTTATCAGGACTTTGTCATTACATTGAGTCCACTGAGATAATTTGGGATAATCTCCCAATCTTGAGATCCTTTACATTGTAACAAAAAAATATTTTGAAATAATACTTCAGATACATTACTGATGACCTTTTTTATGACCAGTTCCTTTCAGGTCTCATTAGGTAGCTACTACACTCTCTTACAGATAGGATAATGAAACAATTTTATGTAAAAACTTTGGGTTTCAGTTCCAATAAATGTTTTTGAACATGCTTTGAGTAAGGCGAATAAGGTGTTTCAGAAAGAAAGCTTTTTCCTTGTCTTTATTTATAAAATATTCACTTTTAGTATCAAGAACTAAATTGAAAGTACTCAAAAGATGAAAAATAATAATGATAATTGAAGAACATGAAATGTCACAAGAAAATTTTTTTCTACTTTTTCGTGTAAATATTATCCAATATGTTGTGAGAGAAAAAAGGATTACAGAAACATAATAAATGTTTAATCTAGTCTTTCAAGAAGAGATATAACACTTAATGCTCTGGTCGGTGTCTGGGCTTATAGTCAGGACTCAGGAAGCTATCAGATAAAAAAGCTCAAAATAAGTAAGATGAGAAAATATGAGGGTAGATGGAATATTTGGTTCACTGAAAGGCTGTAGCAGGGAGGGATTCTAAGTCTTGCAAAGAATCTCCAGGTGTATCATACCTGAGGGCCTGTGCAGTAGTGATTGATTAAGGGAGCTGGGCAGTTTGGCCAAAGATGGAATTGGGTTTGTGATTGTATCTAATCAAAAACAACAACAACAACAACAACAACAAAAGGATGAAAGTGCATACTTCATATTCTGGAAAAGGAAGATGGAAGAGTGACTTTCATGCATGTTATGTTTAGAAAGGACATGCCAGTGCCTCATCGTGGATCTGTGCACAGTAGGTTTGGGTACAAGAATAAGTGGAGATTTTACATATTAGTAAGGCCCACAGTGAGTGAGTATTGGAAACTCTGGGCCAGACACATCTTTCTGATGCCAGAGCTACATGTAAGATCTTAGGGTCTTGAATCATATCTGGGATAGAATAAGGATAAAAAGGGGCAGAGAGGAAGATTTCTGAATTAATGGAGATTTTATACAAGAGAAATATGACAGTTTACTTTTGATGACAAATATTAAAACCATTGAGTAAAATGAGAACTGAGAGCTTAGCATTTCTATAAAATTATACAGAAATTTATTTATTTTTTGCCAAACAGGTTTATTTTTTATCCCTGTAATGCTTTATTTAATACACTAAGAAATGCTTTAAGGTAGATATAATTTTTATTTCAATTGTGATTTCCATTGAAACTTAGAGAACAAAGCAACTAGTAAATGATGTTGGGGAACAAAATATCTTCTGTATTTCTGCACATCTTGTGTAGAGACATTGATAATTTTTGCTCCAGACTATCTATTCAAGGGTATTGGTATCACAAACAGCCTTGGGAAAAAAAAAAATCATCTTCTTTCAAGGCAGAGGACAGATTTATTTTCAGACTAGGTAATAAAGATAATGTCTCTCTACAGGGCAAAGGTTGGGCAGGTTTATCAACAACCCTTCAAAAATAGGGGGCTACCTAAGCTCAGGGCCCCTTGACTGTACCACAAACCCGCTGTGCATGCAGCATCCACTGAGACTTTCTGCCTGGCACCCATGCGACTTGAGGTCAAGAGGAACTGACACAAACATGAAGCTCATGATGCCTTCTGTGCTATGCTTAATAATCCTCTGTTTCTGACTCACAAATTTTTAGTAACATCTATGACACTGTGATAGGCTTACTTGTTAGCTTACATACAGGGTAAAATTTCATATCCTTCATCATGTTTAAAAATGAAAGAAGTAATATTAGTTAGAACACTGATTCAGTAGCTCTCACTTGAAACCAGAAATCTGAATATTAAACAATGTCTACTCAGGGAGTCAGCTAAAAATAAACTAGGACAAATATAATGAGGAACCTTACTGCTTCCCTTAGTAAGATCAAATTCTTGTCTTCCCAGGTTGACAGCAAGATAATTTCTTCCCCTCATAAGCTGCATTATCAACATCTTTGTTATTTAAAGTATAACTGGCAATGCACTATTTTAGAAGAATGTGCCTCAGTAAATCATGGCCAGATAAATTGTGAGGAAAACAACTATGATACAACTTATCCTGCCTAGATATTCTCAATACATTGACATTTAAACTCTCTGAGAAATCCTCCAATAAAGAAATTTATTTCACTTACCCCCGAATTCTCTAGACTAACTTGATTACAAAACTTCTACTAGCATCCTATTGATCTAAAGTTCCACTGAATACATTTTGAGAATACCAACTAAGGTAGATGTGTTTGGAAGTTTCAGTTCCCCCTGTGAAGGTTCAATAATTTCAGTCCAAAAACCAAACCAACACTAGGCAGATTAACAGAAGAAAAAGCTTAAAAATTTAAGCTCACAGTTGTCATACAAAGTACAAAACTCAAAGAAGGGCCAGATGATTGAAGCTTAAATATCTCTTCATAAGGGAGTGGGAAATGAGAGTGGTCATCCTTGTCTTGTTGTGTTGAGGTATGTCCCTTGTATGGTGATTTTGCTAAGAGTTTTAATAATAAAGCAATGCTGGATTTTCTGGAATGCTTTTTCTGCATTTATTGGGATGATATGTGATTTTTTGTTTTTGATTTTGTTTGATTCTGTTTATGTGGTGTATCACATTTATTGACATGTGTATGGTAAACCATCCCTCCATCCCTGGTTTGAAACCCACTTGATCATAGTGGATGAACTTTTTGATGTCATTGGATTCAGTTAGATAGTATTTTATTAAGGATTTTAGCATCTATGTTCATCAAGGATATTGGTCTGTAGTTTCTTTTTTGGTTATGTCCTTTCCTGGTTTTGGTATTAGGGTGATGCTGGCTTCATAGAATGAATTAGGGAGGGTTCCCTCTTTCTCTATCTTCTGGAATAGTGTCAAAAGGATTAGTACCAATTCTTTGAATGTCTGGTAGAATTCTGCTGTGAATCCGACTAGTCCCGGACTTTTTTGTTGTTGGTAATTTTTTAACTACCATTTCAATCTCACTGCTTGTTATTGGTCTGTTCAGGGTGTCTAATTCTTCCTGATTTAAGCTAGGAGGGTTGTATATTTCCAGAAATTTATTAATCTATTCTACATTTTCTAGTTTATAAGAATAAAGGTGTTCATGGTGACCTTGAATGATCTTTTGTATTTCAGTGATGTCAGTTGTAATATCTCCTGTTTCATTTCTTAATGAGGTTATTTGGATTTTCTCTCTTCTCAGTTAATCTTGTTAATGATCTATCAATTTTATTTATTTATTTATTTTTATTTTTTATTTTTATTTTTTATTTTTGAGACGGAGTCTCGCTCTGTCACCCAGGCTGGAGTGCAGTGGCCGGATCTCAGCTCACTGCAAGCTCCGCCTCCCAGGTTCACGCCATTCTCCTGCCTCAGCCTCCCGGGTAGCTGGGATTACAGGCGCCCGCCACCTCGCCCGGCTAGTTTTTTGTTTTTTTTTTTTTTAGTAGAGACGGGGTTTCACCATGTTAGCCAGGATGGTCTCGATCTCCTGATGACCTCGTGATCCACCCGTCTAGGCCTCCCAAAGTGCTGGGATTACATCAATTTTATTTATCTTTTCAAAGAACAAGCTTTTTGTGTCATTTATCTTTTGTATTTTTGTTGTTGTTGCAATTTCATTTACTTCAGCTCTGATCTTGGTTATTTCCTTTCTTCTGCTGGGTTTTGGTTTGGATCGTACTTGTTTCTCCGGTACCTTGAGGTGTGACATTAGAATTTAAGTTTGTGCTCTTCCAGTCTTTTAAACATATTTTTGTTGTTGCAGTTTCATTTAATTCTGCTCTGATCTTGGTTATTTCCTTTCTTCTGCTGGGTTTTGGTTTGGTTCACATTTGTTTCTCTAATACCTTGAGGTGTGAGATTAGGATTTCACTTTGTGCTCTTTCAGTCTTTTTGATGTAGGCATTATGAACTTTCCTCTTAGTACTGCCTTTGCCTTATTGTAGATGTCTTGATAAGTTGTGTCATTATTGTCATTCAGTTCAAAGAATTTTTAAATTTCTCTCTTGATTTTGTGCTTGACTCAATGCTCAATCAGGAGCAGGTTGTTTAATTTCCATGAATTTACATGGTTTTGAAGGTTCTTTTTAGAGTTGATTTCCACTTTTATTCCACTGTGGTCTGAGACACTGCTTGATATAATTTCAGTTTTCTTAAATTTACTGAGGCTCACTTTATGGCTTATCATATGATCTATCTTGGAGAAAGTTCCATTCTCTGTTGAATAGAATGTGTATTCTGCTTTCATTGGATGCAACGTTCTGTATATATCTGTTAAGTCAATTTGTTGCAAAGTATAGTATAAGTCCATTGTATCTTGGTTGACTTTCTGTCTTGATGACCTGTCCAATGCTGTCAGTGAAGTATTGAAGTCTCCTACTATTGTTGTGTTGCTGTCTATCTCATTTCTTAGGCCTATTGGTAACTGTTTTATAAATTTGGGAGCTTCAGTGTTAGGTGGATACATGTTTAGGACTGTGATATTTTCCTGTTGGACAAGGAAATGGTAAAAATTTCCCTTTTACCATTATATGATGTTCCTCTTTGTCTTTTTTAACTGTTCTTGCTTTAAAGTCTGTTTTTTCCTGACATAAGAACAGCTACCCCTGCTCGCTTTTGTTGTCCATTTGCATGAAATGCCTTTTTCTACCCCTTTACTTTAAATTTATGTGAGTCCTTATGTGTTAGATGAGTCTCCTGAAGGCAGTGGATAGCTGGTTGGCGACTTATTATCCATTCTGCAATTGCATATCTTTTAAGTGGAGAATTTAAGTCATTTACATTCAACGTAAGTATTGAGATGTGAGGTACCATTGCATTCATATGTTATTTGTTGCCTGTGTACCTTGTTTTTTTTGTTTTTTGTTTTTGCTTTTTAACTTGTATTTTTGTTTTATAGGCTCTGTGTAATATATGCTTTAAAGTGGTTCTGTTTTGACGTGTTTCCAGGATTTGTTTAAAGATTTAGAGCTCCTTTTAGTAGTTTTTATAGTGGTGGCTTGGTAGTGGTGAATTCTCTCAGTATTTGTTTACCTGAAAAATACTTTATCTTTCCTTCATATATGATGCTTAGTTTTGCTGGATTCAAAATGCCTGGCTAATAATACTTTAGTTTGAGGAGGCTCAAGATAGGGCCCCAATTCTTTCTAGTTTTTAGAGTTTCTGCTGAGAAATCTGCTGTTAATCTGATAAGTTTTCCTTTATAGGTTACCCTAGTAGTTTTTTCACATAGCTCTTAAGATTCTTTCCCTTATCTTAACTTTAGATAACCAGATAACAATGTGCCTAAGCGGTGATCTATCTGTGATGAAGTTCCCAGGTGTTCTTTGTACTTCTTGTATTTGGATGGTAGGTCTCTAGCAAGGTCAGGAAAGTTTTCCTCAATTGTTTACCCAAACATGTTTTCCAAACTTTAGATTTCTCTTCTTCCTCAGGAACACCGATTATTCTTAGGTTTGGTCGTTTAACATAACCCCAGACTTCTTGAAGACTTTGTTTATATTTCTTCATCTTTGTTGAATTGGGTTAATTCGAAGACCTTGTTTTCGAGCTCTGAATTATTTCTTCTACTTGATCAATTCTATTGCTGAGACTTTGCAGACCATTTTGCATTTCTATAAGTGTATCCATTGTATCCTGAAGTTTCGATTGTTTTTTTATTTATTCTATCTATTTCCTTGAATATTTCTCCCTTCACTTCTTGTGTTACTTTTTGGATTTCCTTGCACTGGGTTTCACCTTTCTGTAGTGCCTCCCTGATTAGCTTAATACCTAACCTCCTGAATTCTTTTTCAGTTAGTGATATGAACGTCTATTGGTCTCTCAGCTGTGGACACCAGCACCTGTTCCAGTGGAGGCAGCAGGGGGTGAAATGGACTCCGTGAAGGTTCTTAGCTTTGGTGGTTTAATGCTCTATTTTTGTGCTGTTTGGCCTCCTGCCAGAGAACATCAGCTGTGGTAGTATAGAGAGGAACTAGTGGTGGGCAAGGCCCTAAAACTCTCAAGATTACATGCCCTCTGTTTTCAGCTACTAGGGTGAATATGGAAGGCCCATTAGGTGGGGCAGGGCTAGGCATGTCCGAGCCCAGACCCTCCTTGGGCAGGTCTTGCTGTGGGGTATGGGGTGAGGCCCCGAGGTCAATGGAATTGTGTACCTAGGAAGATTATGGCTGCCTCTGCTGATTCATGCAGGTTGTCAGGGAAATGGAGGAAAGTGAACAGTTACAGGCCTTACCCTGTTCCCTTACAAATCAAAGGGCTGGTCTCACTCCTACCATGCCCACCCTAACAGCCCCAAGTCTGTTTCCAGGCAGTGGGTGAGCGGGGCTTGAGAACTTGCCCCAAGCTACCTGCCTCCCATCTGCAAAATAGAAGTGCTCAGTTCTTGATCTGCCTGTGGAGTCTGCACATCGGATTTATGCCCTCCCTGGAGTTCTGGCCAGGAAGCTTCTTGCCTGGTTCAAATTGCTACTAAGTTCAGCTGGAAACTTCCTTCTCCTTGTGGCGTTTTCCCTGCTCCTCTGGCTGCCCTCCCAGTGCATCTCTGTGGTGCCAGGCAGGAATAGCTTGCTTGGGGTCCCAGTGAGCTCCCAGGGCCTTTCCTGCTGGTTCCTCTGCCCCTGTATTCCGCTCGGCTCTCTGAATTGTGGTAAGGTAAGGTGGGAAACTTCTCCCTTCAGTTTCTCTAGTGGAGTTGTGTATTTGGGAAAGGAGGATCTCTCTTCCTCACTTCCACAGTTGGGGAACTCACAGTATTTGAGGTATCTCCCAGGTCCTGAACGAGCAGTTTGTTTCCTTCGGAGGGTCTGTGGATCCTCTTGGGATTGCTGGTTTGTTCTTGCCAAAAGTTGATATTTTTAACGCTCCCCAGACTAATATTATATGCATCCAGTGTTAAAGTACCACTGTAATACAGCAATAAGGCAGGAACTCTTTCCTGGGGAAATCATAAGGAACAGAAGTCTAGAGTCTAAATTTTATTCTGACAATATAGTGGCTACTCATCACATGTGGCTTCATAAATTTTAATTTAAATGAATGTAATTAAACAAAATTTGAAATTGTATTACTTAATCATTCTGGTCACATTCCGCATACTCAGTAGGCATGTGGAGTTAGTGACTATAGTAGAGAACAACTTAGATATCTCATATTTCCATCATCACAAAACATTCAACTGGACAGTGCTGGTATGTTAGATATAGAGCTCTGTCCCGGCATGACTAGTCAAACTTAGAGGCTTTAGGTTTGGTTTTATTAAGACAGCCGGTGGTTTTCTCTAAGGGGTACAAAGGTGGTGTAGACAGAAATCTGTATATACACAATTTATGTGTGTGTGTGTGTGTGTGTGTGTGTGAAGAGAGAGAGAGAATAATGGTGATAGTCTCACATATTATTACAAAGCTGATGTAACACAGAAATTGTCAGGAAGGACTTACTGTCCTTAAAAGCCTATTTGTAGAAAATTTTCCAATTAATCAGTGCTTATTGTTTTTATGTTGCTTCCCAAAAGTACTTTCTCTAATGTCATTACTATTGATTTTCTCCCTGTGGGTCCCTGATTTATCTGGCTTTTGTCCTGGAATGGTTTTATAGCTAAGGAAGAAATCACGACCAATAGTTTTGTAAACTATTTTCAAAGATGTCACTGTCAACCTCAAAATCTAAACCTATAACCTAGATTTTTCTTCAGCATACTTCCAACAGAAGGCTACAAAAATATTTCAAAGAAAAAACACAAATAGTCAAAAGGGAGTTATTTTGTGTCATAAAAAATCTCTGCATTGTTACATAAGAAAAAAATTAAGTTTTTGCAATAGAGATTTTATGATTTAGCAAATCAGTGTAAACTGTGAAGACAACATTTTATGGTTATCAAATATGTAATTTAGTGAATGGCATGAAGCATGTGAGAAAAACAAACAAATTCTTTTTAATCATTGCTCTTATTTTAAAGATCAATGCTTATCTATGGGGAAGGATGTTTTGCTGTTTCCTTTCCATGGGGTAGCTGAGAAAGGGAGAATCTAAGAAAATAATTTTCTGATTCTAATTTTCTAACTCTGACTCTAATTTTCATTGACTAAAAAGTATAAATACTTGTTGATAAAAAAGTATTAAGGATTATTCTGAACACCCTAATACAATGTTCATCTTGTTTCAATTTTATGGAACTAAGGAAAGGGACAAAATTTCCATTTTCTTTTTCATATTTTGACCTTGGTGTGTTTTTATACATAGAGATTTTGCAAGGTATATGAGACAGAGAACAATATTGACTGAATTTAATAGTGGCCTCAATAATCACAAAAGCTTCCCTAAAACTGAACCTTTTCGAGTAGTGAAAGAGAGTGAACACAGAGAAAAAACGTTTTCCTTAATAAGCTAAATGATAATAGCTCTCAGGTACACAGCATTCACACATTAAAAATGCTTTCACGGTGGTTTTCTGTTCAGCATGTAAGAAGCTGGGAAGTCACTACTCTGTCCTAACAAGTGAAAAACTAAACAACTAAAAATTCAACAGCTTCTCTGAACTAGAGAAGTGAAGTCACAGGAAAAACAACTGCCTCAAAATGGAAAATGCAGAGAATCACAACTTATTGGAGAAAAAATCCACCAAATGAAATCTTTGTGAGAACCAGTACTGGAGCAGGAAAACCTGAACTGGAATTGACAAATCGCTGAAGGTTCATTGTGGACAATTCTGAGAAGCAAATATGCCCGGACAATCGAATCAGAGGGGCCCCCTACTTTTGTGAGTTTTACCTCCAGAAGCTTCACCAGATTCTCACAGTAAATATTATAGAGAAATTTCTTTACGTTTCCAATAGAGAGTGGGGAAAGAGAATCATTTTGAAATTTTCCAGAGCATTCTATTTTTCTTAATGAGGCCTGTCTTCAAGAAATTTTCTTTAACAGAATCTAAACTACTGGAATTTTTGTTTCAGAGTCCAATCAATGTAGGGGAAGAGAAATATCCGACTCCAGGCCATTCTAGCCAGTGTGTTCCATCTAAAGCGGGACGGGAGGATTGAGTAACACTTGCGAAGTACACAGCTCGGAGGTGAAGGCTCACTAAAAAACTAAGATCTAATCATGGAACCACAGAATACTTTCCCTTTCCTTATCCTTTACCACCACATCACTAAAGCCTATTTAATACAGATCCTCTTACTCAGTATATAATATTCAGCTATGAAGACGAAATTACAAGGCATACACACACGAAAAAGAAAAAGGACAGCTGTGGTGGGGCACACTTGTAGTCCCAGCTACTAGGCAGGCTGAGAAAGGAGGATCACTCATACCCAGGAGTTCCAGGCGGCAGTGAACAATGACCACGCCACCTCACTCCAGCCTAGTAATAGCAAGACTCTACCTAAAAAAAAAAATTACAAGTCATACTAAAAGGCAAACAAAACAAACAAAAAAGCCAACACAGTTTGTAGAGATGGAACAAGCATCAGAAGCAGACTCAGATATGGCAGCAATGTTGAAATTATCAGACCAAGAACCTAAAACAACTATTATTAATGTGCTTGAATTGTGTAAAGTAGACAGCATGTAAGGAAAAATGAACAGAGAGATAGAAATTCTAAGAAATATTTTTTAAGTGGTAAAAACCAAGGGGACTATGGAAAAAAAGAGAGTACATTTGATGAGCAAATCAGTAGACTGACTGGACACAGCTGAGAAAAAAGGAAATCTGGCCTTGAGAATATTTCAGTTAAAACTTCCAAATTAGAAAATCAAAGAGAAGAAAGAGTGAAAAAGAAAACTCCCACAGAATACCCAAGAACTGCAAAATATTTACAAAATGTGTTATATATATATATATAACGAGGATAATAAGAGAAAATAATGGGGAAAGGAAGAAAATAATACTTGAATTAATGATGCCTGAGAATTTCTCCAAACTAATGTCAGATACCAAATCACAGATATGGAAAGCTCAGAGAACACAAGGCAGGATACATTTTAAAAAAAAATCCTACACCTAGGTATCTTCTGCAGTCAAACTGAAGAAAATAAAAAATAAATAAAAAGTCTTAAGCAAACTCAGGGGGCTTGGGGAACCTTAGAGGAGAAAAGACAAAAATTACACTTTACTTCTCTCCAGAACTCCTACAACAATAAGAGAATGGGGTGAAATATTTAAAAAGTTGAGAGAGAGAGAGAGAGAGAGAGAACAAAACAAAAAATGCTGCCAACCTGGAATTCTGTATCCTATAAAATGATCCTTTAAAAGTAAAAGAGAAATGAAGACATTCTCATACAAACAAATGCTGAGAATTTTTTACCAATAGAAATGCCTTGTAAGAAATTTTAAAATAAGTTCTTCAAAAAAAATAACAAAAAAAGAAAAAATCATATAGGTGAGAACCTATATAAAGGAAAGAAGAACATTGGAAAATAAATAAGTGAAAGTAAAATAAAAACACTTATTTTTCTTATTTTCAGTTGATATAACAGATAATTTGTTCAAAATAATAGCCAAAGTATATTCATATGTATGTATGCAAATCTATGTGTATATATAATACGTGCTTATGTATGCATATATATGTATAATGCATAATAGTAATGATAAAGGAAACATTCAGAGGAAGGAATTAGAAATAATTTTTATTACATAGTACTCACACTACCCAGAATATGGTATAATGTTGTTAGAAAGTGGAGCTGAAAGTGTAATTGGTTTAATTGTAAATATATATTACAAACTATAAGGTAACCATCTAAAAATCGTAAAAAATAAATAAAACTACAACTCATACGCTAAGAAACAGGAAATAAAATGCTATAAAATGCTCAATTAAAACCACAAAAGACAAAAACGTGAAAGACAAAATCGTAGATATCAATCCAGTTATTTAGATAGTCACTTTAAACCTCAATGGTCAATAGACAAATAGATCAATGGAACAAAGAAAAAGGGACCCAAGATCTAAATCAACATAAATATAGTCAACTGATCCTTAACAACAACAACAACAACAAAACCTAAAGAAATACAACTGAGTGAGGAGTTTTTCAGCAAATAGTATAACAACTGGGTATTCACATACAAAACAAATAAAACTAGAAATAGACTTTATACCTGTTTGGACGAACGGAGGCAAGATGGTGCACTTCCGGGTTCTTCTTCACCGACTTTTCCCTTCGCGAGCGCGCGAAAATGCAGCCAGCGCCCAGGGAGGGTGCAGACCAACTGGGCATGCGCCAGGTGACGTCAATCCGAAGAGACCAAGATTTACCTGGTCGCACCTGCGGAACGGCCCCGACAGGCCCGTGCCCCGCCTATTGCCCTCCCACTCCTAGAAAAGCCGCTGGGGACTGACGCCTCACGCAGCCTTTCTCAGTCCTCCACACCTGTGGGGATGTCGGAACTGCAGGAACTCCGTCGGAGAGCCCCACTGGGGGACTCTGTCCGCCTTCTTTGCCGGAGGCGGACAGACCTCTTCCCCACACCTTAGGTGACCAAAATAAACTTGCAGTTTTGCTCCTACACTTGCCTACTCCCTGGTTCTTTTGTGCCCGCTCTGGTGGTCTTAGAAAAACAAATCAGGGAGGCTGAGACGGGCGGATCACAAGGTCAGGAGGTCGAGACCATCCTGGCTAACACGGTGAAACCCCGTCTCTACTAAAAATACAAAAAAACAAAACTAGCCGGGCGAGGTGGCGGGCGCCTGTAGTCCCAGCTACTCGGGAGGCTGAGGCAGGAGAATGGCGTAAACCCGGGAGGCGGAGCTTGCAGTGAGCTGAGATCCGGCCACTGCACTCCAGTCCCGGCGACAGAGCGAGACTCTGCCTCAAAAAAAAAAAAAGAAAAAAGAAAAAAAGAAAAACAAATCAATACCCTTCACCAAAATTAACTCAAAATTGAATCACAGACCTAAATGTAAAGTACAAAATTATAAAACTCTTAGATGATAACATAGGATAAAACCTTGATGATGTCAGTATGGTGATGACTTTTTAAATACAACACTGAAAGCACAATCTATTAAAGAAAAAAATGGAAAATCTGGACTTCATTATCATCTTCTACTCTATGAAAGACATTGTCCAGAAAATTAGAACACAAGCCACAGACTGAGAGAAAATATTTGTTATATACATAACTGATAAAAGATTATCCAGTATATAAAAAGTACTATTAAACTTTGACAACAAAAAAATGAAAAACCCAATTCAAAAGTTGAGTGTAAGACCTCAGTAAAGAAGATATATAGATGGCAAATAATCATATGAAAAGATACGCAACAACGTTTGTCATTAAATAATTGCAAATCAAAACAGCAATGAGATACCATTACAAACCTATTAGAATGGCCAAGATCCCAAACAGTAACAACTTGACATGCTGGCTAGGATATAGAGCAACGAGATCTCTCATTCGTTGCTGGTGGGAATGCAAAATGGTACAGCCACATTGGAAGACAGTTGGTGCTTTCTTACAGAATTAAACATACTCTTACCGTATGACCAAGTAGTTAGGCTTCTTAGTATTTATCCCAATGAGTCAAAATCTTATGTCTACACAAAATCCTGCAAACAGATGTTTGTAGCAGCTTTATTCATAATTGTCAAAACTTGGAAGCAACCCAGGTGTTTTTTACTAGGTGAGTGGCTAGATAAACTGTGATACATCCAGACAATGAAATATTATTCAGAGCTAAAATAAATGAGCTATAAAGTCATTAAAAGACATGGAGGAATACTAAATGCATATTATTTCGTGGAAGAGGCCAATCTGAATGGCTGTGTACTAGATGATTCCAACAATGTAAAATTCTGGAAAAAGCAAAAGTGTGAAGACAGTATAAAGATCAGTGGTTGCCAAGGGTTTGGGCTAAGCAGGGGTGAATAGGTAGGGCATGGGATTTTTAGGGTAACGAGACTATTCTGTATGGTATTATAGTGGTGGATATATGTCATTACATTTATCAAACCCTTTAAAATGTACAATGAAGAGTGAACTCGAATGTAAAGTATGGGCTTCAGGTGATAATGATGCATCAATGTAGAGTTGTCTATTTCAACAAATGTACCACTCTGGTGAGGAATTTTGGTGGTTAAACAAACTGCATGTGCAGGGAAAGAGAGAATATGGGAAATATCTCTGTACCTTTCCCTCAGTTTTTTTAGAGTAGACCTAAAACTACTCTAAAAAGTAAAGTCTGTCCTAAAATGCTCTCACATAATTTTCCTGTTTTAATCCTCATACAAATCACAGGAATTCAGCAAGATGGGAATGGTTCTATTTATTTAACAGAGGAAATTGAAACTTGTATTGGACTATGAAACTGGAAATTACAGTAACTAAACTATAAATGAATTTTCCAATTCTGGTTTAGTGCTCTCTTCATGTAGCATGCTGAAGTTTCTAAAATCTGATATGTCTCAGTGTTTACTGAAATTAGAGAAATTATTGAAACCAATTTTAAAATTATATATATATATTATTTTAAGTGAATATGTTAACTGGTATTAAAAACACTAAAGTGTGTACACAGTTACATATAAATGTGTGCGTGTATATACGTATATACATGTATATACGTATATACACACATTTTTCTAGACATCGAGCCAACAAAATTGTGTGAATTTAGGTAGGTTGGTGCAAAAGTAATTTTGGTTTTTGCATTGTTGAAATTTGCCATTTGCTATTGGAATATATTCTTAAATAAATGTGGTCATATTATACATCATTTTAATGTGCATTTCTTGCTTTTTTTTTAGTAGCTCATTACTTTGCTCTTTATTTTATATTTATTTTAGACTAGAAATGATGCTAGACAAAAAGTGAATTCCAGCGATTTTCTGTTTCAAGTTCAAAATGGGTCAGAAAGCAGCAGAGATAACTTGCAACCTCAACAACTCATTTGGCCCAGGAACTGCTGATGAATGCACAGAGCAGTAATGGTTCAGAAAGTTTTGCAGTGGAGACTAGAGCCTTGAACATGGGGAACGTAGTGGCTGGCCATTGGAAGTTGACAACTATCAATTGGGAGCAATCATCAAAGCTGATCCTCTTACAACTATATGAGAAGTTGTTGAGGAAGTCAACGTTGACCATTCTACGGGTCATTTTGCATTTGAAGTAAATTGGAGAGACGAAAAGTCTCAAAAAGTGGGTGCCTCATGAGCTGAGCAAAAATTAAAAAGAAATGTCATTTTGAAGTGTCGTCTTCTCCTATTCTGTGCAACAACAATGAATCGTTTCTCTATTAGACAGTGATGTGTGATGACAAGAGGATTTTACACGAGAACTGGCGATGACCAGCTCAGCGGCTGGACCAAGAAGAAGCTGCAAAACACCTCCCAAAGCCAAACTTACATCAAAAAAATGTCACAGACACTGTCTGGTGGTCTGCTGCCTGTTTGATCTACTACAGCTTTCTGAATTCTGGTGAAACCATTACAGCTGAGAGGTATGATCAGCAATTTGATGAGATGCACCAAAAACTGCAATGCCTTCAGCCGACATTGGTCAACAGAAAGGGCCCAATTATTTTCCACGACAATGCTTGATCACATGTCACACAATCAATGCTTCAAAAGTTGAATGAATTCGGCTACGAAGTTTTGCCTCATCTGCCATATTCACCTGACCTCTTGCCAACCAACTACCACTTCTTCAAGTATTTCAACAATTTTTTGCAAGGAAACTGCTTCCACAACCAGCAGGATGCAGCAAATGCTTTCCAAGAGTTCGTGGAGTTCCAAAGCATAAATTTTTATAGTACAGGAATAAAGAAACATTTCTCATTGACAAAAATATATTGAGTGTAATTGTTCCTATTTTGGTTAATAAAGATGTGTTTGAGCCTAGTTATAATTATTTACCATTCATTGTCTGAAACCACAATCACTTTTGTACCAACCTAAATTAATTGTTATAATGCTTTTTGTTTAGAATACAAACAAAAGTATGCTTTTAATAGAATATTCAGAAGAATAACAGATTTACATTAAGGCCGACCACAAAATGGACATGCAAAGTCAACAATATACTTTAACTATTAACATAAATATTAAAATACAGTGAATGACATCCAAACTCACTACTTTTTAGGAGTTTTCAGATAGAAAGGGCCCCAGATTGAAACCGATACAGTTGTATTAACCATCTCTCTCATAAGTGCACTTGTAGATACACTTTCCCACCAAAATATTATTGTAAAAACCATGTAGTGAGGAGCAGAATTTTATGATGTATTAAGTGATGCCGAACTCGAACTTCTAGGCCCAACTCAGAGTAACAATAACACAAAAAAAGATATTTGTGTGTCAAAGGATATAACAAAGTTCTGCTAAAAACAATCCACCTGGCTGTGGCTACCATTCTAAACTTTGTTACTCTATGCATATGCAAATATGCATCTAAAATCCCTATAACTAAAGTTGTTGGAATTTCTTATTGTAAATATTTTTGCTCATTGTAACATAATGATCTTGTTGACACTAACAAAAGTGAGAATATCTAACACTGAACAATTTTTGACTCTGTTCTGTTTTCCTTAGGCCAAGAAGTGTAGTTTTGAGGATTGTATTTCCTTGCCAGTTGGCATGCAACTGTAGGCATTTGTTGGGTAAACTTGCCCTTCTCTTTCATCCTCCAGTGCCCTGAAAGCCACACCACTTCTCTTATTCAACCCCGTACTCCAGCAGGTCAGGCTCATCTCCAAATCCATCCTGGGCCTATCTCCTTAAATAACCTTCTCCTTTACCAACCCCACCCCCACTATGCCACAGGCTTCATTTTTTTATAAACATAAAATTCAAAAAGGATGCCTTTCTGTGATTTTGCTCCTGCATCAACATTAAGCCCACACATTGAGTGTGGTATAAAGAACTCAGAGTGAATTTATTTATGCTATTATTCTTTTAAAATAGGTCTGTTGCTAATAGGTCTCTGGGTATGCATATGAAATTCACACAGCTATAAAGGGAAAGAAACAAATGCCAGATACCCAGTACCAAGCTGAGAAACCAAATGGTACACAGAGGCAATGAAGGAGCTGAGCTTAGAGGTTAGCATGGAAACCTAGCCCTGACTGCTATTTGGAACGTCAAGCATCCTAATGAGTATAGAGCATTATATGATTCTCAAGGAATAAAGAAGTTTGGCTTCAGTGCCCTCATTGTGACTACATATGGTCAACAGTTTAAGGAGAAAATGAATTAAGAAAAAAAATGCATTTTGTAGTCTCCATCAAAGAAAGAAATGAGTGGTAATATTTTAGCTCTTCTCCCTACCTCATAAGGTTAATTAATTAATAATATAATTAAAATAGTGCAAAATATAGTAACTGCCCAAGATAGTCAAAAGAAAGATTCTGTTTCTATTAAAGTTGATCTAAGATTGCCAAAAAACCAAAACATTCCTGGCATTTGGTCACCTGTGTTGAAGGACAGATATTCTGTAAAAAGTTCAAAGAAGCTCTTATCCAGAATTAAAGGAATTGTTCATTTTACTGTGAGAAAATTCTTAAGTGCCTTCAGATACAGTGCAAACTGCTACATCTAAAGAATGCTCAGTGACTTAAGTATGGAAGTGTGCTTCTAGCTTGGAAGCTGGAGGCCCAGTCTTGGGAAACATCAACTTTTGGGTCAGCTGTTGTGCACACATCCCACAACATCCGGAGCAACAGATTATGTGCTGATAATCTTTTCCAGTCACCAGTTTAGAGCTCATGGAGAAAGACAAGGAAAAAGGAAAGGATCAGAATTCCTGTCAGTCCTCTGGTCTTCAAGCCTCTGCCACAGCTGCTGTATTTTGTCCAAACAAAAAGATTTGAAAATGAACTTTCCAGTTTTATCTGACATTCTTCTTTGTTCAAAATGTGGTCTCTCATCACCATCCCTATATCTCCAAAGATTTTAATAAGAATTGCAATTATTTTGGAATTTGAAATCACTATTTCTTAAGTAGGTTTGAGTGCTTGTAGAAGTCTCTCAGCAAGATTATTTGTAGTTAGACAGGAAACATTTGCTTTTTATTTAAATGTAAATGGATATTATGAAGCAGATTCACTGTGTATTGGTTAGCACCTTGTCTGAGTCTGACAATGTAGAGCATACTCATACACAACACATTGCACAAAGTGGATTTATTATTTACCCATTGGCAGTAAGGGACAAAAGAAGCATAAACTTCTTTGCGAACCAGTTCCTCAAAGCTCAAGAAAGCTGCCTGGGGCATTTAGAGTCTACACTGCATGTGGCCCAATTTGCACCACAACTGAGGGAGCCCCACAGGCAGCCTGCCAGGGTTATATACATTAGGGGCACCAGGACTCACTGACAAAGCCTTGAAGGATATCCCTCTTTCAGAGGAGAGAGGAGCAAAGCTGAAGCTGTCTCAGGCAGTTGCTGCCTAACTCAAGATGTAACGTTTCCTAAGAGTAACAGGAACAAGGTCCCAACTGTCTGAGGCAGCTCCTCCCTATCTGAGTTCTTGCATTCTGAGCATATCCTAGTTATTCTTGAGAACTACAGGCAAGAAAGTGGAGAGAGCTGCGTCAGTCCGAGGCCACCGGAGAACTGCTCTGCGTATATTTAGTGACTAACGGGTTTGGCTGATAATATATCTTTAAGTACTGATGATCAGAAAAGATCTGTTTTAATTATTGCTATATTGTTTCATTATTGTTTATCTTCTTTTTATCCCATGTAATTCTAAATACAAATCTCTGAAAAATTAAGGGTAAGATAATTTTTTTCTTGACTAATTTTTATGGTTGCTTACAATTAGGAAATATGTCAAATAAATTCACCATAAATAAATTGACATACATCAACAAAACATCCCAAACTCAGTTGTATTAGTTTTCTTAAGACATAATTGTTTATGAAGAGCTGAGCATTTGCTACCTTTTTAAGCTCCGAATCTTGTGAATAGGCCAAAAAGTCACTTCCACAAACATTTATAGAGAACTTATTAAAATTGAGTCAATGGTAAGTGTGACATTCAAAAATGTAAAGTGAAGTATACCTTCAAGAAATATACAATATTCACTATAACACAGTGCAGAATAAGCTAGTGCAGTTAAAGCATAAATAAAATGCTCAGGGAAACTAGAGTGGGGACCGATGAGGAGAAGGAAGAGCTTAATGGAATAAATGTTAAATAATGTGAATTTTTAATAATAAATGTAGGTAAGCAAAGAAGAGAGGAATTTACTATAGGCACAAGTTTGTATGGAAATTAACAAAATGTAGTCCCTATGCACAAAACCAAGATCAAAACTAGCAATATGCTGAATAGAATTTTGCTCCCCAATGTTGAGTCTAACAAGGATTAGACATTCCCATCTCTCTTCTCAGCTTTGTTTTTCTCCATAACACATTTTATACTCTCATACATCGTATAACTTAATACGTTCATATTTATTGCCCAACTCTCAGTGGCAGAGTGCTAGCTGTGCACTCACACATTTCCTATTCTTGCTTGATTTATAGCTAAATACATTTTCCATTCTCCCTTCTAATTAGGTATATCCATGTGAATGAGGTTTAGCTATAGTCACCCTTGGAGTGTGTGGGGATCCCAGAAAATACATTTTGTAGGTCCCTCATCTATTTAAGAAATTTGATCAAAAATGTTATTACAGAGGTTATGCACTCATGCAAGTTATAATCAGTGAAATTTAGAATTAGCAGTGAAAATTTAATTGAGAACATGTACTTATGTTTGATTTATCATCCAATACATGAAAATGTTCTCTTTAGCATCCATTAACCATGTCTTCCTAGTCAGGTGAAGGAATTTCTCTGGGTTTCTTATTATCAAACATACCATTTCTGGCTAATTTCTTATTTCCCACTGTGAGAAAAAGATAACAATGTTGTTATTACTCACAATGCCATGAATTTTTGGAACTGCTTTGTATTTAAACCACATATATCTTCTTGCCTCTGCAGGTCCCTAATGACATTTATTTAATGCTGGTTGCATCATTGCTCAAGACATTGCATGATCCATTATGCTGCCCAAGACTACCAGTTTTCAATGACTTTCCCAGAGATTCTTATTCTGCTTTACTGATGATGACCACAAATGCAAGAACTATCCAGCGTGCAGGATAGTGTGAAAGATGTTTCATTTTCTGATCATTTAAGAGTTACTATTTGGGAAGCACAATGGCACATCTTTCAACCATATGTCATCTGGAACTCTTTAGGCAAAAAAAAAAAAAAAAAAATCACTGTAATTCCAGAATGTGAACTCTTTCGATGTTGATTGCATAGCTGCCTTCTACACACTGCCACTGTTGGAAAAGATAGAGATGGGGCCTTTAGATGGAGCAAAAAGACAGTTACAGTCACACAAGAAATGACTTTCTGTCCTCTGACTTGGATGAGCACTATACCACTGCACCTATTGGAGATAAAAATACATTATTCAGAGGTCCCTGTGGCATTGTGAAGCAATAATCTAGAAGTCCTTTGAAAGAGATAGGTGTAGCCACAAATGGAGGATGGCCTGATGCATGGTGTTCTTGGAGTCTTTGGCTGGAGGGCACAAAGACAACATTTACGATGTAGATATTTTATTCATTTATAGAATATGAACATTTTAAACATTGATTCAATAAGTCTTGGGCTATTTGAAGGCTTTTAGAAGTTTTGTCTAGAGTCACTTCAATTTTTACTTCTGTCTCAAAGACAGTAAAATACATGAACAAAAATATCTGTAGTTGAATCTAATTCTCTAAGCTAACAGCAGGTTTGTATGCACTTTTTGCATGTGATATTACTGTTATTCATTACATTTCAGTTATAAATAAGAGAGATGATTCATTCTTTGACTTGTTGGGGGCTGGTTTTCCTGAGGCATTTGTTCCCCTTTTGTTCCTTCAGATTTATGAGCCTGGCAAGCCTTTCTGTCTGCTGCTGAAAAGACTATTGTACCCATGTACACACAGTCCCAGCAAATAATTTATTTCAGACCTCTGAGAACATTCTTTTTCTCACTCTCAAAACAGGGATTTTTCATTTCAGTCATCGGTCCCAATCTTAGCAGTGATTCCACAAAGTCAGTATTCATTTTCAATAAAAAAAAAAAAGAAAAAGTTATACCTCAGAAGGCTTTGACATAGAAAAATGGAACAATGGTGAAAATGGTCCTGGATTTTATGCTGCCATCAAAAAAATTTTGGTCAAGCACAAAGTCTTAATTTTTAAATACGTTATTTTCCTCCTGTGTTTTCTGGTTCTTTCATCCTTACCTCAAATACTAGAAAAAGTAAATCTATTTCAGTTTAGCAACAAAACATTTGATTGGGAGATAGTGATTCAATTAATTCAAAGAACAGATTTTATTTTAGTTACAAGAATTATTCTTTCTCTTGACTTATTTTGGATGATTATCTGATTAGTTTTTCTAGAGACATAACAACTTTGTTGTTAGAATGATATTGTTTCTCCATTTGCTTTTATAATTTTTATAATTATGTCTGAGATTTTATAAGATTTATAAGATACTATTATCTATTAATTTTATTCATTACAAAATTTTCTGATCTGTGTGTAATTACAGGTCTTGTTGCGTCACTATGCTACAAGGCTATGTGAGACTTTGGGAATTTGTGTAGCTCGTTTTCTTAGGTACAGAAAAGAATGTGACTACAACTGTCCCTAAAATTAGTCTTTCTTAAAATTCCCTAAAGAAGAAGATATTTCTTCAACGTCTCACTCTGAAAAGAAACCTGACTTTTAAAGAGATGACCAAAGAGATCTTGACCATAATCCATAACAACTTGACAAAGGTATACATTTATCATTCGCTTATGAAAGTATCATATGAAACCCTGGGATATATTTCATAAAGTCAATGGATGTCATATTTTCTTTTTCCCTCTCCTGATCATCCTTTTGTCTATTTTAACATAAACTATACGGGAATCAAGTGCGTAGATTGTTAAACAGGAAAAGATGAATCTAGTTTTAGCTACTCTGTTGGCAGCAGGACTATTTCTAAACCATTCCTTTTTCAACTTTTATGAAAGCCAGCTGCAGGACTTATATATGGGCAAAAATTAGCATGGATTCAGCAGGATTTGTATTCCCATTTTCATCAGCTAAGAAATAACATTTGATTACAATATATAATCAAAACTGTTTAGAAACAGTTTTGTCAACATTTATAAAAAATGATATATTACTCATCAAGTATTCTTTATTGGTGATATTGGGAAAATTACTCAGTCTCTCTCTTGCTTGTTTTTTTTTTTTTCAATCTTGAAGTTGATAATATTTACTTCTTTTAATAAAACTCACAAAAAAACATGTGTTGACATTGAGCTAAACACTCCCATTATGTAGATTTTTAGGAAATAATTCAACCTTTTAGGAAAAAAAAAACAAAACAGAAAAGCCATCAGCATGCTGTGAACCAGGGAGTACCTTGTCCTGTAACATTTTCAAATAGCCAATGTAGTACTTCTCACACACATTACAGAAAGTAAAATATACCGCATCACTAGTGTTGATAAATTGAAATATATTTTCATAGCCATTTATTAGTAAGGAGCCTTTTGATACTTAGATTTAATAGCCACTTTTCTGATTCCTTGGTTTCCTATATTAATATATATTATTTTATTTTGGCATTAGACAACAGAGATTTTCATATACTTTTCATGAAAACAAATGTTTCTTATCTTGAAACCTTGTCTTCTTTGATCATGAAGACTTGGTAAGAATGTGTCTATATGTGGTGACCAAAATTTACAATTAATGCTGAGGTATGAGGACTGAATAATAGGAAGGCATAATTAGAAATTTTAAAATAAGGTTACTGTTGAAAATCCAAGGTTTATGGTTACTTTAAATTAAAAAAGGTAAGCATCATCCAGATAAGTTACGAAATTAGGTAGATAAATGATGTATGTTGCATTTTCAGTGTGATCATATTTGTGCATAACTAATTAAAAATTAATTTAAAAATTAACCTCAGCTGGGTGCAGTGGCTCACGCCTGTAATCCCAGCACTTTGGGAGGCCGAGGCAGGTGTATCACCTGAGGTCAAGAGTTCAAGACCAGCCTGACCAACATGGAGAAACCTCATCTCTACTAAAAATACAAAATTAGCTGGATGTGGTGGCACATGCTTGTAATCCCAGCTACTCGGGAGGCTGAGGCAGGAGAATAGCTTGAACTCAGGAGGTAGAGGTTGCGGTGAGACGAGATTTTGCCATTGTACTCCAGCCTGGGCAACGAGAGCAAAACTCTGTCTCAAAAAATAAATAAATAAATAAATAAATAAATAATCTCTAATATTTATTTAAAGTCATCTATCGACTTTCAGAATTATTATGGAATTAAGATATATTACAGAATACCGGTTGATTCTTTTATTTCACAGAGGATGACAAAAAGACTCAGAAAAGCTGTAAAGGACTAGGACCTGAATTTCTTTTGATTCTACACCTGTTCTTTCCAACAGTGGGTTCCTTTTCTTTACTTCCTCTCAACTTTAACAATATTTTTTACATTATTTGTTTCAAGTAGGTGATTTATACAAACTATGTGATCCTATTTTATTTATTTATTTTTATAACTGAAGTAGCTATCAGGAATCCAAATCCAAGGGAAATGCTTCATCAGAAGTATCTCCACTCCCTCCAACGCCCACCACCACTTCCAAAGTTCAAGCAAAGAGGCACAAATAGTTTCTTACTTTTCCACGTAATGCTGATACTCTCAGCCTTCCAACATCCACTTGGTTATGTGTTTTTCATACTGACATGGCTGGAATTTCTGCCTCTCTCCATGCAGAAATAATCCCAGACAAAAGACTGGCCAAAACTCCAAAAGGAGTTATTAGGGCTGGGTGTTGTGCCTCACGCCTGTAATTCCAGAACTTTGTGAGGCTGAGGTGGGAGGATCACATGAGCCCAGGAGTTCAAGACCATCCTGGCCAACATAGTAAGACTCCAACTCTGTATTAAAAAGAAACAACAACAAAAGGGGCTACTCATAAATATCCATATTATGGACATCCAAGTTATCCATAATAATATCCATAATAAAATCCAAAATAAAATACAATATCCATAGTAAAATTTATGTTAAATTATTTTCATGTCATATATTAAGTAATATTCAAATTGTTCTCATCAAGCTAATCTTGCATTTTCTCTTATTCTATGTTTTATAAAAAGAGCACTGTGAAGGTGTTTGCAACTGAAACATGTTTGTAGCTGGTGTTTGAGCTCTGCATTAATTTCACTCCAAGATCAAGTCACCAACAGATCACGTGTCTGGTGAAGGACTACTTCTTGGCTTGTAGATGGCTGCCTACTCATTGTAACCTTACATGGCAAACAGCAAAGAGTTCTCTGGGATCTCTTTTACAGGGGCACTTAATCACATTCATGACGGCTCCACCCCCGTAATATAATTACCTCCAAAGGCCTCATCTCCTGATACCGTCATGTAAGGGGCTTAGGATTTCAATATTTGGAGAGGAAAATAAACATTCAGTCTATATACCAGGTGACTTGTTTTTTCCCTAGTAGAATGTCAGAATATGATTTGATTCCAAAACTACCTTAACAGAAAGCTAAAATAGGGGGTATTGGCTTGGGGCAAGGTAAAGGATACAAGCTAGGTGGATGAGGAGGTAACTAATTCATAAATGGAAACAGCTCTTTGTGCCTTACTCTGAGCTAAAATTATAATGCTTGTTGCTCTTGAATATCATGCAAATTTCTCTATGGCCAACCTAACCTGGAACAACACAGGGTAAGGAATTTCGAAAAATGTTATTTCTGCTTAATTAAACTGATTTGAAACCACCACTCTATTTGACATGACAAATATGGCCACAGCTGTAATTAAAGCTTATTATAATCATTCCAAAACTGTATTGAAGTCCTGCCTTCTGGTCTGCTTGTTTTCACTGTCCCTCCACTATAGGCTATATCTAGAACAACTAGCATTAACTTTCAAAATAATTGAACAAATTATGAGAGTTCTTCTAAATAAAAGGTTTTTGATTCCTACATTGACTATTCCATGGATTAAAATCCACAGTCGTTATCATCATATATGAGTATATTTACAATTTGGCTCTAAACACCTTGTATACTATTATAGAGTTCCAGGTTTCCTGGAAATTTGTGTTCCTAGTGTTTTTTGAACACACTATGCATTTTCATGCTTTTATATTTATCTCTCGTGCAAATCCCTGCTTATTTTTAAAAATCAGACTCAAACAACACCCTTGGTGTTTCTAACCAACTCTGCTCCATTCCCTACCAGCCAGTGAAAGTCATTTTTCTATGAACCTCTTAAAGTACTGGTCCCAGCTTCCATTACGGTAGTTATATTTGCTATATACTTTTTAAACAGCTTGTCCTAGTACCCAGAAGTCTTTGAAATCTTTGAAGTCTTTAAATTCAGGACTTTGCCTTATATTCACTTATGTATCCTCAGCATTTTCGAAAGGACTGATAGTTATTAAGAGCTTAATAAGCATTTGTTTAAAAAAATTCCCTTAGTCAGTGAAAATATAGTCAAAGAAACTTCAATTTTTGGTGATTTTTGATGAATTACTACATCTTCTGTTGAAACACCCATTCAAAGTTTCAACAATTTGGAGGTATGAATTATCTATCAGATATTGCCTTAGGAGTATAGAAAATGTACATCTTATGTTAAATGTAGTCTCAGACCTGTCGAAATGTAATAACCTCTGCAGTAAACATAATGCTATGGTTTTTATAATATTAATTATTTTGTTTATTTTGGTTTTGTTATTGCCATTGTTTTTATTTTTACAAATTTTCCTACCACTTCAACTGCACAAAAATAATCAGTTAATTTTGTCTGCTTCTCTTAATATTTATGAGAATTGACTCTCCAAGCCTTATTAACATTTTTCCAATCCTTTACATTACTAATTAGATTTTGGAATCCTGAGCAACTGTAATATTTACTGCTTTTATTTTTAAAAACTTTGCAGCAAAAGTTTTCCACAATGTTTTGAAAAGTATATCTTACACCTTTTGCTACATGTGAACTCTGCCTATCAAGAAATGTTACCATGCAGCAATGTACATCTTCATTTTAGTTTTTAGACTCTTCTGACTTTCTGGAAATGTAAATGTTCAACTGGTAATATCTAAGCTAAGTAATACACTAAACTTTACTAGTTGATTCTAATGACTTATATATGTCTGTGTTTTAGTATAATATATAGAGAGAAAAGAGTATTTGCTTCACTTAGCATTTGTATGCTCTATACAGAAATCAAATAGACTCATATTTACAGCTTCAGTCATTAATTCAATACAGTTAAAACTTTTGCAGCAACTACACAAAAGTTTGTCTTACAGTTCCTTAACTTTTCCTTTAAATTACTATAAAAATAAATAAATAAATGACTTATGCGACTGTATTAGACTTAGTCTACTTTATTTCCTTTGTTACTGAATAACGTTATAATAATTTTTCATGAGTAATGTAATATTTATGAATAAAAGTAGTTCTAGTTGAAGTTCAAAATATAATCAAATTATTCATACAAAATATGATAATCTTTTAGGTATTTTCTTTCAATCTTCATTTCTGGAATGAAAACTAGAACCAAGGGATTTCAGTCTATAAACAACTTCAGTGCCTAGGACATCTATCACCATTTAGAGAATAAATTTGTGAAGATTTAGCATGAAAAGTAAAGACTTTTTTACTACCCTTGAAAATTTATGCTCAGATTATTCTTGGATATCCAATGACACTGAAATAACAGCTTATCATTTCACCTACTCTGCGGCAGCAATGACTATTATAATTATTTTTCTTTAAACTATATTAAAAGCCTGTTTTGTTCCAATCACTGGCATACAACATAAATCTAATCTTTTCCCACAGAACAGCTCTGAAATCCTTTTAAGACAGCTACTTGGATCCCAAAGTATTGTCTATGCAAGGAAATTTAATTTTATTAATTCTCTAAGAAAATATGTTGAGTACCTACTCTATGTCAGGTATTGTGCTAGATATTTGAGATACAGTCTCAAACTTGACAGATCTTGGTCTGTGCTCATGAACTCACCATCTCGTGGAGGGGTCTGATCATACACAAATAAGTAATATAAAACTTATTTTCCCCCAGTTCTCACTATGCTCATGCCACTTCTCTAAATATATGCAGCTTTTATTATATTCTTTTAAAACTAAATTCTCAAACTAAATGGAATATTTGGATTAGTAATGACTTTAAGCTATTTATTCAGCCACTCATTACCTCAGTTTCCTTAATGATAAAAGGAGTTGCTGGAATAGCTACATTCTTAATTGTAAGTTTTAAATAAAATATCCTATGTAAATAATTTAGCATAGTGTTTGTAACTTGGAAAGTACTACATAAATGTTAGTGATTATTATTGCACCCAGGAAAATAATAATTCTTCTTCTTCATTTTTCTAAATGTAGTCTAAATCACATTAGTTTTTTTGATGAACACATTGTACTACTATTGAGAATTTGCCAGTCATCCTAATTCTTAGTTATGACTGAAATATAATGCAATTTAAATTTTATTTCCCAAATATACTTTTCATTTATTTTGAGTTTTATCTTCATAGAAAGACTCACCATTCCAAACAATGTCTATATTTCTGTATCTTAAATATATTGCACAGTGTATTTCCTACTCACCAATTTTGTGCAATCTGCATTTAATTGACATATCTACTATTTTGAACACTGAATAGTACAATACTAAATCCAAAATCCTGTGACAATTCATTGACCCATTTAGAAGAAAGATACTGTGCAAATAATTACATTTTAAATATTTAAGCACAGATATTATATATTATAATAAGGGGATAAAACTCCAAAGTTTCCTTGTAAGATTAAGCACATTGTAAGATCTTCATAAATCTTTCCCTGATTAATTAAAGATGCGGCTTGGGCTATACTGAACTTTGTTTTACTCTGTGAGTGATGGCTGAGATTTATCACACAAATACAGATTCAAATACAGTCACCAATGTACAGACCAGAGGGACAATTTTTAGGTACTCATAATTACAATCATATCCATGACAATAATAATGTTTATGTAATTGGTTAATTGAGTCTTCCCTTGGTGAATAAAAAAAAATAAAAAATAAAAAACAAACCAGCAAGGAAGAGCAAATACAGACTTAACCAAATCAGCAGATGCCTCTATTACAGCTGCCAAGAGGCACAACTCGTTTTCATGCAGACTCTCTGAAATTTATTGTAAAACTTTTTGTCGGTTGAAAGCCATCCACACCTACCAGACGTGCTGTTAAGGGAGAAATGCCATCTCTTTTACATAAATGATACAATGCCCAGAACAAGTCATCTGTGGGATAATGGTATCACTCTTGATATCCCTGAAAATGATATCAAATAAGTGGTAGACAGATTTATTTTACTTGTAAATGCATCCCTGTCTAGCACCCACTCACACACTGATATTTGTTTAAAGAGTTCTACCTTATTGCGCTCTCCTGAAGTACTGCATAGGCATTTCATACCATCTGCAACGAGGAGACAAGACTAGAATCACCACTAATTCACATATTTTTGAATAGCTGTCCATTTAGATCCTCAGGACAGTGTCTTCTTTGTGTCACATTGCAAGCATTTGATTATGCTGCAAGCTGGTTATAATTACAACATCAAAATCCACTCCAATCCCAACCTCCTTTATTATGGGAATTTATTATTCATTTTCAAATATATTTATTGCAGATTTTCTGACTAGTGTCCCATCAATTGTGATAGAAAAAGAAAAAAATGATGTTATCTGGAAACTTTCAGCTATTATTAAAGGACTTATTCACTTGGTTTTAAGGCAGAACCTTGACTACAAATTTTATTACCATTAGTAGCAACTCCAGATTACTGACTCCAAAGGATATCAGTTTACTGAGCAAACAGTCAGTGGGCCAGCAAACGGATGGCATGTTGTTTTCCAATTTCTGGCCTGTGTAGCCACTCAACTGATGAAATTAAATCCCCTAACGACTCAGACTCAGTAGTGTCTTGTGTTTGTATATGTGTGTGTGTGGGAGGGGAGTGTTGGCCAAAGATAATACATATTTTGTCTTAATGTTTCCAGAATTTGACACCTCTTCTTTGACCTCATCACTGTCTTAATTCATCTCTCCTTAATTTATCATTTTGGTTATTGAAGCAGCCTTCTAGCTATTCTCTTTGCCTGGAGTCTGATTTCATTAGCTCTGAAGAAAACCAAGGAGATTCTGGAAGGAATACTGACTTTGTGGTAAGGAGAACTGATATCTGAGCAAGGCACCTAGAGTCACAGAATATTGGATCTGAAGGGCAAAGAGCACCTAAGAGTGAAGGCCAATGACAACAACAGACAAAGGGAATCTGTAATTAGATCTAAACAGAAGTACAGTAGAGCTTATGCTTAAAGCAGCTTGTTTTTTTTTTTTTTTTTAATGTGCAGAGTCTGAGCACACAAGTTTTTACTACTTCAATTTTTTTTCAACTCAGAAGTAAGTCATGACAGCTTTCTGCTAAATTATACTAACTGCTTTCTCACATTTTTCTCCAATGTATGATGACATACATTTTGTATTGAGTCTCTAGCAGAGAGTCCTGTGTGTAATATGCATTTAATCAATGATTTTTAAATGACATCTGTGAGAAAATAAACAAAAGACATCCTCGGTTTCTTCACTTACAAAAATAAAAAGGTCAAAGTAAAAAATTTCTGAAAGCTTTACATTGTAGCCATTTAAAATTTTATAATCGTAAAGGTAGAATAGGAAATATCAATTTAATAATTGGTTCTTGAATCAAAATTAGTCATTGTTTCTCTAGATGGTGCTGTTTCTCATTTTGGCTAGCAATACTTTTATTTCTGTTAAAAAAAAAATCCTTCCAGGTTTCTATGGCTTTTTATCATGTTCCAAAGCCTTAGAGTAGAAAAAAAAATTCAAGGTTTAAGGAAATGACAACTAGAAGCTGATATCTTCCCTAATGGTGTTGAATATTCCAAGAAAACAAATAAGGAGCAGGAAGTGGGACAGGGTATTTTTGGACATCACATTTGAGACATTTTTTGGCTGGAGTTCAAGATTTTATTGGTAACTAATAGACAGACATGGAATTCCATCCAACTATTCCAAATGAAAGCACTGGTAGTAGCTAAACAACTTAAAAGGTAAAGAAAAAAAAGTAGGAAATTTGTATTGCTGAATTTCTACTTAATTTTTTTTCCCAACACTGTACATACAAAGTTTATAGAGTTATGAGGAAGGAAAGCCATACATACAAATGGAAATAATAATTAGCTTTCACAAGACATGTGCTTTATAACTTCCAAGACTCTGAAACTCCAATGATTAACAACATTCTAATTATATTTGAATTATATTTCATTGAGATTCTAGTTTTAATCTCCTTACAATTTATAATAAATATCAATGTGATATTGAGTGCACAAACATTATAGCAGTTGATTAAACAGCTATGCAATAAAGTGAGTGGGAAATACAAAATATGCTCCTGGGACAGGAGAAAATAAAAGAATAGTGCTATGTGTATTTTGACTGTCTAATGCACATTTTTCCTGACTACATATAGCAAAATTTTCAGTGCTATGTTCCACCATAGCAAGAAGTAGACAAAGTGAAAATTTATTTTTATAAAGTAAATGAACTGGAGAGGATATATAGCCTAAAATATTAATTACTACCCCAATACAATTATTGCTGACAATTTTCAATAGGAAGATTAAATATATACAAAGCAATTAATATTAGCATATTAATATTTGCTGTGAATTAGACCTTCCTCTGTAGTGAGTGGAGGTAAACTTTTTCATGTAAAATATTACCTGAAGTTGGAGTCCACTAGCTACCTGTCAAATTCATTTTCTTGTTTGAGGCATGATTATATTTGAAAGACATTTTGATAATATAGACTTTTAATAAAGTAATAAGGAAGAGTCTGAGGCCAACTCAGCTACTTACGAAAAGTGCTTTCTTATGAAGGAGATGCCCTGTCCCTCATTTCAAACCAGCTGATGTTTTCCCAGAAACTTTTTAGAATATATTACTTTAGATCTTGAAAATAGAAATACACAAAGAAAAGGACTTACTTGATCTTCTGTCTTCTGCTGAAAAACAGACTTTAAAATGTATATTTATGTTTTCAGTTACAATGGAATATCTACTCAAATCATTAGTAAGGATTTTATCTATTATTGCATCTCTTTGTTCCTAAACATGGAAAAAATTCTAATTCCAGCTGTTCTGATTCATTTACACTTAGCCATCAAGTTTTTATGTTGTTAAATGTTTTTAATGCATAAAAGTTACAGTGACATTTTAATAGTATTTTTGTCTCTACATCATAAGACCATATTTTCTTGATATATTATAGGTCTTATTTATTAAGAAAACAAAAGAGAAATGTAAATGAGGAAATGTTTTTACTTGATTTTGGCTATCTCTATGTAATGTCATTAAAATCATTTTAAAATGAAAAAGCCCATGTAAAATATAACTAGATTTTGCATCCATATGATGGCAAATCAATGATCAATATTATTAAAGGCTCTGTGTATATAATATAAAACCTAAGTGAGAATTGGAATTATGGTAATTTTTAAGCCTCTCAAATAAATCTATTTTGATTTGACCATGCACAATTCTACCATTTTCTCCAATTTTCTGAAGCCATGCTAAGATAGCAAAACAAATTTAATTATGTTCTTGCTAAACATTATGTTGATAATACTAAACTGGCTTCTATGAAAGATGTGAATGAATTACTATTAGTATCAGGATCCAGTGGTTTCCTGAAAGAGATTTAGTCTAAGTTACTTTGAAAAATGATAGTGTGCCATCCTGAGCTGACTCAGGAAATAATCAGTCACTTGACTGAGACAGACATAGAATTCTGGTGAAGAATCACAAGTCATATGTCATGTTTTGCATCATAGTGTCACAGCTATTTGCATTAACAATACACAAATAATAATGACAAAAGAATTAAAAGCAATAAAACATATTTTTCATTTTTGCTAGACTACAAATCCTATATTATTTTATCAGCAGTTTAGATTGTTTAACTTAGCAACTTCATTGATTTGGGATAGCTTGATGGGAACTTGGAACCATTCAATTTATTCATTTGTTTATTCATTTATCTTTCACTCATTCATTTAACAAATGTTCAGTGAGTGCCTACTGTGGCATGATGGTAACTCTTCCAGTACCCACTGAAGATAGGACAAAAACCAAACGGAAATGGTTTCTGCCTTCTTAGAATTTTTATTTTGGTTGGGGAAGGACAGAACTAACAGATAACAAATATACCATGACCATGCGCTACATGATGAAAACTGTTATGAATAAAAACAAGGCAAGATAAATATTAAGCAATTTAAGGAGAGTCATTGGGAAGGCCTCTCTGTTAATGTGGTGTTTCAGTAGCTCCTACAAACCATCTGGCTATTTGGCGGAAGATTGTGCTAGGCAGAGGGAAGAGTAAGGGCAGTGACTCTGAAAAAGGATCATGCTTTCACAAGTAAGGGTTAGCAGAAAGGTCAGTGTGCCTGGAGCAGAGAGAGGAAAGGTCATAAGATGGGAGACCGGAGACACATTATTCAGAGCCTTCTATACACTCAGCCTGCATCTATCTTGCAGGGAATGTAGAAATATAAGCTGTACTTTCTATTCTCATAGAGCTTTTATTCTGAAAGGGCCATTAAGACTAATTTACATAGAGAACAACATAATGATTAACATACTTAAATTAATTGTGTAGTACGGATTTTATAACAACTAATTGTTCTAAAATTAGGTAAAATATCCTGACCTTGCAGGGGCAGTGTTAACTTAAAATTACCTTCAAAGTGCTTTTTGTTATACTTGAAACATTTTACAAAATGATTTGAAATGCACAGCTACAGTTTTCAAAAATAACCCTAATTATATTCTATAAAATGAAGAATGGCAAATTTAACGTAGATGAGACACAAATTTATCAAACTATTTACTTTGCTCTTCTTTAGAAGCATTTAAAATAAAAACAATGATCACCAGGAGTCAATACTGGTTCACTTAAAACAAACTATGCTTTACTTTTTCTTTTTTTCTGTTTTTTTATTGTCGTTGTTGTTGCTGCTTTTATTTACATATTTTAGGATTGGTATTCTGGCAGACTAAAGAAATGTGTTAGGCATTGATATTCATCAGTGTTATTTGAATGTGAATAACATATTGAACACAAGTGAGAAACATGAACGTGAGTATTGTGAAACCATCCCCACAAGACTGACAAGAATTGCCTGCTGAGTTGTGGGCAGAAATATAGTCACTATATAATTAAGCATTAATCAGGCTGCACTTCCTTGTTGCTAAAAGTCACATAGCACTAGATACCCACTACCCACCATTTGCATTACCTTTTTCCTGTAGGTAGGATTTCTGACATTAGGGTCATAAGACCATTTAAGAATTTGATTGCATCCCCCTTGTTCTATAGACAAAATTTCTGACATTAGAATCATAAAGCTTTTGTTTAAGGACCACTTAAGATGTTTTACAGACTATGAGTTTTAGCAACGTTAGTTGAAGACTCCCATAGGGGAATGGGATCAGCATGAGAGTGCAGCTTCTCCCTGTTCCATGATGTCATCCTGCACTCTTCAACCAATCAACAGTCTCCACACTTCGATCCACTTCAAAACCCTTGAAAACCCTAGTCTCAAACTCCTCAGAGAGGTGGATTTGAAGTTCCTTTCCATCTTCTCATTCAGTGGTCCTATGATTAAACCTCTTCTGCTGCTGCAACCCAATGTCATGGTATATTGACTTGACGTGTGCATCAGGCAACAGACCTATTATGGTTATAGCAGTTATATCATTGTGTGGATTATCAACTGGTTGAATAACTTTATTGTAGGATGTCTATTAGCTTATATAACTCTCGTTATGATCATGAAATTAATTTTGGAGCAAAATGCCAAATGAAGTACTACTACACATTGAAAATATGAAAAAAGAAAAAACATGTTTTCTCCTTTCATACAGCTTACAATCTTTGGAAGACAGAAAGTAAATAACGATTTCAAGTATATCATAATATTTACAGAAGTATCCACAAGACCATACAAATGAAAGTGCCAACTAAACTTAGGGATTAGGTATAGCAAACGCCCACGTGAGGTTGTGATTTGAACTGTATCTAGAGGATAAGTAGTTTTAGCTAAATGATTCAGAAGACGATTGCAGTGGAAAGTACTCTAGAAGAAGAAACAATGAGTGCGAAGCTATTCTGAGGCTGAGATCATTATGTTAGGAAAAAAAACTAAAAAAGAGAAGTATAAATGGAACAAAAAGGGCAGAGTGGTGTTAAAAGAGACTGGAGCTATAGGATAGAGGGTTTTGTTGTATATGCTGATATTTTGGATCTTCAATTGTAATGGAGAGCCAATATTATTATATAATAAAGTAAAAAAAAAAACTATGATAAATAGAAAATACATTTGGTGTTTTTTATGGGTTGAATCGCTTCCCCTCAAAGTTTATATGCTGAAGTTCTAACACCCAGTTCTCACAATGTGACCTTGTTTGGAAAGAAGGTCATTACAGATTTCATTAGTTAAGAGAAGGTTGTACTGGAGCAGTGTGGGCCCCTAATGCCATATGTCTGGTGTCTTTATAAAATGAGGATTTTGGACACAGACACATGTATAGACACAGGGAGAAAACCATGTGAAGGTGAAGATAGAGATTGATGCAGAAGAAAACACAGATTGACAGCAAACCACCAGAAACTAGGAGAGAGCCTGAAACATATTCTCCGTCACCGTCCTCACTCCGAAGGAACCAATCCTGCCAACATCTTGATCTCGGACTTCTAGCATCTGAAACTGTGAGATAATAAATTCTATTGTTTAAGACACCAGTTGTGGGACTTATTCCAGCAGCCCTAACACACTGTCAGAATTAGGATTCACGATGATGACAAAGGCTGTAGCAAAGGGTTGAATCTAAAAAGATAAAATAATGTAGGGTTAAATGTGAAGTCTTTCCCTGGGTCAGATCTTATTTGTGCAAGGGAATGGTCCCAGAGATATGGTCTAGCAGTTGCATGAGATTAACAAAAGATACACTTTTTTAGTTTGAAGTATACTTAATATGATTCATTGGTATACTTTGCAGCTCACTTATATTTCAAAGTGCATGTTAAAATACAATATTTTGTTTAGTAATAAAATATTTCAAAACATTTATCAGTCTTGGAAATTTCCTTCCTACTTGACCCTTCTCTGCACTAGTCAGCAACATGCAAATTGCCTTAAGAATTAGTTTTGTTATACTAATTAGTTTACAAGATTACAAAGATAAAGGACATTTCTTTCATTTTTAAAATCTGAAAAATGCTCTTTAAGTTTTTGTTAGAAATAATAATTTCAAAATCTAAGCCTTTTAATTTGTAATACTAAAAGTTTTATAGTGGTGTGTTTTCAATGTTTGTTTTGAAAAAAAAAACAACAGAAAAGGAAAGAATACAGAACACAGTCTTGTGCTCTAAATTTGCAGACTTTATTAAATTCTGCAAATTTAAAAATTTTTTGCAAATTTCTTTTCAAAAAAACCCACTCTCTGTCCTTTACATTTTTTTCTCATTTCTTAACATGGAAGCATAAGTCATTTACTGGATAATTTTCTTCTCTAATAAAAGGATTTGATGATACCTGTTTTCCTGTAAGTACCACTTTTGTTGCTTTTCCAACATTTTGATGTGCAGCGTTCTTATTTTTATTCAGCTCAAACTGTTTTCTAATTTTACTTCAGATGTCTTCTTTGTACCTTGGTTTAATTAGAAGTGCATTGTTTAGTCTCCAAGTATTTGAGGAATTTTCCTGTTATAAATTTCAAGTTATTGTAATCAGGTAATATACTTTGCATGATACTAATCCTTTTATATATAATTAGAATATTTTTGTGGCCCAGTATCCTAACTCAGTTGATGTTTTATGTGCATCTGAAAGAAATGTGTATTTCACTTTTGCACAGTCATTTAAGTCAGGTTACATTGATTAGGTCACATTGTTTGGTAGCATTGTTCGAGCATTTTACATGCTTTCGGATTTCCTCTCCACATATTCCATATTGCAAGTAGAATGGTTGGCCAGGCTCAGTGGCTCACGCCTATAATCCTAAAACTTTGGGAGGCTGAGGTTGGGGAATCATCTGAGGTCAGGGGTTCGAGACTAGCCTGGCCAGCATGGTGAAACAATGTCTCTATTAAAAATACAAAATTCAGCAGGGCATGGTGGTGCATGCCTGTAACCCCAGCTACTCGGGAGGCAGGGGAATTGCTTGAACCCAGGAGGCAAAAGTGGCAGTGAGCCAAGACTGCACCACTGCACTCCAGCCTGGGTGACAGAGTAAGACTCTGTCTCAAAAAAAAAAAAAAGAGAGAGAGAATAGAATGGTAAAGTCTTCTATTTTATTAAATACTGTGGCTCTGTGTATTCATTCAATTATACTAATTATTGCTTCAAGTATTTTGAAGTTCTGTTACTAAGTGCATACACATTTAGAATTGTTATGTTTTCTTAATAAATTGACACCATTATCACTGTAATGTCCCTCTTTATTCATGGTAATACACGTTGTTCTGGAAGTTACTTTACCTGATATTAATTTAGTAACTACAACTTTGCTACTGGTGGCAAATCCACACAGGTCTGCAGCAATCTCAATTCTTGCCTCTTCAGAAGAAAGAATTCAACCAAGGGGCATAAGGCAGAGTGAGATACTGAGGCAAGTTTTAGAGCTGGAGTGAAAGTTTATTAAAAGGCTTCAAACACAAGGAAGGAAAGTACACTTAGAAGAAGGTCAAGTGGGCGACCTGAAAGACAAGTATCTGGTTTGACCTATCGATGTGGGGTTTTATACATTGGCATATGTTCAGGGTCTTACATCCCTTGTCCCCTGATTCTTCCCTTGAGGTGGGCGTCCACATGCACAGTGGCCTGCTAACACTGGGGAGATAAGCGTGCACAATGTATTTACTGGAGTTGTATACACTCACTTGGAGCATTCTTCCCTTACCAGGAAAAATGTCCCTGGAAAGTTATAGACCAGTTAAACACCACCATTTTCCCTCTTAATTCACAGGCATGAGCCCACTTGCCCAACTCCTGAGATCTTATTAAGAAGATGCTCTCAATTTCAGGTTTTTTTCTATCTATTGGGAGACTGCCTTTTCCCGGAGCCGGCTTCAGCCAATTATTTTTTAGAGAGGCGGCTTAACAACTGCCTGACCACCTCCAAGTGGTTGCTAGCACTCTTTGGTATGGGGAGGCCCTCTTCCGCCCTGTTCATGTCTGACTAGCTGCCTACTATCACAGCTTTCTTTTGAATGTTTCAGAGTAGATCTCTTTCTTCATCCTTTATTTCTTTTAACCTACTGTAAATTTATTTACAATTGTATTTATATATTTGTATTATGTATCATATTTGTAAGAAATTTTTATACATGCTGTATTTATCTTCAAAGTAGTTTTCTTCCATAAAGCATTTAATTGAGTTTTGTTATTTTATCTGATTTACAAACTGTATCTTATAATTGGAGTGTTTAGACAATTTACTTTGAGTTAACTATTGATATGGTTGTATTTAAATCTCACTTGATTATCTCTTTTGTATTTGTGCCATCTGTTCCTGTTCCTTTTTAAAAACTTTTCCTGCTTTCTTTGAGATGAATTGATTACTTTTGTGATTCTATTTTCATATTCAGTCATCACTATTTAGGTAGCACAGTTCACTTTTTAGCAGTTGCACGAGCTGATGTTTTTAAATTTCAGCATGTATCACCTGGAGAACTTATACAAACAGAAATTGCTGAGCACCACATCCAGAGTTTCTGGGCCAGGTGCAGTAGTTGATGCTGGTAATCCCAGCGCTTTAGGAGGCATAGGCAGGCTGCTCACTTGAGCCCAGGAGTTCCAGAACAGCCTGGGCAACATGGAGAAACTATGTCTCTACAGAAAATACAAAAACTTAGCCAGGCATGGTGATGCACACCTGAGGTCCCAGCTACTCAGGAGGCTGAGATAGGGGATTGCCTCAGCCTGGGAGTTTGAGGCTGGCTGCAATGAGCCATGATCCCACCATTGCACTCTGGCCTGGGCAACAGAGTAAGACCCTGTCACACACACGCACACAACCACAAAAAAATAAAATCAACAGTTTCTGAACAGTTTAGTACACATATGTGTCAGTTAAAGTTCCTGAAATACTATTCTGATATACTAGTTTTACTTATAAGGCAAAGGGATATTACACTTTTAAAATTATGTTTTATTTAATTAATTAATTGCATTTACTTATTTTTAATTGCCTTCAAAAGCAATCATTGAGGACCAGTCTCCTGGTTATATGTGCCTTCATCAGATTCAATTCAGGTTTATTTTATAATGAGATTAATGACGAAGTTAAAGAAATTTAGTGTAAAATTAGACTTTTTTTTCCCTTAAAGATAGGATCTCCCTCTGTCACCCAAACTGAAATGCAGTAGCGCCTTCAGAGCTCACTTACTGCAGCCTCAAACTCCTGGGCTCAAGTGACCCTCCTGCTTCAGCTCCCCAAACAGCCAGGACTACTGGCACATGCCACCACGCCTGGCTAATATTTTTACATTTTTTTGGTACGGACAGGGTCTCACTATGTTGGCCAGGTTGGTCTTGAACTCCTGGGCTGAAGCTATCCTCATGCATTGGCCTCCCAAAACATTGGGAATATAGTGTGAGCCACTGCACCTGGCCTAGACTTGACTAAGAGGGAAGCAATCTCCATGCTGGAGTTCACCTCAACAAATGTTCCGTGAAATCAAAAAGATAAGTTTTAGTTAACCTTAAAAATCATAGATGTATAATATACATTTATTAAAATAAGCTAGTTAAACCATATGTACCATACATACATTACAGACCTTAAATATATACAGTCACACCTTGAAGATATTCCAATTCAGTTCCAGACCGCAACAATAAAGCGAGTATCATCATAAAGTTAGTCACATATATTTCTTTGGTTTCTGAGTGCATAGAAAAGTTGTGTTTACACTGTTCTGTAGTTTATTAAGTATGCAACAGCATTATATCTAAAAAATGTATACACCTTAATGTAAAGGCACTTTATTGCTGTAAAATGCTAACAGTCATCCGAGACTTCAGTGAGTCATAATCATTTTGCTGATGGAGTTTCTTGCTTCCATGTTGATGGCTGCTGACTGATCAGGGTGGTGGTTGCTGAAGGCTGGGCTGGCTGTGCCAATTCTTAAAAGAAGGCAACAACGAAGTTTGCCATATTGATTGATCCTTTCACAAAAGATTTATCTGTAGCACCTGGTGCTGTTTGATGGCGTGTTATCCACTGTAGACCTTCTTTCAAAATTGTAGTCAAATCCCTCAAATCCTGCTGCTGCTTTATCAACTAAGTTAATGGAATATGCTACATTATTTGTTGTCATTTCAGCATTGTGCATAGCATTTTCACCAGAAGTACATTTCATCTCAAGAAACCATATTCTTTACTCATCCATGAGAAAGAACTCCTCATCCACTCAGGTTTTAGGATGAGGTTGCAGCCATTCAGTGACATGTTTAGGCTCCACTTCTAGTTCTAATTATCTTGCTATTTCCACCATAACTCCACTCCAGTCTTAAACTCCTAAAAGTCATTCATGAAGGTTGGAACCAGCTTCTTTCCAACTTCTGTTAATGTAAATATTTTGACCTTCTCCCATGAATTATGAATGTTCTTAATAACATTTAGAATTATGAATCCTTTAAGATGGTTTTCAATTTACTTTGCCCAGATCCATCAGGGGAATCTCTACCTCTGGAGATTAGAGCCTTGCAAACGTATTTTTTAGATAATAAGACTTGAAATTTACATAATATCTAAATAATCTAAACTTGAAAGTTTAGATAATAAGATTTGAAAATTACTCCTTGATCCATGGGCTATAGAATAGATGTTATGTTAGTAGACATAAAAACACCACCAATATTTTTGTACATCTCTATCAGTGCTCTTGGGTGAGCAGTAATATTTTAGAAGAAGGTTTTTTATTTATGAAAAGTAGGTTTTAACAGTGGGTTTAAAACAGTAAATTATGTTATAAACAGATGTGCTGTCATCTAGGCATTGTTGTTCCGTTCAACAGGAAGAGTAACTTTAGCACAATTCTTAACAGCTCTAGGATTTTTGAACATCAAATGAGCATTGGCTGCTACTTAAAGTCACTAGTTGCATTAGCTCTTATCAAGAGAGCTGAGCTGCTTTTTTAAAGCTTTGAAACCAGGCATCATCGACTTATCTTCTCTAGCTATGAAAGTCCTAGATGGCGTCTTTCTCCAATAGAAGGCTACTTCACCTACATTGAAAATCTGTTATTTAGCCACCTTCATAAATCTCTTAGCTAGATCTTCTGGATAACTTGCTGCAGCTTCTGCATTGCCACTTGCTGCTTTATCTTGTACTTTTATGTTATAGATAGGACTTCTTTCCTTAAACCTCATCGACTAACCTCTACCAGATTCCAACTTTCTTTCTTCTGCAGCTTCCTCACCTCTCTCACCCTTCATAGAACGTGAAGAGAATTAGGGCTTTGCTCTGAATTAGGCTTTGGCTTAAGGACATATTGTGGCTGGTTGGTTCTTCTATCCAAATCACTCAAACTTTCTCCATATCGTCAGTAAGGATGTTTCACTTTCTTTATATTTATGTTTTCACAGGAGTAGCACTTTTAGTTTCCTCAAGAACTTTTCCATTGCATTCACAACTTGACTGTTTTGCACAAGAGGCCTAGCTTTTGGCTCACCTTGGCTTTCAACATACCTTCCTCACTAAGCTTAATCATTTCTAGCTTTTGACTTGAAATGAGAGATATGTGACTCTTCCTTTTACTTAAACACATAGAGGTTATTGTAAAGTTGGTAATTGGCCTAATTTCAAAATTTGTGTCTTGAGGGATAGTGAGGCTTGAGGAGAGAGAGAAAGACAGACAGAGAGAGAATGAGAGAGAGAGAATGAGAGCGAGAGCGAGCGAGCGAGAGAGAGAGAGAGACTGTAGAACAGCTGGTTGGTGGAGCAGTCAGAACATGTGCATTCATCAGTTAAGTTCACCATGGTGGCTGGGAGCCGTGGCTCAAACCTATAATCCCAGCACTTTGGGAGGCCGAGACGGTCGGATCACGAGGTCAGGAAATCGAGACCATCCTGGCTAACACAGTGAAACCCGGTCTCTACTAAAAAAAAAAAAAACAAAAAAAATAGCTGGGCGGGCGCCTGTAGAGTCCCAGCTACTCAGAAGGCTGAGGCAGGAGAATGGCGTACACCCGGGAGGCAGAGCTTGCAGTGAGCTGAGATCCGGCCACCGCACTCCAGCCTGGGCAACAGAGCGAGACTCCGTCTCAAAAAAAAAAAAAAAATAGTTCACCATCCTACATGAGTGGGGTTCATGATGCACCATAACAGTTACTCTAGTAGTAACAGAGATCACTGATTACAGATCACCATAACAGTTGTAATAATAATGAACACATTTTAAATGTTGCAAGACTTACCAAATGTGACACAGGGACAAGAAGTGAGCTCATACCACCAGAAAAATGGCACCAAGAGACTTGTTCAATGCAAGGTTGCCACAAGCCTTCAACTTGTAAAAAGTGCAATATCCATGAAACACACAAAGGGAAGTAAAATAGAAAGAATTATGCCTCTGTATTTTCAATTGAGTTAACAACTTTAATAATTTCATCGACAGACTTATTCCCAGTCTTTGGAAAAGACAATCAGGGAACAGGATAAAAATAATTTCCGAAATATTTTTATACCCCTGTCTGACATTGTCCTCTTTTATTTAACTCTAGTCAAAGGCATGTATTTTTGGGTATAATTTTATTGAGGAGCTGTCCCATGAGAAAATCAAAGAAGGTTAAAATATCCTTGTACTAAATCCTCATTTAGCTATGCAGGAATATCTATTTGGAATATAATTATACTGCAAAAATGAGACAGAAATAAGATAAGAGATAATTACATACAAATCACTGTGATAATTTCTTTACTTTTATCAACAGACTAATAATAGCTCCATATCAATGTAGGTGTTTTAAGTCAGGGTTCACAAGAGAAACAGAAGCAATGGGATGTATATTTGTGCTTGTGTATGTGTGTGTGTAAGTATACACATATGTTCATATGTGTATATATAGAGAGAGACAGAGAGAGAGAGATAGAGTGAGAGGGAGAAAGACAGGGACAGAGAGATAGGTAGATGAAGATTTATAAGTAATTGGTTCACATGATTATGAAGGCTGCCAACTCCAAATCTTCAATGTGGGCCAGGAGGCTGGGGACCCAGAGAATCAGTAGTAGTGCAGTTCCAGTATGAAGGCTGGCAGGCAGAGACCCAGGAGGACCAATAGTGTGGACAAAGTCCAAAGGCAGTCTTCTGGAACTTTCCTCTTGCATGTGAAGGCAGTACTTTTTTTCCTCTTGCATGTGAAGGCAATACTTTTTGTTTTATTAAGTTACTTGAGTCATTGGGTAAGGCCTAGCCACATTATGAAGGTCAATCTGCTTTACCCAGAGTTGACTGATATAAATGTTCATCTCATTCTAAAACACCCTCTGGGTTGTCATACAAAATTGACTATCACAACAAGTATGTAATCTATTTCCTTGAGTCTTAAGTTGCAAGAAAAAGTCAACATTAAAATACAGTAATAAAGAAACACATTTGCAAATACTCCAAAAATCTCCATTATATGATTGAAGTATGCAAATTTCCCTGTAAAGTGTCTATATGAATAGCTGTTGTGGAATAGAATTCATGGTTATAAATAACTAGTGTTTTCTGAAAGACTTTTGTTTGTATTATTTATCTACGTAGAGACTCAGTGAATGCTGTTTCCTGCGCCTCCTCCTTCCTTCAGGAACCAAGGCATCAGTTGCTCCAGCTAGTGCAAGTATTGCCTCTTGGCAGCTAATAGCTGTCTCTCCCCAGAAGTTGCCTTAGATTTAAGGGAGCTGTTTCCCCCAAGGTTAAGCCTTCTCCTCAGGGCAATTTGGATCCAAAAGCTGGTGAAAATGGTGGTACCAAAGCAAAAATAGTGCTACCTTTGCCTCAATGGGTGGAGGGTTAGACAAGTTAGAGGGCATGTCCCAGCTTCAAAGCTGCTCAGGGTACTAATTGAAGTCTTTGTTGAAAATACTTTGCAGTTGACTCCCTATACCCAATTCTGTTTATCTCACTCCCTCACAGGTGTTTGTTCCTTCCCCAATAAACCATTCTATATGCAAATTTCTTCTGAGCTAACACAAGGGTATTGAAATACTACTTATAGAGCAGTTGACTGTTAGTGACAGGAGTGGTAATTAGTAAAATTAGTGATATTCATTTTTAGTAGCACTTATTTATTTTTAACTGGAGGAGGACTTTATAAGAAATCCTGTCTTATCACCGTTATGAACTCATTATTAACTCTACATGTGTATTTGGATGTGGATTACTGCTTATGCTTTGATTATGTTATTCTTCACTATTATTATTAAACAGTGTCAATTATTGAGGCATGTTTAATTACTTATTCAAAGTATTATTATCCAATGATCTTATTCAAAAATATGATTAAGGTAAGGATATTGCCCGTGCTTTACTTTCAGTCAGTGGAAATAATGGCATTTTAGATCTTAACTGCGTGCTTTATTTCTGTCATTATTTTTCAAATCCATTCACTAAATATTGAGCTATCATCTTGCTTGGTGACCTTGTGTTTTAGCACTTGGCATTTGAGAGTGATCCACGGATTGTATACACCTGGATTGCAAATAACATCATCTTATTTTTGAGTGGCTATCTAGTTTATGCAACATCACAGTATCAAGAAAGACTATGTGGACACATGCAGACTGACAGAATATCGTGGAAGGAGAGATTTATAAGTGCTTTGTATCACACATACATGTAAAATCAAGTACACACTAGATGGAAAAGTTGACTAAGTTTGTGGTTATAGTCTTACAAATTTTTCAATTTCTTCACAATGAAACCCAATAGAATGCCTAACATAAACATAGGACCATACTAACTCTTAAATGAGAAACAGTGAGACATTCATTAACTTAACAATCATTTATCAAATGGAGAAAACACACATTACTATGTTCTGGGACAGTTACAAACGAAGTAGGTCACCTGGTTTCTGATTTTCAAAAGATCTCCAATAGCAATTTCCCCCTATGTCTTGGCGTTCAATTATATGCTTCTAATATGTTCTTGAGAAAAGTCAGAGATGATTTATATTTGGCAACTACTTCAGACAAGTATTTAGGGCATGATGAAAGTTTATTTAGATGGTATGTTTATATAGACCACTCCTATAAAGACTGATTGCATTTTTTTGTTTCAAATACCATACTTTTGTTTTTAAGGGAAGTTTGAGTTATATTATACTCAAAACTATTATTTCTTCCCTGCTTTAGTTTTACCATGACAAGATTTTAATACCATGTAGGACACCCACCCACACAAAGTATGTTAAACTTTATGATTTTAAATATAATTTTAATTTTATAATTGCATCATTTTATGTTAATTGTTTTGCATTATTTTTAAAAGAATTTAAATTGACACATTTATTTCTCAGGGGAGCAGAATGTCCCCAGTAGTTTCATATTGTTTCAGCAGTCACTAATTGCTAAGCTTGCAAAATATAATAAAATTTATTTATTTTGCACAGCATTTCCATTACATTTTTTTAATACCCTGGTGTATGATATATTCATCGGGAAAACAACACAGCAAATTAGAGCAATTGCAATAATGAAGCCAAAGCATGCCATTGAAAAGCTCTTCACTGTGAGAGACAGGATTTTATGTATGTTCAAATCACATTTATTGGAATAATCTCTGCATATTGGTTGAAAAAAATACAAATACTGGAGTATATACAGATAGATTTGAGGAAGGGACAAATACTTTCCTCAATGCTTTTCCTTCTCTTTCTCAAACCTTTATCCCTCAGTTTGGCATTTTATGTCTTAGGCAAATTATTTCTTATCTCACCACCAGCTCCCATTACTTCAACTGGCTTTCTTGTCCATCCCAGTAATGGTTTGGAAAAAATGATGAGAAATGGGCATTCAATGAATTTTATTCTTTTACGGCAGAGGTACTCTCAGCAAAGAAAGGAAAGAAGGGGACTGTTCAATCTCCTTTGTAAATTTACTAAAGACAGACTTATTGGAAAACTATCTAGTGGTATTTGTTAACCCAGAAGTCTCTAACTATGTAATCTTTTTAGCAGAATGGACTTAGTATGTCCAGAGTTGCGTATTTTAAACAAATGTCACCTAAGCTATGCAACTGAGCATAAAATAAAGATATTTCATACTAAAATGACTTCATTTTGTGTAAAAACATAGCCACATGCATTATGAAGAGTTTTCTGATGTTAATTTGAGCCAGAGTGCATCCTGATAAGACGAGAAAGGTTCCAGATCTCCCTCTGCTTTATCTAGAACCTATGATCAATTTGTATCATTGAAGTATTAGTAGTAATGTTTAGTGTCGGGTAAGATCTCTGATTCTTGTAAGTCTGATTTGCCAGTTGGATCATCGTGTCACATCACCATTCTAAATGAAGCTTCCTTCCAGGATGCATGTCATCTTGAGAACTGCCATCTTAGAGTTGCATAATTATATAAATTGACCACAGGGTAACATGAAATATAAAATGGTTATTAATGCATTAAACCCAAAAAAGGGCTATAAGCATTTGACTCCAATAAAGAAAATATTAAGGACTCTTGGACAACCCAAACACATTAGCCGGAAAACAAGTCTGTGACTACACTTCAAATTACATTTATTGGAATGATGTTTGCATATTTGTTGGAAGAAAATTGAACTATAATTCAAAAAAACATATTTTAATAGTTTATCCCCTTAAAAGAAACAATTATCAGTGGGATACAAAAACAGAGGAAGGAGAACCGCTTGAAGAAACCTGTACTAAACCTAGTAAAATTTACTTTCACTCCTAAGTGAACTATTTGATACAAATTTTCAGGAAGGGTTTAATAGTTATTCCCTGAAGGCACACATAAATAGGAGTCTTGCCTACTTGTTAATGCATGTTTGAACAAATTTAAGGAAAGATGAAAATATTTTCTTTTATACCAATTAGAGGATTTTCTTTTTGTTGTCGTTCACATGGAAGTAGAAAGATTGAATTGACAAAGTAATAGCAGATATATGTTTAATTATGAAGAGTTTTTCCCAATTCAAATTCAATATAAAAATGAAAGTCTGTGAAATAAAATATGTTTCATTGAGGCATTCTTCATGAACTATATTACTTTAGACAAACTCCCATGGGACTAAATACATTTCATCTTCCTCCGGTGTAAACAAATCTTCCAGGAAGCACTATTTCCTAACAAATGAAAATGTTTCCGTCTCCAACCAGCCTAGAAATGTTACCCCTAGGAATAAAAAACTTTGCCATGATTCTGGGCCCTTGTTCAGGACTCATTATGTCAAAAGCAGATGAAAATATTTCATTTATTCCATCTGTGAGTTTAGTATTTCACTGCTTGCAGTAACTCTTTTCTCCTCGAAGACAGAGATATTTTATTTCGATGATGATTATAGCCTATTATAACCCTCATGTGACTAAAAAGGTCATAAAATGAATGTTGCATTTATCATTCAAAAATTATCCTCAGAACATATCAATGTGTGCTTACAGCAGTAAAACACAACTATATTGTTGCTAAAATTAATTATAAAATTAAGTTAAATTTTGTATATACTAAAACTCAATTAACTATGTTTGTCATTGCTTAGATGAATCATGTCAATTATGTCCCTTGATGTATATAATGATAATAATTAACAAAAGTCTGAGTACTATGTCCTATTAAATGAATGTTTATTCTGTTCATGTATATGATGCAAAAGTAATGCTAGTTAAAATAAAGTTACTACAGCTTTTTAAATTAAAAACGACTTCATTTCTTTAATTGATATTAACAATACATAGCAAAATGTGAACAAAGGTTAGAAAGAAGGTATACACATTTGCTTTGTGAAAAACCAGTTTTTAAAATAATGCCGTTGAACAATATACAGAAGAAATCAGACAGCAAAGTACAGTGATTAAAATTTACTCAGAAATAATCTAAATATTTGGAGAAACTCATGTGTTATGTAAGCACACACAAGCTTGTGCACATATGCAAATGTGCATACTGTAGAGCTGAGTGTGGTATATTTAACTCTGAATGTTAATAAGTAGAAAACAAATGAATCACAATAGCCTTATATACAGCATAGATCTTTTTATAAAATTAAAGCTAATAAGTCTACATATTTCTAAAATTAATCTTTAGGAATATATAGAAATGCAATAAAACTACATAAAAAGGAATGATGAAATAGGTTCTAGATGACAAATACCTCAGCTAGTGAGAGGTAGAAATATAGACTGGAAATATTTAAAGAAAAGTACAGGCTACACAAATGTCTAGGCCAGTGAGCGTTCACAAACTGAACACACCCTTGTAACCAATATTCAGATCAAGAGATAAAACATTAAGAGTAACCTAGGAATTCCTTTTGGTTTTTGTTTTGTTTTTAGTCATTATCTCCACTCTTGTCAAGGCTAACCACTTCTCCTGCTCCTAACATTATAGATTAGTTTTTGCCTGTGTTTTTTATAGTATGTATTCTAGTGTCCAGTTTGTTTTACTCAGCACTAGGTTTGTGAGATTAATCCATATTTTCAAGGTGTAGTTATAAAGGGTTAATTGTTCCTGCTGTATGGTTTCATTGTGTGACTGTATCACAATTTATTTAACTGGTCTACTGTGAATATGCCTTTACATAGCTTCAAATTTAGACTATTATAAATAATGCCAGTATAAACAAGGCTGTGTTTGCCTTTTGGTAAATATGTGTCCATATTTGTGTTAGGTCATAGAATTTGCTTATAATCAACTTTAGTAGATCCTGTCAAACGGTTTTAATTTACATTATTACACTCCACTATCTTGCTCCATATCTTTGCCAAAATTTGTTATTTTCCATCTTTTTTATGGCATCTGCATTTGTCTAATGGGTACTATTATGTGGTTCAATTTGCATTCCCTTTAATACTGATGAAATTAAATTGCATGTAACTTTTATTGTCCATTTGATAGACTCTTTTGTGTATTGCATGTGCAAATCTTCTGCCCATTTTTCTTTCGGGTTTCTGCCTTTTTCTTGTTTATTTGTCTTTCTGTAAACAAATACAAATCCTATGTCATATATATAAAAATATATATATGTATGTGTATATATATGATACATCTGTATGTACATATATATTAATATGTGTATCTATCACAAATACTTTCACTCTATGTAGTCTATTCACACTCTTAATGGTACTTTAGGCTTTCAAAAAATTTATCTTTAACATAGTCCAACTTGCAACATTGTCTTTTATGGATATTTATCTCTCTTTCTTGTTTAAGAAACATTTTTCTCTTTTAAAGTCTCCTGTTTATTTGCTATTATTTTCTTTAGAATATATGATCTACCAATATCATTACTGAATGTATATCCAAAGGAAATGAAATCATATGCTGAATACATATCTGCATGTTTATTTTGATGATATCCAAGATATAGTATCAACCTAAATGCCCATCTGTATAAATGAAAAAAATATGATACACACACACACACACACACAAACACACACACACACACACACACGGTATACTCTAAAACAAAATAAAATTCTGTTATTTGCAACAATGTGGATAGACCTGGAAGACATTATAGAGAACATAATGTTAAGTGAAATAAGCCAGGCACAGAGCAACAAATATGTGATAGCACTTATGTCTGGAATATAAAAACGTTAATTTCCTAGAAGAAGAGACTTAAATAGCGGTAACCAGAGGCTGAGGAACAGAGGGATGAGAGGGACTAAGACAGACTGGTCAATAAGTACAAAGTTACAGTTAGACAGGGAGAATAAGTTTTGGTGCTCTGTCACTGTCTCACAGTAGGAGATCCATAACAAATAACATATAATGTATATTTCAAGATAGCTAGAAGAGAAAACTTTGAATGTTGTTACCACAAAGAAATGATAAATGTTCAAGGTGATAGATATGGTAATTACTCTGATTTGATCATTATACCTTCTCTACATGCATTGTAACGTCACATTGTGCCCCATAAAAATGTCCAATCATTATGTCAATTAAAAATAAATCTTTTTTTTTTTACAAAGCTAAGAAATATTACCTTCTACTTTAGACCTACGTCTATCATTGTGTATAGTGTAGAGTAAGAGGTAAACTTTTTCTCTTATCAATATCCAACTGGCCTGGCAGTATTTGTGGAAAAGCACAATCATTCAGCTACTACACAATACTATTTTTTGTTTTGAATGGTGAGTTATAAGTGCTAATTACATGGTTGAAAATAATGAAACTTTAAAATTAACTAAATGAATATAGACTATGAATGAATCAATGGAAAATATATATAGAATTATGTTTAATCGAATTCTGGTTATCTTATGTATAATAAATAAATGAAAAATACAATTAAAAATAAAGAACATATGTGAGTCAGAATCACAAAAGCCTAATTCTTATGTAGGACAGTAACTCGTCAGGAAAACAGAATTGATATATAAAATTCTTTTGAATCAAGGGAGTTTAATGTAGGGAATTCTTTCCACAAAGGATGGAGAAACGAAATGACAAAGAGACTCTTGCTTTCTGGGGTTTTATTGCATGCAGAATTATTAACTACAGAAAGCAGCTTCCACCCACAGGACTGGGGAACGAAGAAGCTAGAATTCAGATGGATTAGTGGGGCTACGACTGGCACCTTATAAGCACAATGAGTCTGGTTCTATTTGTGTCCATAGAACCCGGAAACTGTAGGAACTGCTGAAATTCTGGTAAAGATAGAATTGCAGTCAGCAAAGAGAAATACAGAGGTTTCTTCTTCTCTCCTGCCTTCCAATCTGCCTTTGATGTCCCTTATTGACAGAAAATAACAGAAAGCCGACTGCAAACAGCCAACGTTTGTGTAGCTGTCAGCTTCAGCACAAGAAAGCAAGGCACAGCAGAGCAGGCATGGAGCTGAGAAACTATAGATTAGTAATGATACAATGATAAAACAAACTAGAATATTAAAGAAATAGTTTATTTTATTCACATTTAGATTTAAATTTAAATTAAACACAATGTCTCTTAAAGCTTAAGTCAAAATGGTAAGGTGTTGTATTCAGATTGTATTTATATTTGTTTATATGACATGAAATGTTGCATAGTTTCCAAGGTTACATTAGTGAGACATTTTTAATTTTCAAAAATTTTATGGATTCCTATAACACATGCTTAATATTTAAGTGTGATGAACTGTCTTGGTTGATGTTCATAATTTGCAAGTCATTCCATTTTGTAAGTGCATTATTTTTTATTATTTAAATAGCACTCTGTCTCCATCTTCTTCTTTGTAACTACTAGCATTCAGACTTCATAAAATGATCACAAATGTCGTTCCAAACTGTCAAAATAATTTCAGCCACTTCCTTTAATGCTTACTTACTTCTTTAAAATCATATTTTCATGTATATTTCTCATTGGAGATAAACAAAATATAAAACTTTGTGATGATCTCAGCCCTTTCAGAGAACAATATAGGAAAAAATAAAATCCCTCATGTGCATTTGTATGGGTTTATTCCCCCAAAATTGATTAAGAATTTATTTTAGAAGGTATTTCAATCTTATGAAGACTACACATAGTCAACTGGGTGAAATATAAAAGCATAACAGAAAAGCATAATTCCTGCCTGTATTTACATATTTGTTATTTTAAGTTAGCTTACTAACTCATGAGTTAATTCTCACGGTGAACCTCACTCTTCCACCAAAAGAATGAGCTAACACAATTAAAAAAAAAATCCATAAAAGTCAGTGCTTGGCCTCATGTACTTCAAGAAAATATGATCCGTTAATCATACCTTCTCCATTTATGGGTTTGTTGTGTCATAGAAAAGTATAGGCACAAATTAAGCTTTAAATAGAGAGGAATAAACAAAAAGAAGAGAGAGCACAACGTATAGAAAGAAAGCTCATTTTTCAGATCTCCTCTCCTAAACCCGTTTCAAAAGGTGGCAGCTCTCAAAATATTATGGAATAAAATAAGCTCTAATTGGAATTTCCTAAACATTTCAGATCTCATTAAGAGAAGCAATATAATGAGAACTAATCTCAGTCATTGTAAAAAATTAAAAATCGGCCAGGCGCGGTGGCTCAAGCCTGTAATCCCAGCACTTTGGGAGGCCGAGACGGGCGGATCACGAGGTCAGGAGATCGAGACCATCCTGGCTAACACGGTGAAACCCCGTCTCTACTAAAAATACAGAAACTAGCCGGGCGAGGTGGCGGGCGCCTGTAGTCCCAGCTACTCGGGAGGCTGAGGCAGGAGAATGGCGGGAACCCGGGAGGCGGAGCTTGCAGTGAGCTGAGATCCGGCCACTGCACTCCAGTCCGGGCGACAGAGCGAGACTCCGCCTCAAAAAAAAAAAAAAAAAAAATTAAAAATCAACATTGTTAGTAAATATATTAAACTATCTAATTGATGTTTTCTGATAGAGATAAAACAGAAAATAAGATTTATCCAATGTATTTTAACATTTAAATTGTTGAATTTGTGTTGGTGCATCAGATAATGTTGATAACCAAAGTCCTAGTTAAGATTATAAATTAAGATTAATTATAAATTCTAGTGATTTTACCAAAAAAGCACTTATCAATAAGACTAATAAGCCAATAAGCAAAATTTCCTTTTCCTTTTTTTTTCCTGCTTCCTTTCCTTCACTGTTGAGATGACTATTAACAGTTAAAGGTTGACAAAAGTAGGAAGAAGTGAGATCAAATTACTGTGAAGTTAGATTGCACCTGCCAAGCAGGCTCCCATGGTAGCTGACTACTAGGGAGAGTTCTCAGGTACAGAACACCACAAAGATACTGCCTTGACATCCTTCCCAGTTTGGAAAGGAATAAAAACGCAGGTAACACAATATAATTTCCAGAAATAAATAGATCAATTCCTGGGACAAGTCAAAACTTGAGGAAAAAAGGAAGTGGACTTTATTTTTTTGTAAAAGTTTCTACTGGAAACTGTTAAACATGAGATTAGGTAGGAAAGAGAGAGTTGTAACAAACCCATGACACACAAACACACATATATACACATTTACATATAAAGAAGTGTGTGTATATAATATATAATGTGTGTAAATAATAAATAAATGCAAGGCAACATAGATTGGAGAAGGGAAAGGATCAGGAAAAATAACTAATGGGTACCAGGCTTAATACCTGGATGATGAAATCATATGTACAACAAACCCCCAGGACACAAGTTTACCTATGTAACTAACCTGCACTTGTACCCCTTAACTTAAAATAAAAATTAAAGTAAAGAAACTTGCCTTCATTACAGCCTTTTAAATTTCAGATGATTTCTACATCAAGTGTTATCAGACTATTTCTTGACTAGTTGAAGTAAATAGCCACCTCACAAATGGTGCAGAAAACTTTGACTTCATCAGTTTCTTCCCTGGTTATTTTCTTCTTTGGTTGAGCAGCCATACCCTCAGACTATATCATTTAACTATGTGCATACCTTAATAAACTCATTGACAAGAAATAATGTTAGAACTTAGGATATGAAATAGCAAGAAATGAGAACTGAAATACTAAAAAGAAGAGAAAACAAATATATTAACTAGAAATAAATGGTGAGAGATTCCAGGAGAACTGAGATAAGGAATTTGCAATTCTTCAGATCTTCAAGGTCCCTAAGACATCACTTAATTTAACACAGCATAGTAATATATTTGAATGACAAATATGTTTGAATCATTCAATCCATTTAATCTGTACAAAAATAATAATACTAGTTAACATTTATTGACTGATTACAGGATGTCAGGTACTGTTCTGAATGCTACTTGCATTAGAAATTCAGGAGTATTTAAAAGAACACAGGGATTTTGGATTGAATGTTCTTCAACCATAGTAACAACTATTTTGTGAGGATTATTAACATTCCTACTTATAGTTGAGGAAACTAATATAAATAAAGCTTAAGTAAATTGTCCAAGACCACGCAGTTTTTAGGTGGGAAAGCCAGGTTTTGAATCAAAGGAATGCGGATTGAAATACAGAATATTTAATCCCTACATTTAAACTGGAGATTGAGAGGCAGTGAAAATAAAATGCAGAATTTATTTTATTTTCTGAAAATTAATTGCAATGGAAGTTCTCATATATCACAAAAGATACATTACTCTATTTGCATTGTTGGCATGCTCACACACACAAACACAAAATCAGCTACATTGAAGTACTTTAAAAAGGGAAGTTATAAAATATATTATGGTTATAGATACGATCTTAATTAGAGTCATGGAGCTCATTTTAGATGCTTTCAGTCTATGATTCTAGTCTATTCAAGCATTCAAAGTGATATCACTTCTGCTCTTACCATTTATTCATTGAGGTATTCTTTCATTTACTCATTATTTAATTATGAAACAATTATATGCACCAGGTACTGGGCTAAGAACTGTTTGGATGAAAAATTTAATGCCACAGACCCTTATCCTCAAAGAATTCAGAGTTTATTTGAGAAAGGCAAATTAACAGATAAATTTAATGCTGTAAGGGCAATGCACTAGTCGGTATGGAATAGATATTAAGGGGAATGTGAAAAAGAATCTATCATCAAGCCTGAAAATGTGGTGGGGGCAGGACATCAAGAAAGTCTTTTCCTAGGACCTGGTATTTGATCTGAGTCTTAAAGAATAAATAAGAGTTTGTTATACCAAATATGAGTGGGAAGAAGAAAATGCTTTCTAGGAAGAGGGAGATACAAAGGCATGCAATAAAACAATAAAATGTGCTTGGAGTACGTGGCTTGAAGTGGAGAATTGCGAGAAATAGAGTTCAGATGTAAGAAGAATCCTTGAAAATCATGTGAAATTGTTTGCCGTTAGGTGAGAAGGAGTCTTTGGCTTCTCATAGACACAGAAATGATACAGGCTGATTTGAAATGAGAAGGATTCACTTTGAAAGATTTTTGGAGAATGAATTTGAGGAAGACAAACCAGGAGGCAGAGATAAAGAGGTTTTTACAGATGTTCTAGAAACACCCATGAGGAAATAAATGATCATGGTGGTAGTAGGACTAAAAAACAAACAAATTAAAATAATTTAGAAGATATATAGACTTTTAAGATTAATTGGGTATGTATGAAGGAAGAAAGCTGAAGTCAAGATTAAGTTTCAGGCATATAACTTTCAGTGCCTGGGTAGAAGATGATAACAAGGAGGTGCAAAATACACTAGAAGCAAGTTGAAAGGGGATGATGTATTCAGATTTGAGCACTTTGAGTTTGAAAAGCCCATAACTTAACACATACAGAAAAATCTAGCAAGTGGTTTGATAGATGTATTTGAAGGCCAGTCAAAAGAAGGAAACTAGAGATAATACATTTAGGTGATTCAACACACAAAGGCTGCTTAATACGTGAGAGGGGATGAGATTTTCCCCAGCAAAGTTTGAATGAAATGTGAGATCAGTGGTCCAAGATAAGAACCCTGGAAAATACAGATACTGTCAGGTCACTGTAGATACCAAGATGTAATGTTAGCTTTAAAAAATAATAATTCAGAAGAAATCTTGGGGTAACTTAGATTAAGATAAAGATATTCCAGCTAAAAAGTCATGGGTGATTGCAATGAGTTAGTGAATTTCATCATTCTGTAAAAGTTAAATAATGTCTTATTTCAAAACTAACAAAAAGAAAATGTCCCACAAGATTCTGAAAGCCATCACAACAATCTCTTATGAATTCTTTCTGCTTCCCATAATCATGGCAGCCCACATAGAAAATGTAGGAAATGTAAGATAATATGTTTCTGATTATATCTTATACAGAATCCTTGCTTATTCTTTTAAGTTCTATAATTTCCAACACCACTGACATATTCAGTGTGACATTTTGAATATGCCAAGCTTTGTATATCTTGATGAAGCAACTTCCCATTGGAATAAGAAATATACTATTCTACGTGATATTGTGTATATATATATATATATACACACACATATACAAAAAATACAGAAACACACACATATACAGACAATGAACACACACACACACACACACACACAAAGCTTTCCAGTCATTCTTCATGTATCTAATAGAAACAAGGGGTAAGGCCACATGGGATAAGCATGTCACGGCTACCAAAGGGCTCAATAGGGTCAACATATTCTGATTCCCCCATTTGTTTGTACTTTGTCTCAACCCATTCCACATCTCATAATTGTCTCATCTTTCTTCTTCCAATTTCTTATTTTGTACATGACTTTTTTAAAAATTGTATTTGCCATTCTTTTTCCATTGGCCTTAGTACACTGCTGAAATAGGTGATTCTGCAAACTCTTGAGTGGCTGGTACTTCTTACTCTAAGTTTCCTGCCCTCAGCTGCCTCAAGTGCTCCAACGTTTGTTTCTTCTAGATAAATCTTAGTGATAAATTATATGTCATGAAGTTTCTAAATTATTTCACTAAACTTCTTGTTTAATCTAATTTGATCCATTTCAAATATATATCCTATCAGTGGTTATGTCCAGAACTAAATACAAAAGAAGTAATCAAAATGATATATATTCAGAAATCATCTCCCTCATTTTTATCAGTATACAGATTTTATCTCTGTCCAGACACTTTTCAGTAGTGCCTTTCCTTTCAGACCACCTCACCTCTGAGAATAAAGTATCTCAATTTCTGTTAATTAAAAAAAAAATAGTTTAAATAGAGCAAAGCAGTCTTAAAGCAGAGACAGGCTTCACTTCTGCTGCTGGGCAAAGTTGAAATAAAACATCACCAGAGAGCAATAAGAAAAATAGCCAAGCATCTCAACATTGGAAATAAATGACATCCAAGAAAAGAAAATCTTTGGTCCTCGTAGCTCACTATAACTAGGTATGAACTTTTAAATTTAATCTCTAGATTGTGTGTGTGTGTGTGTTTTGTCATGTTATCCTCCCAAGAATTTTGTCTTCAGTTACATTTACTTAGTCTTAATTATCAGTTACTACCTCCAATATCACGCTCTCTTCCCACTCTTTTTCATTGAAATAAATCAATAAAAATGACAATGATCTAGCCAATTGGTCAAGGAAACAAAAGGAGAAAACACAATTTATTAGTATCAGAAATATAAAGGGGGCATCGATACAAATCTTCCAGACACTAAAAGGTGGTAATAAATATTCTTAGGCTAATCAACTCAACAACTGGAATTCAAGAATACATTGTAAATATTAACTAATTGTAAGTATTTATTATTATCTTCAACAATATGAAGTGAACAAATTCCTCAAAAATATACCATGTCAAAACTCACTCAAGAAAATATTGGAGAATGTAGATAGCCTTATGTCTACTATAGAAATTAAATCTGTAGACAAACACGTTTCCACTAAGAGAATTTCATGCATAGATAGCTTCACTGGTGAATTCTCCAAAAAATCTTCCAAAAGTGGAAGATAAGGAAACACTTCTTAATAGATTTAGGAGACCAGCATTGCCCTCATACAAAAGCCAGAAAAAGACATAAAACAAAATATTGCTACATAATAATATCCCTCATTAATATGTACATAAAAATATTTAATATAATGTTGGCAAATAAAACCAAGTCATATATAAAAAGGTTAATGTATATGATCATGTATGGCTTATTCCAGGAATAAAAGTTTGGTGTAATATCTAAAAAAAGTTGTAATCATGATATTAGTAAAATAAAAGAAAAAAATGCAACCTCAAAAAGTACAAAACAAGTATTAGAAAATTCAACAACTTAGAATTAAACAATAATAATAATTACACTTAGCACACAAGGAATAGAAGGTAGCATTCTCATTTTTTAGATTTTCTTCACCAAACAGACCTACAAAAAACCTCCAGCTAACATCACATCTATTGGTAAAGGATTGAATGCTTCCATCCCCAATACCAGGAACAAGGCAAGGATGTCTAATCTTATCACTTCCAATCAATTTTGTATTGAGAATCCTGGTCTGTGAAAAGATGTAAGAAAAAGAAATAAATGTAATACACAATTTCTATGCAAAATTCCAAAAAAATCTACCAAAATCTTGTTCTTATTTTAACAAATAAGTGAGTTTAGCAACCAACATTTAAAAATTTTGCTCTCTAAAGGATGCCATTAAGGAATAAAAAAAAGGAAAGGAAAAACTGAGAGAAAACAATTTTAAAACACATATTTGATCATAGACCTGCGTCCAGAATGTATACAGAATTCTTACAACTCAACATAATAAAACAAAAATTAAAAATTACTAAAAAAATCTATTAAAATTTATTAAAAATTATACAAATACTTTTAAAACGATGTTATGCAAGTGTACTTAATCATGTGAAAACATGCTCAACATGATTAATCATTAAGAAAATATAAATTAACAACTACAATGAGATACCACTGCATACTCACTGGAATGCTGAAACGATGACTGACAATACCAAGTGTTAGAGAAAATGTAGAGCAACCGGAACCCTCATATGTTGCTGACAGGAATGCAATATGACCCAGTAATGTTGGAAAATAGTTTGGCAGTTTCATTTAAAGTTAAACACACATTTGTCCAACAATCCCAGTCTGAGGTATTTACTCAAGAAAAATGAAAATGTATGTGTCAAAAAGGGGCTTATACATGAAAACTCAAAGTCACTTTACTTATTTTGTGCCCCCATGTTGGAAAAATGCAAATGTCCATAGACTAGAAAGCCATTCAACAAATTCTGGTATACCATAACATGGACCACTCTTCAACAATATAAAGTTGGGGCCAGGTACAGTGGCTCACGACTGTAACCCCACCACTTTGGGAGTCTGAGGAGGGTGGATTACCTGAGGTCAGGAGTTAAGACCAGCCTGGTCAACATGGCAAAACCCCGTCTCTACTAAAAATACAAAATTAGCCGGATATGGTGGTGTGTGCCTGCAATCCCAGCTACTCAGGAGGACAAGGAAGGAGAATCACTTGAATCCAGGAAGCAGAGGTTGCAGTGAGCCAAGAATATATATATATATTATATATATATGTATGTATGTATGTATGTATATACACACACATTATATATATAGAGAGAGTAATTATAAAGATACTGGGAAAATCTAAGCTTGATATTTGATAATATGAATAAATTACTTTTAATTATTTTAGGTCTGATAATGAGAAACATTAAAAATGTATGATGGACCAATATTATGTCTGAAATTTGCTTCGAAAAAACAGTATATGTTAGGGGTAAATGTTTAACAATTTGATCATAAATCTGTAATTGCTGAAGGGGAGTGAGAGTATATTCAGTTCATCATCAACTCTCTCTACTACTGCAAATGCTTGACATTTTTCATAATAAAATGTAAAATAAGTAAAATTGATGGCAATTGTCCCTAAGTGTCCTTGGCGATTTGGTTCTAGAAGCCACCATCAAGATAAAAACACACGGATGCTCAAGTACCTCATATAAAATGGTGTTCTATTTGCATATAGCCTATGCACCTAATAATGTATTCTTTAAATCATCACTGAATTACTTCTAATACTTAATATTATTATAAACGCTGTGTAAATAGTTATTATACCATAATTGGTTTTATTTGTATTATTTTTAGTATTGTGCTACTCTTATTTATTCATCTATTCAAATATTTTCTATATGTGGTTGGGTGAGTCTGTGGATGCTGAACCTGTGAATACAGAGCACTGACTATATATCCTATAAAAAATTATTCCAAAAATATTACATGAGAATATTTGTCTCAAGATACCCTCCCTAGAATGAACTACTTAATTATTTAATTTTTACCAGGGTAATTGTTAAAAATGGTATTATATGGTTGTGTTATTTTGTAACTATTTGATTATTACATTTATTGTGTATTTTTATTTCTCATTTGGGATTTATCTCTTCATGTCAATAGTCCTTGATTTTTCTTTATTTTTTGCTTTTTGTTTGTTTGCATTTACCATCTTCCCAAATTTTAATGGGAAGAAAACAATAATATTACCAGGAAATTTTTTTGGTACTATTTACAAAAAATTTACAAACAAATTTTTGTCAGAAAAAGTTGGTATACTTTAGCTCAAAGCAATAGAGCGATTCTGTGGGTTAGACTTTATTATTATGTATGTTTTTTAGTTGAAGAAACTAAAGTTTAGGATGATTATGTAACTTACTAAAGGTAGTACAGCTAAAAAGGAGCCAAGGAACCAAGGAACTATAGAAAAAAATCCCTGACATGCACATGTATGCTTATTGCAGCACTATTTACAATTGCAAAGTCATGGAACCAACCCAAATGCCAATCAATGACAGAATGGATAAAGAAAACATGGTACATATACACCATAGAATACTATGCAGCCATAAACATGAATGAGATCATATCCTTTCCAGGGACATGGATGAAGCTGGAAGCCATCATCCTCAGCAAACTAACACAGAAACAGAAAACCAAACATCCCATGTTCTCACTCATAAGTGGGAGCTGAACCCTGAGAACACATAGACACAGAGAGAGAAACAACACATCCAGAGCCTATTGGGGGGTGGAGGGTGAGGGGAGGGAACTTAGAGAACTGATCAATAGGTGCAGCAAACCACCAAGGCACACATATACCTATGTAACAGACTTGAATGTTCTGTCCATGTATCCCATTTTCTTTTATTTTTTTTAGAAGAAATAAGAAAAAAAAAGAAAGGTTGAGGATTTAAAGTTTTTTGACTCCATTCAGAAATATTGACCATTCTAAGTTTTTTAACATTTTCATACTTGTTACATCATATCCAACTCACTTTGCTATCCCAATTGAGGATCTAATTATTTTTCTTTGAAGAAAAGCCTCTTCTTCTTTTTTTTATGTTCCTAATTTGATTGTCTTCTACCCTTCTTTTTCTGGTGAAGTCATAGTATGAATGCAAACATTTTTATAAAATTGTATAATATAACATTAATAACATTGATTGTGTAATCATTATCTGGGTTTAAATATTGAATGTGTTATTTATGGGCTATACATTTCAGGAAATTAATAAATATGTCTGTTTTAATCTTTCTCATTTATAATATGGGATGATAACACACACATTACGGTGTCCTGGAAGAATAAATTGGAAAAGTTCAACCACATTTTTAGTTCAGTGATTGATACAAACGTAATCATTAAGAAGTATAGAAATTGTTTCCAAGAAATATTACAACTAGAATTCATCACCATGAGTAAAAAAAAAAAAAAAAAAATCTCTTGATTATGAACTCTGCTAAGCTCCTGTGGCAAGTAGCCTGTAAAATAGACCCAATGATCTTCACTTCCTGATATCAACAGTCTTGTCTAAGCCCCTCCCCTTATGTAACTTGCTTCTCAGCAGTGTAATGTGGCAAAATTGAGGGTATCAAATTATCATGACTAAGTTACAAAGAAATGGCTATTTTTACCTTGCAAGTTTTCTCTGCCATGTTGGAGGTTTTTATGTGGCACAAAACTCAGAGAAATCTCCAGCCAACAGCCAGTAACTGAAGCCCTCAGCCTGAGAGGTGTAAAGGAATCAAATTCAGCCAGTGCCCACAGAGGCCAAGATTGGAAGATCATTCCCCTCTTGATTCTTCAGGAGAAACTCCAGCCATTGGTTGGCATCTGGACTGCAGTCTGATAAAAGACCATGAAGCAGAGTGCCAAGCTATACTGTACCCAGATTTCTGACTCACAGAAACTGTGAGATAATAAGTATATATATTGTTTTAAGTGAAATTTTAGGATGTTATTATCTAGTAATAATTAAACAAGTTCTTTAAATGTGTACTCTTGTGATAATACCATTTATCAGGTATATTTATTTTATCTACCTTACAAATCTGTAAACAACTAAAGTGCATACTCTACCTAGTATCTATTTTTGTCTAGGTCAATTTTTTTGTTCTATTAATATTTGTTTGATGGATTATGCCTAAATGGTTGCTCTGACATTGTCTTAGTCTACCTTCCCCTAGAGAACCTAAACTACCCTTAGATATATCATATAGTTCAATTTCCAAAGCACTTTTCATTAGCATGATGTTTCACAAGACGTTTGTTATGGAGACATGCCATGAAAAATGTTTATTACTTACACTGATTGCATTCACAGTGAACAAGATACAGTGAGCCAGATGGCTTGCAACTTAACTTGAATTAATATACAATTTTGTTCAGTGTGTCTTAAATATTTTTGCTCAATAGTAATTAAGTTCACCTACTATTGTAAAAAATCAATCCCTCATGCACATAGGTTACACACATAGGTTATACACATAAGGTTAATAGATAAATTAAATCTCAATTTTTATAAGACATTGCTTACAGAAATTAAAATCACAAGCTTAGTTCTTAAAAATTTGCTGGACAAACACAAGAAATGACTTTTGATAAAATTATTGCACGTAAAATTTGAATTTCAGTTTAAAATTTTGACATTCTTGATTTAAGACATTCGATATTTTGATGGAAAATGTTCAGCAGTAGCTATAGCATTTGGCACATTTCATTTAGCTATAGCATTTAGCACACTCATTTAGCACATTATGGATATATCTGCTGAATTCAAACACATTATCTTCTTTCACATATTCTTTTTTCAATAATTTTTCCTCCTGAAAGAATAAGCCACTTCACTGAGCTAATAACAAATTATCTTAATATAATAAAAGAAACATTTCCATTTCAACAATGCCAACACATATAATATTATATTTTAGTACAATATTGAGAAGGAAATATTTCATTAGTGAACTAAAATACCAAAACAGTATTATACTAAAATAATAACGTCCTAATGAAAAATAGAATTATAAATATGATTTATGAGCTTATAAACGATTAGAAAGCTTACTTTCTTAATTGTTACTGATTATTGTAAATTTAAATGTATTTCTTATTTGCATTTGGTTACATTGACAAAACAACTTCAGCCCAAGAGCCCTAGTATTTTCAGTGAAAGCATGCTTCCCTTCCTCACTTCCATAAGTTTGAGATTGGGGTTTTCTCCCAGTTCTTCTAACTTCTCCACTAACATAGAATTCACCTCTAAATTACTTTCTCACTTTAAACAAATAATATTCAGGTTCAAATCTATGAAAATGGTGTACCCCACTGGAAAAAAAATTGGCTGAGGAGTAACAGGTGACTAGCCCCGTATCAAGCCCTTGGCCAACATGTTTTAGTATGCATCACTTTTCAAATTTGTATTTCTCTTGAATTCCTAATATTGAAGTCATTGTTTTATTCAAGTGTTAGAGATTTAGCCCTCCTTATTTGTCTCCATGTATTATTTACCAGTGTTATGGGCCATGTATTATTTACCAGTGTTGTGGGGAAACATACTTTTTTTTCAGACATTACCAGCTGTACTCCCTGTGGAAAATAATCTTTTTTCCTAGTTGAAGTCTTCTTTTTCATTTGAACTTTGTGGAATGTTTGGTGATAGCTATGAAGAACTTGGAAATGCTCATAGAGAACAATTAGCAAATCAGTGTAATGTGTCAGGATAGAGTATTTAGCATTGGTTCCTAATGCTGTAAAAGACTAAAATTTACCAACATATACATATTTTACTAAATAAAATAATTCAAAGCCGAATAAGTTTTCATTTTTTGTCCACTATTATAACCAAATTATTTTGCTGTAATTTTTACCTATGAAAGAGTCAGAGTAGACTTGTGAAATGTAACGGAAAAATAGTATATATGAATACTACCAGATCCAATTTCGTAAAAACCATAGTAAATATTCTCTTTAAGACTGGATATGACTAAACTTTATTAGACTTGAAGTGTATTCTGGGTAATTGTCCTGTAATAGCCTTTGCTAAATTATACAAAGCCTTTACTTTACTTAACAGGGAACATGAACTCCCCAACCTCTAATATTATCATCATTCAAGATAATGAGCAACACAAACCATTCTATTACCAATCTAAAAGCAATAAATGTCAAAGTAAAGAAGTATGCAATACTCCAGCCTGAAAGAACAAAGGACAAAAGTAATGATAATACCTCTTTATATTTTCAGTCTATTATATCATGCATAACAAATGATGCCATAATTATAGACAGTGTTATTTTAACAGGTTATAAGAAGAAGATAGTGGGGGAGGTGAGAGTGTTTTGATGATTGCTGTGAAAAATGCTTCAAGCGTCTTAATTTAAAATAGCCAGCAAGAGGAGGATATCATTTTTAGAATGCATTTGATTTTAGTGCTTTCAGTCATATAGGCTGAAAATTTTAGTGTTTGATTATCTAATATCTTGTATTAGTGACTTCAAGGCAGTTGGAACACAGGACCTAATACAATATACTTTCCAACTAAGCAATCATCAGAAAAAACAGGGAGTGGATCAACAGTTTCTCAACCAGTGATTTCCAATAATTCAATGGAAGCCAATGTTGGAAAGGCAAAGTATATCAAGCAAACAATACCACATTTCCCTAGTGAACACTGAACAATAAAATAAAACTGATGCTCTATCCTAAAGCATTATAGCTCATTGTGCTTGCATCTTTGTGAGTTACACAGGTTTCAGGACTGCAGAGATATGCCACTAACACTATAAATGAGGAGATCTGGCTCAAGCATGGAATCCTCCCTTGACTAATATATAAAACTAGTTTTAAAAATATATTTTCTGAGTAAAAGAAGCAAGAAGTTTTTGTAGTCTGCATAAATCATACAAAATATAAGGAGAGCTATGTGGCTCTGACCTATGTGAAGTTTTTTCATGCAAATTTTGCTTTTTAAATATATCCTCTAAAATGTATCCACAGACATACATCTGATTACATAGGGCTGACGTATGGATTTTTGTGGATAAAGTCTATGGATATTTGATGGAGAGGCTCACTTTCTTTATAGGCTTTGAGGGTGTTTTGTGGTATTATACTGTTAGAATACTACTTTCATTTATAGGTTCCTGCCCTTCCTCTGGACAACGTACCGTCGATAATCAGGACAATAGAAACCTTAAAATTTATGACATTCTGGTATAGTTAAAATTCCTAAAGATTTTTTTTTCTTTTTGGCTCACAAGCATAACCTTTGTTATCTGCATCAATAATGAAAAGTATCCACAAACTGTTTTTGTGAACAACAAAACAGATTTTTTTTTGAACACATACAAATAGCTATAATTTACACAAGAGTAATTAAATTCAGCTTATAAGTAACTGATCATAACTGGAAATCTTACTAAGAGAATAAAAATATTTTGCTTGTAAGGATTTCATTTGCTCAAATGCATTGAGCAAAGAGTAGAGAAAATACAATTAATTATAACCTGCTGAAGCTGAATTAGTACATGGGTTCATGTCTTACAACTTGGTAAATACTCTATATATTGAGTCAGCCAATCTCTGCCTATCTTGCTCCCAAGTGTTCTGGTTCATAGGTGAGATTAATTTCACATTGTACAGCAGTCCTTTCTTTAGAAAATCATGAATGAATAATGTGTCTTCACAGAGCTGGTATACAAATGAACAATATTCTGAAGACTCTAATCATTCTTGTCTTGATATAGGTGATACACAGGCATACCTCAATGATAGTGCAGGTTGGTTCTAGGCAACAACAATGAAGCAAATTTTCCAATAAAGCAAGTAACACAAACTTTTTGGTTTCCCAGTGCATATAAAATTATGTTTATACTGTTAAGTGTACAGTAGCATTATATCTAAAAATAATAAACATATCTTAATTAAAAATGCTATAGAGATAAAAAGTGCTATTGACCATATAAGCTTTCAGCAAATCGTAACTTTTTGCTAGTGGAGGATCCGACCGCAATGTTGATGGCTGTTTACTAATCAGGGTGGTGGCGGCTGAAGGTTGAGGTGGCTTCTTCAATTTCTTAAGAACCCAGTGAAGTTTGCTTTATCTATTGACTTTTCCTTTCATGAAAGATTTCTTTGTAGCATATGATGTTTGATAGTGTTTTATCCACAGAAATATTTCTTTCAAAATTGGAGTCAATCCTCTCAAACCCTGCCACTGCTTTCTCATCTAAGTTTATGTAATGTTCTAAATCCTTTGTAGTCACTTTAACAATATTCACAGCATCCATCTCAAGAAATCACCTTTTCGTTTTGCTCCTTTACTAGAAGCAATTCCTTACTGTTCAAGTTTTATCATAAGATTGTAGCCATTCAGTCACATGTTTAGGCCCCACTGCTAATTCTAGTTCTCTTGCTATTTTCTCCACTGAAATTATTTCCACATCTGTCATTACTTCCTCCACTGAAGTTGAGAGTTCCTTATAATAGGAATCAGTTTTTTAGCAACTCTTGTAAATGTTGATATTTTGACTTTCTCTCATGAAGCATGAATGTTAATGTCATCTAGAATAATTAATCCTTTTCAAAAGGTTTTCAATTTACTTTGCCAAGATCCATCAGAGGAATCACTATCTATGAAAGGTATAGCCTTACAAAATATATTTTATAAATAGTAAGACTTGAAAGTCTTATTATTTATTTTATTTGAAAGTTTAAATTAATCTTTAACCTATGATCTGCAGAATGGATATTGTGACAGCAGGCATAGAACCAACATTAATCTCTTTGTGTATCTCCATTAGAACTCTTGGGTGACTAGCTTCCTTCTTGATAATCAGTAATGTTTTAAAATAATTTTTTTCTTTCTGAGCAGTAGTAGGTCTCAACAGTGATCTTAAAATATTGAGTAAACCATGCTATACACAGATGTGCTGTCATCCAGACTTCGTTGTTCAGTTTATAAAGCACAAAAGAGTGGATTTAGTGTAATGCATGGAAGCCCTCAGATTTTCAGAATGGTAGATAAACATTGGCTTCAACTTAAAGTCACTAGCTGTATTAGCCCATCACAAGAGAGTCATCCTGTCCTTTGAAGATTTGAAGCCAGGCATTTTTGATACTCCTATATGTCTGTTTACATAAGACAGTTTTGCCTATGTTGAAAATCTGTTTAGTGTAGCCACTTTCATCAGTCATCTTAGCTAGTTCTTCTGGATAACTTGCTACAGTTTCTACATTAACACTTGCTGTTCCATCTAGCACTTTAAAGTTATGGAGTCAGTTTCTTTCCTTAAACTTCATGAATCAACCTTTGTTAGAGTCCATCTTTGTCTTGTAGCTTTCCTGCCTGTCTCGGTTTTCATAGAATTGAAGAGAATTAGAACTTTGCTCTGGATTAGGCTTTGATTTAAGAGAATGTTGTGGCCGGTTTGATCTTCTATCCAGACCACTAAAACTTTCTCCATATCAGCGGTAATGATGTTTTACTTTATTAATCATGTTTTGACTGGAAAAGCACTTTTAATATCCTTCGAGAACATTCACAAATTGGCAAATTGTTTGACACAAGAGGCCTAGCTTTTGGCCTAACTTGGCTTTTACATGCCTTCTTCACTGAACTTAATCCTTTCTAGCTTTGGATTTAAAGAGGGAGATGTATGATTCTTACTTTCACTTGAACACTTAGAGGCCACCGTAGAGTTATTAATCAGCCTAGTTTTAATAATATTGTGTCTCAGGGAATAGTAGGGTCTGAGGAAGGGGAAAGAGACGGAAAAAACAAAACAAAACAAAAGAAAACAGTTGGTTAAACAGTCAGAGCACACGTAACATTTACCAGTTAAGTGTTGGCATGGTTTGTGACACTCAAAAACAGCAACAATCATAAAAACAAAGATCACTGATCACTGTAACAGATGCTGTAATAATGAAAAATTTCAATTACCAAACTTTGACACAGAGACATGAAAAGAGTACATGCTGTTGAAAAAGTGTCACTGACAGACATATTCAAGGTAAGGTTGCCATGTACCTGCAACTTGTATGTGCAAAGTACAATGAAGTGAAGCACAATAAAACTAGGTATACTTATATTTTAATACCTAATACATAGTATAATTTCATTATGATTAGAATATCTTAAAAGTACCTTTGCATGCATAATTCTTTTCCGATTAGATTTACTTCAAAATGCAGCTTCCTTGGGTTCTTTTACTTTTTTACTCCTTTTAAAAGAGATGTTTCTTGTGAATTAACTGCAAGAAGTTTATTAGCAGTATTCATCTCTAGGCAATTACAGTATAGATTTGAGCTGATGATGTTTCCCTTTGAAGTTATCAGACCCTTATTTATTCATCTGTGGGGTCTTTCTCAGTGGGCTTGCTTTAATCTACAAGTCATTTGAGAAATGGTCTGATAAACTGGTTCTTCCTTAAATATTGATGACTGAAATATTAGTTAATATTTTAAAAACTAATCTCTTAATTAACATTTTAGCAAATTTCTGGAAGTATAAAACTTTTATGACTCCATCTTCTTAGAAAACAATCTTTGTGGTATAATTTTTGGGTACTAACTTAAAATCTGTGAGATATTATGGTTTGTACATAGGAATTTTCCTTTTTTAGGGCCCTAAAAATATGCCACACAGATGGCCTACTTATAGTATAGTTTTTTCTTTTACTGAAAAATTTTCACTTGGCTCTGAGTTCCTTAATGGCAAGAAACTGTGTCATTTACATGCTTGTATCTAGTATTTGGACCTTAATAAATACTCTGTATATTTCTCTATTAAAAAAAAAAAAAAAAACAAGATCAAGGAAAATCTTATTCTAAATCAAGAAGGCCATTTTGCCCAGGCAATGAGTTAAATTCTGTACCAAACAACATATTTTTGGTTATAAAAATTTTGTAGTATTTAATTCAATTTTTAGGTAGGAAATTTGGATCAGAAATATTCTTATAAACTAAATACTACATCTGAACTAAAACCAATCTTTTCACCCATTACTTTTTTATGATAAAATTGTCAATATAATTTTTCTAATAGCAAAGTACAAAATTTAAAATGTATATATTCAAGCAAAGTTATCTGTGATTACTGTAGAATTTCAGAATAAGTTACTAACAAAATTTAGCCCCCTTTATTAAATTAAAATTAATAACCCATTATAGAGCAGTTATTATTTGGAAGGAAGGATGTAAGATCACTAAACCAGACTTTAGTAAGATAGTCAAACAAGAAAGGATAGATTTGGTAATAAAATCATTCACTGATGATGCTACTTTAAGTGATTTTTTTTGTTTTATTTTTCAGAAGGAGTCTCACTCTGTTGCCCAGGCTGGAGGGCAATAGTGCGGTCTCAGCTCACTGCAACCTCTGCCTCTGAGGTTCAAGAGATTCTCCTGCCTGAGCCTCCCAAGTAGCTGGGATTACAGGCACGCACCACCATGACCTCTGGTGATCCGCCCTCCTCAACTTCCCAAAGTGCTGAGATTGCAGGCATGAGCCATCATGCCTGGCCTAAGTGATTTTTAAATCCACTTTTTAATGTACCCAAAGAAAATAGAGTAAGTTACAGCTTTCTTTTCTACCTGAAGCTACCAATTAATATGGTGATTGCATTTTGATTTAGCACAAAACTTCCCCTTTCCAACATCAAAAATACATTAATGTTTAAGGCAATTTTAATCATATTCTCAACGTTTTCATAAAAACTGTGTATCTGGCACTTATTATTGCCCTTTTCATTTGGCTCTAGATTTTGTCACAAAAGTAGAAAATTGGTTAAATGTTAATAGTGGGATTCATTCTAAAATACTCATTACATTGTTGCAGCTTCTTCACTCCTGTTGTTCAGGTGAGTGAGAGGGAATGGTAAAGCTCTTTTACTCCCACCACCAGTGAGCTTCAGGTTCTTGTCCCCTAATCAAGAAGAAAAAGGCATGCAGATGCCAGAGAGACAGTAAGGCAGAGTTGGATTTATTAAGCAACAGAAAGGAGAAGGAACCCAAAAGAGAGTTGCTAAATGTGAGACCGAGTCTGGGGTTTTTATGGGCTTAGAAAGAGGAATGTGTGCTGATTGGTTTATGGTTAAGCTTGGGAAAAGTGCCATTCAGGAAGAGGTATGATAGTGTAAAGAACCAATTAGGGGCTGAAGTGAAGGCTTGGACTGTGACCAATCAGAGCTAGAGTGATATTATACTTTATGCAAATGAAGATTCAACCTACAATCAATCACAGAAAGATAGGTATACATAAAATAGTAAAAGGCAAGGACCGATCCAGAGGCAGTGCATAAAATGAGACAAAGGTGAACCAAGGAGAGGGAAATGTGTTCAAAAAAGGAATGGAATTTGTTCATCTGGGTTCACAGAGTAGGCATGTTTATTCAAGGATGCAGGTATTTTCTTATCTGTGGCCAGCAGATTATTTTTTAGTCTGTTTTGGGTTTGAAGAAGTTTTACTGAGGACTTACCCTAACTGCTTACATGACTGGTTTCTTCCTTCCTCCACTTTCAACATATTCAAAAGTGCATTTGCTTCAGGACATTTAGAAAAGAGACTTTTAAACAAACCAAGTCTCCCATGTATTTCCCCAAAAACTACCATGCATGTTTTGAAAAAAAAATGACCAATTTGTTGGAAAAAAATGAATACATTTGTTATTTCTAAACCCAAACAAACAAAACAGCTGAATATTTATTGTTATTGTGTAGCTGATTAATAGCAGGTAAAATGTATGAAACACCTACTTGGCAATAAACAGTTACTATGTCCACAACCTGGAAATGTAGGAACTATTTTTCCTGTTTTACAGATGTGGAAATTGAAATATAAAGGTTGTATTAGTCAGTGTTCTCTAGAGGGACAGAACTAATGGTATCTATCTATCTATCTATCTATCTATCTATCTATCTATCTAGGTAGTTTATTAAGTATTAACTCACATGATCACAAGGTCCCACAATATGCCATCTACAGGCTGAGAAGCAAGGAGAGCCAGTCATTTCCAAAACGGAACAACTTGGAGTCCAATGTTTGAGGGAAGGAAGCATCCAACATGGGAGAAAGATGTAGGCTGGGAGGCTAGAGTTGTCTCTCTTTTCATACTATTCTGCCTGCTTATATTATAGCCACACTGGTAGCTGATTAGATTGTGCCCACCCAGACAAGGGTGGGTTTAGCTTTCCCAGCCCACTGACTCAAATGTTAAACTCCTTTGGCAACACCTACACAGACACACCCAGGGTCTAAACTTTGTATCCTTCAGTCCAATCATGTTGAAACTCAGTATTATCATCACAAAGATGTTTAAAAATTGCCCAAGATCAAACACTTGAAATAGAATCCAGTTTTGTCAAAAGCCAACATCTTCTAAGAAGGACCCCATAGTGCCTCAAACCATTCTGTGTACAATTTTTTTTATATTCCTGGAAGATGTGAGTCACCAAACATGGGGAGAGCACAGTAGTTAAGGGGCAAAAACTCTAAGATAGAGATGTTCCTAATAAATTGCTTGAAATGGATGTAAATTTGGTTTTAAGATAGGATATGAAAATCTATTCAGAGGAAGAAGAAATTTGCTTTTTGCCCCTCCTCTCCATGTTTAGTAGAAGCGGGACCTAGGCTAATTTTTCTTGACGCTAAAAGACATTGAGCTTGTTACATGTAGTAAATGCAAGACAAAACATTTTTCACAATGGTAAGTTTTTAAAAAGTTAAGTTAAGAATTAATGCTTATATAATAAATATAAACAATACATAGGTTTTTTTCTGGATAATAAACAGGAGACTGTTGGCATCAATTTAACATATATCATTGTCAAATTTTGTATGCCAAGGAACTCTTTACAAAAATTAAATGGCATGTATCAAACCTAATACATACAACAATTTAAAGTGCAGTTTTGTTTAAATGATGGGAGGAGGAATATGAAGAGGAGAGTGTCTCTACAGAATTACTTGGTGCTTCACTTACAGAGTTAAGAGTTTGGGGCCATGTTTTAAAATTATAAATTTGTAATATCTGAAAGGTTTGTAAGTTCCATCCTAATTTTCTATAATGGGAAGAAATAAAAATGGCTAAGACAGTCAAGCAGAACTTATGTATTCCACTAAAATCAATGAAGGTCAAGTCTTGCAGATTATATTCAATAATTAGCAGGAAGATTAGGGTTAATAGTTTCAAACATGTGAAATCTGTGTAAATTCTCAAGACTGGGAGAAGAAGAGGCTATGAAAGAAAAGTTTTAAGAGACAAGAGCACATCTTTGGAGTTAAGATGATGATTCTGCAGGAAGATAAGAATAAAACAAAGTAGTAGACCACTTACTAATCTTTCTTTAATGCCTCGAACTTGAAATTTGGCAGCTTAAGAAAATACAATCTTGTTTTCATACAGTTCTGGAGGCCAGAAGTCAGACATCTGTTTCACTGGGCCAAAGTCAGGCACTGCTGATTTTTTTTTTTTTTTTTTTTGAGGTTCTCAGGAAGAATCTTGTGTCTCGAAGTCACCTGCATTCCCTGGCTCATGATGTCTTCCTCATATAACTCCAAACTCTTACTACCTTTACCACATCCCCTACTTGTCGTTTTGTAGTCAAATTTTTCTCTGTCTCCCTCTTTTAAGAACACTGTGATTGTATTTTGAGCCCTTCACAATAATTTAATAATGTGTTCATCTCAAGATCTTTTATCATAAGATCTTTAAATAAACCATATCTACAAAGTCCTTTTTGCCATTTAAGGTAATATTCACAGGTTCTGATTATTAGAGCGTGATCATATTTGGAATCCATTATGCACTTGTTACAATGATTTTACCAAAGATTTTTATGTGGTTGTGTGAGCATCTTAATTAAACCAATTTTCATGTGAAGATAGCAAAAGAAGGTCATGATTAATTAGAAAATTAGGATAAAATAACATCAAAAATCTACACTTTTGTTAGTCAGATATTTCAAGTAATATTTTTCAAGTTAAATTATTCAGAATATCTTAGTTTCAAATTTTACCATTTGTCTGAGAGAGATATTATTAGCTTCTATGGTGCAAGAAACAAAATTGTAAACGATATAGATTGTGCTCTATTTCCTATCTTCTTCATATTCCTTTATGGTGTCTTGTTTGTTGAATTAGTATGTTTCACATAAGCAATATTTTTCTTTTCTTTTCCTTATATCCATAATTACTATGTAAAAAAGTTGCCTTATATACTGGTGCTACAATTCACTATAAGAAAAAGCAATAAAAGTGTGTGTATGTGTGTATGTTATATACATCATAAAATATTAACATTTCTTTTTATTTTTGCTGAGAATGTGGCTAATTCACATTGTTATAGATTTTATCTTGTTAAAATATTAACATTAACTTGTTAACACTGAGAGGGAGAAAATTAGAAGGGAAAATACACATAAAAGATCCTTGCAGTTACAAATATTCAGAAAAAAAAAAACAAAAAAATAAAAAGTCCTAGCCAGAGCAATCAGACAAGAGAAAGAAATAAAGGGCATCCAAAGAGAAAGAAAGAAAGTCAAGTTATCTCTGTTTGAGGATGACATGATCCCATATCTAGAAAAATCTATAGTCTTGGCTCAAAAGCTCTGTCAGCTGATAAAAAAAAAAAAAAAAACTTTAGCAATGTTTCACAATACAAAATCAACCCACAAAAATCAATGGCATTCCTATAAACCAACAGCCACACTGAGAGCCAAATCAGCAAGGCAATCCCATTCACAACTGCCAGAAAAGAAGAAAAAAAAAAAAAACCTAGGAATAAAGGTAATCAGGGAGGTGAAAGATCTCTACAATGAGAATTGCAAAACACTTGCAAATCAGAGATGACACAGACAAATGGGAAAACATTCCATGCTCAGGGATAGGAAGAATCAATATCATTAAAATGGTCATACTGCCCAAAGCTATTCACAGATTCAATGCTATCAAACTACCTATGATGTTCTTCACAGTACTAGAAAAAAAAAAAAAACGATTTTAAAGTGTATATGGAATCGAAAAAGAATCCAAATAGCAAAGGCAAATCTCAGCAAAATAAAAAACTGGAGGCATCACATTACCCAATTTAATACTGTATACCACAGGGCTACCGTAAGCAACACAGCGTGGTAGTGGTGCAAAACCAGGAATATAGATCTATGGAACAGAATAGAGAGCACAGAAACAAGGCCACATGTCTATGACCATCTCATCTTTGACAAAGCTGACAAAAACAAGTCATGGGGAAAATACTGCCTATTCAAATGGTGCTGGGATAACTGGCTAGCCATATGCTAAAGATTTAAGTTGAACACCTTACTTACACCATATACAAAAATCAACTCAAGATGAATTAAAGACTTAAATGTAAAACCCAAAACTATAAAAACCCTGGAAGACAACCTAGGAAATATCATCCTGGACAAAGGAACAGGCAAAAATTTCACGACAAACACACCAAAAGTAATCCCAGCACAAGCAAAAATTGACAAATAAAATCTAATTAAACTTAAGAGCTTCCGCACAGCAAACGAAAACTATCAAACAGACAACCTATAAAATGGAAGAATACTTTTGCAAACTATACATCCGACCAAGGCCTAATATCCAGTATCTATAAGGAACTTAACTTTACAAGAGAAAAACAAACAACCCCATTAAAAAGTGGGTAAAACACATGGACAGACACTTTTCAAAAGAAGACATACAATTGTGGCCAACAAACACATGAAAAAAGCTCTATATCATTGATTACTAGAGAAATGTAAATCAAAATCACCATGAGACATTATCACACACCAGTCAGAATAGCTATTACTAAAAAGTAAAAAATAAATGACAGATGCCAGTGAGGTTGCTGAGTAAAGGGCACACTTGTACACTGTTGATGGGAGCATAAATTAGTTCAGTTATTGTGGAAAGTAGTATGACGATTCCTCAAAGAGCTAAAAGCAGAATTACCATTTGACCCAGCAATCCTATTCCTGGTTATATACTCAGACAAATAGAAATCTTTCTATCATAAAAATACATGCATGCGTTAGGTTCATTGCAGCAGTATTCACAATAGCAAAGACATGGAATCAACCTAAACACTCATCAATGACAGACTGGATAAAGAAAATGTGGTACATATATACCACAGAATACTATGAAGCCATAAAACAGAATGAGATCATGTCTTTTGCTGGAACATGGTTGGAGTTGGAGGCCATTACCCTTTGCAAACGAACACAGGAATAGAAAATCAAATGCCCCGTGTTCTTACTTACAGATGGGAGTTAAATGATAACAACTCATGAACCCAAAGAAAGGAACAACAGACAATGGGGTCTATGTGAGGGTGGAGGATGGAAGGAGGTAGAGGAGCAGAAAAATTAACTATAGCGTTACTACCCGGATGATGAAATAATCTGTACAACAAACCTCCATGACACAAGTTTACATACACAGCAAACCTTCACATGTACCCCTGAACGTAAAATCAAAGTTAAACAAAACAAACAAACAAAAGACCAATAAATCCCTGAATAAGCTTTAATGATAACACATTTTTCTTGCCTCAGTAACTAGAGGTCTAAGATTAGGGACCAATACAGAACGTTCTACTTTTTGGCAAGGATCTCTTCTCCTGATGATCTCTTTAGAGCAAGGCTGGAACCAAGACGACTGCAGGGCTTCTGAGCCATACACCTTGCATGACAATACCAGAAGTAGAAAAAGTGAGATGGTTCCAGACGGCTTCTCAGAAGAAAAGAGAGTAAATTTTCCAGCTACGACGAACCAGCAATCTTTCTTATCAGTCTGAATTGTGTCACAAGCCCAAACCCGACCTGTCATCAAGAAGATTGGTGTGATCCTAACATACAGGCTCACTGCAAGAGCTGAAAGCTGAGGCAGCCATGCTTGTTACATGGGCTGCGATGGGAAGTGGTTGATATCTACAGAAAATTGGGCATTCAATCCTAATGAGAAGAATGAAAGGGAAATAAATGTTATATGGTTAACCAAAAATATTGACAACGAGAACTCCACAAATGGGGGTATTCCAATGCAGACACTTGTTAGAAATCATAGTTAAAAAGACAAAAGAAAAGAAAAAGGAAAGGTAAAACTTTGATTTAATATCCCAGTAAAATCTAACTAATACTGTAATATGTAAAATATCTAATGTATGTCAATAGCTGCAGAGAGTACCTCTGTAACCATGTGAAGTGAACTTTTGAAATCTGTCAATGACATAAAGAAAAAGAGAGAAGGAAAGAGGTAGAGACAGATGGAGAGAGAGATTCTGGGTCATTATGTCATAAAAACGTATTTATGGTAAATAACAAGGGAATATACCACATTTTTAAAAAGTTATTTCAAAATTCAAGTGAAGCCTATATTGACAACATAGCACATTTTAAAATTAACCAAAGTTTAGGGTCATTTGAATAGCAGGCACTAAATAGCTCAAAGTAACAATGTATTATTTTTGATTTTTGACTTTTGTCAGTGAGAAATATACCTCAAATCAATAGAAAATGGAATATGTCTATTTTATTTTACTAAAGCAAAAATTATGATTAAATCTACTGTGTTAATTCATTTTGCATTGCTATAAAGGAATACCTGTGCGCTTTTGTTCATTTTCACACTGCTATTAAGAAATACCTGAGGCTAATTTATAAAGAAAGAGCTGGTACTTCACATGGCCAGAGCATGAACAAGAGAGAGAGACGGGGGCTGCCACACACTTTCAAACAACCGGATCTCATAAGAACTTGGTCACTACCAAGAGAACAGCACCAAGGGGATGGTGCTAAACCATTTATATGAAACTTCCCGCATGATTCGATTACTTCCCACCAGGCCCCACCTCCAGCATTGGGGATTACATTGCAACATGAGATTTGGGTGAGGACGCAGATACAAACCAGATCAGTGGGGCTGAGTAACTTATAAAGAAAAGATGTTTATTGGACTCATGGTTCTGCATGTGTGCAAGCATGGCAGCAGCACTTGTTTACCTTCCGGCGAGACCTTAGGAAGCTTATACTCATGGTGGAAGGTGAAGAGGGGGAGGCATGCCACATGGTGTAGGAGGGAGAAAGGGAGATGCTAGGTTCTTTTAAATAACCAGCTCTCATATAAACCAACAGAGAGAACTCACTCATTGCCACAGAGAGGACACTATGCCATTCATGAGGGCTCCGTCTCCAGGACTCAAACACCTCCTACTAGGCCCTACCTCAAACATTGGGGATTACATTTAGACATGAGATTTAGAGTGGAAAAATACAAAACTACTCACTTATCATTTAGTTTGTTCCTATGCAACAACTGAACACATTTATTTAGAAAGTCAAATCTGCTTTTTGGTGAGAAGTCTACAGTGACCAGTTTTCTGTATAACTTTTCATTTCTAATGGTTATTCCAGTTTTGTGTAGACACAGCCCAGTTGTGACATTTAATGGTCATATCTCTCTGTGTATTATTGATTTCACATCATCAAATACTACAATGTTATAAAAAAGATTGAAATGACTGTGTTGATTTATTTTCATAAAAAATTAAGCTTATAATCTCATAAATTACTATAGTTTATTGAGGAGTAAATATAAACTGAAGCATTCAGATATCTTGTATTTTTTATGTTAATATGTATAGCTATCATTTATACTGGAAAAAAGGAAAGAAAAATAATTTTCATCATAAAAGTTTTTCAAATATATATACATATATATATTTGTAATATTTCATTGCAAGACCTAAATTAGTGAACCTCTGCCTCAAGCAGGAAAAAATCTTTATTAATGACCTAGTAGAAAAATCAGAGAATGATAAACCATAAAGCATTTAGACTCATCAAAATCCTCAGCTCAGCAAGTTATTTTCTGCTGACTTAAAAACTTCTAAAAACAGGAAAGCTCCCAAATGTCATTACCTATGGCACAGATGTGTTAGAACGACCATTTTAATATAAAAACTAACATGATTTATCAACTGAGATCTAATCAAATTTAATTTATGTGTAATGTAGTCATTTCTACTGCTGATTTCAAATAGCTTTTTTAACCTAGAATACTCATGTATGCATACTTCAAGGTATAACAAATTTGCTTGTCTTTAAATGGGATTTTTGTTTGTTTTTATGTTCCATGTGCTTGTTCTAGAAAGAACAGAGGTACATTTAAACTTTTACAAAAATTTGACAGGAATAATTAAAATCACACTTCAAAATAGTTTCTGGTCATGAATACAAATTTATTGGCGTATTTGAAAATTAAGCTGTCTTGTGGTAGACACACCCTAAGGTTGCCAATGGATGATTTCTGTCTTTTTGTACTCTCCTAGTGAGTGTGGGAAGATCCTGTGACTTGCTTCTAACCAATACAATATGGCGAAAATGATGAGATGCCACTCTCTAGATTATATTATATGTCAAAGGGGATGAGCTATAAGTCTCATTATTGTATTTTGCTATATAAAACGTTTTTTTATTTTATTTTATTTTTTTATTTTTTATTTATTTATTTTTTTTTTTATGATTTTTAAACTTTAAAACGTTTTAGATACTTTGTTTTACCTAAATGTTAGAATGGGGTGTGGAGTTGCAAGATGGTGAAATAACCAATCCTAATCCTTGTTATCTTACAGAGACACCAAAGTAACAAAAACATATGGGCTAAAATACTTTTGCGAGAATTCAAGAAATTAGTTAAGAAATTTCAGTACCACAGGTGAGCACAAAGTCAAAAACAGCCACATTGAAATGTGTAAAAAGAGCTGTTTTATAATCTCTTTGATTGGCCCATCCCGAAGCCAGCACAGCTCAGCTCAGCTTCCCTTGGAGGAATTTTTTTTAGTGGATCATGCATCCAATGTTCCAGCTTTTGTGAGGGATATCCAAAGGACTGGTTTCTGCCTTTCCTGATTCAGAGCATTAATGGAATTAGCATAGTTTGGATACCTGAGGACCTCTGAAAATGAGGGAATAAGAGTGGCTTGCTACAGCACCAGATGGTTTGTGGAGCTGAAGACAGAGGCTATCATAAATTGGCACAATCAGGAGAAGGCACCCAATTCATATTTTCCCCCTAATTATAATCAATTTGTCAAATGTCAAAGACAAAGATAATTAAGAAAGCAGAAAAAGGGATTTGTCACATACAAGGGAACTTCTTTGAGACTATCAGCAGATTTTTTCAGTGGAAACTGTACAGGCCTGAGGGGAGTGAGATGATATATTCAAAATACTAAGGTAAAAAAACAAAAACAAAAACAAACAAAAACAAACAAACAAAAAAAAAACTACCATCCAAGAATAACACATCTGGCAAAATAATTCTAATTTTTTTTTAAAAAAAAGAAGTGATACTTACTAGATGGCAGAGTAAGAAACACAAGAAATACGTCTTCTCACTTAGATAAAAATTGCACTAGCAGAATCAATGTCATGTGACTTTTGGAACTAGGAAGTCAATTGAAGGCTTGAAACTTTTTGCAGAAGGCTTGGGTAATAAACTGTGAATTTGGGTCAATTTTAACTCAGCACAGTTGCAGATACTCAGCCACCACTCCTCATTTCTATGGCAGCAAGCTGTGCATGCTTTTTAGAAGTAGCTTACATACAGCTTCTGAGAGCCAGTGTGAGCTAAAATGATCCTTTTCTCCAAATATTGACAATCAGTGCTGTGATTGCTATTTGCAGCCTCTGGTGCACACAGGTGTAGACAATTTTTTTTACCTCCCAGTAATAAGGCAAATTCTTCTTGTCAAAGTGATTTCCAGTGCATTTAAAAGACCTGAACGTTTTCTCTCCCTTCATTTTTTTTTTCTTCTCTTCTCTTTTGGGTGTTAGCCATTGAAGACTATGGTATTCAAAAACAACTGTATATATATATATATAAAATTATAAAGTCATGGGATGTATGCCCAAATGTGATGAAAGACATAAACATAAACATCCAGCAGGCTCAACAAATTCCAAGTATGATTAACTGAAAAAGACATATACTATGACACATTAAAATCAAACTGCAGAACGTCAAAGACACAGATAATACTTTGAAAGCAGCAAAAGAAAAGTGATTTGTCACATACAAGGAATCCTCAGTAAGAACACCAGCAGATTTCTCATCAGAAATTTTGTAGGCCAAGAAGCAGTGGGCTGATATATTCAAAGTGCCAAAAGAAAAAAACAGCTAGCAACCAATAATTATTTATTTGGCAAAACTGTTCTTTAATAGTGAGGAAAAAAGTATGACATTCCCAGACAAACACAAGATGAGGGTATGTAGAGCTTCCTTGCAAGAAATCTTTAAGTGAATCTTTCAGGTGACATGAAAGGATGCTACACAGTAACTAAAAGCCATATAAAAATATAAAGCTATCAGCAAAGACAAATACACTGAGAATTATGAAAGTTAGTATTATTTTAAGTTTGGTGTGTGACTCCACATTTTATTTTATAAATTACTTAATAAATTAATGCATTAAAATTATGCATTTTTGTATACAGAATGTGTAACTAAGTAATTTTATGACACAAACAACTAAAAATGATAAGATGAAGCTGTTAAAAGAGAATTTTTTACATGACTGAAATTAAACTGGTATAAATTCGAATTAACATATTCTAACTGAGATGTGTAATATCCATTGCGATTACAAAGAAAGTAGATAAAGAATACATATAAGAGGAAATTAGAAAATGATTTAATGTTTCACTGCAAAAAATCAACTAAACACAAAAGAAGATAGTCATATAGGAAAATATGACAAAAAAAGTCAAAAAGCCTATTAAAAACAAATAACAAAATGACAGAAGTAACTTCCTCCTTATCAGTCATTACTTTAAATGTGTTATACACTGAACATGTTTCTCCAACTTTTTTTTTTTGTAGAATAATTTATTTTCCTTTGAGTATTTACCTAGTAACAGAATTCCTGAGTCTAATGGTAGTTCTGTTTTACGTTATTTGAAAAATATCCAAACTGCTTTTCACAGTGGCTAAACTAATTTACATTCCTACCAAGAAGGTATAAGCATTCCCTTTTCTCCACAGTCTCTTCAGCATCTCCTTTTTGTCTTTTTAGTAATACCATTCGGACTTGGGTGAGATGGCGTTTGTTTATGGTTTAGATTTGTCTTCCTCTGATGATTAGTGATATTGAGCATTTTTTCCCATGTTTGTGGGTCACTTGTATATCTTCTTTTGAATAGTTTATATTTGTATCCTTTCCCACTTTTTTTTTTTTAACTTTTATTTTAGGTTTGGGGTTTCATGTGAAGTTTTGTTGCATAGATAAACATGTATCACAAGGGTTTATTGTACATATTATTTCATCACCCAGGTATTAAGCTCAACACTGAAGCTGTTCTGCTCCACTTCCTCTTCCCAGTCTCCACCCTCAAGTAGACCACAGAGTCTGTTGTTTCCTTCTTTGCATTCGTAAGTTCTTATCATTTAGCTCTCACTTATAAGTGAGAACATGTGATATTTGGTTTTCTTTTCCTGCGTTAGTTTTCTAAGGAAAATAGCCTCCAGCTACATCCATGTTCCCACAAAAGACATGATTTCATTCTTTTTTATGGCTTCATAGTATTCCATGGTGTATATGTACCACATTTTCTTTATCCAGCCTGTCACTGATAGGCATTTAGGTTGATTCCATGTCTTTGCTATTATGAATTGGGCTGGGCTGCAGTGAACATACATGTGCATGTATCTTTATGGTAGAATGATTTATGTTTCCCTGGATATATACCCCATAATGGGATTGGTGGGTTGAATGGTAGTTCTCTCTTTAGGTCTCTGAGGAATCACCATAATAGTTTCAACAATGGTTGAACTAATTTACATATCCATCAACAGTGTGTGTGTTCCCTTTTCTCCACAACTTCATCAGTATCTGTTATTTATTCACTTTTCAATAGTAGCCATTCTGTTTGTGAGAGATGATATCTCATTGTGATTTTGATTTGCATTTCTCTAATGATCAGTGATATTGAGCTTTTTTTTTTGTATGCTTGTTCACTGCATGTATGTCTTCTTTTGAAAATTTTCTGTTCATGTCCTTTGCTCACTTTTTAATGGTGTTATTTATTTTTATCTTGTTAATTTTTTAAGTTCCTTATAGATGCTGGCTAGGCGACATTTCTCAGCTGCATAATTTGTAAAATTTTTTCCCATTCTGTACATGGTCTGCTTATCCTTTTGATAGTTTATTTTGCTGTGCAGAAGCTCTTAAGTTTAATTAGGTCCCACTTACCAATTTTTGCTTTTTGGGGGATTGATTTTGGTGTGCTTGTCATTAAATTTTTGCCCATTACTGTGTCCAAGATGGTGTTGCCTTGGTCGTCTTCCAGGGTTTTTATAGTTTTGGATTTTACATTTATGTATTTAATCCATCTTTTTGACATTTTTTAATAGTGTTATTCATTTTTTGCTTGTTGAGTTGATTAAGTTACTTATAGATTCTGGATATTAGACATTTGTCAAATGCATAGTTGGCAAATACTTTTACCCATTCCGTACATTGTCTGTTTACTCTGTTGATAGTTTATTCTTTCATGCTAAAGTTCTTTAGTTTCTTTTGCTCTGCAGATGCTCTTTAGTTTAATTAGGTTCCACTTATTAATTTTTCTGCTTTTTTGCAATTACTTTTGAAGACTTAGTCATAAATTATTTGCCAAAGCCAAAGTCTAGAATGGTATTTCCTAGGTTTTCTTACAGAATTTTTAGTTAGAGATTTTATGTGTAAACCTTTAATCCATCTTCAGTTAATTTTTTATATGGTGAAAAGTAAGGGTCCAGTTTTATTTTTCTGTGTACAGCTAGCCAGTTGTCTCAGAACCATTTATTGAATAGGGAGTCCTTTCCCCATTGATTGATTTTATCAGCTTTGTCAAAGATCAGATGGTTGTAAGTGTATGACTTTATTTCTGGGTCCTCCATTCTGTCCTATTGGGGTATGTCTATTTTTTTATCAGTACCATGCTGTTTTGATTATTGTAGCCTTATGATATCGGGTATATGCATAATGTGACACTTCCAGCTTTCCTATTTTTGCTTAGGATTGTGTTGGGCATTTGGGCTGTTTTTTGGTTCCATATGAATTTTAGAATAGCTTTTCTAATTCAGTGAAAAAAGACATTGGTAGTTTGGTAAGAAGAGCATTGAATCTGTAGATTGCTTTGGGCATTATGGCTACTTTAACAATATTGATTCTTGCAATTCATGAGCATGGAAAGTTTTTCTGTTTGTTTGTGTCATTGATGACTTTTTTCAGCAGATTTTTGTAGTTCTCCTTATAGAGATCTTTCACTTCCTATGTTAGATGTATTCGTAAGTGTTTTATTTCTGTGTGTTTGTGGCTATTGCAAATGGTGCTGTATTCTTGGCTTGGAACTCAGCTTGAACATTATTGTATAGAAATGCTGCTGATTTTCATACATTGATTTTGTTTCTTAAAATTTTACTGAAGTCATTTATCAGATATGGGAGCCTTTTGGTGGAGTCTTTATTGTTTTCTAGATATATAATCATATTGTCAGCATACAGAAATAATTTGACTTATTTTTCCATTTAGGTACCTTTTATTTCTTTCTATTGCCTGATTGTTCTGGCTCAGACTTCCAGTACTATGTTGAACAAGAGTAATGAGAGTGGGCACACTTATCTTTTTCCTTTTCTTAAAGAGAATGCGTCCAGTTTTTGCCCATTCAGTATGATGTCGGCTGTGGGTTTGCATGAATGACACATTATTTCCAGGCATATTCCTTCAATGTCTAGGTTGTTCAGGGTTTTATCATGAAGGGATGTTGAATTTCAACAAAAAACTTTCTCTGAATCTGTTATGATAACAATATAGTTTTTGTTATTACTTACATTTATGAGGTGAATCACATTTATTTATTTGCATATGTAAAACCAAACTTGCATTCCAGGAATATAGCCTACCTGATCATGGTGAATTAACTTTTGATGTGCTGCTGGATTCAATTTGCTAGTATTTTTTTGATAATATTTTGGTCTGTTTATTAAGAATATTGACATGAAATTTCCTATTTTTGTTGTTTGTTTTATTTTGCCAGATTTTGGTTCCAGAGTGATGCTCACTTCACAGAATGAGTTAAGGAGGAGTCCATCCTCCTCGAGTTTTTGAAATAGTATCAGTAGAATTAGCACCATCTCTTCTCTGTACATCTGATCGTATTCAGCTGTTAATCCATCTGGTCCAGGGCTTTTTTCAGTTTGTAAGTTTTTATGACAGATTCAATTTCAGAATTCAATATTGGTCTGTTCAGAGTTTCAATTTCTTCCTGATTCAATCTTGAGAAGTTGTGTGTTTCCAGGATTTATCATTTCCTCTAGATTTTCTAGTTTGTATCTATAGAAATGTTCATAGTAGTCTCTGAGAATTTTTTGTATCTGTGGGATTAGAGGTAGCATCACCCTTGCCATCTCCACTTATTATTTTTTTCTTTGTTAATCTAGCTAGAAGTCTGTCTGATTTTTAGTTATTTCTTTTCTTCTGCTAGCTTTAGGGTTAGTATGTTCTTATTTTTTTTGGTTCCTCCAGGTGTGATGTTAGATTTTAATTTAAGATCTATCTAACCTCTGGATATAGGCATTTAGAGCTATAAACTTTCCTCTTAACACTGTTTTTGCTGCATCCTAGAGGTATTGGTATGTTGTGTTTCTGTCTTTATTTATTTCCATTTAAAAAAAAACTGCTTTAATTTATTTTTTTACTTAGTAATTCAGAAACAAGTTGTCTAATTTCCACATAATTGTTTGGTTTTGAGAGACTTTCTTTGTATTGATTTCTATTTTTATTCCACAGTTGTCTGAGAGTATGGTTGGTATGACTTCAATTTTTTAAAATTTATTGAGACTTGCTTTATGGCCAAGCGTGTGGTCAATCCTTGAGTACGTCCTGTATGCAGATGAGAAGAAGGTATATTTTGTGATTGATGAGTGGAGTAATCTTTAGATGTCTAGTAGATTCAATTGATTAAGTGTCAAATTGAAGTCCAAACTTTTTTGGTTCATTTTCTGCTTCAATTATCTAATACTGGCAGTGGGCTGTTGAAGTCCCTCACAATTATTGTGGGGCTGTTTAAGTCTTATCATAGATCTAAAAGTAACTGTTTCCTGAATCTGAGTGCTCCAATGTTGGGTGCATATATATTTAGGATAGTTACATGTTCTTATTTAATTGACTCCTTTATTATTGTGTAATGCCCTTCTTTGTCCTTTTTGACTGTTGTTTGTTTAAGTCTATTTTATCTGATATAAGAACAGTAATCTTGTTCTTTTGTTTTGTTTCATTTTGCATTTTCATGACAGATATTTCTTCACTCTTTTACTTTGAGTCTATTGGTGTTATTACATCTGAGGCAGGTCTCTTAAATTAAGTCAGTGGACTGATGATCTTTTTTTTTCCAACTTGCCACTCTGTGCTTGTAAGTGGGGCATTTAGACCATTTACGTGTTTACATTCAAGGTTTATATTGACAAGTGTGGTTTTGATCCTATTGTGGAGTTGTTAGCTGATTGCTTTGCAGTATCTATTGTATAGTTGCTTTATAAGGACTGTAGACTGTGCATTTAAGTATGTTTTTGTTGTAACAGGCACTGTTCTTCAGTTTTCATGTTTAGAACTTCCTTGAAGGCCTCTTGTAAGGCTGGTCTAATGGTAACAAATTCCCTTAGCAATTATTTGTCTGGAAAATATTTTATTTCTCCTTTCTTACGAAGCTAAGATTGGCAGAATATATAATTCTAGGTTGGAAATTCTTTTCCTTAAGAATGCTGAAGATAGGATCCCACCCTTTTCTGTTTTGCAAGGTTTCTACTGAGAAGTCTGCTGTTAGCCTGATGGGTTCCCTTTGCATGTGGTCTGACTGTTTTCTCGATCTACCATTAAGATTTTTTATTTAATGTTGACCTTGGAAAGTCTGGTGACTATATACCTTGGTGATTTTCATTTTTCAAAAAGTACCTCACAGGTACTCTCTGAATTTCTTGTACCTGGATGTCTACCTCTCTAACGAGACCAGAAAATTTTTCTTAAATTATTCTCTCAAATATGTTTTCCAGATTCTTTATGTTTTTTCCTCTCTCAGGAATGCCAATAATTTGTAGACTTGGTCTCTTTACATGTCCAATATTTATAGAAGGCCTTGTTAATTAAAAACAAAAATTTGGGGTACATTTTTGTCTGGCTGGGTTGGTTCAAAAGACTTGTCTTCAAGCTTTGAAATTCTTTTGTCTGCTTTGTTTGTTCTATTATTAAGGCTTTAAATTGTATTTTGGAATTCTTTAAATTAATTTTTTAATTTCAGAAGCTCTAACTGATTTCTTTTAAAAATGTTTTTGTTTTCCCTCATTTCCTAGATTGCCTTAGAAGTTTCTGTGTGTTATTTTACACCTTGTCCTGGATCCCACTGAGTTTCCTTGCAACCCATGCTTTGAAGAGCTAGTGTAATCCTTTGGTGATTTCAAAACGTTCAGATTTTTCATGATGTCAACATTTTGTGCTGGTTCCTTCTTATCTGAATATGCTAAAACTTCTAACTTTTGTGATCATTTTCATGTAGATAAAATTGTTTCCTTTATTTTCTTTCCCAGTTTTATTATTATTATTGTTGTTGTTGTTATTATTATTATTATTTTCTTCCCCTTTGTCCCTGTGTATGCTATTAGAGAATGTTCGCTAGAGTATTTTGGTTTTGCTTCTATAGCCCTATTCATTTCTGTCAGCGGGCTTTTTATTGGCCTGTGCAGTTTAACCTACAGGCCAGTAGGTGGCAATGATAGTTAAAATCCAGCTGCTGCCAATGTGGATGGGTATATATTTCATCCTTGTTTACTGGGAGGTCTCTGTTGCCACACTCAATAGGCTGATGCAATGCATTGCACAATCTGAGCTCTCTGCTAAACCCTGAGTGATGCAGGGTAGTAGGGGGCAAGATGGGTGTGGCTGGACCAGGCAAGCCTGCCTACAAGTCACCTAATGGCAGTCACAAAAAGCAGCACTGAAGGGTGTCTGGTAGGTGACCACCAAGCCCCTACAGGTGTGCCTAGGTGTGGATTTGGGACACCTCCTAAGGCCCAAGTTCACTGCATGGTGCAGGGAGGTCACTGAAACTCCTAATCCAGGAGAGTAGGTGCTACAAATCCCTGAGATCTTCCTGAGCATGAAGTGTAGGGAGCCCCAATCACCACAATCTACACAAGAAGGGTGGGGCAGCTCAGGCTGCTGATTCAGGTTAGGAAATGCTCCAACTGCCTGAGATCTGCCTGGTCATGGAGTGGACAGGACTCCACTATACCATGATCTATGCACAGGAAAGGTAGGATGGCTCAGGCTACTGATCCAGATAAGGATGTGCTCTGACTGTCTGAAGATCAGCCTGAGGGGAAGTGGGTAGGGTTCCTCTGCACCATGATCTATGCACAAGGAGCATGGGGTGACTCTGGCTGCTAACTCATGTGAGTGGGCACTCTGAATGCCTAAAGATATACCTGGGAGTAGACTGGAGAGGGGAGGGCCGTGCTGTGCCAAGATCTCAGTGGAGGAGACTGGGATACCCACCAATGTCACACACAGACCAATTCTAGGTCTCCAAGCTGCCTCTGGCTGCAAGTCTTATCACTGAGGAGAAACTATGGTTGCAACAACTCTCCTCCCACTCCAGACCTGCGACAGAGGAAAGTATAGTTCCAGTGTCACACTTGCCACTCAATTCTGGCTGCAGAGGTTGCCACCTGACTCCAGAGTGCAGCAATCTCTGGACTAAAATGCCTGCAGAGCCACACTGCCAGATCGCCAAAGAATAACTGACTTTGTATGAACCTGGATTAAAAATGGCAGCCTGCTCTCCATCCCAAGTCTGGGAAAATGCCTACAGTTTTTCCCAGTGTCATTCCCTCTTAGTGTCTCAAAGCCTCTTCCCAAGTTAGCTCTAAAGCTTGGGAGCAACAAAGTGCTTTCCCTTGGCCTTGGTTGCATGAATCCCCACTGGAAATATAAGTCACAGAGACAGACACTGCCCCTCCCTCGTCTGGGGATTTCACTCGCTTTTATCAGGCAAAGGCCATCACAGGGGCTGGTTACCCACCTTTTCCTTCTTGGCATTTGGGGTTAAACATATTTTTAAATTATTTTTTTCTATAATGTGCATGTTTCCCACACCCTCTTACATTGGCTCTACTTGTTCTTTGACAAGTTTATCTCCCACAGCATTAAATTTTTAGCTTTCTAAAAAGTCAATTCTGACTTCCACTATTTTCTGCACAGTTTCCCTGACAATTCATTCATTTTTTTGTTAGCCACATGGTGATTGTTTCAATACTTTTAATTCCAGATTTTCTATGCTCATAATCCATGTATAAATGCTGAGTTTAAGAAGTTCATAGGATGACAGTAGATCCCTTTCTGATGTTATCATCTTCTTCCAAAGCTGAAACAATTTCTGTACTCTCAAATCTCAGTGAATGGTAAAAACGTTAATATAATTGTTGGTTCATTTCGCAAAGAGTACATATAATCTCCTACTAGGTACTGTTTATCCTATTTCTATGTATGTCTCTTATATATCTACTTTCAGGCAATGTATTAAACCACCATTATATTCCTCCTGAATTAGAAAAGCTTCCAAAATTTCTTTTTGCTTACGTAAATCCCTTCACTATGTCATTGCCAGGATAATTATTCTGAAAGTAAAACACACTCATTTGTCTCTTCTACTTAACAAGTCAGTAGTTTTTCTTTCTTATTTTTTTATCTTTTAAGTTCAAGACCACGAGTGCAGGTTTGTTACACAGGTAAACTTGTCTCGTGGGGATTGGTTGTAGAGATTATTTTATCACCCAGGTATTAAACTTAGCAACTGTTAGTTATTTTTCCTGATCTTCTCCCTCCTTCCACTCTCCACCCTCTGATAGGACCCAGTGTACGTTGTTCCGGTATATGTTTCCATGTGTTTTTATTGTTTAGCTCCTACTTATAAGTGAAGACATATGGTATTTGGTTTTCTATTCCAGTGTTAGCTTGCTGAGGATAATGGCCTCCAGTTCCATCCGTGTCCCTGTAAAAGACATGTCCTTTTTATGGCTATATAGTAATCCATGGTGTGTCTGTATCACATTCTCATTATCCAGTCTATTATTGATGGACACTTAGTTGATTCCATGTCTTAACTATTGTGAATAGTGCTGCAATGAACATATGCGTGCATGTTTTTTAATAACAGAATGATTTATATTCCTTTGGGTATATACCCAGTAATGTAATTGCTGGTTTGAATGATAATTCCGTCTTTAAGTTTTTGAGGAATGGCCACTCTGTCTTTCACAATGGTTGAACTAATTTACAGTCCCACCAACAGTGTATAGGTGCTTCTTTTTCTCCACAATCTTACCAGCGTCTGTTACTTTTTGACTTTAAAAATAGCCGTTCTTACAGGTGTAAGATGGTATCTCATTGTGGTTTTGTTTTACATTTCTCTAATGAACACTGATATTGAGCTTTGTTCCATGTGATTGTTGGCCATAGGTATGTCTTCTTTCAAAAAGTGTCGGTTCAAGTCCTTGGCCCACTTTTTAGTAAGTGTGTGTGTGTGTGTGTGTGTGTGTGTGTGTGTGAATTTGTTTATGTTCCTAATAGATGCTGGATATTAGGCCTTTCTTGGATGTATAGTTTTCGAAAATATTCTCCCATTCTGTAGGCTGTCTATTTACTCTGTTGGTAGTTTATTTTGCTATGCATTCTTAAGTTTAGTTGGATACCTTTTGTACATTTTTGCTTCTGTTGCAATTGCTTTTGGCCTCTTCATCATGAAATCTTTGCCAGTGCCTTTGTCCTGAATGGTATTGCATAGGTTGTCTTCCAAGGTTTTTATAGTTTTGAGTTTTACATTTAAATATATAATTCATCCTGAGTTGATTTTCATATATGGTATAAGGAAGGGGTCCAGTTTCAATCATCAGCACACATGATTGAACAGGGAATCCTTCTTCCATTGCTTGTTTTTGTCAGGTTTGTTGAAGATCAGATAGTTGTATGTGTGCAGTTTTATTTCTGAGTTCTGTATTTTATTACATCAGTTTGTGTATTTGTTTTTGTACCAGTACCATGCTGTTTTGGTTACTGTAGCCCTGTAGTATAGTTTGAAGTTGAGTAGCATGATGCCTTCAGCTTTGTTATTTTTTATGCATGAAGGCATGCTTAGGGTTGCCTTGGCTACTAGGGCTCTTTTATGTTTCCATAAAAATTTTAAATAGTTATTTCTAGTTCTGGGAAGAGTGTCAATGATAATTTAATTGGAATAGCATTGAATCTACAAATTGCTTTGGACAATATGGCCGTTTTCATGATATTGATTCTTCCTATTCATGAGCGTGGAATGCTGTTTAATGTGCCTATGTCATCTCTCACTTCTTTCAACAGTGATTTGTGGTTCCCCTTGTAGAGATTTTTCCCTTCTCTAGTTGGCTATATTCTAAGTATTTTATTATTTTTGTGGCAATTGTGACTGGGAGTTCATTCCTGATTTTTCTCTCAGCTTGACTGTTGTTGGTGTATAGGAATGCTAGTGATTTTTATGCATTGATTTTTGTATCCTGAGACTTTACTGAAATTGTTTATCGTTTTAACAATTTTGGGGGCTGGGACTATGGGGTTTTCTAGATATGGAATCATGTCATCTGCAAACAGGAATAGTTTGACTCTCCCTCTTCCTCCTTGTATGCTTATTTCTCTTATCTGACTGCCCTGACCAGGACTTCTAATAATGTGTTGAACAGGAGTGGTGAAAGAGAGCATCCTTGTCTTATACCAGTTTTCAAGGGGAGTGCTTCAGCTTTTTCCTATTCAGTATGATGTTGGCTATGGGTTTGTCATACAACATGGCTCTTGTTATTTTGAGGTATTTTCTTTCAATATCTAATTTATTAAGAGTTTTTAACATGAATGGATATTGAATAGGATTTTAAAGCCAATTGTGAGAAGGTCCCTTTAATAGCATCCTCGCTCAAAAACTGACTGACATGGTTTGCTTCTTCTAACCAACTCCTCTCCACGATCCAACCAACAACACTATTGCCTTCACTCTTAATTTTTCTCTCCTGTTCTCTTTGAATATGTTGTTATCCTTGGTATGTCCCTAAATTATTGGAACTCTGCCTATTCCAATTAGCCCACATAAATTATTACAAATTTTGGAGCAAAATAGAAATTGACTAAATAATTAAATTGGGATTAATAAATTAAAAACATATTTAATTAAAAATATATTTTATTATGCTGATGAAATTTTTTGAATAAGGGATTTTAAAAATTTGAAGTACTCATTAGTAACCTAAAATTATCAATAACATACCAAAAATTTTAAATAATATTCAAATACAACCTGATGTTCTTCATTAATAGTTTATCTGAGTCATATATGAGAATATGGTTCTCATAGTTGAATAAGATATATAAAACTTTATAAAAATTATTGTTTACAAAATGTAAAAGTTTGTCTTCTATGGTCTTTTATCCAACTATGCTTCTTCCCAGTAGTTCATAACTTGCTTACATAACAGAAGTAGCTTGTCCAGAATGTGTTCGTTATAATGTACGCAAGTTTTCACGAGTGATGATAGAGTTCTTGTGGACTGTTTTTAAGTGCCATTGAGGAGAAAATGAATGATTCTTGTTTCCTGAGTAAATAATGTAATATAAGTTTAAAGTAAAATTAAAATAAATATTTTATAATAAAAATATATTCGATAATATAATTTTTCTACACTAATTTTAAAGAAAATAGTACTTGGACTAAGCAAAACTATAAATATATAAATGTCACCATTTGAAAGAGCCAAAATGTACTGGTTAGATGCTATTTCTTGTAACTCAAAGAAAAATGAATTTCAAAAAGCTAGTACATAATTACACTTTTAACCTCTTTATATTCAGCAGAAAACAGTATTGCTTAACCGTCAATAGGGCATTTAGTATTTGGGAAACTTTATAAAATTATATATGAAATAAAAATGTTTTGAATATAAGTCCAAAAAGTATATTTAGAAAGTAAATTTTCTTGTATCAAAGTAAGTGTTTGGAAAATATCAAATCCCAGATAAATAAAAATATGGTATTGTGCAACTTTTGAATAAGCTGCCATTTAGTAACAATGTGAAGTAAGCAGGATTTTTTGGATAAGCATTCTCTTCCCTCACCCAACTTCTATTTTATTATTCAGAAACCAAGGTGATTTATACAATTTTATTTGAATTAATTGTGTAATTGTTGAAATCCTTTTATCTATTTTAGCTTTTCTATTGATTCCTATTAAGAAACTATTGCATGTAGTTTCAATTGATACAAAAAGTGTGTGTAGATTGCCCTTCCCAAATTCTGTTGTTATTTGGAAAAATGTGTTTATCAGCAGGAAATCAGTTGTCAGCCTGCATAAGTCATAAGCTAATGTTAATTGATCCTGCTTTTTGTTATCTAAACTGTGCAATTTTTTCCTATGCTGGAGAAATAGACAAGATTACATCTAAAACACTCACTTTACAAATATACAAATATAATCTCCAAATTATAATATAAATCAATTTCTTAATATATCCAGTGAAAGGCTAGGCTTAAATGCCAAATAAACATTTTGTTGTTGTTGTTTATAGATGCCTTTGTACTAAGTTGAATGAGATTCAGAAAGCCTATATGATGATAATATAATTAAACTTTAATATTATTCCTTTCTTATTAAAAAGCCCTCTAAAATGGATATATTAACTCAAGCTTTATTGTAAATGAAAAAAATCTATAAAAACATTTCACTTCTGGTGAACCTTCTTTCCTACAATAAACCTATTTTGGTTTTTATTTTTCTATAGTTTTTTATAGCTCTGTTATTGGTAGATCAAATGTTCATAGCACTTATATTACCTATAAATATACTATTTTGAGTACAAGTAAAATAAGTTTTAGGTAGTTAGTTGTTTGTTCACATTTCATGACTTTGATTTCTCTTTAAAGAGAGAGAGAGCTGTCTTTGGAGCTAGTGCTTTTCAGAGCTGGAGCAAGTTAAACTGCCAGCGACCAGGAAGTTTATAGAACACCTGTCTATTATGCTGACAGGTCTTCTCTAGCACAAATAGCATTTCTCTTTAGGGGAGTCTAAAATTTACAATCCTGTTATGAGGTAGAATATGAAGGTGTTCCCATATGCCTTTTCTTTATATCTCAGTCATACATCATTTCATCATTATTTCTTTGCTGAGCCATCCCAAATATTAACAGCATGGGTAACACAAGAAAAGATTCAGCAGTTAAAGTAGTTAAATGGCTCAAAAATTTTAATTCAATAAAGTGAATTATTTCAAAAGAAAATTTAAACCTTTTACAAATAAGCTGCAATCAAGCTCTTCACTGTTGCTTATACATGTTAATTCGGTGAAACAAAACCCCAAATATATCTTCAACTATAAGAACCCTCTGGTCTATATTTATTAGCTTGATGAATATGAACCTTCTCTTTTCAATCAAACATCCAATAGTAATTCCCCATCATATTATGGACATACAATAGGTGTTGTTGTTGTTGTTGTTGTTGTTGTTGTTGTTGAGATGGAGTCTCGCTCTGTCGCCCAGACTGGAGTGCAGTGGTGCGATCTCTCGGCTCACTGCAAGCTCCATCTCCCGGGTTCACGCCATTCTCCTGCCTCAGCCTCCCGAGTAGCTGGGACTACAGGAGCCCGACACCACACCTGGCTAAATATTTTTTGTATTTTTAGTAGAGATGGGGTTTCACCGTGTTAGCCAGGATGGTCTCGATCTCCTGACCTCGTGATCCGCCCGCCTCGGCCTCCCAAAGTGCTGGGATTACAGGCGTGAGTCACCGCGCCCGGCCTGTAATAGTATTTTTAAAGAACTTATTTTATCTCTTTTTAAAAAAATCCATTTTATTTTATAGTGATCTTGAAAAGTCTGAGTAAAAAATATTAGCCTTTACAAAATAGGTAGTCAAAATAAAGTATTTTTTCTTTCAGTTTTCTGTTGCTATACCTCCTGGGCAAATGTTTAGCTTCTTGTCATATATAAATATATATTATTTTCACCTATTGCTTATACACACAGCCCACCCCCACAATCACACACACAGCATGTGACTCATTGAAGCAATGGGCCATGCTGGGGAACACTTGATACAGAAATATTAAAGTCATGACATGTAGTTCATCCCGTTACAAATGTGTAGTATAAACAGGTGGGTTTACTTTTTTTATAACCCCAACCTGTAATCTATATGCAAATGAGGTTAATGTTTTTTATCTTACTTAACCCTTCTTAGCTATGATAAAGATATTAAACAGTGGTAAGAGAGTACACGTATAGGGAAAGCAAATAGATTAAAAGTACAAGATGTAGAACATACAGCTAATATCACTTAAAAATAATTTTGGATGACTCAAATCAAACACTGTTTTCAGCTTAAAATAGCTATGTGTAGTAAGAACCTGATACTCTATCTTGATGTATTATGAAGTACTAATTTTTTCCCAAATCAGTGTCACCTGACCATGATGTCCTTAACTTTCCTTCATCTTGACTAAATTTTAGGCAAGATTCTTCCCGACTCGAGGCCTCTGACCTCACCTTTTCTTAGAGCATTTATTTCAAAAACTTGTATTGATAAATTAGGTCCATGCCCCTTTGAAATAACAGATCTTTTTTTTTTTTTTTTTTTTTTTTTTTTTTTTGAGACAGAGTCTCGCTCTGTCGCCCAGGCTGGAGTGCAGTGGCCGGATCTCAGCTCCCTGCAAGCTCCGCCTCCCGGATTCCCGCCATTCTCCTGCCTCAGCCTCCGGCGTAGCTGGGACTACAGGCGCCCGCCACCTCACCCGGCTAGTTTTTTATATTTTTTAGTAGAGACGGGGTTTCACCGGGTTAGCCAGGATGGTCTCGATCTCCTGACCTTGTGATCCGCCCGTCTCGGCCTCCCAAAGCGCTGGGATTACAGGCTTGAGCCACCGCGCCCGGCGAAATACAGATCTTTAAAAAACATTTCTGCCAGTCCTTACAACCCAGGAACATCTTTCTAAGAATTTGGGAGCCATCTCTTTGACATATAATCATCAAAGAATATAGGGTCCTATATCTCATTTTCTGTGGATCTCCAGGAGCCTAACTTTACTGGTGCCTTGCTACCTGTAACACTACCTGGTATCATGAAGATGAGAGAATCTTGAGTAAACACAGATGGCCTATGATATTCTCATTCCAATTGCTAAAAACTCTCTAGCTCTTTGTTTCAGTAGAGTTGAGTGCAGACTTGAGATCTTACTTCTAGTCCCTCTTACAAAAGCCTTTAATAACTAAAATTCATATTCATTACCCAGTCTAATGAATGTACAAACCTATAGTAGTCATTTTAGTGCCTAGCAATTTTGAGCTATAGTGAATATAGTGAATCGTATTTACAACACTAGTTAGAAGTTTTGAGTATTTTTCGTTACATTAATATTAAATTTGTTATTTATACTATAAAATCATTTTTTTAAAAAGATTATGTCAATTTCTTTTGTTAGCCTTATATTTAAATGTAGGTTTCTGGTTCACAGCACATATGAATTATAAATGAATTCATTAATTAAGGTCTTTGTCGTGTAATTTTTTGTAATCGCTATTGCCTTAGATTGTTTTTCAGCCTTTTATTAAATGTAATATGCTTACATTCTACTTTCATATTAAATCTGAAAGGGTCTTAATGATTATCCAATCATAGTTCTTGTTTTGCAGATGAAGAAAACTGAATCCTGTAAGAGTTAGAATACATATTCAGTGCTATACATAGTAACTCATACGCAGAGCTTGGCCTACAGCTATAATATATTTTTTTCAATTCCTAGGCCAATAGAAATAATTCAGTAATATCAAATATTCAATGATTAATGAATTTATATGGCTAGTACTTAGTGCATAAAGTCACCAGGATATTTGTTCAAAGACATACATATATTTAATTTACTCTCTTTAAATCTATATTGTTATACTTACTGCTATTGCTAAAAGGATTGGTCATGTCAAAAAAGTCCTTAACTAGACATGAACTCATTTGTAAAATTGTTGATTGATCGCACTAAATTCTTAGGCCACCTGCCATTTTTGTTTTAATGTCCAGGTCGTGATGAAAATGTACGCCTTGTTTAAAGCCTTTTAAGGGGTCTTTAGCCCTATTCATTCAAGGGCCTGCTATGTAATAATGGTCAATGTAAAAAAACAATTCACATTGCAGCCTTAAGTTATATTGCCCAAAATAGAATATTAAGTGTCCCTTATAATGTGCTCCTATGGGCCTTCAAATCTCACCCCATTCACTGCTATTTACTTTAAGAAAGTGAAGAGTTTGTAGTGAGTGAGACGTTCATCCCACTCTAAGACTGAGCAAGCATTAAGGATGAATGGAAATGAGAGTTTGCTTTTAAATTAAACATAATCAGTGACATGCCACTTAATTTTCTGGAACTGACTGGTTCTCATTCTGTAATGTCATACTACCAGAAAATGATCTATAATTTAAAATTATGAATGTTGGATACTAAGAGTCATTTATTATGTCTTTTATGAAAGTTGTATCTGTTAAAGTTTATTATCTAAATGACAGTGGTACTGAGTATTGGTTGGAGGAAAGGCAAATAAAAATATTTTGAACTTTCAATTTTTTGAGAGGACATTGAGAGTAGTCATATGTAATATTTTAAAGTACCCAGTATGCATAGAAATAGCAAAAGTTAATTATTTTCAATTTTAAAATATGTCATTAAATTTACACTATAACATTATAAATAAAGTATCTGTTTTATAATAAGCACCATTTTAACAGAATCGAACAACATTTACAACAGAACAATAGTTGAGACCATGCCTATGATTTCAGTGTCACTAGCATTTCCTTTAATTTGTCCCAGCATGTCTTTTTCACACCTAATATAATTTGTCTACTTCCCTAGTGATGAAACCAAGTGAAAGAATGAATACATCGATATATTTGTGTCACAGGATCCTTGGGGTGTCACTTCACCAACCGGAAAGCCCTGTGGTCCACAGCACCTTCTGCCTGAGTATTGCTTGTGCCCACTGGGCTCGTTCCACCCATTCAGCATGACAGGCTGTGCTCAGCTCACGCTATCAGCCCGGATTCCACACCTGCCAAGGGCCAGTTAGGTGTGGGGTGGTGAGGGGTGTGTGAGCAAGTGAGTGCAGGATCTGGTCAGTGTGCACAGCCAAGCATGTTGCCTACTACTGTGGGGTGGGCAGCTCTAAGCGCTGGCATAGGTGACGGCTCCATGGGAGGCTGCACTGGACCAGATGTATTGCACATGGCTTCTGCTGCAGGCACACATGTGGAGGGAAATGCAGTGGTTCCCAGAAGCTTGGAGATACCAGGAACTGCAGAGACCCAAAAAGGGTGTCACATCCCTAGCTTGGGGAGCCCCTAGGTGTTGGCTCCTCAAAGGGCTGTAGCACTTTTCTCCTTCTCGTTGCCTACAACAGAGCTAGTAGCGGTAGTTGGTGGGGGAGTGTTTCAGCCTTGTTTGTGTTACTGCTTTTTCAGTCCTGCCATTTGTTGGGTCCCGAGTTTTTGTCCGGTGTGCAGGAAGAATTAGGTATGCAGACAACTGGAGGGTGAGCAAGGCAGAGAAGAGCTTCATTGAGTGACAGAACAGCTCTCAGGAGATCTGCAGTGGGTAACTCCTTTCCGCAGATAGTGAGTGTCCAGCTGTCAGTGGAGAGATCTTCAGCGGGTAGCTCCTTTCTGAAGGCAAGTTGTCTCAAAGAGTGTCCAGCTCACAGCAGGAAGGAGACCTGCAGTTGGTAGCTCCTTTCTACAAACAGGTCGTCTGGAAATCTGTTTGAGCCTGGCTGAGTGGCCGGTGGCAGGGGTGTTAATGGGCTCAGAAGGGAGGAAGTGTGTGCTGATTGGTCCATGGGCAGCCATGGGTGGACCTAGATAAAGAACCGTAAGTTCTCACTCCTGGCTGCAGGAACCCCTTGGAACTGTCAGTCAAGCCCCCATGCTTCAGGACATCCTTCACTGGAAGGTAGGACTCACTGGAGAACCATGTCTTTTCACCCAGTAGACTGTCTGACTCCTGCCAATCATGTCATCCGTGGCACATTCCTGCTGAAAGGCACCGCAGGCACACCATGAACCACCCTCAGCACCTTCTCAGCCTCCCTCCCATGCTTGTCAGTGCCCAAAATCTGGAAGATACCAAGGTGGCAGGGTCCTGGTGTGTCAGCGCCACCCTGCGCACCTCACATCCAGCTGGGTTGTGACAGCAGTCTGCCTCAGCCTCAACTTTACTGTGAATTTCCAGCAGGTGCTGGAAGCAGGGAGAGACCAGGCATCAGGGGCAGGCACTGCTGATCCTGCTGGGGCAGAGAGACTTTCTGACCCCCCAGGAGTGCAGGGATGACCGGGTTCACAGCCCCAGCTGGGCAGCTGCAGCTGCAACCGGGAGGGCAGGGCTCCTACCTCACCAACTCAGAAGGGACCAGGGCTCCCACTTGTTCGTGTCTCCCGCTGGCTCCAGAGAGTGCTCAGCTCTGGCCACATCTCGCACGCTGCAGCTGGAGTCCTTGCAGCAGCTGCTCCAGATGGGCCACTGCTGCCGTCAGTTGTATTGATCTAATAATTCAGGCAAGATATTTTCAGCAGGAAGAATTTGGTAACTAATTTCTTGTCACTACTGTTAGGATAAAACATGAAGAATCTGGATGAAAAAGGTTTTTCAAAGAGTTGGAGAAATAAAAAAATCTGCAAAGATTTTGAAAGGAGTCAAAAATTAGTCATCAGAGTCTTAATCATAGTGATGATGCTTTCCTAATTATTCTTACTACTCACTGTCCCATTTCCCCATTAAGATAATTTTACATTTCATCTATAAATCCTTTTATATTCAATTATTGTTCTGAATTTTCCTTTTGACACAAACTTTCTGCTAATTGGATATATTAGGGTTGACAAGAGATACTCAGAGGCAGTCACTTTTCCTTAGTTTTTTTTTTAATAGCAATTTTGTATACTGTTCCATTTACTAACCCAGAAGGTTGTTTTTACTTGGAGGTAAATAGAATGACAAAACAGAAAAAACTGACCCCAAAGAAGTATTAAAATTTTTTCATTCCCCTGAGAATATTTTATAGGTCATCTCTTATTTTTGAAATAAACTTAAAATCTTTGGATCCATGGGTAATCCTAGGCTTTCAGTAAAGATGGGAATTGACCCCTGCTTTTAACACATAGTCCATTTTACAATTCTCCCTGGGTCCAGATCTGTAGCTTCACCCAGTTCTGAAGCTGTATAAGTAGGTTAGAGATGATTTTAATTTCTTTTCTTTTTTTATTTTATTTTATTTTATTTTATTTTTTTGGTCACTTGAAGGTATTCTTCTGAATATAAGTGAAATCTCTCTGAGGGGTTCAAAGTATTGTTAAAATATACAAGTTTCTTTAATTTCATGCCTCTCTCAGGGTGTATCTTTGTTGGAATGAGAACTAAAAAAGCTTTGTTAACTCCCAACAAAAAAGTCACTTAAAAAAATGATTGCAACATCAGGAAATTGAACACATTAAACAGAAGTTTTAGATACCATCAGAACAAAAGTGCACTGGACAAACTTTAACAGGCAAGCAAGAGATTTTTCAAGGCTTCTGTGATAGGGAAGATAGGCCATAGCTGAGTCTGAACTCAATCTATTGAAATAAAGGACTGGAGAAGGTTTAAGTGCTGGGCTGAGTTACCTGAAGAATACTGGAGGACTTCAGAGAGGAAGCTGATCCTTGGCGTGTGTGGAGCACCTTGAGTTATTCCTGACTTTGGAAATGTTTTTCTCTGATTCAGTTATCTATGTTTTCTCATTGGAGTTAGGCGTCTACCTTCTCATAACAACTGAGAGATACTGGCACTATTTTCCTTCTGATCACATTTAGATGAGATGGTCTCTAGGGTCTTGAGAAAGATATTTATTGGTTGTAAAACTGGCAAGAAACTTTTTAAAAATTTACATCTTAAAGGGATAGAGAAAAAATTACAAATAATCTAAAATAAATGCTTTAAGAAAAAAAAAAAGTATGGGCCAGGAGAAGGAAGAAGCCTGTCTAAAGTTTAGTAAAGCTGAGGCAGACATTAAGGCCTTCTGAGTCAGTACATTTAAGTTCCATAAGGGAGAAAGACCCATTGGAATATTTGAAGATATGGACTATTCCTTTAGAGATAAAAATCAAGAAAGATAATTTGTCTCTTCATGAACTATACTTTTTTACAACTATTATCAACAAAATCTTAAACTGGCTCAGTTCACTTGTAAGATTCCTCTGCTGTAATCAAATTCTATGGCTTTATTAAGGACACGTATTAGCTTTTCACATTAGAATAGAGACTGGAGACACTTGCTAGTCAAAATGCAGCTGCTGGTTATAAAAGCTCAAAGGACAGTTTATTTCAACGAAAGGTAAGATAACTAGGAGCTATCAAATCAAGCAAAATAACTTACTTTTCTGTTATTCCTCTGTACACATGATTACACATAAGAAGCCACCTTACATTTATTTTTAAACTAAATGAACATTAAGCAGCTAGATATATTTAAAATTTGTAAAAACAGTTCACCAGCAAAGGACTGGTAAATGTTTCTCCTTAGTAAAAATGAGAGTCAGAGAGCACTTTCCTTCAAAAGTCTTATACATCTTCAAGCAAGTTTATCTTTTTTTTTTTAAAAAAAAGGCAAATTTCCTTTTATTTTTTGTCTAACTGATGAGTCTACTGCCCCATTGGTTACATTATGGTCCTCATATGGACATAGTTTTAGAGATGGTTTGGACATAGTGAAGGAAACCAAGTTATTTCACCCCAAAACATACCTCTTTGACAAATTTCAAGATGGTTATTCAGAAAAGCTGGAGATGTTAGAATATCTAAAAAACCTTCTTTTGTGGAGGAGATTTGCATTTGTAGAGAAAATTTGCCTTGATGCAGCTCAGCTTTCTCTGAGGGCCTTTCCTTGTTCTGGTCTAGAAAAGATAAACTGAGAAACTGACACCTTGAAGTTCTCAAAGAATCACTTACCGTCCGTTCTCTCTGTGGGCTGCTGCTTGTGAGGTTTCATCTGTATAACAAGACCGCCTTTGCTCCCCAGGCCTCCTCTTCTCTCCTTCTCCTAACGTGCCTTTGCCACTATAACCTAATTTACTACAGTAACGTATTTTTGTCCATTCTCCAAGCCCCCATTAATTCTGTAACCTGAAGATACTATAAAATCATCAACTCCTACAATCATTTCTTTTAAATCTTTGTTAAGACTCTCATGCACATTAATAAATTTGTATGCCACTTCTCCTATTAATCTTTCTTTCATCAGTTTATTTTCAGCAAACCTTCCGAAGTCCAAGGGAATGTTTTTCCTTCGCCCTTACAGAAGGATAGAAGGTATACCTAATTGTTGCATTGATGTCACTATGCCAATGGTTATCTTACCGGTTTGCATCAGGGCCCTCCTGGCAGAGAAAATTGTCGGTAATCTTTGCTATGATTATAAGAATAGGCATTCTTTGCTGTGGATTGCACACTTGCTGTACAATATGCATGAGTTGCAAGACTGCTTTTCTCAGAGACTCGTAGATTCTCATGCAATGATTCAACACATTACTTCTATGGGTCCAAGACCTCGTGATTATTTCTAACTCCAGGTAAATAAATCGCATTATTTAGCTCCCTAATGAGGCTGTCTGTCAGCAGGAAGCAGTCTGCATGAAGTCTGTGCCCCCATATCCCATAGATATGGAATGGACATTGACAGAGGGGAGTCTGGAATCAGTAGAGCCAGTCAGCTAGCCTGCTTTTTTAAAAAAGTAACACATCCCTTGCTTTGCTTCTTGTTACACATATATCTAACTACCTGTTTCCTCAGAAATTCCAAAGGCTCACCTTTAAACTATCCAAGCATGAAGTAAAGATGGTGACTACAATTTTCTCTTGTTTGAGAAGAAGTCAGTGCATGGTTAATCCACAACCTGACCCCACCTGAATGATGCTGCGTAGACCTCCAGATGGTCCACTACTCAAGATAACCACTGGAAAATGACAAGCAGACCTGCACCCTGCACACTACTCCTGCACGTCACTTCCATGCCACCTTCTCCCTTCGATTCCTATAGCCAGCCTGAAAGTTTGAGATTTTGTTTTGTTTTGTTTTGTTTTCTGAGACTTGAGTCTTCCAGCTGCTGATCCTTGGAAAAACCTACTTTCTTTCCACCAACCCTCGTTTCTCATGCCTGGCTTTTCGAGCAGCTGGCAGCCAAACCTGAGTTTGGCTACAACTCTAGCATTTTAGAGAAAATCTTGAGTGAAGTAATTTTTTAAGAACCAGAAAGCTAAAAATGATTCAACTGAATAGGGTTAAACAGAGGAGAATTCAAGTGAAACAATAAAAGAGCAAGATAAATACCAAATTCTCAGGAGATTTGGTGTTTTCCTCGTGTTTGTCTAGAATTCTAAATCTGAGTCAACAAAAACACAAGAACATTTCAAATGAAGCATCTCGGAGAATATGATGAACTTCCTTTAAAAATTCCAGATTTGGGAGATAATATAGACATATAAATTATGGTCTAATTTATAAAAGTTGTTATTCAAGTTTTTTTTTTTAAATTTAGCCAACTGAGAATATTTTAATTTTATAGTACTACAAAACAGATTTATTATTATTATTAAAGCAAACTTATTTGGCAGAGTATTGTTCAATTGAATTTTTTTTCTTTATAACTTAGTGAGAAAAAAATGTTACTCAGTAGCCCTATATCTCTCTGGATTTGAAAATAGAAATCACTCTTCTGAATCATGTTTAAAATTACCAAAACATTATTGTGATTTAGAAGAGGTTACTTGAAAAGAAAGTACTTCTTCAAGTAGTTCAAATAACTAGCGTCAAAAATGTAATCATTAAGTAAGATATTTAGGCAATGAGACTATTTTAATCAATCTAAATTGAAAAGTTCAAAGGATCCTTTACTTGATAAAGAGCACTGAGCAGACTTTCTGAATATCCACAAATGATCACGCAGAAAAGGGCAAAGATTTAGATGTAAGAAAATGCATCTTGGCAGGTACAGTGGCTATGCCTATAATTCTAGCACTTTAGGAGGCTGAGATGGGTGGATCACTGGAGCCCAGGAGTGCAAGACCAGCATGGGCAACATGGTAAAACCCTGTCTCTGTAAAACATGCAAAAATTAGCTGTACATGGTGGCACACACCTGTAGTCCAGCTACTGGGGAGGCTGAGGTGGGAAGATCTTTTGATCCCGGGGAGGTCAAGGTTGTCATGAGCTGCGATCTTTCTACTGCACTCCAGCCTGGATGACAGAGTGAGAACCCATCTCAACAAAAAGAAAAGAAAGGACATTTTACTACTTAAATTTATGAACAAATGAAATGGGACATGAAAAGAACTTTTTATTTTTATTTTTTTGCTATAATTAGCTGATTCAAAAGAGTATGCTGCAGTTTATTTGGGTATACTTTTCAGTATGTACAGAAAGAATCCATCTTTTTCTATATGCCTAAATCCTGCCTGGATGGAAAAAACTTCAGAGCTCCTTAATATGAATAAAGAGTTCTAATTTTATTTGTACTTAGAAGTCCAGAATTTCCAAGTAATTTTCCTAAACTCATATAAGATTACCAAATACAGTCTCCCACCAATAGATCTAGTCATCACTGTATACAGTGTATCAGAAAATTCACTTGGCTTGGTATCAAAAGACTGGGACCAAATCTCTGATTTATACCTTGTTACTATGTAATTAAATAATTCAAACTTACAATTGTTGGAACTTTAAATTATTCTGAGCCTTGAAATAAATGTGGCTATCTGTCACATGGCATACTGCTACAGCTCCTGCCTTTTTTTTTTTTTTTTTTCTGTAAATAATTAGGAATACCAAGCAGGACCAGATATAAGCCACATCCTCCCTATCATATTCCTCCTTATGGAATAATAAAGTAATAATCTTTGGAATGTAGCAATCTGTAACCAATCAAATCACTGTAACATATGCATTGGTCTGAGTATGAAAAATGTTGTAATCCTGCTAAAACTTCTTTGTTTCTGCGTACCTAAGTGAAACCTTAACTTTTCTCCTTCGGAATGCTGACCTTATTTATTTAGAGTTGTTTCCCAGGTGGCTATCCTTAAGTTTTGTGCTCAAATAAATGCTATACTAAATCATATTTTCTGCATGTCATTTAAAGTGGACATTTTGACAACCATGAAAATACTGAAAATGGACCTCCAGTGATCTTCATCACTTTGCAGACAATAGATGCTCTGGTACCAGCATGAATGGCTTTGTTCATCTGAGCTTGCTAGAGTCAATGCGGATCTCTGGTAAGACCCCTCAGGTTCAAATCTCCTGCTTTGGTTGATATACAGATTTTATTCAAGCAGTACACATCTCAAACTCAATGAGATTGGAATTTAAGCTGTACTGCAAGGTAGGAATTACATTTGTTATTCTCTAGAGATTTTGATAAGTGTGGATTTGTGATTTTTGCTTTTCTATAAGGTTAAGGTTTTGTTTAAAATTACTCCTTAGAGTTTTCAGTCTTTTCTCTCATCTGAAAGCTTGGTCAGGGGAAAAAACAATTTCTCTTTGAAAAAAGGAAGTAAATCTTTGTTGCTTAAGTGAAAAATCTGCAGTCTTTAAAGCTAGACAGATTCTGAAGCTTGGTTCAATTGACTAATCTAATGTTTCTTCCTAACTGAACAAATTTGCAAAAGCCTCTCTGTAAGTATTACATAAATCCAGAAGATAAGAGATACCATTTCTCCTGGTCAAAAGGCACCTCAGATAACTAAGATCTTATAGGTGTGTTAAAGTTTATCACTTGTGATATGAAACAGTCTCACAAGGAATATCTTAAGAAGAACTTACAAGTAACCTTACTTAACTTGGTGGGCACACATAAAGGTTGGTCACCTAGTGCCTTAGGCACCCAGTCTCTTGGCACCAACAAAACATGTTAAAAGGGAAGAATGGACTCAAGGGTGACACCTTGAGTAGCTATTTCCACAAGCAGTACACACAATCCAAAACACCTCCAATTAGTTCATTCTGATTATTCAAAAGGAAAGTCTAAATTATGACCAATCATACTTCTAAAACTGAGTCTTCCTCCTTAAGGAGATGTATACCACTAGAAACACCAACAAGATTCATGTTTAACACCATAGCCCCTCTACATGAAAATATTTTTTTAAATGATGTCACATAACTTATGATGGCCCCAAATTACAGTGGTCAAAATGGAGTATCTTTGAATTACCTAAAGAAGTTTATGTGCATGCTCAATCCAAAAAAAAAAAAAAAAAAAAAAAAAAAAAACTGGCTCTAAAATAAAATAAAATTCCTGGGAGAGCTATTTTAAGTAGTGTATAGAAACCTCTACAAGGGCTTCTGATAAAGTCATTTCTTTGCAAAAGGGAGACAAAACATTATCTAAAACAAAATCTGAATTGAAAAAGACTGCTGTGGCCGGGCGCGGTGGCTCAAGCCTGTAATCCCAGCACTTTGGGAGGCCGAGACCGGCGGATCACGAGGTCAGGAGATCGAGACCATCCTGGCTAACACGGTGAAACCCCGTCTCTACTAAAAAATATAAAAAAAAAAATTAGCCGGGCGAGGTGGCGGGCGCCTGTAGTCCCAGCTACTCGGGAGGCTGAGGCAGGAGAATGGCGTGAACCCGGTGGCGGAGCTTGCAGTGAGCTGAGATCCGGCCACTGCACTCTAGCCTGGGCGACAGAGCGAGACTCCGTCTCAAAAAAAAAAAAAAAGAAAAAGAAAAAGACTGCTGTAATTTCTCCTCCTTCTTAAGTTCTTTTTTCTCTTTTGTCAGAATGTTCTTGTCCAGACTTACCTTCTTTCTCCTCCTCATCTTCCTTTTTCTAATAATCCAGGTACATTTGGGTAAAATCCTGTGTCTGGTAGAGGAGAACCTGACTTGGTTTACCAACCATGATGAAAAGTAGAATTTAAAGACATAATTAAAAATTTCCCAGGTCCTCTTTAAAGCCCTATTGGATTTGCTAGAGAATTCACGTTAAATTCTCACCGGACTCACTGGTGTATATTTGGTTTACATGTTTGTGTCAGAACGTAAAACCAAATATTGGATAGCAAAGATAAATTGGAGATATCCTTTAGAAAGCTTCCACAAGCTTTTCTAAAGTGGATTGTGAAGAGGCTTGCAGTTCTGCCAAAGCTTTATAGAGGGTATCTCCTTAGTTTTCCTAAAAGTCATTGTTTGGAACAAATACAATAATGCCAACAAAATCTTAATGAGCCTGTCAAGACACACTGTGAAATGTTTGAAAAAACATCTAAACAATATTCAGACCTATAACCAGCAAAATAATACTATCCTTAACTTGAACTTTATAAGTAGACTACATAAAGAATTGGCAATTATAATCAAGAGACAATACCGTAGCTGGGTTACCCGTCAAACTCATGATGTAGTTAATTTTGCCAGTCAAATATTATAACCTACTCAAGGAGGAAAGGGAAAGGGAAAGGGAAACTAAACACATAGGAAAAGTAAACAAGATTATGCATTTACAACTAAAACAATTGTTCAATATGTAAGCCTTCAGCGACCTAGTATGCTCCAAAAGCAACCCAATCTATCAGTTTGCAGTTACTGCAAACCTGTATGAGATGATTGTATGAAGTTAAAATAGAAATAACATCTATAGGTCAAAAATGATTGTATGAAATTGAAATAAAAATAACATCTACAGGCCAAAGAAAAAATAAAAATAGGAATGTTCTGAGGAAATCAAAGGTATCTCCTCTTTTCACTAATACCTTAGCTGAAATTGAAATTAATTAAATAAGAAAGAAACACAAGACCATAATGACACTGAGCTAAACTGCTAGTGATATTATAAGTGTTCACTGGAAAGAACTGACTCAAGGATGCCACCTTGTTGAGTTATTTCCACAAGCGGAACATACAATCCAAACCACCTTTCACTAGTTTATTTTAATAATTCAAAAACAAGTCTAAATTATGGCTAATCATACTTCTGAAACTGAGTCTTCCTTTTTAAGGAGAGATTCTTTATGTAATCTATTTATAAAATTTGAGTTAAGGAGAGTATTATTTTGCTGGTTATAGGTCTGAATATTGCTTAGATGGTTTTTCAGCACTAGAAATACATTATTACAAGATCCCATTTCTTGGAATAAAATAATTAAAAATAATATAAGTGGTTTATATAACAAAATACTTCCATATTAGTACATAAATAAAAACCTACACTGTTCCAGTTAGGCCTCCTATATGGAGCACATGTTTTCCTCTTGGTTTCCTCAGCCTCCATTTATTATTTTTATTATTGCTATTATTTACTTTAAGTTCTGGGAACATGTGCAGAATGTGCAGGTCTGTTACATGTGCAGGTTCTGCACATGTACTGTTACATGCCATGGTGGTTTACTGCACCCATCAACTTGTCATCTACCTTAGGTATTTCTCCTAATGCTATCCCTCTCCCAGCCCCTCACCACCAACAAGTACCGGTGTGTGATGTTCCCCTCCCTGTGTCCATGTGTTCTCATTGTTTAACTCCCACTTATAAGTGAGAACATGCAATGTTTGGTTTTTTGTTCCTGTGTGACTTTACTGAGAATGATGGTTTTCAGCTTCATCCATGTCCCTGCAAAGGACATGAACTCATCCTTTCTTATGGCTGCATACTATTCTATGGTGTATATGTGCCATATTTTCTTTATCCAGTTTATCATTGATGGGCATTTGAGATGGTTCCAAGTTTTTACTATTGTGAACAGTGCTGCGATAAACATACGTGTGCATGTGTCTTTATAGTAGCATGATTTATAATCCTTTGGGTATATACCCAGTAATGGGATTGCTGGGTCAAGTAGTATTTCTGGTTCTAGATCCTTCAGGAATCACCACACTGTCTTCCACAATGGTTGAACTAATTTACTCTACCACAAACAGTATAAAAGCATATCTATTTCTCCACATCCTCTCCAGCATCCTTTCCAGATTGTCCCCATTTATTTCATAAAGACCTTCTAGTACTATACAAGAACCACACCCCTTTCCTCAAGAGGGGGAAATATGTTTAGAATTTGAAGATAAAATAGAATCATTAGATCCAAAATGTTTTTCTTTTTTATCCCTTTTTTTAAATATAGGTTCAGTACATATAAAATGTATTCAAAATATGTTCCTTTTAGTTTACAGATTGCAATTCATATTGTTATGGAGGAAATTAAATTGTTAAATAATTCATAATTATAGGAACTTTAAAAATAGTACCTGATCAATGGTGGTTAAATTTCTCCACTCATATTGAGGTAATATATTGGCTGACTCAATTAAAATTCAAGTAAATCTATCAAATCGTCTTCTGGACCTTAGATAATACCCTGTAATATCAGAGGCTTCAGAAGTAATAAGACCTAAAATTTTGGATCATACAGAAAGAAAGTTAACTATTAGTTATATAAGCCCATGTAACCAAATGGTAGAGAATGGAAATTTGTACAGGCTCTGAGAGCAATTAATAACATAGTCATTCCTCAACATTCAGTAGTACCAAACCCCACATGTTGTTGACTGCCATCCGAAATAATGATGTGTTTTTTATCATGATAGACCTATGCAGTAAAATCTTTAGCATTCCTGGGAATAAAGATAGTCAATTTCTCTTTGCCTTGGGAAAATAAGCAGTACACATGGACAGTTATGTCTCAGGCATGTGGTGAGAGCACAATTTGTTTTTCACAAATATTAAAAGGAGACCTTTCAAGTGTCAAGTTCCCTAATAAATCTACCTTGATGCACTATGTAGATGATGTGCTTCTCTTCTCAGTGGATAAGCAAGCACCCATAGATGATAAAATTCATTTATTATGATTAACTTGAAAGGTATGCAAGGTCTCAAAAGAGAAAACTTCAATTCTGTCAAAAGAAAGTAAGATATTTACATCACCTAACATCAAAGGAAGCCTTTGTTATCAATCTTGATGAAATAAAAGGAATATTGTACTTCCCTATACCCCAAACTAAGAAACAACTGAGAAGATTTGGGGATTTGGCAATACTGCTGAAACTTATCCTTAAAAAATGCAAATTTCTTTCTTTTTTTTTTTTTTTTTTTTTGTTTGAGACGGAGTCTCACTCTGTCGCCCAGGCTGGAGTGCAGTGGCCGGATCTCAGCTCACTGCAAGCTCCGCCTCCCGGGTTTACGCCATTCTCCTGCCTCAGCCTCCCGAGTAGCTGGGACTACAGGCGCCGCCACCTCGCCCGGCTATTTTTTGTATTTTTAGTAGAGACGGGGTTTCACCGTGTTAGCCAGGATGGTCTCGATCTCCTGGCCTTGTGATCCGCCCGTCTCGGCCTCCCAAAGTGCTGGGATTACAGGCTTGAGCCACCGCGCCCGGCCAAAAAATGCAAATTTCATATGCTCTTTTAAAACAACGTAAGCCAGGAACCTTGAAATGCACAGAGGAAAATCAGATACTTTAGAAATAATTAGAAAGAATCTTGTAGATGCCCCAGCCATTAGGACATCTGTGATGGTTAATACTGATTGTCAACTTGATTGAAGGATTCAGAGTATTGATCCTGGGTATGTCTGTGAGGGTGTTACCAAAGGAGACTAGCATTTGATTAAGTGGGCTGGAGAGGTAGACCCACCCTCAATCTGGGCGGGCACCATCTAATCAGCTGCCAACACAGCTGATTATAATAGAATGATCAGGCTAGAATATAAAAGCAGGCAGAAAAATGTGACTAGGCTACACTGGTTTAGCCTCCCAGCCTACATCTTCCTCTCATGCTGGATGCTTCCTGTCCTCAAACATTGGATTCCAAATTCCTCAGCTTTGGGACTTGGACTGGCTTCCTTGCCCCTCAGTTTGCAAGTGGCCTATTGTTAGACTTTGTAATTGTGTGAGTTGATACTACTTAATAAACTCCAATTTTATATATACATACCTCTTGTTAGTTCTCTCCCTCTAAAGAATCCTGACTAATACAGGTTTGGGTACCAGGAGTAGTTCTGGAGTAAAAAAAATATTAAAGATAAAGTTCTTTTGTTGGTCTTGGGGTTTCTGGAGTTGGCTGCTTAATATGATTAGGCCCAAAAATGGTAAGGCCTCTACTTCTCATAGTAAGGAGAACACTGATAGTCCTTAAAATAAACTGTTTAAAGAGTTATGCAAAATGAGTGCATATGACACTCCTGATTCACCGCTCATAAGAGGCAAAGACTTTAGTGACTCTATACGTAATACCTTTGACTACATGTGGAGAACCAAAGAAAATAATGAAGGTAGTTGGTTGCTCCTAAGTTCAGTGGACAAAGTTATGAAAAAAAATGATGAAATCAAGGTCTTTAACTCCTCCTGGCTTCAGAAGCAGATATTGAGCCTCAAATATTCTAAGAATGCCCTAAGTCAGAGTCTTATCTCCTATAGAGAAAGAGCTGAAATTCTGCAAAAACAGACACAAGCTCTTATGCAAGTGGCTGACCTGCAATGAAAGGTGCATGCACAGTCTTGCCAGCTATCTACTGTAAAGTGAGGGCACTGATTGGAAAAGAACAGGACACTGCAACTTGGAATGGGGACATTTGGGAGGACTATGATTGAACTGGGGACACTCAGTTTGTAAACTCTGATAAACTTTTCTTGCCAGCAAAAAGAGTTTCCCGATCCCCACTAGTGGCAACATCCCCTCCATGACCCACACTGCCATCACCCTTTTCACCTTTGTCTGAGGAAATACACCCTGTGCTGCTTGAGGCAATAGTGGTGGCCTTCCCTAATGCAGTGGCCAGGCAAGATAATGTTGCTTCTCCTCAGAAGCCACCCCCAGTACCCTGTTTGCTTCTAGGTCTATAACTAGACGAAAGTTCTGGTGAGTCCCTAGAGGTGAGGTGACCCATGAGGAGGTACACTACACTCAAAAAGAACTGCTTGAGTTTTATGACTTTTATAAGCAGAAATCTAGAGAACAGGCATGGAAATGGACATTGAGGGTGGATAATGGTGGAAAGAACATAGAGTTGATCAGGCTGAGTTTATTGATTTGGTCCCATTAAGTAGGGATGTTTCATTTAATGTTGCAGCTCAGGGAGTTTAAACAAGTTCTAATAGTTTATTTGCTTGGTTAGCTGAAACATGAATTAAAAGACGCCCCACTGTGAGGAAGCTGAAAATGCCTGATCTCCCTTGGAGTAATGCAGAGGAAGGGATCCACAGGCTTAGGGAGATTGAGATGGTGGAGAGCATTCATCACTCTAGACCTGCACATCACAGCTGGGAGGGTCCAGAACATATACCTTTGACCAATGCTTGCAAAATAGATTTGTGAGGGCAGCACCTGCATCTTTGAAGAACCTTGTAATTGCTCTTCTATGTATATCAGATCTAACAATGGGAACCACAGTTGCTCAATTACAAAATTTCAATACAAGGGGAATAATTGGACCCCGAAGTGGCACGGTCCAAGTGGGGGCACTCAACCATTAAAGGCAAGGTGGTCATAGCTACCATAATGGACAGCAGAGGAAAAGCAGCAATCAGAATAGTCTGAGTCGTGTGGATCTCTGGCATTGGCTAATTAATCATGCTGTTCCTAGAAGTGAAATTGATAGGAAGCCAACTGCATTCCTACTTAATTTATATAAGTAGGAAACTTCCAGGTAGAATGGACAAAACACTAATTTGAATTATTATTAGTTAATAGGCTAAGAAGCGAGTTAGAGTGTTGGCTGGGGTGATTTACCCAGACTATCAATAGGAAATCTGTCTACTACTCCACAACGGAGGTAATGAAGAGTTTGCATGGTATACAGGAGATCCATTAGGGCGTCTCTTAGTATTACCATAATCTGTGATTAAGGTCAATGGGAAACTACAATGGCCCAATCCAAGTGGCACTACAAGTGTTCCAGACCCTTCAGAAATGAAGGTTTGGGTCACTGCACCAGGAAAGAAACTACAACCTGCTGAGGTGCTTGCTGAAGGCAAAGGAAATACAGAATGTGTAGTAGAAGGTAGTCATCAGTACCAGCTGTGTGACCAGTTACAGAAAAGAGGATTGCAATTGTCATGAATATTTTCTCCTTCTTTTGTTAAAAAACATGTTTGTACATGTATGCACTTGCACTAAGAAAATATCTTCATTTTATTTCCTTTTTCCTTTATTATGTGATATGAGCTTTATTGACTTCACATCAGCATTTCAGTATTGTTAACTTTATGTAATAGCATTTATTTTGGGGATTGGTGCCTTTCTGGTTGTACAAACGATAGTAGTATTATGTTAGGTGTAATTATGACCTTATTACTGTTTTTATTTGAAGGTTATGCATGATCTCAGGAGAGGTGTATGGGTTCAAGTTGACCGGGGGTGGACTTGTGATGGTTGATACTGAGTGTCAACTTGATTAGATTAAAGGATGTAAAGTATTGATCCTGGGTGTGTATGGGAGGGTGTTGCCAAATGAGATTAACCTTTGAGTCAGTGGGCTGGGAAAGGTAGACCTATCCTTAATCTGGGTAGGAACCATCTAGTCAGCTGCCAGCGTGGCTAGAATATAAAAGAAGGCAGAAAAATGTGAAAAGGGTAGACTGGCTAAGCCTCCTAGCCTATATATTTCTCCCATTCTGGATGCTTCTTGCCCTTGAACATTGGACTCCAGTTTCTTCAACTTTGGGACTCGGACTGGTTTCCTTGCCCCTCAGCTTGCAGATGGCCTATTGTAAGACCTTGTGATCATGTGAGTTGATACCACAAACTCCCCTTTATATGTTTAGATCCGATTAGTTCTGTCCCATCAGAGAACCCTAATACAACATCCAAATCATAATTCATTTTCATTGATTGTTCATGAAATTCAGGGAAATGCCTTGGACATTTTGACTCAAAAACATTCAGATCAAAATAGACCCATAGGGTACTATAATGAACACCTGGATCTTGTGGCTAAAGGACTGTCACCTTTTATAATAGCAATAACTGCTACTTCCCTGTTAATAAGAGCAACCAAGTGATAGGATCTCTCATTACTATCTTAGTCTGTGTTCTGTGGAAGTGCTTCTAAACTTGTACCACACTCAGTGTTATTCAGTTTGTAAACTAGTTTCTTACGATATTCTTCCTTCTGCTCCCCATTTTACTATATCCAGATGAAATAATCTAAATTCTGATACTCTTCTGTCCCTGCCTTCAGAATAAATGCCACATAATTGTATAACCTTAACCAACCAGCTCCTCTCTCCTAGAATAAATGTGTAAGAAGCTTCCCTTGCTAATTCTGATGTCACTTGGTGTATAGATGAATTTTACTTAAAGGGTGAATGTGAAATTTATCATGCAGGTTATGCTATCGCATTCTTGACTGAAGAAATTAAACATGTTTATCTTTCAGGAGTGACCTGAACTCAACAAGCAGAGTTAATAGAGCCTGCAAATTGTTAAAAAGAATAAATTATAATATTTATATGATAGCAGATACGGTTTTGTGGTAGTTCATAACTCTGAAATGCTTTGGAAATAATTAGAATTTTTTAATTATTTTAGTCAGTCCATAAAAATGAACACATTGCTGCAGAATTACTGGAATTATTGGAAGCCATACTATTAATCAAATCATTAGACATTATCAAGATTCCAAGCCATTCAAAGTCAGACACTCCAAAACACAAGGGAAATTAGCAGATAGTACAGCAAAAAGAGCACCCTTAATATATTAGAACAAGAAAACCAACCCACTTTTATCTTTTTAGAAAGCACTTGATTTTGATACAATAATTTCAATAATTCCAACAATTAACACCATCAAAAGTTCCAAAAACAGAACAAGAAAATTGGTAAACAAAAGGGTGGATGTATTCCTCCACAACTGATATGTGGTATGGACCAAATGGCTTATTACACTTCCAACCAAATTACAGTCATCTTTCTTAAATTATTTCTTTACATAATTAAACCCAGTAGGGCCCCAAAAAGATGGTTTGTTGGGGGAAAACAATATTATTAGGAACATTCTCCAGTGGTTGTTCATAAGATGTTGCTATATCTTCCTAAAACATAATCCAAGAGAAACTTTACACAGTTCTCAAGGTAATTTTTCTTTACCAGAAGGCCCTTTCAAGGGATGACAACTAGATTTTATTTGGCTACCACTATCACAAGAATACAAGTACATTCTAATGGTGGCTTGTGTGCTTTCTCATTGAGCAGAAGCATTTCTATGTAGAAGAGAAACAGCCTTAACACTAAGTAAAATTCTCTTAGAAAAATTATTACAACTTGTGGAGTTCCCTTAGTACTCCATAGTGACAGAGGCACTCATCTTACTGGACAAATAATGCAGTCAGTATGTAAAATCTGGCCTATTCACCAGCATTTCCAGCGTGCCTGTCATGCCCAGTCACTATCATTCTGTTAGTGCAATGCACAAACAGAATCATCAAAACTTAGTTGGCAAAATTAAGAGATTTAAAAAATTCCTTGACCACAAGCTCTTCCATTCATTTCATTTGGCTTAAGATCAGTCCCTTTTTGTAAATACCAACTGTCTTCATTTGAAATCCTAACAAGCACACCTATAAAACTGCAGCTAACACAAAACTGAATTTTGGAAGATTCTTTCCATAGTGAGTGCCCATGATATGAAATCTCAAGGACCACAGAATTCAACCAGGAGATTTTGTCTGTTAGAAATGATGTCTTTTAAAAGACTCCCTTCAACTACGGGAGAAAGGACCTTATCAGGTGTTCCTAACAAATCCCCGTGCTGCTAAACAGAAAAAAAAAAAAAATCAATTTCTGGATTGATATCACCAATTTAAAGACAACTGCTTCACCAATTTGGACTTCATCTCATACCAGTGATCTAAAATTGAAATTCATCAAAACCAGCAAGAATGAGAAAAAGACATCTGTGATAGCTTTCTCAAGATACCAGAGCAGTCTTGTATCTAAAGGCATGCTTAATATTGGTAATCATTCATAGATGGAAAATGTCTTCCTTTGCAAGTTACCACTACATTTTTTTTCATCCCTAGTTCTCATGTTTTCTTGCTACTATCATTAGCTGCTGCCCATGAAGAAAACATCTTCTTGCAGTGAGCTCAGGACTATGCTAATAGATTATAGAAAAACACTTGTTGTGTATGTGGTCTCATGCTCTTTCCAATGATCTTCTTTCCAAGGACAAAATCTTGTCCTTAGAAAAGAAATATTTGTGTTTTCAAGAACAATTATTAGTGCTTAACACTAGTAAGACCAAGTATAATGTGCATTACTTGACTATTAATAAAACTTTACAAAGTAAAGGACATGAAAGAACTACTTTTTGGTAGATAGAATAAACTTTTTAGCCTTAATGCTGGCAGTGTCCCAGTTGAAAGATAAGACAACTCAATTACAGGATGTATGACATAAATTTGGAATAGTTTTTATCTGGTTTACTTCCCTTTTGTCTAGCTTAGTCAGCTTGCTCTTTTATGTTGGAAACAAAACAATCACACAAAAGATACATGCCCCAAGAGCACTAGAACTAGGGGTTGGATATCCAAGGAATAGTGTATCCACATTATTAGATTACGAGGTAATTGGCATGCCACTCAATGGCCACAGCAACCAGATATTTATTGGCTAGCTCTGAATGGAATGTCTTGTCTATGGTCATGTTTACCACTAGACTAGAACAGTGTTCTTTGGGCTATGACTGAGCACCAAGTCGTACAGTTCATACCCTCTCAAAGCCTGCGTATCTTCCTCATTTACAATCTCATTGGGTTAGTTCCATATTCTATTGGTGTGATCATTTCGCTTCCATCTTTCTGCCACAACTGAGGATGGAAGAAGCCATTTGGCATGTAGAAGCCATAATGAATTACACACAAAAAAGGCCTTAAATGATATCTCCATGAATATCTCGTTGTTAAGCAATGAATCTGCTCTTATCAGAAAAGCAATGTTACAGAACTGCGTGGCTTTAGACATTCTCACTGCAGCCCAAGTGAGGACCTGCACTATCATAAAAGCTGAGTGTTGTTTCTATATCCCGGATGAATCAGAAAACATCACTTTATTAAGAGATAATATGAAAAGCCAAATAACTAAACTTTCAGATGCTATCTCCTCTCTAAACGAATGGCTGGAGAGCTGGTTTGAATCTTGGGGGACTTAGTGGAAGACAATGGTACTCACTGGAGAAATCATCTGTGTCTTGTCCTGTTTTTGTCTTTACTGCTGCTGTGATATTTGTTTGCAATGGAGTCAATACACAACCAAAAACAAAACTAAAATATTGATTGCTCAAAAATTGTATTAATTGAAGATGAAGCCATGTAGCCTGACTGAAATCACAAAATCATATCCTTCATGTTGCTTTAAATTTGGCTATAGCCCATCAGCTTTATAGCCTTAAAATGTATCTCTGCTATGGGACATGATACTCTAGGAATCGGCCTTCCTGTTGACAGCAGACTAAACTCTTGAACATAAAATGAGTCAAAATCATTTGAGTTCATTTATGATGGTTTATTTGAAAGATCTTCATGAAAAAGGGGAAATATGAAGTTAAACAATTGAAACTCAAAGCTGTTAAAACCTAAAATGACTCTGAGTACTGTGGCATGCAGTTGCAGCTTCTGCCTTTTTTTTTTTTTTTCCTGTAAATAGTTAAGAAGACCAAGTGTTTCCAGAGATAAGACTCCTTTAGGTCATACTCCTTCTAATAGAGTAATCATCTTCCTCAGAATGTAGCATCTCTAACCAATCAAATCACTGTAATATGTGCACTTGTCTTCCATGAAAAATGCTGCGACACTACTAAAACTTCTGTGCTTCTGCCTGTAAAAGTGAAACTTTCATGTTTTGGAGCACTGACCCCATTCATTTGGAGTTGCTGTCTTCCAGATAGCTGTCCTCAAGCTTTGTGGGCAAATAAGCTCTATACTTAATTATATTTTTACATTTTCTTTCTTTCCTCTTTCTTTCTTTTCTTCTCTTTCTTTCTTTCTTTCTTTCTTTCCTTTCTTTCTCTCTCTCTCTTTCTTTCCCTTCCTTCCTTCCTTCCTTCCTTCCTTTCTTTCTTTCTTCCTTTCTTTCTTTCGTTCTTTCTTTCTTTCTTTCCTTTCTTTTCTTTCTTTCTCTTTCTTTTTTGAGATGGAGTCTCGCTCTGTCGCCCTGGCTGGAGTGCAGTGGTGTGATCTTGGCTCACTGCAATCTCTGCCTCCCAGGTTCAAGCAATTTCCCTGCCTCAGCCTCCTGAGTAGCTGGTATTACAAGCACTGGCCACCATGTCCAGCTAATTTTTGAATTTTTAGTAGAATCAGTATTTTGCCATGTTGGCCAGGCTGGTCTTGAACTCCTGACCCAGGTGATCTGCCCACCTCGGCCTCCCAAAGTCCTGGGATTACAGGCCTGAGACACTGCTCTCAGCCTTAATTATGTTTTCTGCAGTTTGTTATTTAAGGTTAATTTGACTATGCTACCTTGAGCAAGTTATTCGCCTGTAAAATGAGAACTTCTTTCATTCCTTCTTTCCTTTCACCTAAAAAATATTTATAAAACACTGTAAGACGAGAGGATCAGATTCCACAGAGCATCTTACAATGGTTTTCATTATTTCATTTCTTTGAATTTAGTTTGTCTGTAGTTTTCCTACAGAATTTTCTCTACTGTATATTTCATTATAGTTGTCTGTGTACTTTCTTGGTCTTCATATTTATACAGCATCTGTTAGAGTATTTGTGCTTAAGAGTTTAGTTATATCTTGTCAAAGCTTGTCTTTCTTCAAGGCTTTTACAGGCTTAAAAGTGGAGGCTCAATTGAAAAATAAGAATAATGCATATTATTTTATATAGTATTTTCCAAGAGCAATTAAATACTATACTCTCTCTCTCACACACACACACATATAAAAATTAAGGCTTACTAGAGTTGATAACTTTTATTCCTTTATATTACAATCAAATATTCCCTGTTGTTTTAATTGTTATTCCTAACTCTTTTTACATATACTCACATGCAGTAAAAACAGAAACATTGTCTTTTACATGCCCTACGTTTGACCTGCCTTCCTTTATCCCATGCATTAAAAGGATAACAGCTTCCTAATTTCTAAGGATGCAACAGTGCATATCACGGAAAAATAAATGCTTAACCTCATTTTAATTCCAATTTCATTTTACGTTCCATTATTATTCACATGTATCAGAGTCAGGGAATAAAATACATCGAGTGCATATATGGGAAAAGAGTTGTAGAATATAATAGCTACAATTTAGTTTAGACATAGGACTAGTTCTTTGCAAATAGAATTTTAATTATGATAATCAACATTACCTAGGTGTCTAATTAGAAAAAGTTTAGTCAAATCTGTATCTGTGTGAATCTTTAGTTCATCAATTTGACCAACTGTGGGGGAAAGTTTGGCTTCAGTGGGATTAGTTTTTGCTTAAGAAATACATAGGGGAAACAGAAGTTTCTGTGAATTTGTACTACATAAGCAGGTTTTTTCCTAGCGGCTTTAAGTCTTTTGTATCAATTTCTTATACATGCTGTAACAAATCAGCACAAGCATAGTGGCTTAAAGCAATACATATTTATTATTGTACTATTCTGAAGATTAGAAGTTCAAATCTGGTGTGAATCAACTAAAATCAAGATGTCAGCAAGGCTACATATCTTTCTGGATGGAAATAGCCAGGAAGTTTTCTTCACATCCCACACTCTCTCTTCTGCTTCCCTATTTTGCACTTAAGGAACCACTGTGATTGCATTATATCTACCTGGATAATCCAGAATAATCTATTTTATTTTAAGGCTTGTTAATTAGCAAACAATTCGATCTGAAACCTTTTAAATTCTTAATTGTGCCCTGTCACATAACCTAACATATGCACAGGATCTGGAGCTTCTGGGCGTTGACATTGTTTGAGGGAGATCATTATTCTTCCTGCTACGTTCTCAGCTATCCCCAACACTAGGTGGATAGTTTCTGTCTGAAGAAATCCTCAGTTTTCTTCAGGGAACTAATCCTTGCCAAACAAACAGTTCTGAGAGTAGAAGTGAGAGGTGTGCTTATTGTTGTACAAAACGGGAATAATTTTCTTCCTCCTGGAAAACATTGATAAGTTAGGTTATCTTCACTTGATGGGTAAAGAATGACTAGGTTTAATCTAGAAGGTTTGAATTGATTACACAGTTGACACAATGGTATTGGTTCTGCTGAATGAAAGGCAATTATTTTTACTTTGCAACATATGAGTGTTCATTTTTCATAATTCTTTTCTGCTTTGGGATGTAACTAGAATTCCTAGGAACTTGAATTCTCATAGACAGTGTAAAATTCCTAAGTCCTGATTGCCATATCATTTTATTTTTGCCTCTTTACTTTTGTTCTAACCATACCTTAAAGATTCATGTGTATCCCATACACAACACTTCTGATATTTCTTCCTTTCTCTATTTCTATTTTGGGGATAGTTGTTGACAAAAGGCAAATAAATATAAGTGTTTCCCTTTTGTTTTCCAAAAAAGGAAAATAACAACAACAAAAAAATAAAGTTAAGGGAATGCTACTGCAAGCTGTAAAAACCAAGAGGCATCTTAGTTTAAAAATGATCTATGAAAAGATGCTATACGTATCTTTGAAAAATTTGTTTCTTAGGTGAAAAAATTGAAGTCTTGATAAGTTATATGTCATGTTCAAGTTACATGGCAAAGTAGGAGACAAATGTGACTTAGAATTCAGGGTTCTTAATAATATTCTGCACTCATCTTGATAAAATAGAAAGTAACATATTAAAAAGGGGTTATGGGAAGAAGTGTGGCAAAAGCCTTTATAGTTCACAACAGTCAATGTAATTCCCATAGCGTTGTTCCAAATTGGACAAACACCTTATAAATCTGCCTGCACTTGATAAATATTACCATTTTGACATGATTCCTTTAATGGTAGTTTCACAAGCTATTAATGGTTGTGGTTGAAAGAACATACCTCACACAGTCTGACGTGTCATCATTCATGCTATAGTCAGTTTTTTCTTCTAGGTTGATGGCCTCTTGTTGACTTTAAGTATAGCCTGTCTCCCTATTCTAACCTTACATTTAGTGTATCACACTGCATGATATGATTACACAACACTGAAAGCCTGCAGTTATAAATGCCACTTCTATAATTATATAACCTGTGATATAGCTTTGCTATATACAGAAAAGATGCAGAAGCAGAAACAGTTGAGCCTTTGTAAGACGTGCAGTGCATGTTCTTTTCTAGTAGATTTGACATAAAACATTGGAATTTATGAAACTGAAGTTGCAAAATCAAACCTGGAAGGCAGAAGTTTGTTGAATATGTAATTTTCATAAAAATGTTGATTATCTCCTAAGATGATAATGGATTAAAATAATTATATTCTGATCTGGCAAGGACTTAACCCAACTCCAAAGTGAATCCATAATTGTAAATTTGTTATTTAGTATATAGATGATGAGTTATTTACATTATAAAACATGCTAACAATGATATCTACCACTTAAATCATACTAAAGTACAGTTTTATCAGTTTTCATTCTCAAAACCATACACAGTAATAAGAAATTGATATTTATGTGCTGAAGATTAGTGTCATCCCACCTCTCTTAAAAAATTACTCTTTTAATATTTTTGTTAGTGTTTGTCCACATGTATACATTTTTTATTATTTAGTGATATTAAACATGATTCATATTATGTTTTTAACAAAAACTTAACAAACCTAAATTTCTCTCTGATGGCTATTCTATAATTTACTAAATCATTTTCCACTAATTGCATATTTAGTTAATCTTGATTTTTTTTGCAGCTATAAATAATTCTGTACTGAATATTTTTATTATTAAAAGTGGCCTGTTTATGTAAATGAATAATTACTTATAATGTATTTTCAGAAAGCAAATTGCTAAGTAAAAGAACATGACATTTTTAGTACCTTTTGATTCAAGCTTAGATATTGATTTTCTCTTAGTTTTTGATAAAACAAAAGTTTCACTCACATTCTGTTATCCATGATTAAAGATTAGTGTAACATTAAATTTTAAAAATACAAAATATGAGCATTTTCTGTTTATACTCTAAGACTGGCAACATAGTATTTATGGATTAAAAGTATAACTGTAGGAATAGTAACTTTAGGATTAGAACACAGAACACAATATCAGCTTATCCACATGTAAGTAATTTTATTTTTTCTTAAAGTGTTTACAAGTAATACATATCTTATATCACAGGAATCCTCATTGTAGAACATCACTGAAAAGTTATTATAAATATACTATAAAATATTCAGAAAAAAATGACTGAGAAATCACAGACTTGATAAATATTAGAACTAATTATCAAGATCTTAAAAGCAAATGATAATTTCAGTGAATTTTTGATATTAAGCAGTTTAGTACCCGATCATTCCACTGCTGGAAAAACAGGAGGAAAATTAATCAACGTTTGTATGTTCTAGGGAAACCAGGATGTATTTTCATAGTGTCTCACATGATTCTAGAATGTAAATATAGGGATCTTTTTTATGGGTAATAAAGATTGTTGATGTTTTTTATTCTTTTTCCCCAATTTTAAAGCCTGATCATCACAGCAGGATATATAAATTAACATAAAAATCACCATGGGAACTAGTGATACTGTGTAGCTATTTATATATGTCTCTAATTTTACTTGGATAATTTCCCTGACACTTTTTTTCTACTGAATAAATAGCAAGCCCCTTCCAGAGCCTTAAACATTAGACAAGCCTTAAAACAACTGGTGGATTTTCATAGTTAACATCAGTAAGATTGCCAATATATAATTTTTTTATTTAAATAGATAAATCCTGAGCTAATTACTATTTCTTTACATGCCTATATTGTGTCCTATTTCAAAGAGGATTCAAAGTGATTCTCTGTCACTTTTTGGCAAAGCCAAGAAAAGTTTTCTAGCTTACCTGGAATATTCAAATTCTCTCAGAGGAAATAAAAATAACGAGTCTTAAGATCATAATTAATGGTGAGAATATAAGGATGCCTCTAAATTGAACTAACTTCTTCTTTGCTTGTTCACTGCTTTTTTCTTCGCATTTACTAGTACCAGCTTTTAAAAATCAATTGTACAGGAATACTTGGTCATTTTAGCCTTAATTATTTAGGCTAATTCCAAAACATATGCATCTGAAAATGTATCAGTTTTGCATAGTGAGAGGACAGAGTGTTTGGGGTTTCTTTTTGAATGTTTTTGGCATATATGAGAGGGTGTTGTCTACTCCTTTGCTAACATCCTTAGGTCTTATAGTTTATAGCTTTTAGCCTTACATTTTTTATCTTTTCTCTATCCTTCCCTAAGTCTCACAGTTTCTCCTACTCTCTCCCCTGCCTTTGGGAAACTATTTTAAAGAGATTGAACCTAAGAAACATTTAAAGTCTATATTCTGGAAACTTTGGAGATAAGAGGAAAGCTCATGAATGATTGGCAATCTGCGATAGACAGCAAGGAGTGGATGTACTCAATACTTACTACTGAAAAATTAGATTCATTAAAAAAAGAGAGTCTTTTGCATTTTGGCAGGAGCTATTTATCTTGCATTTGGTTTTTCTGTATTTGTGCCATAGTATTCAAGGCATTCACTGACCCACATGCTTACTTTGTCTGTCTGCTGAGATGAAAAGCCAATGCAACGACAAACATATTTTTAGGAAAAGGTGTCAGACATGTATTTTTTTTTCATTTCAAAAGCTTATCTGTTTTCTATCATAATTAAATAAAAACCAAAAAAAAAGTGAAAAAATAAGTAGCAGAATCAGGACCAAAATAATTTATGTGTAATTGTCCTACTATATAGCAAGATACATAGACTAAAGTAACATTTTAAAAAAGTAGACTAAATTGTTGTGATGTTGTTAACATATTCTTTTCAAACTGTATATTAAGAATGGACTTAAGTATAAAGCAATATAGTTTAAAACAGTCTTTAAATTAATATATTTTTGTATTGAACTTATTATATACCTAGTGCCATTTTGATGTTTGGCCTTTGGAATGTAGGTGCTCCATGAGTGTGAAATTCTTACCTACTGAAAATGACTAATCAGGTTTATAGGTCTTCATTCTGTTGGAGTTCAAGAATAGTGTTCTGGTTACAGGAATTCACAAACTGAATTGATTATCTAAAAAGTTTTTCTTAGAAGCCTATTTTATGAGTTCAAACAGTAAATGCATATACTGTTTATGCAATTCTCATCTATTCACTAGGGCTTGTGCATGTGATTTGCACATATTTTTAACAATTTTCTGAGCCTTTCCAATTATTGATTTGCCATTATATACACTGCAGAAACATTTCATTACCCAAGTATTCTGTTTAACTAACTATATGAGGCTATTCCATTGTCTTAGCTAGAAAACAATTTACTCTAAGGCCACATAAATCTGAGTTCAAATCACGACTATACCTTTTATTAATTCTATAGTTTTATACAAATTGCATAACGTCTGCTTAGCCTTTTAATTCTCATATACAATAGTGAAAAAAACATACCTAGTATATTTTATGTTCTATGTAAATAATTAAATAAAATAGTTCTCAATTAAATTAGATTTTTTCAATGTTTCAATATAATGGTTATCACATTCTGTAAACAAACCAGATTAAGTCAGATAGTATTTTCTAAGTGTAAGTTCTAATCTAGAAGTTCCTTTCTGTAGACCTGGGTAGCATCCGTCTTTTATTCGCCCTGAGTTTTATCCTGTCTTTTCACTACATTGCCTGGGTGAGTGGAAAAGTGACTGCGCATAATACATCCCTTAGCCACGGTTTGTGTTTTCTCAGAAATGCTACCATCAATTGATCCATCATCATTAGTTCTATAGTGACCAGTATTGATCACAGTTCTATAAGAATTCAAGTGGTAACAAGCTTCCTTCTTAGTTAAAGGATTTTGAATTTCCCATATCTTCACAAGGAATTTGGTTCAAATGAAAATATGTTATAATGAAACTGAAATAGATTTAAATATTAAGCATTTAGAATAGCACTGAGAAAAATGCTACACGTGTACAAATTTGTAGAAAAAACAGAAAATTACAGTCATTAAAAAGGACAAGGAATTCAAATTTTCTTTGCCTTTGTATGGTTAAAATGAGTGACTCAGACCATTTACAAACAGAAAACACAAATGTTTTTGAGCCCTCTTCATAAAATAATTCTGAAATATTTCACACAAGTAACTGGAACTATGGCTTAAACATAAGAAGCTGATTTCATTTGTGGATTGTTTACTGTGCAATGAATCTGAAATAATTCATGGATTCAAAAGAAGACAGATAAATTTTGTATTAAAAACTGGTGCTGGAGGTTCAGTGAAGGGATTTAGAAGTTACTGAACAACAACAATGGACTTGATTTTCACCAGCAGAAATAGGCTTCTGTATATTTGTAACTGAGTTAGTTTGAGGCCAGGTCCTGAAAGCCTATTTCAAATAAAGACTGTGTTATTAGATGACTCCTTGATAGAATTTCTATGTGAAGCTTTGGATCACAATTGAACAGGTGTGTATTTTGACAGGTAACATATGATCCAACTAAACACACAGTCCTGATTCAGAGAGACTAGAAATATGCCTTTCTTTTTTGTGCTGTCTGTAACAAAATGAATTTGATAAAAGAGAGTCTGAGGAGACAGCCTTGACAGCGTCATTTCACTTTTTTTTTTAAAACAATCTTTTTACATCTAATCTTTTGGCTATCTAGTGTCTCAAAAATTTTTGTTTGCTGTCAGTTTTTCATAGTGACACTCAACTAACATCCAAAGATTTATTTGTTTTTTGCTCTACATATTAAGGAAAACTTATAATTCAACACTGATATGTATGTAAATATTCAGCTAAGCTAATTTTGGACTTTAAGTGAAGTATTAAAATCGTATGCACTGTTTTCCAATACTTTGCATTTAAGGACCTTTTAGGGTCAGACTTGGAGGTATGTAGAGGGACTAACTGTGGATTAACAAGGCCTGACAGTTTCTTTGCTATAAAACCCCTTTCCCAGAATGTTTAAAAAAGTTAAAAGTGATGATTTAACCAAAATATAAGTTTCTTGATTCAATTAATTTTCTTTAAGTATCTACCAGAGATGAATAGTTCTAATAGGACGTTTGTCATGTGTGGTGATGTGAGTGGAGACCTGACTTGGTGCAGGTGATGGTACCAGGTCTTCTATTATCTACCTGATAATAGAAGGCAGAGCCTGTGTGGATCAGGGACTCTGAGGCTATGCCAATAGCCCACGTTTATTCTCCCAAAAGCACCATTACTAGTAAGAAGCAAATGGAAGGGAAAGCAGAGCATTAAAAGAGTAGCCAGGTCACCTTACGAAAAATGTGAGACTGTGCTCCACATTTCAACTTTAATGAAACAGTAAATGTAATCACTCCAAGAGTGAAGTTACTGCTACCATCAGTTAACTGATCAGTTTCAATAAGACACTGAGTCTCAATCAATTTGGAGAAAGCAGAGAAGGTAGTGTTGATAAAATGGCTGAAAATTCTAGATGTAGATTTTAAAATATTTGCATATACATGCACTCACATATACATATGTATTCATTTTTGACTTTTATTCTTTTTGGCATTCTTTACAATAAAATTTCCATCTTTCCTCTTCTCTCAAATTATTCTGACTGGTATTACAAATTATCTTTTCTAAATCCAGTATTAATGTCTATCTGTTACCACAACTTAGGTGATTTACCTATTGGTTGATTTCTCCACTTATGATACTTTACCCCTAATTTCTTCCCTGGGAATTCATGATTCTATTTTCTCCTGATCCTTTGTATTTTTAATTTTACTACTGTTTGTGCCATTTTGTGCAAAATGTTTTTGTTCTTTCTTTTCTTAGTTACACTTATCTGCAGAACTGGCTTTTTGTTAAGCTTTGTCTTGTTCTTTAAGAATCAGTTTTCCATATCAATTATGATTTAGATACCAATGTGTGCCATATTGATTGCACGACTGTATACAAGGAATATGATTACTGTTATTACTTCAAATAAAGAGTTAAATAGTGGCAAATACAAAAGTAACTAATAATGACAAGGTTACCATTAGGTTTGCACATGACATTATTTTGGATATAATTGTAAATAATATAAAAGTAAAAAGAATCTGAGTAAAAAATCACAACCATAGTTGGTCAAAACTATAATTTTATCAACATAAGTAGAAGACAATGTAAAATCAACAAATTTGACATCTGAATGAGAAAATGACAGTTAGATATACAATAGGTCATTTAAGAAAACATAATTTAGTTCTGGTTACATTGTTTCTATTAGAAATTTCATTAAAATGTCTGGAAATCAAAATACAAAAATAAGTTAAATAAAAAACTGCAGTATCCATTCAGCTTCAAATGCAAATTAGCAATTATTTCTTTTTTTTTTTTAAAGATATCTGTATATTCCAATATTTTAAGTAATCAGACTTCAGGTAATCTATGTGACATTTGAAAAGATTCTGTTGAAAATTAAATTCATAAGGATTACTACTCTTAATTTTTCTTAGAGTATTCTTTTTAACTTGTGCTCCAAATACTTTAAAATTTTCTTTAAATTAAATATTTCTTCAAAAATGAATTCTACATTCCTCCACGTGGGAAAAACTAAAATTTGTTTTGTTTTCCAATACATTAATAAAATTTAACAGGAAGCACTAGTATGTTTGTTAATGACAAGAAGCTTGTTACAAAACCTCTACAGTGTTATTATTATATAGGTATCAGATCAAACCGTTTAAAAGTTTGAACATAAGACTTCCTTTCATTGAGTCACATACTGAGAATTATTAGAAATTAAAACAACTCTTGGTGCCTCTGTGACATTAGAGAAGTCATCTAACCTTCCCGAGGCTTAAAATTATTTCCATAAAATAATAAAGTAAACTCAGATAATGTCCAAGATCCCATTTAACTTCAAGACTCTGTTTTGTTTGTTTGTTTTTGTTGTTGTATTATATATCACCCTCAAAAACCTCAATGACCTAGCTCACTTTCTATTTCACGGTGTGATTTTTTTTTTTCTTCTCTATCTACACGTGGACATTGTGAATTGCCTGACATGTTACTGTGACTACTTCAAACCAGGAGGAGGCCCTCACCTGTGTGTGTGTGTGTGTGTGTGTGTTTGTGTGTGTGTGTGAGAGAGAGTGAGAACAAGAGAGCGAGAGGGAAACAGAGAATTATTTTTACCTTCCCTTGACAGTCATTCTGAACAAGAGGCCTAGGCTGGTTTTACTGGAATCCATGCTACTCTGCTTCCAAGAAAAGCTGAAGTGAATGCGAAGTGGCTACAGAATAATTTGACAGTGACAACACGTTTGATAAGACCCTGTTGAAAGTTACTGCCAGATCCCATGCAAGCCGGGCATTTTGACTAAAGCTGTGCTGTTGCTTCTACTTGACTTCTAATCAGTTTAACATTTTCTGATCACTGAAGCCGCCAGCACAGCTTCGGTGCTGGGATATCCTGAGAGTAATGAACAGCATAAAGAATCATGTTCCTCTTTTCCCCACCATTCTCGTTCTTTGTGGATTCTCTTCTCATTCAACCTGAATTCACCTTTACCCTAATACTGATAGTGAACTCCTGATCAGCACCACAGTCTTCACTGTAACTAGCGACACATTTAATTAAACTCCTTGAATGAGGCTTCCTTACATACTGAACTAAAACAATCTAAAACGACACGTAATATAGAATTGGCTTTCCATGGTTGAAAATATTACACTTGGAAGAAAACAGTTTTTAAGATAATGTATAAAACATAATGTTATACTGCACTCTAAGTTTAATACTTAATGCCAATTAAATCATCTTAGAAACAACTGCATTTGCACATGGGCGTATTAGGGACTTTTAAACAACTATTTTTGGGAGAATTTCTTGCAGCATATTGACAGTATTATTGAAAATATATCTTTATACTTTTTATCTCCATTGCAGACATTGTGCTACAGGGTACAAAACAACACGAGATGGTGCTTTCCATCTTGTTTTTTGATCTAAACTTTTAACCTGGTGATCTTATTTCTTGATTCCTAAGGAAATACTTCTCTCAGACTATTGCATTGCGCTTTTTCCCAATCAGTTCAAATTATGATTGAACAAACAAACCAACAAACAAATAAACAATTTCCTTCTGTTCTTATTGTGTCACTCCTCCCTGAACAGGTTATCTTTTGGTAAAACATAAACTATTCTCTTAAGTACCAAGTACCTCTGGGCTACTTGAGGTAAACAAAATTGCACCAATTACTTTCAAGCTATAAGTATTTTTGCCTGAAAGCTCTGAGGAACTTTTGAGTTTATAAACCTGTTCAATCACAGGAGTCCAGACTATATACAACACCACACATTACAGAAGTGTCCAAACCCCTGAGGCATATTACTACTTATCAGATTCATAAGTAGAAGAATGGAGGGCTTATAAAGATTTTTTTTTTTAAGATATAATGACCGCAGCTCAAATAAAGGACTTAGATGAGCCAGATAACATGAGTCTATCTAAGACTTAGGAAGTTAGTGAAGTTAGTGATGTTTTTAATTGTGGAGCTAACAAGGAGATTTGGAGAATGAGACGTCATTTGTAGCTCTGTGTACGTGGTTAATCTGAAAATGCAGTTAGAATCATATGGATGGTTTGCTTCTTTTGGTAATAAGTCACGCTTTGGAAATGCAATGGAGTGTTTCTGAAATCCGGGCCACTTCAGTGTCTGCAAGACAATGGCTTGTCAAATTTGAGAATTTGGGGAGTTCTCTATTGCTTTTAAATTTGGAAGACAATCTAAAAAAGTAATAACTAAGGTAGTGATTAAGTAATTTTAATCATTATGTTAATTATTTTTTAGTCAGGTACCCACTGGAGTCACGGTTGTTTTTGTGAATTTAGCTGGAATCAGAAGAAAGATGAAAGTGTACTAAATATATGAACTCTGCCTTTATTCCTAGTGAAGAGGATAAATCATAATTCCGCAAACTTGCAAAGCTTCCCAAGAGGCTTTCTATGTAGCATATAGAACTGTTATGGGAACCCTGAACCATCGCAGGTACATGATATGGCCAGTTATAACACATCATGTGTTTTTAAAAATCACTACTCTGTGCAAAATCACACCATAAAAAACATGAGACTTATGGAAAAATTGGAATTAGATACACAATGCTAAAAGTGTTTGTCAGTGACATAAAAAAATAGGAACCTAAGGCCTGGTGCGGTGGCTCACACCTGTAATCTCAACACTTTGGGAGACCAAGGCGTGTGGATCACCTGAGGTCAGCATTTTGACCAGCCTAGCCAACATGGTGAAACCCCGTCTCTACTAAAAATACAAAAGTTAGCTGGGTGTGGTGGCCCGTGCCTATAGTCCCGTCTACCTGGGAGGCTGAGACAGGATAATCGCTTGAACCTGGGAGACAGAGGTTGCAGTGAGCTAAGACCGTGCCACTGCACTCCAGCCTGAGCGACAGAGTGAGACTCAGTCTCAAAAAAAAAAAAAACCAAAAAAGGAACCTAATAAAAATCATAGCACAAACACTCAATAAATGTGACATTTTACCTTGAAGTTTTCTTGGAAAGTAGACATCAGAGGATTGCAGCTTGTGAGTTACTGAAAAGTGGTGAAAAAAGGGTTATCTGAAATCCCATGAAAAGTTGTCACACTAGATTTGAATGGGTGTGGCTCACATCAAATGAAGTGGACTGAGGCGGCTGGGAGATGTTTGAAGTGTGTGTGTTTTGTGTATTCCTACTGAGTTCAGTTCACTCAGTGGCAGTTTTCTGCATTCGTGTACTTGCTCATGGAAGATATCACTCATAAGCAAGCACAAAATTTGTGTTATGCTTAAGTCGTTCCCTAATACATCATTCTCTTTGGAACAAATCTGCAATTTTAAAACTAGCATTACAGCAAACTGATTGTGCATAGATAGGTACACATACTGTAGTGGTTGTCTGAACATTATTCATGTTTTGAGGTACAAGTTAGCTTTACCAAAACAGCATTATCTATCTCGTTGTAACTGAATTATTCATCTGATTTTCACTGAAATTGTATAATTTTAAATTTTAAATTTGTATTGGATTTCTTTCTTTCTTTTTTTTTTTTTTTGAGACGGAGTCTCGCTCTGTCACCCAGGCTGGAGTGCAGTGACGTGATCTCAGCTCACTGCAAGCTCTGCCTCCCAGGTTCACTCCATTCTCCTGCCTCAGCCTCCCGAGTAGCTGGGACTACCGGTGCCCACCACCACCACGCCCAGCTAATTTTTGCATTTTTAGTAGAGACGGGGTTTCACTGTGTTAGCCAGGATGGTCTCGATCTCCTGACCTCGTGATTCACCGCCTCAGCCTCCCAAAGTGCTGAGATTATAGGCGTAAGCCACCATACCCGGCCAACTTTGTATTGGATTTCTATTTAGCTGCATAAGACCTATGTGCATGGAGATTTCATGCTGAAGTTATATTTGTTTATATGGCAAAATTACACCACAATTCAAAATGATTTAGCACTGGAGTTCTGACATATTTTTCCCCTGTAAAATTCTTAGTTTCAAGTTGACGATATATGTAATGTTATAGAAAACTTTTGTCATCTCTTCTCATTTCTATCTCCCTAACAGCTTTATGTCAAATACCAAGCAAAGGATGCTAGAATGAACGCAATGGTATAGTTCATTGCCATGTAAATACTCATACTAAAAGAGATATAATCTGGTAGATATGATTAATAAGATTCATTCACTAAAAGCCACCTTACCTTCCATCTTCCACTTTCCGCTCTTTTGGCTTTCAATTTGCCTATAGATATTTTAAAGAAAAATTATAAAAAAAGAGAAAAAAATGTGAGAAGATATTACACATAAGGCTATATTCAAACTTAAAATTTCTAGAAGCTAGAAATTATGTTTTTAATATTTATTTTGCAAATGTTAGACTAAAAACGCCTATTCTTTAATAGTATACTTAGGATTTCTGAAAGGTATATTAATTACTTAAGGCCAAAAGGTACTAAGAAATGTCTAGTGTGCCTATCATATATTTGGGTTCAAACAGCTAATTCAGGTACCAAATCCATAAACATTTTTCTCTGTGGACGAATATCTAGCCTTTTCTATTTCAAAGGGAATTTAAGAATTAATAACTTCGGGCTAGTTTTAGTGAATAAAAAAAACTTATCTCTATCATTCAATATTTCAGTTAAAAAATGTTTCTTGGTTTTGAGTCATCTGTTATTATTGCTTTATTTCTTCACTCCATTATTCTCTGAGATGTCCATTTTGGATCAATATATATTAAATATCATTCATTAAACAGCTGAAATTTGTTGGGTTGAAGACAAATTTCTGGGGAAGATAATGTGCCATCTCACGTGTGAATTTCTGCTAGGAGGCTGTTACAAGCAACTATGTTTTAACCATTATTGCTGTGAGACTGATTTAAACTGTTTTAACAAGTAAACCTAACACTTTAGCATAGAATCATCACAGCAGTTCTCTGGCATATAAAATTTTCTTTTTTACTACTGTTACTTTTTTCTGAAAATTAAAAATTGCAAAGACTCTCTCCTTTCCTTCTTACTACCTCCCTCCCTGGTCCCCCACTTCATTTCTCTCTGTCTCTCTCTCTTCATTCAAGTGACTTTCAGTATACATAAGAAATCTAAATATTTTTCCATGTGTTCTAATAGAATGATTCTCATATACTTTTTTTTTTTTTTTTTTTTTTTTCTGAAACGGAGTCTCGCTCTGTCTCCCAGGCTGGAGTGAGTGGCACCATCCCGGCTCACAGCAAGCTCTGCCTCCTGGGTTCCCGCCATTCTCCTGCCTCAGCCTCCCGAGTAGCTGGAACTACAGGCGCCCGCCACCACGCCCGGCTAATTTTTTGTATTTTTAGTAGAGACGGGGTTTCACCGTGTTAGCCAGGATGGTCTCCATCTCCTGACCTTTTGATCTGCCCTCCTTGGCCTCCCAAAGTGCTGGGATTACAGGCGTGAGCCACCGCGCCCCGCCTCATATACTTTTAAGAGAAAAAAATAAACATGCTAATTATATATGTAAATAATATACATATGATACGAAGGGTCTCAGAAAATGATACTCCAAAATGAAGTCCTCAGAAGCAACTCTCTCTGACTTTCTCCTGCCCTGCCATCTCCGGCCTCTCAGTTTCCCCCAAGGATAACCATAGAAACTAGAATTTCTCTTACCCAAAGTGGGTCAGCAAAACCAGAACCCCTTTTCCAAGAAGCCAGGATTAAATGTTTAAAATTATTCTAACTTTTCCCCACTCCTTTTTGTTTAAAAACTGCCATAAAGAAATGATCTGACCTAGCTTTTCTGATGGTATGTCAGAAGACCCACATTCCAGAGACAGGTGTCACACACCAATAAAGAAGGAATGCTTCACAAAGAGGCCAAGAAGAATCTGGACAGGCCAGGCAGATCCCAACTCAGTCTTTAAGGATTAAATCATAACCTTTTTGTCCAATTGTCTTTCTACTTGACTATTCATACTTTTTGAACCTAAGCATAAAAATGAACATTTTTTTTTCCTGTATCTTAAGGTCCTCATTGAGAAGGCTTTCATGTAATGTAAAGTGGTGACATATAAATTTGCATGCCTTTTCTCCTATTAATCTGCTGCTTCTCAGCAATTTTCAGCAAACTTTCAGAGGGCAAAGATGAAATTTTCCCTTGGTCTCTAGAAGCATTACAATTATATATATATATAATTTTGCATATTTAAAATATATGATATGAATAAGGCAGCATATTTATATAGAAATGATTGTTTACTTTAAAACTTAGCGTAACTCTTATAGGATGTTTTAGGTTCAGGTAGACTTTAGAGAAAATATATTCATTAAATTAAAAATTACAAGTTTTTTAATTGCTTCAAAGTAAAAGTGAAGAATGCTAAAGTCAAAATAACTATAGTTTGGGAAGTGGCACGGCTAGGGAAAGCTGAAACTGTAAGCACAAATACTAGAATGTTAGATTAAGCAGAAGTGATGTGTAAGTATGTTGTTTTGTTTTGTTTTGTTTTGAGACGGAGTCTCTCTCTGTCACCCAGGCTGGAGTGCAGTGGCACGATCTCTGCTCACTGCGAGCTCCGCCTCCCGGGTTCACCCCATTCTCCTGCCTCAGTCTCCAGATTAGCTGGGACTACAGGCGCCCGCCACCACACCTGGCTAACTTTTTGTATTTTTTAGTAGAGACAGGGTTTCACTGTATTAGCCAGGATGGTCTCGATCTCCTGACCTCGTGATCCGCCCGTGTGAGCCACCGTGCCCGGCCGCTATAAGTATTTTTTAAGTACTTTTTTTGCGGACAGAACAGTAGGTATGAGAAAAGTAAGAGACTGTGATTACATGATACACATCTGGAGGATCCTACAGCACTCAAGGAACACTGTGGCCTGGACTCATGGGTGGGCTGTAGGGATGGAGGGCACTAAACATGAAAATAATATCTACTTTGAAAGTAGATTGGAGATACACGAGGTGAGGATTTGAGAAAAGACTATAATATTGGCCTTACACCTTGATGTATATTACATGGATGTACTCTTTTCTGATACAAAAAAGAAATGGTCTGGGCGTGGTGCCTCATGCTGTAATCCCAACACTTTGGGAGGCTGAGTCAGGGGGATAACTTGAGGTCAGGAGTTCTAGACCAGCCTGGTCAACATGGTGAAGCTCCGTCTCTACTAAAAATGTAAAAATTAGCCCGATGTGGTGGTGCACGACTGTAGTCCCAGCTACTTGGGAGGTTGAGGCAGGAGAATCGCTTGAACCTGGGAGGCAGAGGTTGCAGTGAGCCGAGATCGTGAGCCTGTACTCCAGCCTGGGTTACAGAGCGAGACTCAGTCTCAAAAAAAAAAGAAGATGAGCACTTTGTGGGGAAAAACATGATGTTTCATGAAATCTTTGACTATGTGAGAGACTGAAAAGAAGATGTAGACAGGAGATTATGGCTTGGAGATGCAATTTCTCACCTAATAACTGAAGTTATGAGAAGGAGGAGATGACCTGAGGGTGTGTTGGGATGTGTTAGAGTAGAAGTCCTGAAACAGAAATTTGAGATGCACTGACATATAGCAGTTTTCTTGACAAAGTAATGTCAGCAGAAGTGATAGAAAGGCTGGAGGTATAAAGAAATATAGACTGAACAGGGAAGGGAATATATTTTTTGAAGGAAGCTGTCCTCACGTTTTAATAAAGGTGAAAGGTCAAGTAAACTAAGATAAGGTAGACTTTTTTTAACTTCAGCTAAACAAGTTGTGAACACTATTTTTTAATCCTAGAAAGTTTTTGTCACTTTCAGGTTTCTCTGTTCATAAACAAAGACCTAGAATTTGGTAATCTTTGGAAATTTTTCTTTACATGATTTTCTTAGGTATATTTGATAACTGATAGTCCTGCAAAAATTATATTATACTTAATGGGAGTGGAGGTAATTAGTCCTACAATTTAGTGAAATTCTAGATTTGGAAGAACTACCACAAGAATACTTATATGAACAACTATATGATCTTCAGATATCTTAATATTTATTTATCCTTTTGAAAGTAAATGACCCTTAAGGGTATTGTAAATAATTTAAACATGTAAGGTGGAACCATATGAATTATTTATATAACTATACCTTCTATATGTGCATTACATATATTCATTTGTTTTAAAAGGTAACAAATGGTGAACCTTTTGTGACTTTTACTCCTCTTTCGTAAACTGCTCAACTATTCCTTCCCCTGTGATGCATCCCCTCTATGCTGTCCTCTTGGTGGGGCGAATCACTGTGCCCTTGTACCCACACTGTAACTTGAGCACAGGTGAGCATATGTTTTAACAACACTTTAGATGATGGTGCCTATTCACCAATCCCTGTGCCTCAGGGTTTATTCCTCTCTGTCATCAGTGCCTAATTTACAGCTTGATACAAAGTAACAGCTCAAATCACACTTACAAAGTATTGCAATAATTTTCTCAGAGAATAAGGGAATAGAAATAAAAATATTCTTAAATTATTTTAATTTAATCTCTTCCATTTTTAGGTGACAATATTGATAGCCCAAAGTATTAAATGTCTGCCAAAAAATTAGTTATTATTAAAGAAAGGCTTAAACATGATCATTTAGTTGGCAAAACATGTTAAAAAAATGAATATCAGTACAATGACTGTATTTTACTTTGAGAAACAAAAACTGAGCAATAGTATTTTCCCAGGGGAGGGTAAAAAAGAATGTCAGAATGTATAAACTACAGAAAAACATATATATCCCCATCAGGAAACATGAGGCGAAGGTGCACTCATAGAAGTTTTGGTCTCAGATATGTTTCTTCTCTCTAAACATATCTGAAGTAATTTGGGAAAAAAAATTATTTGACATTTCATATACACATATATATTCCATGGTATATGTGTAGAGAATATTTTTATTTTGTGACGAAAAGGAATACTTTCATATAGTAATCCTAAAAGGAGGCATGCCTCGTACTCACATTATATAAATAAAATATTCATTTTCTCTAAATGCTGTTGAAACAGGATTTCTGAGAAACCAAAGTAAGCAGACTTCCCTTGAGTCACAAGTGGAGAATTTTCTATCCATCTGCATAACTGTGGAACAGTTTCACCTATGGGGAGATTGTATAATAACATACAGAAAGCATTTCTTTAGGGATCAGAATGAATGGCTACTTCTGCCTGCTATGGGATTTACTTACACATACATCATCATAAAATCTAGACACTGTCGAAGACTTTGGGATTATGCAGTCTAACCTTCTACTAGGCGTTTGGATTTCCAGAATAAGATTTTTAATAAAGTTCTTCTCCTTCTTGGACCAATGCTAATGGGTTCCTTAATTGTTAGAGAGTTTTTCTATGTCTTTGAACATTTCAAATTGTTGAAAATAATCATCTTCATAGTCAGCTAAATAATATCTACACAGTCTCCTTTACTTGTTTTTATTTTTTAAAGTCACACCATTGGAAAATCAAATGTCTCTCAAAATGACACTTCAAATATTTGAACATGGTTGTCCTATAAATTCAAAGTTTCAAATTATATCAGCAAAATCTTATTTTTTCAGATATTCCTTTGTGATATACTATTACTATGTATCCACGTTTTACTCACTATCCTCTGATGCATTTTCTTATTTGTCTATATCCCCATTAAATTGTAAAATCCATAAGTGAATAAAATATACTAAATGTGATTTCACTAGCTCAAGAATTACTGTTGCTCATTTGAGGCATACATTTATTTAGTAACTATTTATTGAGCACATACATATGAGAAGCAGCTTGCTGTGGTCAGGACAGTCAATTCCCCTGCCGTCATGGAGTCTACTAACTGGAGACTTTTTGGGGGGTTCTCTGCTCACTGTTTAAGCTTTCCAGTGTTGTTCTGAAGCCACCTCAATGATGCATGTCTCTTATCATTTCGTTTTTAATGATACGCCAATGGCAGCTTGAAATTGGCCACAGAGAAAATATTTACACCATGAAAATCTGATAATGCTACATATTTTTGGTGATTGTTTTGTTTGGTTGTTTTGCTTGATTTTATTTTAAGGAGCTGGCTGCTAAATATTTATTAGCATATTATTACTCTTCTTTTGTTTGGAGCTCCTTCTTGCCACGCTTTTGGAATACTGGCAGTGGGTTTTTACTAAAAGATTTGGTGTTATGTCTGTAATTGATTAGGCTAATGGTGAACATAAACTGGACCATATACAAACACTTGAAAATAATGTTTACACTATGTTATTAGGATATAAAATATATTTAAAACACATTAATTGTGTGTATTCTCTACATATTAATCAATACTTTTAAATTTAATTCCTTCATCTGATAACAATGATATTAATATACAAGCCATGTTGAAAGGGCTTTATTGCCTTATTCAAACATAAACACCCTTGAGTGGACTGAATTACTCTTCATTTGGAAGATATCTGCCTCTCTTATTTTTTATAGATGCTTTTGATTCATGTAATATTTATTTCAATAGCCATCTATACTTTAAAGCAAAGCTTATTATTAGAACTTCCAAACACTGAAATCATGCAAATATCTTTAAGAAGTCACTCTTACCTAGTTGAGAACAGTATTTGCATAATATACATATGTTTTATGTAGAAACATCATCTCAGGCATTCAATAAAAGAATTACTGCTCTGAGGAGATGCAAAAATATTAACACAACTTTAATGGACATTGTATAGCATTTTATAATTCTAGATGGAAAGAAATCAATCAATGTATTTATACAATAATGATCTTTGTGTTTAGAAAACATTGCAAAAGAGGGAAAGTAGCTCACTGAAGATCCTGTTACTAAAACAAACTCAACAAGGCTGGGGATTATTGCTGGATGTATCGTAAAGAAGAGACTGTGTGGAATATCAGTAGAGTTTACTTGACTAATACCTGTGACACTTAATTATATTTGCAAACAAAATTAAAAAGAAAAATAGCTGCCTGAATGTAAAGTGTTTCTCATAAACACTTAGGTACAGAAAATGCCTTTGAAATTGCTCTAGAGGCAGTGTTGGCTGATTTTGTTGTGTTTTACTCGCTAAAATGTGAGAAAAAAATGTGATCCACTTCTATTGTTTGGTAGACAAAATCATTAACTGAAATTAATATGGTAGCTGATTAGTATTTGCAAAAATTGCCAAGATAAGGAAAGGTAACTTAGGTTTTATAAATCAAAAGCTTTCAAACCTTAGGAAGTAAACAGAGAGTTTATAGAGGTTGAACTACAGAGTAAGATCCATGGTAAATGTAGGTAATTTTTACAGAGTCTCTTACGTAATGAGTTATGGATTCTCTAAGAAGAAAGATACACATTAAAAAAAATCAAGACAATTAACCTTGTATCAAAATCTTTCCAATGTGTGACCTGAGATTGGAATAATGCCCAAAATGCACAACAAGCGCTTTCTCTTTTTTAGGGCAGTGTGGGGAAACTTTGTTAACATATATGCTCAATTATTTCAATTATTGCCACTAGATCACATTGGTATTTGTGTATTTAGCATGCTTAAGTAGTATCTAAGGTTAATAGCTCATTATCACAGAACTCAAGAGTTGCATCCCCTAAAAGTCTTTCTGTTTTTTACCACATCTGTACCTATTTTTTTTTTTTTTTTTTGAGACGGAGTCTCGCTCTGTCGCCCAGGCTGGAGTGCAGTGGCCAGATCTCAGCTCACTGCAAGCTCCGCCTCCCGGGTTCACGCCATTCTCCTGCCTCAGCCTCCCGAGTAGCTGGGACTACAGGCGCCCGCCACCTCGCCCGGCTAGTTTTTTGTATTTTTTAGTAGAGACGGGGTTTCACCGTGTTAGCCAGGATGGTCTCGATCTCCTGACCTTGTGATCCACCCCTCTCGGTGTACCTATTTTTTGTTGTTGTTAGGGGAGACAGGAGTATCTATTTTAGATTGATATGCAGGTACAGAATTACTTCTCTCATTTATAATAGAATAAAACCTCTTTCTTAAAGTTTAGGTATGTTATATATTTTCCCTCAGATATAGTCTATTTAGAGTTCTCTGCTTAGTAGAAAAGTGATACCACTCTGACTTAATCGCTTGTAAGAATCAAAATCTACTCTCTCACAAATACACAATACATATTTTTTTCTGTGTTGTTCATTTTTGTTCTCAACTCCTAACAATTTCATATTTATTCAACATATTTACCCAGTTAAGACAATGCTGAATTCAACTAAAATACTTCTCAATTTTCCCAATAGCCTCTCTATACAAAATCATAGAAAAGCACACATCTCATTAAAGAAACATGGATTTGTGCCAGACATGATAAAATAATTGTGGTCTTTTTTTTTTTCTTTGTTCCCATCGAAATGAACTTACTTACATATTTTTTATAAAATGCAGTCCCACTAAGTGGTAGCATTATATGCTACCTTCTTTTTATATTCATTAATCTTTGTGGTCTCTTCTTATGTTCTTTGCCACATCGTGTTCTCCAGTATCTTTGATAAGCACTCTTTAAGGTTACCGTGAAAGTTTCTCTTTATTTTCTCAAATTCTTAGAACATTGCATGAATTTATGTTTCCTGGATATTGTGACTTTTATTCAGTATATCAGTGACCTTTACTAGCTGTCTCCTCAATACCAACATTAAAAGAGAGACTATAATTTTATTTCATTTTTAGCACACAGAGATCACAAGCCTTCTGAAGAGTTACAACAATTATGTGTATCCTGAATGTTTTACTTAGGACAGAATTGCTCTGCAGGAGAACAATGCCTGTCTTCTTCCTGAGTGAGGGTTATCCTTAAAATCGCCAGGTCAGCTACAGTTTTATGAATGCTTACTTTCCTGGGCATGACTGGCTATTGTCAACAACGTATGCCGAGAAAGGCATCAAGGGCTTATCCCCTATTACATTTAATGCAAGGTAACACTCGAATCCTTAGTCACAAACACCTTCAGAAGCTTTTTCATCCTCAAACCGTTTTCAGGTCTTGGAGATTTGAAGTCCGTGATTAAAATAAGTTTTTACGTGATGTTCTTCTGGAAAAGGATTTGTTTTAGGAATAATCATGTAAATTAAAAGAACAACAATATCCAATTACCTACACTAAAGAAGGCTTCTTTATATACCTAGGATAAATTTTACCTTTTTCTCCACATATTTTCAGCCTATTTTTATGAAAGTTACATTTAGGTATATTTGTCACTTCAATTTATGCCTAAAATGCAATCGATTTATGCAATATATTTTCTAACTTGCAGCTGCTTCTACATAGACAAGTCACTTATTAAATAAATCTTTGTTATTAGACATATTATTTTTCCCAATCATTATTCAACTGATTTGGTGGTCTTTCAACTATGAAATCTTACCTTATATAAATAATGAATATTTGAATTTTTTTCAACTTTTAAATGGCATATTTTCTATTTTACTTGCATTGCCTAATACTTTAATATCAATAATGAATAATCCAATATTTGCCACTGATCTCTTGTATCTGACTTTAAAGAAAAGCCATGTAGTGTAAAGTAATAGCTTTTAACATTTACATTTATTTTGATTTTTTGCCTTTTCAAAGGAATTTCATGTTATTCAGATTTTAAAAGTTTCTTCTATTCTTTCTTAAACAAAGAAGAAGCTTAAAATTTTGGAAAAATAACTTTGCAGCTAACATTGCATTTTTTTCTTCTTTGTTTTATTAACATGACAAATATTTTCTTTTAGATTTTTGCTTTTATTGTGGTTGAAATAAGTTTTAAGCCTTTTTTTGTGGTTTGGAATGGTTTAAATAATAGTGAATTTATTTAATCTTTGAATATTACATATTATGCATGACTGAAGCCTCCAGGCTTGATGTTTTCTGTGTTGATGTGGGACAGATTATGGAAACACTTGAATAACTTCAAGAAGTTTCCAAACTTATAAGGTTATTTCTATTTTCTGCCTATATCAATAACACTATTAAAATTAGACAGTAGGAAGAAATAAATTATAGATGGATTTTCATAAGGTTTCAGAAGTACTCTAATAATTCTATGAGCTTTTTCTGTTTGTGGTTATGTCAACATATTGTTTAACATGAAATTTGTTATATTTTACTTTTCATTGTGATTTATGTTTATTTTTGCTTTTTTCTGTTTCTTTATTGCTTTATTAATTTATCTCATCTTATTTTATTGGTATTTATTATGGCTGTAACAAATTAACACAGATTGAAGCAACAAATATCTATTATCAGGCATTCTGCAGATCAGAAGTCTGAGATGGATCTCTTGGGGCTATAGTAAAAGTATCGACAGGGTTGTGTTACTTTTTAGTTTCAAGAGGAGGGCCCATTTTGCTGCTTTCCAGTTTCTAGAGACTTCCCATGTTCCTTGAGCAGTAATGCCTTCCTCCATCTCCAAAGTCAGAAACTCTGACCCTTTTACCATTGGTATGTCTATTTTTGACCTTTGCTTGAACTGATAGTACTTAATGAATTGTGTAATAACTTTACAGCTGAATACTTCCATTTCTCCTTCTTGGCCCTTTGCCTTGACTCTCATATATTTTACTTCCATATATGCCACAAACCACTTTAGTAGCCTCTAAGGATTTCTTTTAATTTTCAAATCTTAGCAATGTACTTTTTAAAATGTTCTGTTGTCTTCAGATATTTCCAGAAATTTTGCAATAGATATTTTATAGTATGTCTATTGTATTTCTACAAATACAAATAAAAGAATCTTATGTATATCAAAAAACAAGAAAATATGATACTCTGATCAATCCCAGTAATCCTTGCTAAAAACACATACACAAAACGGAATTGCTAAGAGGTTTTTGATGGGCAAATCCAGCTCCACTGCTCAGACACAGGAATATGAAGAAATACATTAGATTAAGAACATACTATCTTAACAAGAAAAATTCAGACAAATGTGTTAATTTTAAAAGAACAGAACTATAGTCTTATTTAGTAAACAGATAATTGAAGGAATTCCTGTATGACAGTTAAACAAGCTAATAACACAGCTTGTTCCCCCTCCCCCAAAAATAAACAGTGAAGAAAACAAAATCTTGGAATGAGCATGTATCTGTAGCACTAAAATAAAAAATAAAGAAGTAGAAAAATAGCTTTAAAACATGACCATTGAAAATTACCATGTTAGTTATATACCAAACATTCTAGAAATTAGTGCAGTAACTACTCCCACCAATATTCCCTTTTCCTCCTTCACAAAACCAAGGGTACAAAATTGAAAAGAAAAACTTATGAATAATTTCACCATTTCAGAGAGACAGAATGTGGAAAAGAGGAGATTACAGATTAAGACAAAATGAAAGAATGACTCATATAATGAAAAATCTTTGCCCACTACTGTAATTGCCTACTAAAACTGATAACACTTCCAACCTTCCATTTGTACCAACCTAATATTACAGATACAATTGGTTACCCAAAGTGAAGAGGCACATAGCAATCCACATTTAATAGACTCTTTCTTTCCTGGGAATTAATAGAGTCATGTTCAAATGTCAAGTTTCTGTCTATCTTTACCTTCATTTGATTGGGGTGGAAGTGAGAATAGATAATAAGGAGCTGTAAGTTGAGATTGAAGAAAAATGTGTGACTTTTTTTTTCTATCAGAAGTAATCCTTGAAATTTTTTTTCTGAATAGTTGTAGCAGTCTAAAACCAGACATCACCTGTGTCAATGCAGTTGCATGTCAAAAGCACCCAAATATGATGAATATTACTATTTTAAATTCATGAATATTAATTTATTGATCATTCCCATAAGGATGTCTGCAATAAGGACATATTGGTTTAGTTCTCTCAATTTCCACGTTCCTCGGTAACTACCTACATGTTCTTCTCTACTCTGAACTGTGCAACATCTCGTCTCATTTTCACTCTTGGCTTACGACTTTTATTTTAATTTTATGTCACTGAGAAAATAGAAACAATTAGAAGAAAACTTCTACATTTGCACACCATAATCCCTTTCAACATAGCAGTGATGGCATCTTTATGCACTTCTTCTCCTGTTATTACTATGGATAAACTGTACTTTCTCCTATCTAAGGCAACCCTTCCATTTGATTACTAAATTCTGTCTCTGTGCAGAATTTAGTCTTTTTTATTGCAATAAAAAAATACCTGAGACTGAGTAATTTGTAAACAACAGAAATTTATTTCTCACTGTTCTGGAGGCTGGGAAATCCAAGATTAAGGCTTTGGCATTGGTGTCAGATGGGGGTTGCTCTCTCCTCTTCCAAGATGGTGCCCTGATGCTATGTCCTCATGAGGTCACCAATGCTGTGTCCTCAAATGGTGGAAGGCAGAAGGGGAAAAAGGACAAACAGTTCCCATGTACTTTTCTTATAAGATTATTAATCCCCTTCATTAGGGCTCTGCCATCATGACTAAATCACTTATTCAAGGCTCTACCTCTTAATACTGTTGCATTGGGGATTCACTTTCAACATAAATGTTGGAAGAGGCACAAATATTCAAAACATAGCAGTGCCTAATAAAATCTATTGCTTCAATTACTATCCATTCTCTTTTCAGAATCATCTATTTTTTTCCCCTACTACACTCAAGAAGTGTTGTACCTTGGAGCTGATCTAACTTGGCTTAAATTTTGGCTCTGCAACTTATTAGCGGTGTGAAATTGAACAAGTTAATTTGTTTCTCAGTTTTACTCATCTAGCTGAAGAGGATGAAAATAATAGCGTCTACCTCATAAGTTTGTTGTCAAGACTAAATTGATTCATACATAAATTCATAGGCCCTGGCACATTTTAAGTGCTACATATCTATTACTAGTATTTCATTAATATACAAATTTTTGTGATGTTTTCTATATAAAATATACATATAATTCACATTTTTTCACTTCTTTTAAAGAAAAAAAAACTTCTTAAAAAATAGTCCACTACCGTGACGATCCCATCTTATTACATTCTGTCCTCAACTTTCTAATTGTAAAGAAGGAAACTCGTACAGCCATTGTTAAGTCTTTTCCTTTTTCGGCACCCATGTTTCACCCATGAAAGATTACTTTAGGCTGTATATTCAACACTCACGTCTTCAGTTCCTCCCACTCTATTTCTCTTGAATCCATTCCAATTGACTTTTTCTGGTACTATTCCACAAAAACATATTTTTAAATTTGATGAGAACTGTATGTTGATAAATCTTATCATGAATTCTGAATTATCATCTTATTTGACCTAACAGAAGCATTTAACATGGTTGCCCACACTTTCTTTTTGAAACTCTTCTCTTAACTTGCAATGTATCACTCCTGATTTTCTTTATTCTTCTTTAAACTAATCTATTATTTTTTGCTTTCAGGCCGGTGCTTTCTCAAATTTGTAATTTCTAAATATTGGACTTACTGGGACTTACCCCTTGAACCACTTTTATACCTATGTTATCCATTCTCCTAGCTTTAATACTATCTATAGTGCTTACAACTTTCTATCTTCGGTTCAGGCTGAGAACCTGAACTCTTGACTCATTTACTCAACTGCTTCTCTCAAATCTTCTTGGGTATTTAAGAGATATCTCAAACATAACATTTATAAAACCCAAATCATGACACTTCCTCCCACCTTCATTTCCCAAACCTGTTCCTGTCACAGTCCTCTTAAAGCTACCACTGAATTTCTCTTTTATACCAAATATTGGGTCTTTTAGCAAATCTTGTAGGCTTAGAATCACTCACACCTTCTCCTGCTTCTATAGCTAACATTGCTGTTGTTCATCATAGTAATATTTCTCCTGTGGATTATTGCAGTGACCTCCTTTCTGATATCTTTGCTTCTCTCAATGCTCATTTGCAGACTGTTCTCAATACAGCAGTCAGTGTACATTTTTAAAAACAGAATAAATCATGGCCTTCAGTTCAACAACCTCTGCTCAAGGATTCAAATTTTACTCAGAATAAAAGGTAAACTTCTTACAAGAACCTGGAGTAAGGCTGGGCATGGTGGCTCATGCCTGTGATCTCAGCACTTCAGGAGGCCAAGGCAGGTGGATCACTTGAGGTCAGGAGTTCGAGACCAGCCTGGCCAGCATGACAAAACCCTGTCTTTACCCAAAATACAAAAATTAGCCAGTTGTGGTGGCATGTTGTAGTTCCAGCTACCGGGAGGCTGAGGCAGGAGGATTACTTGAATCTGGGAAGCAGAGATTGCAGTGAACCGAGACTGTGCTGCTGCATTCCAGCCTGGGCAACAAAGCGAGACTCTGTCTCAAACAAACAAACAAACCCCAGGAGTACTCCAACAAAGACCTGTGATATAGTCCCCAACCCTATCTTCAACCTACTTCTCACAATTCTGCTGTTTGTTCCACCTTTCCTTCCCTTTATGTTTCTTTAATTTGTCAAGCACATTTCAATCACATCTTAGTATTTGGAGTTCCTTCTGTCTCCAATAGTTGTCTGGATATGTTCATGTCTCACTTCTTCAATTTTTTTACATTTTTGTTTAAATGTCACCTAATTAAATAGAACATCTCCACAAAACAGCAATCTTTCCCCTCTGTGCTACATTCCCAATTTCCCTCTCCTCTCTATTTTTCTTCATAGCATTAATGACCTCTGGCATACTATGCATGATTTGCTTATTTTCTACACACTCACTGAAATGTAGACTCCAAAGAAAGGATTTTTTTTTTAACATTTTGTTTAATGTTATAATTCCATTATCTACAATAGGATACAAGTAGGTGCTCAAAAATATTAGTAAGATTAAAGATTAATAAGTGAATAATGTTCTCATTTTCTAACCCTTAAACTCAATAAATAAATGCTAAGCATAATTAACAAATAGAATCTTATTGATGTTAAAAGAACCTAATAATAAAAATGTAAATGTTGTAACTTAGAAGAAGAGAAAGAAAAATCAAAGATAGGAACATAATAATGTTCCTACAACACCAAGATGGCAATGTCCTAATTCCACAGTCTATCAATGTGACCTTATGTGGTAAAAGGAACTTCACAAGTGGATTACATGATTCCTTAAATGTTGAGAACTTTTTCTAGCAAAGGTCAAAAGAAGATATACCAACGGAAAAAGGGTGAGTGCCTTTGAAGATGGAGGAAGGCGTTAATGCTCAAGGAATATGGGAAGTCTCTAGAAACTGGAAAGTAGCAAAATGGGTTCTCCTCTTAAAGCTAAAAAGTAACACAACCCTATAGATACTTTTACTTTAGCCCTAGGGGACCCATCTCAGACTTCTGATGTGCAGAATGCCTGATAATAGATTTTCATTGTTTGAATCTGTGTTAATTTGTTACAGCCACAGTAAATACCAATAAAATAGGATGAGATAAAGTAATAAAGTAATAAAGAAACAGATAAAAGCAAAAATAAACATAAATCACAATAAGAAATAAAATATAACAAATTTCATGTAAATAATATTTTGAGATAACCACGAACACAGAAAAAATTCATAGAATTATTAGAGTACTTTTGAAACTTTATGAAAATCCATCTATAATCTATTACTTCTACTAACTGTATAATTTTAATAGTATTATTGATATAGGCAGAAAATTGAAATAACCATATAAATTTGGAAACTTTTTGAAATTATTCAAGTGTTTCCATAATTATATAATTCATTAAGTACTATCAGTTCAAGGTAGAATGTGTTAAGTTAGATACATGATATAAACCCCAAAGCAATCAAAACAGCAGACAAGTTGTTGTTAGTCAGACAGCAGGGGAGAAATAAATGAATCATAAAAATTGCTCAACACAGAAGAAAGCAGAAAAAGAGAAAATAAAGCATCAAGAAAAGACAGAGACCAGAATCAGTGGCCCATGCCTATAGTTCCAATATTTTGGGAGACTGAGTCAGGAGGATTGCTCGAGATCAGGAGTTCAAGCTCAGCCTGGGCAACATAGAAAGGCTCTGTCTCTATATAAAATTTAAAAATTAGCTGGGCATGGTGGTTCATGTCTGTAGTCCTAGCTACTTAGGAGTCTGAAGTGGGAGGATTGCTTGAGCCCAAGAGGTTGAGGTTGCATGAATTATGATTGCACCACTGCACTCCAGCCTGGGCAACAAAGCAGGAGCCTGCATCAAACAAATAACAAACAAATAAAAAGAAAATAAGAAACAATAGAAAACTAATTGCAATATAGTTGGCTTAAATCCAATTATATCAATTAATTATATTAATTGTAGATGATCTAAACAACCTGACTAAAAAGCATTGATTTTCAAAATGAAAAAGCAAAGCCTTAATATATGTTGGCTACAAGAAAGCAATTTTAAATATCTAGATACAAACAGGTTCAAAACGAGAGAGGCAAAAGTTGTATCGGGCTAAGTTGTTAAAGATGGGCTGGCTGTGTTAATGTCAGATAAAAGTAGATTTCAGATCAAATAATATTACCAGGAATAAAGAGAATAATTTCATAAATGATAAAGAGGTAAATTCATCAAAGAGGCATAGTCTTAAACATTTATGCATTTAATAGCAAATAGATGAAGAGAAACCTCATGGGACTAGAAAAAGAAATACATGAAGCAAAAAACAAGAAGGAGTAGAAGGAGAAATAAAAAAATCATAATGAAGCAAAAACCTTATAGGAGTAGAAGGATAAATAAACAAACTATAATTATATTAGAGATTTCAACACCTCCCTCTCAGTAGTTGATATAAGAAGTAGACAAAATATTAGTAGACTAGTAGACTTAAACAAATTCTAACAATCAACTTGACCTGATTGTTAATTATAGAATATTCAACAGCACCAGAATACATGTCATTTTCAAGTGCATGTGGAATAGTCTCCAAGATAGACCTTATTTGGGGGATCCCTATGAAAACTTTTCGTAACTCTAATATTTTCCACCAACACTAGAGAGAAGAGAAAGTAAAGCTGTCTTGATTTCCACTTACTATATGAGTGATATGCAGATGGAATAATTTGGATCCTAGCTGTCATGAAGTTTATTTAATATTATAGAACTGTGGCTTCCTAATCTGTATGACGGTAATGATAATGTAACATTGTCTATCAGGTTAACACAAAAGTTAAATGAAAGTACTTTAAAGTTTCTGTCACATAAATATTATATATAGTTTAATCTCACATAAAAACACATCTGTCTCAAGACACAGACACTAAAATCTCAGTGACACTATTTTCATTATCTTTGTACTTCTATCTGCTATTTCTAATTATACACTATTAGTTTAATTTTCACAAAAGTACTAAACTCTAATGGAAAAAGTCTGGAAGATTTAAGAGCATAGGATACTTTTGTTTCAAAATTGAAAAGCCTTTCCACTGATATCCTGTTATTTATTTGAAATTCATCATTAAAATATTCCTACTAAAATTAATCAAGTTCAGTGTTCTCATCTACTCCTTTTTTTTTTTAAGATACTATTGGATGGGTTACACATGTCAAATTTATTTTCTTAAGTTAGTCATTTATCTAAAAAACATCGATATTACAGAGATAAAAAGGTAGTTCATTTATTTTTATTCATTCCTAATATGGAGATATTAAACTTGTTTTTGGAAAATTAATGACAGAAAGATAATTTAGATACAAAATGTTTAGATTACAAAATGATATGTAAAGGGTAACTCTTGGATATATGTAAGAAAAAAGCTTTGCAGCATTTATATCAACTGTTGATAATGAATATGACAAATGATTCTTGTTTTTGTGATTATTTGATTATTTGTGTCTTTTGCATATTTTGATATAAATGTATATAAATTTTGCAGAAAAACATGCAACCAAGATATATTCAAATTATGGGAAAAATCTTATGGATTGAATAACAGAATAAGTTGCATTCATAACCATTTAGTTAGACAAACATGTAATCAGTTCAATCATGTGTCTTATTTCTCCAGAACTGACTGATGTTTGATTCACTTAGGTTGATTCATAATTTTTTTTCTACTATCATCTAGGCAGTCTCTTAGAAGTGCTTTTGAAAGAAACCTTCTGCCTATTAAACCTAGTTTCCTTTGTTTTTAAAAATCAATTTTTCAGAATTCATTTCTTGCTACAGGTGCTGCCTTATGAATATACCATTTGTCCATTGGGCATTCAAGTGGTTAGTAGACTAAATCTCTCTAATTATAGAGGAAATCAAGATGTGTTGACAGCTCTACTATTTTGGGGGAGTGACACCCTTGGGTGCCTGCCACATTCTGAAATTCAAACTATACTTGTTAGTATCAGAAATTCTTTGTAGGTGGCTCACTGAAGAAAAAAGTGGGGTATATTTTGTCAGATTTGTCTGCTCAGCTGTGACATCAATTTTCCCTCACATTGCTCCGAAGTCCAAAGAGTTAGCAACGGAATAATGCATTTTATTGCTACAATGATCCTTTCCTCTCAGAGTTAGTATGGAATTGCTGAAAGGGCATCAGGGTGGGAAACAAGAAATCTGGGTTCTGGCTTTGGTCTACTTTAATAGATAAATATAACATATATAATAGATGTAACCCTATCTGTATAACTTAATAGGGATTTACTTTCTCATTAGATAGATTAAATCTTCTCCAAGCTCCAATTCAGATCTAAATTTCTGTGATTTTATTTTTAATTCATTTATGGATTTTGGAGGAAAATAGTTTACTAAGTCTTTAGGATATTTACATTTATCTTAAGACAATAACTTTGCTATATTTGCAAGGCTGGTTTTCATGACACATTTTTTCTCTCTTAATTCCCGTTTCGTTTTAAATATCATCAGAAATAATTTCTCACACAAAAGACTTTGGATACTTTTATAAATATTGTTTATAAAAAGCTTTTCATCGTTTAATAGGTATGGCTACATAGATTTATATCTCTGTATCACATATCAGATTTATATCTCTAGCATATATCTATAATCTATATCTGTTTATCAATACACACACATATTGTTATGAAAAACCTGTGTGAACTTTTCTTCTGTGTTTCAACAACCTCTGTCTGATAGATTGAAAACTTTATTTTGTGAATAGTGAATAATATTCTTGCTTCATTAATCAAATTTGGGAAAATTTATGAAATATATCTTCATATGTTTCTCAGATTCCTAATTTATTTCATGAAATTTGGAATAATTAAGAAAATTACAGCTAATTTTGCTAAAATGGAACATTTATAAAAGATTTATATAAAGTTTTTTCTTATGGAACACACCTGATTCACTTATTGTAGGTAAAATAATTCTCAGAAATGTTTGAATATTTTGAAAAATAATTTTATATTTGATACTGCATTTTAAAATTGTAAAACGTTAACAAGGTATGTTTAGCTTTAAAATATGCATATTGGTTTATTTCTATACAGATTTTCAAAATTGTAAAAACAAAAAACAAAAAACAAAAAAAAAAACGAGAATTAACTCATTAACTTTGGTAGGCCATGTTGAATGTGTGGCAAATATTTTAATTCATTAAATCAACAATCCGGAAGAAAATTAGAAATCATTTAGTACATCTGTAAGCATCCAAGTAGAACTCACTTAATGACTCCAGTTAAATGGTGGCTAAAATAATGTCTTTTTTTTTTTAAGGTAAAATAAAAACTTTTATTTTTCTCATTTTTAATTGGTCTGACAGTAGACAGTTTGTTCAAAATAGTAATAGCAACAGCAACAATGTGTTTGAACAGTTTGTTCAAAATAGTAATAGCAACAATGTGCTTATGTGCAAATGAAAAGAATGATAGCAGTGATACAAGCGATGGGAAGGAGGAATTAAGAAAGTTTTGCAAGTATAAGATACTTTCACTCCTCACAGAGCATTACAGTGTTACAAGGATACCAGGGGGCCCTTGTGGGTTTGGCTCCAGACCACTGCAATAAAGCAAATATTGCCGTAAATTGAGTCATGTGAGTTTTTTGTTTCCCAGTACATGTAAAAGTTCTATTTACCCTATACTGTAGACCATTAAGTGTGCAGCTACATTATGTCATAAAAAATGATGTACTGGCCAGGTGTAGTGGCTCAAGCCTGTAATCCCAGCACTCTGGGAGGCCGAGGCGGCCGGATCACGAGGTCAGGAGCTCAAGACCAGCCTGGCCAACATGGTGAAACCCCATCTCTACTAAAAACAAAAAATTAGCCAGTCATGGTGGCGTGCGCCTGCAATCCCAGCCACTCAGGAGGCCGAGGCAGGAGAATCGCTGGAGCCTAGGAGACGAAGGTTGCAGCAAGCCGAGATCGGCCCACCACCCTCCAGCCTGAACAGGAGTGAAACTCCAGAGATACACCTAATGTAAATGACGAGTTAACGTGTGCAGCACTCCAACACGGCACATGTATACATATGTAACAAACCTGCACGTTTTGCATATGTACCCTAGAACTTAAAGTATGATAAATAAATAAATAAAATACACTTACCTTAATATAAAAATACTTTAATGCTAGAAAATGCTAATGATCATCACAGCCTTCGGCAAATTATAATCTTTTTTTCGGTGGAGGGTCTTGCCTCATTGTTGGTTGCTAAAGTAATGTCTTAAAAATATTCTCCTACTAATCACTGTTTATCATGTCTAAAATGTGAAAATTTGACAAATATGTGATAGATGCTTTAAAGGTAAAATTCAAATTCAGGTCATTCTTATCTCACTATAATTGAATTCCATTGTCACAAACTTGTATTATGGCTTGAAATTCATGTGTTTTTCAAATAAGAAAACAATAACACTTGTTTCTTCTGTAGTTATAGATATATGTATTATATATACTTTTTTTTTTTTTGTCAGGGTCTCGCTCTGTCACCCAGGCTGGAGCACAGTGGCACGATTTTAGCTCACTGCAATCTCTGCCTCTCAAGCTCAAGCAATTCTCCTACCTCAGCTGCTAATTTCTGTATTTTCAGTAGAAATGGGGTCTAACCATATTGGCCAGACTGGTCTCAAACTCCTGATCTAAAGTGATCCACCTGCCTGGGCCTCCCAAAGTGCTGGGATTTCAGGCATGAGCCACCATGCCCAGTCAAGACAATTTTTTATTAATTAGTTTCTTCTTTTCTTTTCATGCTTCAGCTTGTGTTACTTGAGCTATTTTATTTATTTATTTATTTATTTTTCATGCATCATCATACTTCTTTTACTCACTGTAAACAAGAGGCACATCTATTCCAAATGGTCAGAATAACAGCCATAATGAAAATAATACCACTAGCTACCCTGATTGTTTAGGAAATTTTGTACTTTTTTAAAGGATAACATATGTTTGAGTTGCTATTGAATCCCTTTATCATATATTGATTTTTTTTTAATCAAAACAAAACCTTCCTTTATATGTGTGGTAGATTTTAGCACTGGACCAAAATCTCCACTAATCCCCCAACCTTGACCTTTGCCTTGTGAATTTGTCTTGATCTTCTTTTTGCTGTTATATATAATTCTCAGTCCTTGGAGTCAGCCTAATATTTAGCCCAACGGGATGCAAGGAGAGTGTTGAAAAGGGTTTGTGTGATAGGGTTTTGTGTCTCGTGTCCTTTTATCATTACAAAGGGAATAGCACACTTAAGTTAGTCTTCTGGTCTTGGGAGGGTAAGATTTAATGTAAAGTAAAGTAGAAGTGTCCCAGACTAGAATGAGGCAGATGCCCCTCTGACGCAAGAACAGCCTTGGTTGAGATCAGATAACTTCTAGCAGAAACCTAGAACTGTGACTAATCAGCACATATTGCAGCATGTCACTGAGGTGTGCGGTTGTTTGCTGTGCATTAGTTTGTGGTAACAGCAAACTGATGCAAGACCTTTTCAAAATCATCAGCCGTATCAACAATAATTATAGCAAGAATGGCTGTCTCAAAGATACTTTTTCATCAGAAGACAATGCCTCAGTATTGTGTCAGATCAATTGTGAAAGCATTATTTAACATGTAAAAATTTTATGATGAACTTCTGAATTTGTCCATAGTACTAGATTTTAGATCTGTGCTGTACGTGTTTCTGTCAAATTATTTTGTCTTCTTCAATTTTTCTCACTTTTGTTGTTAACTAAAAAAAAAAAAAAATCAAGGTAACATTATAATTTTTAAAAACACTGAGGGACTTTTTGTTTAAAATTTGAGCTAAATTATTTTTTCAATAATAGGTATTTGGAATTTATTTTGAATAATTGAGTAGAATAATATCCACATCAAATATACATTTAATATTACATCAAAAATTCTTTCTCTGTATTTTCATTTCACATTTTTTCATATAATACTTAACATATAAATATAGGTAGACAGATAGATGGATAGATATAGATAGGTAGACAGACAGACTTTTTTCAACATGCCTGTCTCTCTTTAAGGGAGCAAAATATGTCTTTCTCATTCTAAGAGACTGACAAAGGTGTCAACAGATGTTTAGTTTTGGAATTCATCAGATGAATTTAGTAGTTTGTGAAAGGTTGTGCAAGAAGGCAAACATTAAAAAAAACTAGTTGCTAGCTTGATTTACACTTTTGGAAGTGTAAAAATAAATTTACTTTGACAACTATTTCTCATTCTGAATATGTACTTCTCTTCAGAATGTAAAGGTACAAATTCAGCTCTAAGTATTATAACCAGTAAATGTTAAGATTTTAAATTTCAAATGTTCTTTTTGCAGTTAATACTGAGCATTTTATAATACTTTCAAGCTTTCAAAATTTATTCTAAAACATGAATTTGATGTGAATGTAAGTGATCTTTGGCAAAAAATATGATTTCTATTTGAGAAATTTCATAAAACAAACATTGTATTGATGGTGAATTATCCTTTCAGAAAGACTTTTGCTTTCAATCTTAGTTCAAATTTCAAACAAAAAGTCCCTCAGTGTTTTAAAAATTATAATGTCACCTTGAATTTTTTTTTTTTTTTTTTTTGGTTAACAACAAAAGTGAGAAGCTGGCTGTATTGCTGGAAGGGACAAAAAATGCAAATAGTGACATTTTTCCTTAAAACTTGTAAACTCCTTTTAAGTATTTAAACTAAAATGTATATGATTGTGTAGGCTTCATTCCATAGGTACATTGTAAAATAAATATTTTGAATGAATAGTATTAAAAACTAAATTTACTGACTTTTCTGTATTTACTTCTCTCTCTCTCTCTCTCTCTCTCTTTTTCATCCCAGCAAATGATGCTAATTCAAACAGTTGCCAAAGAGAATAATTGGGATATTTAATTTTTTTCTATATATTCATCAGTGCTATTATTCGCTCCTTAAATAGCTCTTAAATTCATACACTCCCCTGATTTTTGTTTAGTCCAGATCTACTATTATTTCTTGTTTGCATTTTATACTACAGTCTCCTAAAAAGCTTGTCCTTTCCTCACTGCAATCCAAATATTTTTTTCTAAAATATAAAACTATTCAGATCAGATTTTCTTGTTTTTCATGAACTCCTAAAGCTAAGTTTGATATCCATAGTGTCCCTAGAACATCTTGGATAAAAGCAACATAGCATATGTGGTATGGTATTTTGGTCTTTATTTGCGTATTTCTTGCTTTAATCCTAATTAAATTGGAAGCAAACTAATGGGAGGTCCAATGTCTTATTCACCATCCCATTTCCATTTCTGAACACAGTGCCTGGCAAATAGCATATGCTCATTAAACATTTATTGATTGAACCAAGCATTCATATTGCTTTGGCTTCCCAATTTTAGTTTTTTAAAATGACCTTGAAATATATATATATATATATATATATATATGTGTGTTAAAAACAAAACAAAACACGACAGATAAAATCTATGCATATTTTATGATGCAAAATAATATTTTTTGTCTTATTTTCCTGGCAGTTACCTTTACCACCTTTCTGTTTTAAGTACATCTTATGATTACCTTAATTTTTTAAATACTGTGCCAAGATACTTTTCCATTATTCATCAGTTATGTACTTTTTTGTGTGTGTTTCCATTATGATGGATGAAATCCTAGCTTATTCAAACAATGTGCTGCCTCTTCTTCCTGTTATCTCTTGACATATTTATATCAGTATTTTCAGAGCCTCTAGTCACTTCAGCTTTCAAACAAAACAGTATTATATATTCATTTCTTTCATCAACCATGTACAATATAACTTTATTTTCTCTTAATGATTATAAAATATTCCCCCCTTCCCTCTCTTTTCTATCTCCTTTTAACATTCCATCTCTTCTGTTTGTTGATTACTTTTATATTTTTAAGGTGAATACAATCCGTATTTTTTTCTATAACTATGTTTTGTGGTTTTCTTTTCCAGTCATTGGACAATGATCCTTTAGTCATGTTCTGATGTTTTCTATTTATTAGTCTGCCATTTCAGTATTTTCATTTTCTTCATAGGCACTTTACTGTGTGAATATTTGAATTCCCCTCTCCCAACTCCAGAGATCCCCTCTCCAATCTCCTCTTGAAGAGTCTGTCATCTTGTCAAATTTGATATTATCATTTTACGGACCTGCTGATCTTTGATCTTGAAATAAACACTTTTATTGATAGCACATCTTCCTCTACAGTAACTTTGATAGAGTGGATCTTTAAATAATTTCTAAAAAGTGTACATGGAAATAATAGTTCTGAATATTAAAAATTTCTTTATTCCTGAAATGCTTTTGTTTTTCCCTTCCACTTGAATTATATTTTAGGTGGATACATTATTCTACATTGAAAATAATTTGTCTCTCAGATATTAGGTCCTTTTTCTTTTTTTCCCCAGTTTTCCTAATACACAATACAAATAAAAATTGTACGTATTTATAGTGTGTAGAGTATGTTTTTATGTATGTAGACATTATGGAATGGCTAAATCAAGCTAATTAATGTATCTGTCACCTCACATATCATTTTTTGTGGTGAGAACATTTAAGCTTTACTGTCTTAGCAATTTTCAAGTGTGCAACACATTATTGTTTACTGTAGCCACCATATTGTACAACAGATCTCCAGAATGTATTTATCCTAAATGAAACAGTGTACCCTTTAACAAACATCTCCTTTTAGGTCTTCTTTCTGTGTATTGTACCAAAGAATTCCACTCATGGGTATTAAGATGCTAGACAGATTTCTGTTCTTTTGTAAGATATTTGTGTACTAATTTCCCTGACTGCCCTATTCTTACAATTGTTCTAAAAGCTCTAGAATTTAATTTTAATCAAGGTGATCTAGAGCAGTGCTAACCCAAATGATAGCCACTAGACACTTGTTGGTATTGAGTACATGAAGTTTGTCTAATGCAAATTATGCAAATATCTTTACATTTTATTTTAAATAGTTAATTTAAATTTGTATCCGGTACTTTATCCAGTTATTAAAAACTTTAAAAAAATTTAGAAAAACTTGTTCATGTAAATCTATTTTTTGAGCTGTAGATTTTACAAAATCTAATATAGATTAAATACTTTAGCCGGGCGCGGTGGCTCAAGCCTGTAATCCCAGCACTTTGGGAGGCCGAGACGGGCGGATCACGAGGTCAGGAGATCCAGATCATCCTGGCTAACACGGTGAAACCCCGTCTCTACTAAAAAAATACAAAAAACTAGCCGGGCGAGGTGGTGGGCGCCTGTAATCCCAGCTACTCAGGAGGCTGAGGCAGGAGAATGGCGTAAACCCGGGAGGCGGAGCTTGTAGTGAGCTGAGATCCGGCCACTGCACTCTAGCCCGGGCTACAGAGCAAGACTCCGTCTCAAATAAATAAATAAATAAACAAATAAATAAATAAACAAATACTTTGTGAAAAAATTTAGCATCCAAATGAATTATGCTATAACAATAAAGAGTGAATTTTGAAGACAGTATACAAAAATGAACTCCAAATATCTCAATAATTCAACATTGATTAAATAGCAAAGTTATGATATTTTGAGTATAGCTGGCTTGAACAATGTATCAATAAAATTAGTTTTAACCTATTTCTTTTTGCTTTTCAGAAGTGACTATTGAAAAATTTAAAATTACATATGCAGTTCAAATCATATTTATATTTGGCCAAGAATCATCTATAGTTCAGAACTTAGTGTCCTAAGTCAGGGCTTTGTTTGTTTGTTTTTAATGGTCAGTGTGAGCCCTTTCAATAGAAATACCCTTTTCTTAAACTCTGGAAAATTTTCCTGTAATTTTTATTTAATAAATTTGCCTTTATTACCATCCAACTAATCTACTTTTCTTATGTTAGCTCTGTAACTTTTAAAAATCAGATAAAATCAGGATCTTATTGTTTTATTCTCATATACTTCATTTCTTGTTCTTTTTTCTTCTAAATTTTTTTTTAAAACTTTTCAGCTCTTTTACTGAATATTTGACTTTAGTTCTTGTTCTTGGACTTTTTTTTTTTAATTTTCCAAAGTTTAGATGCTGTGTTTTTCAAATATTGTTGATAATACAAATTAGAATTCATGATTTGTGTGCTTATTTGTTTGCTCAAGTTATTTACTCTTCATGATTTCAGTATATGAGCTCGAGTTGTCTCAGTTTTTCTCTTTGATACCGCAATCTTGTAAGATATTGGAGGCTCTTGGATATCCATTTATTTTTATTATTATGGCAACATAAAAGCTGGACTCAATTACTGTGTATTGAGGCATGACTTGTGTACATTTTTAAGAGAATTCTTCAGTCGAGTTAATGATTGATTGATTGATTGATTATTGTTTGATGATAAAGTGCCAATCTATCTGCCTGGAGTGGTGCTTGAGGAAGAGAAACTTGCAGCTGCTCTATTCAGATGTTCAATCTATTCATTGTCTCAACTACCCTTCTGACTTGAACTTGATTTGTTTGGGGCTCTTGCCTTCATCAGGGTTCTGCAGGTCAGAAGACTTTCTCATTGCAGATTTTGTCACTTTGTCTTTGATTCATCAGGCTCCACTTCTCACCTGATTTCTAGCATATAAACACTTTTTATTGCTGCGAGTTGGTCTTTTAACTCTTTACTGAACTTTTATGGTATCATAGGAAAGGAGATGAATGGATGTGTTCAGATCATAACTCTGGAGTGGACTGTTGTTAGAAGATGGATGGTCTCTACTGTATTGTCATCTTGTAAAAAATGTAATTTTATCCAGGCACTTTAGTTAAGTGGAACTAGAAATAAAGTTCAGTTATTCTAGCCCTTAGGATTAAGAAAAATTTTGTTGAAATGTGATAATTCATTCCCTATTTCATTTTAGTTATTTTGTCATTGTCCATGGTCAACTTTTCAAAATAATACTGTTCTTTAATTACGTCTTTAAAGTAATAGTAAAGTTGCAAGCTTAAAGACATCTTTGAAAAATGTCTAAGAGCAAGGGAGAGGTTTGGGCTAAAGACAATGTAGTTCAAAATTTAGAAAAAGATCTATCATACTAAGATTCTACCAAACGAAATGAAAACGAATAACCTTGCAAATGAGTGAAGGTATCTTTTTCTATCAGTTATACATTAAGTAAAGAAAAGTTGAGTGAAAATTAAATGCATTTTATCATTGTTTGCTAAAACAATAAAATTACCTGATCATGCAGTCATTAGCAGCTTTGAGACGTTTGCTGTGAATTAATTTATCTCTGTTGGGAAATAATTACAAAAGTTTCTAACTTTTAAGGTATGCTGAGACAGAAAATTTTACTTTATAAAGCACACTATTCAAAATTGGACTACGGTCAGCATAACTAATAAAACAAAAAGACCATAGAAGTGTCATGTCATTATTTTCCTGAGTTCTAAAAAATTTGTTTGAACTTTTGTATCAAATGTAGCATCATATGTTGAGAACAAGGGTTGTTTCACTTCAGAAATTTATTTTGGTGGAGTTAATGAGTCCATTAAGAGGTCTGGACTAAAGACAATGTAGTTCAAGTTTAGATCCTCCTAACCTTTTAACAGTGGTAATTTTTGTAGTAGTCTTCTGTAAAAATATTGTTCTCAGTGGCTTTTTTTTTTTTTTAACATTTTTTAATATGCAGCATGGTTACTGTCATGGAAAATAAAGTTTGTACAAAATTTGTATATTTTCACTTATAAGTTGTCTTTATTATAATAGCTTCTAATTATATTTAGTGTGGAGGTGATATAATTTTACATTACCTCTTTCCTTTTTATGTTATTGTTTTATATTTTAAGTGTAACTTCAGAACAGTGAAGTGATGGACTTCATAGAACATCGCAGGTGTAGTAAAGATTGTTATCTAGTAATCTACAAATATTTGTCTTTTGTAACAGAATCTAAATTTGCTGGAGATGACAGGTACCCTGTTAAAATCCCATATTCTGTAGCACTAATTGAAGAAAAGTGTAGTCCAAAAAGATGTGAATGAAAGTCTGTATCTGAGTCTTCCAGAAAGTTTCAGAAGACAACAGATTCAGCTAGGTGCTACTTTTTTTTTTTTTTTTTCCTTCCTGGTTATAGGATTCCTAACTGAAGCTATAGTTGCCATCTTAAAACTGCTTAAAATTGACCTTAAGGGAAAGGACACAGACTTACAGTGACATCAGCCCAGAGATCTTTGGGTTGCTACTTTAGATTAGGACTGACTGCTTTCATTCTCTTGTTACTTGAAAAAAATAAACCTCAATCTTGTTCAAGTCACTATTATTTGGGATTTCTCTTGCCATTTTTAAAAGGTGCCCTAGGAGAATCATGTGAAGCTCAGGTTGAGAAACCATCCCTCCAAGTGTTCCATTTGGTCTATCCACTATAGGCATGGTGACTTGGCTAAAATAATTAGTCCCACTTCAGAAATTAACTTTATAAATATGTATTTTTTGTAACTCAAGTTCTGAAAATGACTAAATGTCCCTGTGTGATTCTTTTAAATGTGATATAGTTAATCGAACGTGATTACTATTATTACTTTTTATTCATTTTTCTTTTGAGACAGAGTCTCGCCCTACTGCCCAGGCTGGAGTGCGGTGGCTTGATCTCGGCTCACTGCAACCTCTGCCTCCTGGGTTCAAGGAATTCTCCTGCCTCAGCCTCCCCAGTAGCTGGAATTACAGGGATGTGCCACTCTGCTCAGCTAATTTCTTTGTATTTTTAGTAGAGACGGGGTTTTACCATATTAGCCAGACTGGTCTCAAACTCCTGACCTTGTGATCCACCAGCCTCGCCCTCCCAAAGTGCTGGGATTACAGGCCTGAGCCACCGCACCCGGCCAGGTTATAATTTTTAAAGTTAAAATAATAAATAGTGTTCTGAAATTATCTTTTAATACTTCCTCACTATCAGGTGTTATCAATCAAAATATTTCCATTTCAACTGAAAACTGATATGTGCATATATGTGTTTATAAATAAACATTATGAAAAGACAAATGTAATGTTGTGTAAAAATAAATGAACTCATGGATATAAAGTATCCCTTTAATCTTGTGTTACATTTATTAATTTCAAATGAAGCAAAGCAGTGGCCATAATATCATTCAATGTGTCCTATGTAAGAAGTCGTATGATAAATTTCCCTTAGAATTTAGCATATAAAGAGTTTGATATCCTTTATAACACCCTATACTTAAACACCACAAGCCAGACACAGAAGCCATACAAGAGTGACTATAACACACAAGTACAGAGTACCACCAAGCAAAAAGGGGTTAATACTGCAGAGACGGCCCCAAAGTACAGCTTGAGGAACACAGGGAGTCATCCCAAGACCTTTACTTAGCTGCCATGGAAACAGCAAACACTATAAACTTTGCTTCATTCAGTCTTCCAAAATGAAACATTAATAGGGAAAATTCACTAACACTTGTGGTGAACAGTATTAGCAAGGATGCAATGTGTCTCCTGGGCTGTAGGACTCCATCTGCTTCAGCTGAACTCTCAGAAATTACAGATGAGATATATGCATATGCACACACATATACACATATCTGTACGCACACAGATGTATTTAAATGAAGATGCATGCACTGGGCTAAAATACAAACAACAGAAATGAAAGGTCATATATAAAAAGGCTAAATATAACACAGGCCTAGAACCAGCTCCTGGTTGGGAGCTGGGGAAAGGTAGACAATTTGTGGTGGGCAGAGAAGACTATGTACACAATTAGTGGTGGGCAGAAAAGGCATCAGTGTAAAGAACTGACTCACTTCACAGTACTGGCCCACAGGAAAGTGTGATGTTGTCTCATGTACATAAATACGACTCCAACCTTGCTTTTGTACAAACCAAGCTTGGTAGGCACCCAGGAGGACTGTGGGTTTGTCTTGATGACAAGGCACTGCACCACACTGCTGCTAAACCTTCCAGCCCTAGGAACTCATCTGCTACCATCCCTTTACCCTCCCTTTTAGGCCCTTGAGCTTTTTCCCATTCAACAACTACAGCCTGAGGCCTGCCCAACCACCTAGCTTCACGTGACTAATCGCAGTGACTAACTGCATGGCTTCCTGCAAGCAAGGTGCTTCTGTATCTCTCTTTTTCTGACCCCAATATGAAAACATTTCTGTAAATGTTTGGCACCTAAGAAACATGATGGTTATGGATAACATCACAAGTACACAGGGAGACCCAGTAACAAGACATGCAAGGTGAGGGCAAACGGCACTGAGCTGCTCTAGCATTTCAAAACCAGGACTGTAGCTTGCCATACATTTCCGGGGGGGGGATGGGGGGGTGGGGGTTAGGAGAAGGGATGCGCAGAGCTGATGACTCCATCGGCTTCTCAGCAGCATGTACATTCAAATTGAAGATGTCTTGAGAGCCCCACTCTACCCAAATCGTGAGTCTGGTCATTCCTCTAGCAGAGTGTGGTGCAGGGACAGCTAGAAAAGCTGAGTTCCAATTGAGTCTGTTGCACCGAGAGTCCTTTTGAAGATGTTCAGCAAAGTAATTATTTTCTTTTGAGCAGATGTACAGCACATCCATGAGAAGGCCATGTAAAGGATGCCCTGCAGCCCAGTCAAACCATCCAATCTCAGTATTATCGAAGCCCCCTCTGAGTTTCTTCCAATGGCCGCCGTCACTGTACAGTAATAGCTGAGCAGCATCAGGGCGAGTCATCAATGGTGGGCAACCAGAAGACCATGTTGGAACATGCGCTGGCAAAAGTCATGAACTTGGGGTTGAATTGCAAACAGGTAATCGGGCCGGTGTGCTTACCATCCAATACAGCTACTTTTATACCACTCTCTCCATTCCAGATATGGATCTTGCCATCCTCCGAACCAATCATAATAAACTGAGAGTCTGGAGTAAATGAAGCCTCCAGTGTGACAGCTTTGCTGTTTGCATAACCCTCAAACGTGTGCATCACCACTCCTTTGAATGCATCAATGAGAGAAATGAAGCTGCCGTTGGTGGAAATGAGGATGACCTTGCCATCGTTGCTGAATTTAAGTCCTGTCCACTCACAGGTTCGATGACACTGCATCTTAAAGGTAGTAAATGGCCCCTTATCAAAAGAGCGAAGGTCGTAAAGTTTGACCATCTCAGAGTTGACACCTGCAGCCAAAATTAACCCTTCTGGATCAAAAGAACAAACTGGCTTCCCCTGCAGATGCACGAGGCCCTGGCAGTTAGGAGCCCGGAGATCCCAGAGTCGAATGGTCTTATCAAGAGACCCAGAAATGAAAATGTCATCCACAGGTGACATGGACAAGGCCACCACCCTTTTGCTATGTCCAGGAAAGTATCTGATGTATTTGTTGTCATGCAAGGACAAGTAACGAATAGTATCGTCTCTTTTGTTAGAGCTGTAAACAGCTGTGTTTGCCTCATGAGTGTATCTGATGAGGTCCACGCCATATTTCTTACTGTACAGGGTTCTCTTTGGCTTGCCCTCCTGGCAGTCATAGAGCACGATGGAGTCGTCGTTGCTGCTTGAGATGACCATCTGGCCGTTGGGGCTGAAATCGAAGCAGTTAATCTTGTCCGAGTTTTCGCAGAACACCCTGGCGACGCGGAAGCTCCGCAGCACGCTGTCGGTCAGCTTCATGGCGGCGGCTGGGGAAGGCAGCGGGGTCTGGCAGCGGGCGGGCAGCTGAGGGGCCCACCCTGGGTGGCGGGAGTGTTGAGCCGGTGGCTAGCAGGAAGTCGGCCGGCAGTGGGGCCGCCTCCTTTTCTTCCTCCTCCTTGGACGACGGTCTTCTGCCTCAACTGTGGCGCGTCGCCGACCGTTAGTCCTCACAGCCACCTCAGGCGCAACCGACGCAGCACCACCTCAGCGTGTCCGCCATCTTGGGGCGACGGGCAAAAGTCGAGGGCCAGGCGCCTCAGCCAGCGCACGCCGGAAAACGGTTAGTGAGAGATATTTTCATTGAATATGAAACTCAGGGTTGGAAGGGATTTTTTTTCCCTAATGGAAATTTTAGGATTTTTAATTTTTTTGTTTATTTTCTGTTGAAATTCATCTCTCTTATTATTGCTGTTTTGAAGATAATGAATCTTGCTCATTCAGGTAGAATTTTTTTGTTCTTTGTTTTCTGAAGTCTTCCTATGATATGTATGTGTGAATTGAAAATTATTAGAAATCATTTTTCCTAGATTTCGCAGAGATTTTTGTGTATTTGACTTGGTGAAGTCTTTTTTTTTTTTTGCTCTTCTTTGCTTCGAGGATTTCAGTTACCATAATAATATTAGATCTTTGCGGTATGTCTTTTACATTTTTCATCTTTCTGTGCTTCAATTTGGGTATTTTTTACTGTCTCATCTTGCAGTTTATTTATTCTGTGCTTTTTGGTGATGTCTACTGAGTCACTAGTATATCTTAATTATGTTTTTCCAATTCTAGAATTTTTATTTAACTCTTTATAGATTTTATTTAACTCTTTATAGATCAATATCTAGATATTGACATTTTATATTTATAATTGAATATATATAATATATAAATGCAATTTACATTAATATTTGTGCGAATATAAATATTTACATATCTTTAATGAGGGAAGAGTGCATTAGTATCTGGTTTAGTGATTTAAATATTTAATAAAAATTAAAGTAATCTTTCATGGTATCTTCTAGAAGTCTGCTACTTCAAGATAAGCACAGACCACCATTTGTATTCCCTTAGTAGATGTAGATTTTACCCTTACCTGAGAATTGTAAACTACAATCAAGTGTGATATAATTGTATATGTGTTTGTAACACATCTTTACTATAACCAACAACTTTGAATGTGAAAGCCATTATTTCAAACTACAGCATTTATTGGTATTTTATTAAACTTATTATTTATTTTTGCTATCCCGAGGGCAATTTAAAATTAAGAGAAGCAGCAATGGACATGTATTATTGAGAATTTCAAATCTAAGATATCATTTTTCTTTTAAGCACAAGTAATCTAGATAGTTACTATATTTGAAGTCATACTCTGACCAACCTCAATTTCAAATTTTTACCTAGCTGACCCCAAATAATGCTATTGGTCTGCCGACTTCATCTTTATGGGACCTGCGTAGAAAAAAAAGACACACACAATCGATCCTCTTTCATGAGATGTTGAGCCTGTAGGCTTCCTTCAAAGGAGTTCTTTGTCCTTATGTGGAAAGAGTAAGGGAAAGGAGGAAGGAAAGAAAGAGCCCAACTCGGTTTTAATACAGAGTCTGTGAAAGTGATTCAGTGAGGCAGAAAGCTTCATTGCGAGTCTATGATACAGGTCCAGTTACAGGCAACAAAGAGAAAGTAAATTCCAAAAACCTTTTCAAAAAAGTAGATTTAAAAACAACAATGACAACGCTGGAAAGCCAGATCAAATCAAGAGTTGTAACCCCCAAAATTAACAAATCTAGAGAAGTGAAAAAAATATTCTGTGCTAAATTAGTTTCATTAAATGGCCATCAACTCATGTTAACTTCCTATGGTGGTAACACAATCTAAAAACGTTTTTTCCTATTACCTTTGTTTCTGCTAACACTGTCTGTCTATCTGTCGATCTATCTATTGATCTATCTATTTATCTATCTATCTAACCTATCTATATTTGGAAAAATATTTTTAGTGTAGTATTTATACTTCAAAGCATAAAAGCCTAATGTTCAAGTTAGACAAAAATAATGTTTTTTTTTTTTTTTTAAATAGAGACCTGTGTCCCTAATATACCCTGCAGTTGTTTGTGTGTGTTGATGGGAGGATGCATGTGTATGAGTACTTGTGCATCGTGCATGTGCATGCTTTTCTCTGTGTTTTATTATATGTGCACACATCAAATATAGTGTGTGTGTGTGTATGTGTATGATGTTTTGGCTTACAATATATTAACTTATAGCACAATGATGTTAACCTATAAAATCCATGGCCCTTCACATAAGAATCTGGATTTTCAACTTCACTTAGAAGAGAAAAATATGGAATAATACCAGGACAACAATTTGCTATGGAAATCATTTGCTGGAGCTCCACTCTATTTAGACCGTGTACATTCCTTTGCTATAGTCGTTATTTCTCTTACTATCTGCCAGATTTGAGATGTCTGTTAACTTTTGTGGAAGCTTGGATTATTTAATTGTAAATTTAGGAGAAAGATTTTTCTTCATGTGTCTATTAAAACATGAAGAAAAAGACTAGTGGTCTGCACACTTTAGATAAATGGTTGTAAGCCCTGTTCTTAGTAGAAGTGAAGAATATTTATTCCTTTTTATATTCAAGGTGTGTTGTTGTGAAAAGAGTAAAGACACTGTTTAAAAAATAAGTCACATTAAGATACATGCCAGGAATTAGAAATTTTAAGTGACTAAAGAAGGAAAAAGAGCAACCAAAAATAAAAGTGTCAGGCCAGCATGTTTTATTTTAGACGTTGTGCTGCATATAAGCCTTTCTCTTTTAACACCCATATCTTTTTAAAATTTATTTTTGCTTTTCTTTATTTCTTAAAAAAAAAAAAGGGATACCTACATAGAATATACAGGGTTGTTGCATAGGTATAGGTGGGCCATGGTGGTTTGCTGCACCTATTGACCCGTCCTCTAAGTTCCCTCCCCTCTCTTCCCAGCCCCCAACAGGCCCTAGTGTCTTTTGTTTCCCTCTCTGTGTCCATGTGTTCTCACTGTTCAACTCCCACTTATGAGTGAGAACATGCAGTGTTTGGTTTTCCGTTCCTGTGTTAGTCTGTGGAGGATGGTGCCATCTAGCTTCATCCATGTCCCTACAAAGGACATAATCTAATTCTTTTTATGGCTGTATAGTATTCCACCGTATATAAGTACCACATTTTCTTTATCCAGTCTATCATTGATCGGCATTTGAGTTGGTTCCATTTCTTTGCTATTGTAAATAGTGCTGCAATAAATAAACGTGTGCATGTGTCTTTATAATAGAACGATTTGTGATCCTTTGGGTATATACACAGTAATGGGATTGCTGGGTCAAATGGTTCTGGTTCTCGATCCTTGAGGAATTGCTATACTGTCTCCCACGAGGTTGAACTAATTTACATTCCCACCAACAGTGTAAAAGTGTTCCCATTTCTCCACAACCTCACCAGCATCTATTGTTTCCCAACATTTTAATAATCTATTTCTATTTCTCCACAACCTCGCCAGCATCTATTGTTTCCCAACATTTAAATAATCATCATTCTGACTGGCATGAGATCATATCTCATTGTGGTTTAATATTCAATTCTCTGATCATCAGTAATGTTGAGCTTCTTTTCGTATCTCTGTTGGCCACATAAATGACTTCTTTTGAGAAGTGTTTGTTCATATCCTTTGCCCACTTCTTGATAAGGTTTTTTTTTTTTTTTTTTTTTGTCTTGTAAATTGTTTAAGTTCCTTGTAATTCTGGTTATTAGACGTTTGTCAGATGGGGGTAGGTTGCAAAATTTTATCCCATTCTATAGGTTGCCTGCTCACTCTGATGATTCTGTCTTTTGCTGTGTAGAAGCTCTTCAGTTTAATTAGATCCCATTTGTCAATTTTGGCTTTTATTGCAACTGCTTTTGGCATTTTTGTCATGAAGTCTTTGCCCATGCCTACATCCTGAATGGTATTGCCTAGGGTTTTTATGGTTTGGGGTTTTACATTTAAGCCTTTAATTTATCTTGAGTTAATTTTTGTATAAGATGTAAAGCAGGGGTCCAGTTTCAGTTTTCTGCATTTTGCTGACTAGTTTTCCCAGCACCATTTACTGAATAGGAGATCATTTCCCTATTACTTTTTTTTTCAGGTTTGTTGAGGATCAGATGGTTGTAGATGTGTGGTGTTATTTCTGAGGTCTCTGTTTTGTTCCATTGTCCTATTTGTCTTTTTTGGTACCAGTACCCTGCTGTTTGGTTAACATAGTCTTGTAGTACAGTTTGAAGTCACGTACTGTGATGCCTCCAGCTTTGTTCTTTTTGCTTAGGATTGTCTTGGCTATAGTGGGTCTTCTTTGATTGCATATGAAATTTAGAATAGTTTTTCCTATTTCTGTGAAGAATGTCAATGGTAGTTCAATGGGAATAGCATTAAATCTGTAAATTACTTTGCACAGTATGGCCATTTTTAGGATATTGATTCTTCCTATCCATGAGGATGGAATGGTTGTCCATTTGTTTGTGTCCTCTCTTATTCCTTGAGCAGTGTTTTGTAGTTCTCCTTGAAGAGGTCCTTCATATCCCTTGTTACCTGTATTCCTAGATGTTTTATTCTGTTTGTAGCGATTATGAATGGGAGTTCATTCATAATTTGGCTCTCTGCTTGTCTACTGTGGTGTAAAGGAATGCTTGTGATTTTTGCACATTGATTTTGTATCCTGAGACTGCTGAAGTTGCTTATCAGCTTAAGGAGTTTTTGGGCTGAGACAATGGGGTTTTCTAAATATAGAATCATGTCATCTGCAAACAGAGACAATTTGATTTCCTCTGTTTCTATTTGAATGTCCTTTATTTCTTTCTCTTGCCTGATTGCCCTGGTCAGAACTTCCAATACTATGTTGAATAGAAGTGGTGAGAGAGGGGATCCTTGTTTGGTAGTGGTTTTCAAAGGGAATGCTTCCAGCTTTTGCCCATTCAATATGATATTGGCTGTGAGTTACTCATAAGTAGATCTTATTATTTTGAGATATGTTCCATCAATACCTAGTTTGTTGAGAGTTTTTAACATGAAGCGATGTTGAATTTCATCAAAGGCCTTTTCTGCATCTATTGAGATAATCATATGGTTTTTGTCATTGGTTCTGTTTATGTGATGGATTACATTTATTAATTTGCATATGTTGAACCACTCTTGCATCCCAGGGGTGAAGCAAACTTGATCGTGGTGGATAAGTTTTTTGTTGTGCTGCTGGATTCAGTTTGCCAGTATTTTATTGAGGATTTTCACATCGATGTTCATCAGGGGTATTGGCCTGAAGTTTTCATTTTTTGTTGTATCTCTTCCTGGTTTTGGTATCAGGATGATGCTGGCCTCATGAAATGAGTCAGTTAAGAGTCCCTGCTTTTCAACTGTTTAGAATAGTTTCAGAAGGAATGGTATGAGCTCCTCTTTGTACCACTGATCAAATTCAGCTGTGAATCTGTCTATTCCTGAGGTTTTTTTGGTTGGTAGGCTATTAATTACTGCCTCAATTTCAGAACTTGCTATTGGTCTATTCAGGGATTTGACTTCTTCCTGCTTTGGCCTTGTGAGGGTGTATGTGTCCAGGAATTTATCTCTTTCTTCTTGATTTTCTAGTTTATTTGCATAGAGCTGTTTTTAGTATTCTCTGATGGTAGTTTGTTTTTCTGTGGGGTCAGTAGTGATACCCTCTTTATCATTTTATATTGTGTCTGACTCTTATCTCTCTTCTTCTTTATTGGTCTAGCTAGTGGTCTATCTATTTTGTTAATTGTTTTTCAAAAAACCAGCTCCCAGATTCATTGAATTTTTTTTTGGAGGGCTTTTCATGTCTCTATTTCCTTCAGTTCTTCTCTGATCTTAGTTATTTCTTGTCTTCTGCTAGCTTTTGGATTTGTTTTCTCTCTAGCTCTTTCACTTGTGATGTTAGGGTGTCAATTTAAGAACTTTCTAGCTTTCTGGTGTGGGCATTTAGTGCTATAAATTTCCCTCTTAACACTGCTTTGGCTGTATCCCAGAGATTCTGGTACATTGTCTCTTTGTTCTCATTGTTTTCAAAGAACTTCTTGATTTCTACCTTAATTTCATTCTTTACCCAGGAGTCATGTAGGAACAGGTTGTTCAATTTCCATGTAGTTGTGTGGTTTTGAGTGAGTTTCATAATCCTGAGTTCTAATTTGATTGCACTGTGGTCTGAGAGACTGTTTGTTATAATTTCGGTTATTTTGCATTAGCTGGGGAGTGTTTTACTTCCAATTATGTGGTCGATTTTAGAGTAAGTGCAGGATGGCACTGAGAAGAATGTATATTCTGGTGATTTGGGATATAGTGTTCTGTAGACATTTACTAGGTCCACTTGATCCAGAGCTGAGTTCAAGTCCTGAATATCCTTGTTAATTTTCTGTCTTATTGACCTGTCTAATACTGACAGTGGGGTGTTATAGTCTCACACTATTATTGTATGGGAGTCTAAGTCTCTTTGTACATCTCTAAGAACTTGTTTTATGAATCTAGGTGCTCCTCTCTTAGGTGCATATATATTTAAAATATTTAGCTCTTCCTGTTGAATTGTTCCCTTTACCATTATGTAATGCCCTTCTTTGTCTTTTTTGATCTTTGTTGGTTTAAAGTCTGTTTTGTCAGAGACTAGGGATTGCAAAAAAAGCAATCTCTGCTTTTTTTGCTTTCCATTTGCTTGGTAAACTTTCCTCCATCCCTTTATTTTGAGCCTATGTGTGTCTTTGCACATGAGATGGGTCTTCTGAATACAGCACATCAATGGGTCTTGACACTTTATCTAATTTGCCAGTTTGTGTCTTCTTACTGGGACATTTAGACCATTTATATTTAAAACTAGTATTGTTATATGTAAACTTGATCCTTTTATCATGATGTTATCTGGTTATTTTGCACACTAGTTGATGCAGTTTCTTTGTAGTGTCATCGGTCTTTACATTTTGGTGTGTTTTGCAGTGGCTACTACAGGTTTTTCCTTTCCATATTTAGTGCTTCCTTCAGGAACTTTTGGAGGGCAGGCCTGGTGGTGACGAAATCCCACAACATTTGCTTGTCTGGAAAGGAATTTATTTCTTCTTCACTTATGAAGCTTAGTTTGCCTGGATATGAAATCCTGAGCTGAAAATTCTTTTCTTTAAGAATGTTGAATATTGGCCCTCACCCTCTTCTGGCCTATGGGGTTTCTACAGAGAGATCTGGTGTTAGTCTGATGGACTTCCCTTTGTAGGCAACCTGGCCTTTCTCTGTGGCTGCCCTTAACAGTTTTTCCTTCATTTCGACCTTGGAGAATCTGATGATTATGTGTCTTGGGGTTGATCTTCTCATGAAGTATCTTAGTGGTATTCTCTGTGTTTCCTAAATTTGCATGTTGGCCTGTCTTGCCAGATTGGGGAAGTTCTCCTGGATAATATCCTGAAATGTGATTTCCAACTTGTTTCCATTCTCCCCGTCTCTTTCTGGTACTCCAGTCAATCGTAGGTGCAGTCTAATTATGAGATCCCATATTTCTTGGAGGTTTTGTTCAGTCCTTTTCATTCTCTTCTTTTTTTTTTTTTTTTTTTGCTAGTCTTGTCTGCATGTCTTATTTCAGCAAGGTGGTCTTCAACCTCTGATACCCTTTCTTCTGCTTGGTTGATTCAGTTATTGAAACTTATGTATGCTTCACAAAGTTCTCATGCTGTTTTTCAGCTCCATCAGGTCATTTATGTTCCTCTCCAAACTGGTTATTCTAGTTAGCAACCCTTCTAACCTTTTATCAAGTTTCTTTGCATCTTTGTATTGGGTTAGAACATGCTCCTAGCTCAGCGTAGTTTTTTGTTACCCATCTTCTGAAGTCTACTTCTGTCAATTCGTCCATCTGATCTTCCGTCCAGTTCTGTGTTCTTGATGGAAATAATGTTGCTATCATTTGGAGAAGAGGCACTCTGGCCTTTTGGGTTTTCAGCATTCTTTCATTGATTCTTTCTCATCTTTATGAGTTTCTCTAGATTCAATTTTTGAGGCTGCTGACCCTTGGATGGTTTTTTTGGGGGGGCTTTATTTGTTGTTGATGCTTTCTTGTTGCTTCTGTTTGTTTTACTTTCAATGGTCAGGTCCCTCTTCTGTAGGGCTGCTATAGTTTGCTAGGAGTTCACTTCAGGTCCTATTCATCTGATTCACTCCCACACCTGGAGATGTCACTCAAGGAGGCTGCAGAACAGGAAAGATGGGTGCCTGCCCCTTCTTCTGGGACCTCTGACCTCGAGGGGCTCCAATCTGATGCCAGTAGGATTGCTCCTGTATAGGGTATCTGACAGCCCTTCTTGGAGGCTCTCACACAGTTGGGTAGCACGGAGAAGAGGATGTATTTAATGAAGCACTTTGTTCTTGGTGGAGGAGGTGTGCTTTGCTTGGGAGAAACCTGCTCATCTGGGCTGCTCTGGTTCCTCAGAACTACTAGGAGGAAAGGCTAAATCTACTGGTCCGCAGAGACTATGGCCGCCTCTCCCACTAGGGGCTCATTCCCAGGGAGATCCGGGTTCTATCCCTGAGTCTCTGGCTGGAGTTATGGAGTTCTTGCAAGGAAGCCTTGCCCAGTGAGGAAGGATGCGTGTCAGGGTCAACACACAGATGGCCACAGCCGGTGTGTTGGGCTGTGGAGGACCAAGCTGTCCAGCCTTCCTGGCTGCCGCAGGGGAAAAGCCCAGCCTGGAGCTATTAAGATGGATGCCACCCTTCCCCGGCCAGGGAGCTTAGCGTGTTAGGCAGTTGAGAGCTTAGCAGGCATGGCAGCTGGTGCAGGTCACCCCGCCTCCCTGGAGTTCCATTGCCTTCAGCAGATTCCAGCTGAGCGGCTGTTGAGAATCTGTGCATTCCAGGGTTGAGACACTAGGCCCCGGTGGCACGGGTTTGCGAGTTCTTCTGATGTGTGGGTTGCACAGTTCCGTGGAGAAAGCGTGGTTTCCCTGGCTGGGTAGCACACTCACTCACTGCCTCCCTTAGCTGGGGGAGGGGTCTTGCCTGCCCAGTGTGGGTCTCAGGTGGGCTGCCACACTACACTGTTCCTCCTTCCTCTCATGGCTCATGTCAGCCTCCTAGTCAGCTCTGATGAGAGAACCTGAGTACACTGGTTGCTGGTGAAAGATTCACACAATGATTGCAAGGTCCCACAATAGGCTGTATACAAGCTGAGGAGCTAGGAAGCCAGCTGTGACTCAAAGCTGACAAACTTGAAGTCTGATGTTCAATGGCATCCAGCACGGAAGAAAGATGTAGTCTGGGAGCCTGAGCCAGTCTTGAACACCCGTATCTTAACAATCTTTTTAAGTTTCAGAAACTTGAAATATTATTATCATTATCACCTATGATGTGATATATAATAAATATTCTATCAGTGTTAGTAGAAGGCAAGGCCTAAGGAGGTTGAAATGTATATAATCATTTTCTCAGTCATTCTTGTTGCCAGAGTTTGGGCATGTAATTTGAACTACATCTATTGGATGCACTACCCTAGACTTTGAATTAAGAGTAAAAGGTTAAACCATTTGGAGACAATAAGTACCTTTTTCTCTTGGTCAGGCTAATTGCAGCAAGATGGACTCTGAGGTGACATGTGCTTCGTGCCCATTGCTGATCTAGTGCTATTAGTGTCAGTAGAACCACATTTAGTTTACAGTGGAGATGGTCATGGTTTTCTCACCTGTTTTGAGCAGTGATTTGGGACATTGTTACTGACACTGCAAACTCAATTAGCTGAAGTTAGTTTCTTTTATTTCAACTAAAGACCCCTAGAGTCAACTCAAATTGGTACCAAAACCCTTTCAACTTTTCAGAAAATCTTCTTTAGTTACCTGGATTAAGGACAAGAAAAATAAAAAGTACTACACAGGAATGAGATTCTATTAGTTTGTAGTAAGCTGTGGACAGATTAAACCAAACGTTTTCCAGAAGAGTATAACAAAGAGGGGCAGGCTTAAGTGAACCACAGGTTTAACCAAGATAATGATTGCCATAGACTATAATAAGGGTAAAAAGAGAAAAAAGAGGTGGTAGGTTTAGTAGACTGTAATTTCAGATTAGTTTGAATTCCATTTGAGTAAGTGTTTTAGAAAAGTTGTTTGAAAAGAAGGAGTCGGTTTTATTTAAAGAATTGACTATTTTAACAACAAAAAAAATTAGCCAGGTGTGGTGGTGCACACGTGCAGGCACTCAGGAGGCTGAGGCAGGAGGATTGCTTAAACCTGGGAGGCAGAGGTTGCAGTGAGCCGAGATCCCAATGGTACACTCCAGCCTGGGCAACAGAGCGAGGCTGCATCTAAAAATAAATTAAAACAACAAAACAGAATCGACTATTTTAATTTCAAATGTTGGTATGTGTACAGTTCTCCTCTGCTGATATTTGCTGTATTGATACCATACATTTTAATTTTACATAGGCTGTATGTCTCCTATTAATTATTGTCTTTTTTAAACATAATTATCTTTTAAAGATATTTAAATAATGTGATAAAAGATTGTTATACTTACTCATGCACTTACCATTTCTGCTGTTTCTTGAATTTTGTGGGGTTTCAAGTTATATCTGGCATCATTTTTCTTCCCGAAGGACTAATTTTGACATTTCTTTCTCTTACTCAGGCTAAGGAGTTTTGGGGCTGAGACGATGGGGTTTGACAAAGAAGACTGACTTTCTTGTAGTACAGACCTGCTGGATTGCTTCAGCTTCCTACGTCTGAATTTGTAAGATTTGTTTCAGCTTTTGCATGGCTGAGAATGTCTTGATTTGGTCTTTGTATTTGAAAAATATTCCTTTTTTCTTTTATTACGTTAAAGAAATTGCTTCACAGTTTTCTCAGTTGAATTGTTTCAAATGAGAAATCTGCTGTCCAGTTTAATCTGTACATGATGTGTCTTTTTCCTCTGGCTACTTTTGGGACATTGTCACTGGTTTTAAGCAGTTTAGCTAAGGTGTTTTGTTGGGTTTCTGTGCTTGACTTTGAAGTTCTTGGATCTGTAGGTTCATTTATTTTCCATTTTTTACAACATGAGAAATATTGTTTTTATTAGTTATTAACATAAGAAAATAAATTAAAAACATTCAGGTATTCATTTTAAAACTTTAATTTAAAGGTAGAACTTTTGTCCGTGTTTCCAAAGCAGTAGTTTTTGAATATTTGTGTATGTGTGGGGTGTGTGTGTGTGTGTTTAATTTAGTGAGACTTGACTGCTGGATACTCTCAGTATCTCTCATTTACCAGGTAAATGATATCAGTATCTCAGTATCATTCATAGGCTGTAACTGACTTCTTTATCTGGAAGTTATTTACTTAAACTGCCTCTGCTATAATATAAAACACTTATTTGTTGCATATTTAGCTCTGGCTATATAGAAAGTACTTTGTTTTTGGAGAACTAGAGGTTCTCCGTAGTTAGCATAAATGTATAAAACAATATTGTGTCTGCAGTATATTTCTCCTGTGGCTTTTCATAATTTTTTGGTCTTCCTACTATCTCAAAATGCAGTAACAGCCTGTGTATTGTCTAACACTATTTGTACAATATTGGGAAATGTAATCCTCAAATAGACAGAGAAGTCCTAATAGAAATACTGTGAATATGCCCTAAGAAGTCACATAGATTTAGTAAGAGACAGTGTTCTTCTTCAATTAAGATTCTGTTCCCCTAGAGTAAATCTATAGATTCAATTTAAAAAGGGTATAGTAGTAGTCTCTGTAGTTCTCAGCCTCCACTAATATTTCTTAAGATCTCTTTCTGCTGTAAGTAATGAACATTTATTCTAAAGCTGTCATAACTTTAATCAATATACCTACTTTCTAGTGCTATTAAAATTATGCATCTTTTTATTTGTATTTTTTAATGTGAAGTCAGGTACTGTGATGGTTAAATTGTGTGTCTAACTTGACTTAACCATGGGTGTCCAGATATTTAGTCAAGCATTATTCTGGGTGTTTCTGCAAGGGTGTTTTTTGATAAGTTAAGATTTAAGTTGACAGACTGAATAAAGCAGATTACCCTCCATAATATCAGTGGGCCTCATTCAATCAGTTGAAGGTTTGAATAGAACAAAAAGCTTGGCCCTCCATTGTAAGAGAAAAATTCCTCCTGCCTGAATGCTTTTGTGCTGGAACGTTAGTTTGTCTTTGCCTCTGGACTTGAAATGAGACATTCATTCTTTGTGCATCTCACTCCTGCCAACAGCAGAGCTTGGGATTTGTCTGCCTCCAAAATCATCTAAACCAATTCCCCATAAGTCTCTTTGTGTGTACACACACACACACATACACACATATCCTGTTGCTTATCTTGTTTTCTGGAGAACTCTAATACAAACAAGGGCTTAAGCAAAAATCTTACAGAATGAAATTTCGATTTTTTAGCAACATTCAACAACTTAGATAAATGGTAAATTTCCTAACTTCACTTGAAGAACTGGCAGCAAAACCTATTAATGTTACCTTGAAAAGATAAAAAAGCAAAACAATCTAGTAATGAGAGAATAATTCCTAGGAAAAAATATGTAGCATGAATGCAAGAAATATGCTAGTTCTGTCCTTTGAACATTCAAATATGGTAACATTAGCAGCTTTGATAAAATATAAAATGACTAGGGAACTTAGTTCCACCCCAAAAGACAGGCAAGAGAAATACCTGCTGTTTCTCTTGGCACAGTTAATAGTAAAAAGTATCTGCCAATAAAATCTTGGAAGTATCTCTAAGCAGCGGAATTCTACCAAAATTTATTTTCATATAATTTTGTTTTTGTTTAAACAAAGTAGGAGGAAATATTATAAGACATTGTTTTACAATGATAAAAACTAGTTTTTTTTGAGGAGTTTTAGTATGAGTTGTCTCAAGTGCATCAGCATTCCCAGACTTTATAATAACTATTTGATGTGCATGCATGGTATGGAGCAGTGATAAATGTGTGCTACTCTCTTCTTTCCGAAAACAGCAGCACTCCCTCCATTCTGATGCTCACACTTACTCTCAAAGCCAACATGTATATTATTCATTGTAAAGATATGGTTATGTTCTAATGGCAATTACATTTTTTAAACTACACATCATATAATCGTTCATGGATAGTGATGTTCATGTTTGAATTATTAAAATTTCGATGGTTTTATTCTATTTATCTACATAGATCTTACCTTACTGACCAATTTACATGAGTTATTTAGTCTATCCTGTGTTCTTTTTTGAGGGAAAAATAATGCATTACTATACAGAATAACAGCTAACATGATCCAGTTGGCCTAACTTTCTAGAAAATTTTTGGAAAAAAATAATTAACATTCATCTATTAAATCAAATCAGTGGAGATATTTTCTATTAAGAATTTATTATTAGTCTTTATGGATTAAAAATATGCTCTTTTAGGTCTTTTCTTCTATGTACCTGGAATGTTTTATCTGCATCTCAGCTCCCACTAGGAACATCACATGTGTCTCTTTGTCTCTCTCTCTCTCTTTTCTTTTACTTCCAGATAAAACTTCTCTGCTTTCGTGAAAGTCTCTTAAGTAAAAATGGTAATAGTTCTAATCTCTTGAGGACCTACTAATAGAATGAAAAAATACTGTAATATATTGTCCTTAATCCTATAAACAATTTTTCCATCTTGTCATTATTATTCTCCTATTCAAATGAGAAAATTAAGAAATAAAGCTGTTAAATATCAAAATTCATAAAACATAATTTATATTTATTTCTATTTTAGTGTTAATCTTTTCTAGCTCCTAGTACATTTTTTGAGTACATGTTCTCTTTCATTTAGTAAGCTCTGAGCTTCCTTAATATATAAAATATGTCTTATTCGTATTTCTGTCACTATCATGCCTTCTTTATGACCTAAAATTCGGTATATGGTTACACACACATTGAATAAAAGTGAAATAACATAAAATATATTTATGAGTCTGATTTTCTCTTTTTAAAAGTCTGAGTGACTTTGTCACAGCAAATACTTGTTAAAATATTTCATACACATTAAAGTAACATAAATTATGTGTTTTATTCCAATTTAATAGTGTGTGAATTTTAGTTTTTGAATTTAAGAATTAGCTGGTAAGAAAAACAACCATTGTTAGATAAGACTGAATAAAAAAAACAAGACAACTAAGGTCCCATTCATCCAAGTGGAAGACAGTTTAAACTGGACTCTGTAAAAAATTTTGAACAAGTCTTGCAGAGAAACCATGTGATTATAATATTACAATTTCCTCAAAAACTTTTTGGAGAAGAAGTGATATTAAGAGTATTTTCTTTCTTTAACAGTACTAAGTTGGGAGATACATATTTCTTATGTCCTACTGAAAAATAAAACTATACCTCAGGGAAAAATTTGGATTAACACTCTCTTACTCTTTCTGATAGTCTGGGTCCATCTTTCCTAAAATTCTAGGGCTGATGTTCAGTTTTGTATAAATATAACCACAGTGCCCTAAAGCTAGTACAAATGTACTTTTCAAATTTTCGAATAATGGTGTAAGAAAGTATGGTAAGGGTATAGAAACAATATCCCTATATTTATTTCTAAACATACTATTTCTAAACAAATGAACAAATCATAACTGGACTTTTTATTATCTATATATTATATTTTGCTTTTTAAAGTAGAAACTTTACTCTCGAACTGTTTCTCTGTTAGCTTTGGTGTTCTCTGACACCCTCATTTTGCTGTGGGCAAATAGGAATTATGAAGAATGTTCAGTCACTGATTTCAGGGAATAGCCAAACTTTTGGAAGAAAAGGCACATATATGAATATGTATGAAAGGCACATATATTTAAAAATTTTTTCTACATATATAAAATAAAAATACACCTCAGGGGAAAAATATACATACATGTGTATTCTCCAAAAACCTTATATAATTTAAGTGATACAAATTGGCATATATTGTAATGATTATGAGAGGTATATGGTCAATAACTATAAAACTCAAAAATTATCTTTTATCTTTTCAAGGTAACATTAATAGGTTTTGCTGCCAGTTCTTCAAGTGAAGTTAGGAAATTTACCATTTATCTAAGTTGTTGAATGTTGCTAAAAAATCGAAATTTCATTCTGTAAGATTTTTGCTTAAGCCCTTGTTTGTATTAGAGTTCTCCAGAAAACAAGATAAGCAACAGGATATGTGTGTATGTGTGTGTGTGTGTACACACAAAGAGACTTATGGGGAATTGGTTTAGATGATTTTGGAGGCAGACAAATCCCAAGCTCTGCTGTTGGCAGGAGTGAGATGCACAAAGAATGAATGTCTCATTTCAAGTCCAGGAGTATTCAGGGATCTTTTTTATTTTGTAAGTTGTCAGGGGTTACCAAGTAATAAGAAACGTGTCTTAATGTTGAGCGATTTTGCTTCCTGCAGTGAAGTGTGTGTGTGTGTGTGTGTGTGTGTGTGTGCTTCCTATCATAGCATGGATGATTTTTATTGTGACTCTGTTGGAATCCTGTAATTGTTGAAATGAAGAAAACACATGCTTTATGGCCTGGCTGCTTTTGTATAGTGAAACTTAGCTTAACCATTGAATCAATCTCAATTTATGAAATTATATTTGGAATCTTGTCTCAAGTAAACTGGAGATCCTCAAAAGTCTTGCGTGTATGATAAGCAACCTGGGAGATTCTTAGAAAAATGCAAATGCCTGGAATCTGTGCTTAGAGTTCTGACATTGGACATGTGTTTGGTCTAGACATGTGCATTTTAGTTTTCTGTCCATGCAAGAAATCTTGACATAGGTGGCTAGTAGAGAACTTCCTGAGCAGCACTACCGTATGCCACCAGGTGAGAGCAGGGTTCTGGCTATCTTACCTACTGCCATATATACAGGAACTTGCAAAGTTTTTTTTTCTTTAATGGAAAGAATGAGATTGTCTTAAGAGAAATTTAGTTGATTAAGTAGGTGTTTATTTAATAATTTAAAAATGCCCATTATTTGTGGAATTTGAATATTTATACTGGGAATATGGATTCAATTTTGGGAATGTGGCATTAAAACAAGATTTCTACCTATAGGAAATACATGAGAAATTGTTAATACAATTTGAACATTAAAATAGGCATCGACATGAAACAGAAGGAAATCATGTCCTTTGCAGCAACATGGATGCAGCTGGAGGCCACTATCCTAAGCAAATTAATGCAGAAACAAAAAAATAAAAACCACATATTCTGACTTATAGATGGGAACGAAACATTGGGTACTCATGGGCATAAAAGTGGCAAAAATAGATTCTGGGGCTGTAGAGGTGAGAGAGAGGGAGGGGGAAGGGTTGAAAAACTAATATTGGGTACTATGCTTAATACCCGGGTGACATGATCATTTGTATTGCAGACTTAAGCATCACACAATATATCTATAATACGAACCTGAACATACACCACTTGAACCTAAAATAAAAGTTGAAATTATTTAAAACATGTAAAACATTTTTAAAAGTGATTGAACTACATTCAGAACTTGACAGATTTGAAAAGATAAAAGCTATACTAAATTTCACAATATCATTGGGACCCCTGGATTAATATACAACAAATAATTTAATAGTGTATAAATCCCTACTGTTCCAATTTATCTTATCCTTATAAGGAATAACGTATTGAATAAAGATTGCATCAGTATTTATAATTCGATAAACCAAAACTTGAAGAAAGAAATATGTAGGAGACGTAAATATGGTGTCTCCAAATTCAAGTCTGTGGGAAAAATGGGGGGTGGAGTTAAAGTCCAAGCCAAAAAAGTTTGTAACATTAAAAAGTAAAGATAGGTATGGGATGCAGGGTGCAAAGCAAAGGTCATCATATCTCATACTGGGGTGAGATAGAAGACTTCCTGAAGTAGGAGATGCCTATATTGAATCTATAAGGAGAAACTGGCATCACTGTGTCAGGGAAGACAGGTTGAGTGAGGGTGGTCCTACCAGAGACAGGAGCAAGGACAAAGGCAAGGAGGCATGTAACATCATTGTTTGTGGAGAAACCACAAATCGACTGAGCAAAAATGGTTCAGGTGCGCAGTAGGGCAAAGGATGGGGAGGAATATGGCAGGAAATACAACTAAAGAAAGATGCAGAAACTAGATCAACGTGAGGAAGGACAAGTTACAATTCTAACTGCTGTTTACTCTGTATATGATAGGGTCACACAAATTGTGGAAAATCTATTGTATTCACATCAAAGTTATAGCTCTGGCAAAGGAGGAGATACATAGATACATACAGAAGCCGACCTGATGAACACTCATTTTCCTTATTAGGGTTACCTCCCAAGGGAAGGAAAGAAGGCAGTTTACCAGGTCTAATAACTGTGTCATCTGGACTTCTAGGTTAAAAGACAAGTGATATTTGCTAGGAAGAAGAAACTTTATCTTTGAACTGCCATTAGCAGAATGTCCTTGGTTAAGGATTGCCTATAGTAAAGAGTATCTATGGATTTATGAAGCATGGCTTCCTGGAGTAGTTAATACAAGCTATACAACTCTTTGCTGTACAAAACATAAATATTTGAAAACTCAATGACTCTTCCTGCTGTTAGCTCCCTTGGAGACCTCATCTGTTATTCTGGAGCAAAGGACACATTTCTGTTGTGGGAAAACGGGACCTGGGGAGCTGCGCTTGATGTTCCAGGCCCCTGTCTGCTTCATCTGAGCCTGTTGACTGATGGCACCCTTCACATTATTAGTAAATCTTGATATGAAGCAAGATATTTGATTTGTATTAGTCTGATTTGACGGTTCAATTATTAACGTTCTCCCCTGCACTAGGTAGCAAATTTAGTGTAGAATAATACAATTATTGTTTTAAACAGGAAAAATGCAGAAGCATACTTAGAAAAATAAATACTTTTATGTGCTATACTGAAATTTTCCTGGTCATCAAAAAAGGAAGAGGGGATAATGGTAATATTTAGTTTTTATCATCATAAAAATGGGATAAACTACAAATACTTGTTGGATGAGACAAAGAAGCAAAAACAAAACCATTTATGATGTGTTTCTGATTACTGATGATAAATTTCCTTCCATAATTAAGTGATAACTAGAAATGTCATATTTAAAGATAATTAAATATTAAATAGGATTTACAGCTAAGTTCACCTGTGAAGGGGTCCTGAGAAAAAACTCAAAGGTTGAAATGGAGGGTGGGGTAACAATGAATGATATTGCTTTTGCAGTGGAAAGTGGAAAGTGGCTTTCTTGGAGTTAATAAATAAAACTTAGAATACTGAGTCGTTTTAATTCCTGCATACTTGTATCTCTTACAAAACTGGTTAGCTATTACAAATAAGCTACATGAGTTATTCATTCATATCCCTTCACATATTCTATATACTGGACCCTGCTTTATAGAAAGAATTACAAAATTGGAATAAAATTAGGCTCATTCTGTTGGTGTAGTGACTTTTTGCAAACCAGCTTTTCTGCTTGGCAATTATGGCTGCTTGCTTCATTGATTGCCCTCCCTGCCACTTGCTGCTTCCAAAGGGGACGGGATATGTCCAAATGGGGGTAAACAGAAAGTACCTTGTTTGGTAGTATGTTTAAAATGCAATTAAGTAAAAAGAAGAAATAATGCTACTAATGCTTTTGCCCCAGGGTCTTATAACACCACAGAAAATATAGCTTAATGCAGGAGAAGTCTCTTTAGAGGCTAAGTCATGAAGTCATTTTGGCAAGGAAGGAAAAAAAAAGGAAAAAATAAAGCAAAGAAGAACTGATAGATTGATGTTGTGTAAATCTGGAGAATTAACATCAAGATCTTAAAAATCAAGTCTCTGCTTTATTGACACCTAGTGGAATTCTCTAAATACAGAGGTAATGTGATGGAAAGTCCCTGTTCCTGGCAAGATGAGAGGCAATAAAGTCTGCTGTAACTACAAATATATCACAGGAAAAGAAAAACTGTGAATCAGTAAATAAAATGAAAGAAAAAAGCAAAGCAAAAAGGAAAGATTCCAATCATTTTGGACTTTTTCTAACAGATACATGATAGCAATAGTATAACATAAAGCTTGAATATACTGTGCAATTAAATAAAATCAAAGGCAAGACCTGTTAAAGGTAACCACTAATACTTTTGTTCTGGAAAAGGCAAGTAAATGGTGCTCCATTTGTACGAAATTTATCAATGCCTACAAAATATATCAAATGTTACACTTATTTGTACATGGAGAGATCTATTTATGAAAAAAATGAATCAAACATCAGATGTTGTATGCAGCCTGGAAAACAATTCAATTTCAAAATTCTTCACATTTAATCTATTTGTTGGAGAGATTTCCTGCTCTAAAAAGACATGTTTTTCTTTTTCTTTTTTTTTTTTTTTGACAGTATCAACCAATCAACCTGCATCTTAGACAAATTGAAAGTTTTTATCTAATCGGTTTATATACATATATGAATAGAAACATATTTTAAAATAGTAAATAAATGTGCTGGTACTATTTTTAGAAAGTAAGTTACTGAATGTGTTTTTGTTTTCTAAGCATTTAGGTTTTACACCTTTAGATAACATGACTCTTTTTCCCTCCCTTTCTATCACTTTTTCCTTTCTTTCTTTCCTCCTTTATTTCCCCTTCTTTCTTTTCTACCTTCCTTCCTTTCCTCCCTTCCTTTCTTTCCTGCTTCCCTCCCTTCCTCCCTTGCTTTTTCTTTTTTTTTCTTAAAACAATGTTACCACTAGGCATTATTATACTAAAACACCAATATTTAGTCTAATAATCTTTACTGCCAAGGAAGTAAGATTCAAGAATATAAAATCTTAAATTTTAACACAAGGAGTGACAAAGTCAAGTGTAAATAATTATATTACAGTAACTGAAATATTTATTTATTTAGTTTGGGGGAAAGAAATTCATTTTTATCATGCTTTTCGAAACTACATCTGTAGAGAGAGAGAAAAAAAAAAAACAAAAAACTACTGCTTCAAAGTCACCACCTCATTTCAACCCAAATATAATATTCCTAATGGCTTTACCCTGCTGATTATACCTCCCAAACCCTCTTTTGTGTTTCAATGCAAAGTATTTATTAATGATCTTTAGAAGCTATTTGTGTATTTGTTGTGGTATATTTTCCTAACAAATAGTTTAAGATACAGTTTTCTGCAGCTTGATCAGTGGTCTTTCCTGGACCATACGCTTTCTCTCTCCGTGTGTGTGTGTCTGTGTGTGTGTGTGTGTGTGTGTATGCACACATATATGCATCCTCCTCTGTGTGTGTGTGTGTGTGCACACGTGTACATGCATATATATGTACACAGGCATATATATAGAGGAATATATGTGTGTATATATGCGTGTGTATATATATGCTATACATTTTAACTTCGTTTTCTTTGTAAATGCAGAGTTAAATAATTTAATTGTTTTGATTTTTTTGTTTGTTTGTTTTGAGGTGGAGTTTTGCTCTTGTCACCCAGGCTGGAGTGCAGTGGTACTATCTTGGCTTACAGCAAACTCTGCCTCCTGGGTTCAAGTGATTCTACTGTCTCAGCCTCCCAAGTAGCTGGTATTACAGGTGCCCGCCACTATGCCTGGTTAACGTTTGTATTTTTAGTAGAGCCGCAGTTTCACCATGTTGGCCAGGCTGGTCTCGAACTCCTGACATCAGGTGATCCATCCGCCTTGGCCTTCCAACGTACTGGGATTAAAGACGTGAGCCACTGCACCTGACCCATTGTTTTGATTTTATTGGTATGAATGCAAGCTTTAATTTTTCGAAACCATTTCAATCCTCTAAAAACTTTCTCTGAAAGGTTAAATTTCAATCCTTTATATCTTAATTCACCAAATGCAATCACTATTCTTGTTCTGAAATAATAGAGACGGTATCTGAAATGAGAAAAAATAAGAAAACAAGTTGCCTCATTATGAGGAACTTGAAATTCTAGAGGTGAAGGGATAAAATAAATAGTTATGTTTTTAATTGCATAACGTGCGCACGCACACACACACATGTACACACACACACACACACACACCATTGGTTTGAGATTTAGATGTTGGTTTTCTATAATTAAAATCCAGAAAGTCTGTTCTCATTGATGGATGAATAAAATACTCTCCCCAATTCCTGATTATCCTCCATAATTAGAGGTACTACTTATGGAGAGACATTTGACAAAATGTGTAGGCAAGAGTATGTAGAGAATGTTTAGTCCCATTTTTTCTTTAAATCTTTAAATAGTAACCTCTGGTATTAATATGTGTTGTTAATAGAATTAATACTATTATGCAACACCTTAAAATGTATACAGACATTAAGTATTTTATGGCGCCATCATGTTTATATGTTTATTTACCACAAATATGTTGTTGCACCCTTGTTATAATTTTCATTACATAGCAAATCACTTAAAATTAGTTTATCATTTAAAAACTAACTGGACCACATAATTTAAAGGACCCAGAACATTCTATTATGATTTCTAAGTTTAGAAAACTTTTTGAAAAAAGAAACTCAGATGTGATCTTGAAGTAGGGACAAATACATTGGGACATTCTATGTAAATATTATGCACTTGATTTATGGCATGAGGTTGAGGGTGTGGAAGCAAACTTTAAATAGATGCAATCAAATAAAATGACAGCTTTCGGTTAATTCCTGCCATCTATGTTTTGCCACACAGTGCTTCAATTCCTTCAGTAATATCTGTAGCTGGTTTATTTTGGATTATAATGACCATCATGACTGTTGATTGCTTTCAGTGAAAAATTACTTTTTATTGATTTGTTTAAATATGACCTTTTATCTTTCTAACTAATATGAAACACTAATCCTTATATCTTTGTAATTTGCAGTAGCCCTAAACAGAATCAGAGGACAAATATATTGATATAATGCTCAGCTTATTTCAGATCTAATAACAGTAACAGAAAGATTTTTAACTTCTTAGGACAATTGTTTCTTTCTTTTCTTTTTTCTTTTTTTCTTTTCTTTTTTTTTTGAGACAGATTTTTACTCTCGTTGCCCAAGCTGCAGTGCAATGGCGCGATCTCGGCTCACTGTAACCTCTGCCTTCCAGGTTCAAGCGATTCCCTGCCTCAGCCTCCTGAGTAGCTGGGATTACAAGTGCCCGCCACCACGCCCAGCTAATTTTTTGTATTTTTTGTAGAGACAGTGTTTCTCCATGTTGGCCAAGCTGGTCTTGAACTCCTGACCTTCGGTGATCCACCCGCCTCGGCCTCCCAAAGTGCTGGGGTTACAGGCATGAGCCACTGGGCCCGGCCTGTTTCATTTTATAGGGTAGTTAGCAAACCAAACTCTTGATACTCTCGAAGATCCAAATAAGATAAAAAGAAGAGTCTGTACCTTGAGGTTACTTTTTTGCATGCTGCAGAGTGTGAGCCAGCAGTGAAGATCAGGATCATTTAAAATAGGAATTTGGAAATTCTAAAACTTAGGAGAAAATCATGCACTTTTATATGACCTACAATGTAATCAGCTTCTTCATGGCAATGATAATTTAGAAATATCTTAAATATTTGTTGGTGGTAAAAATATAATTAATTCAAGAAAAAAAATGCTGCACTCTTAGCTATTCAGTTGTAAAAGGACCTAAAGTATAAAAAGAGACAGAATTAGTAATCACTAAGGTTTATTTTTCTAGATTGAACTTAGCTACACATGTATTTACCTGTTATACTCTGCAATCATATGCTTATAATTAACACTTAAACTCATGCACTAAGACAAATGAAGTGTTTTGACAAACCTACAGAAATCTAAAATAAAATATTTTAAATGAATTTAAACATAGGAAGAAAGCTTATTGTATCTTACAACTCCTACAATATGCTTATTGCATATTTATGAAATGAGATTTATTTTTAGGGGGTGGACATTTAAATTAAGAGAGAGAAAGAAATAAAGCAATAAATTTTCAACTTTTAAAACTATTTTTGGTAAATGCCATTGTTAAGTGCAATTTTTGGAGTTTTTTTCTCCTATAAATGTTACGACCATGTATGGTAAAAAGTATAATCTTATAATGCTGTAAAATATTTTAACATATATATTATAATTTAAGTATTCTTTAAGTACTCTGTTAGGCATCTTTTTTTTTAATTTTTCTGGTGTTTCTTCTACAGATAATTTTTTCCAAGTATGCTCTTTTTTTTTTTTTTTTTTCCTTAAAATAACTCGGTTCCCTTAGTTTATCCATTCGGGCTGCTATAATAAAATCCCACAGAATGGGTGGCGTATAAACCATAGAAATTTATTTCTCACAGTTCTGATTGCTGAGAAGTCCAAGACGAAGGCTCTGGCAGATTCGATGTCTGGTGAGGACTTTCTCATAGATGGCACCTTCTTGCTCTGTCTTCCCGTGGTGGAATGTGCTGGCTAGCTCTCTGGGATCTCTTTTATAAGGGCACTAATTCCATTCATGAGGGCAGAGTTCACACGTCCTGATCACCACCCCAGATGCCCTGCTTCTTCTACTATAACTTTGAGGGTTAGAATTTCAACATCTGAATATTTTGTGGGGTAAGAACATTCAGACCATAGCACCTGTCTGTACACTCTCTGGGCTCCACCTCTCTCCTACCTTGATTGATTAAGTGGTTTGCAGTGTTGCTAAAGTTTTTAATTTAATTAATTTAATGCAAGATAGTGTGAGTAATTAAAATTAAAGACAAAAATTTTCCAATCTAGAAAACTCCACAATAATAATGGAGAAAGATAGTATCTTTATCATTGGTAAGTACAGTCATGAACTGCATAATGACAGTTCAGTCAGTGAACTGCGTATATGACAGTGGTGCTGCAGATTTTAACACCTTATTTTTACTGTGCATTTTCTACTTCTAGAAATGTTTAGACACACAAATACCTTTGTGTTACAGTAGTCTATAGTAGCACGCTGTACAAGTTTGCAGCCTATGAGCAGTAGGCTATACCAGATAGTTTGGGTGTGTAGTAGGCCATACCATCTAGGTTTGTGTAAGTGGACTCTATGATGTTTGTACAATTACAGAATTGCCTAAGGACACGTTCTCAAACGTGTCTCCATCGTTGAGCAAACACAGCTCCATTAAATGAGAGGATAACAAACATCACAGGCAATCAGCTAAAAGATTGTAAATCTCACTCTTGTACGTAGCCAAGCAGGTATAACCCATTACATATATGTTTTCAAGATAAACAAACAGTCTTTAAGTAAGAGAACTTGATAATACTATTTATCATATGTAGTTCATCTTAACTTTACCTGGCAATTGTGGTGACAATCTGTGTTAGCTTATTGACTTTATCTGGAGGAAAAACAGACTTACCAGGTTTTCATGGCAGAAGGTAATTTTACATCTTAAAGCTTGGCATGCACTGACATTAGGCTCCTACCCTCCCAAAAAGCTGGGAGATATGGGTGCTATCTCTCTTGATGTTTGCATGCCGGAGAGATGTTTCAAGTCTTTGAGAAAGACATTATTGGATCATAAAGTTGACGAAAGGCCAATCTAGTCTTCAAAAGCATTTATATACATTTCAAAAAACAGAAAGTATGTACTTACAAGTTTTAAAGTAAATGCCCAAAGAAAAAGGGAGAAAGGAAAATCTTTTCCCTTATTTTCAACAGAGAATTAAGCCTCTAATTTTAAATTTGTATTTGGTCCTTACAATAGAATAGTAGAATCTATATATTTGACTTTTCTTAAGAACATTTTTATGATGATTTGCCAATGTTTCCTTTAAAAAGTTTGTCCTGAGGAGTCATGCTGTGCTTTCTTCAATTTTATTTTTAATTCTCTCACTTGTCTCTCTGTAGGTCAAATAGAAAATATATATATTTTAATAAGTTAAAGTCAATTGATAAAAATGTAATTTCTGATTCAAAATGTATCCTTTTGCTTTATAATTTATTTTCATTTAATCAGTGGATGTTTGATTTTAGCATGGTGAGAAAGAAGCTAATTTAAAAATTCAAATTGAAATCTCAGCATTGCACAGTGTTTGATCAGAGTCACATTAATCATCGTTCATGTCAAATTTCTCAATGCTGTAAAGTATCATTCTGAATAATGACTTGCTCTCCAGGGTTCTCAGTTATTAAAATAGAAGTTGAGGAATGGGCTGTAGCATTTCTATAATCATGGGTTTCATAGTATGCATTTTAGTAATAAAGATGAAGTAGTAAGCATTTTTGATACTTTTTCAGAATATTCTCATTCAGTACACATGTATCTTGAAATTATGTTTGATCAAAAGTTGTTTGACTCGGGAACTATCTTCTGTTCAGAGCTTGTTTTCTTCTAATTACAATTAGCAGTTACTGATGCTACAATATTCCTGTATGAAGCCAAGAACTGAACCAAAATACAAAAAACATGAATTACCACTTGATGAGAAGAACTTCAAAGTCAAATTGCAAAGGGTGACTAAAAAAGGGGAATACTTTCAGCCGTTTTCAAAATAATCTATGATATGTACTGGAAAACTTCTAATAATCCTTGTCATTTTACAAATAAGTAGAGAGTAATAGAAAATTCTTCCTTATTAGAAAAAATGTAATCACAGGATTGAATTTGAATCAATGACAAATTATAGTACTAAATGAATACTAGATTGAGTGAATGTTTTGAAATCTTAGAGGTTTAAAGTAGATACATTCCTTTAAATGAGCCAATTCTGTTTCCATTTATAAGTAGAAATTCAAAATAATGTTGATAATTTTTAATATATGCATTAAATATATCTTTTATTACTTGACCAAATTCATTTATGACCTTCAGATATTGTATAAGTGTTTTTGAGAAAAGAATTTAAATATTATGTGGTCATATGGAAAATGAAGTGCCTTTACTGTAAAAGGAAGTTATAACAATTTCCTGACTCCTATGCTATCAAATAATATTATAAATGTATACTTAGTTTTATATGCCATTTTTTGATACAGCTTAAATAGAATACTAAGTAACAATTTATATTGTAAATCACAAATACTTTGCTATTAAGAAATTCATATAATACTTGAATGATTTAGTATCTTTTTCAATAATATAGGATTCTCTTAAAGCTTTGCCTCTGAATAAGAATCTTTCAAAGTATTTTTAATCATCATTATGCTGTATAATCCTCTGCAGTACTGAAATGGAATCTCATTTTATTATAAGCATATTAGTTTCTTAGAATCACACACAAAAATCTAATTATAACACAGCTACTTAGAATTTCACGGTTCAGAAAAACATACAGGACTTGTCTATGGAGTTATTTAGATATCTAGCAAATAAAATAATTTTATAAAAAGTATTCACATTTTGAATAACAATTTGGACAAGGGAAAATAAGTGAAAGAAAGCTAATGTATTTAAAAGATACCCTGTATACAGGTAGTTCATGCATAAAACAGAAATGTAATGGAATTATTTAGAATTTTTTGCATTGACTATTTATACCTGCATTTATCTCTTACGAATCTCTACCATAGTCAGTAAACTCACACACTACTACTAGAGAAAGAGAAGAACTAGAAAAAAAAGAAAGTACTAGAGAAAGAGAAGAGCTAAAATTAGAATAGAGATAACAAGTTTATGCTGCAGTTCTGTTTTCCTATGTATATTTTTAAGTCATCAGGCTTGTCATTGAATGATAATAATAGTGTATATTATTATTGCATTTTTGAGGAAACTGCATACTGTATTCCATAGAGAGTGTACCATTCTACATTGTATCAATCTTGTTTTTTTTTTTTTTTTTTTTTTTTTTGAGACGGAGTCTTGCTCTGTCGCCCAGGCTGGAGTGCAGTGACGCGATCTCAGCTCACTCCAAAGCTCACTCCAAGCTCCACCTCCCGGGTTCACGCCATTCTGCTGCCTCAGCCTCCCGAGTAGCTGGGACTACAGGCGCCCGCCACCACGCCCGGCTAATTTTTTGTATTTTTAGTAGAGACGGGGTTTCACCATGTTCGCCAGGATGATCTCGATCTCCTGACCTTGTGATCCACCCGCCTCGGCCTCCCAAAGTGCTGGGATTACAGGAGTGAGCCACCACGCCCGGCCTCTATCAATCTTGTATAAGGGTTCTAATTTCTCCACATCCTCACTGACACTTGTTATCTTTTTTTTTTTGGTAATAGTCATCATAACCGACGTGAGGTGATACCTTATTGTGGTTTATATTTACATTTCTCTGATGATTAGTGGTACTGAGTATCTTTTCATATAACTTAGACATTTGTATCTTTTCTTTGGAGAAATGTCTATTTAAGCCCTTTGTTCATTTTTAAATGAAATTTTCTTCTCTTTTTCTTTTTTTTTTCTTTTGCTATTCAGTTGTAGGAGATCCTCACACATTCTGCTCATATAGTTTGAATATTAACCAAACCACGAGATAGATGGTGTGCAAATACTTTCTCCCATTTCATATGATGTCTTTTTCATTCTTGATCATATTCTTTGCTGTACAGAAGCTTTTCAATATGATGCAGTTCCATTTATTTTGGGGGCTTTTGTTGTCTTTGTTATCGGTATCAAATTCAAGAAATAATTTCGAGGACAAATGTCAAATTTTTCCCTTGTGTTTTCTTTGAGAAGTTTTACAGTTTCAGGTCTTACATTTGTCTTTAACACATTTTGAGTTGACTTTTGTATATTGTGTAAGAAAGTGTTCCAATATCATCCTTTTGTATGTGGAAATTCAGTTTCCCTAGCATTATATGTTTAAGAGAATATAATTTTTCCTATGTATTCTTGGTACCCTTGTTGATCAATTGAAAATATTTATATCTATTTATTTCTAGGATCTCTATTTTGCTAGGATTTCTATTTTAAAACCAAAAAATTGGTTTTTAAATTTCCTCAAAAATGCAATAATAATATACACTATTATTATCATTCGATGATGAGCCTTTATATTTTTGTCTTTATACTAGTATCATACTATTTAAATTACTGTAGCTTTGTAATATATTTTAAAATAAGTAAGTGTAATGCCTCCAGCTTTTTCTTCCTTCCCAAGACTGCTTTGGTTATTTGGAGTCTTTTGTGGTTCCATATGAATTTTTATTGGTTTTTCCTATTTCTGTGAAAAATGACATTGAAATTTGTTAGTATTGTATTAAATCTGTAGATCACTTGAGTAGTACCGATATTTTAATAGTATTAATTCTTCCAATCAATGAACGTGGGATGCTTTTCCTTTCATTTGTGTTTAATTTCTTTCATCAGTGTTTAATAATATTTTGTTTTTGTTTTTTATTTTTATATTTTTTAGCCTTTAGGGTGTTCTATATACCAGATCATGTCGTCTACAAACAGAGACATTTTTAACTTTTCTTTTCCAATACGGGTGCCTTTTATTGCCTAATTGCTATAGCTAAGATTTCTAGTACTGGGTTGAATGGAAGTAGTAAGACTGCACATTTTCATATTGTTGCTGATTTTATAGGATCCTTGACTTCCTGCAACAGAACAGCTTTTATTTTTTCACAATTGAGTATAATGTTAGCTGTGGACTTCTTATGCATGGCCTTTATGATGCCGAGGTACATTTCTTGTATACCCAATTTGTCAAGCATGTTTATCATGAAAAGGTGTAAAATGTTGAATGCTTTTTCTACATCTGAGGATGACTCTGTAGTTTCTATTCTTCATGTTGTTAATATGTTGTAGCATATTTATTGATTGTCTTTTGAACAATCCTTGCTCCTTGGGATAAATTACACTTGATTACGGTGTATAATCTCTTTAATGTATTTCCATGAATTTTGTAAATCAACCATTAAGCTTTCGTCTCTACCAGTACAACAAAACAGTCTTTGCCAAATCAGCAGTGATCTTCACTTTGGTACACCACATGTTTCATTCTTAGTCTTTTATTACTTTGATCAATAGAATTTGATACAGTTGCTCACTTCCTCATTCTTCAAACACTTTTTCACATCTTCCTTGGTTCATTTCCCAAATCATTAGTTGCCGTTTTTCTATCTTTGCTGTTCTCTTCTAATCTAACTTGTTTACTTTACAGTACTCCTATGAACCTCTTCTCTTTTCTAGTGTCACTCACTCTTTCTTATTTACGTTGCTTTAAGTGCTGTCCTAAAGTCTTATGACTTTCTACTATAGTTACCCAGCCCTGTTACTATCCTTCATGTACAGACTGGTATATAAATTGTCAAGGTGATATTTTCAGTCAGGTATACAAAAGCACCCAAGAACTAGCATTCAAAAGTTAACTTTTTATTTTCATGTCTTATATTGCAATTTTTGCTACCATATCCATCTCAGAAAATGTAACTGAAATATTCTAATTGATAGACATAAAAAATGTGGAACTACAGTGGGCTGGTCTCTTTCCTTCACATCATCTCTTAGTAAATATTGTAGGCCCACTTTAAAATGTATTCCAAATCAGAGTGATTTTCACTACCACTACAACCCTGGCCTAAGCTGCCATCATTCATGTCTGTGTTACTGCAATAACTTTCTCACATATCTCACTCCTTCTGCCCTTGTCCTCCTATAGTGTATTCTTCACACGGCAGTCTATCTGATTCAAATCTCATCGTATCACCCCTCTGTCCAAAAGTCTTTAGTAGCTTTCATCACGCTCAGAGGAAATAAGATGTATAACAAGAGCGTATCAGTTCATTTCCTAGTGGCAGCAGATGGCCTATGCAAACTGGATAATTGAATCTATTTACAGAGATCTGATTAGTGTTTATGGAGGCCAACACAGTAGAAAGTGCCAGTCTTGCTGGTTGCAGTGGCTCACGCCTGTAATCCCAGCACTTTGGGAGGCCGAGGTGGGTGGATCACGAGGTCAGGAGTTTAATACCAGCCTGGCCAAGATGGTGAAACCCAATCTACTAAAAATACAAAAAAAAAAATTAGCCAGGCGTGGTGACAGGAACCTGTAGTCCCAGCTACTGGGGAGGCCGAGGCAGAGAATTGCTTGAACCTGGGAGGCTGAGGTTGCAGTGAGCCGAAATGGCACCTGGGCGACAGAGTGAGAAACCTTCACAAAAAAAAAAAAAAGAAAGAAAGAAAGAAAGAAAGAAAAAAGAAAGAAAAAGGAAAAAAGAAAGTGCAGTCTTCTGGGTTTTGTAGGTGGAATTTTTTTTAGAGAAGTAGATTCTGAGACTGAGTTTAGCATGCAGGATGTTTATTAAGGAGTGCTCTCAGATCCAGGACCAACACCTGTAGGAAAAAAAAAAAAAAGAAAAGGGAAAAAGCAGTATTGGATAGAGATAAAATTTCAGCACAAAGTGAGCTCAAGACAACCACAGCTAACCAGTGTTAGTAGGTCAATAGCTCCAATCAGAATTGCTTGAGTTATGTTGCCCTAGAAGAGGTGGAGAGGGGTAACACATTCTTTGTTGAAGGGCAATCTGAGTGAAGCACTGCAGTTTCCACCATAAAAGAAGGTCTAGGCCTGCCAGTTAAGAAAAAAGAAATAATTACTTGTGTCAAGAATGTGTAACTGTGTTTGGAGAGGTCTACTTTATAGAAGCTGAGTGTTTTGTATTGTAAAAGGGTGCTATCATCCTAAGCCAAGCAATGGGATTAAGCAAGGACAAAAATATACTTATCTCCCTCTCCTTCTAGTTTCTAGCCTCCAACAGGTCCCCCCTCCCCACCCCACATTGGTCAATACAGATATCAAGACTGCCCGTTGAGGTAGTACATACAGGCTTGACTGCTGGTTTCTAAGACAAGATAGACAAGGGTTATGAGTAAATACAATAAAAAATAAAAGAATGTTTGCTTCTTGACCAGCACTTTTTAAAGATTTATTTTACCTTTACTTCTGCTATACCATAGTGCCTTCTAGAGTCCATCTGTTTCCAATTAGGAAAACAAAGTTTACACCAGATAGTTTCACAGAGAAAATATAGGGAACAAATTACAGATAGAAAAACTGAAAGTTCAAACTGCGGAAATTGAGGAATCATAGTATTAGTAACTGTAGGAAGCTGCAACCTAAGACAGGAAGAATAAAATTACAAGGTGGTATTATCAGAGGCCAGAAGTTGGTGCCACCTATTATAGACTTGATCCATTGTAGGGATGCCAGATTAAAGCTGGATCATAGAGATGGCACAATTATTTTAGAGGAGCTGTCTAAATGGGTAGGAATGCTCTCTGAATTTTCCCTTCTCCTCCCCTGTAATATTCCTGAGCTAAAGCTAACAGGAAGACAAAGGGAAAGGGAATCTAGAAAATGCAGAGGCAGAGAACTGACATTAAGATAGAAAAAGAAAATTATCAGCCACTTCTTCTTCTCTCCTTTTCGACTTTACTTGCTTCTCTTAAAACGTCATCATGACTAAAGCTCATGTTCCAGATCAGTTGCACCAGAATTCTTGCTCTGTCACTTACTAGTGTGTGAGTCCTACTGACCTATTTCAGCTACCTTACTTGCCACTTACCTAGTAAGTGGATATGGTAATAATACGACCTGCATACTGAAATAGCTATAGGAATTAAAAGCAAAAATGCACATAAAGTTCCTGAAACAGTGTCAGGCATATAGACAATTTAATACATTCCAGCTATTATTATTTTGTCCCTGTAAACGTTAAGATAAGTCTGAGAGAAGACCCAGTTTCTAAGGAGAAAAGATTGGGAAACAGTTTTTGGATTCCAGGAAGGTTGCAGTTCTGATTATTTGTATAGTTTTGAGTAGTGTCTCAACTCTGATCTAGTATCACATCAGAATCGTCTAGGGATCTTGTTAAAAATGAATATCTTGGGCAACATCAATTCCAAGTGTAATATAATGTATAAGGGCATAGAACATTTAACAAGTTTTTCAGGTAATACTATGCACAAAACATTTAAGAAATGGTGCCAAATGAATCCTGAGAAAACAACTCCCCCTTGTTTTTATCTCCCATTTACTGAATGAGCTGCATATGGAGGTCCTTGAATTTGTAAGTGATTGTGTGGGCATCTCTTCTGGGATCCAGGTAACAGATTTCACTACCAAGTCATCATAAATTTGGAGCTGGTTTATGTTTTGACTTTGGTGCTTCTTATAAATTTTTCTCTCCCCTTTGGCTATTTTCACTCTTACTGGATACAACAAAAACAACAATACTATATTTGTGCTTTTATTAATATCCAAGGGAGTAATAAAGTTGGTGAAGCTGACCTCACAATATTTTGATAGGTTTTGTTGCTGTTTTTAAAAGAACAATATTTTAGGAGAACAAGCATCTAATGTATTTTACATGAAAACTCAAATATCATGGATTAAGAAAAATATTTTAAAAATACTCAAACATGTCTGCTGAATTGTTGTGGTTCTTTTCTTCTTTGCAGGTACACAGTTTTTTCTTGCTTTAAAAATTTTTGTATGTCAAGTTTTTCTCACGTGACACATAATCACAGAATTTCCACTCATGAAGCCTCACACTATATACTGTTAAAAATTAGTTTTTATAATTAAAACCCAGAAAAATTATACTGAAGAATGATATATTTTTAAAAGTATAAAATAGTATTTGTAATCTGAGGATGCAGTGTTTTCTGCTGAATCATATAATCCAATGTTTTCTGTTCAATCCTAGATTTATAAAATAAGTATAGTGTTATTTATGTTGCTGCTTTAGTGCAGCAGGAATAAAGACCATTTCATGGTGGGAAAAACTGAACATATTAGTGGAATGATTGACTCATGAGGTATCAGCCATATCAAGTAAGCTAAAAGCAAGATAAGTAAACAGTAATTTCATTTCATGTTTTATTCAAGTTAAATCAAATTTATAATTGAAATAGACTCCCCGATCACAGTAAAATTAAAAATATTCTATACAATATGGACATTTATGAGACTCCCAAAGGATCCAACTTACACTTAATTTCTAGATTCACTCCAATGATTGTAACTTGTATATTTCCTTCATCTTCATTTGAAATGTTAGGAGTGGAATTATTTAGAGTTTATCCCAATTTTTAGGCATATCTAGTACTTGTCTTAATCAATTGCATTTTTTTTTTTTATCTGACATCCCACATAACATTGATGGCTCTCAGAATTATTTTTTAAGTATTTTCCATCTGGGGTACTTAGTCTTTGACACAGACCCATAGACATTTCCTGGTGAATAACAATATATATGACTTTAGTTGTTGCAAAGATCATGATTATTATTCCAGTTTCTCTTTCTTGTGGAATAACAAGGAAAATTCAGCACAATTCTTATTTCTAAATGTTTTTCATAAACCATTATTAAATCACCATGTCTCAACAACCTGTCTTCTTTCACAGTTGACACACCGTTTATTTAAAACACACCCTGAACACTCTCATCTACTACTGTCCAGGATAGTTGCTGAACTTCTAAAAAACCTTTAGCACAAAATTCACGTCTCCACCCCGATCTCTGTCTTTCCTTTGTTTGTATTAACAGAAGAATTGATCATTTTAAAGTATGTTTGATATACATTGACTTCTTCCCCACTTATGAGTATTTCATCTATTTCTTTTCAACTATCCTTAGATTGAAACAACACAAAATATTTTTAGGTAAAACTAGTCTACTTCTAATATTTAAAATAACTTACGCTAAAAATTCATTTCTTCTATACTAAGCACACCATAGGCTCTGCTAAAAAAATCCACTGGTTACTAATATTGCACAAAATTAAGTGAAAATTTTCTGACTGATACAGAGATTTATCTAAAAACTGACCTAAATTTATCTTTCTAATCTGTGTCCCAATAATTTTATTTATAATTCCTGGATTGTAGTGGCCCTTTTATAGCAAATGCTTGCGTATTGTTTTTGGCTGACATGTTTTTCTCTACCAAAAAGGGACTTACTCTTGTCTATGTTCTAATATTCTTTAAGAAAATATTTAAATATGAGGATCCTATAGAAGATATCTTAACAGCAAAATAAATACTATTTACATTATTGTTGGAAGTAGTAATCGTATTTATAGGTAAGAAAAAGAACATGAAAAAAATTCTGTTATTTAAGGTTGTGAAGAATGTTTACTATCTCTGGAACATAATAGGTGTTCTCAAATATGTAAATTCAGGTAACAATAAATGACATGAAGCAAATGATAACTATAAATAAAATTTTTCTTTCCATTACAATAACTTTCCCACAGTTAGGTCATCAGCAAATGTCATTTGGATCCCTAGCCAAACTGTTCTTCCCAGAAAATAATTATCTCCACTATGTTAAGAAGTTATGGTTATAAAATTTAAATATGATTATAGCATACATTTAATAATTATAACATTTAACATGTGAGTGGTTTCACTTACTGAAACACGGATTCCAGTTTATGAGTGTGACTTCCAAGGCTTTGAGGATATTTTATACTATTTAACTCTTTTCCACTCCTCTTTTTAATATCCATCTCTTGAATTCTATCTCCATTTTCACCAGACATCTTGTAGTTATTCTAATATCTTATGTTCTTTCACTCCTGGCCTTGGCACATTTTATTTTCTTAATCTAAAAGATAATTTTCTATTCCCCCACAATAATTTTTGTTTAACTCATAATTTTTAAATTTTATTTCAAATACTAGTCTAGATATCACTTCATTTACGAATCCATTCCTTACTTTAGAAGCCATTCTAAGTACTACAATAACACTGCACTTCCAGTGTTATAAATATCATACTCTTTAATATTTGCTCATCTTCTTCCTCTGGTATAGTATTTGTTCACTCAGCCCAGGTAGCATACATTAAGTGTGCTTTACTGATTCCTTATCACCCAAGATAGTTTTAGGAACATAGTAATCCTCCAGACAACATTTGCTATATAAATAGATATGGACTAGTGGATAAAGGTTTAACGTTCATGAAATTTCAGATTGTAGAGTAAGCTTAAAATTTGGGGGAGGGATGTCCCTTCCCCATACGCACATTGTATTACTCCATTTTGTTGCTGTAAAGAAATACTTAAGGCTTGGTAATTTATAAAGAAAAGAGATTTATTTCACAGTTCTGCAGGCTGTACAAGAAGCATGGCGCTGGTGTGTACATTGGGTGAGTGCCTCAAGCTGTTTCCACTCATGGTGAAATGGGAAGGGGAATCGGTGCATGCAGAGATCACATGGTGAGAGAGGAAGTAAGAGAGAGAGAGGAAGTACTAGGCTCTTTTGAACAACCACCTCTCTTGGAAGCTAGTAGAGTGAGAACTCATTCATTACTGTGAGGACAGCACCAACACATTCATGAGGTCTCCACCTTGCAATCCAAACACTTCCCTCTAGGAACCCCCACTAACATTGAAGATTAAATTTCAGCATGAAATTTGGAGGGACAAACATCCAAACTATATCACACACACACAACTGAAAACCTGTTTAATTAAATATATGGAAATTAAGCAAAGTCAAGTGCCTATGGAGGAAAGAACTGTCTAATGGTTTAGAGTGTTATGCTGTCGATGGTGATGCACATATCCCTAATAAAATCAAGAAAGAAGCCAGAACTTCACTAAACCACAGCCCTTTTACAGAGAAGTTTGTATTAACCATTGGAAATAATCTGCTCTAAAAATCTAGATACTTTCATGTAAGGAATGCTGCAAGGGTAATTCCTTGTCCAGGAGTGAAAAGCAGAAAATACCTGGTGTTCCTGAACAAAGTAACTCTTCTTTACTCCAAGGAGCCATGGCCCAATAATGCTTACTAGAAAAGTAGGTTAAAAGACAATAATGAAATAAAATAAAATATTAGAGAGTGTATTTGATTAGTACTAGAAAAACCTAAAGAAGACAAATTTCATTAAGCATTCTAAGCATCGATGTCAAGGCATAGCTGAGAGGATCTCTGCTCTCAGAACCTTCTCTAAACTAATAGGCATAGCTGTGTGTATGTGTTTTTCGATTTTCTTGTCATCCTGCTCAGATATCTTCATTTGAGCTTACCATGCATGAACAAGTTATGTTTATCAAACTACTACCCTAATATATCTTAGACCTGGAGGACAGGTAACCCATATATGATGTGTTGATACCCTCAACAGAATGCCTAGCTTGGTGTTTATTGTTGTAAAATTAATTTAATTTTTATTCTTCTTTGTTTCTCAATATGTTTCTTTTTTTATTTCTCTCAACTGGTTGCCTAAGGTTCTATATTTTACTCTAACCTTCACCAGCACAATTCATTTCTTTTCTGCCTAAAATATCAAATATCAATCACTTATGGTTTTTCAGTTGCATATAAAGATACTTTCATCTGGTGGTGGCTGCTGTGACAGGGAGTGGAGCTGCCCAGATCCCCCTTTGTCTGTGGAGACACTATTCTAAAATATCAATTTATGAAAATCAGCAATCCTAGGAGGACCCACAGACCCTCTGAAGGAGGAATACTGCTCCTACAGGACCTGGGTGACACCACAAATACTGTGAGTGCCCCAACAGTGGAAGTGGGTAGGGGAGAGCCTCCTCTCCCAAATACAAACTCCCACTGGAGAAACTGAAGAAGCCACAGCAATACCTGCTCAAGAAGAGTCTGTGCTCAGATATGACGAGCCCTGCCCTCTCCTGATGGTCCTTCCCTGCCCACCCTGGTAGTGGAAGACAAAGGGCATATAATCTTGAGAGTTCTAGGGCCCCACTCCACACTGGTTCCTCTCAATACTACCACAGCTGATGCTTTCTGGAAAGTGCCACCTCCCAGCAGGATGCCAACCAGCACAAAAATAGAGCATTAAACTACCAAAGCTGAGAACTCTCATGGAGTCCATTAAGCCCCCCTGCCCCCACCATCTGAACAGGGGCTGGTATCCACAGCTGAGAGACCCATAGAGGGCTCACATCACAGGACTCTGCAGACAACCTCCAGTACCAGCCTGAAGACAGGTAGACCTGCTTGGTGGCTAGACACAGAAGTGAGATAACAATCACTGTGGCTTGGCTCATAGGAAGCCACATCCATAGGAAAAGGGGGATAGTACTACATTCTTTTGTGGGACAAAATAATCTAAACAATAGCCTTCAGCCCTAGATCTTCCCTCTGACAGCACCTACCCAAATGAGAAGGAACCAGAAAACCAACTCTGGTAATATGACAAAACAAGGCTCATTAACAACCCTCAAATCACACTAGTTCACCAGCAATGTATCCAAACCAAGAAGTGATCTCTGATTTATCTGAAAAAAATTTAGGAGGTTAGTTATTAAGCTAATCAGAGAGGCACCAGAGAAAGGCAAAGCCCAAAGCAAGGAAATCCAAAAAATCATACAAGAAGTGAAAGGAGAAATATTCAAGGAAATAGATAGCTTAAAGAAAAAACATTCAGGAAACATTGGACACACTTATAGAAATACAAAATGCTCTGGAAAGTTCTCAGTAATAGAACTGAACAAGTAGAAGAAAGAAATTCAGAGCTCAAAGACACAAGATCTTCGAATTAACCCAATCCAACAAAGACAAAGAAAAAAAGAATAAGAAAATATGATCAAAGACTCCAAGAAGCCTGGGATTATGTTAATTCACCGAACCTAAGAATAATTGGTGTTCCTGAGGAAGAAGAGAATTCTAAAAGCTTGGAAAGTGTATTTGGGGGAATAATCCAGGAAAACTTCCCTGGCCTTGTTAAAGACTTAGAAATTCAAATAGAAGCACAAAAAACACCTGGGAAAATCATCACAAAAAGATCGTCGCCTAGGCACATTGTGATCAGGTTATCCAAAGTTAAGATGAAAGAAAGAATCTTTAGAGCTGTGAGGCAAAAGCACCAGGTAACCTATAAAGGAAAACGTATCAGACTAACAGCAGATTTCTCAGCAGAAACCCTATCAACTAAAAAGGATTGAATCCCTGTCTTCAGCCTCCTCAACCAAAACAGTTGTCAACCAAGAATTTTGTATCCAGCAAACTAAGCATCATATATTGAGGAAAGATAATCTTATTCAGACAAACAAATGCTGAGAGAATTTGCCACTACCTAGCCACCACTACCGAGACTGCTAAAAAGGGGCTCTAAATCTTGAAACACATCCTGGAAATACATCAAAACAGAATCTCTTTAATGTGTAAATCACACAGAACCTATACAATGAAAATACAAGTTAAGCAAAAACAAAAACAAAGTAACAGGGAACAAATAACACAATTAATTAAATGGTACCTCACATCTCAATACTAACATTGAATGTAAATGGCCTAAATGCTCCACTTAACTGCAAAATGGCTAAGAATTCACCAACCAACTATCCATTGCCTTCAGGAGGCTCACCTAACACATAAAGACTGGCATAAACTTAAAGTAAAGGGATGGATTTCATGCAAATGGACGTCAAGAACAAGCAGGGGTAGCTATTCTTATATCAGACAAAACAGATTTTAAAGCAATAGCAGTTAAAAGAGACAGAGATATTATATAATGGTAAAAGGCATTGTCCAACAGGAAAATATCACATTCCTAAACATATATGCACCTAACACTGGAACTCCCAAATTTATAAAACAATTACGAATAGATCTACAAAATTAGATAAACAGTAACACAATAATAGTGGGGGACTTCAGTACTCCACTGATAGCACTACACAGGTAATCAAAACAGAAAGTCATCACAGAAACAAAGGATTTAAACTATACTTTGCAAGAAATGGACTTAACAGAGATATACAGAACATTTCTTCCAACAACCGCAGAATAACACATTATATTCAACAGTGCATAGAACTTTCTCCAAGATAGACCATATGATAGGTCATAAAATGATCCTCAATAAATTTAAGAAAATTGAAATTATATCAAACACTCTCTCAGACAACAGTGGAATAAAAGTGGAAATCAACTCCGAAAGGAAACTTCAAAACAATACAAATACATGGAAATTAAATAACCTGCTCCTGAATGAGCATTGGGTGAAAAGCGAAATCAAGATGGAAATTTAAAAATTCTTCAAACCGAATGGCAGTAATGACACAACCTATCAAAACTTCTTGGATACAGCAAAGGCAGTTTTAAGAGGAAAGTTCATAGCCCCAAATGCCTAATCAAAAAGACTGAAAGAGCACAAACTGACATTCTAAGGTCACACCTCAAGGAAATAGAGAAATAAGAACAAACCAAACCCAAACACACCCAGCAGAAGAAAGGAAATAACCAAGATCAGAGCAGAACTAAATGAAATTGAACCAAAAAATAAATACAAAAGATAAACGACCTAAAAAACTGGTTCTTTGAGAAGATAAATAAAATGGATAGACCATTGGCAATATTACTTGTAATGATCTCACTTGTAGACAGACGACAAAAGACTTGAAATTCATTTGCTGAAGACGTATTTGCATGCCCATATTGATTGCAGCACTGTTTACAGTAGCCAAGTTATGAAATCAACCTCAGTGCATCAATGAATCAAATACCATTTAAAAAGTGGTATATATACATAATATAATACTATTCAGCCTTAAAAAGGAAGAAACTCATTTACAACAATATGAATGGAATTGGAAACCATTACGCTATGTGAAATAAACCAAACACTGAAAAATAGATGCATGTTCTCATTTATATGTGGAATATACAACAGTTGAACTCACAGCTCATTTATATGTGGAATATACAACAATTGAACTCACAGAAGCGAAGAGTTAAATGGTAGTTACCAGAGGCTGGGGTAAGGGGAATGGGGAGATGATAATCAAAGAGTACAAAGTCTCAGTTATTAAAAGGAATACATTTGAGGGTTTTTTTGCAGTCTATCTCACACTGTGGCGAATATAGCTGATAATATATATATATATATTTTGAGACTGAGTTTCGCTCTTGTTGCCCAGGCTGGAGTGCAATGGTATGATCTTGGCTCACTGCAACCTTCGCCTCCCGGGTTCAAGCAATTCTCCTGCCTCAGCCTCCTAAGTACCTGGGATTACAGGCGCTCACCATCACGCCCAGCTAATTTATTATTTTTTTTACTAGAGAGGGAGTTTCACCATATTGGTCAGGCTGGTCTCGAACTCCTGACCTCAAGTGATCCACCCGCCTTGGCCTCCCAAAGTGTTGGGATTACAGGCATGAGCCACCGCGTCCGGCCCTATTGCTAATAATTGAATAATGTACATTTCAATACTGTTAAGGGAGGAAATCTTAAACATTCTCATCAGAAAAAAATTAAACATTTGAGGACATAGATTGGTTATTCAACTTGATTTACTCATACCATAAAAAATAATAAAATGTCCTACCATCACTTTGTACCCTACAAATGTATACAACTATAATTTGTCAATATTTAATTTAAAAAGGTAAACTTAATGGTTCTGATGGTCAAGACTCTTTCTCTGACATCACTGAATTTAAACAGCAATCTTCTCTGTTCAGCATAAGGCTTATGATCTTCATGAAGACAAAGTTTGTGTGGAAATAAACATAGGCAGGAGTTGTTGCTATTCCACTTTGGCACAGAAGTTGAATCTTGAAGGTGATAAGTGGTGAGATTTAAATGCTAGATGAGAAGTCTAGTAGGGACAAAGGAACTTTGAAAGAAAAATGATTGGTATGATATTTATTTCACTTATTTTCTAATTATGTGTAATACAGTATGGCCCAAACCTGAATAATGCAAATAAACAGTCATTTGTTATTAACAAGTTATAATTAGTTTCCATAAATTTAAACAAATATTGTTACTCTGGAAATATGCCCTGTTTGGTGACAGAAAATTCAATTTTATTGCTGTTTCTATTTAACCATTTCTCTTGTTTTACATTTTGAAAATTATTCAAATTAGAAAACATAACGTATTACTTGCTCAATAAGATCCATCTGGAGGCTATAAATATCCTCAATCTTAAGGTGTGCTATGGTTTTGGTATGGTTTGTTTGTCCCCACTACAACTCATGTTGAATTTTGCTTCCCAATAATGTGGTTTGGGGAGGTAGTGCCTGGGCCTAGTGGAAAGTATTTGATCTATGGGGTGGATCCATCATGAAGGGCTTGGTGCTGTTCCTGCAGTAGTGAATTCTTGCTCTCACAAGACTAGATTACTTCTCCTCAGACTGGATTAGTTCCCTTGAGAGGCACTTGTTTAACCCAGGACACCCCAAAGGTTTTTCTCTCTTTGCATATGTCTGCTTCCCCTTTCACTTTCTTTGCTATGTTGCAATGCAGCACTAATGTCCTAGTCGGAAGCCAGAGCCATGCCCTTGAACCTCTCAGCCAACAGGAACAAGAGCTAAATAAATCTCTTTACCCAGTCTCAGGTATTATTTTCATAGCAACGTAAAGTGAACCAAGAAAACTAACACATTAATGGAAACCCAAATACCACATGTTCTCGCTTGTAAGTGGGAGTTAAATGATGAGAACACGTGAACACCTAGAGAGGAACAATACACACTGGGGCCTATCAGAGGGTGAAGAGTAAGAGGAGGAAGAGGATCATGAAAAATAACTAGTGGATACTAGGCTTAATGCCTGGGGGATGCAATAATCTGTATGACAAGCACCATGACACACATTTAGCTGTAACAAATAAGCACATCCTGCACATGCTCCCCTGATCTTAAAATAAAAGGTAAGAAAAAGAATAATAAATACACACGAAAAACCTGGACTAAGACAAAGTGTCATCAAAGAATATTTAGATGCTGCTACCATATCTGCCTAAAGCATATACCGTATATTATAAATGTTATCTTCCTAGTTTTACTCTGTTTTATTCCTTTTCATCACCTTACCTTCAAGTTTCTATTGGAAATCCAAAGGGGAAAAGAGTTGTGAAAAATTTCCTAGGATCACCTTGAAACAATATTTTTACTGTGAGGTTTAACTCTGGGAGAGTTTTTACCTCATCACAGATACAGGTATCTCGCCTTTAACAAGAACATTACAACATTTTTTAATACAAGATTTGAAATTGGGTTTTGCTTACATATGCAACTGTTTGTCAGCTTCTATAAGAAACTATTTGCATAGGACTATTTCTATTTTTTAACATATATCTCATTTGTGATACATACATATATGCATGATATGGTTTGGCTGTGTGTCCCCACCCAAATCTCATGTTGAATTATCATCTTCAGTGTTGGAGGAGGGACCTGATTGGAGGGACCTGATTGGATCATGGAGGCAGATTTCCCCCTTGCTGATTTTTTGATAGTGAGTTCTCACAAGATCTATTTGCATAAAAGTATGTGGCACTTCTGCCTTCACTCCCTCTTCCTCCTGCTCCACCATGTGAAGAAAGTGCTTGCTTCCCCTGCATCTTCTACCATGAACGTAAGTTTTCTGAGGCCTCCCCAGCCATATTTCCTGTACAGCCTGCAGAACTGTGAGTCAATTAAACCTCTTTTCTTCATAAATTACTCAATCTCAGGTAGTTCTTTATAGCAATGTGAAAATGGACTAATACAATGTATGTATAAATATACATATATTTCAAAACTCTCTCAAAATTAAACCTCACAGTAAAAATATAGTTTCAAGGTAATCCTATATATGTACGTGTGCACATATATATGTGTGTGTGTATATATAATTAGCCATGTTGATCTCAGTAATTTTGATAATTTGCTTTCATTCAATTATCTGTTAAGAATTTGAAAAACTTTATTTAAATGGAGAACAAACAATTGAGGAAAATCTTAGGAATGAATATTCCTTGGGGCAATGTAGTGTTGGTATCGCAGTAATGGGAAGAAACAACTTGTTTTAGGAAAAAAATAAAACTTGTTCTCTTCTATCATTCCTTATCTAATTTGCAAATATCCCTATCTAAAATGTAAAATATTACTAGAAATCAAAACAAAATAAGATTACACTATATCCATGACATGAGACATCTTTTAGAAACATAATTATTGCTTTCATTTTTTACTTCTTCACTTCAAATTCAAAAGGAAGAAGCACCTGTCTTCTGTAGGAGGAAGACATATATATTCATATATGATAAATTTAAGCTCCCATGAAAAAGCAACAAATAAGACGAAAGCAGATCCAAAAAAGACCTAATTTAATTCAGTACCTTAGAGAAACGTAAAAATATTTGCAGTGAGTTAAAACAGGTAGATCATTTATTTTTCCACATTTCACTTGTAGCTGTTTTCATTTCTTGACATTTAAAAGTACAGTTACATTTTTATCTTATTATCTTATTTTGTTTCATGAAACAGGAAAGTATGTTATCATAAGAATTGGTAGAAGTAGAATCTGTTTGTCTTCAGTTAAGCAATAGAAGAACCTCATTGCTTTCTGGCTGGGCCCCAGCCATTTTCCAGCTGAAACATCAAATATTTTATTTGTGTCTTTCACTGCCAATTAAAGGACAACAGAAATGGTACAGGTAAATCAGCTTCTCTTTGGAGGTCTTTCCAAAGAAGACTTTAATTCTAGTCAAGCATTTCCTAGAGTATGTACCACAAAATCTTATTTGCAGATTTGGACTTGAATATGTATTACATCATTGGGAAATATTATGTCACTGGAACTAGAAAAGGCTGAGTTAAACAAAACTATCAACTGTATTACAAGATCTCTGAGATTTTCCTATGCTGCTGATGTTGTAAAGAATAAAGAGGCAATTTATTATGTAATACCAAAATTATTTCACCAATGTACATTTTAATGGATATTATTAATTATGCATCTACCCAGAACATTTAGGAAAATCTTTATTGTAAATAATAAGTTTTACTGAAAGGCTACAAGTAAATATAGTATTTATTTGGTATAGAAGAACCTATTCCTTTTCGGGTTTTCCAAAAATTAAGTGACAAGATAACAAAAAACATTTGGTACCTTCCAGGGGCATCTTGTGCAGTGATGTTGTTTAGGGCCATCTAGAGATCAGGAACAACACTTGTGCTGATACAGATTTGGGAGTCATTAGCCTATGGGAAGTTATTAGGTACAGAGAAAACTATTAAATTTGTGGTCCAGAGGAGAAGACTACAAAAAGAGGAGAAGAAAGATCTGGGACTAGAATTCTAGAGAACATCAATATTTAAGAAACATATGAAAAGAGGTGTCAAAAGGAAACCTGAAAAGGCATGAAATAGACTGGTAGAAGGGAAAAGTAAATGTTAGGAAAAGATCATTCATATTTTATTCTTGGTAACAGCCTGATAAGTTGACACAGAGGGAGGAGAATAATAAAAAGAATACAATCAAATATTTAGAGAAGTATCAGTGAGTTATAAGGTTTTTATGTGATTTTTCTAGGGTCTTTGTTAATTTGTCAAAGAAAATCAAGTAAACTAGCATACATTTTCTACTTTAAACCACTTTTGTGTATATGTTTGTGTGTCTGTGTATATAAAATATGCTTATAAATATATTATTTTTACTAATTCACACAGAAGCCATTTTCTATTATAGTCAGGATCAGTTATACTGTGGTAGTTATTAGTAAATAATTTATTTATACAATTTAAAAAGGTTCCCAAGGACTTGCACTCTGTTCATTATTTTTTTAAATTATAATTTTGAAATATTGCACACATTTGTAAAATACAAACAGTAACAGAATGGGTTCACGTGTACTTAATATCAGCTTTTTTTTTTTTTTTTTTTTTGAGGCGGAGTCTCGCTCTGTCGCCCGGACTGGAGTGCAGTGGCCGGATCTCAGCTCACTGCACAGCTTTTCAACAATTATTCTCATATCATTTGATCTACAATATTTTGGAACATATTTTTATAAGGATTCTATTTTTTAAAAAATTAGCTGCCACACCATTATTGCTAATTTTTAAAAAGACATTTTTAAAAGCAATTAAACACTAATTAGATAACTGGAATATCTGAAATCTTAAGTCAAATAATATGTATTTTTGACCTGTATTTGAAGTATTGAGAATGGTAACAGAAACCAAACTCTGCATGGGTTTGTTACTGGTGTCCCATTCTTTCTAGGCCCTCTCAAGCTGACATAGTTAAGAAATACATGCACAAATATTAAACATTGTGTATACATATCAATAACTATTCCTATATATAAATGTCTGTATCTGTATTAAGCTAAACGTGAGTTCATACAGATGTCTCTAACTCTAATCTATTGCCATATGGTTCATTCTAGCCTCCTCTCCTTACTTACCTGTAAACTCCCAGTCTGACAATGAGAACCTGGCTTTTAACATCTGCCATCCACTTGCTGAATTGTTTAATTTTACTATTTAGTTATGTCAGTTTCAGAATTGTTAATTCATACCCACAAGAAAATCACTTTAACTAGAGCATAGTACTTAGGTATAGTTTCTTTTAGTTTTATGGATGTTTTAGAAATTCAAATTTCTAAAATTACTTAGGTCAGCACCTGTCTCCCAACCCATCACCATTAGTGAGGTTGTTTTATGCATTTTTAATATAATTATATTGCATTGCTACATTCTGCATACCATAGATGGATTCCCCAGACTCTTAAATTGTTTTTATTAACATTTTCATACAATACAATTTATGATTTGTATAATGCTAATGGGTTTTGACAAACACATAATGTCATATATCCGACATTATGGTATCGTAGAGCACAATTTTCAGTCCTAAAAATTCCCCTGTTCTTTACCTATTCAATATTTACTGTCCTACAACCAAACTTGATAACCACTGATTTTTTAAATTATATCTATAGTTTTACCTTTACAAAAATATAATATAATTGGAATAATAGATTATGCATCTTTTTTAGGCTGGCTTTTTTTCACTTAGCTGTAGGCATTAAACATTCAACCATATATTTTCATGGCTTGATAACTGATTTCTGTTTATCATTGAATAATACTGTTTTCATTGTAGGTACCACGGTTTGTTTATCCATTCACCTGTGGAAGCACATCTTGGTTACTTGTAGTTTATGGTGATTAAAAGTAATGATACTATAAACATTTGTGTTTTGTGGACAGGTTTTTGTGTGCACATAGGTTTTCAATTCAATTGCATAAATACTTAGCTGGATTGTATAGTAAGACTATGTTTACTTCTGTAATAATTCCCAAACTGCTTTCAAAAGTGGTTTACCACTTTGAATTTCCACTGTCAATGAAGGATACTTCTTCCTGCACTCTGCAATCACCATCCACTGATATCCTTACTTTCTATTTATATTTTTATACTTTAACCATTCTAATAGATGTGTAATGGCATCTCATTGTTTTATTTGGAAATGCCTAATAATGAATAATTAATCATTTTCTTATTTTTATTTGCATTTGAATATCTTATTTGGTAAAATATCTGTTCAGATTTTTAAACTGAATTGTTTTCTTA